>NW_027507785.1:118320982-119520982 GCF_037356315.1 Lithobates pipiens
AGGTACGCCATTCAGCTGCAGCGTGGATTTATTTATCTTGACAGCAACAGCGTTTGCTCCCACGATACATAAAGCTGCGACTCCAGTGCTGTAGGAGGTGATTTCACCACCACAGTTAAAAAAGAGCATACCGTATATACTCGAGTATAAGCCGAGATTTTCAGCCTCTTTTTTGAGGCTGAAAGTGCCCCCCTCGGCTTATACTCGAGTCATCGCTGTCTGCCTGCTCGATCAGCGTATCGAGCAGACAGACAGCGGCCATTCTAACATTCAAACGCCGCGCCTCCGCCTCCGCCTTCGCCTGTGATAGGCGGAACACTGAATTTCCCAGCAGCCTGTGTTCCGCCTATCACGGACATCGTCTCATCCTCGTCCGTAGTACGAGGATGAGACGATGCCCGTGATAGGCGGAACACAGGCTGCTGGGAAATTGAGTGTTCCGCCTATCACGGACATCCGATAGGCGGAACAGCAGTCAGTGGGAAATTGAGTGTTCCGCCTATCACCGACGGAGGCGCGGCTTTTGAATCCTAGAATGGCCGCCGACGAAGAGCTGAAGGACGGAGGCTCGGCTCGGGACGGGACGGGCCGGGCCGGGACGGGACGGGCCGGGACGCAGGCTGGACGGGACGCAGGCTGGACGGACACAGGCTGGACGGACACAGGTAGGCTGCACGGACACACACACACACACACACACACACACACACACACACACACACACACGGATGCATGGACACACACACACACACACACACACACACACACGGATGCATGGACACACACACACACACACACACGGATGCATGGACACACACACAGGGATGGATGGACCCACAGGGATGGACGGACACACAGGGATGGACAGGCATGTCTCACCCTCGGCTTATACACGAGTCAATAATTTTTTCCAGTTTTTTGGGGGTAAATTGGGGGCCTCGGCTTATATTCGGGTCGGCCTATACTCGAGTATATACGGTATATGCCGAAGCATGGGGGCATAAGGGGTGGAGGAGCGATTTTGCTCCTAATGCCGCGTACATACGGTCAAAATTCCGACGGAGGGCTTGCCCGTGGAAAAGTTTGAACGTATGTACGCAGCATAACTTTTTTGCGGGAGGATGCCCCCATGCTTCGGCATATATATATTTTAGGCACAGGTTGTGTTAAAAAATGTTTTATTTTTTACTGTTTTTTTTGGCAATTGCTTTGCAGGTATGGTATGGTAAGGTTTTACTGGGATGTTACTTTGTTTTAACGTTAACCATAATTTGCTTAGCAGGTACGCCATTCAGCTGCAGCGCGGATTTATTTATCTTGACAGCAACAGTGTTTGCTCCCACGATACATAAAGCCGTGACTCCAGTGCTGTAGGCGGTGATTTCACCACCACAGTTAAAAAAGAGCATATATGCCGAAGCATGGGGGCATAAGGGGTGGAGGAGCGATTTTGCTCCTAATGCCGCGTACATACGGTCAAAATTCCGACAGGGGGCTTGCCCATGGAAAAGTTTGAACGTATGTACGCGGCATAACTTTTTTGCGGGAGGATGCCCCCATGCTTCGGCATATATAAATGGTGCATGAATGTCCATCATTAGAAGTGGGTGGATGAAGGGAGGTATCTAATGGTGGGCATACCCACCGATCAATCTCTTTTTTTTCTTTCAGACAACATGACTCTCAGTAAATAGCTTGGGGTGTCTACTTTCCAAAATGGGGTAATTTGGGGGGGTTTTGTGCTATTTTGGCATTTTATGGCCTTTGCACCCTTAGAAATCCTGAAGGTGGTGATTGGTTTTCGGGGTGCCGTAGGCGACTAGACTCCCAAAAAGTCCCACACATGTGGTATCCCCATACTCGGGAGAAGTAGCTGAATATATTTTGGGGTGCAATTCCACATATAACCATGGCATGTGTGAGCAATATATCATTTAGTGACAACTTTTTGTACATTTTTTTTTTTTTTTTGTCATTATTCAATCCCTTAGGACAAAAAAAATAAATATTCAATGGGCTCAACATACCCATCAGCAGTTTCCTTGGGGTGTCTACTTTCCAAAATGGGGTCATTTGGGGGGGTTTTGTGCCATCTTGGCATTTTATGGCCGTCAAAACTGTGATAGGTAGTGATAGGTAGTGAGGAGTAAAATAAAAAAAATTATGCCCTTAGAAATCCTGAAGGCGGTGCTTGGATTTCGGGGTCCCGTACGCGGCTAGGCTCCCAAAAAGTCCCACACATGTGGTATCCCTGTACTCAGGAGAAGCAGCAGAATGTATTTTGGGGTGTCATTTCACATATGCCCATAGCATGTGTGAGCAATATATCATTTAGTGACAACTTTGTGCAAAAAAAAAAAAGTTTGTAATATTCCCACAACTTGTGGCAAAATATAAAATATTCCATGGACTCAACATGCCTCTCAGTAAATAGCTTGGGGTGTCTACTTTCCAAAATGAGGTCATTTTGGGGGGTTTTGTGCTATTTTGGCTTTTTATGGCCTTCGAAACTGTGATAGGTAGTGAGGGGTGAAATCAAAAATTTGCACCCTTAGAAATCCTGAAGGTGGTGATTGGTTTTCGGGATGCCGTGCGCGACTAGACTCCCAAAAAGTCCCACACATGTGGTATCCCCGTACTCGAGAGAAGTAGCGGAATATATTTTGGGGTGCAATTCCACATATAACCATGGCATGTGTGAGCAATATATCATTTAGTGACAACTTTTTGTACATTTTATTTTTTTTTTTGTCATTATTCAATCCCTTAGGACAAAAAAAATAAATATTCAATGGGCTCAACATACCCATCAGCAGTTTCCTTGGGGTGTCTACTTTCCAAAATGGGGTCATTTGGGGGGGTTTTGTGCCATCTTGGCATTTTATGGCCGTCAAAACTGTGATAGGTAGTGATAGGTAGTGAGGAGTAAAATAAAAAAATTATGCCCTTAGAAATCCTGAAGGCGGTGCTTGGATTTCGGGGTCCCGTACGCGGCTAGGCTCCCAAAAAGTCCCACACATGTGGTATCCCTGTACTCAGGAGAAGCAGCAGAATGTATTTTGGGGTGTCATTTCACATATGCCCATAGCATGTGTGAGCAATATATCATTTAGTGACAACTTTGTGCAAAAAAAAAAAAGTTTGTAATATTCCCGCAACTTGTGGCAAAATATAAAATATTTCATGGACTCAACATGCCTCTCAGTAAATAGCTTGGGGTGTCTACTTTCCAAAATGGGGTCATTTTGGGGGGTTTTGTGCTATTTTGGCTTTTTATGGCCTTCGAAGCTGTGATAGGTAGTGAGGGGTGAAATCAAAAATTTGCACCCTTAGAAATCCTGAAGGTGGTGATTGGTTTTCGGGATGCCGTGCGCGACTAGACTCCCAAAAAGTCCCACACATGTGGTATCCCCGTACTCGGGAGAAGTAGCGGAATATATTTTGGGGTGCAATTCCACATATAACCATGGCATGTGTGAGCAATATATCATTTAGTGACAACTTTTTGTTAATTTTTTTTTTTTGTCATTATTCAATCCCTTAGGACAAAAAAAAATAAATATTCAATGGGCTCAACATACCCATCAGCAGTTTCCTTGGGGTGTCTACTTTCCAAAATGGGGTCATTTGGGGGGGGGTTTGTACTGCCCTGCCATTTTAGCACCTCAAGAAATGAGATAGGCAGTCATAAATTAAAAGCTGTGTAAATTCCAGAAAATGTACTCTAGTTTGTAGACGCTATAACTTTTGCGCAAACCAAAAAATATACGCTTATTGACATTTTTTTTACTAAAGACATGTGGCTGAATAAATTTTGCCCTCAATGTATGACTAAAATTTAGTTTATTCGATTTTTCTTATAACAAAAAGAAGAAAATATCATTTTTTTTCAAAATTTTCGCTCTTTTTCCATTTATATCTCAAAAAATAAAAATCGCAGAGGCAATCAAATACCATCAAAAGAAAGCTCTATTTGTGGGAAGAAAAGGACGCAAATTTCGTTTGGGTGCAATATTGCATGACCGCGCAATTACCAGTTAAAGCAGCGCAGTGCGAAATTGGAAAAAGACCTCTGGTCCTTAAGGTATTTATTGGTCCGGGGCTGAAGTGGTTAAACAATGCATAAGGCTCGGTTCACACAGGGGCGACTTGTCCAGGCGACTTCGCTGCTTGACAAGTCGCGCTCCGTTCTGTACTATGGAACCATTCTAATAGGAGCGACTCAAGTCACTCCGACTTAGAAAAAAGGTTCCTGTACTACTTTGGGGCGACTTCAGGCGACTTGCATTGACTTCTATACAGCTGATCGTGTGCAGGTCGCGGCGCTGCAAGTCGTGCCGCCCCTGTGTGAACCGAGCCTTACTGTCTCTTTGGTAACTGCAATGTCAGTTATTTGTTGATGTCTCTGTGCTCCAGCTGGGAAGGGTCATCCTCTATTTGCCTTGTTTACCATTATCGCCAAATCCAGAACAGAAAGTGAGGGGATCTCTATTCTATTGATCCTAGTGGCTACAAGGGATTCCCCCCACTTTCCGATGGTGGCTTTTTTTTTGTTTTGGCTATAGAACTGAAATTGAAGGGGAATCTTTCCAGTTGAGTGCTGGTGATAGAACTGCTGGGTTATATTAATCTGACCTTCATGTAAATGGAGAAATATATATTTTTTTTATTTTGTTATACCTTAACCACTTACAGACCGAACCATTTTGCTGGTCAAAGACCAGACCACTTTTTGTGATTCGGCACTGCGTCGCTTTAACTGACAGTTGCGCGGTCGTGCGACGTGGCTCCCAAACAAAATTGACGTCCTTTTTTTCCCACAAATAGAGCTTTCTTTTGGTAGTATTTGATCACCCCTGCGGTTTTTATTTTTTGCGCTATAAACAAAAATAGAGCGACAATTTTGAAAAAAGGGCATTATTTTTTACTTTTTGTTATAATAAATATCCCCCAAAAATATATATAAAAAACTTTTTTTTCCCTCAGTTTAGGCCGATACGTATTCTCCTACATATTTTTGGTAAAAAAAATCTCAATAAGCGATTATTGATTGGTTTGCGCAAAAGTTATAGCGTTTACAAAATAGGGATAGTTTTATGGCAGTTTTATTAATAACTTTTTATTATTTTATTTTTTTACCAGTAATGGCGGCGATCAGCGATTTTTTTATTGTGACTGCGACATTGCGGGGGACACATCGGACATTTTTGACACATTTTTGGGACCATTGTCATTTATACAGTAATCACTGCTATATAAATGCAGTGATTCCTGTGTAAATTACACTGGCAGTGAAGGGGTTAACCAGTGGGTGGCAGTGTAGGGGTTAAGTGTTCCTAGGGGTGTGTTACTAACTGTGGGGGGGCTGGGCTTTCATTTAGTGAACACTGATCTTTGCTCCAATCTCTGCTCCAATACACAGCATTTCCTCCATTCAGCCGCCCCGTGAGACGATCGTGGGTATGCCCGCGGCGATCAAGTCCACGGGACCCGCGACCGGACTCACGGGGGTCCCGACCAGCATGCGAGCACGCGGCCGCCAGCGCGCTCGCGATGGCAGGGCGACATTGAAGATTGGATGTACTTGTACGCCAATATGCCTGCCCATGCCATTCTGCTGACGTACATCGGCGTGAACCAATTAAACACATTGCTAATAGCACTATCTATGCATTTGCAGCTTACATATTGATATTTGCACTGAAAACTAGGTATTGTATGTACTTTTTTGAAATGTGAGTAATTTGGCTTTGTCAGTAAATTCCATGATTTGTGCCAGTAAAAAAAATGGTGCTGTCAGTAAATTTTGGGCATCCTGTCAATAAAGGGCAGGGGCGTTGCTAGGGGGTGGCTATTGGGGCTATAGCCCCGAATCTGTGGCCCAGGGTCCCTGCCTACCCAGCGGGTTGCGGCTGTTGTGGTGGGCAGGCAGGCTGCATTAGAGAGGCGGAGGAGAGGAGAGATGTGAGCGGGGGGACATGCAGAGATGACATCTCTCTCCACCCACTCCACATCAGTGCTCTTCACAGCTAGGCCTCTTCAATTTGGGAGTGAGGTGTGGAGAGCAGCAGAGAGATGCCATCATCTCTCACTGTCCACCACACATCAGCGCTCTTCCGCCCTCACAGCAAGGTGGAGTGCAGGTCACATGCTTCCTGTCATCGGTGGAGCTCCACTTTGCAGCCAGCCCCCTTGCTTCAATGTCGGAGGTGCGGCAGGGAGCAGCAAGATGACATCATCTCTCACTGTCCACCACACATCAGCGCTCTTCCGCCCTCACAGCAAGGTGGAGTGCAGGTCACATGCTTCCTGTCATCGGTGGAGCTCCATTTTGCAGCCAGACCCCCTTGCTTCAATGTTGGAGATGCGGCGGGGAGCAGCAAGATGACATCATCTCTCACTGCCCACCCTGCATCACCACTCTCCTCCTCTCACTAAATGGACCAGTGCTGCCAGCCTGCCACCACTGCAGCGCTAATGCACATTTGGTGGCACTGGCTGGCATGGAAAGTGACAATCAACATCAGTTGGCAAGTGACAACTCACATCTGGTGGTCGGTGACGTGGCAAGTGTCAATCTGAAAATGGTGCCAGGAGACGTGGCAAATGGTAATCTGCAAATGGTGGCAGGTGATGTGGCAAGTGACAATCCACATCTGCTGCCAGGTGAAAGTGGCAAGTGACAATCCACATGTAGTGGCAGGTGACGTGGCAAGTAACACGCTGCATCTGGTGAGAGGTGGCGATGGCAAGTGAAGCGCTGCATCTGGTGACAGGAGATGTGGCATGCCCAGTGCTCCCACTGATTCTGCATTATGGTGAGTTGAACCACTTCATTATATATTAGAATGCAACAATAGAAATAATGCACTTCAATCACCCTGACATCATATCAACCATGGTGCCATGATGATTGAACCCCCCGGGCATGCAAAAAGGTTGGTGACCACTGCTATGGGCTCTAGCCCCAGATCTTTTGCAGACCTAGCAATGCCCCTGCAGCAGGGGTCAGGACTCAGAAAGCCCAGAAAAGGCCTAGACACAGCCAACACCTTCCCATCCCGGGCAGCCTGCAATTGTCTGTATGACGCCCCACTAGCAGGGCTGCTGTTAGAAATCACAGGTTTCCGTACAGCCTACCTGACAGGGCCCCCCAACCCAAAATGACTGAGGAAATAGTGTTATCAGTTCCTTTCTCTGCAACCTCAGCAGCACAGATGAATGAATGGGAAGTGCTCTGAGGTTTCATACTCATTCACAAACTGAAGCATAGTAAATACAGTTTACTAAGCTTCAGCAATGAATGGACACAGGGGTGATTGATACTGATCGCTCACTCTAATTATTCAGAAAAGGAAGGAGCCAGAAAATGACATATTTAGCGGCCCCTTTTCCACTATCCATCCCGAAACATCCCCTTTGTGCCTGCAGGAGAGGAGAGGAGGGAAGCCTCAGCGCTGCAAGGGAAAGGGTCACACAGTAAGGCCCGGAACAGCAGATGGAAGCAGGCATTTGTTATAACCAATTCCCTTGCAGTGCAGCTGGAGGGAGAAAGAGGAAGAGAAGCTGGCAGCGCTGCAGCGGGAGGCAGAAGTGGATCTGTGTCTGCAATAAGACAGTACAAGTAACCCTCTTGCTCAACCTGTGGACGGGCCCCCATTTTGGTCTGATGGGGCCAGGGCCCGGGCCCGGGTCCAGTACAGGAGGGCTAGCTGTACTGCCTTATCAGTAGCCCTGCCTGCTAGTACCTGCTATACAGGTACACTTCTTTGGGTTTTTTATATTATTTAACAAGGTCAGTTCAAGTATATGATGAGAAAATTGTCATGAGATAATATTACAAATTTAGTTTCAATAACACTTCTTAGAGAACTAAGGCCGCGTACACATGGGCGGACTGTCTGGCCAACTAAGTCCGTCAGACAATCCGACAGACAGTCCGTCCTACTTTTGAATGAACGGACTTGACCACAAACGATGAACAGACAGTCCGCTGAAAGCTTGCGCGATGACGTGTACAGCACGTACGACGGGACTAGAAATACGACGTCCAATACACTGCAATGCAACCTTCGGCCGTGTAAATCCTTTCTGAGCATGCGCCATACTTAGTCCGTCCAACTTGCCTACTCACGAGCGGACTGTCCGCTGAAACCAAAGTTGGACGGACAATATTACGGAAATTCCGAAAGACTTAGTCCGCCAGACTGTCCGCTGAAAAAGTCCGCTGAAGCCCACACACGAGCGGACTGTCCGCTGAAACACGTTTCAGCGGACCAAGTCCGTCAGACAGTCCGCCCGTGTGTACGCGGCCTAACACAGTTTGTAACATAACATTGTGTAAGCAGCTGGGGGAAAATGCAAACTCTCAAGCAGCAGCACCAGCTTCATAACCACAGTTGTCAAAACGAACACTCTGGCCGCGTACACACGCGGGGACTGTTCGCCCAACTTTGTCCGTCAAACAGTTTCAGCAAACAGTCCGCTCAAAATTAGCATGGACGGACATGGCCACACACGACGAACGAACAGTTTGCTGAAACCGTGCGCGATGACGTGAACGGCACGTACGACGGGACGAAAAATACGACGTCCTATACACTGCATTATAACTTTCAGCGTGTAAATCCTTTCTGAGCATGCGCGGAACTTAGTTTGACGAACAAGCCTACACACGAGGGGACTGTTCGCTGAAACAAAGTTTCAGCGGACAGTTTTTCGGAATTTCCGAAAAACCTTGTTCAGCGGACTGTTCGCTGAAACTGTCCGCTGAAAGCCCACACACGAGCGGACTGTCCGCCCAAACACTGTTCAGCGGACAAAGTTGGGCGAACAGTCCCCGCGTGTGTACGCGGCCTATCTGATTTGCGGTTCTGCAATAAATGTCTACATTATTTCAAATAGCCCTGCTTGCAAAATTGGCCATAGATATTGCATTGCAGAACAGTTATATTTGCAGACATAATAGACATTTTTTTTTTTAACAAATTCTGACAAAATATACAAGTTTAGATCACCTGCTCTTCCACCATTATGTAAATAGAGGCAGGAAGGGCAACCACCAGCAGACACCTCTTTTGCTATACAAAACGAAATGAATAGCACAGGAGATGTGGCATGAATAGCAGTTGAAAACATCCAGTACAGACAGTGGCTGTTTGTTTCCAGATTGTTAAGCCAAGATGTTTAAATTTGATATTTTATGTATATTTACTAGATATGATCACTGCCCTGGGTTCGGTTCAAATATTGTTCAGCAAATTTCAAAGACGTTTAGATGCCAGAACTAAATCTCTACAAAATCAATAGGAACAGCATGTCAAATTAACTAGTTATCAACCGCTCGCTGCAGTTGTACTGCGGCAAGTTGGCTCCGCTTCACGATTCGCCAGCCATTGTACGTTGGGCATGTACACATTTTTGGGCCCGCACTCACGCCCATTCACGAGCGGTGAGCCAACCAGTGGGTCCAGTGAACTTGATGTCTGCTGACCACCTGTGATCACTCCAGAAACAGGCAGAACAGGGATCTGTCAGTGTAAACAAACAGATCCCTGTTCTGTCAGGGGAGGAGAGACAGATCGTCTGTTCTTAGTGATTAGGAACAACAATCTCTCTCCTCCTCCAGTCAGCCCAGCCCCCATACAGTTAGAAACCCCTCCCTAGGGAACACAACCCCTTGATTGTCCCCTAGTCTTAACCCCTTCCCTGCCAGGGACATTTATACAATAATCAGTGGCTATTTTTTATCTCTGATCACTGTATAAATGTCAATGGTCCCAAAAAAGTGTCAAAAGCGTCCGATCTGTCCACCGCAATGTCATGGCTCCACTAAAAATCACAGATCACCGCCATTACTAGTTAAAAAAATAGTAAAAATGCTATAAATCTATCCCATAGTTTGTACACACTATGTCAGGGCTGGGCTCAGCCCTTCCTTCTCTGAGCTGGCCGCTCAGCTGTTGGCTAATTGGCAGCTCCTATCTCTCCACAGTTACTCAGCTGTTGATGATATCCTGCTCGTCAGTCCTGCCTACTTAAGCCGTCCAGTCCAGAGGAGCTCTGCCTTCGCCTTGGTCAACATCACAGAAATCTCCTGCGATCCTTTTGAAGACTTGCTTTGCTGACATCCCTTCTGGCTCCAGATCCTGCTTGCTGTTCCACTACATTGATCCCTGACTTCTGGCTTGGCTGACTATCCATTCCGGTTACTGAACTTTTGGCTTGGTTTTGACTACGTTTGTTCTTTTTACTTTTATTATTAACCACTTACAGACCGGACCATTTTTCTGGTCAAAGACCAGACCACTTTTTGCGATTCGGCACTGCGTCGCTTTAACTGACAATTGCGCGGTCGTGCGACGTGGCTCCCAAACAAAACTTACGTCCTTTTTTTCCCAGAAATAGAGCTTTCTTTTGGTGGTATTTGATCACCCCTGCGGTTTTTATTTTTTGCGCTATAAACAAAAATAGAGCAACAATTTTGAAAAAAACGCATTATTTTTTACTTTTTGTCATAATAAATATCCCCCAAAAATATATAAAAAAACATTTTTTTCCCTCAGTTTAAGCCGCTACGTATTCTTCTACATATTTTTGGTAAAAAAAAAATTGCAATAAGTGATTATAGATTGGTTTGCGCAAAAGTTATAGCGTTTACAAAATAGGGATAGTTTTATGGCATTTTTATTAATAATGTTTTATTATAATTTTTTTACTAGTAATGGCGGCGATCAGCGATTTTTATTGTGACTGCGACATTGCGGCGGACACATCAGACATTTTTGACACATTTTTAGGACCATTGTCATTTATACAGTAATCACTGCTATATAAATGCAGTGATTCCTGTGTAAATGACACTAGCAGTGAAGGGGTTCACCAGTGGGTGGCAGTGTAGGGGTTAAGTGTTCCTAGGGGTGTGTTACTAACTGTGTGGGGGCTGGGCTTTCATTTAGTGAACACTGATCTCTGCTCCAATCACATGGAGCAGAGATCAGCGTCACTAGTTGCTAGGCAGAATGGGGAAATGCTGTTTACAGGGCATTTCCTCCATTCAGCCGCCCCGTGAGACGATCGTGGGTATGCCCGCGGCGATCGAGTCCACGGGACCCGCAACCGTACTCACGGGGGTCTCAACCGGCACGTGAGTGCGCCGCCGGCAGCACGCACGCGATGGCAGGGCGGCATTGAAGATTGGACGTACCTGTACGCCAATATGCCTGCCCGTGCCATTCTGCCGACGTACATGGCGTGCGCCGATCGGGAACTGGTTAAACAAGTGTGATTTAACTGTACTTCTGTCTTGGCCTGATTTCAGTAGGCTTTTGACAGTAGGCGAAGGCCATGAATTCAGGAGATGCAGTCAATCCACTTGTTGGTAATATTTTTTCCAGATTGGATGAACTGGATCACCGCATGGATCAGTTTGCCATGGTGTTACAAACGCGTCGCACGGCTCACCTGGAATCTTCCACTGTGGCTGCCCCAGTACAACCTATGTTGCAGGCCAACCCTGCTGCTGCTCCAGTCTCAGGCACCCGCCTCGGGTATTACCTCTATAAGAGGTATGTCTGGTTCCTCTCCACTTCCCCAGCAATTTGGGGGTGATCCAGTCCAATGCAGAGAGTTTCTCAACCAGGTTGAGATATACTTTGAGATGCTGCCCCAGGCGTTTACCATGGACAGAGGCAAAGTAGGTCTCGTGATATCTTTGCTTTCTGAGAGAACCTTGGCCTGGATAAACCCTCTATAGGAGATGCAAAAACCTGTTTTGAGCTACCCAAAGTTTGTGGCTTTGTTTTCAAAGCGTATTTGACGTTCCCGCATGCTCCGTTTCTGCTTTTAACTGTCTCATGTTCATTGAACAGAGTACGAGAACTGTTTCCGACTATGCCATTGAATTCCGTACTCTGGCAGCAGAGGTTGCTTGAAACAATGAACCCCCCGTGGCTGCTTCTCATGGTCTCTCGAATACCATCAAGGATGAGATAGCAGCCCGAGATATACCCACTGGAGCTGGAGAAGTTGATCAAATTTGCCATCTTTATTGGCTCCAGAAGACTCCTGTACGTTTGTCTCCGAACTTAGCAGTCCTACCCGTGCCTCCCTCACCTCCCATGCCTGGTACCAAGTCGGTCAGTGAAGGTGAACCCTTGCACTTGGGTTTCACGTGTCTCTCTGTGGATGAGAGAGCCTTCAGGAGGAGGGAGAGATTTGCCTTTATTGTCCCAAGTCTTGTCCTAAGTCTTGTCCTACCCATCCAGGGAATGACCGAACCTTGAGGTCCTGTCACAGACAGACCTTAGGTAGTGTTTTCATCCCCAGTTATCCAGAAGGATAAGCCCCTGGTTTCGATCACCCTTTCTTTGGCTGAGTTGTCCATCGAGATACAGGCTCTAATTCACTCTGGGGCTGCAGGCCTGTTCATTGATGCTGCCTTTGTATCAAAGCACTTGATTCCGCTGCAGCTGTGTGACACTCCACTTGCCATTGAGGCTGTCGATGGGAGACCTCTACAGCTTGCCCATGTGACTCATGAGACGGTTCAGTTGTCCGTGGCCATAGGGGCTCTTCACCATGAGATAATGCAATTTCAAGTTATTTCCTCACCTAAGTTTCTGCTGGTTATTGGTTATCCTTGGTTACAGAGGCACAACCGCTCTTTTGATTGGCTCCATGCTGAGGTTCTCTCCTGGTCACCACAATGCAGTGAAACATGCTTCCAGAAGGTAGCCAAGGTCCTGTGCACCTCTTCATCCTCTTCCCTGCCGGAGGAATACCGCAATGTCTTTGACAAGGGTCAAGCCGGTAGTTTGCCTCCACATCGGCCATATGATTGTGCAATTGACCTTCAACCTGGTACCATACCCCCTTGTGGCCGGGTTTACCCTTTGTCAGTCTTGGAGGATAAGGCCATGGAGGTGTATGTTGCAGACGCACTTCCTCAAGGTTTCCTCGTCTCCTGCTGGTGCTGGTTTCTTCTTTGTGAAGAAGAGTGGTGAGCTGAGAGCTGAGACCTTGTATTGATTATAGAGGTCTCAATCATGCCTATTCGATGACGTTGATTACAGAATTATTTGACCGTCTCAAGGGAGCAACAGTTTTCACAAAGCTTGATTGGAGAGGGGCATACAATCTTAATGCCTTTTGGCCTTTGTAATGACCCGGCAGCTTTCCAGGAATTTATTAACGATGTCCTCCGAGATTTGTTGCAGTTATGTGTGGTGGTTTTCTCAATGATATCTTCATATTTTCCAAGTCCCTGGAGAGCCACCACACAGATGTCTGTCGTGTGCTTCAGAAACTTAGAGAGAACAATCTCTATTGTAAATTGGAGAAGTGCGAGTTCCATCATGAACAGGTTAAATTCCTGGTTTATGTAATTTCTGCTGCTGGTTTTTTGATGGACCCAGAGGAACTTTCGGCAGTTCTACAATGGCCTGACCCATGGGTTTATGACCTCTACAGAGTTTCCTGCACTTTGCCAACTATTATCGGAAGTTTATTTGTAACTTCTCATCTATGATCAAGCCCCCTTGTCACAACAATTTTCCTCCACTTCAAAGTTGGAGTCGGTTCCACTTCCTGTGATTCCTCCTAATCGTAATCTAGCTATGGTTCGCACCAGTCTCACTTCTCCTTTGGGTGACAAAATTCTTGCTGCTCAGGTTCTGGTGGTCTAGTCTACATGCTGATATAACTGCCTTCGTAGCTGTCTGTTCTGTGTGTGCTCAGAGTAAGATTCCACGACACCTTCCAGTGGGCCTCCTACAACCCATACCCAATGGAGAGAGGCCCTGGACCCACCTGTCTATTGATTTCATTGTGAAGTTACCCAACTCCCAGGGCAACACAGGTATCCTTATGGTGGTTGACCGGATTTCAAAGATGTGTCATTGTATTACACTTAAGAATTTGCCCACTTCTAGGGAACTAGCATCCATTTTTGCTTGGGAGATCTTTTGCTTATATGGGCTACTTAAGGTGATTGTCTCGGACAGGGGTAGTCCGTTTGTGTCCCGGTTCTGGCAAACCTTTTGTGCACAGTTGGAAATTCAGCTTGCTTTCTCCTCTGCATACCCGCAGACTAATGGGGCTGCAGAACTAGCCAATCAGTCCTTGGAGCAATTCCTATTCCATTGCTATATTTCTGACCATCAAAACAACTGGTCAGACCTATTACCATGGGCAGAGTTTGCTCACAACAATTCCTTGAATTCTGCTTCCTAATTGTCTCCGTTTATGACGAATTATGGTTTCCAACCTTCCATGTTGCCTGACACATTTGTTCCGCAGAATATTCCTGCATTAGAGGAGCATCTCCGTGGTCTTCGTTCCACTTGGGCACAAGTCCAGGAGGCTTTGGGACATGCAAATGATAGGTACAGCCTCAATGCCTGGGCATTCCTACCAGGTTGGGGACAGGGTCTGGCTGTCATCTCTCAACCTCCGACTTTGTGTTCCCTCACCGAACTTCGCATCTCGGTTTATTGGGCCTTTCCGTATTCTACGCGGGATTAACCCAGTGGCTTAAGCATTAGGCCTTCCTTCTAATATGCGTCTCCTAATTAAAACCTTTGATCGGCAACTGCTTTACCACCACAGTGCCACATCCTCACCCTATACAGATGGAGAACCATGAGGTGTATGAAGTACAGTCCATTGTTGACTCCCGTATGTTCCGTGGGCGAATACAGTACCTGGTGTATTGGAAAGGGTACGGTCTGGAGGAATGCTCTTTGGTCTCATCCTCGGACGTACATGCCCCTGTCCTCCTCCGTGATCTCCACAGACGTTTTCCCCTCTCCTCCGAGGGGGAGGGGTCATTGTACTGTCAGGGCTGGGCTCAGCCCTTCCTTCTCTGAGCTGGCCGCTCAGCTGTCGGCTAATTGCCAGCTCCTTTCTCTCCACAATTACTCAACTGTTGATGATATTCTGCTCGTCAGTCCTGCCTACTTAACCCTTTCATGACTAAGCCTATTTTTGGCATTTGGTGTTTACAAGTTAAAATCCATATTTTTTGCTAGAAAATTACTTGGAACCCCCAAACATTATATATAAATATTTTTTTAGCAGAGACTCTAGAGAATAAAACAGCGATTGTTGCAATATTTTATGTCACACGGTATTTGCGCAGTTGTGTTTTAAACGCAACTTTTTGGGAAAAGCGACAATTTAATGAATTTCAAAAAAATTAAACAGTATAATTAGCCCAATTTTTTTGCATAATGTGAAAGATAATGTTACGCCGAGTAAATAGATACCAAACATGTCACACTTTATAATTGCACGCACTCGTGGAATGACGACAAATTACAGTACCTAAAAATCTCAATAGGCGATGCTTTAAATTTTTTTTACAGTTACCAGGTTAGTGTTACAGAGGAGGTCTAGTGCTAGAATTATTTCTCTCACTCTGAGGATCTCGGCGATACCTCACATGTGTGATTTGAACACTGTTTACATATGTGGGTGCGACTTCTGTATGCGTTTTCTTTGCTTCGCGAGCTCGCGGGGACAGCGGGCGATTTAAAAATTATTATTTTATTTTTATTTATTTTAAAATGAATAAATTGTTTTTTTTTTTTAATAAAAAATTTGATCACTTTTATTTCTGTCACAAGGAACGTAAACATCCCTTGTGACAGTAATAGGTGGTGACAGGTACTCTGTATGGAGGGATCAGGGGTGTAAAAGATTCTGAATACTGTATATTTTTTTAAAACCGGCGCCATTGGCAGCTGAGTAAACGGGAAGTGACGTCATTACGTTGCTTCCGTGTTTACTATCAGGAGACTGGAATGAAGCCAATTACGGCTTCATACCAGTTCCTCCCCAGCAGCCGGAGGCATCCAATCGTGAATCGGTGCTCCCGATCGAGCGGAAGCACCGGTAACAGCGGCGGGAGGCGGCGGGAGGGGGGGACGTCCCCTCATACTCCTCCGGCATAACAGCCGAACGACTTTTAGTCGCTTCGGTTGTTATGGCTGGATAGCCAATCGCCCGCTGTAAAAAACGGTACTGGGATGATGCCTGCAGGTGCGGGCATCATCCCGGTATAACCCCCGGAAGCCGAGTATGCACATCTCCGTACACTCGACGGGAAGGGGTTTTTAAGCTGTCCAGTCCAGAGCTATGTTTTGACTACGTTTGTTCTTTTTACTTTTATTATTAAACAAGTGTGATTTAACTGTACTTCTGTCTCGGCCTGATTTCATGGTTTTTGACACACTATAAATGTTGTGCAAACCAATCAATATACGCATATTGACGTGGCTCTTTAACCATGTGATCGGCTGTGTATAATCACAGCCGGTCACATGTAAAGGTGGAAGTAACGGTAATCATCTCTCATCAACTCACACTGACAGAGTGTGTGGCGAGAAGAGCCGATCAGCATCTCCTTGCAGAGGACACCCATGCCCTGACTACAGTAAAGCCCCCCAGTGCTACCAATCAGTGCCCAATAGTGTTACCAAACAGTACCCATCAGTGACACCAAATCAGTGTCCATCAGTGACACCAATCAGTGCCCATTAGTGATGCCAGTCAGTGATGCCTTTCAGTGCCCATCAGTTTCTGCTCATTAATGCTGCCCATCAATGTCCATCAGTGCGTCCCTTCAGTGCCACCCATCAGTGCCACCTATCAGTGCCATCTATCATTGCCCATCAATACACACCAGTGCCACCCATCAGTGTCACCTATCAGTGCTCAGTGCCACATATCAGTGCCACCTATCAGTGCCCATCAGTGCGGCATATTAGTGCCTCCTCGTCAGCGCACCTTATCAGTGCCCATAAGTGCCACCTCATCAATACCCATCAGTGCAGCCTCATCAGCGCACATCAATGAAGGAGAAAAATTACTTATTTACAAAATTTACTGACAGAAACGAAGAAAAACATTTCTTTTTTTTCCCACATTTTTGTCTTTTTTCTTTTTTTTGTAAAAACATAAAAAACCCAGCAGTGTTTAAATACCACAAAAAGAAATCTCTATTTGTGGGGAAAAAAATATATAAAAACTTAACTTAACTTAACTACAACTCGTGCACTCTGCAGTGTAGTTGAGCATCATGGAAAATGTAGTTCCAAAACATCTGTGCCAAGGTTCGCCATCACTGCCCTAAGTGATCACTTTAGAAATGTTACAGAGAGCTTGAGGGGGGTTTCACAACACTGCTGATTCTTCACTGAAACTGTCTGCCCAAATTTTGCTTGGACACGTAAACACAGCTAACCATGATTTTACTTCTGTTACAATGGGTGAGCAGTAGATGAAATCCCTGCGGAGCACTTCCACCCAGCAGATACTAAAATACTACCAGAATGGAAGAACAGACTTCAGGCTCAGCTACCAAGAGGGTGTGAGTTGCTATCCAAAAATGTGCTTGTCTTGGGGTGTGCAAAAAGCATTGTCTATCTATCTATCTGTCTATCTACAGGTAATATATGTTTTACCTGGCCAGTAATTGAATGAGGCATCCAAACATTGTCCTTGCCCAGGGACCCTTTGGTGACTATCTGTGTCTGAATTAAAACATAACATAAAGCCGTGTACATAAGCCCTAGTAGTAGACTTTCAGTGAGTCGATTGATTGCATAACGTTCAGCTGTGTTCTGGGTCAATAAGGCCTCTTTCACACGGGGCGGATCAGTAATGATCCGCCCCGTGATGATCCGGTCGCTCAGCGGGATGGCTCCGTTGTCCCCGCTGAGCCGGCTGCGGACAGGGCGGTCTCCGCACACTGTTCCTGCCAGATCCACTGCTTTCCTGTTAAAAACTGAACATGCTAAGCAGCAGAACATACCGTGGTCAGTTCTCTAGCTGTGCTGGGAACTCTGGATGCTCTTTTCCAATAAATCAGTCTTGTCCTGACACACCCCCTCTGCACAGCCTTTCACTGGGAAAATCAGTCTGCTGCTGCTTCTCCTCCCCCCGCTCTTATGCAGCTGAGAGCAGAGGGAATGTGATCACTTATATGTAGCAAGGTCCCCAGCCTCCTTCGCTCTAATGAGAACCTTCGGAGCCAGGGATAGCTGACATCCTTCTGTATATGGTGGGTTGTGAGGCATAGTAGGCACAAAGTAGCCAGAGTAATTGGGCGCCAGACACTTCTCAAATGCAAAAGAGATTTTATTTCTCTTAACAGAGCTTTGGGAGAGAGGGTTAGGGCCAGGACACCCTTTGGTAGTTGCAAGAATAATTGGCAACCTCATAGACTTCAACAGGAGGACAGCCATGAAGGGAAAGGAATCTAGCGAGATGCCACATCTGCATGTGTAGGAATTCTGTCTCCTATGGCAACAGTCTTTACCAAAAAAGTGTAACAGTTCCTTCACTTCCACTACAATCACTTATTGTAGTTCTTCAGCCCACTGAGCTCCCAGTCTCTCACTAGACTAGCTTATACACTGCCACTGAATTCTTTGAGCTCCTCCAATCTTCACGGTAGTATCTTCCTCAAGCGTTAACACCTGCTTCTCTGCCAGGTCCCTAGCTTGGCACTCAAGATGCTTGGCCTGCTTGGTCCCTGGTTTGACACACAAAGCGGATCTGCAAGCGTCACCTCCACTGGCTGGGTCCCTGGCTTGATACCCACTGAAGTTTCCTGATTCTTCACCATCCCCGGTTGGTGAGAATACTGCTCCGGTACTTGCTTCAGCTACTCACTGTGGTCCCTTGTAATAAGGTGGTTGGTCCCTTAGTGGCGACAGCTTCCCTTCTACCGACCATGACAGGTTCTAAGGGCCAGCAGAACCGTCACTTCTGGTTGGACTGCAAGCCGCAATCCCAACCTTGCGCTGCTCTCTTGCTTCTGGATAGGCCTTTAGACAGCCTAGCAGCCGGATGTGCCTGGGATAGGCCTAAACATTGTCCTAGCCCAGGCAATACAACACACGTCCACCCAGACAGCCGTCTAGGTGGCACAGAACACCTATTACCTGACTCCACCCAAATATATAGGTTCTCCCAGTAGACCAAGGGATTTAAGAAAACCCCTGCCCATTGGCTGAGATACCCCATATACCCATAATCTTGCAGTGCCCTTCTCACATCTATTGCTACCAAGTACCCGGCCACCTAGTGATAAAAGAGAGAAGTGCAGCAATTACTGACTGACTGAGTGAAATCAACTGATCCTCAACAATTAGCCAAGGTAGCTATACCTGGCAGATAAATTTTGCCTAACCTAACCTAACCTTGCCTAAACTTTAGGGTGCCACATTTAGAAAAGGGGAAAAAGGTATTCATAATGTTTTCTTTTGATATCTATACACAAACATTTGCCTTTCATTTAAATTTTAAACTGAACGGGTTGTCTTTTACACATTTGTCACTTTACAAAGTAATTTTTTACAATCGATACTGCATACATAAACTGTAATTATTGTGGAATCTGAACAATATGTGACTCTTGTGGGCATTGAACCCATTTATGTACAGTGATTTCACCAACCCCAAGGAGCAGAGAAACATTCAGTGAGCACAAACTACATGACGGACTATTTACTCTTTGACTTGGACTCTTTGACTAGGAAAACTAACAGGTCCTCTGTGAAAATCTGACCATATACATCCAGCCATACAGTGCACAATTCATTGATTCATATATTACTTCTAACAATCTTGTGGTTTATATGAAATGATATGAAATTATTAATCTCATTTAGTTGAATATTTTTTCCAGATGTAAGTAGTATGCATAGCAAACTTCAATGGTAATTCCAAAGGAATCTCAAGGAAAATCATGGATTTCACTACAAAATCAATGTAGTCATCCCTCATTTACAAAACTGCAAAATGGAATGCCAACCCACAATTTTTTCACCAGGAACATTTGCATTTCATATTTGTATCTGTGAATGGCACTAGTAGTTCATTTATAGAAAGTAATAGTCTAATCTTTTGAGGTTACAGTGGAGTAAGAGTCCAGAATACGTGAAAAGAGAAGAATTTAGGGAGATTCTGTATGTTGCCTTGGCACATACTTCATTTCTCTCTGTCTTTGCTATGAGTTTCCTTTGTAGCTTCCTTCTCTTTTCTCTGATCTGAGATCTTGTACATTGTAACTTGTGGTCATAGTTTCAGTAACTTTGCTTATGACATATATTATTGGAATTCTAGAAGATATAAGATATTGGTGTTCCCACTTTCCTCCTAAAAGTAGCTGGCACCTCTTAAAGACCTAATCATAAAGGGACATTCTGAAATGTTTCTACTATTTACACATATACCACTTTAAGTAGCCTGTACATCGGTTGTTTTCTTCCACATTTATAATGGTTTGAATGGTTTACTGGAAAAGGTAAACCAGACTTTCACAAAGAACTTTTGAGCCCCTTACTGCACAAGATGGCTTCTCTTGGTAACACTTTTATTTCTGTGCATGATCAGCTGCCCTTTGTTTTTTGTTGTTGTTTTTTTATTGCTTGCATTTTTATAGATTGAAACCAGAGGTCTTTAGATGCCATTTGAGCTGTTCTGGACTCCTAGTGTATTACTGCACCTTTATAGAGGAATGAGATGGATGGGCTACCTTCAAGGCATACCTGCCTTCAATTTATTTTGTTCTATATATGTCCTAAGATAGGAGATCTGTTGGATTGGAGTTAGGGACCACACTTTAAAGAGTTATCTTGGCACAGCAGTGTGACTTTCACATGTATTTGCAAATACAGAAAATTTGAATTATTGCACCATCACCGGGTGGCCACAGTGGGTGCTTGTAAAGTACTATGAGTGCCACATCCCAACAATACGTAAAAACTATGCATGACTAAAAACAAGGACTTTAACAGCACCAATCTTGGTTAAAACTACCGTATATACTCGAGTATAAGCCGAGATTTTCAGCCTCTTTTTTGAGGCTGAAAGTGCCCCCCTCGGCTTATACTCGAGTCATCGCCGTCTGCCTGCTCGATCAGCGTGTCGAGCAGACAGACGGCGGCCATTCTACTATTCAAAAGCCGCGCCTCCGTCTGTGATAGGCGGAACACTCAATTTCCCAGCAGTCAGTGGTCCGCCTATCACGGACATCCGCTCATCCTCATACTACGGACGAGGATGAGAGGATGTCCGTGATAGGCGGAACACAGACTGCTGGGAAATTGAGTGTTCCGCCTATCACAGACGGAGGCGCGGCTTTTGAATAGTGGAATGGCCGCCGAGGTGCCGACGAAGAGCGGCGATCCTGGCATGGCAGAAGGACGGAGGCTCGGGACGGGACGGAACGGAGGCTCGGCTCGGGACGGGACGGAGGCTCGGGACACAGGTAGGCTGGACACACAAGGCTGCACGGACACACACGGCTGCACGGACACACACGGCTGCACGGACACACACGGCTGCACGGACACACACGGCTGCACGGACACACACACAGGCATGGATGGACACACACACAGGCATGGATGGACACACACACAGGCATGGATGGACACACACACAGGGATGGATGGACACACACACAGGGATGGATGGACACACACACAGGGATGGACACACACAGGGATGGATGGACACACACACACAGGGATGGATGGACACACACACAGGGATGGACGGACACACAGGGATGGACGGACACACAGGGATGGACAGGCATGTCTCACCCTCGGCTTATACACGAGTCAATAAGTTTCCCAGTTTTTTTGGGGTAAATTGGGGGCCTCGGCTTATATTCGGGTCGGCCTATACTCGAGTATATACGGTATATAAGTTTATTCAAAATCTGTTAATCTTAAAAAGAGACATATACATAAAAATCATCCTACAATTCACCCTATACTATCACATGCAAGATCTTGTATACAAAGATGTTCCAGTACACAGAAGTATGGGTATGGACCATGGCAGGGTTACTTGATGTGTAAAGCCTATTGATAAATGAGCTCTACATGTTTCGCAAATTATCACTTCCTCAAGAGCTTTAGAGGAAGCGACAATATTTAAAAAAACATGTAGAGCTCATAGTTTTTAGGTATTTGGAAATATATGCAGCAAAAACCTTGATTTCTTTGCTGAATAGGAGGTTAGTGTGCTCAGGTACTTGGTGTATTATATTATTCTGTGAACTGCTTTGTCCATGTGCACCTTACATATGCTAGGTAAAAATGTATCTTTGTGGTTGCCATTTTTATTTGTATCAAGCTCTCGTTGCTGCCTGAACCACTTAAAACTGAAAGAGAATAATTTAGGGGCCTTCTGTATGTTATATGTTGCCTTGGCACATGTAGTTGGAGAGAGGCATCACTCCTTGTGAGGCTTTATATGGTCATTGCAATGGACCTGAAAAGTATTCAGGAGGTAAAGTGTGTCATTACAGTCAGCCCTGAAAGCTATATACTGTATCTCTGCAAAACCTCTGCGTTTTGCCAGAGAAATAATTCATAGATATGGCTTGTGATATCATATCAAATGTAATTCATTATGTTTTTCGCCTCGACACCCTAAGT
The DNA here is from genome assembly GCF_037356315.1 of Lithobates pipiens. Lineage (NCBI taxonomy): Eukaryota > Metazoa > Chordata > Amphibia > Anura > Ranidae > Lithobates > Lithobates pipiens. The sequence continues at coordinate 118,343,446 of NW_027507785.1, forward strand.
TCCCAGTTGCCCTTCCTCTTTTGTTGCAGCAATTGTGACAAACCTTACTCTCCCTGTTGTATTTCCATTTTGCGTTGCAGGGAATACACTGTAAAATTTTACTGTGCTGCAGGGTCAGAGCCAGATCTTATATACTCCACTATAAAATATCGGCCTTGGGTGGACTGGCCCCTTAATCCACATAATAAACATAGATGTGCACTGATTCATTTGGTTCGTAATTACCCACCAACAACTTCATCTCTGCAAATACAAAGCACCATAAAACCGCCATGTAAAATGGTATTAACGCGACATTTACTGGTGGCAGTCATGCATTTATACTTTAACTTGCAGATTTATAGCATGTACAGCCAGTCACCTTACCGTCAGCAACTGGCAGAGCATGATGAATGCTTTAGTTTAAAGCAGGCAGAGAGCTGCAGGCTTGTGTCTCCTCTTCTCGGTAAACCGTGGCTGAGAAATAGAGGCAATCATTCTACACAGCAAACGCGATCCTTTAATTAATGCTGCAGTGCACAATAAAAGGCTAGAACGGATATGTGGGGAAAGCAACAAAAATCTGATTTCAACCAGAAGACAAAAAGCTCAGATTCAAGTCTGGTATGGGTTTTAAGGGGGACTTCATGCAAAAAAAAAAAACAGACCAAGGCCCGCTCTCAAATCCTTCATGTCTGGTATAAATTTTAATGGGGGAACCCCAAGCAAAAATGTTTTTAAGAAAATCACAAGATTCCCCAAAAATACATACCAGACACAAAGTAACCACCCCCTTCAGACCTATACCAGGTCACATGCCCTCAACATCAGAGGGTACCTTGACAGGGGGACTCCCACAGCAAAGCACCTAGTCAAAGCACAAGAGCCCACAACTCTGGCTCAGTGGTTGTGGGAATTTGTGGGTGGGGGGCCTTATCGAATCTGGAAGTCCCCAAGGGGCCCCCCCAGATACCACCCCCCGTGTAAAAGAAAATGTGAAAAAGTAAAGGGTACATAGTACGCCCACTTATTCACAAAGATATATATATATATTTATGGCTGGAGCCCTATGGCCGATATGTATCTGAACAAAACAAGCTTATCATGAGACACCTTATATGAAATGGACCTGAAAGTGTGCCTTGGTCTAATGGACGGTATACCAAAATAAGGGGGCATACCCAGTAATTAGAATAAATGTGATTGAAGAGAAATGTTTTAGATAAATGCCCTAAAAAGGGGATGGGAGGGAGGGTATTGCGCACCGGAAACCGACAACTACCCCAGGCGAATGGGCTGGTTAAATACCCCCCGGGCTCCTCCCATAAATTCAGGCCACCATACTGGCCTTCTTACTTATGGCTGGAGCCCTATGGCCGATATGTATCTGAACAAAACAAGCTTATCATGAGACACCTTATATGAAATGGACCTGAAAGTGTGCCTTGGTCTAATGGACGGTATACCAAAATAAGGGGGCAAAACAGTCAGGTAGGGATAAGAGTTTTATTGTTTCCTGGTTAATCTTTATTGAGCCAGTTGAGTGAATGCTCGTGACATCTCTACCTGTGGGTTAGGGATGTACCGAGTGAAGCAGGCCGACTTCCACCTGCCCAACCTTTTGATGACGTGGTCCGGGACCCCATGCCGGGATGCGGATGAAGCTGCTCCGATGCGGAAGGAGTGGCCGGAATACTCACTGGGATTGAGGAGCAAGTTGCGGAGGAGAATCCTGACATGCTTAATGAATTGGTGGTTAGTTAGTGGTTTGACCGGGAAGGGCAAAAGAGGGCTAGAGTCCGGGAGCTCGGGTAGCCGAGAGAGAAGCTGTGTAAGCACCGCGACCGGGCACCAGGCATTGTTAGTCTTGAAGAGGTGGATGTCTACGCCGGTGCCTGTCTGCTGGGTCTTGGTTACCGGGAGGTGGAGGATGAAATGGTCCTGGTGACGGAGCAGATGACGTCTGCGGAGGACTGGGCTGTGTGGGATGTTGTGAGTGAACTCCCCGGGCCGAAGGAAGCCATAGAAGGCTAGGTAAATGGCTGCCTGTATGACCAGACTGGGGAGAGCACCGAAGGGGTAGCTTTAGAGTATGGTGGACATATCCCTGAAAATGGAACTGGTGATGGGGAGCCGTTTGACTTTCACTGGCGGCTGTTGTTTTTGGATGCCGCGTAGTATGGCTCGGACAGCGTGGGACGAAAAAACAGAGGGATTGGTAGGATCCTGGATTGAGAGGAAGTGCTGAACGCCAGCTAAATATAGGCGGATGGTGTTAAAAGACAAGGCCAGTTGGTTGTGGCAGTACGAGATGAAGGCTAGTATGTGTCTAGCATCTGTGGGGGTGCCTACTGTGGAGGCCACCAGAAATGTGTTGAAGGCCTTCCAGGCTACCTGGTAGGCTTTCAGCGTATTGTCCGATAAAGAACGGTTGATGAGCTGCGTGGCTCCTAGTAGATGCGGCTCTAGTCCAGGGTCAACTGCGACCAATGCGGGATAGGAGCTGATGTGGTATCTGCACTGGGAACCTGTAGAAAGAAGGACCGGAAATTAAAACGGGACAGGGCGTCAGCTGCGAGGTTATATTTCCCTGGGATAAACATGCAGACAACGTTAAATTGGTGCTGTAGCGACAGCTGCACCAGCCTGCGTAGGAAGGACATCACGGAGGGAGATTTAGACCTGCCTTTATTGACAATTTCGGCTGTGGCCTGATTGTCGGTGGTGAAGCCTACCGTTTGACCAGACCAGGTAGGGCCCCAGAGCTGGGCGGCTGCAACCATGGGGTAGAGCTCGAAGAGTGAAGAGGATTGACTAAACCCCGGGCTCCTAAGAATTTGAGAAGGCCAGGGTCCGGCGAACCAATGGTGGCCAAAAATTGCTGCAAACCCTGTAGAGGCCACGGCATCTGTGACTACCTGTGGTGAGAGAGGTGAGATGCATGGGATGAAGAGAGAGATGCCATTCCAGTTGGACAGGAACTCGTCCCACATTGCCAGGTCTGCTAAAGCTGCGGTGTCTAGGCAGAGGATTTGATCCGGGTCTTGAGCCTGAGACAGGTAGACCAACAGACGTGATACAAAGGAACGGCCTTGTGGAATAATGCGCATGGCATAGTTGAGCATGCCCAACAGCGACTGCAGCTGTCTCCTTGTACATCCCCTGGTCCGAGTGAATTCGTGGAGTGCCGCCTTGATGCGGGTTAGTTTGTCAAGGGGCAGGCTGGCTTTCATGGAGCTGGTGTCTAAATTGACTCCAAGGAAGGTGATTGAACGTGCGGGTCCTTCCACCTTATGTTCAGCGATGGGAACATTGAGGTTCCCAAAGACGGTCCTTAACTTGTCGAGATCCCTCGGAGGTGTGCCTGGCCGTTCTATCAACAAGAAGTCGTCTAGGTAGTGGATAATTTGCTGACAGCCGACCTTGTGTAAGAGAATCCACTCGAGGGACTGAGCGAACATGTCGAACAGCCACGGGCTGCTTTTGGAGCCGAACGTCAACTTCGTAGCGAAGTAATATTGATCCTTCCACTTAATCCCGTGCCAGCACCAGAGGGACGGGTGGATAGGCAACAGTTTGAAGGCGTCGGATATGTCCGCTTTGGCCAGCCACGCACCTGTGCCTACTTTAAGGATGGCCTGAATTGCCATGTCCACGGAGGAGTACTTTAAGGAGAACTCCTCAGAAGGGATCAAGGAGTTTAAGCTGGGAATGTGAGAAGAACGAGGCGCAGACAGGTCATACACTAAACGGTTTTTATTGGAAAACTTGCCCTTGACAAGCCCAATAGGGCTAACTCTCCACATATTGAAGGGGGGCTGAGTGAAGGGGCCTATGACGAAGCCTCGATCCACCTCGTTCTGCAGCAGCAGGTCGATGGCCTGTTCGTCAGAGGCTGCTGAGCGGAGGTTTCTGCACTCGTGGGTTTGGTGGGGTAGGGAGATGAGGCCGGTGTGGAAACCTGAGGTGAAGCCACCGATGAGGAAGGTGGCTAGTGAAGGAGTGGGGTGCGTGTTGAGATAGAAGCCCAGGCAAAGCACATCTATACGGCTTAGTCAAGAGCCTTTGTGCGCTTTGACCTCGCACAAATTTCTGGGGTGTGCCCTGTGGCATATCACGCAGATGTGCAGTAGACGGCACTGGCTGTAATTGCAAGAACCATAGTTAAAGTTATTGCAGATGGCCGCACCCCCAACGGTTCGGACCGTGCGTCCAAATTTGTCCACCTGGTTTTTAGGTGCCGAGCCTGATGGGCCTAGGGCTGCGGCAGAGGTGGAGGGGAACTCTACTGGGCGACTAGCCGGTATGTTGGCGCACCAGGGAGCGGTATGGGTGGAGGACTGGCAGATGGCACACAGGGGTGAACGAAGGCCGGCAAAATGCCGGCAGAATAGTTCCGTATCCATAAGGCTCCAGTCTGTGGGTGACTGGAACTGTGCCAGTTTGGCGGCTGCTTTCGCTGAGAAGGAACGATGGTAGTCGTAGAAAGCAAAGCCACCATATTTGTATCCCAGGTCCACCACCGTGTGGAGATACAAATCTAGTTCTACCCTCCTGGCAGGAGAGGCTGAGCAAACGACATCTCTCAGCGTTCCAAAGGCTAGGGTAAACTCGGGGATGGATAGTTTACGGTTCAGCCTGGGGTCCTTAGCTTTGAGGACTACGGATACATCCCCCCAGGTGTAAGCCTTATTCTCTGCCAGGTCATGTACTGAAATGAGCAAGGAGGCAAGGTTAACATCCTTGCCGTCCAAGATGTCCTTCCTAATGCTGGCCGGCACTAGATGTGCTGGACAGACCACGGGACATGTGCCTTCGGTACCTGTTGGTAGTGGAGACGGGACTGCGTCCGGCACCGGGGTGGCTGTGGCTGGGAGTGTTTCTAAGAGGGTCACTCTGGTTTGAACATCCGTGACCGAGCTGGATAGAGACGACACCATGGCATGTAGTTGGCCTATGGCCGTTGAGATGGACTGCAGAGTAGCCTGAGGCGGGGTACTAGGCCCGGCGGTAGCTGGGGGGGTAGAGAGGAGCCTAAACAGCTCTGCTTTCCTAGCTGTGGCTGGGAAGGGGATGCCCCTGCGTCTGAGCTCTGCTGTCAGCCTAGGGATAGTCCAGCCCCTGAAAGACTGAATACTGTCGCTCACTGAAGGCGGGCGAGGTGACAGGGGGGCAGTAAGGTCTTCGCTGCCGAGCTGGGACATGGCTCCTGATGGATCGTGTCCTAGGAGTGATGTCCTATCTCTTTGGGGAAGATAGATGGACGACCGGAACCTATAAAGGATGACAAAGTCAAGACTGTTTCTCTATTTTCCAAGTGAACCCACCTGTTGCTGGGTACTAAGGCGGAAGCGAACGCGTATACACATATATATTGACGTGTGCCTTAGCGTACATACATATGTGTATCGGTCCGTCTTGCTGTCGCCTTTTCCACTCCTAGCCCTCTTGGTTTTTTTTTTTTTTTTTTTTACCTGGGAGATAACGTCCAAGCTGGTGCAGGGTGGACCTGCGAAAGTTAGACTGACCTGGAGAGAGAAACAACAGATGATAATTGTTGAAGGAGCCTAACAGGGAAACTGACAAGCGACGTAAGCGGCTGGCTAACACAACTGAAGTGCACCGGTGAGTAGATATTTCTTCGCCACAATTTCTAAGTCATCGCGCCGTTATTTCCCTCATACTTTCTGTTTTCCTTTTGGGGTTTCCTTCCTTTTTTTTTTTTTCCTTTTTTTTTTTTTGGCCGAACGCCAGGCAACCTGTGGAAAAAATGAATGAAATGTGGCTGTGCCCTCTGGGGCACGCCGAACCGTATCGATGCATCATAGATGCTACTGGATTCGGGTCGGGGCGCTATAAGTGATCGTGAGATGAAGTATGGTTGCCGTGACAGAGGCACCACTGGTCGAGTCGCTAGTACGACTGACAACAGCACGGACTCTGGAGCACGTACTGAAATGTGGGAAATAACCTGGGGCGAACCGGAACGAATCGGTGCATGCGAACGTGCGACTGGATTCGAACCGGAGCGCGGAATGTGACAGCGAAATGAACTAAAGGACTATTGTCATGACAGAGGCCTGGGACGGCCGGCCACGGACTGAGGCTGGAACCGACCCGGATTTCTGGAGCATGCACTGAAATGAGGCCGAAAACTTACAAACCTGGGACCGTCCGGACGAGTCGATGCAAGTGAATGCGATCGGACTCGAACCGGGCGTACTAGATGAGGATGAAATGTTTCCCATGGTAGAGCTACGACTCGGAGAGGACGCGGCTCGCGACCGTCAACGAACGGGCTCTAGCGCATGTACCGAAATGAGGCCAACGCAACTGGGACACGTCGATCGAAACCTGTGCGTTTTGACAAAGCGACTGGTATTGATTCGAACGTGATAGGTGACGTGAAATGACTCCCATGACAGGGCCCGGGTTGGAATGGTAACGAACGGGCTCTGGAGCATGTACTGAAATGAGGCCAAGATCCTTGGGATACGTTGGTCGAACCTGTGCGTTTTTATTTGAAAAGACGACTGGTATCGATTCGAACGTAGTAGGTGACGTGAAATGACCCCCCCCCCCCCCATGACAGAGACGCGGACGGTTGGAACGAGCGGGCTCTGGAGCATGTACCGAAATGAGGCCGAGTACCTAGGGGCACACCGGGACGAATCGGCGCATTTAGTTTATGCAACTGGATTCGAATCGGAGCGTAGTAAGTGACAGGTGAAATGAAGAAATGGCCTACGTGAGCCAGCTTGTGGCAGAGGCATGAGTAGTTGTGCCGTAAGATACGACTGGCAACGATATGACTGCGGTACACGACAAACAAGATTTTGACAACCAGCTACTAACATAGTATTACAAGCAATATCTACCGAACGACGCCCGTGAAATGAAGGGCGTATGCGGACATGTGCGTTATGAGTGATAACAACCCGGTATCATCACGAACGATATGACATTTTTTGGGTTTTACGACCCTCAAACAAATATGGAAAGGAAGGTCAATCGAGACCCCTACCTGTGGCAGTCGAGCCAGCGAGATTGTACAAAACCGGACGGAACACGAGCACTGCGAGACTTCCTAGAAGGGAGACGTTTGTCCGAATGGTAATCAATGGTGATCAACACGCGCTGTCGGCCTAGTGACGTGGTATTGCGCACCGGAAACCGACAACTACCCCAGGCGAACGGGCTGGTTAAATACCCCCCGGGCTCCTCCCATAAATTCAGGCCACCATACTGGCCTTCTTACATATATACAAGCAGGAAGAAAAAAAAAACATAGAAAGACAAGTCCTTTAATGAAAAAATATATATAAAGTTGCCCCACAATGTTTATCCAACATTAGGCACGTCATCCAAAGATGGGAATCCACATCAATCATGATGCCCAGTCCCGTCACTTCACTCTCACCAAATAACAGGTCCAGTGCATGACATCTGATATATGCAAACGGGTGGGGTGTCCCGGGTGATGGTAATTGACTATATATTGATATGATCATATATGGTTACCGATGTCACTGGTACCCCATAATATAACTTACCTGCAATGAAGTGTATCCCACGTCCTGCTGATTATTCCTTAATGTAGAAATCTTTTCTCCAGTGATGACAGGTCTTCTTCACAGCACTGACCTTCCTGCATTGTATTGGTTAAATGCCTTAGCTCTAACATTTCAGTACACTGGAGAAGTTCCGATGTCCACTTGCCAAGTCATTGTTTTCACTGAATGCAACATGTTCTGTGAATGGAAGAGAGGATTCTGTCATTCATCCAAGACATTTTATAAATGGAGGATAGGACAGGAAGGGGTGTGCAGCCATCAGTGTACTGTAATGTTAGACTCAAGGCAATTAACTATCCAGCGATGTAAGTTTAGCACTGTAAAGTGAACCTGCCACTCTTGGAGAGGAGATGTTTATACTAGGGAGCAATCAGTAGGGCATTGTATACATTCATTTTTGGATACAACTTCAGTCAATAAAAAAAAAAAAATATATATATATATATATATATATATATATATATATATATTTTTTTTTTTTTTTAAATAAACTTCAGCTTTAAGCCACATCCAATGCACTTCCAGGTGTGTTGGATGCCTGGTCTCTCACTGTGTGTTGTGGTTGCTTCTACTGACCCGTACATTACTACACGATACATTAGTGATGCAGAGGTCATCAACACTCCTGGAGGGGTTAAGATTTTTTGCAGTATCTCTTGAACAAACTGAATATTAGAGTAAGAGACGATGGTTCCTCTTTTTATGCAGGAGCTGCTTATTTACATTTTTCAATAAAAAAAAATGGCAAGTATGTCATGTAGAGGAAAACTATACAAGTTATATTTGTAAATTCAATATAGTTTCAAATCATACACGATTTCATTTCGCTTGTTCTAAGCCATTCGTCCAGCTTACACCCACCTATAATGCTCCAGCATTTTTCTTATCCAATTCTTTGTAGTTCCAGGTTGTTGCAATGTTCAGAGTGGACTGCAGATGGAAGTAGCAAGCAGCTTTGGTAAGCAACCTGCAGAGATTAAACTGCTGAAAATGAGAAATTCAATCAGAGCTCACACTGACCTCTCTTTGAGTCAGACACACAGACACAGTATCAGTGACATACACAGTGCATATCGCTGACATATTCAGACACAATGTCACCAATGGGCACAAAGAACAGATGATGAGCAAACAAAAATGATGATACACATCACTAAAAACAATATAACTAATACAAATATGTTTCTGTACAACAGGCCTGGAGGTTGGAATTATAAAGCATAGTCATTCCATATAGTTGGCCACGACAACACTCTGAGCTTCGTTACATAGATTCATGGGTACCCGATAAAACTTAGCTGCCAGATATGAGGGATAGCAAGTAGACCCCCTGTTGGGACTTTCCAGATTTGAGGGATGGGAAACAGGGACAACGCACACATACTCATACCAACCTCCTTTCAAACTTAAAAGGGGTACCCAAATACTCACCTTTGACCTAGACCAATCCCCATATGCTGGGACAATGTCCCTTAGCACCCAAAGCAAAAAGGCCAAAGTGTGCCCCCCTCCCACATGAGCTGTGAATTACCTGGGCAGCATAGGTTGCAGGTTCTGCCCTGTTTGCATTCTCCTCCAAGGTGGCATCTTCTTCTACCCCCAGCCCTGTTCATGTGAGTCTTACACTCCTATTGATCCTCTGAACCTTTTTGCTCAGTGTTGCAGCCAATTATTTTCCTCCAGCTCTCACATTTCTGTAGAAATCACAAATCTAAACAATGAGTTGGTTCAGAGATACAAGCAGCCTAGCTTCATACAAAGTTGAAATATTACCGCAAAGTACAATTTAACTCTTCCTTTCTTGCCTTCTTATTGGTCCTTTAATGTGATAGGCGGCCTCACTGACCAATAGGCAGAAAGGTGGAGATACAGCCAAGATATATACAGAACATATATACCAGTGGTTCTCAACTCCTGTCCTCCGGACCCACTAACAGGCCAGATTTTAGGTATTACCCTGGGGAGATTCAAATTACAATACGGCAATCACTGAGCAGCAAATGATATCACCTGTGATGTATTTCAGTTTTCTTGCAAACCTGGCCTGTTGGTGGGTCCTGAGGACAGGAGTTGAGAACCATTGATATATACATTGTAGATCTTTTTATCCTGAGTCATTTAGACAGTCTGATGGATTCCAAAATTTTAATTAAAATGTATTTATAGGCAAACCTTTTTATTTAATCTTGAATAGAATGGATTATGGGATAGACCCTCTGTCAAGTTTTTATTCCTGCCTCTGTCCTTCCTAGGGTGATTCTCCCACTCTGTTTATCATAATGACCATTACTTCTCAACATCTACAGCATGTGGAGTATTCTAAAAAACTATCAGTACATTAAGTAAATAAAACACAAAGTGAATACATTTTCCAACATATGTATCCATACTATATATATATATAAATCAGTTCCAGTGAATGTCTAATGCAGCAACATTTTTATTGTAGAAAAGCACATACTTTTTTGGCTTTACATATTTTAACTGTCATTCAGTACTGAGTCACTTTAAATAGAAGAAAATACCCAGTGCTTTCAAAAGTAGGGGAGTATGTGAATCACCCCCTTTGTCTACATGACAGTGCCAATGTTTGGCAATAGGCTGCTTATGCACCAGAGCCATCTAGGGGAAAACTGGGAGTTACATCAGGCTTCTTCTGTTCAGTCCTAAGGCCCTTTTCACTCGTGCGGATCCCGGGAGGGTCCATATCCAGACATCCGCTGGCTCAGCGGGGATCGCTCCGTCATTGTGCAGAGAAGGACCGGTCAGATCTCCGCTTTCCTCTATGGAGAGATCGGATGAGTTCAGGGGCAGCTGAAAAAAAAACGCCCCAACTGCTCCTTAACGTCCGTTTACCAGCATCAGTGTACATGAAGCCTAAGTAAGTATGAACTGCTGTTAGGGCTTACTCTATTGTGAACCTGTTGCTGTGCCCTACATAAGCAAAGGTTTAACCACTTAAGGACCGCCTGACACAGATGTACGTCGGCAGAATGGCACGGCTGGGAACAAGCACGTACCTGTACGTTGCTTTTTAAGTACCCAGCCCTGGGTCAGGAACACGCCACGCCCCCCTACAATAAAAAAAAAACACATAACATCATACATAACACCTACACTGCCCCCTAGTGGTTAACTCCTTCACTGCCAGTGTCATTTACACAGGAATCAGTGCATTTAAATAGCATTGATTGCTGTATAAATTACAATGGTTCCAAAAATGTGTCAAAAATATCCGATGTGTCCGCCATAATGTCGCAGTCACAATAAAAATCGCTGATCGCCACCATTACTAGTAAAAAAAAAACATATACAAAAATGCTATAAAACTATCCCCTATTTTGTAAACGCTATAACTTTTGCGCAAACCAATCAATAATCGCTAATTGCGATTTATTTTAACCAAAAATATGTAGAAGAATATGTATTGGCCTAAACTGAGGAAAAAAATGTTTTTTTAGATATTTTTTGGGGATATTTATTATAGCAAAAAGTAAAAAATATTGCATTTTGTTCAAAATTGTCGCTCTATTTTTGTTTATAGCACAAACAATAAAAACTGCAGAGGTGATCAAATACCACCAAAAGAAAGCTCTATTGGTGGGAAAAAAAGGATGCCAATTTTGTTTGGGAGCCACGTCACACGACCGCGCAATTTTCAGTTAAAGCGACACAGTGCCGAATCGCAGAAAGGGGCTTGGTCCATTGGCTGCAAATTGGTCCGGGGCATAAGTGGTTAATATAAAAAGCATAATTTCCCTGTATATGGAATCATATAAAATAGAGAGGAAAAGAGGCCCGGGGTAATGCCGCAGGTATCAGCGCAGGGCCAGCATGACAGTGGTTAATGGGGCAGAGCCAAGGGGGAAAGATAGGCAGCTTGGGGCTGGTAGCTTTGTGGGGATGGGGTGGAGCTGTATAAGTTTGGGCGGGAAGAGGAAGATTAGGGGCCAGTCAACACAAGGAGCCGTGAGGAGCTTCCCACCCACCTGCCCTACGATTGGGGGAGCTTTGTGTGCTGGTATGGTGGGGGTTGCACTACCTTAGGGTTGGTGGACATTTGGTGGGGTGCAAGGTCCTTGTTAGGTCATATGGGCACCTAAAAGACATGGTTTAGGGACCCGTCTGAGCTACGGCTCCCAGTTGGTATATGGGTACTTGCTAGTTGTCACTAAGTCTGAGGTTTTTGCGACTTGAGGTCTAAGAAACTAGCAAGTACAGTTATGGGTTATGCCTATTGGACCCATTGTTGTGATAAAACTGGATGTATATATTAAAAGGTTATGTTATTATTATGTTAATTATTGAGATTTATATATTTAGTCCATAAAATGGCTGCTATGGCCAATTTACTCTAAGTGTTTACTCCATCTAAGTGTTGTGTGGTCATTACAGGGAGGGATGGGGTTATTGGATAGCAGGATAAGCCATAGTTAATACCATAGTCATGAAAGTTGAAGGGGATTTGGGCATATTACATAAGCAGAGAATATAAATCAAACACCACAATGTCGTGGACTCTATAAAACCACAATTATTGGATACTATAAGTAGCCTTCCCAGCCTTCCATACACCAATTAGAAGATAAAGCTAAGTGGCATGAAGAAAAGTTCCTTTGCTTCTAGATCTGGATTCATAATTTCACCCAGAGGATTTTCAAACCATCAAAAGATATTTTTTGGTGTGATTGTAACACAGGTCATACTTAACAACAATGAGTTCTGAGTATACTCCTATATCTCTTTTTCTGTAAAGCATTGTTCTTTAAATGGCAACACTCCCCAGTTCCACAAACTATTAGATGCATCATTTTATTTCCCAGAAATATATATAGTGCTGATACATTATGCAGTGCCTTGCTGAGTTCACAGAGCCATTCACATTAATCCTTGGCCTTGACATCTCTACACAAACAGTGTGGATGAAAGCAGAATTTCACACAAAAGGCCTTTCCGCCTACTTTCCCCCTTTGCCCTCAGCAATCTGGGACACGTCACAGATCCCTGAGAGCTGCAGGACCATTCATAAAGTGCAGCACGGCTCATGTATGTGCAGTAGGAAGTCAGCTGTGAAGCTGCAAGGAGTCACAGCCGGCTTCCCTTAGTAAACATGCCAGCCAAGCCTAGACTGGCCATAGGGCACACCAGGCATTTGCCCGGTGGCCCGGGGGCCGCAGAGCCACATGTCCTTATGATGCCCAAATCTGAACTGCCCCTTGAGCCTGTGCTGCTCATCCAGCATTTATATACTGTGACTAAATATAACTAAAAGACATTGTGAATACGGTAAAATGGGCTGCGCAGTCTAAAATGCCGGGCGTAATTTTTCCTGCTAGCTGAAAACCCATAGGCTGGTGAAGAACCGTGTAGTTAGGTTGTTTATTACTGCAATAGTTAATTAGTGGATGACCCATATGCCCCTTGGAGCAGCAAAAAAAACATCAAGTGTGCATGGGGCCTAAAGTAGAACTTTAGTACAAAACAAAATTGTGAACTGGCAGGATTTTCTAATGCAGATATACCAAGTCTCTTTTGCAATAAAGTTGCTGTCTTTTCTTACTGTACATTGTGAATGCGCAGCTTGGTGTACAGTTTCAACAATGCCGATATTAACCACTTCCCGACCGGCTCCCATACATATACGGCGGCAGGTTGTCTCTCCTGCGCAAATCGGCGTATATGTACAGGAGATACTTTAAGAGACATAGCAGGAGCGCTCGCTGCTGCACAGCACAAATCACACACACAAATCCCTGTTCTGATGGGAGGAGAGACAGATCGTTGTTCCTACTAAGTAGGAACAGCAATCTGTCTCCTCCCCCAGTGAGTCACATCCCCTCACAGTTAGAAACACTCCCTAGGACACTTGACAACCCCTTGAACGCCCCCTAGCGACGCGTTATCTCCTTCCCTGCCAGTGACATTTATACAGTAGTCAGTGCATTTTTATAACACGGAAATGTCAGTGGTCCCAAAAGTGTCAAAAGTGTCCGATCTGTCCGCCGCAATGTTGCAGTCCCGCTAAAAATCGCAGATGGCCGCCATTACTAGTAAAAAATTAAATAAAATAAAAATGACAAAAATTATATAAATCTGTTCCCTATTTTGTAGACGCTATAACTTTTGCGCAAACCAATCAATATACGCTTATTGCAATTTATTTGACCAAAAACATGTAGAATACATTTTGGCCTAAACTGATGAAGAAATTAGTTTTTTTACATTTATTTTTGGGATATTTATAATAGCAAAAACAAAAAATTTTTTTTTTTCAAAATTGACGCTCTTTTTTTGATTATAGCACAAAAAATAAAAAACTGCAGAGATGAGCAAATACCACCAAAAGAAAGCTCTGCTTGTGTGAAAAAAGGACATCATTAAAGGGGCAAATCCTTACGGGGTGAAGTGGTTAATGCAGACCCAAGCATGCATGAAAGTGTCATCATCTTGGCTCAGTTATTGAAATCACCCTGAGATTGGTACCTGGAAGCAGACTGGCCAAAGATATCAGCACCGGAGGAAACATGAGTACAGTTCTGCTTTAAGCCTTCAACCACAGAAATCTGTCTCCCTTTGTTTTCAGTCATTTCTCAAATGAACATGAAAACTGATCGAAAAAGCTATTTAACTAGCACTTCATCAGTGTCAATTAATTTCAACCACAATTTAATTAGTTTGGTTGCTTAAAATCGGAAAACAATTGCAAACATGATTAGGAAATTATTGTGGACGAAAGACAAAAATTGTGAAGTAAATTGCCAGCATAATTCTCCTAACCAGGAACTGGTGGATAGGCGTGTTGGTGTTATGCCCTGTACACGCGGTCGGACATTCTGACGACAAAACCCATCTGATTTTTTCCGACGGATTTTGGCCCAAACTTGTCTTGCATACACATACAAAGTTGTCGGAAAATCTGATCGTTCAGAACGTGGTGACGTAGAACACGTACGACGGGACTATAAAGAGGGCAGTAGCCAATAGCTTTTGTCCTGTAATTTATTCTGAGCATGTGTGGCACTTTGTCCGTCAGAATTGTCTACACACGGTCGGAATTTAAACAATCCGATTTTTCGTCTGAAAATTTTAGACCCTGCTCTCAAACTTTGTGTGTTTAGAAATTCAGACGGAAAAAGTCAGATGGAGCCCACACACGATCGATTTTCCGATAACAATATCCGATCGCACATTTTCCGTCTGAAAGTTTGACCGTGTACAGGGTATTATGCTGTGGTACATTGTGTGTCCCCATTTAGCTAATCCATATAGTTTTACCTTACACACAGAGATCTTATGTTATTGAAGAGAACAATACTTTAGGTGGGTGAGTTAACGCGGTCTTAAACCCAAAAGCAAACATTTAATATATTGCAGCTTATTAATTCTTAGGTGTAATGACTATTAATTTTCTTTTTTTAGGCTTTCTTTTTTCAAATTTCATCTCGTGATCTGGCCAGTAGGTTTGTTTTTCAAAAGAACAAGCTCCCTTATATCTGTAGAAGTTACAGGAATGAAACAAACCATTTAACACTGGCAGGGGTGCTTACAATTATCAGTTTTCTTTATATATTTGAAACCTTTCTCGTAAAGGCAAACAAAAAAAAAAAAAAACAGTTTGCTGTAGCTGCTTATAAAGTATTATCTGGAGCTTGGCTTTCATTTATTAGTGTATTAAATCTTCGAGTACATCTAACACTCCCCCACCCTGCCCCAGACTGCCGTCCAAAGGTGCCCTCTGTGCGCTTTCATCCAGAGTGTGGGCACTCTAATTCAGGAGGTGTGTTACTAGCCAGCCAGATCACCAGGTGAAAACTGAGAGAAAAAGCCTAAAAAAGAAAACAAATGCAGTCACCACATCTAATGATCGGTAAGCTGCAATATTACATTTTGGGGTTTAAGCCCTGGATCACACTGGTGTGTTTTGACATGCGATTTGACTTGCAAAATCGTATGTCAAATTGACGGCAATTGCACCATCCTAATCAGTGTGACACCACATTTGTGGCCCTGCACCGATTTCAAAAAGTAGTTTCTGTACTACTTTTTGCAATTTCAGGGTGCTATTTCCATTGACATCTGTGCAGAATCAGAGGCTGTGAAAATTGGGACTGACATGCGGGAGTGAAATTGTGCGAGTTCATCTGAAATTGTGCGAGTCTCATACAGTGGGATGATGGAGATGAAGGGGTTAATGCACAGATGGGCAGGATTGGGTAGGTGAGGGGTTAATATACAAGTCACATCTGAGACATGATGATGCTGACATATGAAATGACAGTGGAAGGGGGGGATGTGTTTGAGAGATCTGTCACAGCCCATGCTATCACAAGGGATGTTGTTCATACCTTGGAATAGCAATAAAAGTGATTATAAAAAACATTAAAGATACAGTGTTAAAAAAAAAAAAAAGGTAAATGTAGCACTGACCCCCAAAGGAGCAGCTGATTTGATTGGGCTTACCGTTACCTTCTTGACCTTGTGTATGTCTAGGGGTTTCCCGAGGTTGATGGCCCAAGAACTGCAGAGACTGACACCAGATCCACTTAAGGGATTTTTATTTGCAAAGAAGAATAAACGAACACAGTCTCTCAAAGTAGGGTTAGAGGGTTTAGGTAGGAAAGTCCAGGTACTCTTGTAACTAAGTCAAGTAGAAAAGAGTCTCTCACATTAGGAAAATCCAGAGAATAGCCATTCACAACTGGATCCTCACCCTTATAGTCCTTCTCTCACCAGGCCTAGCAGCCAACAGGGTGCCCAAACAAAGCGAAGTCTCTGCCACAGACTTGCTATAGAACACTTGAACAAAGTCTCTGCCACAGACTTGTAGCTGTAGAAAACTTATGCCGCGTACACACGAGCGGACTGTATGGCGTACTTAGTCTGGTGTACTTTCCGCCAGACTGTCCGTCGGACTTTCCGAACGGGCTACTTGTCCACACACGGCACTTTTTGAGCGGACTAATACGGCGTACTAAGTCCGCCGTACTATCCGCCCTACTTTTGAAATGAACGGACTCGCCCACACACGCGGAGGAAAGTCCGCTCATTTCGAGCGCGTCTCCAGGTAGGCGGGGCCCGCCAAGGAGACGTCGCTGGCCCCGCCGCCTGGTATGGACTTAAAGGGGAACCCCAACGCCGAAAAAAATCGGCGTGGGGGTCCCCCCCAAGTCCACAGCAGACCCTTGTCCGAGCACGCTACCCAGCCGGCCAGGAAAGGGGGGCGAGCGAGCGCCCCCCTCCTGAGCTGTACCAGGCCGCGTGCCCTCAACATGGGGGGTGCCTTGGGGAAGGGGGGCCGCGCGGCCCCCCCACCCCAAAGCACCTTGTCCCCATGTTGATGAGGATAAGGGCCTCTTCCCGACAACCCTGGCCGTTGGTTGTCGGGGTCTGCGGGCAGGGGGCTTATCGGAATCCGGGAGCCCCCTTTTATAAGGGGGCCCCCGGATACCGGCCCCCCACCCTATGTGAATGAGTATGGGGTACAATGTACCCCTACCCATTCACCTGTAAAAAAAAAAGTACAAAAAAAACCACAACACACGAGATAAAATACTTTATTGCACAGCTCCGGGGGTCTTCCGTCTTCGGGGGTCTTCTCGCCGGACTCCTCCGCTATCTTCTTGTAGCTCTTTTGCTAGCGGAGGAGTCCGGCTTTCTTCCTCGCCGCAGGCCTCTTCTCCCGGCTTCGGGGGTCTTGTCCCCCTCTTCGGTTCTTCTGCCGGGCCACCGCGCCTTCTTATAGCTCTTTTACAGGCAGTGGCCCGGTCTTCTGTCGCCGCCGCCGCCGCCGCCGCCTTCCGTTCTTCTTCTTCTCCTTCTTCTCCAGGAGATGTTGACTCGACGTTCTCTCCGGCCACAATGCCAGGGACGCGCTGCGCGGCCACTTATATAGGGACAAGGGGCGGTGTCACATGGCTTTATGTCACATGGGTTGGTCACATGGGTTGATGTCACATGGGGACTGTGACATCGTAAGGGGGCGGGGTCACCATGTGACACCAACCCATGTGACATAAAGCCATGTGACACCGCCCCTTGTCCCTATATAAGTGGCCACGCAGTGCGTCCCTGGCATTGTGGCCGGAGAGAGCGTCGAGTCAACATCTCCTGGAGAAGAAGGAGAAGAAGAAGAAGAAGAAGAAGAAGAATAAGAAGAACGGAAGGCGGCGGCGGCGGCGGCGACAGAAGACCGGGCCACCGCCTGTAAAAGAGCTATAAGAAGGCGTGGTGGCCCGGCAGAAGAACCGAAGAGGGGGACAAGACCCCCGAAGTCGGGAGAAGAGGCCTGCGGCGAGGAAGAAAGCCGGACTCCTCCGCTAGCAAAAGAGCTACAAGAAGATAGCGGAGGAGTCCGGCGAGAAGACCCCCGAAGTCGGGAGAAGAGGCCGGCGGCGAGGAAGAAAGCCGGACTCCTCCGCTAGCAAAAGAGCTACAAGAAGATAGCGGAGGAGTCCGGCGAGAAGACCCCCGAAGTCGGGAGAAGAGGCCGGCGGCGAGGAAGAAAGCCGGACTCCTCCGCTATCAAAAGAGCTACAAGAAGATAGCGGAGGAGTCCGGCGAGAAGACCCCCGAAGACGGAAGACCCCCGGAGCTGTGCAATAAAGTATTTTATCTCGTGTGTTGTTTTTTTTTGTACTTTTTTTTTTACAGGTGAATGGGTAGGAGTACCCCATACTCATTCACATAGGGTGGGGGGCCGGTATCCGGGGGCCCCCTTATTAAAGGGGGCTCCCAGATTCCGATAAGCCCCCCGCCCGCAGACCCCGACAACCAACGGCCAGGGTTGACAGGAAGAGGCCCTCCGAGCGGGAAAAGTCCGCTCATTTCAAAAGTACGGCGGACTGGCATACACACGGCCGGATTGTCCTCCGAAATGCGAGTACGACTGACAGAATTTCGAAAAAAAAGAAATTCTTAGTACGCCGGACTGCACGCTGAAAAAGTCAGCTGAAGCCCACACACGAGCGGATTGTCCACTGAAATGTGTTTCAACAGACTAAGTACGCCATACAGTCCGTTCGTGTGTACGCGGCATTAGAGAACCCTCGTACGGTACCAGTATCTTGCAGCCGGTCTGGCAATACCATACGAGATCAGATTCGCTTGGGGTCTTTTAACTAAGCCTCCAGGCTCCTTTCTGAGAGAGCCAACCCTTGCGTGGCCTTCTCCAGAAGAGTCCTCCCCTGGATGCTTCTACAGTTGCTGGGCCTCTCCACAAACCGAGACGGCACGGCACCACCTACGAATCCTTCCTTCTATTACTTTGTCTTGGGCCAGCCAGCCCAGAGACTTGGAGTTGGGTGGATCCGCACCCCAGGCCATGAGAGTCCTGGGGGCTGGTCAGGAGGACCAGGACCAGACAGACAGAAAACACTTCTGGACCAGAACCCCGAAGCACGTGATGCCAGCACCTTAAGTACCCACTCCCAGAATGCACAGCAAGAGTGACACTCCCACTGGGCTAGTTCCGAGAGAGAACTGGCACTCAATGCTCCTAACTAGACTGCTTTCTGGCACTTGCCAGAGATGAAAGTGCCACCTATGGTCAAGCAGAACACAATGCAATCCAGCTAGACTGGTACTGAGACCAAAATTTAGTGTAATTAAACCCAAAACTAAACTGCGGTTCCAGGAATATTAAATGACAAAAACACATAGCGCATGCTCTTCGGGAGCTACATAAATAAAATAAATAATTACATTTTTAAAATTATTTAAAGCCCCCCATCCCCCTGTGTTCACAAGCAAATTCAATCTTCCTGAGTAACTCTAAACAGGTAACATGTGGGTCTAATTCACCCAGACCAGTCGGGGGTTCACCAAGGGTAGACAAACATCGGACGCCACCAGGCGCCTGATCAACATCATCCACGGTGTGAATGTGGAGAGAACGCCTTCTCTGCTCCTAGCATTGGACGCTGAGAAGGTGTTCAACTGCATACATGGGGGGTACTTAGCTAGCACCCTCACTGCGTTTGGCTTTGCTGGCCCTATGGGTAGACAAACATCGGACGCCACCAGGCGCCTGATCAACATCATCCACGGTGTGAATGTGGAGAGAACGCCTTCTCTGCTCCTAGCATTGGACGCTGAGAAGGTGTTCAACTGCATACATGGGGGGTACTTAGCTAGCACCCTCACTGCGTTTGGCTTTGCTGGCCCTATGTTTTCAGCGATTATGGCCCTTTACACCAGTCTCTCGGCTCAGGTCCTAACGACAGGAGTTCTCTCCAATTCCTTTAACATTACGAATGGGACTCGCCAGGGCTGCCCTCTATCACCACTGATTTTTAACCTACCGATGGAGCCCTTGGCGTGTCGCATTCGTACTCATCCACACATCTCAGGAGTTGAACTGAATAATTCTGCCCACACCATCAGCCTTTTCGCTGATGATGTTATCCTGATGATCACAGATGTGGAGAACTCCCTGGTTTCGGTACATCACACATTGCAGTGGTTCAGTAAACTATCATTTTATAAAGTGTATGAATCAAAGTCCTATATACTAGGCCTGAATGTACCTTTAGAAGTAAGACGGAAGCTAGCGACTGAATATCAGTACACCTGGGAAACATCGGGCATAAAGTACCTCAACATCACTTTGACACCTAATCTAAGTGACATTTATGGTTCTAACTATGCCCCTTTTTTAGACAAACTATCAACGAAACTATGAGACCTGGCGCGGGTTGAACTCTCATGGACTGGCAGACTGGTGGCTTTTAAAATGACTATACTGCCACAGCTAATCTACTTATTTAGGACCTTACCAATACCTTTACCTAACACGTTTTTCCTTCCTATCATTAACTGTTATATCTGGCAAGGGAAAAGGGCGAGATGTGCCTACGCCCGTCTGATACCACTCAGGAATATGGGAGGTGTGGGTATGATTAATTTAAAAGACTACTATTTGGCCACTTTACTGACTCAACTCAAGGCATGGTTTCCCTCTTCCATGAGCCATAGATGGACAGAGACAGAGAGTGCCCAACTTCCCGGCCGCAACCTTTATTACTTACTTTTACAACATCGCCCTCACTCCCTAAAAAAACAAAACCCTATCCCCTACGATAGCAGCCTCATTAAGTGCATGGGACGTACTTATACACCACTCTTTCCAACAGACCAAACTTATAAATCTACCAATGCCCTTGCAAAGCCTGACTGGGCTTATACCAGACTTAAACATAATGGAATGGGTGGCCAAGGGGATTAGCGTGGTGGATGACCTAATGATTGGACCAAACCTAAAGATCTTTCGATCTCTCCAAATAGAATACAGCCTGACAGCGCAGGAATTTTACACTTATATACGCATCAACCATTTTCTCAGAGCGAATCCTACCACCCATGTTTCCATTCCATGGAACCTATCGCAATATTATTTAAGTACTAATCCTAAGATCAGGGGCATATCCCTTTTTTATGGAATGCTCAGAAATAAAACTGTATTTACAAAATCCTTGACAATGTCCTCCTGGGAAAGAGATATGGGGACTGCCTTCACTCCAGAGCAATGGTTGAAAGCCTTTAGAATAACTTACTCTTCCACGAAGAGTGTTGGTTTGTGGGAACTATCCCAGAAGGTAGCACTTAAGTGGTATCTAACTCTGTATAAGATAGCGAGATTCGCACCTCAGTCTTCTGCACTGTGCTGGAGACATTGTAAGGAGGTGGGAATTTTATACCACATTTTTTGGTCCTGTCCGATGATTGAGGTTATTGGAGAGGAGTCTTTCGGATACTTGAACAGCTCTCTGGTGAGCGGATAACCCCATCCCCAGAACTAGCTCTCCTCTCCTTAACCATTGAGGAACTGCTGAGGGAGTACAGAACAGTAATCTCCCATGTCTTAATGAGTGCTAGATTGGTACTGACCCGCCAATGGAGGGATCGAGTAGCTCCTTCCGTACGGGAGGTGATACTTACCACTCACACTCACTCTACATATGAACTAATATTTGCGAGTACACAAAACCGTCTCTCGTCAGCGACATCTGTATGGAAACCCTGGACTGAATGGTATAGGAGACATAAAGCACACTGAACGGTACCTTCTTGATTTTATGACTTATAGAAGTGATGAGCATTTTATTTTATTATATTTTATTTTTGCTCTTATCTACATATGATTGGCTTGACTTAATTTTTGAAATGGTCATTTTCACAGAGTGCTCAGACACGCAATCCCTAGAGTCTGACAATTCAGACTACATGGTTTGAGAAAGATATTTGTTGTGCAAAGCTACTGTAACCGAAACATGTATGACCTAACCTGAATGAGATGTATAATCTTTCACTCCACTAACTGCTATTTCACTGAGTCTGTATGTGACGTATTCAAGTTCATGTAATGTTTAAATGCCAATAAAAATTAATGAAACTAAACAGGTAACATATAAAGGCTTTTAAAGTGTTCCCTAGGGAGATTTTTAGGTACCGTAGTTTGGTGTTATTCCACAGGCGTACGCAATTTTAAAGCATGACATGTTTGGTATCCATTTACTCGGCATAACATCGTCTTTTATATTTTAAAAAACTTGGGCATTATATTGTGTTTTTGTACATTAAAGAGGGATTCCACCAAAAAAAAAAATATTAAAAGCCAGCAGCTATAAATACTACAGCTGCTGACTTTTAATAAATGGACACTCATCTGTCCCGGGTTCCAGCGATGCCGGCAGCCGAGGCCGATCGATCGCTCGGCTCTCGGCTGCTGTCGCCACCATTCTAGGTGAGGGAATCAGGAAGTGAAGCGAATCGGCTTCACTTCCCGGTCCCCTACTGCGCATGCGCGAGCCACGCCGCGCAATAGGAAATCTCCGCGCTGTCACTGGGACCCGTGTGTGTCCCAGCAGACAGCGCGGCAGGGCAGGAAATGGCGTAGACTCCCACGGGAGTCTATGCCCGGAAGTGGGTGAAAATACCTGTCTTTGACAGGTATCTCCACCCCCCTCCCCCCTGAAAGGTGTCAATTGTGACACCGGAGGGGGGGAGGGATCCGATCAGCGGAGGTTCCACTTTAGGGTGGAATCCCGCTTTAAGATTCATTCAAGTGTATTGTTTCCTAAAAATTTGTGTATAAAAAAAAACGTTGCACAAAAATTGTGTGACATAAAAATAAGCAAAACTCACCATTTTATGCTTTGAGGCTCTGCTTTAAATATATATATAAAATACTTGGAGGTTCAAAGTAGTTTTCTAACAAAAAAAACAACCTACGTTAGACTTACTGGTAATCTTATTTCTACAAACCTTCCAGGACGACACACCTGAGAGATGAGGGCTCCTCCCTACAGGAAACACACACATCAACTGACAACTTGTTATAAGGCCCCACCCTTCCCCTTGATCCCAAGTTTGTAATAAAGTAATCCCAACCTGGTTCACAAGAAGAATCATCCCACATAACACATAAGTACTAGGGGTGTTGAATTTTATTGCAGCATCGATGCATCCCGATTCGGCCTTCCGCAATTCGGCATCGATGCTGCAAGCAAAAAAAAAGGTCACTGTCACACAGGCTGCTGCGGGAGACCTAAGCCAGCGTCCTGCACTTGTCTTCCTCACAACAGGCTGCTGCGGGCAGTGGGAGACCCGAGCGAACCAGAAGAATACTGGATGGCCACGCTTGTCCTCCTCACAGGTTGCAGCAAGAAACCAGTGCACACTCTGTCATCATCATCATCAGCAGGTACTTAAAGCGGAAGTAAAGCAGTTTCATTTCCTGGGCATGCCGGAAATGTAACACTTCCATTGGTTGTGCTCTCAATCAAACTGTTAAACCATCCAATGGCTGGTGTCATGACTGATCACATGTGCAGCATCATGGTAGTTTTATATTAAACAGAGGCAAAGATGGCAGCTTCCTTGGCTGAAAACAATAGGGGGGTTTACTTACACTTTAAGTCAGACACGTATCTGATGCACCATTATGTGCAAATTTGCCAAATCATGACCTTAATAAAATAATAAACTTGATGGTGGACCTAAACATTAAAGTGACCATGCCATTTCAATAATTATGGTTTATGCATGTCTTATTGTCTTTGCATGTATGGGGCATTGCATGTATGGGGCAGTGATGAGCAAAACCATAAGGGCCGGTTCACACTGCAGGCGATGCGAGGCGACACCGACTTGCCTCGCCGCGACCTGCCGCGACCTCAGCTGCAACTTGCAGATGACTTCTGTATAGAAGTCAATGCAAGTCGCCCCGAGGTCGCCCGAAAGTAGTACAGGAACCTTTTTTCTGAGTCGGAGCGACTCGAGTCGCTCCTCTCAGAACGGTTCCATTGTACAGAACGGGGGCGACTTGTAAGATAGCGGCGAGGCGAGTCGTGTCGCCTCGCATCGCCCGCAGTGTGAACCGGCCCTAAATCATACAACAGAAAAAGGTATCAATGAAGTTGTGAAGACATAAACCATAATTAATGAAATGGCATACATTCGCGTTTGGGGGGACGTTGTCTGCAGTCTTTGTCCATCTCTTGTATCGTGTCCGCAGTCTCTGAACCTCTCTTGTATCATGTCCACATTCTCTGACCCTCTCCTGTAGTGGGTCTGCAGTCTCTGACCATCTTCTGTATCATGTCTGCAGTCTATGACCATCTCCTGTAGTCATTTGGGGGCAGTCTGGAGCTCCTCTTTAAGTTGTCTGCTGTGTTTACACGTGCAGGGAGTGTTGTCTTTATTTTTAAGAAAAGATAAAATTAAAAAAAAAGGGAGTTCTTCTGACTGCTTGAATTTTTTGGCTGAAAACCACACGCAGTAATCATGATGCATCGCGGAATAGAAACAAATCGTGGACAGGATAATCGTAATCTAATCAAATCAAATCATGAGGCCATTGAAGATGTGCACCCCAAATAGGTACTAACCACCTAGTGTTCTATCCATTTTCCCTCCACCATAGGGCGGGAAGTAGGCCTGCTGTCCTGGAAGTTTTGTAGAAATATCGTTACCGGTAAGTCTGACGTAGGTTTTCTCCTATCACCTTCCAGGATGGCATACCTGAGAGGATAATCAAGTAACCACAGGTCTACCTGCAGGGTGGGACCACAGCTTGTAGGACACAGCAAGAAGGCCAAGTCTTGCTGTAACAACACTTTCACATGGTAGCGCTTCAGGAACATATCCTGACTGGACCAGGTGGCTGTGCTGAGTATTTGTTCTCAAGAGGCCCCTGCTATCTCAGCCCAGAAAGTTGCTAGTGACTTGGTTGAATGGGCCTTAACCTTTGCTGGGACCCCAGAACTCTCATAAACCAGGGAGTTAGCTCCCCTGATCCAACTTGAGACTGAGGCTTTAGAAGCCTGAAGTCCCATCCTTGGCCCAGCATATAAAACTAATAGGTGATTGGATCTCCTAAACTCTTTTGTTCTTTGTAAATAGGCAAGGAGACACAATCTTACATCCAGGTAGTGATGGACGAACTTCCGACGGGACGTTTCGCGAATGCGAACCGCAAACGCGGCCAAAATTTTGCGAACCGCGAGGTTCGCGGTGAACCCCATTTACTTTAATCACAGGCAAACCTTAAAAACCTCCAGGTCATATTTTCAGCCACAAAATACTTACTAGCTGTGCACACATAGTCCCAAAACATGGACACTGACATAACAAAAGTATTAAGTGAATCTGGGATCGACAACGACAAGCATTCTTTTTTTTTCTCTGAAATTTTGACAATTCAGGAGCGCATGAAGGCCATGGAGGAGAGGCAAGGTTAGGCCAGGCTATGAAGGGGGTGCAGGAGATGATCAGTGCCACAGTCAGGGCAGCGCAGTCCTGTGCCAGTGTCTCAGTGTGCCAACCTGTGCTTGAGCCCCTCCCCCCCTTACCCCAACTATGCAGGGCTCCACTGCGGTGGTCCGGAGGTGTTAGTCCAGTGCTGATCCTCAGCCATGGTGCTGGCACTGCCTGCTGATTGGCTTCTCCGCTGCTATCTCCCTCACTGACACCAGCACTGAGATAGAACACTGACACCAGCACCGCGATAGAGATTGAGCACTGACACCAGCACCGAGATAGAGAGCACTGACAAAAGCACCGTGATAGAGAGCACTGACACCAGCACCGAGATAGAGAGCACTGAGACCAAACCAGCACCGTCATAGAGAGCACTGACACCAGCACCGTGATAGAGAGCACTGACACCAGCACCGAGATAGAGAGCACTGACACCAGCACCGTGATAGAGAGCACTGACACCAGCACCGTGATAGAGAGCACTGACACCAGCACCGTGATAGAGAGCACTGACACCAGCACCGTGATAGAGAGCACTGACACCAGCACCGAGATAGAGAGCACTGACACCAGCACCGAGATAGAGAGCACTGACACCAGCACCGAGATAGAGAGCACTGACACCAGCACCGTGATAGAGAGAGCACTGACACCACACCAGCACAAAATTAGAGAGTACTGACACCAGCACTGATACCAGCACCGCAATAGAGACTGAACACTGACACCAGCACAGTGATAGAGACTGAGCACTGACACCACCACCGAGATAGAGAGCACTGACAAAAGCACCGTGATAGAGAGCACTGACACCAGCACCAAGATAGAGAGCACTGACACCAGCACCATGATAGAGAGCACTGAGACCACACCAGCACCGAGATAGAGAGCACTGACACCAGCACCGTCATAGAGAGCACTGACACCAGCACCGAGATAGAGAGCACTGACACCAGCACCGAGATAGAGAGCACTGACACCAGCACCGTGATAGAGAGCACTGAGACCACACCAGCACCGAGATAGAGAGCACTGACACCAGCACCGTCATAGAGAGCACTGACACCAGCACCGAGATAGAGAGCACTGACACCAGCACCGAGATAGAGAGCACTGACACCAGAACCGAGATAGAGAGCACTGACACCACCACCGTGATAGAGAGCACTGACACCAGCACCGTGATAGAGAGCACTGACACCAGCACCGTGATAGAGAGCACTGACACCAGCACCGAGATAGAGAGAGAGCACTGACACCAGCAGCGGGATAGAGAGAGCACTGACACCACACCAGCACCGAGTTAGAGAGCACTGACACCAGCACTGATACCAGCAACTCGCTGCAGGACCCAACAATATGACACTGCTCAACCTCTTCAAACAGGAGGGTACGGGCATATAGTATGGTGTGCTTTTCTTGTAAAAGGAAGTGAGCCAAAGGTACAAAAAAGGTCCGTGTGCTAGATTAAATAAATCGTTTATAGAGTTATGCATATACATGGTCTACTGGTCACATGTGTTGAATTCCTCCGAGATCCATGCCTCATTCATTTTTATAAATGTGAGGTAGTCAACACTGTCGTGAGCTAGGCGAGTGCGCTTATCAGTCATGACCCCCCCTGCTGCGCTGCACGTCCTTCCGGACAGGACACTGGACGAGGGGCAAGCCAACAGTTCCATTGCAAATTGGGCAACGTCTGGCCAGAGGTCAAGCCTGCCCACCCAATAGTCCAGGGGTTCATCACTTCTCAGAGCATCCACATCGGCCGTTAACCTGTTGTAGTCAGACATCTGTCGGTCTAGGCATTCCTTGATGCTGGATCCGGATGAGACCTGTCGATGGGTCGGCTGAAAGAATGACCTCATATCAGAAGTCACCAACACATCTTCAAACCGCCCTCTTCTTGCAGGCGCTGTTGGATTGGTACCCGCAACTCTCTCTGGGAGTGGGAATTTCTCCTCTGCCAGCACACGCAAAAGCAGAATACAGCATTTCTCGAAGCAAGGCCTGTAAGTGCTCCATTCTGACAGCCCTCTGTGATGGTGGAAACATTTCCGCCATTTTGTGTTTGTACCGGGGGTCTAAGTACGTTGCCACCCAGTTCTGGTCCTTGACCTTTATGCTTTTTATACGGGGGTCCCTATTAAAACACTGAAGCATGAAGGCCCCCATTTGCACTAAACTGAAAGCGATGTGGTGGCCTGGATCCTGCTCATCATCCAGGATAATGTCGTCCTCCTCGTTCTCCTCTCCCCATCCACGCACAACAACAGGGATCCCAGAAAGGTTTAAAGCATGCTCTTCTTGCTCCTCCTCATCCGCCCCGGCACCATCCTCCTCTGACTCCTCTTCAGACTCCTGTTGTTGACTTGTCTCAGATAGAGTAGCCCCCCCTGGGAATTCATCCAGCATTGCGACTTCCTCATCTTCCTGCTCCTCCACGGCTTGATCAATGACAATGCAATGCACGCTCCATAAAGAAGGCATCAGGTACCATGTCACTGATGGCGCCATTGCTGCGACTTATACAGTTTGGTGATCTCATTAAATTGGCGCAGAAGTCTACAAGCATCGCGCATGAGCAGCCGCTGGAGCGGTGAAAAAAAAAACAAGCTCCCTAGAACCTGTTCTGCCGCCGAGTTCGTACAGGTAGTCGTTAACTGCACGTTTCTGCTGGAGCAGCCTATCAAGCATATAGAAGGTTGAGTTCCATCGCATTGGGCAATAGCAAATAAGACGTCTGACCGGCAGATTGTGTCACCGCTGAATGTCAGCAAGGCGAGCCATGGCCGTGTAAGATCTTCTGAAATGGGCCGAGATTTACCTTGCCTGCCGCAAGATGTCCTGACCCCAGGGTATTTGACAACGAATCGCTGCACGACCAAGTTTAAGACGTGTGCCATGCATGGCACGTGCGTAATTTTGCCCTGTTTCAATGCGCTAAGCAGATTGGCACCGTTGTCACACACCACTTTACCAACTGTCAAATTGAGCGGTGTTAGCCACTGATCTGCCTGTGAACGCAAAGCTGAAAGGAGTGCAGGGCCAGTGTGGCTCTTGACTTCCAGGCACAACAGACGCAGCACAGCATGGCAACATCTCACCTGGCACGTCGAATAGGTTCTGGGGAGCTTGGGCGGCGCAGCGGAAGAGACGCTAGCAGCGGAAAAGGAGGAGTCAGCCAAGGAGGAGAGGGAGGTGGATGGGGTAGGAGGAGGAGAAGAGCCAGGCCTGCATGCAATCCGTGGCGGTAAAACCAAATCTACACGGGTGCCACGGGTTACATGCTTGACGGCCGTCAGAAGGTTCACCCAGTGGGCAGTAAAATTTATATACCTTCCCTGCCCGTGTTTGCTAGACCATGTGTCAGTGGTCAGATGTATCTTGGCACCGACACTGTGTGCCAGAGATACATTCACTTGCCGCTGAACATGGCCATAGCTCTGGGATGCCCTTCTGTGAGAAATACTTCCTTCCTGGGACCTTCCATTGTGATGTTCCAATGGCCACAAATTTTTGAAAGGCCTCCGAGTTCACCAGTTTATATGGCAGTAGTTGGCGGGCTATCAGTTCTGACAAGCCAGCCGTCAACCGTTGGACAAGAGGGTTATCCGGCGTCATAAT
Source organism: Lithobates pipiens (assembly GCF_037356315.1). Taxonomy (NCBI): domain Eukaryota; kingdom Metazoa; phylum Chordata; class Amphibia; order Anura; family Ranidae; genus Lithobates; species Lithobates pipiens. Next base: position 118,372,383 of record NW_027507785.1, read on the forward strand.
TTTTTTACGCTCGAACATTTGGCCCAAGGAAGCCTGCCTTTTTCCAGAAAAACGTGAGGACGGCATGATGGAAGGGGGAGTGGAGGACAATTGTGAGGAGACAGGAGAAGGAGAAGTAGAAGACGAGGCTGGACGGTGAGAGCCTGGAGTGTGGCTTTGTGGGTTCCATTGCTCCCACTGGACTTGGTGATGGCAGCTCATGTGCCTTCTTAAGGCGGTCGTCCCTAGGTGAGTGTTGGGCTTACCGCGACTTATGCGTTGACTGTAAAGATTGCAGATGGCAACACTATTGTCACCAGCGGACACGTTAAAAAAAGCCCACACTGCGGAGCCATGTGTCGGCGTCCTGGAAGCGTACATGGTTGATGCCTCGCTCCTGATACATTAGCAGTCTGCTTTGTTCCTCCTGTGCAATCTAAGTTCTGCCCGCTTCTCCTCCCTATCTGCTGGTCCATATCTCCCTCTGAACTCCCCTCCTCTTCCTCTCTTGTGGGCACCCACGTGACATCGCTAGACACGTCATCATCGACGTCACCTTCCCCACTGCTATAATTAGAGATCTCGGAGTAGGTAGCAACACCGGACACCAACCTCCTCCTTAGGTTGTTGCTACCTCCTCTTCCTGATCCAATGCCAAGAGTGGCTGTGCATCGGCAAGGTCTTGTGATGGATCGGAAAATAATTCCTGTGACTCAAGCGGAGGGTATATGGTGGTGGTGTTGGTGGTAGTGTCTTTGGGGGTGCACGCAGCAGAGAGTGAAGAAGAGGGTGCAGATCGAGAGGATGAGGAGGGTGCAGAAGAGTAAGGCTGAGTGAGCCACTCAACCAAGTCTGGTGCTTCCTTTGACGTAATCGAACACACCTTATGCAATTTCCCAATTTGGCTCAAGCCTGTTGCTCCTGCCCTACCCCTACCACCCCTGTGGATGGCCTGCCTCTTCCTCTGCCAGTCGTTTTTTAAATGACCCTGTGACAAAAGTCTCTAGAGAAGTGCAGTATGTATGTGGAAGAAGGTATATAACACCCCACTTCAATCGGTCGTTTTGGGGGGCCACTGGTCTATCACACCAGTTATAATACTTTTTTTAAATTGCGTTTGTCACTCTTTGTAGTATCGCTGCAGAACCGCTCAGCAGTCACAATGCTGCACAGTGGAAATGCACTATACTATGCTTTCTATATTTACAAGTATTTTATACGTGTATTACACCCCTATATACTGCACACCAAATAGTACACCTTTACCAGTCCTTAAAGGGACCTTTGTGGACCTAATAGTAGCTAGCTAGTAGCTAGTGAATTGCAGACTGTCCCTGCTCCAAACACCAAACTGTCCCTCGCTACACTGAGAAACGACAGCTGCAGAATCGGTAAGTAGCACAGCAGTGCAGTGCACTATAATATGCTTTCTATATTTGAAAGAAAGTATATTATACGTGTACAACCCTATATAATGTAATGTACACCTATACCAGTCCTTAAAAGGACCTTTGTGGACCTAGTAGCTAGTGATTTGCAGACTGTCCCTGCTCCAAACACCAAACTGTCTCTCAGTCCCTACACTGATAAAAGACAGCTGCAGAATCGGTCAGCACTCAGCAGCACAGCAGTCAGCAGTGCACCATAATGTACTTTGTATATTTGAAAGAAAGTATATTATACGTGCACAACCCTATATACTGTACACCTATACCAGTCCTTAAAAGGACCTTTGTGGACTTAGTAGCTAGTGATTTGCAGACTGTCCCTGCTCCAAACACCAAACTGTTCCTCAGTCCCTACACTGATAAAAGATAGCTGCAGAACCGGCCAGCACTCAGCAGCACAGCATTCAGCAGTGCACCATAAAATACTTTCTATATTTGAAAGAAAGTATATTCTAAGTGTATTACAACCCTATATAATGTACACCTATAATAGTCCTTAAAAGGACTTTTGTGGACCTAATAGTAATAGCTAGTGATTAAACTGACTGTCCCTGCTCCACACAGCGTCCTGTCCCTACATTAACAAAAGACAGAATGTAAAATGGCTGCCAGATCAGGTCTATTTATAAGGTAGGGGGTATGTCCAATTGTCCATGTGCTGAAATGTCTCAATTGGCTGTCCTGTACCCCATGATGGATGTGTCATCATGGGTCAAAGTTCTTCACAATGTAAATGCAGAAGTCCGCCGGTTTGGTGAATCGCGAACAAGCAAAATTCGCCGTGAACCGCAAGGCCATCCCTACATCCAGGCAATGAAATTGAATTTTTCCCATTTTTTGGCTTATCACAAAAGGAGGGCAATGTTATATCTTGCGTCCTATGAAATAAAGATGCTACCTTTGGTAGATACAAAGGGTCTGGCCTGAGGTTGACTCTATCTGGCTGTATCAATAGGAAGGGTTCCTTCATCGACAGCCTTTGTAGATCCCCAACCTTCCTGGCCATGGTAATTGCTTACAAAAATAATAATTTTAAGGTTAGAAACTTCAAAGGAACCTCCTCTATAGGTTCAAATGGGTGTTAAGATAATGCCTCTAATACCCTTGTCAGGTCCAATGGGGGTAAACTGCCTTTGTAGACCGGGGAACCTCTTTCCCTGGCCACCAGCAATCGTTTAATGAGGTCTTCCTTTGCTAGTCTTGTATAAAGGTAGACCGAGAGCACTGCAATCTGTACCTGAAGGGTGCTGACCACTAGGCCCTTTTCTACTCCATCCTGGAGTAACTCCTCCAAGATAACAGAGACAGTGGTGGATGTCCTCTGTTTTTCTATACCCCAGGAACAGTAAATCTTCCAAATTTTTGAGCAGATTTTCTTAGTCACTGGTTTTCTGCTCAGAAGGAGGGTACCTATCACTCTCTCTGAGCAGCCCTTACGCTTTAAGATCTGGCACTTACCAGCCAGACTGTCAACTGGAAAAATTCTGGCCTTGGGTGTAGTACTGGCCCTGGCCTGAGAAGATATGGCCTATTTGGGAGCTTCCACGGCTCTGCCACCTCCATGGAGCTTAAGCTTGCAAACCAGGCCACCAGGGCGCTATCAGGAAGAGCTGGCCTGGGGACTTGTTGAGCTTCTGAAGGACCCTCTGAATCAGTGCTAGGGGTGGGAAGGATATGCCAGCCTGTACTGCCAGGTCTGAGGTATTATCCTTTTGACTCCCCCTCTTGGGAAATCGAGAAAAATTGGTTTACCTTTCTGTTCTGTCGGTTGGTGAACAGATCTATTTCCGGATTTCCAAAGTGCTGCACCAGGGTTTGAAATACCTTGGGGGTTTGGCTCCCATTCCCCCCACCTTATCAGCTGAGGAAGTCCACCTCAGTGTTGCTTGTCCCTTTTATGTAGACATCTGAGATGGAGAAGACCTTGCCTTCGGCCCAGTCCATGATCTCCTTGGATAATTCCAGGAGGGGTCTAGACCTGGTGCCTCCCTGGTAAGCTACAACAGTGGCATTGTCTGAGCTGACCTGAATCTCCCTGTTCTCTCTTGGTTTTTATCAAGTCCCCCACTGATATAGCTAGTTTTGCCACCTTGTCCTTTGACAAGAAGAGCTTCTGTAGTTTGGTGTCTACTAGGTAGCCTTGGAAGGTCTTGACCTGTTCTGGTTTGAGGGTTGATTTTTCCATGTGTATTATCCAGCCCAGGCTTTTCAGGACCGACCAGTGGCGGAATTATAGGGGTCGCCAAGATCGACCTTGCTGCAGGGGGCCATCAGGCCCCCTGTACTCTTCCGTAGGAGGGGAGGCTGAGAGGAGCTCCTCTATCATCAGCCGAACTGAAATCGGCTCTGTGCGGGAGCTCCTCACATGACCAGGGTAGTCTAAAGGTCCCTCTTTTACCTGTTACCCATTCCACTCCAACCCCCACCCCTTTTACCACAACCCTGAATGATGAGACCACACCTTGCTTTGGAGTAAAATGGCCATAACAGCCTTTATTACCATTACTCAAACACTCCAATCAAAATATATATCTCAATATATAAATAGCCAAATATATATGTCTAACCATAACCAACATCAGGTATAACGAATAGCATATAAATAACATGCCCGGTCTGGTGATCTCTGACGGTGACCCATACTTTACCAAACAACCAACTCACTGCGGTACCCACTTCCACTTAACCAGGCCTCCAGCTGTGACCGCTCGGAGACAACTTCCGACAGTGATAACCATAAAGGTATTCCATCCAACGTTCAGGAATACACCGGAGGGACCCATAATAGCAATGGGCCCCCCACCCCTTATCAGATGACCTCTGATTTACCGCCAACCGTCAAAGACCACCAGACAAACACCGCCACAGCCCGAAAGGGTGACTCCCTTACCCTTAAGGGCCACCCCACCCCCACAAGGCCTTAGAATGCCGTCTTGCAATCCCAAGGACCACCCATCAATCCCCACCTCGGCTAAGTGCAACCCCATTCCGTCCAACGCACATACCCCATCGCACGGCAGCACCCGGTGCCGAACCACGAACCCGCTATGCTGGGCCCCAAACCACCCCACCACCTTGTGTACCCTCAGACGGGTCCAATGATGCCCCCGACCAAACGAGCCCAGCGCCATACCGTCCCGGCTAAAATGTCTGATCAGCCCACCACTATACCCGCAACACATGACGCTCAACCTCCCCGAACAAACGTTCCCACTTCACCCCCGGGACCCCCAACCCCCGCAAGCAAGCCTCACTCCGAGAAACACCGAGTTGCCTGCCCCCAGGACGTTGGTCTCCTCACCTATCCCCCAAACACACGTAGGAGTGCCCCACGATCCAGACAAGGCGAGCCATACCTCCATCTGAAAAGAAAACCAACAGCACAAAACCAGCCGTCAACTACCACCATTGCACCCACCTCCACAGGAAAACAGCCACACCACCCTGCACATATGTAAATAACTTCCACTTGCGTTGTGCATGCGTGTCCACTTATCCATTTATATATTTATTTATTTATTTATTTATTTATTTATTTATTTTTTTTTAATAGAAACCCACTCAAACCACCACCAACTGAGGCCTAACATACGTACGAAACCACCGAGATTCCCATCTCCCAATCCAGCGAACTGCCGTCTCAACCAGCCCACACCGGGCAGCCTCAGTGACCGCCCGATGCGGTAGGAGTGTGACGCAAAGCCCCTGCTATCCAAACCCACCTCCCGCAAACACTTCCGGAACACCGAAAATTGGTATCCGATCAAAAAAGGACCCTTCCTCATCCCACAGGAAAGGCCCCCCGGCACACTTCCCAAAAACCCTGAACCGCTGCCATGGGGCAAACCCTGGAACCAGGTAACGCAAACCGGGACACCAGCACCCCCTTCCCCTGCTGGTCCGTTTTGGACCTGCGCAGCCAGAGCCCCACCCGATCCCGTCCAAACGCACCATGCCGTCAAACAGACCCCCAGTCACCCTCTCGGTCGGGCTCCCCAATTCCCCGATCCGAAACGCCCCATAAAAGCCAAAGAAAACGCTGCTGTGAACAGCCGCGCCTCGTAACCTGAAGAGCAAACAAACCCCAGCCGATAACAGATCGCCGGCAGGTTCGTGAACGGGACCGGCCTCCGCGCATCCCCCGTCCAGCCCTGCACGCGATAACCTTTTACCGCCCGTCGCACCCAGAAATCTTAGTGTTTTTTTTTTTTTTTTTTTTTTTTTATTTATTACCATCCACCCACCACGAGCTAAACAAAACGTCAAAACACGCCAGTTTCCGGCCACTCGAGGAAACCGACACCCCTCGCCCCCCATTTCTGGCCACAAAGTAGAGCACAAACCGCCGCCTACCGCGTCCCCGATCACCGACCCCTGCTCCCGAACCAGAACCAACCATTTTGCCCAAACCGTGAAGAAGGCCGCCCACCTAGACGCGCTCACCAACTGCCCGAGCCATCCCGCAGCCACCTAATCCACCCCGGGCAAGGGACCCCTCCCGCTTCCGCGCCCGGAGCAAGCTCCCTGAATCTGTCCCCCTGAAAAATGAGACAGGGAGTCAGCCAGCTCAATTGCCACGCCCGAGATGCGTACAGCGTAAAGAAAACATGCAGCTGTAAACAACGAAAAACGAACTACCGCATCAGCCGTGTAACCGGAGGGGAAGTAGCTGACATGCGGCTAACCACCTGCTCAACACCCATGTCGTCGTAAATGCGCAACTTCAAACCCCGACACTCCTCCCCCCACAGCTCCAACGCTAACACCCCCGGAAATAGTGTCAACAAAACCAGATTCCCCAGGAAAGCCGCTGCCTCCCATGTCTCTGGCCAAGGCCCCACGCTCCACTTGCCCCTGAAAAACGCCCCGTACCCGGTAGAACCCGCCCCATCTGTGGCCAAGGCCATGTCAAAGTCGCTAACCGGGCCCGCCACCCAATTGTCCTACCATTGTAGGAAGCCCAGAACTCATGCCAAACCCGCAAATCCTCCCTATGGCCCCTACCCAGGCGCACTAAGTGCGTCAGAACGCTGACCCTCCCCGTAGCCGCCGACAGCCGCCCGCGGAAAATCCCTCCCATGGGAATGAGCCTACCAGCGAAGCGCAGCTGACCCCGGATTGACTGCAACCTCCGCAACTGAACCATAGTTCCGCGCCAGTGGAACCCCAAAGCCAAAAGCTCCCATGAGGAACAGGGAGCAGCCGGAATGCCGATTCCACATCGGCCTTGGCCATCAGTGCCCCTTGACCCCACCGCCGCACCCACCGGACTGCCGCGCTGAACGACGTGTAGGACACCGTGCACCGCTGGGTCAATAACCGTGTACTGAGCCCCCTTATCGGAAACGACAGGCGATGGAAGAGTCAACATTTCCCCACTTGCGTCTTGGGGACCACCCCCAATGGGAAAACCACCCAGTTGGGCCAAGGCCTACCCCAAACGGCCCCCCGCGTCCGCCACCCCCCTAGTAGCCTGTCAGCCACGAACCCCGGACGCTGCAATGCCGACTTCAACTCCTTCGCCACCAGCGGCACCGCTGGCAGCGACAGGTAATCCTGAAGCCATGTCGAAACAACGCCGGCACCCGCGCCGCCGCCCTCTCCGGATACCTACGCAGAAAAGGAAGCATCCACGCCCGTATCACCGGCGTCCACCCGCTTCCGAGCAGCATCCCCGACTCGACCCCCTATCCGGAAGCACCGAGACAGCGTGTGTGCTCCACCGCAGCCGGAACACTCACGCCGTAACCCGCACGCTCCCCCGAACTGGCATGCTCGCTCGTCGAACTGCCCCCAGACCCCCATTCCTTTCCGGCCGGCAGCCCAGAGGTAGGCGCACACCCGGTCCCCCCGCGAGGAAACAGGCGGGGCCGCGCCTACGACATAAGCCTCATCCAGAAGCTGATGTCCTAGCGGTCCCGGCGCAACGCCGGCCGCACTGCTATGTGCGGCCGGAATTGCCCGACATACCGGGGCCACCACCCCCCCCCCCATACACCCTATGGGCCGTCCCGATCGCAGCCATAGAGCAGAACAGCGCCAAGCCATGCTCGGGGCTCCGCTCGCCAAAATGGCAAACGCCCGTAACCAATTAGGAAATTGCGCGGTAGAAAACCACCGCTCGTCCTCATCCTCCTGCGGGGAATCATCGGGCCTGACCCCATCCACTCTAAACTGCACCAAATGGGAGAGGCGAGAAAGTCTCCCCTTACTCCCCTTTCCCGAGCCTTACCCGCACCTCCTGCGGCCAGTGGGCCCCCAGCGGCCCCACGACCCACCCGTACACCACCCACCACGCCGCGTCGGCGACCCGAACGATGTCCGACCGTACCGCCGCTGCCGTTTGTTCGTTTAATTCTATATTTTAACATGGTCGCGTCCACCACTGGTGCCCCCACCGCCCCTCCCCCACTGGAGTCGGCACAGAAGGTGCCAATGGCGGTGTACCCCCCATGCCCCCAGGAACCCCCCCAAGCACCCCAGCCAGGGGAGCCCCCCACGGGGCCACCGGCGGCGGCCGCGCCAGCCCCCAGTCAAACCGCCCCACCAAGGCCCGCAGCCCATCCCGCAAAACCTGGCAACCGTGCGGCAGGTTCAGCACCCTCGCTGCCCAGTCCCGCCGCCTGAACCCCCCCACGCTGAGGCCCGCCCCACATGCACCACTGGCCTCCCCGCGCCTGCCTGTACCCTGCAATGCCGCAGACTATAAGAAAGCATCTTGTGACTCACCTGGCTTGTCCAGGAACGCCCCCCACAGCCGGACTGGTGACATCCCCTGCTGGATCTGGTACCTCATCATCCGGAATCTCTCCTTCGGACCGATCATCCTGTCCCCAGGTAGGCGGGGGGTGTAAGCCCCCCGGGGGAAGAGACCCCGGAGGCCGATGCCACAACCCGCATTGGTGCCGCCACCCCTCCGGCCAAGACCACCTCGGCAGACTGGCGATGCGGACCAGACCTGTCAGCCCCTGGGGAAGCAGACACCCGGGCGCCCCTGCTGGCCTTCTGTTTGGAGCAGCCTGCAGGTGATCCCCGCTCCTGACCAGGCTGAAGTGCTGTCCCCCTGATCCCCGGTAGAGCCAGCCCGAGCAGCCATCCCTCCTGCCGAACTGGGCCCCGCTGCAGAGTCCCCCCCCCCCTCCCCCCACCCTCATTCTACCAAGAAGCTCCCCCGCCTCGTGGCATGCCCGCCCCACCCCCCTCCGCACTAAACGAGGTGGCCAAGTAGCAGGCCCAGGCAAGAACAGGGCCCCGCTGCAGAGTCCCCCCCCCCCCACCCTCATTCCACAAGGAAGCTCCCCCGCCTCGTGGCATGCCCGCCCCGCGACACAGGCCGGCGGCGTGATGACCGCCCGAGGCCCGCAAAGTCCACCCGAGTCCCCCTCGCCGGGGGGAGCGATCGGTCGTCCCCAGGGCTCCGCACTAAACGAGGTGGCCGAGTAGCAGGCCCAGGCCAAAAGAGCGCCGAAGGCCGCGACCGCCACGTGCGCTGCAGACTCTCACCCCTCCTGTAGTCCGGTCCCGCCGCAACCGCCAGCCACCCGAGATGCTCCTTCAGCCCGTCCGGCCCTCGTTCCTCCGTCCGTCCGTCCGTCCGTCGCCTCAGCCCCGCCAGGAGTGTTGCAAAGTCCGCCATCACCGAGGAGCAGTGGTGTAAAACTGCCTCCTCTCGCTGTCCCTTCCTTCGCACTGCCCGTTGCTCCGCCCCTTCCTCCTTTTAAAGCGCTCCTCCCCTTCCATTACATTCTCCACTTGCTCCTCCCCCATAGCCTCTCTCTCTGCACCTTAACCCCTTAGACCTTATCCACCCTGTCATGTCCGGCCCTTCCTTACTTCCCTTTCAGTCCATCCACTGCGGGCCTCTCTTTAGGGCAGTGTTTCTCAAATCCAGTCCTGAGGCCCCCCCAACAGGTCATGTTTTCAGGTTTTCCATTATTTTTCACAGGTGATTTGATCAGTTTCACTGCCTTAGCACTTACCACAGCCGTTTCATCTGAGGGAAATCCTGAAAACATGACCTGTTGGGGGGGCCTGAGGACTGGATTTGAGAAACACTGCATTAGGGTAAAGTGTGTGCTCTTTGTGTCCCCCTACAGTGCAGTACCCGGCAGGAAGAGACAAGGTACTGTAAATGTCTGCCGTTTTTTTTTTATAAGACTAGCTACTGCATTTGTGTTTATATGTGTGTGTGTGAGCATGCTTGTATGCACGTGTGCGTGTGTGAGCATGCTTGTATGTGCGTGTGTGAGCATGCATGTATGTGTGTGTGTGAGCATGCATGTATGTGTGTGTGTGTGTGAGCATGCTTGTATGTGTGTGTGTGTGTGTGTGAGCATGCTTGTATGTATGTGCGTGTGAGCAAGCATGCTTGTATGTACAGTGGTGTGAAAAAGTGTTTGCCCCCTTCCTCATTTCCTGTTCCTTTGCTTGTTTGTCACACTTAAGTGCCATTTTTGTCCAGTCTTTTCCTGATGGTGGAGGCATGAACGCTGACCTTAACTGAGGCAAGTGAGGCCTGCAGTTCCTTGGGGGGTCTTTTGTGACCTCTTGGATGAGTCGTCGCTGCGCTCTTGGGGTCATTTTGGGCGGCCGGCCACTCCTGGAAAGGTTCACCACTGTTCCATGTCTTCACCATTTGTGGATAATGGCTCTCACTGTGGTTCGCTGGATTCCCAAAGCTTTGGAAATGGCTTTATAACCCTTTCCAGACTGATAGATCTCAATTACTTTCTTTCTCAATTGTTCCTGAATTTCTTTGGGTCTCGGCATGATGTGTAGCTTTTAAGGATCTTCTGGTGGACCTTACTGTGTCAAGCAGCTCCTATTTAAGTGATGCCTTGATTGTGAACAGGTGTGGCAATAATCAGGCCTGGGTGTGGCTAGAGAAATTGAACTCAGGTGTGGACAACCACAGTTATAGTATGTTTTAACAAGGGGGGCAATCACTTTTTCACACAGGGCCATGATGGTTTGGATTTTTTTTCACCTTTAATAATAAACACCTTCATTTACAAATTGCATTTTGTGTTTACTTGTGTTGTCCTTGACTATTGTTTAAATTGGTTTGATGTTCCGAAACACTTAAGTGTGACAAACATGCAAAGGAACAGGAAATGAGGAAGGGGGCAAACACTTTTTCACACCACTGTATGTGTGTGAGCATGCTTGTATGTGTGCGTGTGAGCATGCTTGTATGTGTGCGTGTGAGCATGCTTGTATGTGAGTGTGTGAGCATGCTTGTATGTGCGTGTGTGAGCATGCTTGTATGTGTGTATGTGTGTGTGTGAGCATGCTTGTATGTGCGTGTGTGAGCATGCATGTATGTGTGTGTGTGTGAGCATGCTTGTATGTGTGTGTGTGTGTGAGCATGCTTGTATGTGTGTGTGTGTGTGTGTGTGTGTGTGTGTGTGTGTGTGAGCATGCATGTATGTGTGTGTGTGTGTGTGAGCATGCATGTGTGTGAGCATGCATGTATGTGTGTGTGTGTGTGAGCATGCATGTGTGTGTGTGTGTAAGCATGTATGTGTGTGAGCATGTATGTGTGTGTGTGTGTGTGTGTGTGTGTATGCATGTTTGTGTGCGCATGTATGTGAGTGTGCATGTATACATATGTATGTATGTGAATGTGCATGTGTTTATCAGTGGCGGTGCATCCAAAAGGGTGCACAGGTGCCACCCCCTCTCTCCAGCCACACCCTCTATGACCAATGGATAGATTCATGCATAGCATAGCATGAATCTATCCATAGCCACCGCTGGCACCACCATATTTAGGTGTCTGGTCCCTTTTGGGGTGTCGGGCGCCTGAATTACAGCGGCGGGGGGTGTTTTTGCAGCACCTGATTGGAGCCATGGGCTCTAATAGGCTTCAAAATAGGTGAACTGCGAGCGCCATGCTTGACGCTCGCAGTCTGCCCAGGTGTGTTAGAAAAGTGAATTAATATTCACTTTCCTAACACTGAACCGCCTCTCCACCAATCAGGTGTGCGGGTCTGTTACCCATCACCTGATTGGCTGAAACGATAGGCGCAGCTATTGGACGCCTATCAGGAGGAGAGGACAGGAGATGAGGATGGCAGGAGATGCATGGAGGACCCCACTCATGGCCGTTACCCGCTGCCCCACCCAGACAGGGGTTTGATGGGCACAGTGGTGACATTTGATGGTACAGTGGTGGCGCTTGATGGTACAGTGGTGGCGTTTGATGGGCACAGTGGCTTTAATTGATGTTTTTTAAATCGGTTCCTTTATATGCGGCCACCCACTTGGGACTGGGCCCTGGTGTTCCACCATCGGGCTCGGAGAAAAGAGCCCTGTCCGGAGGTCGGGGGGGGGGGGGCCCTCCAATGTTTCCTGCATCGGGGCCCTGAAGGTTCTAGTTACACCACTGGGACCGACATTACCTTATTGGTGTCTGATCTGACTTGGGAAACTGACGGTCCAGAGACCAGTGGGTCCATGTAGGGAATCAGAGATATACCCTGTAGATGCAAAAAGGCTACCGCTTCTGCTAGGATTTTGGTAAAAATCCTTAGGCTGGCTGTTAACCTGAATGAGAGGGCTCTGAAATTTCCCCTCCGATGACTACTACAAACCTCAAGAATGCCTGATGCTCCAAGTAAATTGGAACATGCAGGTAGGCATCCTTGAGGTCCAGTGTCGTCATAAAGGCCTCCTGATGATGAGATTTGTGTACAGCGTAAACTCTCTTCATTGCAAATTTTTTGTATTCCAAGAACTTGTTCAGGTTTCTAAGGTTTACTATAAGCCAATACTTTCCTGACGGCTTGCGAACAATGAATACATGGGAGTAGAATCCTTGGTATTGTTGTACTTTTGGTCCGGGTACCACCATCTGCTGTTCTACCAATTCCTTGATACCATCCCTGGGGGGATGTGTGAGGATGATCATAGAGGGGAGTTTTGCTGAAAATTCCAGGCGATAACCTTCTTGCAGGATCTGGCAAATGTAGGTGCTGTCTGATATCTTTTCCCATTGTGGAACAAAGTTAGACAGCCGACCCCCCCCCACCCTGATTTTGGCATCACTTAGTTTCTTTGGTGCCAACCCCTAGGGGAGGAAAATGGTAAGTTGCGCTTTCGCCTTCCCCTAACATTCGTGTAAGATCAAATACTTTAGGGACTGGTGGAGTGGGAACACCCTGGATTGAGCCTTGCTCAGCCACCTGTATACCTTCAACTGTGCGGAGGTCACTCTGGAGGTCTTTGGAATCCCCTCTGTGGCATATATCGGTTGTAGGAGCCCATCCAGACCCTCCAGGTTGAAGAGGTATCTCCTTAGCCAGACATCCTCCTGTGTCTCACTTAGTTTGTCTGTATTCACCTCCCCATCTGAGCTGTGGTCTGATTTGACCTGGCTTCCATTTCTCCCCTATCCTCCTCTACCTGAGCTAGCACTAGTGACTTTTATGTTTGGTGTGTCACGTTTTTGTCACTGTGTGATGAGTAGGGTGTCGGTCCTCGGGCCGACCTTGAAAGTCTTGGGAGGGGGTGGCCCTCTCTCTTGGGGGGTCTCCCTTCGGGGGAGCCCAACCGAGTACTTGGGTAGGTCTTTTTCGGCAGACATTCCAGAGAAAGGGGGACCACCTGATTTCGGCCAGATGGTCTCATGTTGAAGTACCTCAGTCCCCGTCTGGAGCCTAACGCCCCGGGGGATCAGGGTAAGGTCCTTCCTTGTGGAGGACAATGGTACACCTGTTGCACGTTTTTGTGTTTCATTCTTTATGTGTGTGCACTTTTTTTGGCACCGGGTGGAAGTTTTTGGACGCCACTGGCTTTTAAAAAAAAAAAGTAGTGACTGTAATGGCAGGAGGAGAGCACCAGGTCCCACTCCGGAGAGACTCTCCTGGGAGGATGGACCAGCTCCTCTGGGTCAGGGCCCTGGGCTGTTGATTGCCCGGCGGATTCATGGAAAGATTTGACTGTTGCCAGCATTTCAGTCTGCATATATGACAGGAACTTTTCATTAAGATTGAAGCCTCTTTCTCTGCTAATTTGTTAATACATTTATAGCTGAAGGGCTTGGAATGGGATTTTGGAAGCTTATCCTTACAGTATCCACATTTTTTTTTTTGAGGAGCTATGCCCTGTTGCAGCAGGAGGCTGTTTATCTGGGGCCTCCTGGGCTCCTCTGGGGGATTATGTAAGAGAAGAGGCAGAGCATACATGTAACTTACTCTGTCCTCCCCCTAACTATGGGCTTGTACTAAGAGAGGGGGGGAGGGTAAGGTGATTAATGAGCACCAGCCTGTCCTGGCTGGCCCAGGGATTCTCAAACCCAAGCCAGAGTCTCTCACCCCCACCTTTCCGAGGGGGGTTTTTACGCACCGGGCTCCGACCTGGATCTACCCTCAGTTGTAAGGAAAAAACATGGAGGGGGAGGCGCCAATCTGAGTATAGTATTAAAATGATGACTTTAATAGGGTAAGATTAAAAACACTTCAAAGTAAAGTGCAGTCCTGGCATTCCACATGGCTCTGTGGGTCCCACCGCTGTTCCCGATAGCTGGAAAGGTTTGAGCAGCTGGCTGGAATGGATCACAGTGTTTCTCCAGGAGCCAAGCAGCTCCACACAGACTAGCATGGACCGTGGAACAGAAAGCGATGTCACCGGCATCTGATTGGACCTAGGCAGGGTGGAATCTTGTCAATCAGTGCTGCAGTGATGAAAGTCTACGTGCTCGGAGCTGACTGCTCCTTCTATTGGCATGCTGCCCTCTAGAGGAGGACAGCTATATATAAACAATGGAGTGCATTCGGGTGTGGCCGTGGAACTGGATAATAAATAAATTATAGCAAGGGGCAAGGTGAAGCAGGGGTTAACAGTCCTGAATTGACTATATATATATATATATATATATATATATATATATATATATATATATATATATATAATTTAATTAAATACATTTTAAAAAAACTGATACACATGGAAATATTTGAAGCATAATTCTCTTCTATATGTATAGAAGCCTTTTGAAGTATGTTGATGAAGGGCCAAGCAAGTAAAACTGAAAAAAAGGGCGGTTAGTATGCATGTAAACATGAAGAGGTGATGGAGGGGGAACAGGCTGTAGTGTAAAGAATTAATAATAATAATGAACAGTAAAGATAAAGTTGGTGCTGTGTGCCCCCTAATTGGTATACAAGGGATGTATGTGTGCGTGTGTCCCCTCATGGTGTGGATACCAAGTGGGGGGAGGTCAGACAGTATACTACATGGTCACTGGAGCAAATGTGAAACTATTATAGGGTAGGATTTTCATTTTGTAGAGAAGCTTTTTTGTTCATGCTGGACAAATTTACACATCATGCATCATTTTTTCTTGCATTGAAACATGCCCACTAGTGGGATCAGGGGGGTGTAGGTGGAGACACCTGGCTTGGGTTTGCGGATCTTACTTGGCTATTGATATTTTTGGCCTTGCGGTAGGAAACTTTGGGTTTGGATGTTAGGGTGGAACCCGGAGTTGTAGTCGCCATCCCTTCCTCCTGTTCCATGAGGAGGTTGGCCTGGTCCTGGGCTGCTGGTACCGCTGAGGGCTTAGTACAGTTAGCCAACCGCTGCCTTTCTCTGTCTCTTCTTCTCCACGCTATTCTTTCCGCGTTTTAGAGGGACTTCTGGGTAGCACTGCTCCTAGAGTAGCCACCTCATCCCTTTAAACCCGAACACATATAAATCACACAGGTGCTGAGGCTAATTTAATGCAGATAAGGCACCAAGTGAGTTTAACCACTTGCCGACCGCCGCACGACGATATACGTCGGCAGAATGGCACGGGCAGGCATATGGGCGTATATATAAGTCCCTGCCTGCCCGCGGGTGGGGGGCCCGATCGGGCCCCCCCCCGGTGCCTGCGGCGATCGGCATTCCTTCGAGAGCGATCCGGGATGAGGGGGCGGCCATTCATTCATGGCCACCCCCTCGCGATCGCTCTCGACGAATGGAAATCCCCCGTGACATCACTTCCTCTCCTGTAATGTAAACACAGGAGAGGAAGTGATGTATTCTCTCCTCCGTGTCGGTATTTTTCGTTCCGACACGGAGGAGAGCGGATCGGTGAGTTGCACCAACACTCTACACACACAGTAGAACATGCCAGGCACACTCACACCCCCCCTTTACCCCCCGATCACCCCCCCAATTACCCCTGCCCCCCAGTCACAGTGACACCAATGTCATTTTTTTTATTTTTTTTTTTGCATTGGTGTCATTTGTGACTGTAATAACTGTTAGGGCAGTTAGAGTTAGCCCCCTTTAGTTCTAATGTGCCCCCCTAACCCCCCCAATAAAGGTTTAACCCCGTGATCACCCCCCGTCGCCAGTGTCACTAAGGCTGGGTTCACATTGCAGCGGTTTATGAGAACGAATGTGATTCGCACCGCACTGCAGTGCAAATCACATCCGATCTCTGTGCGATTCGAGTTCAGCCATTCGCCGCACCCGCCGCACCCGCCACACCCGCCGCACCCGCCGCAAATTCGCACGGGACCCTTTTTTTGGCCCGCAGCAGAATCGGATCGCATGGGTGTTCACACCATGCGATCCGAGTTTGCAGATCGCACTGCGATATGCGAACTGATCTGGGGGTGTCAGTAACATTTCACTGACACTCCCAGCAGTTCGCATAGGGCAGTGTGAACTGCCGCCGGGAGGCATGCGATGCGGGAACCCGCCGCGGATTCGCGGCGTTTCCGCATCGCTCCAGTGTGAACCCAGCCTAATAAGCGATCATTTTTCTGATCGCTGTATTAGTGTCACAGGTGACGCTAGTTAGGCAGGTAGGTATTTAGGTTCGCCGCAGCTTTTTATAGCGCCAGGGACCCCCATATACTACCGCATAAAGCCCCCTGATTGCCCCCTAGTTAACCCTTTCACCTGTGATCACCATATAACTGTTACAGGTGACGCTGGTTGGTTAGTTATTTTTTTATAGTTTCAGGGCACCCGCCATTTATTACCTAATAAAGGTTTAACCCCCTGATCACCCGGCGGGTGTCATTTGTGACTAATAACTGTTAGGGCAGTTAGGGTTAGCCCCCTTTAGTTCTAAGGTACCCCCCTAACCCCCCCAATAAAGGTTTAACCCCGTGATCACCCCCCGTCGCCAGTGTCACTAAGGCTGGGTTCACATTGCAGCGGTTTGAGAACGGATGTGATTCGCACCGCACTGCAGTGCAAATCACATCCGATCTCTGTGCGATTCGAGTTCAGCCATTCGCCGCACCCGCCGCAAATTCGCACGGGACCCTTTTTTTGGCCCGCAGCAGAATCGGATCGCATGGGTGTTCACACCATGCGATCCGAGTTTGCAGATCGCACTGCGATATGCGAACTGATCTGGGGGTGTCAGTAACATTTCACTGACACTCCCAGCAGTTCGCATAGGGCAGTGTGAACTGCCGCCGGGAGGCATGCGATGCGGGAACCCGCCGCGCATTCGTGGCGTTCCCGCATCGCTCCAGTGTGAACCCAGCCTAATAAGCGATCGTTTTTCTGATCGCTGTATTAGTGTCACAGGTGACGCTAGTTAGGCAGGTAGGTATTTAGGTTCGCCGCAGCTTTTTATAGCGCCAGGGACCCCCATATACTACCGCATAAAGCCCCCTGATTGCCCCCTAGTTAACCCTTTCACCAGTGATCACCATATAACTGTTACAGGTGACGCTGGTTGGTTAGTTATTTTTTTATAGTTTCAGGGCACCCGCCATTTATTACCTAGTCTCACTAGTGTACCCCTAAATTTAGGGGTGTCTACTTTCCAAAATGGGGTCATTTGGGGGGGGTTTGTGCCATCTTGGCATTTTATGGCCTTCAAAACTGTAACGCCCTTAGAAAGCCTGAAGGCGGTGCTTTGTTTTCGGGGCCCCGTACGCGGCTAGGCTCCCAAAAAGTCCCACATATGTGGTATCCCCGTACTCAGGAGAAGCAGCAGAATTTATTTTGGGGTGTCATTTCACATATGCCCATGGCATGTGTGAGCAATATATCATTTAGTGACAACTTTGTGAAAAAAAAAAAAAAAAAAATAAGTTTGTAATTTTCCCGCAACTTGTGGCAAAATATAAAATATTCCATGGACTCAACATGCCTCTCAGCAAATAGCTTGGGGTGTCTACTTTCTAAAATGGGGTCATTTGTGGGGGTTTTGTGCCATCTTGGCATTTTATGGCCTTCAAAACTGTAATAGGTAGTGAGAAGTGAACTCAAAAATTTACGCCCTTAGAAAGCCTGAAGGCGGTGCTTGGTTTTCGGGGCCCCGTACGCGGCTAGGCTCCCAAAAAGTCCCACATATGTGGTATCCCCGTACTCAGGAGAAGCAGCAGAATTTATTTTGGGGTGTCATTTCACATACGCCCATAGCATGTGTGAGCAATATATCATTTAGTGACAACTTTGTGTAAAAAAAAAAAATAATTTTTTTTTTTGTCATTATTCAATCGCTTGAGGCAAAAAAATAAAATATTCAATGGGCTCAACATGCCTCTTATCAATTTCCTTAGGGGGTCTACTTTCCAAAATGGGGTCATTTGGGGGGGTTTTGTACTGCCCTGCCATTTTAGCACCTCAAGAAATGAGATAGGCAGTCGTAAACTAAAAGCTGCGTAAATTCCAGAAAACGTACCTTAGTTTGTAGATGTGACAACTTTTGCGCAAACCAATAAATATACAATTATTGACTTTTTTTTTACCAAAGACATGTGGCTGAATACATTTTGGCCTAAATGTATGACTAAAATTGAGTTTATTGGATTTTTCTAATAACAAAAAGTAGAAAATATCATTTTTTTTCAAAATTTGCGGTCTTTTTACGTTTATATCGCAAAAAATAAAAATCGCAGAGGCAATCAAATACCATCAAAAGAAAGCTCTATTTGTGGGAAGAAAAGGACGCAAATTTTGTTTGGGTACAACATTGCATGACCGCGCAATTACCAGTTAAAGCAGCGCAGTGCCAAAGTGTAAAAAGACCTCTGGTCATTTACCAGCAAAATGGTCCGGTCTGAAAGTGGTTAATTACCACCTTAATCAGCCACAGAACCTGTGTAATTAATATGTGTTTGAGTTTAAAGGGATGAGGTGGCAACCCTATCTGCTCCTTCGGCGCCACCCTCATCTTGTGAGGCAGCCGTGACCTTATCCAGAGCGAGGCCTGGAGTGCAGCATTTCCTCCAATGCAAGATATTTTTTTCCTTATGAGGAAGAGAGCAGCTGGCGATGTCTCCGCTGGTGTAAGCATCCATCATCACCCCTCTTCCTTCCGGGGCCGCGGACTCTGGCTCTGTGACTGGCTGGACACGCATGTCGTCACCCCTGCACATGCGTGCAGGAGCCGAGGGTCACGACGTGTGCCCTATAGAAACGGCACAATCATGCCGTTCTAAATTGTGCATGCGCCGTTGACATTGGTGCAAGCGTATATGGTAAATACCTCTTAAACGGTGCAGATTTAGGAGATATTTCCAGTACCTACAGGTAAGCCTTATTATAGGCTTACCAGCAGGGAAAAGTGGTTTGTCATTGACATTGGGAGCTCATGTCACGTGATGTGTGAAACGCAATGTTTCCCTATGAGAGCAGTCTTAACTGGTCTGACACAAGACGGTCCGACTTTGAAATTGCTCCCTGCACTACTTTGGTCTGACTTTGATCCTACTTCAGCCCATTGAAGATCACTGAAGTTGGATCAAAGTCAGACCACGGTCTTAACTGATCCGACTTTGGCATGCAATTTGTGCTCTGAAGATCATGAAGATTAAGGGGAGTCCCCACTCCTCAACCGTACCAGACCACATGCCCTCAACATGGGGGGGTGGGTGCTTTGGGACGGGGGGGGGGGGGGTGGCTTGCGCCTTACAACTGTCATGTTGTACCAATGTGAATCCGACCTAATTGTTTTCATTGGTTTCCATCATTTTCTCACTTTAAATTGCCAAGGTTTGTCACAGACAGGTGCAGTGGTTTTATTCACCTCACAGAAATCATCTCTTTCCATCTTGGAGGATTAGAAAAGGCAGTTATTAGGAAACAATACATATTAGCATATGACAATGAATCCTTTCCCTCAAAATGTCATCCCAGGTTTCCAAACAGATCAGAATGAAGGACGGATAAAAGAAATGCACTTGGAAGCAGAATTTCTTCTCTCTCTACTCCTGTTTGCACGTCACAGCATAATCCGTAACAGGGCTTGGAAATGATAAATCACAACAAGGTTAGAGCCCATGTTTCAGCATTAGGTGCGGTGGCCCTTATATGGTACCTTGTGTGTTCAGCCAGTGCAGGAGAGTTGTATTTCTAATTACAAGCGTTCTATGACATGCTGTAAAATTCATTACTCTTAAAACAGCAGCCAATTAGCAGCCTACCGCCAAACCTCCTGGCTCTATAACAGCTGCAATACTAGCACAAAGCCATGGCAGATAAAAAAAAAAAAAAACGCAAGTAGAGGTCAGTTGATTAATGCAGAGGAAAGATGACTCAGTGCATAAAAATGGCTACTAAGAAAATAGGGTTTCTATTTAAAGGGCAAGTTCACTTTTTCATGAAAAATGAAAAGGTGAAATAACTTCACATATCCTGGCCCCCCCTCTGGAGCCCACTGTACATAGCGGCCAGGATGCCCCATCAGGGCCGTCTTTAAGGCAGGGCAAAAGGGACAGCTGTCCTGGGCCTCAGCATTGTTGTGGGACCCAAAGCAGCTGCTTCATACTTGCCAGCTATCCGAGTTTAAATTCCCTTGTCCCTTGAATTTTTAGTCCCGTGCTGTGTCCTGATACTAGTCCTGTTACTAATGCTGCCCAGGTCTGCCTTATTGCAGTGTGCAGATGACTCACCTGCAGACCCTGTGTTTACATGTAAATAACCTGCATTGATATGTAAATAGCCGCTGACCATCTGCATTGATATGTAAATAGAGATGGAATTCATATGTATATCATGCCCCACTGAGGTCATATCCTCCCACACTTGTGCTAAATGCTTCCCATTGGGGAGGTAAATGGGGCATGCTGGAAAGTTTTACCTGTAACTGTGGTCATTAAGCCTAACATCAGTCTGTTATGCAAAGGTAAGCAAATTGCTCCTTACATTGGTGATCATTGTGAATGCTCTTATTACATTGGTGGTCAGTGTAAAACCCCATTACATTGGTGGCCAGTGTAGAGACTCCTCTTTATATTGGTATTCGGTAAAAAAAAAAATCCAAACTTGCATTTGTGGTCAGATTTGAATCCTTCCTTACATTGGTGGTCCATGTAGAAGCCCCCTTTAAATTGGGAGTCAGTGTAACCCCCCCCCCCTTACATTGGTGGTCAGTTTAGATATCCCCCTTTACTGCTTGTTGATGTAAAAATCCACCATTACATTGGGTGTCAGTGTAAATTCTTCATTGCATTGGTGATAAGTGTACATTTCCCTTTACATTAATGGTAAGTGCATAATTGCTGTTAAACTGGTGGTCAGCGTAAATCCTCCTTTACATTGGTGGTCAGTGTAAACCCCCCCTAACATTGGTGTTAGTTGTTGTAGAAGTGTCATCCTACATTGGTGGTCAGTACAAATCTCCTCAACAATGGTTGTCAGTGTAAATTCTCCTTTACATGGAGGTCATTGTATATTCCCCCTTACTTACTTGATTGGTGTAAATGCTCCTATTACATTGGTGTCAGTGTAGAAATCCCCTGTTACATGGTAGTCAGTGTAAATCCCCACTTACATTGGTGGTCAGTGTAAATCCCCCCCTCACATTGGTGGTTGCTGTAAATTCCCCATTACATTGGTGGTCATTGTAGAATCCCCCACTATATACTTGCCAAAGATTCCCAGCGTACTGCCTCCTAACTAATCACATCCCCCCACCACAGCCACTGATCCTATAAACCCCCCAGCAATACCACTAATAACCCCCCTCCCCCAGCATTGCCACTGTACCAAGGAGTCCTAGGATCCCTATGAGTTTTCTGTCTATTGATGGGTCCCCTCACCTCCCCAGGCCATGGTGTGCAGGCTTTAGCAACCAATGAGTGTGCAGTAATGATGTGCACTAACCTCTTGCAACCAATCACTGAGCGGTAAGGATATGCAGTAA
The DNA here is from genome assembly GCF_037356315.1 of Lithobates pipiens. Taxonomy (NCBI): domain Eukaryota; kingdom Metazoa; phylum Chordata; class Amphibia; order Anura; family Ranidae; genus Lithobates; species Lithobates pipiens. The sequence goes on from NW_027507785.1 coordinate 118,393,920, forward strand.
CCTATAGCAACTAATCAATGAGCGGTAATAATGTGCAGTGGCATCTAGCTACCAGTTAGTGATTGGTTACTGGAGGTTACTTAACATCCTTACCAATCAGTGAGCAGTATTGATGTACAGTAATCTCTAGCAACCAAACAAGAAGAAGTCATGTGCTGTAACCATTAGCACATGATCAGTGAGCCATAATGTGTGCTGTAACTTCTAGCAGCCAGTCAGTGAGCAGTAATGACACACTGTAACCTCTGCAACCTATCACAATCACTGTCTGATCTAGCTGCTATTTATTGTATGACTCAGAGCAGGTGGAGAGTGAAATTGCATGGAAAGGTGGGGGGGGGGGGGGGGGGGCCTGTGCCCCGTGCTGCCAGTGTAGCACTTAGTGCACCGTAATGCACAGCCCCAGAGTGAGTATACAGCATAATGCTTCCACTGGTTAGTACAAGCAGGTGACTGTGCTGACCATTGAGAAGCACATATGAGGTGTTTTCTTCTCATGAGGTTTCCCAGAAGAATCACTTCTCATTGGTCAGCACATAGTCACACTGACCAATGAGCTCTTGCCACTGCAAGCATGATGGATACTCACTCCGGGGCTGTTAATTGCTGTGTACAGTGTACGGACCGCTACGTGTCATTTTTTGTTAACTTACCCTCTCAAGTAATTCCTACTTTTCCTAAATATTTTTATTTTTATTTACTGTCCTGAATTACTTGATTTTTAACAGATTAGAACCCCACAATTGCAAGATTCTAATCTTCCAGCCATCATTCATCCAGGATAAAACTTAGGTTGGCCCATACACACTTGGATTTTTTGCAGGCTGAGTAAAACAAATCTTCTCAAAATTCTCTCTCCAAGCTATACACTTTAAAAATTTAACTTGGGATTAAAGCGGAGCTCCACACAAAAGGGGAAGTTCCACTTTAAGGGCTCCTTCCCTGCTCCTGTTTGTGGAGATTTTGGGGAGGAGGTCGGCAATGGGTACCTGATTTTGACAAGTACCCACACCCACTTCCGCTCCAACTGCCTAGACGATCGTAAGAGGAAGTTCTCATTCCTCCCTCCCTCCCAAAGTCTTCTAGGACACATGATAGGTCCAAGAGGACTGCCGGACCATTCACAGTGTGCAGCGCCGCTTGCGCATGTGCATTGGGGACCCGGCTGTGAAGCTGCTCCCCATAATAAAGATTGCCCGACAACCGTGAGAGAGGACACAAGGAGAAAACGGCTGGGGTGAGCACACCTCTGGATCCTGGGACAGGTAAGTACTGCTATTAAAAGTCAGCAGCCCCAGTTTTTGTAGCTACATCTGGATCTTTTTTTTTGTCTGGATGACCTATACCCTGCTGAAGTTGGAGCTAAACTCTAGACATGGACTGAACCAATGTTGAACTTTTCTTTGAACAGGTATACAGGGGCTCTGCCCCCCTTTCCAAGGCACCTTATCCCCATGTTAATAGGGACTAGGGCCTCTTCCCAACAACCCAGAGAGGTGGTTTTGGGGGTCTGTGAGCAGGGGTCTTATTGGCATCAGAACCAGATCCCAGCCCTGTCATCTGAATTAGTATGGGGTACATTGTACCCCTACTCATTCACCCCAAAAAAGTGTCAAAAATAAATAAAGACAAATAGAGCTTTATATTGGTGGTATTTATTCACGACTCAGTTTTTTTAGGAACATCCACTCAGAAGTAGAGAGCTCCCACCCGGCCGTATATGTACATTGGCTGGGTGGGAAGTAGTTACATTTTGGCGTGGCCATTATTTTCTTTTTTTTCCCCTCGGAATTAGTCCTTTTTGTGATGACCTTAGGTCAGTTGAGTCACCTTCCTCTGTGTGAGCTGCAGCCCTGCTGGCTGGGGACAGGACATAATGGGACGGCCTCTCGCTGCCTCCGCTGACCTCTAACTTTTGGACCTCTTTTTTGTACTCCAGTGATTTTGTTGGTGCCCCCTCCAGGACTCGCCTGCTGGGCATACATGGCACTGTGACACCTACCCACCATGGGCACAGCGGGCATATAGCTGCTCCTGGCCGGGATCTTGGAAGTTGCCTTCATTGTCTTTTCATGAGGATCTATGGAATGCATCTGTACATGAGGCTTCATATATTGTGATGACGTTGGGAGCAGTGGCGCATTGTATAGAGACCTGAGGCGGGGGAATAAGCCATAAGCGCATTTGATCTCCCGTAATAGGAGATCACTTACAGCTGGTAAGCAGCAGCGTGTACAGAGGTGGAGGCACTATCCTATTTCATATCGTGCACTTTTCTTGTGGTGTTATGCTTGTGCACCACTGTGGAGGAACATATTGATGCATCATTTTCAGTATATGAACATTTTGGGCTCTCTTTTTGCCATCAATGACTCAATAGTGTTTAAGCAAATGCACCATTTTGCATCACTTTCTCTTCACAAGACTGTTCATTCTTTTGTTTTTGTTTCCCTCAAATCGCATTTTCACTAGAATTAATCAGCGCAACTTAAACTTTTCGAATTGTATACTATTGTGTGTGTCTCACAAGAGGTTGCTGTGGTTTCTTAAGCCGCATACACACGGGCGGACTGTATGGCCAACTTAGTCCGTCAGACAATCCGACGGACAGTCCGTCCTACTTTCGAATGAACGGACTTGACCACACACGGATGCACAAACAGTCCGTCGAAAGTTTGCGCGATGAAGTGTACAGCACGTACGACGGGACTAGAAATAGGAAGTCCAATACACAGCAATGCAACCTTTCGCCGTGTAAATCCTTTCTGAGCATGCGCCATACTTAGTCGGTCGAACTAGCCTACTCACGAGCGGATTGTCCGCTGAAACCAAAGTATGACAGACAATATTACGGAAATTCCGAAATACTTAGTCCGCCAGACTGCACGCTGAAAAAGTCCGCTGAAGCCCACACACGAGCGGACTGTCCGCTGAAATGTGTTTCGACGGACTAAGTTGGCCAGACAGTCCGCCAGTGTGTACGCGGCTTTAGATTCACATGTGTGTACTAGGGACGAGCTGAACACCCCCCTGGTTCGGTTCACACAGAACCTGCGAATGGGCCGAAAATTTGCACAAACTTTAGAACCCCGTTAAAGTCTATGGGACTCGAACGTACAAAATCAAAAGTGCTGTCCTAAAAAGGGTTTGGGGACCCCGGTCCTGCCCCAGGGGACATGTATCAATGCAAAAAAAAGTTTTAAAAAACGCAGTTTTTTTGGGAGCAGTGATTTGAATGATGCTTAAAGTGAAAAAAAAAGTGGAATATTCCTTTGAATATCGTTCCTGGGGGTTGTATATAGTATGCCTGTAAAGTGGTGCGTGTTTCCCGTGCTTAGAACAGTCCCTGTGCAAAATTACATTTTTAAAGGAATAAAAGTAATTTAATTTAAAACTGCTTGCGGCTTTAATGTAAAGAGAGTCCACGGAGCTGGCAGCTGCAGGCTGTGGGTGGAGGGATGGCATGACATGTGCTGGGACCGCACAGTCGCCATGTTTAGTTAATACAGTGGCTGCTTTAAGAGAAACCGGTAGGCAGGGCATGGGGGCGGAGCCTAACATCGCCGGGAAGCTGAGTGGAAGTCAGCAGTCGTGAGTGGAGGAGGAAGAGATTGCACACATCCCTCACCGCTCCGCACTTCCAATATGGCGGCTTCGGACAGTCTCATGGCGCAGCTGCACTCAGCACTCAAGAGGGAAGGCACTGCATGGCTCCAGGCACAGATAGCAGCCATTGCAGCAGAACATGATGCGGCGGCCAGTGGAGGGACAGCAGCGACACCTCGGACACGGCGCTTCAGGCCACGCGAGCAGTTCAGCCCAGGCGCTGGCCCAGGGGGGCCTCAGAGAGCGGCACACACCACCCCACGGCGGGAAACCAGGACAGCTCAGATGGCGACTCAGCGGGAGACCCCAGCCTCCACCCCATCTGGGGCAGGAAGAAACAGGTATGTGGTGCAGAGTGGGGCCAGGAGGAGAGGACAGGGGACAGCAGCGGGGGAGCCTGGAGCATCTCAGGGGTTGGTGCCTCCTGCATGGCGGCAGTGTTTGGAGCAGGCAGCGAGAGCAGAGGGGGCGGATGGTTGAAGGCAGCCCGGACAGCAGGGGCTGGTTATACAGCGGGTGGGGGTCCGGCCCCCAGTCCCAGGCGCTCTAGTGGAGGTCGGACGGGAAGCCAGGACCCTGGAGGGGTTGCTTTGGGGGTATGACAGGACAGGATTCGGCAGGACAGGAGGCGCAGGAGCCCTTCTCCAAGACGTGAGGGCAGGGCTGACGGGAAGGGGGGCCGGGACTCTAGAGCACAGCACCGCAGGCCCTTAGGCGATAGAGCTGGCCCATCCGGGTGTCGCACTCCAGGATCGCAGCCAGCTGACGACAGTGGACATTCGGAGGGAGAGCTGTCTGAGTCAGACAAAGGAGAGGACCTAGGACAGATGTCGGCGTTGGGTCCACGGGAGGCGGCTGTGAGGCCTGGTTCTGGGCAGCCTGGTGAGTGTAACCCTTCTCTTACAATTTCTTCATTGTTGCATGATTTGTTAGGATGGGGTAGTTTGCAGGGGTCGCCAGCCGCAGGGGAGAGATAGAGCTGTAGGGTCGGTAGTCCACCCCCACAGTCGGGGCTCAAGATGCGAGGGTGGGGCAGGAAGGCCTGGGGGGTCTGTTACTGGGCCTCAAGGAGCTGGTTCAGAGATTTGAGCCAGGGGAGGCGAGTGGGCCGTCCCAAGCATGGACGCAGGCGGCTGTGCCAGCCACTGCCGCGGTCGAAGCTGCGAGCGGGGTACCTACACCCACGGCAGCTCCTGGTGAGAAGGTTGGGGGGGATACTCTGACTAAGTCTGCTGCCCCCTTGGCCAAGGGGTTTCAGATAAAGCATTTGATAAGGGCACGGATCTGGTGAGGTTGGCAGATCTGGCGAAGAGTGAGGTATACATCTGCTTCGCGGGGCCCACTGGGAGCACACTTGAAATCGGAGGTGAAGGAGAAGATATGCAAGGGTGAGTACATCAAGATTTTCACCCTGCTACCGCTGGAGAAATTCAACCTGGATCGGGTGAAGCCGAAGGAAAGGAAGAAGGAGGACGAGGAGAAGCGGAGGTACAGGTTGATCCCTCATTCCTTCTCCAATTGGCTGCAGGCGCTTGCCATATTGGTGAGCGTCATGGGAGAAAAAACTCTGGAGCACTGCTCGGTGCTGTTTGTGTATCTGGAGGCCATCAGCGAGGCACACAGGATGCGCAGCAGTACAGCGTGGCTCCGGTACGATTTTTGCAATTTCGGCAACGGATGGCGGTCCGACTGACGCTTCACTGGGATCACAAGGACATTAGCTTGTGGATGAAGTTGATGATGGCGGCGAGGGCTCCGAGTCCATTTTTTTTCAGTCGGGGGTCAGGGGTTAAGCAACCTCAGGGCAACCGATCGAAAAGCGATGGGGTTTTTGCTGGCAGTTTAACGAGGGCACGTGTAAGTTTGGAGCGAACTGTACTTTCAAGCACATGTGCTCTGGCTGCGGGGGATCACACGCATTTTCAGAATGCTTTAAGAAAGGAAGAGGGTGTCCCGGAGTTTCTGCTAAAAAAATGAACAACTCCGGTGCGGGTGGAAAGGATGCGGCCTTTCCTCAATAGATACCCCGACCGGGCAGGAGCACAATTGTTGGAGGCTGGGTTTACTTCGGGCTTTAGGATTCCTTGTTCACTGACCTCGGCACCACCCGTGGCAAAAAATTTGAAGTCCGCTCTGCTGTATTCGGCAGTGGTGACTGAAAAGTTGGGCAAAGAAGTTGCTTTGAGACGCATGGCTGGCCCTTTTCGGGAAGCTCCCCTCCCTAACTTGGTGGTCTCTCCGCTAGGGGTGGTGCCGAAAAAGGAGCCCAACAAGTTCAGGTTGATTCATCACCTGTCATTTCCATAGGGGGGTTCGGTGAACGACACCATTGCGCCTGAGGAGTGTGTGGTAACGTATACTTCCTTTGATGCAGCCATTTCATGGGTCCGGCGTTATGGGCAGGGGACGTTAATGGCTAAGTCAGACATTAAATCTGCTTTCCGACTCTTATCGGTTCACCCGGATAGTTTTCGTCTTCTCGGCTGCACCTGGGAGGGGGGGGTTCAATGTGGACTGCTGCCTGCCTATGGGTGGTTCGATTTTTTGTGCCTTCTTTGAACAGTTCAGCTCCTTTTTAGAGTGGGCTGTCCGGGATGTGTCGGGCATCAACTCGGTTATTCACTACCTGGATGACTTCTTATGTGTTGGCCCGGCAGACACAAATGTTTGTGCGGTTCTGTTAGGAACGCGGCAACATCTGGCAGAGCGCTTCGGTGTCCCTCTTGCTCCGGGGAAGATGGAAGGGCCCACGGCTTTCATCACTTTCTTGGGGATCGTGATTGATTCTGAGAAGATGGAATGCAGATTGCCCTTGGACTAATTGGAGATGCTGCAAGAGGAAATATGTGGGACTGTCGGGGTACGCAAGTTGCAACTGCGTCAGTTGCAATTGTTGTTGGGCAAACTGAACTTCGCTTGTCGGATTATTCCGATGGGGCAGGGTTTTTTGCCGCTGTCAGGTTGTGGTTACTGCAGGTGTCTGGGCCCCAACACATTATGTGACCCTGAAGCAGGACCATAGGGATGACCTGAGGGTTTGGCAGGATTTCTTGGCATCATTTAATGGACGGGCCGTTTGGATGTCCGGTCCCATTAGCAATTGGGACCTGGAATTGTTTACAGATGCCGCGGGGTCCACGGGCTTCGGGCCCTTCTTTAAGGGCCAATGGTGCGCGGAACGTTGGCCCTCAGAGTGGTCTGAGGCCGGGTTGTTGAAGAACCTAGTTCTTCTGGAACTGTTTCCCATTGTGGTGGCCATGAAAATCTGGGGGGAAACTTTTTGTAACCTGAAGGTGCACTTCAATTGCGACAACTTAGGGGTGGTGCAAGTGGTCAATCGGTTGACAGCGGCCTCTGGGCCGGTGGTCAGGCTTTTACGCCATTTGGTACTGCATTGCTTACAGGTGAATGCTTTCATCTATGCTGTGCACCTGCCGGAGGTTGACAACACGCTGGCTGACGCTCTGTCTCGTTTTCAGTGGGACAGGTTTCAGGGACTGGCACCCGAGGCAGAGCGTCAAGGGATCAGCTGCCTGGCTTGGATTTGGAGCATAGCGTTGGAATCGCAACCAAGTGGATCGAACAGTCTGTGAGTAAGGCGACATGGAAGGCCTACGCTAGGGTATGGCAGGAATGGTCGGAATGCCTAGCAGCGATCGGTATGGCCACAGGCGACATGAGCATGGCTCAAGCTGTGTTCTACTTCCTTAGCAAGGCTATGGAACAGGGAGTATCAGCAGCCTCAATTGACCGGAAACTGGCAGGCTTGGCCTTTTTATTTAAATGGCAAGGGCACCGGGATTATACGAAAAAATGTTGGTTGAGGCAGGCAGTTAAGGGTTATTGAAAAGCGCATAAGCAGAGGGATGGGAGACGCCCGGTTTCTTTCAATGTGCTGCGCGGGCCTGTGCCAGTTCAGTTTATGAACAGGTCTTGTTTTGGGTGGTCTTTTCCTTGGCCTTTTTTGGGGGTTTCAGAATTAGTGAACCGTTTTGTCCGGCCAAGCACAAGCAAGGGGGTTTGAAGATGGGCGATGTGGACCCAGGCCGCGAACTGGTCCGGATCTGGCTGCGATGGTCTAAGACGGAACAGGAAGGGAGAGGGGTGCAAGTGGAGGTGGGCAGGATCGCTGAAACTGACATCTGTCCGGTAAGGGCGGTGGATGATTTTTTGCACCTGAGACGTGCCCCTTCTTTGTACATGTGGATGGTTCTTTTCTTTCCAAATTTCAGTTTTTAATAAATGTGTGGTGGAAGTGGGTTTCAACCCGCGGAACTTTTCCTCCCACTCCTTCCACATTGGGGCGGCCACTGAGGGCTGAGCTCAGTACGGAGGCTATTTGGAGACTGGGGAGATGGGATTCAGTTTGCCCGCAACTGCTGGCATGAGGGAGGTGGTTTTAAAGGGTTTGGGGAGGTTGGTGATTATGCGGGTGTTAGCTTTGTTTTTCGTGTGTTTAATTCTTCTTGTTCACAGGTTATACAACTGGCTTGGTGTGGATTCTGGGCCATTCATACGTCTTTTGGGGTGCGAAGAGAGCTGACATTCGTCCCAAACGGCAGACAACTTCGTATACCCAGGCATGAGGCGCAGGTTAGGTGGATCGGGGTCCCTGGTATGCGGTGGAACAGGGTTTTGGGCGAGGTCCACAGATTCTCTCGCCTGGACAGGCTGCCAGATGTCCTGCACGTGTGGGGGGCAATGACACGGGGGCAAGGTCCATGAGGGACCTTATCAGGGATATTAAGTGTGATTTCCTGAGATTGAAGGCTTCATACCCAGAGATGGTTTTAATGTGGTCAGACATGATAGGCAGGACTTAGTGGAGGTGGGCATTGTCCGATAAAAAGGTGGATTGGGCTAGGGTGAAGGTTAATAAGGAAGTAAGTAGATTCTTCATCAGGAATGGGGGCCTGGCCATTCGTCATCGGGAGTTGGAGATTTAAACGTGGAGGTACTGACGGAGTGATGGAGTCCACTTAAACAACGTGAGGACAGACCTGTGGGTGTTGGACCTTCAGGAGGGAATTCAGCGTGAATTGCATGTGTGGTGGTGCTCGAAAGGGTAAGGCTTTACCACCTTTCGTGCTGTGGCAGTTATTTGGGGTCAGTAGAAGAGGTTAAGTGGCTCAGGTAGGAAATATGTTGTACCCATCCATGGGATGGGGGTAGTTGGATGGTACTTCCTGGTTACAAGGGGTTAACCTGGAAGGGTTAAAATGGGGTTGGTCACTGCGCTGGTTTGGGTATAGCCTCCGAGACAGGGGATACCGTCTGGAGGTCAAGAGGTAAAAGGTTACGGATGTAGTGCGCAGTGACCAGTATGTTTTGGTATACTAATTACCCATGACCCATTAAAAACGTTGGAATGGTTTTTACAGTTATTAAAGTTATTTATGGAAAGTTTATATTTATATGGCCATTTACTCCAAATTTAGTCTGGTCGTCTGTTAATGGGGTTGGCCGGGTTTGGAGAGGGTTAGGTATTCTGCAAGGTTGAGTCACTACAAATGTCATGTCTGGTCCCGGCAATATGGATGAAAATCAGTGAGACAAACGGCATGGGTACCCCCCCCCCCCCCCCAGTCCATTATCAGGCCCTTTGGGTCTTGTAGGGGAACCCTGCACCCAAATTAAAAAAAGGAAAGGCGTGGGGCCCACGGGCCCTATATATATCTGAACATCAGTATACAGGCGGTTCAAACAAGACAGGGAATTGTTGTTACGTAGAATCTGTTTGTAATTTTAAACTGGTACATTTTTAAAGTGTAGCTCCAGCCAAAAAATCTATTTTTAAGCTTTTAGGAAAACATTGGAAGGGTTATCACCCCTGCTTCATTTGTTTTGCTGTCTGTGCACCTCTTCAGAAGATTTCAAATCACTTTCTTTCCCAATGACAAATGTTTTTTGAAAATTTGGGATTTTTAGTGAAACAAGGATTGGTGATAAAGCATCAGTGGAGAGGAGACAGGTTTTTCCCATATTAACTCTTACAGGAGAGAATTTCCCTTCCTAGGGGTAGAATTCATCTCACTTCCTGTTGTCTCCTTTTGTTTGCAAGTAGGAGTCGTTTGTAAGTTGGATGTTTGAAATTAGGGGCCTGTCCTATATACTCTGCAGAATTTTGGGCCTTAGGTGTTGATGTTGCCACAACACTGTAAGCCCTCACGGATACTCTTGGTGGGCGCAGGAACACCCTGCTGTGAACTATTATATCAAGAATTGTAATTACTTACCACTGTTAAACAGGGGCAGAAAAATTGGGCCTAAGGCACTGGTGCTGGTGCCACAATATTGCAACCCCTCACAGATACTCTAGTTGGAGTGAAAGAATGAGCCTTGCTGTAAAGTATTGCATGAAAAATTGTAATTACACGCTCCTGTTAAACAGGGGCTGAAAAATTGGGCCTTAGCCACTGGTGGCGGCGCCCAGAACCAAAAATGTTCTTACAAGCTATCAGCATGGTCATTGAGGAGGAAGACGATAGTTACTCAGCATAACAGGATAGTCATTCAGCATCAGCATAGGCAGTCTTGAAGGGATCTGGCATTTCAAAAAAAATTATTCGGTTACATCATCATCAGGTGCTTGGTAGCTGGTGGTGATCCAAGACTGATTCATTTTTATGAAGGTCACTCGATCAACCGAGTCGGTGGACAGGCGCACCCTGTGATTGGTTACAAAGCCTCCAGCAGCATTGAATGTGCATTCTGAAAGAACACTGGATGCAGGACAGACCAGTAGCTCAATTGCATACTGTGCAAGCTCTGGCCAGTGATCCATCCTCAAGACCCAGTAAGGAGTTTCGGTGGGAAAGGTGTCCAAGTCTGATCTTGCCCCTAGGTATTCCTGCACCATGTAAATTAGATGCTGGCAATAGTTGCTGGAACCGATCATACCTTGGGACTATGGACTAAAAAATTGTCTGAACGCATCGGTCAGATGGCCACCTTCTCCACCGCTCCTTCTGTGACTGATCGAAGCCTCAGCAACACGTTGTCCAGGACCGGGAATTTGTAACCTCCCAATCTCTGGGAACGCCTTAACAGACCTTTCTGCAAGGCCTCCTGAAGATGTTTCATCCTCTGCTCCCTCTGTGATGGCAAGATAAGGTCCGCAACCTTACCCTTGTAACATGGACCAAGGAGGGTTGCCAGCCATGATCCCTCTCCTTGATCCAACAAATATGAGGATCCTTCCGCAGGCTGTGCATGATCAGGGAGGCCATGTAGCGTAAGTTAACTGAGGCATTCGGTCCGGAGTCCTCTGGGTCACTGAGAACAACATGATCCGCAGCCACCTCCTCCCAGCCACGTACAAGTCCATATGTTTCTTGGGACTGTAAATGATCCCTTATAGACTGCTGCTGATGCTAAGTGCTAGGATCCACCTCCATGCTGACACAATCCTCCTTCTCCTCCTCGTCCTCTTCCTGTATGATCGGTGGGCCAGCAGGAACACTGTCTGGATAAAGGGGGCCTTGAGAGGTAAGGAAGTCCTCCTCTTCCTGCCTCTGTTCTGCCTCAAGTGCCCTGTCCATTATTCCACACAGTGAGCGCTCCAATAAGTGGACAGTGTCACTGATGCATTCACTGTCACTGCTCACCATCCTCATGGCCTCCTCAAATGGTGACAGGACAGTGCATGCATCCCTGATCATGGCCCACTGGCGTGGGGAAAAAAAACAAGCTCCCCTGACCCTGTCCTGGTGCCATAGTCGCACAGGTACTCATTGATGGCCCTCTGCTGCATGTGCAGCCACTGCAGCATGGCCAACGTTGAGTTCCACCTGGTAAGCATGTCACAGATTAGGCGGTTCTTGGGCAGGTCAGCCAACCGGGCACTGGCATTATATGAACGGCAGAAATGCACACAGACTTTCCTGGCCTGCCTCAGAACATCCTGTAAGCCCCGGTATCTGCCCAAGAACAGGAATAAAAAATAAAAATAAAACATTTTCAATATCATGCAAGCATAATAAACAGTACTACTACGTGTAGTCTATAAATGTGCAAAGTGTGTGAATAATTATTAACGTAAATATACCTTATAAACAAAAATAAAAATAAAAAAATGCAAGATAAACAAAATCAATTAAAAGGATAAGTGTATAAAATCTCTAGTGCAATATTGGACGCTCTTCAGGGTCCAGTGTGCAAAAATAGTGCAAGTGTGCAAGTGTTTCACAGGAACACTGTGTGCTGATATACTGATATCCAATGTTGCTGTGCCTTTAAGTGCAAAGATGTGTCTTCAGTGTTACTGACACCCGTGACTGTACTAAATGATTACCTTACTGCTGTAAGATAAACAGCATGTAGAGAAGTTAGGGGGAGGGGTGGATCCCTTTATTCCTTTCAGTGCAGGTTTCAGAGAGGACTGAAGGTATAGTGGGGTTGGAGATCCCAGCTGATAAGGAGCAAGGAGAGGTCTGCTTTGTTCTTTGGTGTGGGTCTTTTAGGTACGCTGGCCAATGAACTGCATGGCAGGTCGACATATGTCTGGTCAAGCATGTGGTGCTCAAGCAGCTGATCTTTTGGCCACACGAGATACGCTTGAGACATATGTTGCAAATAGTAGCGGTGTTATCTGATGCACTCTCTCAAAAAAGGCCCACATCAAAGAACTTTTGGAATAACACACAGAAACAGCAGCACCCTGCACATGTGGAGCTCTGCGGTGTGACGCAGTCGGTGTGCTGCCCTTAAGCTGGCCCCTGGAGGGCATCCTGCCTCATTGGAGATGTGCTTCTTCCTCCTCCTCCTCTCTACTATCAGGCACCCACATGGAGTCAATGACCTCATCATCCCCTCCCTATCACTGGAGCAAACCTGGCAGTATGCTGCAACAGGGGGAACATGACTGCCAGACTGCTGTCCTTCTTGGGTACCCCCTCTCTCTGGGCTCACGTTACTGCCTTCCTCTAGCTGGGTACCATCATCAGAGCCTTCAAAATGCTGGGCATCCTCCTGTAGCATGTACCCAACACTGTGGTCAAACAGTTCGGGGGACTCCTCAGAAGGACATGGTAGGGCTAGGGAAGGAGTGACTGATGCCATTGAGCCAAGGGAAGAGGCCGCATTGGCAGCTGCTTTGCCAGACAAAGTACCCTGAGCCTGGGTGAGAGGATGAGGTGGATGAGGATGGCTTGGTCATCCACTCTTCCAAGTCTACGGCATGTTGCAGCTCAACGCGGCCAGCTGCCGAAAAAAAGGACAAGCATGTCCCACGGCCACGTGCTGATGAGGATGCACCATGTCCACAACCAGCACTGTTGCCTCTAGACACAGAGCCTGCTTGCCCTCTTTTATTGGCTCGTGACTGTCTGCCTCTCCTTGTTGGCCTTCGAGACATACTAATGGCCTGTAGGGAGATGTAGCTGCACAAAGCTGGGATGTATATATATACTGATTATACTACAGCTAGCAGAATCAACTGCCTGCCTGTAGTATTATTAGTATGAGAACACCAGCAATTGTATTCAGGTAAGCTTTAGGTGCACACTGTGCAAAGGACACTAAAACAAAATCCTGCAGCTCCCTGCCTGTATTTGTATGAGAACACCGGCAATTGTATTCAGGTAAGCTTTAGGTGCACACTGTGCAAAGGACACTAAAACAAAATACTGCAGCTGCCTGCCTGTATTTGTATGAGAACACCGGCAATTGTATTTAGGTAAGCTTTGAAGTGCACACTGTGCAAAGGACACAGTACACTAAGTGAAAATACTGCAGCTCCCTGCCCGACAGTATATTATGAAGAGAATAACAGGAACGGATCTAGCTAAACTGAATACAGTGTATAAATATATAGATATATATATATATCTATATATAGATATATATATACACACACACACACACAACACCTGGGATGCATATATATCCTCTACACGCTGTAACTGAAGCTAACTGACTCGCCTGCCTACTCTATCTAACTCAAATTAAATGACACGCAGGCAGCCTTATATAGTGTGGGGCGTGTACTAAACCCCCTGAGACATAATTGGCCACAGCCACCCTGGCTTTGGCCAATTATGGCTCTCTGTTTTTTCTGCGCTGTGATTGGCCAAAGCATGTGGGTCATAGTGCATGCTTGGCCAATCAGCAACCAGCAATGCACTGCGATGCCGCAGTGAATTATGGGCCGTGATGTGCCACTCGAATTTGGTGCAAACGGCTCATAACGTTCGGAATTCGGCGAACGGCCGAACACACGATGTTCAAGTTGAGCATGGGTTCAACTCGAACTAGAAGCTCATCCCTAATGTGTACTTTATTCATTTTTATACAGATAGCGCAGTAATTATATTTTTTTGTTACAGTAGTCAAAACATAGCCAGAGTTCACTAACCGGAACGGATAGTCAGACAAGCCAGAAGTCAGGGATCAAAGTAGTGGAACAGCAAACAGGACCTGGAGCCAGATGGGATGTCAGCAAAGCCAGTCTTTAAACAGGAACACAGGAGATGTTTCTTGTGATGTTGACCAAAGCAAAGACAGAGACCCTCTGGACTGGACGGCTTAAGTAGGCAGGACTGACTAGCAGGATATGAACAACAGCTGAGTAACTGTGGAGAGAGATGGGAGCTGGCAATTTGCCAACAGCCAACAGCCAGCTCAGAGAAGGAAGGGCTGAGCCCAGCCCTGACAATAATAAAGGGTCCAGGCTCTCTGGTAAGAGTCTATATTGCCTGTGGTGACGGTGCATGCATGAGGTGGAGTTTTTTTTTTGGATTCAATTACTTATCACGGATTTGTGTTTTCTACTGTTGGATTTTAATAACCTAATATGAGATTTTTGTTTAGCGCATAATTTTTTTCTACATTTTCATTTTTTGTTGCATTGCTGGAAATGGGTTGCGGTTCTATGCACCATACAGATGCGCCACTTTACAGGCAGACTAAGGGTACCCCCATGCACTATATTTAAAGGAATTTTTCATTTTTATTGTTTCACTTTAAGCGTCATTAACCAATTCAGCTCCAGAAGGTTTTACCCCCTTCTTGACCAGGCTATTTTTTACGACACTGCACTGCATTGCTTTAACTGGCAATTGCACAGTCATGCGACAGTGTAAAAAGTGATGTCCTTTTTTTCACACAAATAGAGCTTTGCTTTGTTGGTATTTGATTACCTCTTTTTTATTTTTTGCACTATAAACAAAAAAAGACCAACCATTTTGAAAAAATAAATAAATGACTTCATCAGTTTAGGACAATATGTATTCTGCTACATGTTTTTGGTAAAAAATCCCAATAAGCATATATTGATTGGTTTGAGCAAAAGTTATAGCGTCTACAAACTATGGGATAGATCCATGGAATTTTTATTTATTTTTATATTTTTTTACTGGTAATGGGGGCAATCAGCGATATTTAGCGGGACTGCGACATTGTGGCGGACACACCGGACACTAGGTGACACTTTTGACACTTTTTTGGGGACCAGTGACACTAATACAGTGATCAGTGCTAAAAAAATGCACTGTTCACTGTTCTAATGACACTAGCAGGGAAGGGGGTTAACATCAAGGGTAATCAGGAGGTTAAATGTATTCCCTGGAAGTGCTTTCTAACTGTGTGGGGGATGCTTTAACTGTAAGAAGACAGAGATCCGTGTTCCTGCTTAGCAGAAACACAAGATCTGTCTTTCTTACTAGCAGAACAGAGATCTGCCTTGTTTACATAGGCAGACCGCCTTTCTGCCTCTCTACAAATGATCGTCAGTGGACATCGCGTCTGCTGGACCTACTGATTGGCTCACGTTGTGTCCACAGCGGGAGCGGATCTTCGGCGGCGTGTGTATGTGCCCCAGACCCAGAAGAAGGAATCATGTACAGGTGCCCTGCCACAGTAAATGTACATGGGGCTGTCCTTAAGCGGTTAAAATCACTCCTCCTTAACAATGTTAAAAAAAAAAAGTTTGCATTAATACATGTCCCCCAGGGCAGTACCCAGGCACCCATACCTTTTTATGGCCAATAACTGGCAAATAAGCCTGCAAAATAGGGATTTTTGATTTTTCATGTTTGAGTCCCATAGATTTTTATAGAGTATAGACTCCGGTCCAAACTTTTTCTCTTTTCGGGAGTTCTGGTGAGAACCAAACCAGGGGATTTTCAGCCCATCACTATTAGCTAGCTAGGCTAGGGAAAGGGTTATTTGATATACTGTGGGTCTGTAGATGCACCAGGGGGGTATGAAGTAACTCTACTAAAAAAGGTTAACTAGGCAAGACAAGAAGATGAATGTAGTTGCTATGGGTAACCAAGTGATGCAACGATCTACAAGCAACCAGTTGTTAGGTGTAGTACCTGGTAAGGTGACAGGTCCTCTGGTAGCGAGGGGGTCGATTGTCCTGGCTCCCTCTCTAGCAGTTGGTATCCAATGGTAACCAGATCTGAACCTGAGATTTATGGCCTGGTCACGATGTGCAGGAAAGGGAAGAGTAAGTAAAAGCACACATGAGGTCCATGCTAGGTGCTCAGCAGGACCTCATTCTGTTACTGGGAGTGAGGCAACAGAGGTACGCTGAACTGGTGGAGTGGGTACAGGCTTAGCTTATGCCTACTAATGCAAACATACAACTTACAGTGTGTAGTGACCTGGGACAAGTCGCTTTTCAGAGCAACTCTACACTTTATTACTGCACTCAGTGAAAGCATATCTCCAAGTAGGGGGACTGTCTTAATGTTTGATTCTTTATATGATAACAGTCTCCACCTGGTCCTGGGCATTGATGAGCGTGCTCCACGCAAAAGGTACCCCCATGTGCACAGGCACAGATGACTCATGCCCACATACTGACCTCTAAAAATGTGCAGGAAAACAACCTGTCCCTGACCCTTCAGAGATTTGGTCCCTTCACCCACTGAAAGTGACATCATGGGTCATTTCACTAGGCTACCGAGATGTTTGGAATCGGATCTTTGTAGAGGAAGTAATTCTGCAGTACCACCATTGTTCAGCAATCTAAAGCCCCAGCCTTGAGCTATAAGGCCCACCATAATGTATATGCCTTAGACGTATTGATCTTGTGAATCCATGGCTTGCAACCTTGTAAAGCAATGCTTATACCAGTGGCGTAACTAGAACCTTCAGGGCCCCGATGCAAGAAACCATGAAGGGCCCCCCTGAACACCAGCCAGGGCCCTTCCCTCCAAGTCCGGCGGTGGAACTCCAGGGTGTGGTCACAGGTATGACCTTTGTGAGCCCTGTAGTTCCACCACTGGCATCAGTAGTTTTTTTTTTTTTATTTGTTTTTTGTTTTTTAGGTGCCCCATTGGGGGACTGTCCCTAGGCAGGATGGGGTCCCCCTCCCCAGAAGAGATGAGGTCCTTTTCTCCAGGGCAGATTAAGTTACTGCCCCCAGGTGAGAAGGGGTCCCTGTCCCCACGTGAGAAGGGGCCCCTGTCCCCAGGGGGAGATGGAGGGGGTAAGTAATGGTGTGTGGGGGATGGGGTCCTCTCACTCACCATGACCAAGCTGCAGGCCGCGCACTCATCCATGTTGGCCTGGCCTCCATCCAGTGTGCTGGACGGGTGATCAGCATATCTCCCAGAAAGACCTTTCGTCATCTGTGTATGACGGGGAGGAGGGGCGCTGGCAGACAAGCCTGCAGGGTCCTCCGGGGAGCCGGCTCTCATAGGGCTGCACTGCATCTGTGTGCCTAAAGTTTGTTTACCTGGGAGAAGTATGCAGTGCATTGTGGGCCGGACTCAGGGGGGGACGGGACTCTGGCTGGGGAGAACAGACATCGGACTGAGCGACAATGCATGGAGCAGGAGAGGGGTACTCTGAGGAGCCAGCCGAGGACACAGGTCATGCGGGGAATGCACAACTAAAGAGCAGCCAGTGCGATAGTCGAGCATGGAGCTCTGCTAGTCACCCTCCACCTCCAGCCACCCGTGTGCATGGTGCACTGGTACCCCTAGCTGCCTATGCTGCTGCCGGCCATATGTAGAGGGGGCTGCATGGGCCCCCTGCATCACAGGGCCCGGTTGCGGTTGCGACTGCTGCACCCCCTATAGTTACCCCCCTGGCTTATACAATCTATATTGTACAGGCCAGTGGTTAGTAAACTGTGGCTCGTTAACAGTTACACATTTGTGGCTAATAGTACCCTCTATTTTGGTATATACCCAAACTGCATACATAGGAATTCAATAAAACCATGCAGGCTCCGGCATTAATAATGACTCTGAATGTCATCATGGAATCCCTCTGAAGTGGTTTCTCAAATATGTCAGTTATGAGCAGGCGTACAGCATTTGCTAAGTGGCAAGTGATAGATTAATCTGTTATTAGCCGCGTTGGTTAAGTCTAGTAGTTCTCACTTTTGCAAAAAGAAACCCGCTAATCGCAACAGGTGCAAACATTAAGGAATGCTGACTTGCGCCAGAATGCTGGCACTCGCAAAGTGCAAATGCGTTGCAATCTCCTGTTGAATATTGTTAATAATCTTTAATTACTGTTACCGCTGCTTATGTAATATAGTACCAGAGCAATTGTAAAGTTTTATTAAAGAAAGATTATAAGAGGAAGAGCACGCCCATGGGGGGATTCATCAGCCATAATTTGCTCTCATAGTGACCCTTTTGGAGGTCTGAGTTTAGAAGGTGGTGGTGTATTCTGGGATTTGTAGTTCCAACACATTTGGCATGCCATAAACTGCCTACCACCATAAGTGTTTAAAGCTCCTAAAGAATAACATGCACCAGCTTTAAGTGTTTCAGAATAAATAAGAACATTTAAGTACATGTGAATAAGGAGAAAAGTTTCATTGCAAAAGATGTGCATCTCTCTCCAAAATCACAGTGCTAGCTGCTTCTTCAGTGAATCTCAGTGCTGGATCACCATTCAAGGCAAGTCAGGATGCTTTGCTTATCTCTCTCTCTCCCGCCCTAAGGCTCCTTTTAAGGGCCTCTCATGGCTTCTGGGCTCCTTAATCCCCCACTAAATTTATCAGCATCCGAAACATGGCCAAGCCTGAGGCTAAATTAAAACTTGGAGCCACTGGGAAGTAGGATCAGGTGTAACTAGGTCTAGTGGCCAGATTTTTGGCTAGCAGCACCGTAGGAGTGTCTAAAGACCTGAAATCATTGGTCTGCCAATTGTCAGTCATTTTCTCTCACATTTACATTAGTGGTGCAATAAGTCATTAAGGTGTCAAGGGAGTGCATACAAGCTGTCATTTCTTACTAGAATGACGCATATCCACACTTCCTAATATTAATTCAGAAATAAGATGCTATGTAGCTCACATTCACACATGAAGGGTGGAAACATAATTATATAATACTATGACATGCAATTAACTAAACAAAGAGGTACATAGATAAAATACTAATGTATAGGTAGGGAACATATAACATAATAGTAGGTTAGCTTTTAAGATATGAACAACAATACATTATTAGTGCAGCTACAATGTGTGCCTTTTTTATGGCCAGCAATTGAAAACAAGAATATATGTGATCATTATCTACAATGCTGTAGGACTGTAAATACTACATATGGGTACACATAATCCATAACTTTATGTCCACTGACAGGGTAAGTGAATAAAATTGGCTCATTACAATAGCACCTGAAAATATGTGGGAAATATCAGGCAGCACATAAACATGTTGTCTCTGAAGTTGATTTGTTGAAAAAATGGGCATCAGAGTTTGTTGTGTATGGGGCTGTGCAGCTGCCCATGCTGACTCGTGTCCACAGCTAAAAGTACCTACAATGGGTACGTAAGGATCAGAACTGAACCACAGAGCAATGGAAGAATGTGGCCTGGTCAGAGAAATCACATTTTCCTTGACTGATGTATGGCTGATGTATCGTTTGCCCTACCTCCTACCCCCAACCCCTGCGTTCTACCCCTTACCATACCTAAGAAACACACGCCACACCTGCTGGATAAATGGCCATATGGCCCCTTCATTGACAACCATAACAAACCCTATAAATAACTTCCATTTTAAGTATATATATATATATATATATATATATATATCAACTTATCAACAACTTATATCAACAATATATATATATATATACGGACTGCTATGTCTGAGGTTCATGAAGGAAGGTATTCTATTGCATCGGCCGTACTACCACCACTTCGACATCCTGGCCCCTAGCCACGATCAGACAAGCTCAAAACTAATGCCATCTTCTTGTCCAATGCAGCCCAATGACCAATAGCCCATAATTTTCAGATAGGGAAGGTACCCATACCGAGATAGGCCCAACCCGTTCCACACCATATACTGTATACCTTCCACCATTCTGACCTTCATGAACCAGAGACCCCGCCACAGACGCCCACTAGTGACACCTCACGCATGGGCAGCCCGCCACAGCCACAATGCCTGCTGGAGACTTTCCTGGAGCCCCATGAACCACATGTCTATGCCCATGGCTGACAAGTGAACCATGTCTCCCCTTAAATACAGGCCATTGTCTCCCTCCAACTCACAATGGTGGACAACCAGCCTCCCTTTGCAGATCACAAATTTTGCCACTGCTTTTTTGACCTTGATCCTGACCTTGATCCTGGCTTTATTGATGCTATCAACCAACTGGGCCCCCTGCCAAGCTGCTCTGCCAATGATATCTGACCAGACTAGGACAGTGTCTGGAAAGGCTGATCGCAACTGAAGGAAATCCCACTTTATGTCTCTAATGAGTTCCCTGGATGCCCTGAGACTAAGGTCATTGCTCCCAACATGCAGTAGCAGCACATCAGGAGGCCTATCCATCCTGGCATACCATTGCATCTCCGGTAGTATTCAGGACCAGAGCATACCTGGTATCCCAATCCATCGTACCATAGCCCCCTCCCTTGAAAAACCCAGCTGCCTGCCTTGCGGCCTAACCAGAGCCCTCCCAGCCCCCTAGCAGGGGCGGACTGACAACTCATGGGGCCCCCGGGCAATAGGGGATCATGGGGCCCCCTTTGTCATCACCCACCCACTCACAAGCCACACCCTCACAAAGCCCCATGTATATATTTCACTGCTACATTACATGCATTGGTCACAGATTTTCTGTACTGTATTTTCAAAATAATTGTTTAAAGAGTTAAGAAAAGAAAGAAAATTAAACTCACATTAACTGCGTACATTTACTGTGGGGCTGCGTCTCCTGTGAGTAGAATCACATACAGGTACTTGATTCTGCACTTGCAGATCTGCTGGCTGTTTGACCCACCGCCGCTGTGATTGGACACACCGAGAACTAATCAGCGGGTCCGGTGGACCCGATGTCCATCAGGCCCCGACAATCGTTTTTCAACAGAGGCAAAACGGGGGTCTGCTGATGTAAACAAGTCAGATCTCCATTCTGTTAGTAGGGAAGACCGAGATCCTGTGTTTCTGCTAAACAGGAACACAGATCTGTCTTCCCACATTTAAAGCACCTCCCCCACACAGTTAGAAAGCACTTCCTAGGAACACATTTGATCGCCCCTGGTGTTAACCCCTTCCCTGCC
Organism: Lithobates pipiens; assembly: GCF_037356315.1. NCBI lineage: Eukaryota > Metazoa > Chordata > Amphibia > Anura > Ranidae > Lithobates > Lithobates pipiens. The sequence goes on from NW_027507785.1 coordinate 118,415,017, forward strand.
ATTGTCATTAGTACCGTAACCATTACTAGTAAAAAAATAAATAAAAATTCTATAAAAATATCCCACAGCATATTGGTATTTTTACCAAAAACATGTAGCAAAATACATATTGGCCTAAACTGATGAAGAAATTCGAGTTTTTACAATTTTTTAAAAAAATATAATTTTTTTCAAAATTGTTGTTTTTTTTTTGTCTATAGCACAAAAAATAAAAACCGCAGTAGGTGATAAAATACCAAAAAAAGAAAGCTCAATTTGTGGGGAAAAAATACATCAATTTTATTTGGGTACAGCTTGGCACGACCGCGCAATTGCCGACATGCAGCGTGTGCTCCAACAGGAAGACTAGAGGAACAGTATCACTGATGCATGCACTGTCACTGCTCACCATCCTTGTGGCCCCCTCAAATGGTTACAGGACAGTACATGCATCCTTGATCATTAGCCACTGGCGTGGCGAAAAAAAGCCAAGCTCCCCTGACCCTGTCTGGTGCCATAGTCGCACAGGTACTCATTGATGGCCCTCTGCTGCGTGTACAGCCGCTGCAGCATTGCCAACATTGAGTTCCACCTGGTGGGCATGTCACAGATGATCGGTTCTTGGGCAGGTTGCATTCCTTTTGAACGTCAGCCAGCCAAGCACTGGCATTATATGAGTGGTGAAAATGCCCACAGACTTTCCTGGCCTGCCTCAGGAGATCCTGTAAGCCCGGGTACCTGCACAAGAACCTCTGCACCACCAAATTAAGGACGTGAGCCAAACAGGGAACATGGGTGAAGTGTCCTTGTCGGAGGACAGAGAGGAGGTTGGTGCCATTGTCGCAAATCCCCATTCCTGGCTGAAGATGGCATAGAGTCAACCACCTCTGAACCTGCCCCTGCAGAACTGCCAAAATTTCTGCCCCAGTGTGGCTCCTGTCCCCTAAGCAGACCAACTCAAGCACCACATGGCATCTTTTTGCCTGAGTGCTTACGTAGCCCCTGGAATGCCTACCAGACACCGCTGGTTCAGAGGACAAATCTGCACAGGAAGAGGCCGTAGAGGAAGAAGAACAGGAGGGGATGGAGGAGAGAGGTGTGGCAGTATCACCACTACCAGCATTTTGGAGGCGTGGTGGCAGAACAAGCTCCAACATTATTGCACCCTGTCGTGCATCCTTCCCAGCTGCCAGCAGAGTTCCCTGTCCATGCCTGCTGGACCATAAGTTAGCTGGTAATATGCACCTTACCGCTGACCACCCTGTCAAACGAGGCCAAGACATTGCCTTCCACATGCCGGTAGAGAGTTGGAATGGCCTTTCCGAGAAAAAAAATGGGAACCAACTACTGAAGTACCGCACATTTTACAAAGGGGGCAGAGTCTACCAGCTGAAAAGACAGCAGTTGGAGTTACTAGCAATTTAGCCAAACTAGCATTCAGCCGCTCATGAAGGTGGATGGCTGGGACCGAATTTCTTTCGACGGTTTAGCAACTGGGGTAGGGAAATTTACCTGCTACAATCGGATTTAGGTGTACCGCTAGCAGATTGCCTGCAAGTGCTTTGGACACCTAATTCTACACATTCATTCCTCTCAGTGCAGATCTCTGAGAGGACTGAAGGTATAGTGGGGTTGGAGATCTCAGCTGATGAGGAGCAAGGAGAGGTCCGCCTTGTTCTTTGTCTGGGTCTTTAAAGTACTGTTGTCAATGGACTGCATGGGAGCTCAACATATGTCTGGTCAAGCATGTGGTGCCCAAGCTTCTGCTGTTTTGGCCATGCTTGATGCGCATCAGGCATATGTTGCAAACAGCAACGGTGCGATCTGCTGTGCACATCTCAAAAAAGGCCCACACCAAAGAATTTTGGAAAAAACTTGCAGAGTCAGGGCGCTGCAGAACTCTGTGGTGTGATGCAGTTGGTTGGCTGTCCTTAAGCTGGTCCCTGGAGGGCATCCTGCCTCATTGGAGATGTGCCTCCTCCTCCTCTCTTCTATCAGGCACCAACGTAGAGTCAGTGACCTCATCATCCCTTCCCTCCTTGCCACTGGAGCAAACCTGGCAGTATGCTGCAGCTGAGAGAACATGACTGCCAGTTTGTTGTCCTTCTTGGGCACCCCCTCTCTCTAGGCTCATGTTACTGCCTTCATCCTCAATCTGGGTACCATCATCGGAGCCTTCAAAATGCTGCGCATGTACAGGACACTGTGGTAGAACAATTCGGGGGGCTCCTCAGGACATGATGGTGGGGCTATGGAAGGAGTGACTGATACCATTGAGCCGATGGAATAGGCCAAAAAAAAAGGACAAGTGTGCCCCATGACCACGTGCTGAGGATGCACAGTATCCATGACCAGCACTGTTGGCTGTAGACACAGAGCCTGCTTAGTGGCCTGTGAGTGTCTGCCTTTCCTTGGTGGCCTTCCAGACATACTGTAAAATTGGATTAGCAAAACACTCCCTGAAGTTTACTAGAAATATTACACCAGGAATTGCCTGCAGTCAGGTATAGGTTTAGCTAGACTAGAATGCAGTGGATATATATATGTAGGAGAGAGTATATATATCTTTATGCACTGCAGATCACTGAATCACCTGCCTGACCTGCCTGCCTGCCTGCCTGAAAGTGTATTTGGAAACGTATACCAGCAATGGCCTGCAGTAAGATATAGGCTTGGCTAGACTAGAATGCAGTGGATATATATGTAGGAGACCGTATATATATTTTATGCACTGAAGATCACTGAATCACTTGCCTGCCTGCCTGAAAGTGTATTTGGAAATATTACACCAGGAATGGCCTGCAGTCAGGTATAGGTTTGGTTAGACTAGAATGCAGTGGATATATATATGTAGGAGACAGTATATATATCTTTATGCACTGCAGATCACTGAGTCACCTGCCTGGCCTGCCTGCCTGCCTGCCTGAAAGTGTATTTGGAAACGTACACCAGGAATGGCCTGCAGTCAGATATAGGCTTGGTTAGATTAGAATGCAGTGGATATATATATGTAGGAGACTGTATATATATTTTATGCACTGCAGATCACTGAATCACCTGCCTGCCTGAAAGTGTATTTGAAAATGTACACCAGGAATGGCCTGCAATCAGATATAGGCTTGGCTAGACTAGAATGCAGTGGGTATATATATATATATATATATATATATATATATATATATACATTTAGGAGACTGTATATATATTTTATGCACTGCAGATCACTGAATCACCTGCCTGCCTGCCTGAAAGTGTATTTGAAAACGTACACCAGGAATGGCCTGCAGTCAGATATAGGCTTGACTAGACTAGAATGCAGTGGATATATATGTAGGAGACAGTATATATATTTTATGCACTGCAGATCACTGAATCACTTGCCTGCTTGCCTGAAAGTGTATTTGGAAACGTACACCAGCAATGGCCTATAGTCAGATATAGGCTTGGCTAGACTAGAATGCAGTGGATATATATATGTAGGAGACTGCATATATATTTTATGCACTGCAGATCACTGAATCACCTGCCTGCCTGAAAGTGTATTTGAAAACGTACACCAGGAATGGCCTGTAGTGAGCTCTAGCTACACAGAATACTATATATATATATATATATATATATATATATATATATATATATATATACAAAGTCGGGATGTATATAATATATATATATATATATATATATATATATATATATATATATATATATATATATATATATACAAAATACACTGCAGATAACTGAATCAACTGCCTGCCTGTAGTAGATTAGAAACAGTACAGCAGGAACGGTCTGCAGTGAGATCTAGCTAAACTGGATACAGAATGTGTGTTTGTATATATATATATATATATATATATATATATATATATATATATATATATATATACACGAATTGCATGGCGTCTAACTGAATTAACTGCCTGAAGATTAGAAAAAGTACAGCAGGAACGGTCTGCAGTAGACATGTGCAGAGTAAAATATTTTGTTTCGGTATTGAGAGTAAGAGAGTATTGGAGCTTGGGCCACTAACCTCAATTTCCCCATCACAAAAAATATCGCATTTAATGTTGATACACCGAGCCTATTTTACCCCCAAAAAGCTGTTTAGGTTCGGTAAGAGGACAGATGCTAATTGTCCTAGATGTGGTGGCTTTGGAGACCTCATACACATGGTGTGGAGGTGTCCAAAGCTATTCCGGTACTGGGAGGAAATAGTTGAAACTATAAACAGAATATTTGGGACAAAGCTGGACCTAGATCCAGGTACATGTATACTGGGTTATAGGAGAAACCGGGGGGAAGGGTGGAATATAACAACTGTAGTTACACGATGTTTGTTTCAAGCGCGGAAGTTGATAGCGCAAAGGTGGCAGGCGACGGAAGCACCCCTATTGAGTGATTGGACCCAAGTTATCAATGAGCTGGTGTGGAAGGAAAGAACGGTATATATACATAGGGGAAACCTCAAAGGGTTTGAGAAAATATGGGCCCCTTGGTGGAAGGGAATGGAGCACCCAATGGATTAATACTACTGCACGAGGATAGGAGTAGAAAGAGGTTAATACCTATTAATAGCTGAGTCCCGAAATAGTGACAGTTATGGAGACTGTGTGATGTTTAACTGGTATAGAGGTGGGATAGGGGGGAGGGGGAAGGAAGGGAGGGTTAGGGAGATAAGAAACTGGACATGTTAGATAGCAAACCTTATTGTATTATGTTTTTTTACTTGTGTTTTTATGAAGTGTACGGTTGTTTAAAATACATCTGGATATTGTTATGATAAATTGAAATAATAAATAAAGAGAAATTAATAAAAAAAAAAAAAAATATTTTGTTTCGGAATTTCGTTTTTATCTATTTCGTTTTTCGTTCAAAAATTGCATTCGTCCAAAAATCCACATGAATTACGGTCGAATCTGTCATTGAAGGCTTATGGTGTCTGTCGAATGTATAAAGAAGATTCCACTGAGCTAGTATATAGCATACTTCGTGTGAACTTTAGAACCCTATTAAAGTCTATGGGACTCCAACGTTCAAAATCTAAAGTACTAATTTTAAAGGCTAATATGCAAGTTACTGTCCTAAAAAGTGTTTGGGGACCCGGGTCCTGCCCCAGGGAACATGTATCAATGCAAAAAAAAGTTTTAAAAACGGACGTTTTTTCGGGAGCAGTGATTTTAATAATGATTAAATTGAAACAATAAAAGTGTAATATTCCTTTAAATTTCGTACAGGGGTGTCTATAGTATGCCTGTGAAGGGGCGCATGTTTCTGGTGCTTAGAACTGTCCCTGCACAAAGTGTCATTTATGCAGGAAAAAAAGTCCTATAAAATCACTCGCAGCTATTATGAATTGTCGGCTCCGCAATACAGAGAACACACATTGAAAGTCATTGATAAAAATAAATAAATAAATAAAATAAATAAAAAAGCGTGGGGGTCCCCCAAATTCAATTACCAGGCCCTTCAGGTCTGGTATGGATATTAAGGGGAACCCCACGTCAAATAAAAAAAAATTTGATGTGGGGTTCCCCCTAAAAATCCATACCAGACCCTTTATCCGAGCACGCAACCTGGCAGGCCACAGGAAAAGAGGGGGGGACGAGAGAGCGGCCCCCCTTCCTCCTGAACCATACCAGGCCACATGCCCTCAACAGTGGGAGGATGCTTTGGGGGTCTGTGACCCCTCAAAGCACCTTGTCCCCATGTTGATGAGGAGAAGGCCCTCATCCCCACAACCGTGGCCGGTGGTTGTGGGGGTCTGCGGGCGGGGGGCTTGTCAGAATCTGGAAGCCTTCTTTAACAAGGGGACCCCCAGATCCCAGCCCCCCCCTGTTTGAAATGGTAAGGGGGTATAAAAGTACCCCTACTATTTCACAAAGAAAGTGTAAAAAATAGTCAAATAAGACAAACAAACACACTTTTGAAAAATTCCTTTATTAAAAATAAAAAAAAATAAAAAAAAGATTCCAGCGGTGGTAATGCACTCTTGCTATCCAGCGACGGATCTCCGGGGTCCAGCAATGGCTCATCTGAATCAGCGCAGCAAATCCATCCATCTGTCACCACAGAGGAGACACTGCGGGATTCCCGGTGGCCTGACGTTTGTTATATGCGGAGGGCGGGGCCACCCGTCACCTGACCCTGCCCCCTCTGACGCAAGGGGAAATCCGTGTTTCCCCGTGACGTATGGGTGACCCCGCCCCCTCTGATGTAACGGAAACCTGCCTGTGTTACATCAGAGGGGGCGGGGTCACCCATACGTCACGGGGAAAGCCGGGTTTTCCCTTGCGTCAGAGGGGGCGGGGTCAGGTGACGGGTGGCCCTGCCCTCCGCATATAACAAACATCAGACCGCCGTAAACCCCGCAGTGTCTCCTCCGTGGAGACAGAAGATGGATGGATTCGCTGCGCTGGATCAGATCATCCATCGCTGGACCCCGGAGATCCGTCGCTGGATAGCAAGAGTGGATTACCACCGCTGGAATCTTTTTTTTATTTTTAATAAAGGAATTTTTCAAAAGTGTCTTTGTCTTATTTAACAATTTTTTACACTTTCTTTGTGAAATGGTAGGGGTACTTTTATACCACCTTACCATTTCAAACAGGGGGGGCGGGATCTGGGGGTCCCCTTGTTAAAGGGGGCTTCCAGATTCTGATAAGCCCCCCGCCCGCAGACCCCCACAACCACCGGCCACGGTTGTGGGGATAAGGCCCTTCTCCTCATCAACATGGGGACAAGGTGCTTTGAGGGGTCACAGACCCCCAAAGCATCCTCCCAATGTTGAGGGCATGTGGCCTGGTACGGTTCAGGAGGGAGGGTGGGCCGCTCTCTCGTCCCCCCTCTTTTCCTGCGGCCTGCCAGGTTGCGTGCTCGGATAAAGGGTCTGGTGTGGATTTTTAGGGGGACCCCCACGTCAATTTTTTTTTCAATTTGACGCGGGGTTCCCCTTATTATCCATACCAGACCTGAAGGGTCTGGTATGGATATTTAGGGGGAACCCCACGTCAATTTTTAAAAAAAAATTGACGCAGGGTTCCCCTTAATATCCATACCAGACCTGAAGGGCCTGGTAATTGAATTTGGGGGACCCCCACGCTTTTTTATTTATTTATTTATTTATTTTTTATCAATGACTTTCAATGAGTGTTCTCTGTATTACGGAGCCGACAATTCATAATAGCTGCGAGTGGTTTTAAAGGACTTTTTTTCCTGCATAAATGACACTTTGTGCAGGGACAGTTCTAAGCACGGGAAACATGCACCCCTTCACAGGCATACTATAGACACCCCCCCCCCCCCCTACGAAATTTAAAGGAATATTACACTTTTATTGTTTCACTTTAATCATTATTAAAAACACTGCTCCCGAAAAAATGGACGTTTTTAAAACTTTTTTTTGCATTGATACATGTCCCCTGGGACAGGACCCGGGTCCCCAAACACTTTTTAGGACAGTAACTTGCAGAATCTTTTCTCTCTGTCAAATCTTTTTTCTCTGTCGAATATTTTCTCTATATAATCTTAGACTAATAGAGGTAAGGTTAGGCACATTCGACCACAGGTTCTATAGACAGATTGTTATTGTCAGAGTCACGTCGAATCTCCTATTCTATATTGAACTGTTGTAACAACTAAAATGAAAATAAAGCATTTATTTATGTCGGATCTTTCGTTTTTCGGATTCTCTGTTTTCGTTATCGTTTGTCAAAACGAAAACGAAAATAGCTGAAATTCGTACGAAAATGCATTCGGACGAAAACGAATGCACATGTCTAGTCTGCAGTGAGATCTAGCTAACTGAATAAACTGCCTGCTTAAAGTAAATGAAATGACACTCTCTCTCTCTCTATTTCTCTCTCCCCCAGCAACACACTACACAAAGTCGACGTGTAGGCAGCCTTATATAGTGTGGGTTTGTGGACTTAACCCCCTGAGCCATAATTGGCCAAAGGCGCACCGCTCGAATTTGGCACAAACGCCCCATAATGTTCGGTCTTCGTCGAACGATCGAACAGCCGATGTTTGAGTCGAACTCATGTTCGACTCGAACTTGAAGCTCATCCCTAATTCTAAGTTTCACTTTAGAACAAAACAGGTGAACTCAGAGAATCAGCAAATTGGCATACACCTAGAAAGTATTGGATTAACGAGATTCACCTTCATCTACAGCAGTGGTTCTCAACCTCATGTACCCCCAACAGGCCATGTTTGCAGGTTTCCCTTTATCTTGCACAGGTGCTTGAAATCAATAAAATAAGTCAATGGCTTGGTATTTTGGACAGCTATTTTATCTAATGCCGTATACACACGACAAATTTTTCCGTCAGAATAAAATCTGACGGTTTTTCCGACGGAGTTCCGCTGAAACAGACTTGCTTACACACGATCACACCAAAGTCCGATCGTTTAGAATGCGGTGATGTAAAACACGTACAACAGGACTAGAAAAAGGAAGTTCAATAGCCAGTAGCCAATAGCTGCCCTTGCGTTGTTTTTGGTCCGTCATAACAACATACAGACGAACGGTCTTCCCAATAGAAATTGATTCTGTTGTAAAGATTTAAAACATGTTCTATTTCTAGGTCCATCAGAATTTAAAAAAAAAAAGTCAGCTGAAGCCCACACATGATTGGAATATCCGATGAAATGATTCTGTCTGACTTTTTCTGCTGGAAAAGTCTGAGCGTGTGTACATGGCATAAGAGAAATTCCCAAAACATGGCCTGTTGGGGGTACTTGAGGACTGAGGACCACTGATCTACAGCAAATGGAAAATGGATTTGCTTAACTCTATGAACTATGAACAGTTTATATAAAGCTTTGTTAAAGGGCTGATAGAAAAAAAAAAACATAATTACACCAAACTTCAAATATTTGGTTTATTCATAATTAAATACTGTATATCAGTATTTAATGCATTCTCTTAAAAACCTTCTGCATGCAGCATCCATATATACTTACCTGAGCCCAATCTCAATCCAGCGATGTGTACGAGAGCAGAGGCTCTCCCAAATCTCTCCCTCTTCATTGGTTCAGAGACAGTAGTGGGAGCTATTGGCTCCTGTTGCTGTCAATCACAGCCAGTGAGGAGTGAGTTGGGGGCTGGGCAGAGCTGCTCTCTTGGTGTCAATGGACACATAGAGCACGCTCAGGAGTGGCTTGCAATGGGAGCACTCAGTGGCAGGGGGAGGATCCACAGTCAGTGTCCTGTGTGAGTAGCTTCCCTTCTACACACTGACAAAAACACAGGGGGTCGCTTGCTCAACACTGCAGTCATTAATAGAACAGCTTACATCCCTATTGAAATGAATGGAAAATGTGTCAAAGATGCATCAAAAACACACTGCAGTTGCTTTTTTTGTTTCATTTTTTGAATCACGTGGCCATGTTTCACAGGTGCATGCCAACCAGAAAATACACCAGAAACACATGAAAAATGCATCAAAAACGTAAATGCGTTTTTAACACTTTTTTTTTCAATGAAGCAGCTTGAAAGCACCCTTAACACAACACACTAGATTCTACTTCACTCTACTCCACGGTAAAAATGTTAGTGCAAGCACCAGACTCAGGGCTGAAGAGGAGTTCTGTTGAGCACACTTTCACATTGGGTCGAGTTTGGCATGCTATTTCACATGCCAAATTGGCGGCTATTGCTGGCAATAGCACCATACAGAAGCAGTGTGGCGCTCACTTTGCAGCACCGCATCAATTCCCAAAAGCAGTTCCTGTACTACTTATGACAACTTCAGGGTCAATTTGAATAGATGCCTGTCAAACTGCCCCCCCCCCCCCCGAAGTTGGACTGCATTGCTGATTTGAAGTTGCATGAGTTCATCTGAACTCGCACGATTTCTAACCTGCATCAGTGTGAACCCAGGCTTAACCCCAATCCATTTCTCCCTTGGATGAAGTGCTAGGCATTGTCATATGAAAGAATGGATTTATCTGGCCAATATGCTTTATAGCGGCTACACTCAGTTCAGACAATCAAGGACTACACTGCCACTTTCTACATTTCTGAGATACGTAGTCATATTTTTCTTGTAAAGGTAAACAGGAGAGTTTCAAGGTGATGTGTTCAAGTGTCTCTGTCCCTAAATTAAAAATGGCAGCATTCTGTCCTTAAATTAAAAACAGCATTTCCTACAGGGGAAAGAGTCAATACTTACCTGTCTTGCCACATATGCTGTATTTCTATACAGCTTCCAAAAATCTTTGGGTGTGTCGAAAACTTCTCTGCGAATGCCGTGATTCCTTTAGCTGACCTAGAACTCATATCAGTTAGTTTTTTGTATGTTTCTGTCCTATTGAGATCTACCTTTACTTCTTGCCTTGGAGGTACTGGTCACTAGTACTAGTTGAACAGGTGTCCTCAGTGGAAGATTTCTACCCATCTTCCATTCCAACTGTAAAATGTTGACTTATCCATCACTTTCTGTCTTGGTGTCAGTGGTTATCAGGACCAACAGGGATGGGATACAGCAATAACATAGAATTAATGTTTTGGCTAAGATAAAATGTACATTGGTGCCTACAGAAGGGTTAATTATTATACAGGATTTCTGACCACCTCCTGTACCATGTCCCCAGTCTCTGACCAGCTCCTGTACCATGTCCCCAGTCTGACCACCTCCCGTACAATGTCCCCAGTCTCTGACCACCTCCTGTATAAATCTTTTTAAAAAAAACAGTCATTTTCGGTATCGGTGCTGTTTCGGTATCGGTTTTCGGCCTAGTGTATTTTTCCTTTTCGGTATCGGTTTCGGCACCAAAAAACCCATTCGGTGCATCCCTAATTTTTCTCAATGATTTTCATCCGTATAGCCGGGACCAGACATTACATTAAAACCGCAAGCAGTTTTAAATGACTTTTTTTCTGTTAGAAATGTCATTTTGTGCAGGGACTGTTCTAAACACAGGAAACACGTGCCACTTCACAGGCATACGATAGACACCCCCCAGGCACGATATTTAAAGGAATATTTCACTTTTTTTTCACTTTAAGCGTCATTAAAATCAGTGCTCCCAAAAAAACTGTAGTTTTTAAAACTTTTTTTGCATTGATACATGTCCCCTGGGGCAGGAGCCGGGCCCCCAAACCCTTTTTAGGACTATAACTTGCATATTAGCCTTTAAAATTATCACTTTTGATTTTGAACGTTTGAGTCCCATAGACATTAATGGGGTTCTAAAGTTCACACAAATTTTCGGTCCGTTCGCAGGTTCTGGTGCGAACCGAACTGGGGGGTGTTCGACTCATCCCTAGTGACTTGGCATAGGGTGATGATTACTCTGGTAGCGAAGGGGTGTGAAGTGCTTGTCCCCTTCACTAGCATCCGGCACTCTACATTTTGGAACTGGACCCACGGCACAGAGTGCCTATTGACCTAACCTGGGAGTAACAAAAGAGATGTAGAGGGGCCCCTGAGAAAGTGAGCACTTAGTTATAGAGTGTTGTTTATTTCTTGTAACCACTGGGAGTGAGGCAACAGGTATTGCTGGGTTGGTGGATGCCATAGCAGGTTCTGCAGCACTGGATTCTAAATGCTGTACACCTGGGAGTTGGTGTTTTCTAACTGTAGTGGTGTCTAATGTGCTTAGTGTTAACAGTACAGTTAGTTAATCATGGGTTAATAGAGGGTTAAATGTACTCATGGTGGTTCTCTTCTAAGGCTGGAGTAGGAGTGAGCTTTCTGTTTGGGTCGTACATGAGTTTGACTCAAATATTGATTGTTCGACCATTCGTCGAAAACCGAACATTATGGGCCATTCGTGCCAAATTCAAGCAGCACGTAACGGCTCATAATGCACTGCGGGAGTGCAGTGCATTGCTGTATGATGATTGGCCAAAGCATGCACCATGACCTGCATGCTTTGGCCAATCCCAGAGCCTTCATCTAAGAGAGCAATAATTGGACAAAGGCAAGGTGCCTTTTGCCAATCATGGCTCAGGGGGACTAAGTCCACGCCCCACACTATATAAGGCTGCCTGCACGTCGGTCCCGCATAGTGTGTTGTTGGCGTGGACGGAGAGAGAGTGTCATTTAGATTGAGCAGGCAGGCAGGTTATTCAGTTATCTGCAGTATATTTAATATATATATACAGACAGTCTCGTATATGTATACACCGTATATCCGCTGTATCCAGTTTAGCTATATCTGACTGCAGGCTGTTCCTGGTGTACTATTTCTAATATACTTCAGGCAGGCAGGTTACAGTGTTGTGCCACCACCGCGTAAGGCCCAATTTTTATGCCCCTTTTGATCTAATATTTCACAGCAGGGCCTGTTCCTGCTCAACAAAAGTATATGTGAGGCTTTACAGTGTTGTGCCACCACCACTGCCTAAGGCCCAATTTTTATGCCCCTGTGTAACATGAGCGCATAATTAAAATTTTTGATCCAATATTTCACAGCAAGGCCTGTTCCTGTGCTCAACAAAAGTATCTGTGAGGCTTTACAGTGTTGTGCCACCACCCCCGCCGCCTAAGGCCCAATTTTTCTGCCCCTGTTTAACAGGGGCATGTAATTACAATTCTTGATATAATATTTTACATCAGGGCCCGTTCCAACGCCCACCAAGAGTAACTGTGAGGGCTTACAGTGTTCTAGTACCACTAACACCTAAGGCCCAATTTTCCTTAGAGTGTATAGGGAAGCCTGTATAGTATATACAGGCGGTCCCCTACTTTCAAACATCTGACTTACAAACAACTCCTACTTAGAAACAGAGGGAGACAGCAGGAAGTGAAGGAAATCTACTCAGAGGAAGGGAAATTCTCTCCTGTAAGCCCTTGAACACACGGTCGGACATCCCGACAACAAAATCCGTCTGATTTTTTCCAACGGATTTTGTCCGAAACTGGTGTTGCATACACATGGTCGGACAAAGTTGTCTGAAAATCTGATCGTTCAGAATGTGATGACATTTGTATGTTACGACGGGACTACATTCAGGCTAGTAGCCAATAGCTTTGGTCTCGTAATTTGATCTGAGCATGCGGGGCACTTTGTCCGATCGGAATTCTCTACAAACGATAGGACAAAGTCCTATCAGATCATGTTGTCTGAAAATTTTATATCCAGCTTTCAAACTTTGTTGGTCGAACATTCCGACGGAAAAAGTCAGATGGAGCCAACACCCGGATTATCTGACAACACGGTCCAATCGGACATTTTCCGTCTGAATTTACGACCGTGTGTACAAGGGCTAAGAGTTAATATGGGAAAAAGGTGTCTCCATTGATGCTTTATCACCAATCCTTGTTTCCCTAATAACCCAACATTTTCTAAACCATTGACATTGGGACGGAAAGTGAGATGAAAACAGGGGCACAGACAGCAAAATAAATGTTACAGGGGTGATGATAACCCTTCCCTATGTTATCCAAAAAGCTTAAAAATAGATTTCTTGGCTGGAGCTACACATAGAAAATTTACCTGTTCCAAATTACAAACAGATTCAGCTTAAGAACAAACCTACATCCCTATCTTGTTTGTAACCCGGGGACCGCCTGTATACTGCTGCTGTTCAAAGTATATAGGGCCTGGGGGCCCCATTTTTTTTTTTTTTTAATTTGTGTTTTTCTTAATATCCATACCAGACTCAAAGGGCCTGGTCATGGGCTGGGGGGGCAAGATTACAGCCGCAAACAGTTTTAAATGACTTTTATTCCTTTATAAATGTCATTTTGTGCAGGGACTGTTCTAAACAGGTCCCCAAACACTTTTTATGACAATAACTTGCATATTAGCTTTAAAAATAGCACTTTATATTTTTCATGTTCGAGTTCCATAGACTTTAACGGTGTTCGCAGAAATTTTTTGCCTGCCGCAAACCGAACTGGGGGGTGTTCGGTTCATCCCTAGTCTGAAATTATGCTATTATTGCCATAATGCAGAATTTCACATTAAAGAACCTCCTGCCTAGAACCTAGGCAATTAGAAATTGTAGTTCTAGTGTCCCCCACTAGGGTGCTTAGCAGTGGCGGAACTACCAACATAGAGACCCACGCGGGTGCTATGGGGCCTGCAACCGAGTGGGGCCCGGTGAGTCCGCGTGCAAGTGAGCGGGCAGCGGGTGAGCCGCTAAGCTGCCCGTCCGCTCGGCGCTCGTACAGTTACACTGACTGTGCGAGGGGACACAGCTGGGCTTGCGGGCAGGTGACAGAATGCATGGGAATCTGCCAGCTGGGAGGCTCAGTGGGTGGACTGGCCAATCAGAAGGTAACGGAGCAGAGAGATGACATCATCTCTCTCCGCCCGACGCCCGCCCTGCATCCTCACTCACTGTGCAGGCAGCAGAGAGATTACATTATTTCTCTGCTGCCTGACTCAGACTGGGACACAGGAAGTGACAATCCCCATACCCTACCTTAGCAGGAAAGTGACAATCTGCAACTTGTGGCAGGTGTGTGGCAAGTGGACAAGCCGCAATGTGTGGTAGGTGACGTGGCAAGTGGACAAACTGCAACTTGTGGCAAGTGGACAATCCGCAACTTATGGCAGGTGATATGGCAAGTGGACAATTTGCAACGTGTGGCAGGTGACGTGGCAAGTCACAATCCGCAACTTTTTGGCAGGTGACGTGGAAAGTGGACAATCCGCAATGTATGGCAGGTGATGTGGCAAGTGGACAATCTGTAATGGGTGGCAAGTGATGTGGCAAGTGGACAATTTGCAACGTGTGGCAGGTGACGTGGCAAGTGACAATCCGCAACTTGTGCAAGGTGACGTGGCAAGTGGACAATCCGCAATGTGTGGTAGGTGATGTGGCAAGAGGACAATCCACAACTTGTGGCAAGTGACAATCTGCAACTTGTGGCAGGTGACGTGGCAGGTGGAAAATGTGCAACTTGTAGCAAGTGACAAGCCGCAACTTGTGGAAGGTGACGTGGCAAATGACAATCTGCAACATGCGACAAGTGACAATCTGCATCTGGTGGCAGACGACGGTGGTAAGTGACACACTCGGGGCTCCCACTGATTCTGCATTATACATTTTGCTATGGGGCCCTGTGATTTATAGTTACGCCCCTGGTGCCTAGCCACGCCCATATACATAGGGCCACAACATTTTTGTGTAAAACTAGGGCGACATTGTTTTCCTTCAGGTGCTCAAGCTTGCCCCCACAATCCAAAAATTTGCTGTTTGGTGGTTGACCTATGAGCGTGCATGGCTATGGCAACACTGTCAATGGGGACTGCTGTATATGGTTCTATGTTCTCTAAATTGCCACACAATATATAAATTAAGGAAACCTCTGATAAGGAAAATGCAAAGGATTTAATTTCAAGGTTTTGTTGAAAACACTAGTTGCCTGGCTGTTTGTGGGATTTATACAGAACATGCAAAATAACTAATACAGAACCAGCAGCTACAGAGAAAACAAGAGTTAGCCCTTGTACACACGGTCGGAGAATCCGTCAGAATGTGTCCTATCGGACCGTGTCATCGGATAATCCGACTGTGTGTGGTATGCATCGGACTGATTCCGTCGGAATATCCGTCGGACCCAATTTTCCAACATGTTGGAAATATTTCCCGACCAACTGGGCCGATCAGGAATAATCCGATCATGTGTAGAGAATTTTGATCGGACCAAGTGCCACGCATGCTCAGATCAAATTCCTACATCAAAGCTATTGGCTACTAGCCTGAACGTAGTCCCATTGTAATGAAATTACGTCATCACGTTCTGAAAGATCGGATTTTTCGCCAACTTTGTCCGACCGTGTGTATGCAACAGTTTCGGACAAGATCCGACGGACAAAATCCAACGGGCAAAATCCGACGGATTTGGTTGTGGAAATCTCTGACCGTGTGTACAGGGGCTTAGATGTATGTCTACTAGGAGTCACTGATTAAAAATGCATTGAAACCAGACACAGCCAGGCAACTAGCATTTTCAGAAGATTAAACATAGCAGCTTCTGTTTTTCTCTTATACGGTAACTGGTTTTAATTAAGCCTAAAAGGGTCCATCCTTAACTGGAATACCACCTTTGATTTGGTTAACACTTTAAGCAGATTTTCTTGAAGTAAAATTGCATACACATTGCAATCTTTAACTTTATAAAATGTATTCAGCTGTATACTTAAAGTTAGAAAAGTATGCAACTGCTATTTCAACGAGTGTGAGATGTGCTGTCTATATTTAAATCTTAGAGCAGGTGCATGGGTCTACAGGATGCCAGCTCAAAGCTACTATTGGCAGCGGTAAGAGAATAGTAGTCATGTGACCAGCATTTGGGCTGCAAATACACAAACATTAAAATGGGATCATATGAGCATAGGAATGTTAAAGCCTAAGTTTAGTTTTAAATAATATTTACTTAGGTGAATGTAGCACCGGTCGAATGCTGCATCTGTCCCATCCAGCACTAAGGCTCCATTCACAGCAATGCGTTTTTTACTGCTTTTTCAGAAACGCAGGACATTTTTTTTAAATGGGTTCCTTTGCAACACGTTCACATGAATGCATTTTTGTGCCTCTGCTTTTTTGGAAAGGGTCAGGGACATTTCTAAATGCAAAACGCAGCTTTTTTTTGCATTTTTGGTTTGGACTTCAATGGAGAAGCAGCAGAAAAGCATGTAGTGCTTTCTTACCAAGTTTTTGCTGCCAATTTGCATATTTTAATCTGCCCAACAACAAATTTACCCCCCAAAAAACCCCATAAAAAATGCAAATCGCAGTAAAATTGTGCATTCAAAAACCAAAAAGCACAACAAAAAGCACTGCAATATGCACAGCTGTTAATTCTCATGCACACAGGGTGTTAGAAAAAACAAGCTGCAAAGCCACTACCAACGCCAGGAAAAAATGGCTGTAAAGATGCGCTTATAGTAGCTTTTTGCATTGGCGTTAATGCACGTTTAGCCATGCTAGCTTTTAGCAGCTTTTCCTGCCTCTATTTAAAATTAGGGATGAGCTGAACCCCCCCCCCCCCGGTTCGGTTCACATCCAGAACATGCGAACAGACCGAAAGTTTGCGTGAACTCTCGAACACCATTAAAGTCTATGGGACTCGAACCTGAGAAATCAAAAGTGAGAATTTTAAAGGCTAATATGCAAGTTATTGTCCTAAAAGGGCTTTGAGGACCCGGGTCCTGCCCCAGGGGACATGTATCAATGCAAAAAAAGTTTTAAAAACCGTCGTTTTTTCGGGAGCAGTGATTTTAATGATGCTTAAAGTGAAAAAATAAAAGTGAAAGGGCCCCCAGGCCCTATATACTCTAAACAGCAGTATACAGGTGGTCCCAAGAAAGACAGGGACTGTAGGTTTGTTTTTAAGTTGAATCTGTTTGTAATTCGAAACAGGTACGTTTGTAAGCCAAAACATCTATTTTTAAGCTTTTTGAAAATATAGGGAAGGGTTATCATCACCCCTGTAACATTTGTTTTGCTGTCTGTGCCCCTATTCAGAAGATTTCACCTCCTTTTCTGTCCCAATGACAATTGGATTTTGAAAATTTGGGATTTTTAGGGAAACAAGGATTGGTGATAAAACATCAGTGGAGGAGACACCTTTCCCATATTAACTCTTACAAGAGAGAATTTCCCTTCCTAGGGGTAGATTTCCTCTCACTTCCTGTTGTCTCCCTCCGTTTGTAAGTAGGAGTCATTTGTAAGTTAGATGTTTGAAAGTAGGGGCCTGCCCTATATACTCTACAGAAATGTTGGCCTTAGGTGTTGGTGGTACCAGAACACTGTAAGCCCTCACAGTTACTCTTGGTGGGCGATGGAACGGGCCTTGCTGTGAAATATTATATCAAGAATTGTAATTACATGCCCCTGTTGAACAGGGTCAGAAAAATTGGGCCTTTGGTGGTGGTGTGGTGGTGTTGCCACAACACTGTAAGCCCTCACAATTACTCTTGGTGGGCCTTGGTGTGAAATATTAGATCAAAAATTGTAATTACATGCCCCTGTTGAACAGGTGCAGAAAAATTGGGCTTTAGGGACTGGTGCTGGTGCCACAACACTGCAACCCCTCACAGATACTCTAGTTGAGCGCAGGAACAAGCCCTGCTGCAAAATATTATAGCAAAAATTGCAATTACATGCCCCTGTTGAACAGGGGCAGAAAAATTGGGCTTTAGGCACTGGTGCTGGTGCCACAACACTGCAACCCCTCACATATACTCTAGTTGAGCGCAGGAACAAGCCCTGCTGCAAGGTATTGCATCAAAAATTGTAAATACATGTCCCTGTTAAACAGGGGCTAAAAATTGGGCCTTAGGCACTGGTGCTGGTACCACAACACTGCAACCCCTCACAGATACTCTAGTTGGAGTACAGGAATGAGCCCTGCTGCAAAGTATAGCATCAAAAATTTTAATTACATGCCCCTGTTAAACAGGGGCTGAAAAATTGGGCCTTAGCCACTGGTGGCAGCTCCCAGAAACAAAAATGTTCTTACAAGCTATGAGCATGATCATTGAGGAGGAAGAGGGTAGTCACTTAGCATAACAGGATAGTCACTCAGCATCAGGATAGGCAGTCTTGAAGGGATCTCACATTCATAAAAAAATTATTTGGTTACATCAGCATCAGGTTCTTGGTAGCTGGTGATCCAAGACTGATTAATTTTTATGACGGTGAATCGATCAACCGAGTCGGTGGACAGGCGCACTCTGTGATTGGTTACAAAGCCTCCAGCAGCACTGAATGTGCATTCCGAAAGAATGCTGGATGCAGGACAGGCCAGTAGCTCAATTGCATACTATGCAAGCACTGGTCAGTGATCCATCCTCAAGACCCAGTAACCCAGAGGATTTTCAGTTGGAAAGGTCTCCAAGTCTGATCTTGCCCCTAGGTATTCCTACACCATGTAAATCAGACGCTGGCGATGGTTGCTGGAACCGACCAGACCTTGGGGCTGCGGACTAAAAAATTGTCTGAAAACATCTATCAGACGGCCACCTTCTCCACCACTCCTTCTGTGACTGACCAAAACCTCATCCACACATTGTCCAGGACCAGGAATTTGTAACCTCCCAGGCTCTGGACACGCGTTGCACAAACCTTTCTGCAAGGCCTCCCGAAGATGCTCCCTCTTGCGATGGCTGGATAAGTACCACAACCTTACCCTTGTAACGTGGATCAAGGAGGGTTGCCAGTCACTACTGATCCCTCTCCTTGATACCACGAATCCGAGGGTCCTTTCACAGGCTTTTCAGGATCAGGGAGGCCATGCAGCATAGGTTAGCTGAGGCTAAGGACAACCTGATTTGCAGCCACATCCTCCCGGCCACGTACAAGTCCATGGGTTTCTGGGGACTGTAAACGATCCCTTGAAGGCTGATGCTGAGTACTAGGCTCCACCTCCATGCTGACACAATCCTCCTCCTCCTCTTCCTGTATGATCTGTGGGCCCACAGGAACACTGTCTGGATAAAGAGGGCCTTGAGAGGTAAGGAAGTCCTCCTCTTCCTCCCTCTGTTCTGCCTCAAGTGCCCTGTCCATTATTCCACGCAACATGTGCTCCAACAGGTAGACAAGAGGGACAGTATCACTGATGCATGCACTGTCACTGCTCACCATTCTCGTGGCCTCCTCAAATGGTAACAGGACAGTGCATGCCTTCTTGATCATGAGCCACTGGCGTGGCGAAAAAAGCCAAGCTCCCTTGACATTGTCCTGGTGCCATAGTCGCACAGGTACTCATTGATAGCCCTCTGCTGTGTGTGCAGCCGCTGCAGCATGGCCAACATTTAGTTCCATCTGGTGGGCATGTCAAATATTAGGTGGTTCTTGGGCAGGTTGTACTCCTTTTGGAGGTCAGCCAGCTGAGCACTGGCATTATATGACCAGCGGAAATGCACACAGACTTTCCAGGCCTGCCTCAGGAGATCCTGTAAGTCGGGGTACCTGCACAAGAACCAC
Source organism: Lithobates pipiens (assembly GCF_037356315.1). Taxonomy (NCBI): domain Eukaryota; kingdom Metazoa; phylum Chordata; class Amphibia; order Anura; family Ranidae; genus Lithobates; species Lithobates pipiens. Next base: position 118,434,896 of record NW_027507785.1, read on the forward strand.
TGCACCAAATTAAGGACGTGAGCCAAACCGGGTACATGGCTGAAGTGTCTCTGTCAGAGGGCAGAGAGGAGGTTGGTGCCTTTGTCACAAACCACCATTCCTGCCTGAAGCTGACATGGCGTCAACCAAATCTGAGCCTGCCCCTTCAGAGCTGACAGAATCTCTGCCCTAGTGTGGCTCCTATCCCCTACCCATACCAGCTCAAGCACCACATTGCATCTTTTTGCCTGAGTGCTTGCGTAGCCCCTTAAATGCCTACGGAGCACTGCTGGTTCAGAGGACAAATCTATAGAGAAAGAGGCCATGGAGGAAGAGGAGGGGGTTGAGGAGAGAGGTGTGTCAGAATCACCACTAGTAGCATTTTGGAGGCGTGGTGGCGGAACAAACTCCAACAAAACTGCACCCTGTCCTGCATCCTTCCCAGCTGCCAGCAGGGTCACCCCGTGCACCGTGAAAGATAGGTAACGTCCTTATCCATGCCTGCTGGACCATGAGTCAATGGTAATATGCACCTTACTGCTGACCGCCCTGTCCAGCGAGGCCAAGACATTGCCTTCCAAATGCCAGTAGAGAGCCGGAATTGACTTCTGTGAAAAAAAGTGGCGTTTGGGAACCTACCAATAAGGTACCGCACATTCCACAAATTCACGAAAGAGGGAAGAGTCTATCAGCTGAAAAGGCAGCAGTTGGAGTTCTAGCAATTTAGCCAAGCTAGCATTCAGCCACTGGGCATGTGGATGGCTGGGACCAAATTTCTTTCACCGATTTAGCAACTAGGGTAGGGAAATTTGCCTGCTACAATCAGACGTAGGTGTAGCAAAAGCAGATTGCCCACAAGTACTTGGAACGCCTAATTGTACTCCTTCATTCCTCTCAGTGCAGGTTTCTGAGAGAACTGAAGGTATAGTGGGGTTGAAGATCCCAGTTGATGAGGAGCAAGGAGAGGTTTGCCTTGTTCTTTGGTGTGGGTCTTTTAAGTACGCTTGCCAACGGACTGCATGGGAGTTCGACATATGTCTGGTCAAGCATGTGGTGCCCAAGCGGCTGCTGTTTTGGCCACACTTGATGCGCTTCAGACATATGTTGCAAACAGCAATGGTGCGATCTGCTGCAGGTGTCTCAAAAAAAGGCCCACGCCAAAGATTTTTGGAAAAACAAGCAGCGCCCTGCACATACAGAGCTTTGCGGTGTGATGCAGTCGGTTGGCTGCCCTTAAGCTGGCCTCTGGAGGGCATCCTGCCTCATTGGAGATGTGCCTCCTTCTCATCCTCCTCCTCCTCCTCTCTCCTATCAGGCACCCATGTAGAGTCAGTGACCTTATCATCCCCTCCCTCCTCGTCACTGGAGAAAACCTGACAGTATGCTGCAGCTGGGGGACATGCCAGTTTGTTGTCCTTCTTGGGCACCCTCTCTTTCATGTAAATAACCGGCATTCATATGTAAATATCAGTTACATGTATATGTAAATAGCTGAGGCCAACGGCATTGATATGAGAATAAAGGCAGCATTCATATGTATATCATCCCCCCTGCAGTGAGGAGATGATGTGCTGTTACCTATTGCAACCAGTGAGCAGTATTACTGTACAGTAATCTCTAGCAGCCAATCAACAAGCAGAAATCATGTGCTGTAACCTCTAGCAACTAATCAGTGAGCCTTAAGGAGTGCTGTAACCTCTAGCAACCAGTCAGTAAGCAGTAATGATATGCTGTAACCTCTGGCAACCAATCGCAATTGCTGCCTGATCTGATACAGTAAACTGATTTTAAGTCTAGCTGCTATTTATTGTATGTCTCAGAGAAGGTGGAGAGCGAAATTGCATGGGGGGAGGGGGGCCCTAAGAAAATTTTTGCCCAGAGCCCAATCAATATTAAAGACGGCCCTGTGCGCATCCTCCTGCAGAATGTACCCAACACTGTGGTCGAACAGTTCAGGGGACTCCTCAGGGCACGATGGTGGGGCTAGGAAAGGAGTGACTGATGACATTGAGCCGATGGAAGAGGCTGCTTTGGCAGCTGCATTGGCAGCCAAAGTCCTCTGAGCCTGGGTGACAGAGGATGAGGAGGATGAGGACAGCTTGGTCATCCACTCCACCAACTTTTCTGCATGTTGTGGCTCAATACGGCCAGCTGCCGAAAAAAAGGACAAGCATGCCCCACGGCCATGTGCTGGGGATGCACCGTGTCAATGACCAGCATTCTGTGATTAGGGGAATACATCATTTACAAATGTGTAGGTTTCTGCCAATGCACTAAAGCATCAGTGTTTAGTCAATTACAATGGCACAAAGCTATTTACTTCTCTGGTAAACTGTATGCACCACGTGCGGTTCCCCGGGCACACAAAAACACCAGGATTTTATGTTATGCATGTTTTTATGAATCAATACGTGTATGTAGCCTAAAGCTGATCATACATTAATAGAATTTCAATTCATTTTTTTTTTGTTTTAAGAACATTTGTTTGATTTTCTAACCATTTGACCGACGTAATGAGAACATTCAAAAGAGCAGGATGAAAAAAAATTCCCAAACAAACATATTTCTAAGTGATTTTTTTTTCCTGTAAAATCTATTCATTCCAAAGTCAAATGTAAAAAGCAAACACATTTTTGAAATGCTTTCGATAGACATTTATCAAGACATCGAATGTACTGAGAATCTTCAAACAAATGTTTGCAGGAATATTTAAAAGGACTTTGGTATGAAAATCTACTAATGTATGGCCAGCTTAGGGCTGGGTTCACATATGAACATGCAGCGGCTCACAGCAGGAGTTCCTGAATTTTTGGCTGAATTCGGACCTGAAACAGACCAAAAGACACAAATTGCATCGGAGCTGCTGCAGAGATATGTGAACCAGTCACAATCTCCTGCTGTGCGAATTGGATGTGGAAAAACCACATCAAATTCGCACTAGTGTGAACTCAGCCTCAGTAATTTTTTTCAACTTTTCTTTTTTTTCTGCCAGTAAATACCTTATACAGCTCACTTCCCATCTCCTGTCTGGTAAAAAGCCTAGGCTTATGATATCATGCATAGCTCTCGTGAGAGTTTTGCCACAAAGGGAGCTCGGGGTGAGTCATAAGGGGGCCAATAAAAGCTGCAGGGTTGCAGAGCTGGAGGTGTGCCTCTGTGTTTCTGTGTAAATCCAGGAAGTGAACAGGCAGCAGCTTCAGCTGCCCACAGTTAAAATGGTTACAGTCAGACTCATTAAAGGGAGATTTCTGCAGCATATTTGGCAAGTACAGATTCACAGCATATATAAAATAATATGCAAAGTGGTTGGAGGGAAGCTTCAGAATGGCAAAGATGTTTTATTAGAAATTATGTGAGCAGACTGCAGTTCCTCTTTAATATTGGCCTTGGAATCTGTCATAAAGACAAGGTTTTGGAAAGCTTCCGCAGGTATGTGGAGGCAGCTCTGAGTGTTTTTTGTACTGACAGTGTCCCTTTACTCAGTATCAGTGGAGAAATGACCTTTTAAATGGACATTAGAGAGGTAGGGGGCTACGTAGATGTTTTTCTATGGGTTCCCATCACACATAAGTATGACTTTGCTGACAAGTGGCATATAATGGCTAATGTAAAGGAAAATATTTAGCTATAAGGATAACATATATATATATTTTTTTTTTTACAAACTATTTTTATTTGGTATTAAATGCAGTACAGAGAGAATGCATAGATATAACAGAATAATTATAAAAATAACAAGTCATACATTGGAAAATATTTTTACCAAATGTTGTATATTCTGCTCAGCATGGCAGCATGTGTTTTACACACTTTTCAGTTTTTATGAAAAGCAGCTGTATTTACTACCTGGGATTCAATGTTTTCATTATATTATAGCAAAGGTTGATGCAGCATGTAAAATCAGACTTTCCTCCAAATCCACATTTACTACTTAAACATGGTTGTTTTACTAATCCTTTAAATGCCACATAATCTGTTCTCAGTAATCCTAAAGGGGATAAAAAGATAAGAAAGACTCAGTAAACAATTATAATCATTTAATTATTGACAGTGTATATCAAGACATTAAATCTTGCATGGTAAAATTACAGATTCTAATGTGCCCCTATCATTTTGCAGCAGGCAGTGAGGATAGGAAAGATAAGCTTTGCTTTTTTCTTTCTTTTTTTTTTACTATTCGCTTTATTAGACTGTAATATATATTGATCAGGTAATGTTAAAGCGGAACACCAAGAACAAAAACCCTCAATAGCCAAGTAAATCCACTTCGTGCACCAAATTCCTTAGCAAACCTTCATCAAGACTCAGATTTGGGGTGGAGGAACTCGACTGGCCTGAACAGTGTCCTGACCTCAACCCAACAGAATGCCTTTGGGATGAATTAGAGTGGAAACTGCGAACCAGGCCTTCTCGTCCAACATCTCACAAATGTGCTTCTAGAAGAATGGTCAAACGTTTCCATAGACACACTCCTAAACCTTGTGGACAGTCTTCCCAGAAGAGTTGAAGCTGTTATAGCTGCAAAGGGTGGGCCAACCCAATATTGAACCCTACGGACTAAGGCTGAGATGCCATTAAAGTTCATCTGCGTGTAAAGGCACTTGAAAGGCATACTTTTGACAATATAGTGTATATGTTGGATATACCCTGTTTCCCCTAAAATAAGACCTAGCCTGATTGTCGGTGTTGGCTGCAATATAAGCCCTACCACCCAATTAAGCCCTACCCTGTTTCCTCAAAAATAAGCCCTATCCTGAAAAGAAGATCTACAAGGACATTAACTAGGGCTTATTTGGGGGGTAGGGCTTTTATTGCAGCTATCACCGACAATCACACTAGGTCTTATTTTAGGGGAAACAGGGTATTTTCTGTTTTGTTTTTGTTTTTTTGTTTGTTTTTTTTTGCGTTTTTGCACAGACAAAAACAGAACATTCCATAGCTCAACTCACCAACCAGTCTGGCAACTGACCAAATTAAAGCCAGGTACACACGATTGGACTTTCTGATGGGAAATGTTCAATGACAGGCTGTTGGCATTAAATCTGACCGTGTGTGTGCTCCATCGTACAATTGTTGTCATATTTTCAACGAACAAATGTTGGCTAGCAGGTTTTAAAATTTTCCAAGAACAAATGTCTGTTGTCAGATTTCCCAAGAGTGTGTACACAAGTCCGTCGGACAAAAGTCCAAAGTACAAACACGCATGCTCAGAAGCAAGGACGAGCCAGAAGCGGTCGGTCTTGTAAACTAGCATTCATAATGGAGAATTAACATTCGTGACGTGGCAAATTATAAAATCTGGAAATGCAGAGCACAATTCTCTTCTTGGGATAATAATGAAGTTGCTTTGCTGGTGATACTGATGGAGTTATTGCAAACAAATTTTCAAAGGCTTTTTTTTTCTAGTGATATCAAGAATAATATTATTGTGCTTTTTTTTTTTTTTTTTGGGCAAGTTACCACAACACCTTATCCTATAGTTTTTAGGATAAAAAATACAACTATGTTGGTGTCCCTTGTTAATTTTACATTGTATTTTTTTTTTATGTAAACTACCTACTCCCAAACTGTCGTTTGAAGTAAAACACATAGCCAAGTATTATTCTCCACAATTTTTTTACTGTGCATTAAAAAAAGAAAAGAAATAAAATTAGACACACTATCTGCCAATAGAATTTAACCAAAAAGTCCATTCTATGCATCCAAAAATATAGAAAATATACCAAATCAAATGTCAAAGAAATAACTCCAAGGCCAATAATACACGTTATCTCCTTCCAATTACGCAACATCTGGTTGACGAATGACCATTCAGAAATGAACTGAAAAACTCGAAATGAAAAGTGCTAAATAGAAAAGTGCAAATCAACACTCATCAAACTTCTACTAACACAAAATTAGCAGAAGGAGCCCAAAGGGTGGCGATAACGAGTGAAAAAACAACGTAGTACTTCACTACATTCATAATTGTTGGCCAACAATGGTGTGGCCGTGTGTATGCAAGACAAGTTTGGGCCAACGCCTGTAAGGGTTAATTCTGCTTAGACCTGGACAATCAGTAGAATTCTTTTGGAGCTCCGGAAGCATTCAATGCACAAGACAAGATAGTAATTGAATGAATGCTTGGCTTTAATGGTAAGACTTGCATCTTTATACAAATTATGAACAAAGCATATTGCACAACTCAAAGAGAAAAGGAGGGGGGAGGGAAGACAGAGTTCATCACATGACACATAATTCCTATACAAACATCTAGCCTCTCAGACATAATCTTAAACTAGTATTTTAGCTGACAGGGGATATTACCTGAAAACATAATTTAAACTATTTAATGCTGATGCTCTGACTTTATCTGAAGACATCATTTCAAAACCAGTTTTTACCAGACCTTATCTATACTGTGGTCATTGTGAAAAACAAGACCCTAAAATAAGAAATATTATTATTAAATAAAAGCCAAAGTGCGCTCTGCAGCCACCCCAGAGATATGTGAACTGGCTCCATAGAGGTCCAGTCACATTCTCCTGCTATGCAAATTGGATGCAGAGAAAAACGCATCCAATTCTCATAGTTGTGAACCCAGCCTAAACCTCAGAGGTCCCGCTTGGAGACAGCTCCACCCAGGAAGTCTGGCCGGGGAGTCAGGAGGACTCCGCCCTACAGACACGACCTGTATGAGTGTGTATATATATGTATATATATAATGTTCTGGAGACAGGCTCGACCTGCAGTGGAATTTGTTGATCAGATGTCAGCTGCATATCATAAGGTTATGTTGATCAGCTGTGGAATAACAAAGTGGTTGTAAACCCTAGAGAAAAAAAACAACCTGCAAGACAAAGGGATAATGAGCTAGTATGCATCACATACTAGCTCATTATGAAATACTTACCTTAGAACGAAGCTGTTGCAGCAGTCCCCATACAGGCAACATGTCTCCGGAATGTTACTTCCGGGTTCGCGGGCTCCGGTGCTGTGATTGGTGGAAGCCCATGATGATGTCACTCCCACGTGTGTAATGCCGGTAATGGCACAGCAGTTGAACAAACAGCACGAACGAGCTGTTTCTACAGTGCACATGCCCCAAGGACTTTGGCACATGTGTATACAGTGACTGTCTCCTAAACTGTGCAAGTTTAGGAGAAATTCACGGGAACCTACAGGTAAACCCTATGACCTGTAGGTAAAAGTGGTGTAACAGGGTTTACAACCACTTTAAAAACTGACTATGAAAAGGCATAAGTAACTTCTGATGGCCAAGATCAGTGAAATAAAAATAATTACAATATAAGAGTTTGGGATCAAAATTTGATCTTGTGATTTAGTGCTGTGTGTTGAGGAATCTGAGACTTGATGGAAAGCAAAAGTTAGTTGACTGGTGGAACTTCTATCCATACTCAAAAAGGTTGAGCATAGAAGATAGTAACCTTCTATAGAGACACCAGGGTTAAAGAGAAAGTAAACCCTGATGGGTTTACTTCCTCTTTGATTCCCTGCAAAGGTAAAGCATAATGGACTATTATGCATCGCATAGTAGTCCATTATGTGTCACTTACCTGACACAGGAGCCAGCGAAGTCACCGCTGTCCCTGTAGTCCGGCGCATCCATCTTCTCGGTGGGTCTCGCTGCTACGCTGCTGTCATTCGGCACTCCCGCACATGCGCACGGGAGCCGCCACTCGCAACATATCGCCATTGACCGCGGCGCGCTCAGTGGTTGCATGCGCCATAGACAGCGGTGCCTGTCTTTTGGCAAATATTGCCTAAACCGTGTAGGTTTAGGAGATATTTCTTGGACCTACAGGTAAGCCTTAATCTAGGCTTACCTGTAGGTCAAAGTTGGTTGTAAGGGTTTACAACCACTTTAAACATCATCAACGTGGTCGGAGAGCTTCTTATACAGACACCCATGCTGATATTATAGCTGTTGGATAAGGATCTATACTAGCCGGGAAACAACCGTTTATTTGGATGGACTACAGTGGTGTGAAAAAGTGTTTGCCCCCTTCCTCATTTCCTGTTCCTTTGCATGTTTGTCACACTTAAGTGTTTCGGAACATCAAACCAATTTAAACAATAGTCAAGGACAACACAACCACTGCTGAGCAAAAAGAACATCAAAGCTCGTCTCAATTTCTCCACAACACATCTTGATGATCCCCAAGACTTTTGGGACAACATTCTGTGGACCGATGAGACAAAAGTGGAACTCTTTGGAAGGTGTGTGTCCAAGTATATCTGGCGTAGAAGGAACACTGCATTTCATAAAAAGAACATTATACCAACAGTAAAATATGGTGGTGGTAGTGTGATGGTCTGGGGCTGTTTTGCTGCTTCAGGACCTGGAAGACTTGCCGTGATAAAAGGAACTATGAATTCTGCTGTCTACCAAGAGATCCTGAAGGAGAATGTCAGACCATCTGTTCGTGTACTCAAGCTGAAACGAACTTGGGTTCTGCAGCAGGACAATGATCCTAAACACACCAGCAAGTCCACCACCGAATGGCTGAAGAAAAACAAAATGAAGACTTTGGAGTGGCCTAGCCAAAGTCCTGACCTGAATCCTATTGAGATGTTGTGGTATGACCTTAAAAAGGCCGTTCATGCTCGAAAACCCTCTAATGTAACTGAATTAGGACAATTCTGCCAAAATTCCTCCAGGATGCTGTAAAAGCCTCATTGCACGTTATCGCAAACGCTTGGTTGCAGTTGTTGCTGCTAAGGGTGGCCCAACCAGTTATTAGGTTTAGGGGGCAATCACTTTTTCACACAGGGCCATGATGGTTTGGATTTTTTTTCACCTTTAATAATAAACACCTTCATTTACAAATTGCATTTTGTGTTTACTTGTGTTGTCCTTGACTATTGTCTAAATTGGTTTGATGTTCCGAAACACTTAAGTGTGACAAACATGCAAAGGAACAGGAAATGAGGAAGGGGGCAAACACTTTTTCACACCACTGTATCTGCATTAATACAAGACTGACACACAGTGAAAGCAAAGGTGTCATCTCACCAACAGTGAGTAAAGATCTTACTTTCCAAGGTTTGGCAATGATGGTTCTCTTATACCTCCTCCTGTCTTCACTGAGTGGACTTACAGTGAGACCCGGAGGAGAAAATAGATGGAGGGGCTGCATGACTAGGGGAGGAACAGGGTCAGGGAACAGTCAGTTAGGTCAGTGTTGTGGGTAGGGGTAGAGACCTTACCTGATTGGAGGCAGACTTTAAAAGGGGCAGGGTCCAGAGGAGATGATCTTGATCTTTCTGCAACATTCCAAGGAGTCAGGAGAAGTGGCAACTTCACACCCTTCCGCCCTGGTGTTAGGGGTTATCGCATTGGACAGGTAGTGGTGGTATTTGGGTCTCTAGTGTTGAGGGAGTTTAAGATATATATATATATATATATATATATATATATATATATATATATATATATATATATATATATACACATATATAAACAATAAAAAACAAAACAAAAAGAAAACTAAATACATAAATAAATGATAAAATATGTATATGGGTATAATTAACTGTGTATATTGCTCAATATTGTCACAGCAGTTGGCAGTTCAAGGGATCTTTGGGGGGTCAGTGAGAAAGTATATGGTTACAGGATTAGTAGGGCCCTAAGGTATGGCGCTTCCACTTGGTTAACGGTGGTTCTCGAAGGAGCTAGGGGGAGGGGAATATTGAAGTATGTGTGATGTTGGAACATCTTTGAGCCGGCTGGGGCACGGCTGAGGACATAGAATATTCCAGTTAAAATTGTGGCTTAACCTCATGCCGACCTGCAACATGGCTCGGCTGTGCGAATCGCCATCATGTTACGTCGGTACCATGGACAGCCCCCGCGATCGCTCGGGGCACACGGAGAACCGGAATCTGTGTGTGTGTAAACACACAGTTTCCGGTTCTATGAGGGGAGAGCAGACAGATCTACTGTTCATACAGAGTATGAACAGTGATCTGTCATCTCCCCTGCACAGTCCCACCACCCCCTTCAGTTAAAACACACAATAGGACAGACCTAACCCCTTCACTGCTCCCTAGTGGTTAACCCATTCACTGCCAGTGACATTTTTACAGTAATCAATGCAATTTTATAGCACTGATCGCTGTAAACATGACAATGTCCCAAAAATATGTCATAATTGTCCAACGTGTCTGCAATAATGTCGCAGTCCCGATAAAAATCACAGATCGCCACCATTACTAGTTAAAAAAAATTAACAATAAAAAGCCATAAAACTATCCCCTATTTTGTAGATGCTATAACTTTTGTTATAACCAATCAACATGTACTTATTGCGATTTTTTTTTTTTTACCAAAAATATGTAGAAAAATACATATCGGCCTAAACTGAGGAAAAAAATCGTTTTTTATATATATTTTGGGGATGATTATTATAGCAAAAAGTAAAAAATATTGCTTTTTGTTAAAAATTGTCTCTATTTTTTTGTTTGTAGCGGTGGGCTCCTGAAGAGAACATGCTATGTTTTTCAAAGTTTAAACTTTCCCCAAACTACAGTTTGGGTCTATTTGCCTAAATTTGACTTCTGTGTCAGTCTGACTGGGCTGTGAGATGTTCAGCCTAGCCACAGGGGGCACTGTCTCTTGTGGCGGGCGTGGAACTATGGTCTGGTCAGGCACTTAAGTTACTCTCTTTCGGAGCCAGGTCAGTGGGAGTGGCCCTCTCGCTGTGCCCTCTGGGAGAGGGTATTTAAGATACAGACGTCACGTGGTTCGGGGTTCCGGTCCAGTATGATGTGCTGACTACTTGGTCCTGGTCCTCCTGACCAGCCCCCAGGAAGGCTATGGCCTGGGGTGCGGATCCACTTGAATTGAATGCCTTGGGGCTGGCTAGCCCGAGGCAGGGAAACTAAAGGAGGATTCTGAGGTGGTTGGGTGCCGTCTGAGGTGCAGGAGAGACCCATTGTACTTCAAGCATTCCAGGGGAGGACTCTTTAGAAGAACACAATGCGTGCGTCTGGTTTTCTTAACAAGAGCCTGGAAGGGCTGAAGTAACCGAGAAAATCCAGTCTTGTGGATATCGCCAAGCTGGCTGAAAGATCCAGGTATCCTACAAGTGTTCTACAGCTTAGTTTCCTACATGTTCTGCAACAACGTCTGTGACAAAGACTTTGTTCCTGAGTAAGCACCTTGTTGGCTGCTAGGCCTTGTGAGAGAGGAACTGTCCAACCTGAGTGTTCATCCAGCTGCGAATGGCTATTCTCTAGATGCAGTCAAAGTAAGCAAGTTCTTTAATGTTTATAGACTTTGACATTGAGAGTACCTGAATCTTCTTCCCAACCCTCTGATCCCAAGTTGAATGACTGTTCAATGGTTCGAGTTTTTGCAAATAAAATCCATTCAAGTGGATCTATTGTCAGTCTCAAGTTACTGGGTCATCTACCACGGGACATCCCCTAGACGTGTCACAAGGAGAACGGAAGGTAACGGTAAGCCCAAAAATAACCAGCAGCTCCTTCAGGGGTTAGTGCTACATGTTTATAGCGCAAAAAATAAAAAACGCAGAGGTGATCAAATACCACCAAAAGAAATCGCTATTTGTGGGAAAAAAAGGATGTCAATTTTGTTTCGGAGCCACGTCGCACGACCACGCAATTATCAGTTAAGGCAACACAGTGCCAAATTGCAAAAAGTGCTCTGGTCTTTGGGCAGCTAAATGGTCCGGGCTGAAGTGGTTAAACACTGAAGTGGTTAGACACCCAAAGACCTCTTGTTGTTGGGCATTACTTTGTTGAATTTGCACTTACGGGTGTGTTTTACGTGACGTTATTTTATTCTTTGGTTAATAAAAATGTGGCTGCTGTGGCCATATAAAACCCATATCACTCAGTCCGTGTCTTTAATTTAATTGTAAGGACCAGGGTTGACAAATCCTTTAGTCTAGACACCGGACACCTGATCTGCCCATATATTCCCCCTTCCAAGAGACCTTTGAGTCTCTCTGGAGAGGATTTCATTGTTTGTAAAGTATGCAATTCCAGCCTTTTCATTACACGGTCACATCGCTGATCCTGCAGTGATCCATCCAGGCTTCAACTTTCTGTGACACCCACCTTGAATTACGAGCACTTCCTGTTCTTGGGGGGACCATTCAATGACAGATCCATGGACAGCACCTATACACGGCTCCTTAGCAGTGATTACTTATTTGCAATCTTCATTGTGAAATCTGTTCTTTACTCCATTGAAGTTCAATCCCTTTTCCCCCCCATGTCCTGGTGGTGTGAATGAAAGACACGCATGATTGAGGCGTGTTGCTAGCAGCTCTGTGTACTCACATTGACAAAATTGTCTTTTATCTTTTGCACTGGTGGTAGTATGGTATTTTTATCTTAAAGTTACTTTTTGCTACATTGTTTTCAATAAAGTATATATTTTTCCTTTAACCCTGGTGTCTCTGTAGAAGGTTATTGTGAAACCATTTCACTATAGACCAAAAAGATGGCTGCTTAGGCTGTAGGGGGGACTGAGGGAAGTGGTCTCAAAGGGACATTCCCTGCAAATGAGGGACAGTTGTGAGCTTTGCCCCTTGTCGCTGTGTGTGTGTGTATTGCCAACAAGAGAAACACAGGGAACTACTGTGGCAGAGAAAAATAAGGCAGAGCCACAAGAAGAGAGTTCCAAAGATCACAAGGGAGGGGCAGGCTTGAGATTAAGGATGAGTTTCGGGTTTTTCGCAACCAACGTATGCAGAGCCCAGCAAGAAGTCAGCATTGCACAGTGCTAAGCACAGGCAGTGAAACATTTTCCTGATCTGTGGCTGCAGAGCTCGAGAAATGTCTCACTGCCTGTGATTAAAGCTGTGCAGTGCTGACTTACTGGCGGGCTCTGCACGTGCGGGTTGAGAATACGCCTGAGCTCATCCTTACTTGTGGGCTCATCTGACCCCATACATAATCCTTCAATGACCATTGGCATAGGTAGAGCTGATATTGATATATTGCCAATTTGTTTTAAAATGTCAATTGTTTACTTTCTTTCCAAGGCTTTTACCTGTTACGGTAAAGACCATTCAACTGTTACTGGTGTGTCTGTGATTGTCCGGGTACAGGATGAGTCATCATTGGCAGTGACAGAAGGATCCATTTATTAATTAGCCCCTAGGATTACAGCTACAAATACAAGCATCAGTAAGATCTTCCATGGTCATGCCATATCCCTCCTTGCAATCTTCTTGGCTTAAAACTGTTCCCATCCCATAAAGCCCTCTATCACACTTAGTGTACAAAAAAAGGCAAAGTTTTTGTGCTTGTGCCTGTGCAGGGCTCAAAGTGTGATCTGTGAGGTCTTTTCAGGCCATATACCATTCTTGGTATATGTTTTCAAGGCAGGCAGGTGATTCAGTGAGCTACAGTGCATAATATATATATATATATATATATATATATATATATATATATATATATATATATATATACACATATACACACACATACAGTCTCCTACATATATATCTATTGCATTCTAGTCTAGCCAAGCCTATATCTGACTGCAAGCTATTCTTGGTGTACATTTTCAAATCCACTTTCAGGCAGGCAGGCAATTCAGTGATCTGCAGTGCATAAAATATATATACAGCCTCCTATATATATTTGTATCCACTGCATTCCAGTCTAGCCAAGCCTATATCTGACTGCAGACCATTCCTGGTGTACTTTTTCTAGTAAACTTCAGGCGGTGTTTTGCTAATAAAATTTTACAGCATGTCTGGAAGGCCACCAAGGAGAGGCATATGCTCACAGGCCTCTAAAAGAGGGCAAGCAGTCTCTGTGTCTACAGCCAACAGTGCTGGTCGTGGACACGATGCATCCTCAGCACGTGGCCGTGGGGCACGCTTGTCCTTTTTTTCGGCAGCTTGTTCGTGTTGATCCACAACATGCAGAAGAGTTGGTAGAGTGGACAACTAAGCCGTCCTCATCCTCCTTATCCTCTGTCACTCAGGCTCAGAGTAGTTTGCCTGCCAATGCAGCTACCAAAGCAGCCTATTCCATCGGCTCAATGTCATCAGCCCCACCATCATGCATGGAGGAGTCCCCCGAACTGTTCGACCACAGTGTTGGGTACATGCTGCAGGAGGATGTGCAGCATTTTGAAGGCTCTGATGATGGTGCCCAGGTTGAGGAAGGCAGTAACGTGAGCCTAGAGATAGGGGGTGCCCAAGAAGGACAAGAAACTGGCAGTCATGTTCCCCCAGCTGCAGCATACTGCCAGGTTTGCTCCAGTAATAAGGAGGGAGGGGAAGAAGAGGTCACTGACTCTACGTGGGTACCTGATAGAAGAGAGGAGGAGGAGGCACATCTCCAATGAGGCAGGATGCCCTCCAGGGGCCAGCTTAAGGGCAGCCACCCACCTGAATCACACCACAGAGCTCCACATGTGCAGGGTGCTGCTGACTCCCCGCGTATTTTGAAAAGTTCTTTGGTGTGTGCCTTTTTTCATACGTGTGCAGCAGATTACACCTTGGTGTTTGTATCATATGTCTGAAGTGTATCAAGCATGGCCAAAACAGCAGCCGCTTGGGCACCACATGCTTGACCAGACATATGTCAAGCTCCCATGCAGTCCATTGGCAACAGTACTTAAAAGACCCACACCAAAGAACAAGGCAGACCTCTCCTTGCTCCTCATCAGCTGGGATCTCCAAACCCACTATACCTTCAGTCCTCTCAGAAACCTGCACTGAGAGGAATAAAGGTGTAGAATTAGGTGTGCCAAGTACTTGCGGGCAATCTGTTATCGCTACACCAACATCCGATTGTACCAGGCAAATTTCCCTACCCCAGTTGCTAAACTGTCGAAGGGATTATGGTCCCAGCCATCCATATTCTCAGCGGCTGAATGCTGGCTTGGCTAAATTGCTAGCACTCCAACTGCTGCCTTTTCAGCTGGTAGACTCTGCATTCAAGGGGCTATGCAAGCACTCAGGCAAAAAGATGCCATGCAGTGCTTGAGTTGGTCTGCTTAGGGGACAGGAGCCACACTGGGGCAGAGATTCTGTCAGCTCTGCGGGGCAGACTCAGAGGTGGTTGATGCCACGCCAGCTTCAGCCAGGAATAGTAGTTTGCAACAATGGCACCAACCTCCTCTCCGCCCTCCAACAGGGACACTTGACCCAAGTTCCTTGTTTGGCTCACCTCCTTAATTTGGTGGTGCAGAGGTTCTTGTGCAGGTACCCAGGCTTACAGGATCTCCTGAAGCAGGCCAGGAGAGTCTGTGGGCATTTCTGCCAGTCATATAATGCCAGTCAAAACTGACCTTCAAAAGGAATGCAACCTGCCCAAGAACTGCCTCATTTGTGACATGCCTACCAGGTGAAACTCAACGTTGGCAATGCTGCAGCGGCTGCATATGCAGCAGAGGGCCATTAGTGAGTACCTTTATGAGTATGGCACCAGGACAGGAACTTTAGAACCCCATTAAAGTCTATGGGACTCGAACGTTCGAAATCAAAAGTGCTAATTTTAAAGGCTAATATGCAAGTTATTGTCCTAAAAAGGGTTTGGGGACCCAGCTCCTGCCCCAGGGGACATGGATCAATGCAAAATGTTTTTTTAAAAACGGGCGTTTATTCGGGAGTACTGATTTTAATGACGCTTAAAGTGAAAAAAAGTGAAATATTCCTTTAAATATCATGCCTGGGGGGGTGTCTATAGTATGCCTGTCAAGTGGCACGTGTTTCCCGTGTTTAGAACAGTCCCTGCACAAAATGACATTTAACGGAAAAAAAGTAATTTAAAACTGCTTGCGGTTTTAATGTAATGTCTGGTTTCGGCAATATGGATGAAAATCTGTGAGAAAAATGGCATGAGTCGCCCCCCTGCCCATTACCATCCCCTTTGGGTCTTGTACGGATATTAGGGGAACCATGTACCCAAATAAAAAAAAAAGGAAAGGAGTAGGGGCACCAGGCCCTATATACTCAGAACAGCAGTATACAGGCGGTGCAAACAAAACAAGTCAAAAAATCTATTTTTAAGCTTTTTGGAAAAGGCTTATCACCCCTGTATAATTTTTTTGTCCGTCCGTGGTTTTTTCATCTCACTTCCTGTTGTCTCCTTCCATTTGCAAGTAGGAGACATTTGTAAGTTAGAGGTTTGAAATTAGGGGCCTGCCCTATATGCTCTGCAGAAATTTGGTGGTTAAGTGGTTAACAGTGCTTAACACTGTAAGCCCTCAAAGTGACTCTTGGTGGGCGCTGGAGCGCCCTGCTGTGAACTACTATATCAAGAATTGTAATTACATGCCATAGTTGAACAACAGTGGTAGAAAAATTGGGCTTTTGGTGGTTGTGGTGGTGCTGGTGCCACAACACTGTAAGTCCTCACAGTTACTCTCGGTAGGCGCTGGAACGGGCCCTGCTGTGAAATATTATATAGAGAATTGTAATTACATGCACCTGTTAAACAGAGGCTGAAAATTGGGCCTTAGGCACTGGTGCCACAACACTGCAACAACTCACAGAAACTCTAGTGGGAGTGCAGGAATGAGCCCTGCTGCAAAGCATTGCATCAAAAATTGTAATTACATGACCCTGTTAAACAGGGGCTGAAAAATTGGGCCTTAGATGGCGGCGCACAGAACCAAAAATGTTCTTCCAAGCTATCAGAAGGATCATTGAGGATGAAGAGGATAGTCAGTCAACATAACAGGATAGTCACTCTGCATCCGCATAGGTAGTCTTGAAGGGATGTGAACTTTCAAAAAAAACTATTCTGTTACATCAGCTTCAGGTGCTTGGTAGCTGGTGGTGATCTAAGACTGATTCATCTTTATGAAGGTCAGTCGATCAACCGAGTCGATGGACAGGCGCACCCTGTGATCGGTTACAAAGCCTCCAGCAGCACTGAATGTGCGTTCCGAAAGAATGCTGGATGCATTCGGACAATTCTTTGTCAAGAATATTTTCCCAAGAACTGATTGGTTCCAGCAACCATCGCCAGCGTCTGATTTACATGATGCAGGAATACCTAGGGGCAAGATCAGACTTGGAGACCTTTCCAACCGAAAATCCACTGGGTTACTGGGTCTTGGGGATGGATCACTGGGCAGAGCTTGCACAATATGCAATTGAGCTACTGGCCCGTCTTGCATCCAGCGTTATTTCTGAACGCACACTCAGTGCTGCTGGAGGCTTTGTAACCGATCACAGAGTGCGCCTGTCCACAGATTTTTCAATTAATGTGATATCCCTTGAAGGCTGCCTATGCTGATGTTGAGTGACTATCCTGTTATGCTGAGTGACTATCCTATTCCTCCTCAATGTTCATGTTGATAGGTTCTAAGAACATTTTTGATTCTGGGCACCACCACCAGTGCCTAAAGCCCAATTTTTCTGCCCCTGTTTAACAGGGGCGTGTAATTACAATTTTTGATCTAATATTTCACAGCAGGGCCCATTCCTGTGCCCACCAAGAGTAACTGTGAGGGCTTACAGTGTTGTGGCACCACAACCACACCACCAAAGGCCCAATTTTTCTTCCCCTGTTCAACAGGGGCATCTAATTAAAATTTTTGATACAATATTTCACAGCAGGGCCCGTTTCAGCATCCACCAAGAGTAACTGTGAGAGCTTACAGTGTTCTGGTACCATCAACACCTAAGGCCCATTTTTCTGCAGAGTATATAGGGCAGGCCATATAGTATATACAGGCGGTCCCCTACTGGGATATATATTATATATAATATGGGAAAAAGGTGTCTCCACTGATGCTTTATCACCAATCCTTATTTCCCTAATAACCCCAAATTTTCAAAATCCAATTGTCATTGAGACAGAAAGTGAGGTGAAATCTTCTGAACAGGGGCACAGACAGCAAAAAAAAACAAAAAACGTTACAGGGGTGATAACCCTTCCCTACATTATCCAAAAAGCTTAAAAATAGATTTTTTGGCTGGAGCTACACTTAAAAAATGTACCTGTTCCAAATTACAGGTAGATTCAACTTAAGAACAAACCTACATTCGCCGTCTTGTTTTGACCACCTGTATACCACTGTTCAGAGTATATAGAACCTGGGGGCCCCACGCCTTTTCTTTTTTTAATTTGGGTGTGAGGTTCCCCTTACTATCCATACAAGATCCAAAAGGCCTGGTAATGGGCTGGGGCGGGGAGGTACCCATGCCATTTTTCTTAATAAATTTCATCCATATTGCCAGGACCCGGCATTACATTACAGCCGCAAGCAGTTTTAAATGACTTTCATTCCTTTAGAAATGTCATTTTGTGCAGGGACTGTTCTAAACACAGGAAACACATGGCACTTTACAGACATACTATAGTCACCCCCAGCTACGATATTTAAAGGAATATTTCACTTTTATTTTTTCACTTTAAGCATTATTAATATCACGGCCGTTTTTAAAACTTTTTTTGCATTGATACATGTCACCTGGGGCAGGACCTGGGTCCCTAAACACTTTTTAGTACAATAACTTACATATTAGTCTTTAAAATTTGCACTTTTGATTTTTCACGTTTGAGTCCCATAGACTTTAACAGTGTTTTAATATTCAAACTTTCAGTCCGTTCGCATGTTCTGCCACGAACCAAACCGGGGGGGGGGGGGGGGGGGATGTTGGGCTCATCCCTACTCCTCACCACTGCCCACCAGTGCTGCCTCATCGGCTCACATCAGTGAAAGGAAAAAAATACCTGTTTTTAAAAAAAAAACTATTTTTCAAAATTTTTGATCTTTTTTTGTTTATTTAGCAAAAAAAACTAAAACCCAGTAGTGGATAAATAGCACCAAAAGAAATTTCTATTTATGTGAAAAAAAATTATACAATTTTAATTTGGGTACAGTGTTGCATGACCGCACAATTGTCAAGTGTGACAGTGCTGAAAGATGAAAATTGGCCTGGGCAGGAAGGGGTAAAAGTGTCCAGTAGGCAAGTGGTTAATGTCATTGTAAGTTTGAGAAGTTAAAATCAAAGCTGTCAGGTCATAGTGAGCATCATAATGCTACAGTCATTGTTAAATTATACAAACTGGTTGAAGCCTTTTTGCTAGTTCCAGGGCTGGGATACGGGATTCGAAAAGGGTCACTTCTATTAGAGCCTTTCAAGCCTTTTATTTCACAGGATTGTCAATTTAATGCTTACATCTTGCTTTGAGGAAAAGTAACTGAAATGATGACCTTTGCAGAAGATTCTGAAATTGCACAATGGCAGCGAAGGTATCCAGTGCGTCCCCTCATTGCGTACCATTCCATTCTTAGCCCCTGTACACACGGTCAGACATTCTGGCAACCAAATCCGTCGGATTTTGTCCGAAACTTGTGTTGCATACACACGGTCGGACAAAGTGGTCGGATAATCTGATCGTACGTAACGTGATGGCGTTATTTTGTTAGGACAGGACTACGTTCAGGCTAGTAGCCAATAGCTTTGGTCTAGGAATTTGATCTGAGCATGCATGGCACTTTGTCCGATCGGAATTCTCTACACACGGATCATGTTGACGGAGAGTTCTATAGCCCAACTCTAAAACTTTGTCCGTCGGATATTCAGACAGAAACAGTCCGATGGAGCCCACACATAGTTGGATTATCCGGCAACACGGTCCGATCGGACATTTTCCGTCGGAATGTCCAACCGTGTGTACAAGGGCTAACTGCAAAGGCCAGTTATATGTTGGGATGGTTGACATTTGTTTGTACCATTGGTGAATTGGTGAGGGGATGCATCCCTGTACCTTTAACCTCTTGCCGACCAGCCCAGTTATACTGCGGCAAGTTGGCTCGGGTGCATGAATCGGCGTAGGTGTACGTTGGTTCATGCACAAGGTTCTGTGATCATTCTGACAGGAAGATGACACAAGATCTTGTCTTCCTGTGCAGGAAGATGGATCTATGTGTTGTCCTAGGCAGCCCCCCCCCCCCCCCCCACGCACACAGTCAGAAACACACTGAGGGAACACAGTTAACCCTTTGACTGCTCCTGATGTTAACCCCTTCCCTGCTAGTGTCATTAGTACAGTGTTAGCGCATATATTTCTAGCACTGATCACTGTAATAATGTCACTGGTTCCCAAAAAAGTGTAAAACATGTCAGCTGTCCACGGCAATGTCGCAGTCTCGCTAAAAATAGCTGATACCCGGTATTATTAGTAAAAATTAAACAAATAATAAAAATTGCCATAAATCTATCCCCTATTTTGTAGACGCTGTAACTTTTGTACAAACCAATCAATTTACGCTTATTATTATTATTTTTTTTTTACTAAAAATATGCATCCACCTTTCTCAAAAATGACTCCCCTGCCATATATTCCTTACAAGACATAATGGGATCAAGTCTCCCACCACCCTTGCCCTTTACCCCATTAAATAAGAGACCTACAACTAGGGATGAGCTCGGTGTTCGACTCGAACGTATGTTGGACTCGAACGCGGGCCGTTCGCCTGTTCAGCAAATTCAGAACTTTGTGGACCGGTCGCACCGAATTCGTGTGTGACAACCCACAATTGCAGTGCATTTCTGGCTCATGATTGGCCAAGCATGCACTGTGAACCCGCATGCTTGGCCAATCACAGCGCCGGCAGCGAGGAGAGCCATAATTGCTTGTGGCCAATTATAGCTCAGGGGGTTTAGTACACCCCCCACACTATATACGGCTGCCAGTGCGGCGGCCTTGTGTAGTGTGTTCCGGAGTGCAGGGAAAGAGCAAGATAGACAGGGACAGTGTGTTCTTTTCTCAGGCATCTGCAGGAGTTAAAGTGGGTGTTGTGTGCCTCCAGCACAGTATACACCTGTAGCTACCCTTTTTTGCTGGTGTTCTCTAATATAGGCATCTGCAGGAGTTAGTGGGTGTTGTGTGCCTCCAGCACAGCACAGTATACACCTGTATCTACCCTTTATTGCTGGTGTACTCTAATACAGGCATCTGCAGGAGTTAAAGTGGGTGTTGTGTGCCTCCAGCACAGTATACGCCTGAAGACACCCCTTATTGCTGGTGTTGTCTGTTGCATATCTTGCATATTAGCCTTTAAAATTAGCACTTTTGATTTCGAACATTCGAGTCCCATAGACTTTAATAGGGTTCTAAAGATCATATGAATTTTCAGGCCGTTCGAAGGTTCTGGTGCGAACCAAACCGGGGGGGTGTTCGGCTCATCCTTACTTACAACCATTAGGTTTGAAAGGGCAAGGCCACAACTTTATTAAATTCCAACATATAACGTGAACCAGTGCCAGTCACAGTCGTACTGTGAACAATTAACCAAAAGAAGGAAGTGGGGCCTGTCCTTACTATAAGTGCTGGACAGACAGCCTACTTCCAATTTTCCATCAAGGGCATAGCCAATTACAGCAACTTTAACTGCTGGCAAGGTCAAGAAAAACGCAGCAAGCTGTGACATCCCATAACATAGGCGAAAAGGGACGGGAGGGTGGGCAGCTCTTCCAAACGACTCTTCCGAAAGACCCAGAATTCTCTGGGGCACACATTCCCTGAGCTCAGGCCCATCCCATCCCAACTGTCTCAACCAATCGTTCCTTGTCATGCACCTAGCCATGCCCCCATCAGTCAAGGCTCTCTTTCCCTAAGGGGCTCAAGAGGCCTTCATTAATGGCATCCCAGTCTTAGTCCGTAGGGTTCAATATTGAGTTGGCCCACCCTTTGCAGCTATAACAGCTTCAACTCTTCTGGGAAGGCTGTCCACAAGGTTTAGGAGTGTGTCTATGGGAATATATGACCATTTTTCCAGAAGCATATTTGTGAGGTCAGGCACTGATGTGGATAAGAAGGCCTGGCTTGCAGCCTCCACTCCAATTCATCCCAAAAGGTGGTGTTCTATCAGGTTGAGGTCAGGACACTCGCTCATCTATTTCTTGACTAAAAGAACCTTGGTCCATTAACCTTTCTAAATAAAGACACAAAGCTGCATGACGTGGCTTTAAATGGCCACAGCAGACCTCTTATTAACAAACAAATAAATAAATAACATCAATTGAAAAAAAGGGTCACTTTTCATGCTGTCAGAAGGGATGTAAACAATAGACAAAAGGTATTCCTGCGCCAACTCAAATGGTTATACCTAATTTATTGCTGCACACACTGAGGGAAATATCTGAGCCCAAAAAATGACAAGTAAAAGGAGTAGTGGTGCACTGTACTAGAAAATAAATATGCTACTATAGGTAGTCACACACAAATATATGATATACACGGCAGGGAAGGGTAGATGCCCAAAATAGTGCTGTGCAAAATTGCCGAAGATAACCACTGTGGATTAGTGGTGGAGGATGAGCTTGAGGAATAATAATAAATAATCTGCAGCTCGTGCAGCAAAATACTTATCTGCTAAAAAAAAATTATTTTTAAAATGTCACAACATATAAATAAAATAAAAAACAAACATTACGTATTGCATATAGGCTAAAAGGAGAATGAGCCCAAGCTAAAAGTGCAAAAAACACAAGTGCTGGTAGATGACAAACTTTGGTATATGAACCGATGTGCTTATCTCCTAAGTGAAACCAAAAAATTTAAATAAAAAGAAAATATCACACCGTGCTAAAACAGTAAACATTCAAAAAACAACATAAGCTAATGTGTCCAAATAATGTTCTTTCAGCAAAAAAAATAATATATATATATATCTTTATATACAGTGCCTTGCGAAAGTATTCGGCCCCCTTGAACTTTTCAACCTTTTGCCACATTTCAGGCTTCAAACATAAAGATATAACATTTTTATTTTTTGTGAAGAATCACCAACAAGTGGGACACAATTGTGAAGTGGAACGAAATCTATTGGATTTTTGAAACTTTTTTAACTAAAAAAAAAATGAAAAGTGGGGCGTGCAAAATTATTCGGCCCCCTTGCGTTAATACTTTGTAGAGCCACCTTTTGTTGCGATTACAGCTGCAAGTCGCTTGGGGTATGTCTCTATCAGTTTTGCACATCGAGAGACTGAAATTCTTGGCCATTCTTCCTTGCAAAACAGCTCGAGCTCAGTGAGGTTGGATGGAGAGCGTTTGTGAACAGCAGTTTTCAGCTCTTTCCACAGATTCTCGATTGGATTCAGGTCTGGACTTTGACTTGGCCATTCTAACACCTGGATACGTTTATTTGTGAACCATTCCTTTGTAGATTTTGCTGTATGTTTGGGATCATTGTCTTGTTGGAAGATAAATCTCCGTCCCAGTTTCAGGTCTTTTGCAGACTCCAACAGGTTTTCATCCAGAATGGTCCTGTATTTGGCTGCATCCATCTTCCCCTCAATTTTAACCATCTTCCCTGTCCCTGCTGAAGAAAAGCAGCCCCAAACCATGATGCTGCCACCACCATGTTTGACAGTGGGGATAGTGTGTTGAGGGTGATGAGCTGTGTTGCTTTTACGCCAAACATATCGTTTTGCATTGTGGGCAAAAAGTTCGATTTTGGTTTCATCTGACCAGAGCACCTTCTTCCACATGTTTGGTGTGTCTCCCAGGTGGCTTGTGGCAAACTTTAGATGAGACTTTTTATGGATATCTTTGAGAAATGGCTTTCTTCTTGCCACTTTTCCATAAAGGCCAGATTTGTGCAATGTACGGCTGATTGTTGTCCTATGGACAGACTCTCCCACCTCAGCTGTAGTTCTCTGCAGTTCATCCAGAGTGATCATGGGCCTCTTGGCTGCATCTCTGATCAGTCTTTTCCTTGTCTGAGCTGAAAGTTTAGAGGGACAGCCAGGTCTTGGTAGATTTGCAGTGGTCTGATACTCCTTCCATTTCAAAATGATCGCTTGCACAGTGCTCCTTGGGATGTTTAAAGCTTGGGAAATCTTTTTGTATCCAAATCCGGCTTTAAACTTCTCCACAACAGTATTACAGACCTGCCTGGTGTGTTCATTGGTCTTCATGATGCTCTCTGCGCTTTCAACAGAACCCTGAGACTATCACAGAGCAGGTGCATTTATACAGAGACTTGATTACATACAGGTGGATTCTATTTATCACCATCAGTCATTCAGGACAACATTGGATCATTCAGAGATCCTCGCTGAACTTCTGGAGTGAGTTTGCTGCACTGAAAGTGAAGGGGCCGAATAATTTTGCACGCACCACTTTTCAGTTTTTTATTTGCTAAAAAAGTTTAAAATATCCAATAGATTTCGTTCCACTTCACAATTGTGTCCCACTTGTTGATGATTCTTCACAAAAAATTAAAATTTTATATCTTTATGTTTGAAGCCTGAAATGTGGCAAAAGGTTGAAAAGTTCAAGGGGGCCGAATACTTTCGCAAGGCACTGTAGAAAGAGGAGGGATGCCCCATAGTGTAGTAGGTAAGACAGGTACTCACATCAACACGCAACAAATAGACAATGTAAAAACAAGTGGCAAGCTCAATCGGCACCACTTCTGGTGTCACAGTCCCGACAAGTGTTCGTCACGGTCACGTGACTTCATCAGGCGATGACTAGTGCCCACGGAAGTGTCCTTTTATGTGTGTGTCAATTAGAATAGTCCGGCGGCCATTTTATTGAAGACCCGGTCGCCGGAATTCCAACGGCGGTCCATATTGCGATCAGTATGGTAGGTAGTAGTGGATTGGTGGCCATGTTTACGATTATAAAAGATGTAAACATCCGGGCTGTATCATAGGAGCAGTTGGCGGAAGTGCTACGGCGGCCAGAAAAGTGAAGGGGAACAGTATATCAGCATACATATAGGCATAAGTGGGGATGGCATCAGCCTTAATGTTTTTTGGTCCTGGTAAATAAGAAATTGTGAAGCCAAATCTGGAGAAGAACAATGACCACCTGGCTTGACGTGAGTTCAGTCTTTTAGCAGAACGGATGTATTCAAGTTTTTTGTGGTCAGTCAGAACTATGAATGGATAGCGAGCTCCCTCCAGCCAATGTCTCCATTCCTCCAAAGCTAGATTTATGGCTAAAAGTTCTCTGTTGCCTATATCATAATTGCACTCTGCTGGGGAATATTTATGGGACAAGAAGGCACAGGGGTGGATGGCAGCATTTACAAGATCCTTTTGTGACAAAAGCACCCCGACCCCTACTTCAGATGCATCTACCTCCACAATAAAAGGTAGCTCAGGAACAGGATGGCGTAGAATTGGTGCAGAGGTAAAGGCTTTCTTTAACTGAGCGAAGGCTGCCTGGGCTTCAGTAGTCCATTTAAACGTAGTCGGAGTCTTCCTGGTGAGAGAGGTGATGGGATGTGCAATGGTGGCAAAGTTCTTAATGAATTTTCAATAGAAATTTGCAAATCCCAGGAATCACTGAACTGCCTTCAGGTCTGAAGGTGTTGCCCAGTCTAAAATGGCTTGAATCTTGGCTGGGTCCATGGTGAGGCCTGTGTCAGAAATTAGGCATCCCAGGAAAGGTACTTGTTTAACATGGAATAAACATTTTTCAGGCTTTACCAAAAGGGAGTGAGTCTTTAATCAGGCCAATGCCGAGCAGACATGCTTCTGATTTGTTTCAAGATTAGGAGAGTATATCAAAATATCGTCTAAATATACAAGCTTGAAGCCACCCAACATGTCACGGAAAATGTCATTCATAAAGTTCTGAAAGACAGCTGGTGCATTCCTGAGGCCGAAAGGCATGACATGACATTCGTAATGACAATCCTTGGCGTTAAAGGCCGTCTTCCATTCGTCGCCTGCAGGGATGCGCACCAGATTATAGGCTCCCCTTAAATCCAATTTGGAGAAGATTTTGGCTCCCTGGATTTGAGAGAACATACCGGATACCGATTGGGAACAGTTATCTTATTTAGACTTCTGTAATCAGCACAAAGTCTCAGTCCTCCATCCTTCTTTGGGACAAAGAAGCATCCTGCTCCTGCGGGACAAGTGGAGGGATGGATGAAACCCTTAGCTAGGTTTTCCTGGATGTATTCTTGCAAAGCAAGATTCTCTGGTTCAGTCAGTGGAAAGACTCCCTTGAGGATGTGTAGTGTCAGGCAAGAGGTCAATGGGACAATCATAACTGCGATGAGGAGGTAAAGTGTCAGCAATCCCTTTAGAAAACACATCCTTATAACAAAAGCAGAATCTGTTCCATTCCCACTTGACAGGTAGCAAGTAGAACAAGGTGCTGAAAGCTGTTCTTTTTACACTGATCGGACCAAGCCAGAATAATTCCTGTTGGCCAGTCAATTACAGGATTGTGCTTCTGAAGCCAAGGAAGGCCTAGGATCAAAGGGGTGGATGGAGAGTCAATGACAAGACATGAAATCTTCTCTCAATGCAAAGCCCCCAATTGTAACGGGAAAGGGTTGGTGAATTGGAGCACTAGATCTTGTGAGAAAGGCCGATTATCCACGGAGATCAGGCGGACTGGGCAATCTAGAGCATGAGTTTCTATGGACAAAGAGATAATCAGAGTCTTTTTTTTTTTTTTTTTTTTTTTTTTTTTAATTTTTTATTGAAGTATAGCAAATAATACATGAACTTAACTCCCTCGCAGGGGATTACAATGACGGAGTTGCAAGACAGGATTGAAAGCTCGGAGAGCAAAAAGACAAACCTAAGACAAACACTGAGAGACCTCAGGAGGAGATATGGACCCCTCCCAATAAGGAGGGGGTCCCCGCCCGACACCAACAGTATCATCCGAATATTAAATTTCGGAGTTCTAAATAAACATCAATACGTGAGAAAATAGAAAAAAAACAAAAAGAAACCTCCAGTCAGCATAAAAAAAAAAAACCAATAAAAGGCCGCATTAAAAAACATGAACAGCCGGAAACGACCTCTGGGAGGATCAAGGCCCCGACACCCCGACAGGGATCATACTGTGTCGGGGTCTCGAAACCCCCCTAACCTGCTGATATAACCGGAGGACTATATGCCTAACATTAGCAAAAATTGACTGAGATAAGTAATGGATCAAGAGAACGTAGAGTGAACTAGGTGCAGGCCTCTGAGAGTCCCAACTATTAACATAGCTACCATCAGCTTATGAAGAAAAGGCCCAGGAGTAGTGGGACCAACAGAGCGAAGCTAGTGAATCTAAGGCCACAAGGTGATAGAACAATAAAAGTAAAATAAAATAAATAAGTAAAAAACTGCTATGACCTGTCCTGAGTCCCAAAAATCACCAAAACCCGGCTGAGCAGGGCATGGAGAGGGAGAGGATGTGGACAGGGTAGAGAAAGGAAAGAGTAGAAAGGAATAGGAAAGAGAAAGGGGAAAAAAAAAGAGAGAGATAGGTGTACAGAGAGGTGTGCCTGGACCAAGGAGAGACCGTGGACAACATGATATAACATGGAACTGGGGTCTAAACAATAACCGAGCCCTGAGACTGGTCTTAAAGTAGGATCCCAATAAAGTTGGCCCAAGGTTCCCACACCCGCTTAAATTTGTCTATTTTGTCCAAAATTGAGTGCGAAGTTTTTTCGTTGAACATAATCCAAGTAATTTTTTGTTTAAATAGTGGGAAGGAGACCCTGGGGGACTTCCAAGACCTGGCAATCGTCAGTTTAGCACCGATAAAGAAAAAATGAATCAGAACTCGGCTATGCTTAGTGGTTAGGGGTATCGCTTGATTCAGAAGGGCAATAGCAGGGGATTGCGGGATAACAAGACCAGTGACCCTACGAATAAGGCCAAAGGTCTTGTTCCAGAAGCTTCTAATCCTGGGGCACTCCCATAGAATATGGAGGAGCGACCCTAGATGGCCGCAGCCCCTAAAACACAGGGGCGAGGATTGGGGGTAAAATTTGGCCAAACGAGTCGGGACCAGATACCAGCGCGAGAAGACTTTGACGTCTGCCTCCATCAGAGAAATGTTAAGGATCCCCCTGAAGGCACTCGAGAAACAGGAGTGCCAAGTGTCCAGGTCCCATTCAATATCTAGGTCGCGTTCCCAGCTCAGCATGTAACTCGCCTTTTCCCTTGGATCGACCAAAGCAGAGTAGATCAGGGAAATGCCCCCCCTCACGTCCATGGCTGACGAGCACCAAAGTTCATAAGGGGAAATAGAAAGGGGGAGGGAATGATGGGAAATCAGAGTGTGTAGGAAGTGGGAAATTTGGCGGAATCGAAATCTTTCTGAATCTGGCATCTCCAGTTTAGATATGCAATGCCCGAGTTTGAGTGGCCCAGACTGGTTGAGAAAGTGCCCTATTCTATAAAGGCCTTTATCTATCCACCACTGGAATGCTCTAACATCCCTCCCAGGTGGGAATGAGGGGTTATTGAAGAGATGTGTGAGAGGTCGCCAATCTGAGGTGAGAATGTTGGTCTTGAAGAGCGTGTCGCAAAGCGCAAAGGAATGGGAGAGGGTAGGGGCCATGATCGGGGGTCTAGATTTCGGGGGGCGCCACAACAGGTAATCAATAGTGTGTTTGGGGATAGCTTGTCTTTCCATTAGGAGCCAGTCAGGCTTTGGACCTCTGGAAAATACCGTAGAAATCTGGCAGAGTTGTGCCGCTTGGTAGTAACACCAGAGGTTAGGCAGCCCAAGCCCGCCTTTCCGTCTAGGTCTAAATAGCGTTGTCTTGGGGAGTCTGTGGTTAGACTTGCCCCAGGTAAATCTAATGATCGCTGACTGTAGGGTTTGGATGTGGGATTTGGGGACAGGTATCGGCAATGATCGGAAGAGATATAAAAGTCTAGGGAGAAGAGTCATCTTGACTGCATTGATCCTCCCAATCCATGACAGCTTGTGGAGAGACCACTGCTCTAGGTCCTGTTTGAGTTTCTTAAACATGGGAGGGTAGTTATGTTTATACAAGTGTTCGATGGTGTGCGTAAGCTGGACACCTAGATAGGTAATGGACGGGTTGCTCCAGGAGAAAGGGAAATGCTCCTTGAGCCTGTTAACAAGGTCTGAGGGGATAGAAACATTGAGGGCTGTCGATTTGGCCATATTAACTTGCAACCCGGATACCTCCCCAAATTTTCGGAGGAGTTGGAGAATATTAGGAGTCGAGGTGAGGGGGGAGGTTATAAAGAGGAGGACATCGTCCGCAAACAGAGCGCATTTATGTGTTACCGTTCCGCATTTAACTCCCTGAATGTCTGGCTGGTTCCTAATGGAGATAGCTAAGGTTTCAATGCCGATGGCGAAGAGGAGGGGGGAGAGCGGGCACCCCTGTCTAGTACCCTTCCGAATCAGAAAGGGTTCGGAAAGGTGGCCCTGAAGTCTGATTCTAGCCTTAGGTTGGGAATAAAGGGCTCCCAGGAGATGGAGGAAATGTGGGCCGAAGCCCCATCTTTCTAGAACACTAAAAAGGTATGGCCAAGTGATAGTATCGAAAGCCTTTTGTAAATCAATTGAGAGGAGGAAGCCTTCCTGTGAGGGTCCCCCGTCCCAACCTGACTTAAGTAGAGAAATAATGTCAACCGCCCTTCTTATCTGGTCCGGCCCCTGCCTTCCTGGAATGAAGCCAACTTGGTCCTTATGGACATATGCTCCAATAAAGGAGCCCAAACGGTTCGAGAGAATTTTAGTCATTATCTTTAGGTCGTTATTAATCAACGAGATAGGTCTGTAATTGCTGACCAGGCTCTGGTCTTTCCCCGGTTTTGGTATGACCGAAATGTACGCCAAGTTGGCTTCAGGGTCCAAGGGTGACGCTTTGTTCAGGGAATTAAAGAACCGGGCCAGATAAGGGGACAGGATCTCAGAGTAGGTCTTGTAATAAGAAGTGGAGAACCCATCAGGACCAGGGGCGGAGTTGTTCTTAAGAGTCTTAATGACTGCTTTAATTTCAGCTTCAGAGATGGGGGCTTCCATCATTGTGCGGTGTGCTTCTGAAATCTTGGGGAGGGGGATGTTATCCATAAAGGTGTTAGATGACTGAGTGTTGTCCGGGACAGGGCAGGAATAGAGCTTCGAATAGAATGCATGGAACGCATTCAAAATATGTTTCGGGTTTTGTGTGAGCGAGCCTGAAAGAGATTTGATTTTAGGGAGGGCCTGGGTTCTAAATTTAGGGGACAGCTTTGCTGCAAGGAGAGGACCAAATTTGTCGGAATTAAGATAAAATCTGCCCTGCGTCCAATGCAAATGTTTTTCGGCGCTAGAGGTAAGTGCAGTGTTGAGGGCAATTTTGGCTGTGTCCAGCATAGCCAGGGAAGAGGCCGTGGGATGCTGCTTGTGTGCTTTACTTAAGGCGCGGAAATTTTTCTCTAGGTTAAGAATGTCGATGTGTTTTTCCCGCTTAAGACGCGAGGCAAGTTGTATAAACTTGCCCCTCATCACCGCTTTATGTGCCCCCCATAACACCCCGGGGGATATGTCTTCAGTATCGTTGGTGTGAAAGTATTCCTTGATGTCACATTCAAGGGCAGTGCGATGAGCGGAGTTGGAAAGCAATGTTTCCTTCAGCCGCCATTGTGGAGTATGCGATTGGGAGAGGCAGCCCGAGATTTTCAGGATAACCAAGGAATGATCCGACCAAGGCACATCAACAATAGTAGCGTGAAGCGCATGGTGGATATCTGAGGAGTGAAGGAAGATATGGTCTATACGTGCGAATGTCCTATGTGGAGCAGAATAGTGGGTTTAGTCCTGGGACGAGGGATTGAGTTCCCTCCAGGAGTCGATCATGCCCAAGGCATGAAAGAGTCTAGCAATGCGGAGACTCTGTTTGGGAGGTCTTTTCAGGAGAGCTTTATTAGGGGCAGACTTGTCTAACACATGATCAAAGGCGACGTTAGAGTCGCCACCCATGAGAACCTTTCCTTCCAAATGAGGGGAAAGAAAGGTTAGCATGGAGGAAAAGAATTGAGATTGACCCTTGTTGGGAGCATAGTAAGACACAAAAGAAAAGAGGGATCCATTGATATGTCCCTTGACTAAAATATATCTTCCCTCCCCATCCCTAATAACCTGGGACAGTGTGAAAGGGGTGCGTTTTGAAATTAGGATAGCTACTCCCCGCTTCTTGTCATCTGCATTGGCCAGAAAAAAGGTAGGGTAGTTACCGTGCAGGAAGGAGGGATTAAAGCTTTTAGGAAAATGCGTCTCTTGAATGAGGACGACATCCAGGCTCTTGGAATGGTAGCTGTGCAGAGCTTTGCGCCTTTTCATGGGAGAGTTTAGGCCCTGTGTATTATGAGATGCGATCCTTAGAGGTTGTGGTTTGGGATCGTCATCAGCCATGGGTGTGAGGGAAAAGGTGCGAGTGCATGCCGGCTTTGCTTACCCGAACCAGGAGATCAATAGTCCCGACTTGTGAGATCCGATGATGACCCAGTATCCTAAAGGGTGTAAACCAGCTCGCTCTCCTTGGAGGCACCTGAGAGGGAAGAGAATCGTAAGTACAAGGAAGAAGGAAGGGACAGAGGAAAAGAATGAAGAGAAAAAAGAAGAGAGATGGAGAGTCCAGACGGAAAAGCTGTCCGGATTCCCCAGGAGAGGTAGGGGGGATTGCAGGTCCGAACCTGCTCCAAATCCCTCTGAGTGGCAGGGATCGGAAGGAGGGCAACCCGCAGCTGGGTTGCGGTCCCGGTGTCACCAAGGGGGGGTTAGTCCCCAGGGTAACAGCAGGTGGAGTGGCAAGCTGGCCCGCTCCGGCCGCGCGGCACTCGTCAAAAAAAAAAGCAAAACAATAAAATGACACCTATAACAGGAAAAAAGGCACAACGTTATAAACATTAACAATTGGAGTAACAAGTAGGTGTGACAACTTTAACATACACTTAGAAAACCTAGTGTAGGGGAAGGCCCCTAGGAAAGAGACACTCATGCCCTGCGGGCATAATGAAGAACACTAACAGTAAGACTTAGTTGCAAAACAGGCATTCAGGGGCCTGAGGACAACCTCTGTGGAAGGGAAGGGGGGAGGGGGGGAGAAGGAGGGGGCGTGGGCCAGGTAGGGGCACTGTGGCCCTTCAGGAGAAATAGGTTTGGGGGGACCCCCAAGTCCACCTGGCCTGTAATATAAAAAGAAAGTTATCCATAAAAAAAACAAAAAAAACAGGAGGGGGGAGGGGGGGGGGGAAGTGAAATAAGTCAGTCCGAGGTGACTCAAAAGTCAAGGACGTGAGGACATCACTTCCAAAGGATCCGGATAGGATATAAAGAAGCAAGCAGACCCGTAAGGGTCAGAGGTGGAAGAAGTTCATCTTGGGGGGACCGTGTCACGCTGTCTCTTAGGTTGCTGTTTGACCCAGAGGGGGGTCAGAGGGCTCGATGGAGGAGGTCTTTTGGAAGAGGCCGGGCGTGTGTCCATTTGTTCGGAAGAAGAATCCTGGGAGATGAGTCCTAAGTGGAGGAGCAAGCGTTCGCCACTCTGGAAATCTGTGAAGCTGTGCGACTTTTCCTTATAATGAAATTGTAGGCGGAAGGGGAAGGCCCATCTGTATTTAATCATCTTCTGGGAGAGAACATCAAGTAAAGGTTTTAGAGCCCTCCTTTTTTGGATTGTTGTGGGGGAAATGTCTGCAAAGATTTGGATTTTGACGCCATTAAAAAAGATATCTTCCTTGTTGCGTGACCTTTTCATTATTTCCTCCTTGACCCCGTAGTAGTGTGGTTTGACCACAATGTCCCGAGGAAGGCCGTCTTTACGGGGAAGTTGCAGGACTCTGTGAGCTCTGTCTAATTCCAGCCTCTGGTCCGGGATGTCAGGGATAAGGATTTTAATCAAGGATTTAACAGTTTCAGGTATATCCTCTTGCGATTCTGGGATCCCTCTGATGCGAAAGTTATAACGTCTGCTCCTGTTCTCTAAATCGTCAATTTTCGAGAGGGCAGTGTCTAATTGATCTTGTAGTGTCTGGATACAAGCAGAATTCTGATTGGTGCGGGCTGCATTGTCATCCATTGTCTGCTCAATTAAGTCAATTCTGCTCCCCAAGCTCTGGATGTCAGCCTTAATAGCTGCTGTAATCTGAGCAGCATTTTGGGCCAGACCCACTGCCAGCATGTCAGAGAAACTGTTCAAGAGCTGAGACACATCAGGGGGATAGTTGGGCTGAATAGGGGTAGCTTGAGGAGACTCAGCCATGCAGCTGGGAGGGTTGGAAAGCGGGGAGAAAGGGTTATCCGACTGCAGCCTGCCCAGGAGAGATTCTGTGGATGCAGGAGAGGGGGAGAGATGCTGGGGGTTACTCACTGGAGCAGAAGGAGATGTCCCCAAGGTTGTTCCAGGTGGGGGGATTGCGGCCTCGCCGCGTGTTGCTATCGCCGCCACCATCTTGGGTGGCTGAGTGTCCGTCAGGCCGAAGAGAAGTTTGCGGCTTACGTCTTTCTTAGACGTCTTCCCTGGCATTCAGGAAGTCGCCCCAACTGTTCCGGAGCACGGGGATGGTCTCCCCGAAGGTGTCCGCTGAAAAGCGCGCCGGGAAAGTGCCGCGGAAGGCCGGAGCGGTGCGGAGCTCCCGTTCAGAGCGTCTTCCCGGAAGTCCCGCGCATGCGCACTCTGATAATCAGAGTCTTATCAATAAAATTCTCAGCGGATCCAGAATCTACCAAGCCCAGCAGTTCATGAACCCCTGTCCCAAAGTGAATGACAGCAGGTTAAAGTATGATTGTCCCCCTGGGAAGATGAGAGCAGACCTAAGGTGACCTCCCCGCAATCACCTAGGTCCTGGAGTTTCACAGACGTGTAGGGCACGAACGGAGCATATGACCCTTGAGGCCACAGTACAAGCAGAGTCCCATATTACGCCGGTGTGTGTGTTCCTGGGCAGATAATCGGGTGGACCCTAACTGCATAGGTTCTTCCTCAGATTTGGCACTGGAGGTGGAATAGTCAAGTGACAAGGAAAGTATATAGTTTGCCACAGCCATTGTTTCTTATCGCCTCCTCTCTCGCTGGCAGCGGTCAATTCTAATGGCCAGACACATAGCCTCCTCCAGTGAGGCTGGGTAGGAGAAGTTGACCAGAGCGTCCTTAATTGCATCTGAAAGGCCTACTCTAAACTGGCTGCGGAGAGCTGCATCATTCCAGCCAGATTCCGGGTCCCACCTGCGAAACTCTGAGCAATACATTTCAGCTATGGTAGTTCCTTGTTTTAAGTTACACAGGGTTGATTCTGCAGTATCAGCACGATCTGGATCATCATATAGCAACCCGAGGTCTTCAAAGAAGGCATCTACTGTTAGCAGGGCTGGATGGTTTGGTTCCAGGTTAAAGGCCCAAGCCTGGGGGTCACCCTGTAGTAGAGAGATAATGATTTGAACCCTCTGAGTTTCAGTGCCAGACGAGGATGGCCTTAACTTGAAATATAATTTTCAGCGGTTTTTAAAGTTGCAAAACCCTACGGTCACCAGAAAACCGGTCAGGCAAAGGAATTTTTGGTTCAGATGGAGTTTTTGTAGCAGTGGTAGTAGAAGGAGATTGCACCTTGGTGAGCTCTGTGGCCATTTCCTGAACTTGATGGTATGAACGGCAAAGTTCTTGTGCAAACAACTGAGCCTGCTCAGTTTCCCTTTTTATGTACGGCTCGTGTTAATGTCAGGCTAGGAGAAGATAACAGGTAACAGTTCAGGTGTGCTGATTATATAAGAGTTCAAAGAACAAGAGCACATACCATGCGCAGGTCTAAGCAGAGCAGGTCAGCTGGGACTTGTAGTTCACTGCTGCAGATGAAGGTAGATGTTTGCTGGACCTTGTAGTTCACCACTGCAGATGAGGATAGATGTTAGCTGATGCTTGTAGTTCACCGCTGCAGATGAAGGTAGATGTTTGCTGGACCTTGTAGTTCACCGCTGCAGATGAGGGTACTACTGTAGAATCAGGCAAAGTGTAGTCTAGGCCAGCTGGGTCATACACAGGTAGATCAGAGTCCAAACGGTACCGAATCAGAAGCAAGCAAGGAGGGTCAAACAAGCTGGGTCATACACGAAAGACACAGAGCAGATATCAGCTGGATCAAACACAAAAGTAAACTCTAACACAAGCACTGACTGAATGCTGATACAGATGATTTAAAGGTGAGCTGGCCAATCACTGTTGTTTCCCAGGCAAAGGCTGTGTTAGGTGAGTTGTGCTGGGTCCTAAAGGGATCCTGGTACTGACACCGGCTCAAAGACGTCACACCTTCTTACATTTCCCCCCAGGGGACCTAGCTCCTGGGATTACCACTAATTACCAACTAGGCCCCCAATTTTGTAACAATATAGTTGCACACTGACCCCCTAATGACCCATGAACCGAGCCCATAAATGCAGCCTAACCAGTGTCCATCAATGCAGTCTGATCAGTGGAAATCAATGCAGTCTCACCAGTGCCCATCAGCTCAGCCTAATCAGTGTCCATCAATGCAGTCTTATCAATGTCCATCAATGCAGGATGATCAGTACCTAGCAATGCAGGCTGATCAGTGCCTAGCAATGCAGAAACACCAGTGTCCATCAATGCAGCCTCATTGGTGCCCATCAGCTCAGCCTAATCAGTGCAGCCTCACCAGTGCCCATCAATGCAGCTTCACCAGTGCCCATCCAATGCAGCTTCACCAGTGCCCATCCAATGCAGCCTCACTAGTGCTCATCAATGCAACCTCACCAGTGCCCATCAATGCAGCCTCACCAGTGCCCATCAGCTCAGCTTCACCAGTGTCCATCAATGCAGCCTGATCAGTGCTCATCAATGCAGTCTCATCAGTGTCCATCAATGTAGTCTCACCAGTGTCCATCAATGCAGGATGATCAGTGCCTATCGATACAGGCTGATCAGTGCCCATCCAGTGCAGCCTCAGCAGTTCCCATCCAGTGCAGCCTCACCAGTGCCCACCAATGCAGCCTCCCCAGTGCCCATCAATGCAGAAACACCAGTGTCCATTGTGGAGAGGTGACGCCGTGTCATGGTGTATATGAGCAGTGTATGCCTGATTTCGGCAGGCACGCTTATTACACACCTATGGGCTTGCTTCATAATCCTCCCAGAAAGAGAGCTCAGGGCTCAGACTTGGAGACAGTTCCGCCTGGCAAGACAGGAAGTCTGGCCTAAGAGATCGAGAGGGTCCCAGTGGGAGAGGGCTGCAGGGGAAAGAGACAGAAGATCTCAGAGTCTAAGGCTGCAGCTGGCAGTGTGAGCATATGCTCTGAGGAGCAACCCAAAGGCCTAGACGTGAGGTCTGAAGCATGCTGGAATCCCCTGCGAGGTTATTTTCTTTGAACTTTGTTTCCTATAAATAAAAGTGGGCTGCCAAGCCTTTAAAATACAGTCTGGACTGACACGTGTTCCTGAAATCGCATGTACCACTTAAGTTGAATTACCCCGGTGCATTACACCATCAATGCCACTGGATCTGTGCCCATCAATGCAGCCTGATCAGTGCCCATCAGCTTAGCCTCATCAGTGCCCATCAGTGCGGCCTATCAGTGCCCATCAGTGAGGCCTCATGAGTGCCCATGAGTGCCCATCAATGCCACCTCATCAGTGCAGTCTATCAGTGCCCATCAGTGCTGCCTCTTTAGTGACCATCAGTGCTGCCTCATTAGTGCCCATCAGTACCCATCTGTGCCACATCAATGCCCATCAGTGCGGCCTATCAGTGCCCATCAGTGCTGCCTTATGGGTGCCACTTAATGGGTGCCCATCAATGCAGCCTATCAGTGCCCTTCAGTGGCACCTTGTGAGTACCCATCAGTGCCACCTCATCAGTGCTGCCTCATGAGTGCCCATCAGTGCTACCTCATCAGTGCTGCCTCATAAGTGCCCATCAGTGGCATCTCATCAGTGCCCATCAGTGCAGCCTATCAGTGCCCATCAATGCCGCCTCAACAGTGCCCATCAGTGCAGTCTATCAGTGCTGCCTAATGAGTGCTCATCAATGCAGCCTATCAGTGCCGCTTCATGAGTGCCCATCAGTGCCACCTCATCAGTGCTTCCTCATCAATGCCCATCAGTGTAGGCTCATCAGTGCAGCCAGTCAGTGCTCATCAGTGCCTCCTATCAGTGCCCATCAGTGAAGGAGAACAATTTTATAATAGAAACTCACCTCCTTCTTGTGGCAACTACAGTCTGTAGCTCCAGGCAATCCCGCCCCTCTGGACTACATTACCCATAATTCTTGCAGTACAGGAGGGAGGGGGGTTGTGGAACGCTGTGCTCTGTTCTCTCCCCTATGTATTGCCGCTGCTGGGTGAGTGATTGGAGGAGGAAGAAGAGGTAGGAGGAGAGGGGAAGGATGCTGGGAGAGGGCTGTCATGTGTCCCTGGGATCGCGGCCGTTTCTTCTTGACAAATGGGGAGGAGGAGTGGTGGCTACAATTAGCACACAGTCAGGCTGGAGCCGCTCTAGCTCCTCCTCTCCAGCTACTCTGAGTCGCGAATACTACTGCACTAGTGACCACAGAGCTGGCTCCTCTCACAGCCAATGCGCCCCCCGCCCATTGGGAAACTGCTCACCCAGGATTGACCCTGCAAAAGCATGAAAAAACTGAGACAGACGGGGTCTGCTGCAAGTATTCTTGACACCTTAAGCGAAACCTAATTTTGCTGCCCCTCATTGGCTCTGCCCCTGACGCCCCCTTTGTCATGCCCATGTATACAGTAGAGGTGGCGGGGTGGAGATTTTTGCGGCGCCTCTTCCTCTATTTCTTCAGCCATGGTTCGCAGGCCCGCACCTGTGCCTCTGCACCTGGCCTGAAGACAAATAGTGGTGGCATCATCTCGCTTCCTCACCCCAGCTGTAGTCCTCAGGTATAGGGACAGGCAAGGGTAGTATATGGACAGGCTAGGGTAATATATACACAGGCTAGGGCAGTATATAGACAGGATAGGGCAGTATACACACAAGCTAGGGTAGTATATAGACAGGTTGGCTAATAAATACAACTCGCTTTAACTGCAGGCAGCAGACCAGGCCCTGCATAGATATCTATGCTGACATCAGGATGATGGGGTCTCCTCCTGACTCTCCCCATTCACAAGCAACTGACCTAGTTTCTGCTCCAATTTAGGACACAAGGACAGGGGAGATTGGGGGCTAATGATGATCACACACTGCTCATTGTTACCCTTCTCTCCAGCAGGGTTAGTTGACCTTGTTTTCCCATGGTAAGAATGCCTGCAGCTTGGTTCCCTGAGCCTTGGAGCATCGAGACTAGTGTATTTCCAATCCCAGCAGCATAGTTGGCTGACTCACACTGCCACAGAAGGTCATACAATGGACAGGCGCAGGTTTTCTGCCTACAGCAGTCTCGTGCACTGACAGACCTCAAGGCTAGTGAGCAAAGAAGAACAAAGATCAGCGGATGGCCGGGAGAGCTGCACCAGCCCCAGGAGCAGCCAAGCTTGGGCCCCAGAAATAAATGTGGCCTTGGGCCAGCCCCGACTGATGCCTATCGGTAGTGCCGGCCCTGCCCCAGAACCCGGGGATGTCTGGTCACTGTACTCTAATATACTTTAAAAGCTTGTATAAGCTGTAACGTCATTTTTAATCATTTCAATTTTCTGTTTCTACTGTTTTTATTTAAGAAATACTTGATGATACAACCATGAAAGTCCATGTTCAGGCATTGCATGCTATGAGACTCTGCTCTTGTGTTACTACACAGGCATCTGATGTAGACTACAATTGTCTGTTTAAACACACATTGCAGAGACAGGGTCCACTGCTGAATTGCTCAAATGCATGCTTGTAGGCAGGAAGTGGCTGCAAAAAGGTTCCGAAAAAGTGACAAGTATTTTATTTGAAAACAAACAATTGAAAATGATACATGGTACTTCAGAAAACCAAATGTAATTTAGGTATGAGTTAAAAAAACAAAAAAAACTTTAATGCCTATTACATATGGCAAAGAATCTATTCATCAAGTGATAACTGGGGATTTACTTTCACAGAATCTCTCAAATGATTTCTTCTCTCACCATCTGCAATGCCTCACTGAGTGTTTACATTCTCCTGAGTGTAATTCTTGGCTTCAAAACCATGTCCAGCTTTGATAACTGGCATAACCCTTCCTCATTTTTGAAATTCTACAAGTGCTGATGCCGGGGAAATTGGAAAAGAAAATGCCACTCCAGGTGAGTGATGGAACCAGATAAGCTGGGGAATGGACTCCTCCCAGGGGTGCTAGGTGAGGATGATGTCAGAGGAACATCTGAAATCACTCTTAGCTGTACACCTTGCTAGAGCACTGGAATCACATAAAGTCAATCAGAACCTTGGCTACTACATGCTGAGAGCAACAAAAACATAGACATACACAGACATCATAGCCATTCAAAAGAAAAAGAGGAGAATGTGGAAGCGACCAAAAGAAAAGAAAACAATCTGTATCTAAATAAAAATCCCATCTGATGTCCCTATCTGGCCATATAAACACTCTACAGCGCCTTGCAGAAGTATTCACCCCACTTGGCATTTTTCGTGTTTTGTTGCCTCACAACCTGGAATTACCATGGATTGTTTGAGGAATTGCATCATTTAATTTACAGAACATGCCCACAACTTTGAAGATTTTTTATTTATTATTATTATTATTATTATTGTGAAACAAACAACAAAAAAGATAACAGAAAAAATCAATGTGCATAACTATTCACCCCCCTAAATTCAATACTTTGTAGAGCCACCTTTTGCAGCTATCACAGCTTGCCACATCTTACCACTGGGATTTTTGTTCATTCCTCCTTGAAAAACTGCTCCGGCTCATTCAAGTTGGATGGTTCGCACCTGTGAACAGCAATCCTTAAGTCTGACCACAGATTTTCGATTGGATTGAGGTCTCGGCCTTGACTAGGCCATTCCAACACATTTACATGATTCCCCTTAAACCACTCAAGTGTTGCTTTAGCAGTGTGTTTGGGGTCATTGTCCTGCTGGAAGGTGAACCTCCGTCCTAGTCTCAAATCACACACAGCGTGATACAGGTTTTGCCCAAGAATATCCTTGTATTTAGCATCATCCATCTTTCCCTCAACTCTGAACAGTTTCCCAGTCCCGACTGCTGAAAAACATCCCCACAGCATGATGCTGCCATCACAAAGTTTCACTGTGGGGATGGTGTTCTTTGGGTAATGTGTTGAGTTTGCGCCAGACATAGCGTTTTCTTTGACCAGTTTCAATTTTAGACTCATCAGACCAGAGCACCTTCCTTAATACTTTTTGGGAGTCTCCCACATGCCTTTTCGCAAACTCAAAACGTGCCATTTTGTTTTTTGCTGAAAGTAATGGCTTTCTTCTGGCCCCTCTGCCATAAAGCCCAACTCTATGGAGCGTACAGCTTATTGTTGTCCTATGTACAGATACTCCAATCTCTGATGTGGAACTCTGCAGCTCCTCCAGGGTTACTTTAGGTCTCTGTTCTGCCTCTCTGATTAATGCCCTCCTTGCCCAGTCCATGAGTTTTGGTGTGCGGCCGTCTCTTGGCAGGTTTGCTGTTGTGCCATGGTCTTTCCATTTGGTTATGATAGATTCAGATCATGTTACACTTACGTTACACACAGGTGGGCATCATTTCACTAATTATGTAACTTCTGAAGGTAATTGGTTGCACCAGAGCTTTTTATGGGCTTCATAAAAAAGGGGGTGAATACATACGCACATGCCAATTATCATTTTTTTTTCCTGAAAAATAGTTTTATGTATATATTTTTCTAATTTTACTTCACCAACTTAGACTATTGTGTTCTGATCCATCACATATAATTCAGATTAAAAAAACATTGAACTAAAGGCTATAATGTAACAAAATAGGTAAAAAGCCAAGGGGGGTGAATACTTTTGCAAGGCACTGTATATGAATTACAAAAATAAAAAGGACACATATAATACAGGCAGACAATGATTGAATAAAATGCTAGATATATTAAATTATATTGTTGAAAACCACAAACAAAATGTGTCGACATGGAATTGTTATAAAAGAAAAAATGGAAAAAGATTTATGGACAAAGAAACAAAAATAGAAAAAACACATAATATGTCTCAATTACTAAATTATCATGAATAAATTTGTAACCTATATGTGTATTGAAACAAACCTTGTCTGAATGGACAAGTGTGCACATCAAAATGTAAAAATAAACGTTAATTAAATATAATTTAATTTAAATTGATTTAAAAACTGGATGGAAACGGAGCTACCATCAGACATGATGTCTACATAGAAGCATGCATAAGGGTAAGAATACGAACCAATATATACACAAGATGGGAAAAAACGCATAAGAAGTGCATAAAGCTGCGTAAAAAATTGCATGAAAAATTGCATGAAAAAAAAAGAAAAAAACAGAACAAAACAGATGTCCACAGAGAGTATAATAAACAAGTCAAGATGTGTCCCCTGTATTTATCCGGTAGGTAATGTGTATCCTTGTCAAGTGAGAGCGAGGCATAGCGGACAATCAATTATTTATTCATAAATTCATAATAGTGACTTACCGTATATACTCGAGTATAGGCCGACCCGAATATAAGCCGAGGCCCCCAATTTACCCCCAAAAAAACTGGCAAACTTATTGACTCGTGTATAAGCCGAGGGTAAGACATGCCTGTCCATCCCTGTGTGTGTGTCCGTCCATCCCTGTGTGTCCGTCCATCCCTGTGTGTCCGTCCATCCCTGTGTGTCCGTCCATCCATCCCTGTGTGTGTGTGTGTCCATCCATCCATCCATCCCTGTGTGTGTGTGTCTCCATCCATCTATCCATCCATCCCTGTGTGTGTGTGTCTCCATCCATCCATCCATCCCTGTGTGTGTGTCCGTCCATCCCTGTGTGTCCGTCCATCCCTGTGTGTCCGTCCATCCATCCCTGTGTGTGTGTGTGTCCATCCATCCATCCATCCCTGTGTGTGTGTGTCTCCATCCATCCATCCATCCATCCCTGTGTGTGTGTGTCTCCATCCATCCATCCATCCCTGTGTGTGTGTGTATCCATCCGTGTGTGTGTGTGTGTGTGTGTGTGTGTGTGTGTGTGTGTCCAGCCTACCTGTGTCCCGAGCCTTTGTCCCGAGCCTCCGTCCCGTGCCTTGCCTCCTTGCCTCCGTGCCTCGCCGCCGTGCCTTGCCTCCGTCCCGTCCCGTCCCGTGCCGTGCCTTGCCTTGCCTCCGTCCCGTGCCCTCTTCGTCGGCGCCTCGGCGGCCATTGTAAAATTCAAAAGCTGCGCCGCCGCCTTCGCCTGTGATAGGCGGAACACTGAATTTCCCAGCAGCCTGTGTTCCGCCTATCACGTACATCGTATCATCCTCGTCCGTAGTACGAGGATGATACGATGTCCGTGATAGGCGGAACACAGGCTGCTGGGAAATTCAGTGTTCCGCCTATCACAGGCGAAGGCGGAGCCGGAGGCGCGGCTTTTGAATTATAGAATGGCCGCTGTCTGTCTGCTCGACACGCTGATCGAGCGGGCAGACAGCGATGACTCGAGTATAAGCCGAGGGGGGCACTTTCAGCCTCAAAAAAGAGGCTGAAAATCTCGGCTTATACTCGAGTATATACGGTACTCAAAGTTCATGCCTTTGGGGATGCGAGTCTGCAGATGGAAAATCCAATATACCTCTCTACAATACAATGACCGATAGACATCCCCCTCTACTGGGTACCCTGATCTTGTCTATAATTTGAACTTTCAAACTTGACTTGTTACCTCCATGGAAAAGATTGAAGTGCTTCCCAACATTTGTGGTTATGTTCTTATCAGTACTGTACACATGCTCATAGAATCTGTCTCATAAACATCTTGTAGTTCTCCCTACATACTGTACGTGGCAAGAACTGCATGTGATAAGGTACACCACATAGCTGGTATTGCAATTGTGAAAGGAGTGTATGATACACTCCTTTCCAGAGACCTTAGAGTGGAATGTATTACCTCCAAGAGCATGTGGCCAGCAAGGACTTTCAGTAGCACTGCACTTATAGTTGCCTTTACAGTGCAACTAAGTGAGGGATCTCATGGGTTTATTGTTGAAAAAGGTAAGGGACAAGGATCTAGCCAAACTGGGTGAGCGGGGAGAAACTATATTGGCCCCAGTTTTTAAGATGTCAGCACAGGCATCATCCACATACAGGATTGGTAAATACTTACTGATAGTGAT
Organism: Lithobates pipiens; assembly: GCF_037356315.1. Classification (NCBI taxonomy): domain Eukaryota; kingdom Metazoa; phylum Chordata; class Amphibia; order Anura; family Ranidae; genus Lithobates; species Lithobates pipiens. Next base: position 118,477,818 of record NW_027507785.1, read on the forward strand.
GGACGAACTTCCGACGGGACGTTTCGCGAAAGCGAAATGCGAACGGACCCAAACGTTCGCGAAACCGAACGTTCGCCGCGGGCCCCATTGACTTCAATGGGAGGCGAACTTTGCAAACCTTCATGTCGAATTTGCGGCCACGTGGTAATTATTAGGGGGTAAAACGTAGTCCCACCATCTGGACAATGACATAATACATGTATGAGGTGAATTTGGGATCGATAACTACAAGCATTTTTATTTTATTTGGGAAATTGTTCTAACAATTCAGGACTATGGAGCTAATGAAGGCAATGGAGGAGAGGGAAGGTCAGGGACCAGGGTAGGCAAAGAAGAGGGTGCAGGAGATGATCACCAGCAGCGTGACATACCGGAATGACACATGCACCGTGATAGAGGCATCTGACAGCAGCACCGTAATACAGAGCACTGACAGCAGCACCGTGACATACAGCGCTGACAGCAGCACCGTGACATACAGCGCTGACAGCAGCACCGTGACATACAGCGCTGACAGCAGCACCGTGACATACAGCGCTGACAGCAGCACCGTGACATACAGCGCTGACAGCAGCACCGTGACATACAGCGCTGACAGCAGCACCGTGACATACAGCACTGACAGCAGCACCGTAAGCAGCCCCAGGAGGAAGTCAGCACAGCACAGGGATGGTGTGATCCCCTCATAATAAGAACCCCCAGGAGGAAGTCAGCACAGCACAGGGATAGTGTGATCCCTTCATAATAAGAACCCCCAGGAGGAAGTCAGCACAGCACAGGGATATCATAAGCAGCCCCAGTAGAAATATGACACCGCTCAACCTCTTCAAAGAGGAGGGTAGGGGCATATAGTACGGTGTGCTTTTTTGGGTCAAGGAAGTGAGCAGACTGTACGTCAGTCCCTATACCGCTGAAGGACTGCTGCAGTATAGGGCAGCGGTCAGCAGTGGTGCACGTCAACCCTATCTATTGTGGACCGATAGCGGTCCTTACAGAACAGCAGACTGTACCGCACTCAAGCCTATGTACCGTAGCACCCTATACCAAGTTACCAGTCCTTATAAGAACTTTTGTGGAACAAGTGAGTTGTGAATGTTTAGCAGACTGCAGCAGAAGGGCAGCAGTCAAGTATAATATCCTTTCTATATTTGGAAGAAAGAATATTATACATGTACAAGCCTATTACTGTACCACTGATACCAGTCCTGAAAAGAACCTTTGTGGAACTAATAATAACAGCAAGTCTTTAAAATTACCCTCACTGCCTGACAACACTGCTTCCTTCCTGTCCCTATACAAATTGGCAAAAAAAGAGAACGATTAGTGGTTACTGGAACAGCTCTTTTGTGGACCTTGATAGTAACAGCTAATGATGATGATGATGATGATGATGATGAAAGACTAATCTGGCTGTCCCTGTAGCATACACCGTCCTTTCCCTTTCTCTAAACTAACAAAAGACACTCAGGCTGCTGCAAGAATCAGCAGCACAGCAAACCTATCAACACCTAACACCTATACCAGTCCTGAAAAGAACTTTTGTGTACCAAATAGCTAGTGGTTTATCTCTCCCTACTCCACACAGGAACCTGTCCCTATCGTAACAGAAGAAAGAATGTAAAATGGCCACCGGATCGGGTGTATTTATAGGTTAGGGGGAATGTCCAAGTGTCCATGTGCTGTCATGTCTCAATTGGCTGTCCTGTATCACATGATAAACGTGTCACCAAAGGTTAAAGTTCTTGTATACATTAAACACGTAAGTCCGCCGCGGCGAACGACGGAAAAAGGCGTTCGAACGTGCGGACCGCGAATGTCGGAAATTCGCCGCGAAACGACCGCCGGGCGAAACGTTCGTCCATCACTACTTACTGATAATTTTTTTTTAATGGAATCAAATTCTGTACTGTGGCTTTCTGAACAGATATATGAGGACTACTGGTGTTGGCAAGCAGATAATTTCTCTGTTTATTCCTAGCAATATTCCAAGCCTGTTCGATCATCCATCCAGGGTAGCCACTATCCAGAAAACATCTATATAGGGACAATGCCTCCTGTTCAAAGGTTGCATCGCTACTACATATTCGTCTGACTCTTAGGAATTCCCCCACTGGGATTCCTTTGATGGTGTGCCGTGGAAGTCCAGACTGGGCAAGGAGCAGCGTATTACCTGACAGGGGTTTCCTATATAAAGTGGTGGCGACCCTGGAATCTGTCCGAGTCAATCTGACATCCAGATAACAGATGCTGCTATGATCAGCCTGGCCTGTAAACGATAAATTCCTATTAGTTGAATTTAAAAAGTCAAGAAATTGTGCAAGACTAGTGACTCCATCTATCATGACTAATAGCAAATCATCTATATACCTCAGGTACAACCTAATCTGTGGTCGTAAGGGGTTCTCTGTTCCAAAGATGCAAGACCACTTCCACCATAGGTTGGCGAGGGAAGGTGAAAACTTGGAGGTAGAAAACCCCATCAAAAATGAAAAATTTGTGTGACAAAGGGTATTCTAAAATGTCCAGAATGTGTGACCGATGCTCAATGGATAGATCCTTCATAAACTCAAGATAAAAAGAGACTGCCTCAATAGCTAAATGGTGAGGTATTGAGGAGTAAAGGCTGGAGACATCACATGTCAGCCATGACACATTTACCTCCCAATCCAAGCCCTCAGCTAAATGCAATAAATTGTTAGTGTCTTTAAGATAGCCTGGCAACTGAACCACCAATGGCTGAAGCTGTTTGTCCAGCCACTGCCATAGTCTCTCGTTAAGGGATCCAATGGCCGATATGATCAACCTACCATATAAAGGTTCTAATCCCTTATGCATTTTGGGTCGGTGGTATTAAGGCCTCTGCTTATTTTTGATGAAACAATCCTAACTGTTTCCCTCTATCCGCTAATTTATATAGGAGGATCTTGAAGGTTTTGGTTGGATCACCCTTGAGCACATCAAGCTGTATATGTACAGGTATCAGAATGTTGGTGATTAGCCTCTGTCCTGTAAGCATAAATGTTCATGACCACGACCAGGCCCCCCTTATCTGAATAACGGATGACGATAGACCGATCCTCTTCAAGACTTTCAAGGACAGTCTCTCGCCTCTGGTTAGGTTGTCCCGCCACTCCATTAATCCCCCCAAAGATGACTAAGCTAGGGCTGTCAATCACGCTCCACCGATTTCTGAAACTGATTAATTTCAGAGGTGCGGGAATTGACTGGATAAAAATCTGATATAATTTTTGTCGGGGCAATAAAATGTTTTAGTCTTCTGTTGTAACTGGGTTTAACACAAAGCTATTTGTACTGCATATTGTCAGGGCATACACAAGGAATGACACAATTCCCCTCAGTACTGTTAAAATTATTTCCTTAGGCATTCCTAATAAACATTATAACTGGATTCAGTCTGTATATACTGTAGATGCACATAAGGCCAGTGTGCATGGCCTTTTGGGATAAGGTAAAGTAGACCTTCACCCAAGAATGGAATGACGGCTCATGCTCCTCCTCCCATCAGCCTCTACTATAGTGACTTCCAACCTTATTGAAATCGGGGTCTGGTAAAGTCTTCCAAAACATTCCATGCCCCCACAATAACCACATTTATACTCACACAATAACAGTATGGGATTGCAAAATATGTGTTAAATATGTGTTAAAATGATAGAGGGCTCTGGATCAGCCTGGGTGTCACCTATAGGATAGGAGCTCTAGAGGGGGTTAGGGGACTCTGCAGCAGACCTGGTGGCCCTGTTGGGGATAGGGTTTCTTGAAAGGGCTAGGGTATCTCCAGGAGGCTGAAGACTTTGCAGAGGTGCTGTGGGAAACTAGAGAGCATTGCAGGGGCTAGGAGGCTCTTTGGGAGGTTGGGAGGCACTGTGAGACACTGTTGGAGGTTGAGGGCATTATGGGGTGAAGGCTTTGCAGCAGGCTGAGGGGCCCTGTGGAGGCTGAGGTCTCAATGGGTACTGTGGGGGTTAAGGTCTTTGGACGGGGAAGGCCATGGCTCATTAGCAGGCCACAGCCCAGATTTTTAGGGGGAGTTGTACTTTTTTTGTCAGTTAACCGCTCACACTTTCTGAATCCCAGACGGTTTATACTACCATTAGGGAGTATGATGTGGCCTGCTTTGGGGTTCACTTCAGTAGCCAAGGCTATTTGGTTCTCTACAGATGAGTTGAAGGCAAACTTGGCCAGTAATATGCCTCTGTGGTGCCTGATCCATGAGTGAAATTGGAGTAACCAGTGAGGGAGTACAACCACTATGAAGGCAGCAGGCTGTTTCTCCTCCTATTCTGTGAGGGTAGTCAAGCCCTATGGCTTAACCCACTAACTGCATATACCTCTAAGTCGAATGGAATGTGATTTAAGATGTAATCAGTGATGTCAAGATCAGAGACTAATCCCTTAGGCTAGTCACCTAGGCTCAGAACAAAGAGTGGTAACAGGGCCTGAGAAGAGCTAGAGAAGAGATTGGAAGATCCATAGTCGTCTTTGATCAACTAAGCCCAAGTCTGCTCCTCTCAAGGAGCAGCAAAGTTCCCTTTCACTAAAATGTGCCCAGTAGGAGTTATGTTGCAGAAATTAATGCAAATTTGGGCAGGAAGCTCAGGATCAGTGGGGCCTGTGCAGCACTTGTCTTTGTGATGTGATCTGTCTGCAACAAAACCTTGGGACAACAATGGAAGATTCATGGTGTGCTGACGAGTTGTACTTTGTGCAGTAAGAAAGTCAATAGAATTTATTTTTACTCTTCCAACTTCTCTAATTACAACTATGGTTTCTTAGAGATATCAAAGCTTTAAGCAAATTTTACCAAATCTTGTCCAACAAGAACCATTGGTCCATTGTTCTTAGCTGGAAAGTAGACTTAGGCAAGATATGGAACGAAGGATCAAGATCCCCAAAGAAAAAGTCATATGGAGTCATTGAGAACAATCACTCCAACCATCAGATAAAGCAGCTACAGTGTCTCTAGATCTGGCTGATGTGTACATACACACTTCGTTACACCCAAGCTTCTGAGAGTGTCACCTTGGGTTCGTTCAACAACTTTTTGACCTTTCCACATACTCAAGACATTTTTCCAAGAGTGGCCATCTTGCAGAAGCAAGGGCTGCAGGTTCCTTATGTGGACAGCTGCGGGTGGCTCAACATACACCAGGCCCTGGCAAACTCTGATTCAGAAGGTCAACTAATCTCATTATAATAATGACATTTTAGATGTTCAGGAGAATACTGTAGCGTTGCCCTCATGGAGGTGACAGTATTAGGTCTTATGTAGAGGCAAGGCCTAGCTCTGTCCCATCTGTTTGTATCCCATGGTATCAAATGGTCGAAGTAAGTCTGCAGTAATCCATGCAGTCGGTTGGATGCACTGGAAGATTGAGAACATCATAAACTGGCTTTCTAAGCTAGTGAAAGATTTTCTTCCTATTCCAGAGAAGATTACCCCACATATGGGACTAGTCCCATTGATGGTGGCTAACTATAGTTAATCTTATCAACTTCCAGGCATACCAATCATCACAGTCTATTCACTTTCTTGGTATTCACCTCAGTGACCTCCTAGCTCAAGGTCAATGACATAGGCCAATGGAGGATGAAGTGTCTAACATCAGGGGTACAGCGATTGCCAAATGGGAAGTCGTTTGGGCAACACAGCCTAGGAGGCCTCAGTTATGCTCCAAACAGACGGCAATAGGTAATCTCCTATCATCATGGCAAGAGGTATCTCCCATTCAGGTTTACCAACAGTAAAACCTGTCTCATCTCATCGCTCTGTGTTCTGGCTTCCCAGAACTTCCTGTCAGATATGGTAAAATACGAAGCCTTGGATGTCATGAGTAGAGATGAGCTCAGTGTTCGACTCGAACGCATGTTCAACTCGAACATCAGCCGTTCGTCTGTTCAGCGAATTCAGAACTTTGTGGACCGTTCGCACCAAATTCATTGCAGTGCATTGCTGGCTCATGATTGGCCAAGCATGCACTGTGACCCCGCATGCTTGGCCAATCACAGCGCCGGCAGCGAGGAGAGCCATAATTGGCCACAGGCAGGATTCCTGTGGCCAATTATAGCTCAGGGGGTTTAGTACACGCCCAACAATATATAAGGCCGCCAGCGTGGCGGCCTTGTGTAGTGTGTTCCGGCATGCAGGGAAAGAGCAAAATAGGCAGGGACAGCGTGTTCTTTTCTCAGGCATCTGCAGAAGTTAAAGTGGGTGTTGTGTGCCTCCAGCACAGTATACACCTGTAGCTACCCTTTTTTGCTGGTGTTCTCTAATACAGGCATCTGCAGGAGTTAGTGGGTGTTGTGTGCCTTCAGCACAGCACAGTATACACCTGTATCTACCCTTTATTGCTGGTGTTCTCTCATACAGGCATCTGCAGGAGTTAGTGGATGTTGTGTGCCTCCAGCACAGCACAGTATATACCTGTATCTACCCTTTATTGCTGGTGTTCTCTAATACAGGCATCTGCAGGAGTTAAAGTGGGTATTGTGTGCCTCCAGCACAGTATACACCTGAAGATACCCCTTATTGTTGGTGTTGTCTGTTGCATATCTTGCATATTAGCCTTTAAAATTAGCACTTTTGATTTTGAACGTTCGAGTCCCATAGACTTTAATAGGGTTCTAAAGTTTGTACGAAGAACAAACAATAAATAAAACCACTTCCACACTTGTGTCATTTTTGGGGGAGGAATTATGATCCAATAACATCTGACTATTTAGGTTACTTTTTATGGAAAAAAAGAAGCAATTTTTATTTTCGTACAGTTTCGTAAGTTCGTACACTTCAGTTGCTGTAACTGAGCCATTTCATGACATAACTGGCAAAAATCTAGATCCATTTGTTGATAAAAACTAAAATTCTGACTCAAACCAAAAAAAAAAAAAGTATTTTAAGTTCTTAATCAGATGATACAGGCAATTAAAAACATGGTACAAATACGTCCCTTGGTCCTCAAAGGGTTAAGCAACATTGGAAACAGGGGAGTTGACTTCAGTTCTGTTGAATCAAACACTTCAGCATAGCCCTCCCTTATAGGTTTTGTTGGCATACTACATCCCATTCATGTATGCTGTCATGCTTGTGTCAGGAAAACTGAAAATTGTATACTTACCTGACGGTAATTTTCCTTTCCTGATGCAAAGCATGACAGGATACAGATCTCTCTCTTGTGGGTTTTGCATTTGAGTATTGCTACAAGAATGTTGCCTGGGGGATAATATATTTAGTATAATCAGTCCTGATTGGGCGAGGGACGGGGCCTATCCCATTCATGTATGCTGTCATGCGTTGCATCAGGAAAGGAAAATTACTGACAAGTAAGTATAAAAAAAAATTTTTTGTATTTATAGAGCTGAGTTGTAGCATGCTGAGGAAGAATGGATATACACAGGGGTTAAAGCAACAGTAAACAACATTTTATTTAGCACAGACAGAGATAAAGATCTTCTGATATTACACCGTATTTATATTCTATTCACCGTGTGTGCGTGTGCGTGTGCGTGTGTGCGTGTGTGTGTGTCTATGTATATATATATATATATATATATATATATATATATATATATATATATTAGTAATTTGAAGGGCTTGTTCCTCCCTGGTGCATTTGGCCTGCCAGGACAAGGCAAAAAGTCTGGTTTCTTATGAGATAATTTCACACCACTGTGTTGCAGTGGTATGCACTGAAAAAAGTACTCCATGCATGAAATTCTTTTTTTTGGGCACGTGGCGCAACATTATCTTGCACTATATGGCCAACAGAACTGAAAAAAATATTACTTCAATAAAGTTGAAATAAAAAAGTTAAACAGTGTGATGTCCCAAGATCTGCACATTGCCACTGTTTCCTCTCAGCATTCAGCACGGTTACTGGGGTGAACGAGTCCTAATGCTAAACTCTTGAGACACAAAAAAACTACTATTGTGGTGAGGGCTCGCTCTGCCCTGCAAATGCTCCTTATTGCATAAGGTACTAGTAAAAGCACTTTCATTTACCCCATCCCTGGCTCCTCCTTTCATGCGCCCAGTCCTCGGAGCCTCTTTAGCCATCTGTCTAGAAGGCACAGCTCTAATGTCACCATGTACAATAGCGGACCAGAAGTTCTACAGTTCTGCAAGTTGAGATACTGAGGGCCCACCAACAATTCAGGGCTTTTAGAAATGCCCCAAAAAGGCAGTTTTTTTTTTGTAGTGTAAATTAATTTGCACTCATTTACTATTTGGTCTGGCCTCCCTCCATTGGTGCATGGGGACACACACAGACTAAATAGACTTACAGAATTAATTTAGTTTGGCAATGCTCTGTGTATCATAAACAAGTGACATTTTTTAAAACAAAAATAATAATTTTGACATTTTTACATCCTTTGGTGCATCCCATTGCTACTAATATATTGAAGCTTATTTGTACCCACTTCCCATCTACAGGCATAAACTCTAGGGTTGACTGTATGGCATTTCTCAGGGTGGTTTCCTGAAGGTGAAAAATAATATGTGAAAATGCTACTTACAGTCTCATTGTCACCCAGTAGCAAATAGTGCCTGAATAAGGACCTTCATGATATAATCACCAGGTGTTATTTTAATACAAATTGCAGATTTAAAAATATTGAGAATTTCTTTTTAATTTATATTAAAAAGTTAAAGCTTATGAGTGTTCTTTATGAGTGTTTACTTTACTTTAAAGAAAAACTCCACTTTCTTTAGAAACAAATTATTTTGTTTTTACACATAAAATACTATAAAAGTAACATTAAATATAGAAGTCAGATGATTTTTTTCTTCATTCAGATTTGTTTTCCCTTTTTCAGGGGCAATAGTTAGACAAATGTAAACAATTTCAAATTTGTACAGAAGCTCACCTGCTAATAGAGGGAATCACTGGGTTTCCCTTTAACCCAATCACTTTCTTACTCCACCATACTGACTTGTCTCCTGCAAAATATAAACACTCACTTACCATACATCTACTAAACGCAGCTAAAGCACTCATCCACAAGTTTTGTCAAACCATCAAACTTCCAGAGGTTCCCAACTGGTTCCAACTGTCTCCAACAGTATCGACCAGGTCGACGAGATGAAAGAACTGGTACGCATCAGCAGAAAATGTATGCCCTCTCATATTAGGACATGGATCAGTTGGTTACTGTTTAAGAACTCGATTAATCAATCAGTCTCAGCCATTTATCAGTGACACATCCCAAACTGTCCCCAAAACGCAAAAATTGATCCCCAAAAGAGATCCTGATTGCCCCACCCCCTTATTAAAGATCCTCACTCCACCTATTTCCCCCTTCCTTTTCCGTTGCCCTTCTGCACTCCCAATCCCACTCCATGCTCTACCCTTCATTCCTTCTCCTTCCCAGTGTATATGCCAATGTCCTCCTACCTTCTCCTACTCCATTTTCTTAACCCCAATACTAAATGCAGTACTATACCCCTGTTCTGATTGATCCCTTCTCCATCATGCCCCAAACTGTTTATAGAACAACCCCTACCCACTTAAAATCTAACACACAAAAGCTATAATGACACTTCTTTGTATGTTACTTGTTTATGCTTTTTCTTTCCTGTATGTATATGAGGGTGTCCTCACTGTTACGGATGAGCCGAACACCCCCCCGATTCTTTTCGCACCAGAACTTTCGAACGGACCAAAAATTTGTGCAAACTTTAGAACCCCATTGAAGTCTATGGGACTCGAACGTTCGAAATAAAAAGTGCTAATTTTAATGGCTAATATGCAAGATATTGTCCTAAAAAGGGTTTGGGGACCTGGCTCCTGCCCCAGGGGACATGGGTCAATGCCAATTTTTTTTTTTTTTAAACGGACGTTTTTTCGGGAGCACTGATTTTAATGATGATTAAAGTGAAAAAAAAAGAAGTGAAATATTCCTTTAAATATCGTGCCTGGGGGGTGTCTATAGTATGCCTGTGAAGTGCCACGTGTTTTCCGTGTTTACAACAGTCCCTGCACAAAATTACATTTAACGGAAAAAAAGGCATTTAAAACTGCTTGCGGTTTTAATGTAATATCTGGTTCCGGCAATACGGATGAAAATCATTGAGAAAAATGTCATGGGTAGCCCCCCCTGCCCATTACCAGCCCCTATGGGTCTTGTATGGATATTAAGGGGAACTCCATACCCAAATTAAAAAAAGGAAAGGTGTGGGGCCCCCAGGCCCCATATACTCAGAACAGCAGTATACAGGTGGTGCAAACAAGACAGGGCCTGTGTAGGTTTGTTGTGTTAAGTAGAATCTGTTTGTAATTTTAAACTGGTACATTTTTAAAGTGTAGCTCCAGTCCAAAAATCTATTTTAAGCTTTTTGGAAAACATAGGAAAGGGTTATCACCCATGTATAATTTTTTTTGCTGTCCGTCTTTTTTCAACTCATTTCCTGTTGTCTCTTTCCATTTGCAAGTAGGAGACGTTTGTAAGTTGGATGTTTGAAAGTAGGGGCCTGCTCTGTATGCTCTGCAGAAATGGGGGCATAAGTTGTTGGTATTGCCACAACACTGCAAGCCCTCAAAGTGACTCTTGGTGGGCGTTGGAGCGCCCTGCTGTGAACGATTATATCAAGAATTGTAATTATTTGCCATTTTTGAACAGTGGTAGAAAAATTGGGCCTTTGGTGGTTGTGGTGGTGGTGCTGGTGCCACAACACTATAAGTCCTCACAGTTACTCTCAGTGGGCGCAGGAACGGGCCCAGCTGTGAAATATTATATCAAAAATTATAATTACATGCCCCTGTTAAACAGGGGCTGAAAAATTGGGCCTTAGGCACTGCTGGCTGGTGCCACGACACTGCAACCTCTCCCAGATACTCTAGTTGGAGTGCATGAATGAGCCCTGCTGCAAAGCATTGCATCAAAAATTGTAATTACATGCCCCTGTTAAACAGTGGCTAAAAAATTGGACCTTAGGCACTGATGCTGGTGCCACAACACTGCAACCTCTCCCATATACTCTAGTTGGAGTGCAGCAATGAGCCCTGCTGCAAAGTATTGCATCACAAATTGTATTACATGCCCCTGTTAAACAGGTGCTGAAAAATTGGGCCTTAGGCACTGGTGCTGGTGCCACGACACTGCAACCTCTCTCATATACTCTAGTTGGAGTGCAGGAATGAGCCCTGCTGCAAAGCATTGTATCCAAAATTGTAATTACACTCCTCTGTTAAACAGGGGCTGAAAAAATTGGGCTGGTGGCATCACCCACAACCAAAAATTTTCTTTCAAGCTGTCAGCAGGATCATTAAGGAGAAAGAGGATAGTCAGTCACCATAACAGGACAGTCACTCAGCATCAGCATAGGCAGTCTTGAAGGGATGATCATGTGATATTTAAAAAAAAAAATTATTCGGTTACATCAGCTTCAGGTGCTTGGTAGCTGGTGGTGATCCAAGACTGACTCATCTTTATGAAGGTCAGTCGATCAACTGAGTCGGTGGACAGGCGCACCCTGTGATCGGTTACAAAGCCTTCAGTAGCACTGAAGGTGCCTTCCGAAAGAACGCTGGATGCAGGACAGGCCAGTAGCTCAATTGCATACTGTGCAAGCTTTGGCCAGTGACCCATCCTCAAGACCCAGTAACCCAGAGGATTTTCGGTGGGAAAGGTGTCTAAGTCTGACCTTGCCCCTAGGTATTCCTGCACCATGTAAATCAGACGCTGGCAATGGTTGCTGGAACCGATCATACCTTGGGGCTGCGGACTAAAAAATTGTCTGAACGCATCGGTCAGACGGCCACCTTTTCCACCGCTCCTTCTGTGACTGACCGAAGCCTCAGTAACACGTTGTCCAGGACCAGGAGTTTTAACCTCCCAGTCTCTGGGAACACGTTGAACAGACCTTTTTGCAAGGACTCCCGGAGATGTCTCATCCTCTGCTCCCTCTGCGACGACAAGATAAGGTCCGCAACCTTACCCTTGTACTGTGGATCAAGGAGAGTGGCCAGCCAGTAAAGGTCCCTCTCCTTGATCCGAAGAATTCAAGGATCCTTCCGCAGGCTTTGCAGGATCAGGGAGGCCATGCAGCGTAGGTTAGCTGAGGCATTCGGTCTGGAGTCCTCTGGGTCACTAAGGACAACATGATCCACAGCCACCTCCTCCCAACCACGTACAAGTCCACATGTTTCTTGGGACTGTAAATCATCCCTAAAAGACTGCTGCTGCTGATGCTGAGTGCCAGGCTTCACCTCCATGCTGACACAAGCCTCCTCCTCCTCGTCCTCTTCCTGTGTGATGGGTGGGACAGCAGGAACACTGTCTGGATAAAGGAAGCCTTGAGAGGCAAGGAAGTCCCCCTCTTCCTGCCTCTGTTCTTCCTCAAGTGCCCTGTCCATTATTCCACTCAGCGTATGCTTCAACAGGTGGACAAGAGGTACAGTGTCACTGATGCATGCACTGTCACTGCTTACCATCCTCGTGGCCTCCTCAAATGGTGACAGGACAGTGCATGCATCCCTGATCAAGCCCCACTAGCATGGTGAGAAAAAAACAGAGCTCCCCTGACCCTGTACTGGTGCCGTAGTCACACAGGTACTCATTGATGGCCCTCTGCTGTGTGTGCAGCCGCTGCAGCATGGCCAACGTTGAGTTCCACCTGGTGGGCATGTCACACATAAGGTGGTTCTTGGGCAGGTTCAACTCCTTTTGGAGCTCAGCCAGCCGAGCACTGGCATTAAATGATCGGCGGAAATGCACACAGACTTTCCTGGCCTGCCTCAGGACATCATGTAAGCCCAGGTACCTGCCCAAGAACTGCTGCACCATCAGGTTAAGGACATGAGCCACACAGGGCACATTGGTCAGTTGTCCCTGTCGGAGGGCGGAGAGGACGTTGGTGCCATTGTCGCAAACCACCATTCCTGGCTTAAGCCTGCATGGCGTCAACCACCTCTTGGCCTGCCCCTGCAGAGCTGACAAAATATCTGCCCCAGTGTGGCTCCTGTCCCCCAAACAAACTATTGCAAGCACGGCATGGCATCTTTTTGCCTGCATACTTGCGTAGCCCCTGGAACGCCTACGGAGCACCGCTGGTTCCGAGGACAGAGCAATGGAAGAGGCCATGGAGGAAGAAGAAGAGGAGGGGTGGAGGAGAGAGGTGTGTCACAACCAGTAGTAGCATTTTGGAGGCGTGGTGGCGGAACAACCTCCAACACTACTGCACCTTGTCCTGCATCCCAGCTGCCAGAAGAGTGACCCAATGGGCCGTGAAAGATAGGTAACGTCCCTGTCCATGCCTGCTGGACCATGAGTCAGTGGTAATATGCACCTTAACGCTGACCGCCCTGTCCAGCGAGGCATGGACATTGCCTTCCACATGCCGGTAGAGAGCCGAAATCGCCTTCCGTAAGAAAAAGTGGCGTTTGGGGACCTGCCACTGAGGAACTGCACATTGCACAAACTCACGGAAGGGGGCCTAGTCTACCAACTGAAAAGGCAGCAGTTGAAGTGCTAGCAATTTAGCCAAGCTAGCATTCAACCACTGGGCATGTGGATGGCTGGGAGTGAACTTCTTTCTACAGTCCAGCAGCTGGGGCAGGGAAATTTGCCTGCTACAATCGGACGTGGGTGTACTGCTAGCAAAGTGCCCGCAAGTACTTGGCTGTGACACACCTAATTCTACACATTCATTCCTCTCAGTGCAGGTTTCAGAGAGGACTGAAGGTCTAGTGGGGTTGGAGATCCCAGCTGATGAGGAGCAAGGAGAGGTCCACAAATAGCAGTGGTGCGATCTGATGCACTAGTCTCAAAAAAGCCCACACCAAAGAACTTTTGGAATAACGCGCAGAGGCAGCGCCCTGCACAGGCGGAGCTCTGCGGTGTGATTCAGTCGGTGTGCTGCCCCTAAGCTGGCCCCATTGGAGATGTGCCTCCTCCTCCTCCTCCTCTTTCCTATCAGGCACCCACGTGGAGTCAGTGACCTCATCATCCTCTCCCTCTTCATCACTGGAGCAAACCTGGTAGTATGCTGCAGCTGGTGAAACATGACTTCCAGATTGCTGTCCTTCTTGAGCATCCCCTCTCTCTGCGCTCACCCTACTGCCTTCCTCTAGCTGTTTATCATCATCAGAGCCTTCAAAGCGCTGGCTATCCTCCTGGAGCATGTACCCAACACTGTGCTCAAACAGTTTGGGAGACTACTCAGGAGGACATGGTGGGTCTAGGGAAGGAGTGACTGATGACATTGAGACAAGGGAAGAGGACACGTTGGCAGCTGCTTTGCTTGTACCCTGAGCCTGGGTGAGGGAGGATGAGGAGGATGAGGAGGGCTTGGTCATCCACTCTACCAAGTCTTCGGCATGATGCTGCTCAACACGTCCAGCTGCCGAAAATAAAGACAAGCATGTCCCATGGCCACGTGCTGATGACGATGCACTTTGTCCACGACCAGCACTGTTGTCTCTAGACACAGAGCCTGCTTGCCCTCTTTTATTGGCTCGTGACTGTCTGCCTCTCCTTGTTGGCCTTCCAGACATAGTAATGGCCTGCAGGGAGATGGGAAAACCAGCAATTGGGTAGTGTATATTGTGCTGGAGGCACACAACACCCACTAACTCCTGCAGATGCCTTTATTATAGAACACCAGCAATAAAGGGTAGATAAAGGGGTATACTGTACTGAAGGCACACATCACCCACTAAGCCCTGCAGATGGCTCTATTAGAGAACAGCAATAAAGGGTAGATACAGGTGTATATTGTGCTGGAGGCGCACAACACACACTTTAACTCCTGCAGATGCCCGTATTAGAGAACACCAGCAAAAAAGGGTAGATACAGGTGTATACTGTGCTGGAAGCACACAACACCCACTTTAACTCCTGCAGATGCCTGTATTAGAGAACGCCAGCAAAAAAGGGTAGACACAGGTGTATACTGTGCTGGAGGCACACAACACCCACTTTAACTCCTGCAGATGCCTGTATTAGAGAACACCAGCAATAAAGGGTAGATGCAGGTGTATAATGTGCTGGAGGCACACAACACCCACTAACTCCTGCAGATGTATGTATCAAAGAACACCAGCAAAAAGGGTAGATACATGTGTATACGGTGCTGGAGGCACACAACACCCACTAACTCCTGCAGATGCATGTATCAGAGAACACCAGCAAAAAAGGGTAGCTACATGTATATACTGTGCTGGAGGCACACAACACCCACTTTAACTCCTGCAGATACCTGTATTATAGAACACCAGCAATAAAGTGTATCTACAGGTGTATACTGTGCTGGAGGAACACAACACCCACTAACTCCTGCAGATGCCTGTATTAGAGAACACCAGCAAAAAAGGGTAGCTACAGGTGTATACTGTGCTGGAGGCATACAACACCCACTTTAACTCCTGCAGATGCCTGTATTCGAGCACACCAGCAATAAACGGTAGATGCAGGTGTATACTGTGCTGGAGGCACACAACACCCACTAACTCCTGCAGATGCCTGTATTAGAGAACACCAGGAAAAAAGGGTAGCTACAGGAGCTGTATACTGTGCTGGAAGCACACAACACCCACTAACTCCTGCAGATGCCTGTATTAGAGAACAACAGCAATAAAGGATAGATACAGGTGTATACTGTGCTGGAGGCACACAACACCCACTTTTACTCCTGCAGATGCCTGAGAAAAGAACACACTGTCCCTGCCTATCTTGCTCTTTTCCTGCACGCCGGAAACCAACTACACAAGGCCATCGCGCTGGCGGCCTTATATAGTGTGGGGCGTGTACTAAACCCCCTGAGCTATAATTGGCCGCAGGCATCCTGCCTGTGGCCAATTATGGCTCTCCTCGCTGCCGGCGCTGTGATTGGCCAAGCAAGCCGGGTCCCAGTGCATGCTTGGCCAATCATGAGCCAGCAATGCACTGAAATGGCGCAGTGCATTGTGGGCCGCGAATGGCCCATAAAGTTCATTATTCGCTGAACGTGCAAACAGCCGGTGTTCAAGTCGAACATGCGTTTGACTCGAACACCAAGCTCATCCCTACTCACTGTACATATCATCAATCCATCATTGTACTCATCCATTCATTTATCTGAGGTCTGATACATACATACAAAAGGATGTTTACTTCATGTACAGTTGTGCTCATAAGTTTACATACCCTGGCAGAATTTTTACTCTTTATTCTTTTTAAATCATAATGACAACAGAAACTACCCAAATGACCCTGATCAAAAGTTTACATACCTAGTGATTTTGGCCTGATAACATGTACACAAGTTGACAAAAATGGGTTTGAATGGCTATTAAAGGTAACCATCCTCACCTGTGATCTGTTTGCTTGTAATTAGTGTGTGTGTGTATAAAAGGTCAATGAGTTTCTGGATTCCTGACAGACCCTTGCATCTTTCATTCAGTGCTGCACTGACGTTTCTGGATTCTGAGTCATGGGGAAAGCAAAAGAATTGCCAAAGGATCTGCGGGAAAAGGTAGTTGAACTGTATAAAACAGGAAAGGAAAATAAAAAGATATCCAAGGAATTGAGAATGCCAATCAGCAGTGTTCAAACTCTAATCAAGAAGTTAAAATCAAACCTTGTTCAGGTAGACCAACTAAAATTTTACCCATAACTGCCAGGAAAATTGTTTGGGGTGCAAAGAAAAACTCATAAATAACTTCCGGTGAAATATAGGACTCTGAAAACGTGGTGTGGCTGTTTTAAGACGCACAATAAGAAGACACTTGAAGAAGGATGGGCTGCATGGTCAAGTCGCCAGAAGAAAGCCATTACTACGCAAATGCCACAAAGTATCCCACTTTGAATACACCAAATAGCACAGAGACAAGCTTTAAACCTTCTGGCACAAAGTCATTTGGAGTGATGAGACCAAAATTTAGCTTTTTGGCCACAACCATAAACGCTACATTTGGAGAGGAGTCAACAAGGCCTATGATGAAAGATACACCATTCCTTCTGTAAAACATGGAGGTGGATCGTTGATGTTTTGGGGATGAGTGAGCTACAAAGGCACAGGAAATTTGGTCAAAATTGACTGAAAGATGAATGCAGTATGTTATCAAAAAATACTAGAGGAGCATTTGCATTCATCAGCCAGGAAGCTGCGCATGGGACGTACCGTATTTATCGGTGTATAACACACACTTTTTTCCCCTGAAAATAGGGGGAAAATCGCGGGTGCGTGTTATACGCCGATAGTATACCTCGGGGTGCAAAGAGGGGGATGAGTGCCGCCGCAAATCAATGAGCCGCTCGGCTCTCCGCTCGCTCCCCTGCGACCAGCGATGTTCTGATCACAGTGAGCTCCTGGATACGGAACGGGGGAAACTCCTAGCCTCTGCCCACTTCATAGAGGACAAATGGTTTATTATAGAAGCGCCGGCTCTGTAACCTCTGCAGGATATCGGCGGAGCTATGGACAAGAATGCAGCGGGAGTGTGCAGGCTCTACAGCGTGAGGGGAAGGAGCCAGTATTGATCGCTCTGGGATGCCTGCTGCACACTCAGCCCAGTAAAGCACTCCTTGCTCCCTTCAGCCCCTGCCAGCTCGTTGGAGGATAACAAGCATGTAGTGGAGATGCAGTCTGGCTAAAGTAGTAGGGTATACCTCTGAGACCGGCTTCCTGATTAACCTGATGGATGCCGGCATTCAAGTCTCCTGAACTCTTTCATCTATGGCATCCTGATAGCCAGAGCTTCTACGGTGCTGACCCCATGCAGAGGGTGCTGGTGCTATGCAGTGCCATTGACAACAAGAGGGCAAGGTAAGGGCGCTCATCTCCTTAGGGGGGACATATCAATAATAAGTCCTTATTTTTATTTTATTTTGTATGAAAAGGAGGGTATCTCTACCATGGTTTATTTATTTTTTTAGTTTTTTTTCCTGAAACTTGCCTCTTAAATTGGGGAGCATGTTATACGCCGACGCGTGTTATACGCCGATAAATACGGTACTTGCACACTCCAACATGACAATGATCCAAAACACAAGGCCAAGTCGACCTGTCATTGGCAAAAGCAGAATAAAGTGAAGGTCCTGGAGTGGCCATCTCAGTCTCCTGACCTCAATATCATTGAGCCACTCTGGGGAGATCTCAAACGTGCAGTTCATGCAAGACAGCCAAAGAATTTACAGAAACTGGAGGCTTTTTGCCAAGAGGAATGGGTAGCTTTACCATCTGAGAAGATAAAGAACCTCATCCAAAAATACCACAAAAGACTTCAAGCTGTCATTGATGTTAAAGGGGGCAATACACGGTATTAACCTCCCTGGCGGTATTCCCGAGTATGGCTCAGGGCTAAATTTCAGTACCATTAGCAATAACCCCGAGCCACACTCGGGATTGTATCGCTGGTACAGTGTACTTATCTTGTCTCCAGGATTCTGCAAAGTCCCCCCGCTGTGTCTGGGGGCTGTGTCCTCTGCCCAATGCCTCTGATAGCTCTGTTCCCTGTGAGCGACGCGATGCATGGAGGGGGAGTCAGGCGGCAAATTCAAAAAGTACAAAATTCATAACACATACAGTACATTGTAATCTTACAGATTACATTACTGCGTGAAATCATTTCACTTCCCTTTCGTCCCTAATGCTTTGTCCAGTTCCCTGCATGCACTTTTATAATATAAATACTGTTTTTTCTGCTTGGAAACTTGAGATTGTCCATGGACACCAAAAAGTGTCCCTTTACGTCAAAAGCGATTTGAGACAGCTAGAAAACAGCGATAGTACAATAGAACACTTGCAGAATTGAGCGATAGTGAATTGTGAGGAAATTTATTTTATTATTATATTATTATTTCTTATAATCATTTATAGTTATTTATCATATTATAATTTATGATTTAGTGTTTCAAACTTTATCATACCTGGGATGTCTACTTGACTCTTGTTTGGACAGAATTAAGTTTGTTATTCCTATGAAATACAAGCCTAAAATATAAAACGCCAAATTTCTATGCAAGACAACGTACCGCTTTGAGACGCAAAAATCTGACATAATCATCCCGCCAGTGTGGTTAAGAACTGGGGTATGTAAACTTTTGATCAGCGTCATTTGGGTAGTTTCTGTTGCCATTATGATTTAAAAAGAGTAAACACAGTTCATTGATAATAAATGGCTTCAGCCAAACACTAACCATGAGTGAAAGAAAGGTTTTTATGTTACCATTCATATTCTCTGAAAAATGGCCAGGAAATCATAAATTCTGCCAGGAAGCACAACTGTATATCTGTCACAGAGTGGCACTCTGGGGTGGATTTACTAAAGGCAACTAGATTGTGCACTTTGCAAGTGCAGTTGCTCAAGAGCTTAGTAAATGAGGTAAAACTTCACTTTGCAAAGAATACCCAATCACATGCAAGGAAAATAAGAAAAGCAGCATTTTTGCTTGCACGTGATTAGATGATGGAAGTTAGCAGAGCTTCTGCTCCTTTATTAAGCTCTGGAGCAACTGCCCTTTGCCAACTGCACACAGGGCCGGTGCTATCACTTGGCAAACTAGGCAGCCTCATAGGGCGCAATGCTGCCTAGGGCGCCCAGCCACTGGTGTTTCTACTCTCTTCTCTCTGCAGTAAGCAAAGAAGTCTCAGCATCAGCAGGCAGCCACCTCTTCTTTCGCACATAGTGTCAGAGGCACAACAGCGGTGGAGGCCTGTGCCCCAACTCCCGAATGAATGGAAGCAAGCAAACATTCATTGATGGGCACAGGTAGGCTGCATTGGTAGGCGATGGTAGGCTGCATTGGTAGGCGCTGGTAGGCTGGATTGATGGCCGCTGGTAGGCTGCATTTGATGGGTGCTGATGAGGCTGCATTTGATGGGCGCTGATAAGGCTGCATTTGATGGGTGCTGGTGGGCTGCATTTTAGGGGTCACTTCATTAAAAAAGTGGGGTATACATAAGCAGGGCAAAGGGGGTGGAGCCAGGGGGGCCGCAAAATCAGGTCTCGCCTAAGGTGTCAAAAATCCTTGAATCAGCCCTTAGTCTGTATAGTCTATTTGACTTTAGTAAAGCAACCCTTATATTGCACGTCACAATGTCATGTTATGTTGTCTATAACTCTTCAAAAAACATTTCATGGATAAAAAACTATTTAGAATTTAGAAAAGATGGCTCAGGACTGCAGAGCTAAATTAAAACCTAGCTGTCAACGTGTTTCTAACAGGACTTGTAGGCTTGTGATGTAGATAAAGTTAGCCAGACGATGCATGTTCATTCACCACACCTATACGACTACCCACCACGGTCTGTGGGTACACTAACCCTGAGTTTTCAGTTAGTTACCTGTCTCTGCACTGCAGGTTACTCGGGCTCACTTACCACTTACACGGGGGGGGGGGTCCGTCGTCAGGTTAATTTACGCGCAGTGATCTTGACATTTCTGCTCATGTTCTTATTCTTAGGTAGGCACAGAGGGGCGTTGGTATTTTCATGTCTGGTTGTCTGTCATTTTTCTAGTTTGTGTTCTCAGGTTGTGCCGTCTTGGCATCCTTACCGATATCGACCATGCTTGCACTCACTTCCATCAGCCCGGCCGTTGTTGGGGGCTAGTTGATTGGTGCTGATGTAATTTCGCCACTGGGCTCACCCTTTGGGTCAGAGGCAGTAATCAATTTTTTCTTCAGTTGACGTCCTGTTGCGTAGAGGTCCTGGTTACCGCCCAGGGATGTATAGTCTCTCTCAGGGTGTGTGCTAAGCCACATCCCCTTGATGGTCCTTGGATGGTAAGTTTGGGCAAACGTTGTCATGATTCTGGATTCCACTCTTGGCTCTGATCTTGTCTAGCATGTTGCCTGAAGTACTGCTCAGAGACGTCAGTCCAGTCGTCCTTTCTGATCCCCAGCCTGTTCCAGGTAGGGGGGGCTTCAGTCACTTTGGGTATGTCTGCATTATGCCATGGGACTTATTTCCCTGGGATGGAGTCTGGCCCTCCTTCCTTGGTTCAGGATTCAGACTCGGTTGTTAGGTCTCCGGCTGAAGCACGACCCGATCGTTTTCGGTGGGACCCGTGTCCTGTGTCTGGCATGGTTTCTCCACGTTTGACGATGTTTATTGCCATGGTACATGGGCCTTATCCGCTTACTCCATCACATCCATCAGATTTCCAGCATTTCGCACTCCTGACAGTGGTCTTTTTGCACTCACCCTCTCACTTCCCCATTCCAAGTATGGGTAGGCCAGGGATTGGGGGGGGGGGGGGCATGTCACTGAGCTATTTCACTGGTGTCCGTTGAAGTATTTCGATCTTCACGGCCATCATTTGCAGGGGTTCCTCGTGCCAGGCCTTGCTCCTTTCCTCCCCGTATCCTCTCATTACACAAGCAGTTCATTCTCATGTCTGGGTTGTCTCAGATATCAGGCTCAATCCAATCTTTCACGGGATGTTCAGTTGGGTTCAGGGTAGTTTTGCAGGTTCTATAGGGGGTTCCTTCTCATCACCAAGTCAGGAGTCGGTGGGTTTCTCTTGTCACAGCGGATACTTACTGTGGCCATCCGGGCGCACGCTATCATACGTGTTGGCTCAATACTTTCCCTTTTTCTCCCAAATTTGTGTCTTTTTTGCCCTCTTTTCAGGCATACTGACCAGCTAGGCCAAGGCACACCTCAGGCCTTGGTTCTTAGGAATATCGCATTTCCCGCTTGAAGACTCTGACTACAAGTGTAAAGGCTGGCCGGAGGCCAGAGAGGGCCTGAGAGGGCTATTTAATCCTCCTCTTCTGTCAGGGCCAGTGTTGTCGGCATTTCTGGGTTCCCGCCCACCCGTTCCCCCAGCTTTTCATACATACTCATAGTATTTTCTTCTTCTTACATTCAGGGTATGCCCTCTTTTCAGGCATACTGACCAGCTAGGCCAAGGCACACCTCAGGCCCTGGTTCTTAGGAATATCGAATTTTCCGCTTGAAGACTCTGACTACAAATGTGGATAATTTGTGTTCTTTGACCATTTTTGCTAGTAGCTTTCCACATTTTTCTCCTGATTGGTAAGTCGTCCTGCGACAGATCTGTATGGCTGCCTTAGCCCTGTAATGAAGGAGATCCGTGATCTGTTTCCTGATGATTGTCAGGTCAGCTTCCGAAGATTGCGAAGGGGCATGTTTGTGTCTAGACTCAGTAATATCTAAGTTCTTGTTCTTCAGTAGTCGGGAGAGCTGCTCATTACGTTCCTGTTTAATACAGGCACCATGTTTAATGAGAATCCCTCTAATAACTGTCTTGTGGGCTTCCCACGGAATACCTGGGTCACAGTCTGGCTGGTCGTTTTCCTGAAAGTAGTTGTTTAATGCTTTGGTCATCTCTGTCAGTACTTCCGGGGTTTGCAGTAGACTTTCGTTAAGATGCCAAAATCTGTGTCTAGGAGATGATATAGACGAAGTTGATTCTTCCCAGAATGGCCAGCTGCCTTGGGAGAATGATAAGTCTGGAGCACTGCAGTACGGAGACTCTCTGGGACAAAGCAGCGGTCACAAGGTTTATCAGGAGGAGCATGGACCTGAGCAGCAAGAATTTTGTCACCCAAAGTAGAAGTAAGACTGGTGCGAACCGTAGCTAAGATACGATCAGGAGGAATCATAGGAACCGGAACAGACTCCGACTTGGAAGTGGAGGAAAATTGTCGTGACAAGGCATCAGCCCTTACATTCTTAGTACCGGGTAAGAATGAAACAATGTAATTAAAGCTCGACAAGAAAAGAGCCCATCGCGCCCTTCTGGGAGAGAGTCGCTTAGCTTCAGACAAGAATGTAAGATTCTTATGGTCAGTAAGAATAAGAATGGGCACAGTGGTACCTTCAAGGAGATGTCTCCATTCTTTCAGGGCTCAAATGATCGCCAACAGCTCTCTGTCACCAATCTCATAATTGCACTCAGGTGACAATTTCTTGGAAAAGTAGCCACACGGATGCATAGCGCTCTCAGAGTTAGGATGTTGAGACAGAAGGGTGCCAGCTCCAGTCTCAGAAGCATCAACTTCTAGGATAAAAGGCAACGTAGGATCAGGATGTGCCAACACAAGAGCAGAAACAAAGGCAGCCTTGAGAGTCTCAAAGGCCTTAATGGACTCCGGAGACCAACTCTGTGGGTTACCGTCCTTTCTGGTCATATCAGTCAGAGGCTTTACCAGAGACGAGAAGTTACGAATAAACTTCCGATAGTAGTTGGCAAAGCCCAGGAAACGCTGCAGAGGACGTAACCCACGAGTCGAGGCCACTGTAGGACTGCCGAAAGTTTCTCTGGGTCCATTGAAAAACCAGCAGTGGAAATGACATAGCCCAGGAATGTAACCTGTTCACGATAGAACTCGCACTTCTCCAATTTACAATAGAGATTGTTCTCTCTTAGTTTCTGAAGTACACGACAGACATCTGTGTGGTGGCTCTCCAGGGACTTGGAAAATATGAGGATATCATCGAGATAAACCACCACACACAACTGCAACAAATCTTGGAGGACATCATTAATAATTTCCTGGAAAATTGCCGGGGCGTTACAAAGGCCAAAAGGCATTCCAGGTATTCATAATGGCCTGTTTCCTGTACTAAACGCAGTCTTCCACGCATCACCCTCCTTAATGCACACGAGACTGTATGCCCCTCTCAGGTCAAGCTTCGTGAAAACCGTTGCTCCCTTGAGGCTGTCAGATAACACAGTAATCAATAGAATTGGGTAGGCATTCTTAATCGTGACATGATTGAGACCCCTATAATCTATACAAGGTCTCAGTTCACCGGTCTTCTTTTTCACAAAGAAGAAACCAGCACCAGCAGGAGACGAGGATTTGCAGATGAAACTTCGAGAAAGTGCGTCAGCAACATACTCCTTCATGGTCTTATCATCCAAGACCGACAAAGGGTAAACCCGGCCACGAGGAGGTATGGCACCAGGTTGAAGGTCAATTGCACAATCATAAGGCTCGTGTGGAGGCAAACTACCGGCTTGACCTTTATCAAAGACATCGCCAAAATCACGGTACTCCTCCGGCAGGGAGGGGAGTGAAGCGGTGCACAGGACCTTGGATACCTTCAGGAAGCATGTCTCACTGCATTGTGGTGACCAGGAGAGAACCTCAGCATGGAGCCAATCAAAAGAGGGGTTGTGCCTCTGTAACCAAGGATAACCAATAACCAGCGGAAATCTGGGTGAGGAAATAACTTGGAATTGGATTATCTCATGGTGAAGAGCCCCTACGGCCATGGACAACGGAACCGTCTCATGAGTCACATGGGCAGGCTGTAAAGGTCTCCCGTCAAGAGCCTCAATGGCAAGTGGAGTGTCACGCAGCTGCAGCGGAATTGAGTGCTGCGAACCAAGCGAACAGGCCTGCAGCCCCAGAGTTGATTAGCGCCTGTATCTCAATGGACAACTCAGCCCAAGAAAGGGTGACCAAAACCAGGGGCTTATCCTTCTGGATAACTGGGGATGAAACAACGCCACCTAAGGTCTGTCCATGACAGGACCTCAAGGTTCGGGCGTTCCCTGGATGGGTAGGACAAGACTTGAGAAAGTGACCTGCCTGGCCACAATAAAGGCACTATCTCTCCCTCCTCCTAAAGGCTCTCTCTTCCGCAGAGAGACGCGTGAAGCCCAGGTGCATGGGTTCATCTTCACTGACCAACTCGGTACCAGGAGGCATGGAAGGTAAGGGAGGCATGGGTGGGACTACAAAGCTTGGAGGAAAACGTACACTAGGCTTCCGCAAGCACTCCTTAAGAGAAAGTCTTTCTCTGAGTCTGGAGTCAATGAGGATGGCAAACGAGATCAAGCTCTCCAACTCAGTGGGTATATCTCAGGCTGCTATCTCATCCTTGATGGAATCCGAGAGACCATGAGAAAAAGCAGCCACGAGGGCCTCATTGTTCCAAGCAACCTCTGCTGCCAGAGTATGGAATTTAATGGCGTAGTCGGCAACAGTTCTCGTACTGTTTGATGGACATGAGGCACTTGGCAGCAGAAGCGGAGCGTGCGGGAACGTCAAAAACCCTTTTAAAGGAGGCCACAAACTGAGGGTAACTCAAGACAACAGGTTTTTGCGTCTCCCATAGAGGGTTAGCCCAGGCTAAGGCTCTCTCAGAAAGCAAAGATATCATGAAACCTACTTTGCTTCTGTCCGTGGGAAACGCCTGGGGCAGCATTTCAAAGTATATCTCAACCTGATTGAGGAACCCTCTGCATTGAACTGGATAGCCCCCAAATCGCTGGGGAAGCGGAGCAGAACCAGACATACCGCTTATAGAGGTAATACTCGAGGCGGGTGTCTGCACAGAGACTGGCGCAGCAGCAGGGACGGCCTGCGACTCAGGTTGTACCGGAGCAGACACGGTGGGGGATTCCAGGTGAGCCGTGTGATTCAGGAGCTTGTAACGCCAAGGCAAACTGATCCATGCGGTGATCTTGCTCATCCAATCTGGAAAAAATATTACCAACAAGTGGATTGACTGTATCTTCTGAATTCATGGCCTTTGCGTACTGTCAGGAACCATGAAGCAGACAGAGACAGGAATACAATCAAATCACACTTGTTTATTAATAAAAATAAAAACATAAATAGAAAAAAGCATAGTCAAGCATAGCAGAGTCCAGTAGCCAGATCGGGTAGTCAACCAGTCCAAAGTTCAAAATGTCAGCAAGCCAGTCTTGAAACAAACAGCAGGAGATGGTTCCTAGTGATGTGACCAACGCGAAGGCAAATATAAGAGTGAGCTGGAATGAATTAAATACTTGTATAGCGCACAATGCGAACTGAATCGCCTCTAGGCGCTGCTAGCCTAGGTGCTGGAAGGCTTTAAATAGGCAGGTCAGACGAGCATCATCGGGAACAGCTGGTAACTGTGGAAAGAGAAGAGAGCTGGCAATTAGCCGACAGCTGAGGGGCCAGCCCAGAGGAGGAAGGGCTAAGCCAGCCCTGACACTTACGCAGGGTGAAGGATCTCTGATCTTTCCAGAATATAACAGAGATTGGATATCCCCAGTGGTATGTAGCTCCTCTTCGGCGAGCTAGATCCAATAGCGGTCTCAGCATAGCCCGTCTTTGTAAGGTAGCGCGGGAGAGGTCCGGGAGTATCCTGATTGATGCCCCTTCAAATTCCAGGTCTCCGGCTTCCATAGGATGTGTTCCTTTTGTGTGTAGTGGTGCAGCTTACATATGACATTGCGGGGTCTCGTCGGATCTAACGGCTTAGGACCCAACGCTCTGTGGATCTAACTCCACTCGGTCTGGTAGTTCAACGCGGTTCACACTTCGGAGGATAGCTATGGCTGTGTCAGTCAGATCATCCGGGCCTGTGGCTTCCGGTAATCCCCAGAGGCGCAGGTTGTTCCTGCGGCTCCAGTCCTCCATCTCTTCAAGGTGAAGTTGCTGTTAAATTAGTGCATACGCTTGCAGTTCCTGGGCTCCCTCCAATGATATCACCCGCTGCTCCAGGGCTGACAAGGAGGATTTGCCCGTCGTCATTCTGGTGGTAAGTGCCTGCACTTCTGTTTTAACCATGTGCAGCTATTTACGGTGGGCCGCTTCTACCGTTCCAATAAGAGCTGCAATGTCCGCCTTGGTGGGGAGCGCTTGAAGCAGGGATCGTAACTCGGCAACCACTTTGTAGGGCTGTGAGGAGATCTGTGAAGATTCTCCTGTGTCGGGGTAAATGTTCGGAGGGATGCCAAGATATGAGTTGGTCAGGAGTGCCTCTGTGTGTGGAGCCGGCGAGTGGTTTGAAGTCTGCCGCTCTACTGTCTCTCCACTTGTTACCGCCATCTTGAGCTCTAGTGAGTTCAGTTGGGAAAGTTGAAATAATCTCCTTATTTCACTGGATGCTGGGGTTTGAGGTGTAGATCTGGTAGTTCTATTGTTTCTCTTGTTTGTCCTCTTTCTCGAAGAGTGCATAGTGCAATATATTAGCTGAAATATTCAGGGTATTCGGGAGACGGTTGGGAGCTCAGTTGAAACACGTCTCTATTCAGCCATGACCAGGCCACGTCCCCGCCAGACATTTTTTACCCATCAGAAGGATCATCTCTAATAAAATCAAAATAAAATATTGGGAGATGAAAATTATCCCTTCTTATAGTACTCATTATTAGCTATGTACAGATGCAAAATGGTATATCCTGGTTGTAAAGAGCTAAATAGGAATTAACAAAACCATTTTGTGGACCTCAACCTCAACATCCATGTGATGTTTGGAGTCACTGCAATCAGCATAATGCACTGGTGTCAGGAATCCTAATTCTGACCCAGCCATCAGAATTAGTGGGTCTGTGTAACCTACGGCAACTTCTGGAGACAATATCTCTCCTTGCAGCATGTGAGGTCACATCTCCAAAGTTGATTGATCAAGACATGGAGCCCATTCCACATCCAGGCTTTTTTAAATTAGCATGAAAAATGTGTTTAAAACATGGGGGTTATGGAACTTTCCTAGTGGGCTTCCCCCAACAGGATAAACCATAATGCCCAAAACAGTATGGATTATTTCTGAGGTACTTCCTCCCATTTTTTCATAGCAAATAGTCACATTTCTGTATGTCACTTTTTTGTCCTGTCGTTTTGTAATCTTTACTTGTGTATATATTTCTATACACTGTCTAAACCAGTGATGGCGAACCTTGGCACCCCAGATGTTTTGGAACTACATTTCCCATGATGCTCAGCTACACTGCACAGTGCATGAGCATCATGGGAAATGTAGTTCCAAAACATCTGGGGTGCCAAGGTTCACCATCACTGGTCTAAACTAAGCTACAAAGTCAAACTCCTAGATAGATTGTTGCATTGCATTACCAGTATTGGTATGCTCTGTTGTGAGTTTGCTGTTTATCTGTATTAAAGTGGTTCTGCACCTAAAAAAAAAATATTAAAAGCCAGCAGCTACTAATATTGCAGCTGCTGACTTTTAATAAAATCACACTTACCTGTCCCAGGGTCCAGCGATGTCGGCGGCAGATGACGAGCGATCGCTCGTCTCGCTGCTGCCCCTGCCGCCATCCTCTGTCAGGGAATCGGGAAGTGAAGCATCGCGGCTTCACTGCCCGGTTCCCTACTGCGCATGCGCGAGTCTCTTCTGGTGTCTCTTCTGCGCGTCTCTTCTAGTCCCCCGCTGTGTCCTGGGAACTGTGTGTTTCCCAGAACACAAAGGGGGGGGGGGGCGGGGGGCGTCTGCGGGGGTCTGCCCGGAAGTGGGTGCAGATACCTGGATTATCCAGGTAACTGTACCCCCCTCCCCCTGTAAGGTGCCGATTGTGGCACCGGAGGGGGGGAGGGATCAGATTAGCGGAACTTCCCCTTTAGGGTGAAGAACCGATTTAAATTGCATTCTGTGGCTGATTAGTGTCAGTGTGTGGGAACTATCATATATGCCAGACAGGAATCTGCATGTGCATGTATGGTTGCCTTGCAGAACATTCATTTTACAAACAGCAAGTATTGACAAGCTCCCTAAAGTCCTGCACAATGTCTGGTATGTTGGTGTGTGTGTGAGAAAGTGAGACAGTGAGAAAAGTGGTTGTGTCAAGATTCTAGCTGACAGGATAGTTTGGGGAATCTCATAAGTGTGTGAGAATCACTAGCCCAGATAGCAAGCAATTGTGCTGCAAGTTTGAAAATGATCTGCTAAGCTATTGCTAGACTTACCAGGCTTCACAAGATTGTTGCACAATTGCAACAAGTCTGCATTGCATGACTTAAAATCAACTTTCTTTGCAAACATTCTGCAAGTCTGCTGCAAGTTCTTGTTCAGTTATTTTGTGCAATAGTCATCCCACCACAGGGGTCACTATGACTGAATTTTCATGCTGTAGACTTGCAGAGCCCTACCTGTAGACTCACCACTGCCTTGCCATGTAAAATTTCTACTAATTGGAAAAGTGTCAACTAGAGCTTGTGCTTCAAGTGCCCTGCGTGTGTATAACTTTCTAGTGAAAATGTGCAGCAAGTTAACAGTCTTACAAGTCAACACTGCCACAAATTTGTGGCACGTTATCCTTGCTATCTGGGAGGCTGCTCCACAACCCTTAGCATGTACAAGATTCCATGTAAAATTTGTATCTATCTGCGTTTATCAAGCCATCTAGATTGGGGGCATAGCCTCCCTCTGAAACTGTGCAAAACTTATTTCCCTTAAAAAAGGCAAATCATTGACAATCTCTCTCTACTTTATATAGACTACCCTGTCCTTCAGCGCAGTGTCCTCATTTTGGTGAATAATGTCTTGTACTTTAGTGACTTCACTGAAACTCAGTTGGATTCCCTGTTTACTTCCCCAGTTTGAGACAACTAGTATTACTTTTTGCCCTCTCCTTGCTGTGATCTTTCTGCTTGTCAGAATGGACTCAATCCTTTAACAGGCAATACAGTAGCACTCTGACCCAGGGAATGATCCTTGTGGTTTTCAGCCTATTCAGAAGCTGCATAATGTTCTTTACAGCTCTGGTGGTCTCTTATGCCCCGTACACACAATCGGAGTCTGCCGGAGAATGCGCCCATGTGTGGGCTCTGGCGGACTTTTTTTTCCAAAAAGTTTTGACTCAAAATTGTCCGCCGGACAATCCGGCCGTCTGTGTGATAGTCCGCCGGACTTTTGAAATGAACGTACTTGCCCACACACGGAGAAAAGTCTGTTCATTTTGAACGTGGCTCCAGGTAGATGGGACTAGCAAAGGAGGTCAATGTCGCCGCATCCATCGGCGAGATTGACACCTCGCTGACCACGTCACCTGGTATGGACTTAAAGGGGAAGCCCACCCCAAAGCACCTTGTCCCCATGTTGATGAGGACAAGGGCCTCTTCCCTACAACCCTGGCCGTTGGCTGTCGGGGTCTGTGGGCAGGGGGCTTATCAAAATCCGGAGGCACCCTTTAATAAGGGGGCCCCCAGATACTGGCCCCCCAACCTATGTGAATGAGTATGGGGTACAATGTACCCCTACCCATTCAAAAGTGTAAATAAAACACAACACAAGGTTTTAAAAAAATGTATTGCACAGCTCCGGTGGTCTTCCGTCTTGGGGGGTCTTCTTGCTGGACTTCTCTGCTATCTTCTGCTAGCTCTTGTACTAGCGGAGTAGCTCGGCTTTCTTCTTCGTCACTGCCGCCGCCGTCCGGGGGTCTTCTTCTGACTTCGGGGGTCTTGTCCCCCTTCAGTTCTTCTTGCTGGGCCTCCACTTTCTTCTCCCAGCTCTTTTACTAGTGGTGGTCTGGTCTTCTGTCACTGCCGCCTCTTCTTCCCTCTTCGGGGGTCTTGTCCCCCTCTTCGGTTCTTCTTGCCGGGCCTCCGCTTTCTTCTTCCAGATCTTTTACTAGTGTTAGCCTGGTCTTCTGTCGCCACTGTCACCTCCTTCTCTTCTTCTTCCTTGAGATGTTGACTCAACGCTCTCTCTGGCCGAAATGACAGGGACGCGTTGTGTGGCGACTTATATAGGGACAATGGGCGGGGTCACCGGGTGATGTCACATGATGGCCCTGCCCCCTTATGATGTCACAGTCCCAGCCTCCTCTGGGACTGTGACATCATAAGGGGCGGTTACATCACCCGGTGACCCCGCCCATTGTCCCTATATAAGTCGTCGCATAACGCGTCCCTGTCATTGCGGCCATAGAGAGCGTCAAGTCAACATCTCAAGGAAGAAGAAGAAGAGAAGGCAGTGACAGCGGCGACAGAAGATCGAGCCACCGCTAGTAAAAGAGCTGGAAGAAGAAAGTGGAGGTCCGGCAAGAAGAACCAAAGAGGGGGACAAGACCCCCGAAGTCGGAAGAAGAGGCGGTGGCGACAGAAGACCAGGCCACCGCTAGTAAAAGAGCTGGGAGAAGAAAGCGAAGAGGGGGATAAGACCCCCGAAGAGGGGGACAAGACCCCCGAAGTCGGAAGAAGACCCCCGGGCGGCGGCGACGAAGAAGAAGAAAGCCAGGCTCCTCCGCTAGTAAAAGAGCTAGCAGAAGAAAGTGGAGAAGTTCGGCAAGAAGGCCCCCCAAGACGGAAGGCCACCGGAGCTGTGCAATAAATTATTTTAAAACCTTGTGTTGTGTGTTATTCACACTTTTTTCACCGGGTGAATGGGTAAAGGGGGCTACCGGATTCCGATAAGCCCCCCGCCTGCATAACCGACAACCAACCGCCAGGGTCCATTCTGACAACCAATGGCCAGGGTTGTTGGGAAGAGGCCCTTGTCCTCATCAACATGGGGACAAGGTACTTTGGGGTGGGGGCTGCAGGGCCCCCCTCCCTCAAAGCACCCCCCATGTTGAGGGCACGTGGCCTGGTATGGCTCAGGAGGTGGGGGGGCACTCGCTCGTCCCCACACCCTTTCCTGACCGACCGGGCAGCGTGCTTGGATAAGGATCTGATATGGACCGTTTTTTCAGCATAGGACTTCCCCTTTAAGTCCATACCAGAAGATGGGTCCGAAGGCGGTGACATTGACTTCCTTCGCTAGTCCCGTCTACCTGGAGCTGCATTCAAAATGAACGGACTTTCCTCAGTGTGTGGGCAAGTCCGTTCATTTCAAAAGTCCGGCCCAAGTCCGGCGGTTTGTCCGCCGCACCTAGTCCACCGGAAAAGTCCGGTCGTGTGTGGGCAGGTCCGCTCGTTCGGATAGTCTAAGATTAAGTCCACCGGATAGTCCGATCGTGTGTACGCAGCATTAGAGGCATATAATTTAGTGTCTTACATGGCACCTACAGTATGTCAATCCAAATGTGAAAAGTGTGTTGGCTGTGGGCCTGGGATATAGAATCCATTTTAGGAATGCTTTTTTGCCTTCCATTGGCAAGAAAGATGTATCTTTGGCCTTATTCTTAACAGTGGTTTCCCCACTCTTCCTGAAGCTTGTTCTGGGTGTCTGCTCCAACATACAGGCTCTGTTGATGTGATTGATCTTCCTTCATCAGTTATCTCATAGTTCTCCTGCACCCTGTCACAGAAGATCTAAGTTTGTCTCCCATGCTGCATACTGTTTTCATCGGCCCTTCTCTCATTTAAGAGAATGTCCCACATTTCTTCTATGGTTTATTTCCAGAACAGTTTGAGCACTTGTTTGATTCAGTTTCTGCATTTTGGTGAGTTGTCCTTATTCCTGAGTACTTTATGTCAAGCTACACTCTTTAGGAGACCTTATGTGATATTAAAGGCATTTTTTTTTCTTTAAATAACAGACATGTCATACTTACCTGCCTGTGCAGTGGTTTTGCACAGAGCAGCCCCAATCTTCCTCTTCTTGGGTCCCCCACCTTCTGCAAAGTGCCCCCAGAGCAAGCAGCTTGCAACGGGGCCACACAAGTAGGCTTCCACCCGAGCCGCTGCTCTGCATGTCCATTCAGCTCAACTTACCAGTCAGCCTGCAAGACGCCAAATTGTCCTGTCTAACGGTTCACGTTAAAAATGGGGTTTAGTTTGCACACATTTGCAAATACAGGCAGAGGCCACATCATGGCACCCCAGTATTATCTGCAGTCCTAACACTATAAATTTTAAGAGCTTCCATAGTAGGAGCACATATATAGTATAATAATAGTTAGATTGAGGGCAGGTATGCCTGGAGGGAGCCCATCCCTCCTTAAAGGCATAGGGGCACATGGGACACTCAGCAAATAGCAAAATGGCTGCCCTCTACTGTTAGGTTGTAATATCACAGGGTTGTGTATAATTGTGTATTAATACTTCCTGTCTCAGGAAGGGGCTTTGCAAAACCAGAAGGAGGAAGTGGAGAGAGAGATGGAGAACTGGGCCACATGGCATTATACACACAAGGGCTGCTACTGCTGATTTTGCATTTGCACCCAGATCAGAAGCAAAGATCATTATGCAGGTATTCCTATGTTCCAATAGCTTAACTGCAGCTGCCCACAGCATCTTTTTTTTTTAAATAGAAAGTGTTTATTGGGGAAAAAAATTCAGAGAACAAAAATAAGTTTTTTTTCACATCAGAGAGAGTCAAGTGAGTGGGGTATAAAGCAGAGAGTGTTTCTCACTATGTCTACTGGTGCTACACTGGAGGTGCTCAGCCAAGCTCCACACATTTCCCCAAATTTGTTCGGGCAACCCCATTGTTGGTAAGTTCGTTTTTTCCAGCCTCGGTGATGTATTTTCCTCTCTAATCCAATGCTCAACGGTGGGGGCAAGGATGAGAGCCATTTCATAGCCACCAGTTTTCTGGCAAAAAATACTAACTGACTTATAGGCACAGTCATTAGGTGATTTGGCCATAGCTTCTTGAGTATACATATAAATCTTTGTGGCAGACCCTTTTCTGTCTTATTATTATCTCACATGCGCAGTGCAAGATAGCTAGACCTGTGCCACTGTATGTGTGTAGTGGTCACCTTGCTGTATGTTACTAGGTGAACCTGTTCATGGCATGAGAGTTCATATGCATCTACAGTTATTT
Organism: Lithobates pipiens; assembly: GCF_037356315.1. NCBI lineage: Eukaryota > Metazoa > Chordata > Amphibia > Anura > Ranidae > Lithobates > Lithobates pipiens. The sequence goes on from NW_027507785.1 coordinate 118,511,185, forward strand.
CAGTTAACCCTGTCCCTTATGGTCTGGGATTCTACAGCTAGTTTTAGCTTAGGGCTCAATAGCTCAATAACCAGCTTAGGCTAAAGCCAGGTTAGGCATCCATTGGTCACTTCTGGTAGTTAGAGGTCCGGTTGCATGTCAGACTAGAAACAATTAGTGATGGACTAATGTACAGAGTAGACAGGCTGACTTTGTGTTCTGGTGCCACGCCACCATTCCTGCCAGTGAGAAGTTGAATTCCAGGCTGATTGGACAGTTGGCTGATCTTCCTGTGACTGCTGATCTTGACTTCAGGTCTTTGACACAAATACAGATGCTACATCATCCTTAGGGGCGCCTGCAACTGAGGTTTGCTGCATCATTCATTCTGTAGGTATCTCTATTAATAACTATATATACCAGGGCATATGTGCACAATTCCACCAGGACTCCTATTGGGCCCTTTGTTGATAACAATTGTTTGTACATTGGATGTATATACTGTTATTATTCTCTTCTTATATAAAGCTTGTATTATTTCTGTAGCACTTATCCCACAGGAGCCACTTGATATGAACTTCTGTTCTGCCACATCTTTTTAACCAGTTCCTGACCGGCTCACTCAGATATACAGCGGCAGATATACGGCTTTTCCCATGAGAGCCATCAGAGGGCATGTGAGTGCCACCGTAGGCACATGCGCACACCCACTGCACAGCAGGGGGCCCAATGCGTGTGGCCAGTGGCTGCGATCTCCTCCGGCCATGCACGATCGCGTGCATGAGAGCCACCACAGGGATTTGTGTGTGTAAACTCACAAATCTCTGTACTGTCAGAGGAGAGGAGGCATATTGTGTGTTCCTACAAAGTATCATCTCTCCTAGTTAGTCCCATCCCCACACAGTTAGAACACAGTGAGGAAACGCACAGTTAACCCCTTGATCGCCCCCTAGTGTTAACCCCTACCCTGCCAGTGACATTTATACAGTAATCAGTGCATTTTGATAGCACTGATCACTTTATAAATTTCAATGGTCCCAAAAATGTGTCAAAAGTCTTCTGATCTGTCCGTCGCAATACCGCTAAAAATTGCAAGATCACCACCATTACTAGTAAAAAATTAATAAACAATAAAAATGCCATAAATCTTTCCCATAGTTTGTAGACACTATAACTTTTGCGCAAATCAATCAATATATGCTTATTGAGATTTTTTTTAATTGATTTTTTTTTACGAAAAATATGTCGAAGAATACATATTGGCCTAAACTGATGAAGAATGAAGAAATAATTTTTTTTTTTTAAATGGGGGATATTTATTATAGCAAAAAGTAAAAAATATAGTTTTTTTTCAAAATTGTCACTCTTTTTTTGTTTATAGCGCAAAAAATAAAAACTGCAGAGGTGATCAAATAGCACCAAAAGAAAACTCTATTTGGGGGAAAAAAAGACGCACATTTTGTTTGGGTACAGCATTGCATGACTGCGCAATTGTCAGTTAAAGCGACGCAGATACCCAGCCATACTCGGTGATACCCTGCAATACCCAGCCATAGACGCCCCCTCACCACCCTCCGGTGCTTCTACCAACTCGCCAGTACGATCAAAGCCAGAATCTTTTTTTTTTTTTTTTTTTTTTTATTTATTTCAGGCTTCCCAGCCTAGAAGTGAGATGTGGGGTCATATTGACCCCCAGATTTCACTGTAAAGAGGACCTGTCACCCCATATTCCTATTACAAGGGATGTTTACATTCCTTGTAATAGGAATAAAAGTGATCAAAAATATATTTTTGGGGAAAAAAATGTCAAACTAAAATAAAGAAAGTAAAATGAACAATAAAAAAAAAAAAATTAAAAATTGAAAGCGCCCCTGTCCCCATGTGCTCGCATGCAGAAGCGAACGCATACGTAAGCCCTGCCCACATATGAAAACGGTGTTCAAACCACACATGTGAGGTATCGCCGCGAACGTTAGAGCGAGAGCAATAATTCTAGCCCTAGACCTCCTCTGCAACTCAAAACATGTAACCAGTAAAAAAAAATTAAAGCGTCGCCTATGGGGATTTTTTAAGTAGCGACGTTTGGCGCCATTCCACGGGCATGTGCAATTTTGAAGAGTGACATGTTCGATATCTATTTACTCAGCATAACTTCATCTTTCACTTTATGCAAAAATTGGGCTAACTTTACAGTTTTTTTGTTTTTTTTTAAGCACAAAACTGTTTTTTCCCCCAAAAAAACGCATTCTAAAAATTGCTGCACAAATACCGTGTGAGATAAAAATTTGCAACGACCACCATTGTATTCTCCAGGGTCTTTGCTAAAAAAAATATATATAATGTTTTGGGGTTCTCTGTAATTTTCTAGCAAATAAATGATGATTTTTACATGTAGGAGAGAAATGTCAGAATTGTCCTGGGTGCTCCAGAACGCCTGATGGCGCTCCCTGCATATTGGGCCTCTGTATGTGGCCACACTGTGTAAAAGTCTCACACATGTGGTATCGCCGTACTCAGGAGTAATAGCAGAATGTGTTTTGGGGTGTAATTTGTGGTATGCATATGCTGTGTGTGAGAAATAACCTGATAATATGACAATTTTGTGGAAAAAAAAAAAAAGGAAAAAAAATCTTGATTTTGCAAAGAATTGTGGGAAAAAATGACAACTTCAAAAAACTCATCATGCCTCTTACTAAATACATTGGAATGTCTTTCCATTTGGGGGGTATTTGTACTTTTCTGGCATGTTAGGGTCTCAAGAATTGAAATAGGCCGTCAGTACTTCAGGTGTGATCAATTTTCAGATATTGGCACCATAGCTTGTGGACTCTATAACTTTCACAAAGACCAAATAATATCCACCAATTTGTACTTATTTTTACCAAAGATATGTAGTAGTATAAATTTTGGCCAAAATTTTTGAAGAAAAAATTACTAATCTGCTAAATTTTATAACAGAAACGAAGAAAAATTCATTTTTTCGCAGAATTTTCGGTCTTTTTTCTTTTATAGCACAAAAAATAAAAAACTGAGAGGTGATTAAATACCACCAAAAGAAAGCTCTATTTGTGTGAAAAAAAGGACAAAAAATTCATATAGGTCCAGTGTTGCATGACTGAGTAATTGTCATTCAAAATGTGAGAGCACCAAAAGCTGAAAATTGGTCTGGTTATTAAGGGTGTTTAAGTGCCCAGTGGTCAAGTGGTTAAAGGGTGCCCTGACTGGAAAAAGATTGAGAAACACAGACATAGAGGAACCCACCTCTCCATTATCCTCCTGCAGCCGCTGAATGCCTGTGGGAGGGAGAGGTGGAGAAGCGGCGGCAAATGGAGAAATTGGTTCCTTTACATGCAGCCACCCACTTGCGACCGGGCCCTGTTCCGCCACCAAACTATCAGGGGGGCCCTTCATGGTTTCTTGCATCGGGGCCCTGAAGGTTCTAGTTACGCCACTGATGGGGACCTTGGATTGGGGGCTCCTTGAGGGTAGGGACCAATGTGAGTGTGCAATGTACAGGGATAGGGGTAGACACTCACTCAGGTTGAACTGGATGGACTGGTGTCTTTATTCAACCTTACTAACTATGAAACTATGAAACTATTATAGAGTGGCAGCATAGTGTGAGCAGCCTCCAGCCTATTACCAGGTGTGTCAGTGGGGACTAAGCATCTTAACCACTTCAGCCATGGAAGATTTTACCCCCTTCCTGACCAGAGCACTTTTTTTAGATATTTATTTTTTCACCAGGATCGGTGCTGACACCGCACCGGTCCTGAGGAGGTGGGGGCAGGAGTTTTTAGGTGAGGCCGTGGCTTCCTCCTAGTCCGCAGGTCCGGCTTCATGGACTAGGCCGAAGCCACAGCCTCACCTAAAAACTCCTGCCCGAAGCTCCTCAGGACTGGCGCGGTGTCCATAAAAAAAAAAACTGGATTCGAATTGTGAATCGAGTTTTTTTTTTTTTAAATGACAAATTTATTTTTTTTGAAAATCGCCCAGCTCTAATATGGGAAGGGGGGGCAGGATTAAACGCAGATACATAAAATGTGCATACATACATCTAAACAGCGGCGGCTGGTGCTCAAAATTTTTGGGGGGCACAACATTTTTTATAAACCAAATCATCAAATGCAGCCACTGTGCCGTCAAATGCTGCCACTGTACCCTCAAATGCAGCCACTGTGCCATCAATCGCAGCCACTGTGCCCAAACGCTTCTACTGTGCCCAACAAACGCTGCCACTGTGCCATCAAACGCTGTCATTGTGCCATCAATTGCAGCCACTGTGCCATCAAATGCTGCCACCGTGCCATCAAACGCTGCCACTATGCCATCAAACACTGCCACCGTACCAATTTAACACTGCCACTGTGCCCTCAAATGCTACAACTGTGCCATCAAAAGCTGTCACTGTGCCATCAAACACTGCCACTGTGCCATCAATTGCAGCCACTGTGCCCTCAAATACTGCCACTGTGCCATCAAACGCTGCCACTGTTCCATCAATTGCAGCCACTGTGCCCTCAAATGCTACAACTGTGCCATCAATTGCAGCCACTGTGCCATTAAACGCTGCCAGTGTGCCATCAAATGCTGCTAGTGTGCCCCCCCCTGCCCGCTCGCCATCTACACACATGCACATACATGCACATACATACACACATACACACACAAATATAAAGTCTTTTCAAAAACGGCAGTGCTTTATCTTACCTCTTCCTGCCGGGTACTGCACTGTAGGGGTAGACAAAGAGCGCACACTGCTTTCACTTTAGTTATAAGCAGTGTGATGACTCCAAGCTCCCCGCACAGTGCCGATTACACTTCGGCTGAAGATCGAGGAACTCGGTCTCAGCCGCCCGCTCCTTCAGATATACAGGGGGGCCCTCAGGGTGATCTCAGCGACCCCTATCATTTCGCCACTGGTCCCCATTCATATACTTGGGCCAATTTTGGACAGAAGCCAATTAACCTACCTGCATGTCTTTGGAGTGTGGGAGGAAACCCACACAGGCACAGGGAGAACATGCAAACTCCAGGCAGGTAGTGTCATGGTTGGGATTTGAACCAGTGACCCTTTTTACTGCCAGGTAAGAGTGCTAACCACTACACCACTGTGCCGCCCAATAATAGTGCACACAAAGTAAGCAACAAGTAACTGGATAGGGGATGAAAAAACTATATTGTAACAAGGCAAGTCAACTCAATGCATAAACCAGTAGGCAGGCAACTGAACATGTTTAAAGATGCTAAACTAAGAAGGGTGAACTTTGGCCTATAATATGACAATTAACTATCCATCAACAAGACTACCCAAATTTTTACTTGTATAAATGGTGAACATGCTCTGCACTCTCTAAGCCCAGCCCTGACAATGAGTTGCAGCGCATGTTCCATCTATTGAAATGCCAAAGCCAAATCCACCGGCAGGCAATCTTCCCTCCTGAATAGGGATGAGCTCAGGCGTGTTCGCATGGAACACGTGCAGAGCCCGCCAGGAAGTGAGCGCAGTGCTGCGCTAATCATAGGCAGTGAGACATTGCCCAGATGCGTGGCTGCAGAGATCGGGCAATGTCTCACTGCCTGTGATTAGCGCAGCGCTGCGCTCACTTCCTGGCGGGCTCTGCACGTGTTCCATGCGAACACGCCTGAGCTCATCCCTACTCCTGAACATGAGTGTATTAGGGGAATAGACAATTGCTTTATTCTCTATACTACTGTAAGCATGCAACACAGCTGAGATATGCCTGCTCCAATGCTACCTTCTTTCTGCAGAAAGGGTCCCCAACATGTCAAAGAGAGTGTAAACAAACCACTCTGACTGTGGATCCCCTTGAAGGTGTCAGTACTAGGATTGCTTTAAGAGGAAGTAAAGGCAAAAAAAATAAAAAATAAAAAACACGCCCTGTAAGGCAAAGGCATAATGAGCTAGTATGCATAGCATACTAGCTCATTATGAATAACTTACCTGAGAACGAAGCCCCCGAAGCGGTCCTCCGTCTTCCTCTTCGCCGCTGCCATGTATCCCGGAGCGACTTCCGGGTCTCGCTGCTCCGGTGCTGGGACTTTCCGGAGCCGCGATGATGTCACTCCCGCGCATGCGCACGGGAGCCGACACTCGCGGCATGCGCCATAGACAGCAGTGGCTGTCTTCGGGTAAATATCTCCTAAACCGTATAGGTTTAAGAGATATTTCTTGGACCTACAGGTAAGCCTTAATCTAGGCTTACCTGTAGGTCAAAGTGGTTTGTAAGGGTTTACAACCACTTTTAGGACCCAGCAAAACTCACCAGACACAGCCTTTGCCTGCTAAACAACAGTGATTGGCCAGTTAACCTTTAAATCACCTGTATCAGCACACCTGAACATGGCCGTCTTTACCGCAGAGCAAACGGGGTAGCTGTCCAGGGCCATTTCACTGTTTGGGGCCCAAAGCAGAGCTGCCAATAAGGCCCCTTTCACACTGAGGCGGTTTTCAGGCGCTACAGTGAAAAAGATAGCGCCTGTGTAGCGCCTGAAAAAACCGGCCCCTTTCACTCCAGTGTTTAAGCCGGAGGGCTTTCACACTGGAGCGGTGCGCTAGCAGGACGGTGAAAAAAGTTCTGCTAGCCGCATCTTTGGAGTGGTGAAGGAGCGGTGTATTCACCGCTCCTAAACCGCTCCTACCGATTGAAATCAATGGGACAGCGCGGCGCTTTGCGGGCGGTTTTAACCCTTTTTTGGCCGCTAGCGGGGGTTAGCTAGCGGCCGCAGACTGCCGCTAAAACGACGGTAAAGCGCTGCTAAGAAAGGGGCCTAAGCCCTTGCGGTGCCCGCGAATTGGCGCTGAAAATCCCCACTGTCTGCGGTAAAGATGGCCCTGTGCCTGTCTGTCACAGACAGTTATCGGCCAGCATCAGCAGGTAGGCACACAGTACTGTGCAGCAGTGCCAGTGCTGCATTAGTTTTTATGAAGGAGCCGGCCTCAGCGGGACAGGGCCTTGAGCTCCCCACCCACTCTGGCCCCACCCCTTGCTATGCTGCCTGCAAGCGTGTATGTGATCGGACTCGGAGGAGGAGTCAGAGGGCGGCGCGGAGTGGAGACTGTGGAGTGCTGTCAGAGAGAGTGCTGGTGCCTGAAGTGAAACTAGCATAGCAGCAGACCAGCAGTGTGGAGGAATTGATCGGGTTCGGAGCTGAGCTGGCTAGGAGGACAAGGTAGGCCTTCTTTCTCCTCCCCTGGCTCCTGCACCCCATGTGTAGAACAGTAGAAATTTTAAAAACCTGCCACCTCCCTAGCACCAATAGATAGATTTATGCATTGCATGAATTTATCTATGGCCCAGCCCCTTTTTGGGTACCTGAATTACAGCTGCGGGAGGTGTTTTGAAGCAACTTATTAGAGCCATAGGCTCTAATAGGCATCAAAAAAGTGACCTGCGAGCGCTCTGGAATGGCGCTCACAGGTCACTTTTTTGATGCCTTTTCTAGCTGTGTTAGAAAAGCAAATGAATATTCACTTTCCTAACACTAAACCGTCTCTCCGCCAGTCAAGTGCTTGGGTCTGTTACCTGTCACCTGATTGGCTGAAACATCAGATCTGGATGCCTATCAGGAGGAGAGGACGGGAGATGAGGAAGGCAGGAGACACATGAAGGACCAGGCTCGTTGCTGTCACCCGATGCCCCACCAAGACAGAGTAAGTGCGTGGCCTTCTTCTGAAGAGTCCTCCCCTGGATAACTACGAAGTCGCTGGGCCTCTCCACAACCTGAGATGGCACTGGACCACCTCCGAATCCTTTCCTTCGTTTCCTTGCCTCGGGCTAGCCAGCCCAGAGACATAAAGTCGAGGGAATCCGCACCCCAGGCCATAGACGTCCTGGGGGCTGGTCAGGAGGACCAGGACAATGGAGTCAGAACATACTTCTAGACCGGAACCTCGGACCACGTGACATCCGCATCTTAAGTACCCTCTCACAGAAAGCACAGCAAGAGTGACACTCCCACTGGCCTGGCTCTGAAAGAAAGTAACCTTAAAGGGGTTGAAAAGGTTCGACTTTTATTTTCTAAATAGGTTCCTTTAAGCTAGTGCATTGTTGGTTCGCTTATCTTTTCCTTCGATTTCCCTTCTAAATGTTTTTTTTTCTTTGTTTTCTTTGTCTGAATTTCTCACTTCCTGTTCCTCCTCAGTAAGCTGTTCAGTAAGCTGTTCTGGCTGACTAACCACCACTCGGATGATGGTGTGAAGTTTACTGAGGAGAAACAGGAAGTGAGAAATTCAGACAAAGAAAAAAAACATTTAGAAGGGAAATCGAAGAAAAAGGTAAGTGAACCAACAATGCACTAGCTTAAAGGAACCTATGTAGAAAATAAAAAATGAACCTTTACAACCCCTTTAAAGCACCCAACCAGACTGTGTTTCCATGCCTGCCAGAAGAGACAGTGCCCCCTATGGCCAGGCTGAACACCCTATAGTCCAGTCAGACTGATGCTGAGGTCAAAATTTTGAATAATTATACCCAAACCAAACTGCAGTTCAGGTGTAACATTAAATTTCAAAAACATAGCGCGTTCACTTCAGGAGCCGGCGCTACAGTGATGTGACGATGGCTGCAATGTAATTGGGGTGCAGTGATGTGTAAATGGGCTCTATAATGTGAAAATGTCTGCAATGTAATGGGGCGCTGTGATGTGAAGAGGCTGCAATGTAATGGAGTGCTGGGACATGAAAGGGAACTGAGGACACTGTGGGTCTGCTGTGAAGGGGGTCTGCAAAGTTTTTTTTTTCTTTTTTCTTTAGAGAATTCTATGTGTGTGTCTGTTTTTTGAGATGTTGGGGTGAAGAGCAAAATAGCATTGGGGGGGGGGGGGGGCAAAAAAATGTTTGCCCAGGGCCCAAACCATATTAAAGATGGCCCTGCACCTGAACTGTAAGGCCGCGTACACACGCGGGGACTGTTCGCCCAACTTTGTCCGTCAAACAGTTTCGGCAAACAGTCCGCTCAAAATTAGCATGGACGGACATGGCCACACACGACGAACGAACAGTTTGCTGAAACCGTGCGCGATGACGTGAACGGCACGTACGACGGGACAAAAAATACGACGTCCTATACACTGCATTATAACTTTCGGCGTGTAAATCCTTTCTGAGCATGCGCGGAACTTAGTTTGACGAACAAGCCTACACACGAGGGGACTGTTCGCTGAAACAAAGTTTCAGCGGACAGTTTTTCGGAATTTCCGAAAAACCTTGTTCAGCGGACTGTTCGCTGAAACTGTCCGCTGAAAGCCCACACACGAGCGGACTGTTTGCCGAAACACTGTTCAGCGGACAAAGTTGGGCGAACAGTCCCCGCGTGTGTACGCGGCCTAACCTGTTATCTGCTCCTAGCCTGACATTATCACGAGCCATACATAAAAAGGGAAGACTATCATGGATCCTGAGCAGGCTTAGTTATTTGCACAGGAACTTTGTCATTTCAAGTCCAGGAAATGGCTACAGAGCTCACCAAGGTAAAATCTCCTACTACCACTGCTACAAAAACTCCATCATCTGAATTTTGTTTGCCTGACTGGTTTTCTGGTGACTGTTAAGGGTTTTGCAGCTTTAAAAACAGCTGCAAATTATATTTCACGTTAAAGCCATCCTCGTCTGGCTCTGAAACTCTGGAACTAAACCATCCAGCCCTGCTAACAGTAGATGCCTTCTTTGAAGCCCTCTGGTTGCTATATAATGATCCAGATCGTGCAACTACTGCAGAATCAACCCTGCGTAACTTACAGCAAGGAACTACCACAGCTGAAATGTATTGCTCAGAGCTTCGCAGGTGGGCCCTGAAATCTGTCTGGAATGATTCAGCTCTCCCCAGCCAATTTAGAATAGGTCTTTCAGATGCAATTAAGGATGCTTTGGTCAACTTTTCCTACTGAGCCTCACTGAAGGAGGCTATGTGTCTAGCCATTATAATTGACCGCCTCCAGCGGGAGAGTAGGCAAGAAGTCCTTACGGCTGTGGCAAATTATATATCTCCCTTGCCACCTGATTATTCCCCCAGTGCCAGATCTGAGGAAGAACCTATGCAGTTAGGCTCCACCCATTTATCTGCCCAGGAACACACACACCGGCGTAACATGGGATTCTGCTTATATTGTGGCCTCAAGAGTCATATGCTCCGTTCTTGCCCTACACATCCGGGAAACTCCAGGACCTAGGTGATTGTGGGGAGGTCACCTTAGGTCTGCTTTCATCTCCCAGGAGGACAATCGTATACATTTACCCGCTGTAATTCACTTTGGGACAGGGGCTCATGAACTGCTAGCCTTTGTAGATTCTGGAGCCACTGAGAATTTTATTGATAAGACTCTGATTACTGCTTTGTCCTTAGAAACTCATGCTCTAGATTGCCCAGTCCACCTGATTTCTGTGGATAATCGCCTCTCTCACAAAATCTAGTGCTCCAATCCACGACCCTTTCCAATTACAATTGGGGGCCTTATCATTAGGAGAAGATTTTATGCCTTGTCATTGACTCTCCAGCCACTACTTTAAATCCTAGGCCTTCCTTGGCTACAGAAGCACAATCTAGTAATTGACTGGCGAATAGGAAATATCCTGGCTTGGTCCAATCAGTGCAGGGCCGCACTGGGAATAAAAACCAGCCCTGGAAAAAATGTCATACCAGCCCCACAGCATTATTATACCAGCCCAACAGCATAACGCCATTATTTTCTTGTTCATGAAAAGGAAAACCATACATTTTAAAGCACATTTGATGAAGAGTGTATTATATATAGATATGAAATCACATAGGGATATATATATATATATATATACATATATATATATATATATATATATATATATATATGCAAATTTCAGTTAAAAGTGGTAAGTGTACAATCATCAAGGGGGACCCCAGGAACTCAGAACATGGGGGGGTGGGACCACCTTCCACAGAAAGAATACACTAAGGTAAGTGGGGTGGGTGCCCACCAAATGCATCTTTACTCTGCCCGTGAATGCGGCCTCACTGTGCCCACAAATGCGGCCTCACTGTGCCCGCCATTGCAGCCTTACTGTGCCCATTATTGCAGCCTCACTGTGCCCATCAAATGCAGCTTTACTGTGCCGTGAATGCAGTCTCACTGTGCCAATGAATGCAGCCTCACTGTGCCCATGAATGCAGCCCCTCCTGTGCCCCATGTCCCAGTCTGCAGTCCCTGTCTGTGGGAAAGTGTGTTGTTGATGCTCGGTACGGTACCTTGCATGCCAGCAGGATATCCATAATGGGCAGCAGCAGGCAGGGTCTGTTCTCGTTTTGGATAGGGATGGTGCTCCTTCCAGAGGATCTGTTTGCTGTGAGATGAAGTGGTCCCTGGCTACCTGCACCTTCAGCCGTCCTCATTTTTCAGCCCCAGTCAGCCTGTCCTCTGGTCCTGGGGAAGTGGAGAGCACTGGGTGGGTGCTGCAGAGAAGGGGGAGCAGAGAGTACTGACGGGGTTGGAGAACACATGGGTGGGGGAAAAGAGCAGGGGGTAGTGGAGATCACAGGGGTGGGGAGCGGAGAGTGCTGGGGGGAACTTGAGAGTACTGGGGGGGCAAAAAGAACAGGGGTGGAGAGCATGGTAGGCTGAGAGCACTGAGGGGGCTAAAAGTGTGGGGTGGCGAAGAACACTGGGGGGCAGAAAAACAGGGGTGGAGAGCACGGGGGCTGGAGAGTACTGGGGGGGTACAAAGAGTAGGGGAGAGTGGAGAGCAATGGGGGGAGCTTGAGAGCACCAGTGGGGGCCAGAAAAAAACAGGGGGAAAAGCACGGGAGACTGGAGAGCATTATGGGAGGTGGAGAGCATTGGCTCGGTTGGAGAGCACATGGGTGGGGGCAAAATGCAGGGGGGAGTGGAGAGTACAGGGGTGGGGAGTGGAGAGTGCTGGGGGAGCCAAAAAGAACAGGAGTTGAGAGCATGGGGGTAGAGAGCACTGGGGGGAGTTGGAGAACAATGGGTGGAGTTTGAGAGCATCAGGGGGCCAGAAAGAACAGGGGTGGGGAGAATGGAGGGCTAGGGAACACTGGGGTGGGTAAAGAACAGGGGGAGCACTGGGGGGGAAACAGGGGGGAGCACTGGGGGAGTGGAGAATGGGGGAGAGCACTGGGGGGAGTGGAGAGCACTAGGGGGGAGTGGCACTGGGGGAGTGAAGAGCACGGGGGAGGAGCGCACTGGGGGGGGGAGAACAGGGGGGAGAGCACTGGGAGGAGTGGAGAGCACAGGGGGGAAGAACAGGGGGGAGAGCACTGGGGAAAGTGAAGAGCACTGGGGGGGAGAACAGGGGGGAGGGCACTGGGGGAAGTGAATAGCACTGGGGGGGGAGAGTGGAGAGCACTAGGGGGGAGAAGAGCACTGGGGGGTGAAGAGCACTAGGGGGAGGGCACGGGGGGTGAAGAGCACTGGGGGGAGAGCACTGGGGAGAGTGGAGAGCACTAGGGGGGAGAAGAGCACTGGGGGTTGAAGAGCACTGGGGGGAGAGCAGGGGGGTGAAGAGCAATGGGGGGGTGGAGAGCACTGGGGGGAGCAATGGGGGGTGAAGAGCACTGGGAGGGGATAGCACTGGGGGAGAGCAGGGGGGTGAAGAGCACTGGGGGGATAGCACTAGGGGGGAGAAGAGCACTGGGGGGTGAAGAGCACTGGGGGGAGGGCACGGGGGTGAAGAGCACTGGGGGGGAGAGCACTGGGGGGTGAAGAGCACTGGGGGGTGAATAGCACTGGGGGGGAGAGCAGGGGGGTGAAGAGCACTGGGGGGTGGAGAGCACTGGGGGGAGCAATGGGGGGGTGAAGAGCACTGGGAGGGGATAGCACTGGTGGAGAGCAGGGGTGGTGAAGAGCACTGGGGGGGATAGCACTGGGGGAGAGCGGGGGGTGAAGATCACTGGGATGGTAGCTAGAGAAGGATGGGGAGAACTGGAGAGCAGGTTGGGGGGGCAGAAAGAACAGGGGTGGAGAGAACTGTGGGGGAGGGGCTGGAGAGTGTGGTGGGGAGGAGAGCACTGGGGGGGCAGGGAGCACGAGGTGAACTGGGGGGGGCAGTAAAAGAAGTTGGATAGGAGGATCAGCAGGGGGGTTGCATATAGAGGAAATGAGCTTTCTATATTCCTCCATGCAGCCGCTGAATGCTTGATTCTCCTCTCCCTCCTGCAAGCATTCAGCGACTGCATGGAGGAATATAGAAGGCTCATTTCCTCTATATGCAGCCCCCTGCTGATCCTCCTATCCATGCACACAGGGCGGGCTGTACGGGTGGCATCTAAGCCTCTTGATCACAGCGTTGGCTGGCAGTGGCTCTGTGTTCGGCGGCTGCTCTGTAACAGGGCCCCGCCTCCTCAGACCGGCTCACGTGATCGGTGGAACGTTGATTTTCTCTACTATCACACGAGCTGGTCAGGGGGGCAGGGCCAGCCAGCGCTGTGATGCGCAGTAGAGAGCAGGGGATGCAGCCGCAACTAAAAGCGGCCCGAGGGCAGGTGGCCTACCGGGAAATCTCCCGGTATCCCGGTAGGCCATTCCGGCCCTGAATCAGTGTGTAAAAAAACTGCATGAACAGATTCTGCTTTGTTATAAGGACTTTCAGAATGTGTTTTCTAAAGGGATTGCTGACGCTTTACCTCCTCATCACAGTTATGGTTGTCCCATTGACCTCTTGCCTAACACTACACATGCTCGAGGGAGAGTTTTTCCACTATCTGAGCCAGAGAATCTTGCCTTGCAAGAGTATACCCAGGAAAACCTAGCTAAGGGCTTCATCCGCCCCACTTCTCCCGCAGGTGCAGGGTGCTTCTTTGTCTCGAAGAAGGATGGGGGACTGAGACTTTGTGTTGACTACAGAAGTCTAAATACAGAGGCGGCTCTCTAATTAGGCAAATTAGGCGGTCGCCTTAGGCCTCGCCCCCCACATGGGGCCTCGCGGCCGCCTAATTTGCCCATACCGCAACCTCAATGATTCGCTGGGACCGTCCTGCAATATGATCCATTCTTGACCCGAGTTCCTGGTGAATCAGAGTCCCGCAATGCCCGGGGCTTGTGCGGGGTGTCTCCATTCCCGCACACCGCAAACTCCACTGTGCATTGCAGCCAGCATCTCTTCCCAGCTGTCTGACACAGACAGGGCACTGCGGAGCGAACCAAGCGCACTGTGCAATTCACATGTGATCCGAGTGCAGTACAATTTCAGCCCATTCATGTCTGCAGTCTATGACCATCTCTTGCAGTGGCAGCCCGTCCATTAGCCCGGGTTGACACTGATGTGAGTGCGATTACAGCGCCGGTTCCCGCATCGCATCTCTCCCGCAGGCAATTCACACTGCCCTCTGCTGTGGGTGTCAATACATTGTTAATGACCTTCTGATATATGGGGGCAACTCTGTGCTGGATGGGTTATATTAACTTGACCTTCATGTAAATGGAGAAATAGGCGTGTAATATATAATTTATATGTAATATATATATTTGATTAAAGAAGAATTGGTTAGAGAGAATTCTATAAAATGGTGAACTCATAGTTCATAGAATTTAAAACTCTTAATATATGCAATTTATACAGTTATTTTTTTATCGCTTGAATTATTTTTCCAGTTATGGATGTGAATGGGGCCTCATGTCTCAGCTTTGCCTAAGGCCTCACAAAGCCTAGGGCCACCTCTGTCTAAATAAGATAACTGTTCCCAATCGGTATCCTCTTCCTCTCATCACAGAGTTGTTCTCCCAAATCCAGGGAGCCAAAATCTTCTCCAAAATGGACTTAAGGCGAGCCTGTAATCTGGTGCGCATCCATGTAGAAGACAAATGGAAGACAGCCTTTAAGACCAAGGATGGTCATTACGAATCTCTCATCATGCCTTTCGGTCTCAGGGATGTGGCAGCTGTCTTTCAGAACTTTATGAATGACATTTTCCGTGACATGTTGGGTCGCTTCATGCTTGTATACTTAGATGATATTTTGATATACTATCCCAATCTTGAAACACATCAGGGGCACGTCTGCTCAGTATTGGCCCGATTAAAGGCTCACTCCTTTTTTGTAAAGCCCGAAAAGTGTTTATTCCATGCCAAATAAGTACCTTTCCTGGGCTACCTAATTTCTGACACAGGCCTCACCATGGATCCAGCCAAGATTCAAGCCATTTTAGACTGGGCCCCACCCTAAGACCTGAAGGCAATTCAGCGCTTCCTGGGCTTTGCAAATGTCTAGCGGAAATTCATTAAGAACCAAGGCCCCTTTCACACATGCAGACAGTATGTCCGTATTTCATCCATCCGTTTGCGTTTGCATTCCTATGGGACAGCGGGTGTCTGCGGATGAATATCCGCAGACACCCGCTATTGTCCGCCTCCGCTACTGTCCGATTCTGCAGACGGAGGAAAATCCTATTTTTCTATCTGTCTGCAGAGCGGATTGAATGAACACGGACAGATGGTCCGTGCGCATCCGATCCCCATAGAGGAGAGCGGAGAGCTGACAGGGCCGTCCCTGCACAGTGTGCGGAGACCACCCTGTCCGCTGCCGGCTCAGCGGGGACAACGAAGCAATCCCCGATGAGCGAGCGGATTACCACGGGGTGGATCATTACTCATCCGCCCCGTGTGAAAGGGGCCTTAAGCACATCCCATCAGTGGCGTAGCGTGGGTTGTCAGCACCCGGGCAAGACAAATAATTTGCGCCCCCCTAACCTGCGGACTTTTAGCACTCCCGAGTCCCTTCCAATACAATAGTACTGACCTACCTGATTCCTATACTGCTCCCTACACTAACCTACTTTATTTCAATACTGGCCAACCTGATTCCTTTACTGACCACTATACTATACTGTCCACTACACCGAGAACTACACTGACCACTACACTGACCACTATATTGTCCACTACACTACACTGACCACTATACTACACTATCCACTATACTACACCGACCACTATACTACACTGTCTACTATACTATACAGTCCACTACACTGACCACTATACCATACTGTCCACTACACTACACTGACCACTATACTATACTTTCCACTATACTACACTGACCACTACACTGACCACTATATCATACTGTCCACTACACTGACCACTATACTATACTGTCCACTACACTACACTGACCACTATACTATACTATGCACTACACTGACCACTATACCATACTGACCATTACATTACACTGACCACTATACTACACTGACCACTATACTGACCACTGCACTATAGTGTCCACTATACTACACTGACCACTATACTGACCACTACACTATACTTACCACTGCACTATACTGTCCACTATAATACACTGACCACTATACTGTCCACTATACTACACTGACCACTATACTGGCCACTACAATATACTGGCCACTACAATATACTGGCCACTACACTATACTGACCACTATACTGAACTGACCACTATACTGTCCACTACACTATACTGACCACTACACTATACTGTCCACTATACTACGCTGACCACTATACTACACTTACCACTATACTATACTGTCCACTATACTACACTGACCACTATACTGAACTGACCACTATACTATACACTACACTATACTGTCCACTGCACTATACTGACCACTACACTATACTGACCACTACACTACACTGACCACTATACTATACTGACCGCTATACTGTCCACTACGGTATACTGTCCACTACACTACACTGACCATTATACTGACCACTACACTATACTGACCACTGCACTATACTGTCCACTATACTACACTGACCACTATACTACACTGACCACTACACTACACTGACCACTGCACTATACTGTTCACTATACTACACTGACCACTATATTGACCACTACACTACATTAACCACTATACCATACTGTCCACTATACTGTCCACTACAATATACTGACCACTACACTACACTGTCCACTACACTATAGTGACCACTACACTACACTGACCACTATACTACACTGACCACTATACTGCCCACCATAATGCACTGACTACACTATACTGTCAACTACACTATACTGACCACTACACTGACCACTGCACTATACCGTCCACTATACTACACTGACCACTATACTGACCACTACGCTATACTGTCCACTATACTACACTGACCACTATACTGTCCACTGTGCTATATTGTCCACTGTGCTATACTATCCACTACACTATATTGACCACTACACTATACTGACCACAATACTGACCACTAGACTGTCCTGCCTATAGTCTTCCTATACTGACACTACATATACGGTGCCCCCCCCCCCCAGTCCATCCATTCCTCACCTTCTTGTCCTGCATCGGTCCGGACTCCAGAGGATAGGAGGAGGAGGAGGAGACAGCGGCCCCAGTGGCTCACACTTTCCAGTGCTGGTTTCCTGTGTCCCCCGCGCTCCGGCCGCCATGTTAAGTGTTTCCCAGGGCACTGTGATTGGGCGCATGGGGGTCATGTGCAGAGGCGGGACTTCAGGAGCAACTGCGATCACGGACGGGCCAGCCCTACGCCGCACATGACCCCCATACGACCAATCATAGGGTGCTGGACACTGAACATGGCGGCCGGAGTGCGGGGGACGCAGGAAATTAAAATTAGGAGGCGGCAGCACTGTGACACTACTGACGCGAAATTGCGCCCCCCCCCAAATGCCGCACCCGGGGCCACAGCAACCCCCGCACCCCCCACGCTACGCCACTGCATCCCATCACCTCTCTCACCAGGAAGACTCAGACTAAGTTTAAATGGACTACTGAAGCCCAGTCAGTCTCCACTCAGCTGAAGAAAGCCTTTACCTCTGCACCAATTCTATGCCATCTTGTTCCGGAGCTGCCTTTTAGTGTGGAGGTAGATGCATCTGAAGTAGGGGTGGGGGTGTTTTTGTCACAAAAAGGATCCTGGAGGGAGCTCGCTATCCATTCATAGTTCTGGCTGACCACAAAAACCTTGAATACATCCGTTCTGCTAAAAGACTGAACTCACGTCAAGCCAGGGGGTCATTGTTCTTCCCCAGATTTGATTTAACAATTTCTTATCTACCAGGGCCAAAAAACATTAAGGCTGATGCCTTGATCTCGACGCTTTTTATCAGAGTTTCCTTCTCCGTTTCCTCCACAACCCATTATCTCTGAAGAAAGGATTTTGGCCTTCACCCAGATGGACATCTCTGAGGCCTTGTTACCTACACAGGCTGAAGCCCCTCCCTCCACTCCCTCTGGTATGCTTTTTGTGACCCTGGCTCTTCATTTGCAGGTATTGCAGCAGGTACATGCATCAAAACCTGCAGCACATCCGGGACTTAGACAGACTTTTGAGACTATCTCTCTCAACCTCTGGTGACCATCGATTAGGCCTTCGTCCAGTCCTGTGACGTTTGTGCCAAAAGGAAGAGCAGTACCTCTAAGCCCTCCAGTCTCCTAAGTCCTCTTCTGATATCTATCGGTCCTTGGACCCATTTATCTATGGACTTTATCACTGACTTGCCTCTGTCCCAGGGATGTTCCATGATCTGGGTGGTAGACAGGTTCAGTAAGATGGCCCACTTTGTTCCGCTTCTGAAACTTCCATCGACTAAAGAATTTGCATCTTTATTCATTAAACTTGTTTTCAGGCTCCATGGGGCACCAATTAACATTGTTTCAGACCATGGGTCTCAGTTTATAGCCCAGTTTTGGAGGGCCCTCTGCTCTCAGCTGGGGATTACGTTATTGTATTATTCAGCATATCATCCTGAGACAAATGGCCAAACAGAAAGGACTAATCAGACGCTAGAGAAGATGGTACGTTGTCTGATGGCCAATGATGAGGTGGAGTGGGTCAACATCCTTCCGTGGGCAGAGTTTGCCTTTAATAATTGTGCCAGCACATCTACAGGGACCTCTCCTTTCTTTTGTGTTTACGGTTGCATCCTCCTGTGTGCTCCTTTTTATCTTTCACCCTCCTCTGTTCCAGATGCCAACACTACGATTGAAAATTTCTCCAAATTCTAGTCCAATGTTAATCATGCTATTTCTCACTCTGTGCAAGCTTTTAAGAAAATGGCTGACAAGAGGCACTCAAAGGCACCAGGATATAAAGTTGGTGACAAAGTGTGGCTATCATCTAGGAATCTGTCCCTGCATGTTCAAGCTAAAAAAACTTGGCCCAAAATTCATCGGGCTCTATGAAATTTTGGAGATCGTTAATCCTGTGGCCTGTAGATTAAAACTTCCCCCATCTATGCTCATTCCAAATGTCTTTTATGTTTCATTGTTGAAACCTGTTGATTCCAGCCTCCAAGTAAATGAACCAGAACCTGTGGACGTGTTGGACAGTCAAGAATATGAAGTGGCATTTATTCTTGATTCCAGATGAGTGCGCAATTCCTTACAATACCTCGTTCATTGTAAAGGTTTCGGCCCAGAGGATTGGTCTTGGGTGCCAGCTCATGATCTTCATGATGACTGACTTAAGAAGAAATTCCATCTTCGTTATCCAAGTAAGCCTGGGAGTGCAGGAGCAACCCCTCAAGAAAGGGGGGGGGGGGTACTGTCAGTACTAGGATCCCTTTAAGACCCAGCAAAACTCACCAGACACAGCATTTGCCTGGTAAACAACAGTGATTGACCAGATAACCTTTAAATCACCTGTATCAGCACACAATCAGGGCTTGTGATAGAGTTGTTACCTTTGTGTGCTACTGTTTGACCCAGGTGATATCGGCTCTGTATATTTCGTGTATGACTCGGCTAGTTTTGACACTGCTTGCTCACTTCTGATTTGGTACCGTTTGGACTCTGATCTACCTGTGTATGACCCTAGACTATGCTTTAGCGCAGTGCGCAGTAGCCATCGGCCAGGCTGTGGTTACGTAATTCCTCCTACAGAGGCACGCCCACGGCCGGTGTCTGCTATATAAGCACCTGACACCATTTTAAACATGCCGTAGGTATAACGCTGAGAGTGCTACAGATGAGCTTGGCTGTGAGGGTCACCCATGTTTGGCAGTAATAGGTAAAATAGTTACTTCCCATTTTGAATGTTATACTTTCTTTCCAGATCAGCCCAATTACCCAAGTATTTTAATATTGTTATGTTACCTGCCTTATGTAAGACCATCTCCATCTGCTTCTATTTTAGATTGCAGTGTATGTGGCGGTTTTTCTGTCCAGACATCTGACTAAAGGACAACTTAAAAATTTTTATGAGAAACTTAGTTGTGATGGATATTAGCCAACTGGTCCTCTGCCACTAAGATCTTTACAGCACCTTTGCTTACTTACCAGTTAAGCTAAAGAAAATAAAATATTTTACATACAGCTGTTCTCAACCCTACGGTAAGGCTATAGGTATAACACACACTATGGATTAGCTCTTTCTACTATAGTATTCATTATACAATGTATCTGGTGATTAATCCCGTCTTTGGAAATTTACTCATGGGGATGTTAGTATGATCATTCCCACTTTATTTGATTACCGGTATACATTGTATGATGATGAATCTCTTTTGATACGGATGCACTACTCCCGTATTCTGAATTTCCATATAGTGTTTTGGCAGCTTGATGGGTGGCACAGGCTCAATGTTAAGTTTCAGTTTCTGATAACACTGAATTTGCATGTGCACCTATTTGCAGACGCCCATCTCTCGCTTTGCCATTTGTCCTCCGGGCTCCATCTGGGTCCCTTCTATTTCTCGGTCCTTTTCTGCGTGGGGATTCTGGTGGTTTGGCACTCTCTGGGTATTAACATAGGTTATGTTTTTCTTTTTTTATTGTTGGTCATGCATTAAAATGATTGTTACTATATGGTTGTGACCGATATATGTATATCTTTTTAGTATGAACTTCTCCTGAAGAAGCGCTATTTGAGCGCGTAACATGTCAAGCTATTTCTTCAATTAAAAACCTGGACCCACATGCCTTATTTCAATTTTCTGGAATTCTGAATAACTTCTTAGTAGCGGCTTTGTATCATTGATTATTGTATTATAAGTCATTATTGGAAAATACTAATGATTAGGCAGTCTGGGTTACAATGATAAAAAAATCTCTTTTATGCATTTGTTGTAACATATATATGTGAGTGTTTCATTATATATATTTGTAATAAAATATTTTTATAGATAGAGTACCCATGTGCCTCATAAAGTCCATTTAATATTAGCATCTTTCTTCTATAATCCATATCGGGATGCTGGCACATTCATTTAGGTGTGTTCGCGGTGTCACCCTGCGTTACTAGCGGTTTTTATACACCTTTTTTTCCTAGACTACGCTTTGTCTGATTGTACTGTAGTACCTTTATCTGCAGCAGTGAACTACAAGGTCCAGCCAACATCTACCTTCATCTGTAGCGGTAAAGTACAAGTCCTAGCTGACCTGCCTTCCACATGCAGGTAGAGAGCCGTAATGGGCTTTCATGAAAAAAATTGTGTTTTTGGGACCTGCCACTGAGGTACAGCACATTCCACAAATTCACGGAAGGGGGCAGAGTCTACCAGATTAAAAGGCAGCAATTGCAGTGCTAGCAATTTGGCCAAGCTAGCATTCAGATGCTGAGCATGTAGGGGTAGGGAAATTTGCCTGCTAAAATCAGATGGAGGTGTACTGATAGCAGATTGGCTGCAAGTACTTGGGACACCTATTGCAATACCTTCATTCCTCTCAGTGCAGGTTTTTGAGAGCACTGGAGGTATAGTGGGGTTGGAGATCCCAGATGAGGAGCAAGGAGAAATCCGCCTTTTTCTTTGATGTGAGTCTTTCAAGTGCTGTTGCCAATGGACTGCATGGGAGTTCATCATATGTCTGGTCAAGCATGTGGTGCCCAAGCCACGCTTTATCTACTTCAAACATAGACTGCTGCACACGTGTCAAAAAAAGGCCCACGCCAAGGAACTTTTCAAAATCAGCGTGGAGTCAGCAGCACCCTGCACCTGCGGAGTTCTGCAGTGTGATGCAGTAGGGAGGCTTCTCTTAAACTGCCCCCTAGAATACATCCTGCCTCGTTGGAGTTGTGCCTCCTTCTCCTCCTCTCTTCTGTCAGGCGCCCAAGTAGAGTCAGTGACCTCATCATCCTCTCCCTCCTCATCACTGGAGAAAACTTGGCAGTATGCTGCGGCTGGGGGAACATGACTGCCAGTTTCTAGTCCTTCTTGGGCACCCTCTCTCTGTAGGCTCACGTTACTCCCTTCCTCAACCTGGGAACCAACACTGGAGCCTTCTAATCACTGTGCATCCTCCATTAGCATGTACCCGACACAGTGGTCAAATAGTTTGGGGGACTCCTCCATGCATGATGGTGGGGCTACGGAATGAGTGACTGTGGACAAGGAGACGGTGGAATAGGCCACTTTGGCAGCTGCATTCGAAGGCAAACTACTCTGAGCCTGGGTGACAAAGGATGAGGAGGATGAGGACAGCTTTGTTATCCACTCCACCAACACTTCTGCATGTTCTGGCTCAATAACACGGCCAACAGCAGGAAAAAAGGACAAGCGTGCCCCACAGCCACCTTCAGAGGATGCTGCCACAACCAGCACTCTTGACTGTAGACACAGAGCCTGCTTTCCCTCTTTTAGTGGCCTGTGAGCATCTGCCTGTCCTTGGTGGCCTTCCGGACATGATGTATATGTATATAGATATGTTTGTTTGGCAACACCACACTGCAATGTATTGTGTGCTGTGTACTCCACCAGAAAAGTAGTAGCAACTGCACTATGGTTGCACTGTTTTGTGTGCTGTGGCGAAAAAAGGCAAGGGGCTACTGATCAAGGATGCATGCACTGTCCTGTCACCATTTGAGGAGACCACGAGGATGGTGAGCAGTGACAATGCATGCATCAGTGATACTGTCCCTCTTGTCTTCCTGTTGGAGCACATGCTTCATGGAATAATGGACAGGGCACTTGAGGCAGAACAGCGGGAGGAAGAGGAGGACTTCCTTACATCTCAAGTCCCTCTTTATCCAGATAGCATTCCTGTGGGCCCGCCAAACACACAGGAAGAGGAGAAGGAGGAGGATTGTGTCAGCATGGATGTAGAGGACAACACTCAGCAGCAGTCTTCAAGGGATGGTTTTCAGTCCCCAGAAACCCAAGGAGTTGTACGTGGTTGGGAGGAGGTAGTTTCTGACAATGTCATCCTCCGTGACCCAGAGGACTCATGATCGAATGCATCTACAAACTTGGGCTGTATGGCCTCCCTGATTCTGCAAAGCCTGCAAAAGGACCCTAGGATTTGTGGTATCAAGGAGAGGGATCACGACTGGCTGGCAACCCCTCTTGATTCATGTTACAAGTGTAAGGTTGCAGAATTCATCCTGCCTTCACAGAGGGAGCAGAGGATGAAACATCTTCAGGAGGCCATGAAGAAAGGTTTGTGCAATGCGTTTCCAGACCCTGGGAGGTTACAATTTCCTGGTGCTAGACAACATGTTGCTGAGGCTTCGGTCAGTCAGAAGAAGAGTGGTGGAGAAGGTGGCCGGCTGACCGATGCCTTTAGACAGTTTTTTAGTCTTCAGTGCCAGGGTCTGATCGGTTCAAGCAACCATCGCCAAAGTCTGCATTACATGGCGCAGGAATATCTTGGGGCAAGAGCAGACTTGGAGACCTTTCCAACAGACCATCCACTGGGTCTTGTGGCTGGACCACTGGCCAGAACTTGCTCAACATGCAGTTGAACTACAGGCCTATCCTGCATCCAGCATTCTTTCTGAACGCACATTCAGTGTTGCTGGGGGGTTTGTAACGGATCATAGCGTGCGCCTGTCCACAGACTCCATTGATAGGCTCACATTCATAAAAATGAATCAGTCTTGGATCAGCAGCAGCTATCAAGCACTTGATGCTGATGTAACTGATTGATTTTTCTATGGATGTGGTATCCCTTGAAGACTGCCTATACTGAGTGACTATCCTATTCCTCCACAATCTTGATGATGCTAGCTGACCAACAATATTTTTGGTTTAGGGCACCACCAGCACTGCCTAAGGCGCAATTTTTCTGCTTCTGTTTAACAGGGGCCTGTAATTACTTGTTGATCAAATAGTTCACAGCAGGGCCCGTTCCTGCGCCCAACAAGCGTAATTGTAATGAGTTACATTGTAATGCCCAACAAGCGTAACTTTGAGGGGTTACAGTGTTCTGGCACCACCAACACCTAAGGCCCAATTTTCTGCAGAATATTTAGGGCAGGCTGTGTAGTGTGTGTGTATATATATATATATATATATATATATATATATATACACTTCTGTTCAGAGTACATAGTGCCTGGGGGGCCCCCACGCCATTTTATTTTAAATTTGAGTGCAGGGTTCCCCTTAATATCCATACCAGACCCAAAGATCCTTGTAATGGGCTGGGGGGACCCGTGCTGTTTTTCTCAATGATTTTCATGTATATTGCCGGCAACCAACAATACATTACAGCTGCAAGCAGTTTTAAATGATTTTTTTCCTTTAGAAATGTCATTTTGCTGTGGTATTTTTCTAAACACGGGAAAACTGCATAATTTACAGGCATACTATAGACACCCCCCAGGCACGATATTTAAAGAAATATTTATATTTTATTGTTTTACTTTAAGCATTCTTAAAATCACTGCTCCTGAAAAAATTGCCATTTTTAAAACTTTTTTTGCATTGCTACATGCCCCCTGGGGCAGGACCTGGGTCCCCAAACACTTTTTAGGGCAAAAACTTGCATAGAAGTGTAACGACACCCCGAGTATGAGAGGGGTTAAAGCCGTTTAGGACATTCCATTTCCAAACACAATGGCAGCTACCGAACACTCCAATCAGCCGAAGAAGAAACCCATAAGAATAATTCTCCCCCCCCCCCCCAAGTACGAGACAAGGCTCTGTACGGAGGGTCAAACAGGAATCAGACTCTTTATTGAAACAAATGCAGACTCTTTTTATACACTTGAGAATACTGCAGGCGCCACATGAACAATAACCCGGATCCACCCACAACATCACACAATGGTTACATAACGAGCCCCCAATGCACATTATTCTGAGTGTCAATACCTCCCCTAGTGGACAACAGGTGAGTTCATTAGCACACTTAATAGGTGAAGGGAAAACTGCCTCAGGCAAGATTAACACGATTTACTTATTCAGACAAAAGCAACATCATTAAGCAATAGACGGTCGGTCTCTTACATTGAACTTCCTGGAATGCCCATATTAGGGGGTATACTTCCTGGCCATAGACCTCAGTGTACAGGGGATAAAATCTTCATATTTCTTGAGAGATATTGTTAATGAATATTACTGTCCCATTTGAAGTAATCCAATCATATTCTCAGGGTTCATTCTTTTCTTAGTCACCCTGTGCCCAAAAGTGACTCCCGTCACATGGCTCCCTCCTTGTGGGACACTCCGGCAGACCCGGCTTGATCCTTCTCGGGTAATAGCTTTCTGCTCAGGTCTGCTCAGGTGTTCTCCTCCATCCTCCCCGATTTGGCTCAGCACAGCTACTAGTTCAAACATGGAAGCGTCTGTGTGAACAAGGAAACGTTTGTTAGGTACTGGGGCAGCCAAGACAGGGGCATTTACAAGTGCTTGCTTGAGGGCTAGAAATGCGGCTTCACAAGGTGGAGACCACAGGACCTGCCTAGGTAAATTCTTTTTCTTCAGGTCAGTCAGGGGCTTGGCGATAGCACTATAATCAGGGACGAAACGTCGGTAATACCCTGCAGTCCCCTAAGAAGGCTAATGCCCTGTACACACGGTCGGACTTTCCGATGGAAAATGTGCGATTGGATTGTGTTGTTGGAAAATCCGATCGTGTGTGGACTCCGTCTGACTTTTTCCGTCGGCATTTCCGACACACAAAGTTTGAGAGCTGGATCTAAAACCTTCCCACAACAAAATCCAATTGTTTAAATTCTGATCATGTTTAGAAAAATCCGATGCACAAAGTCCCACCCATGCTCAGAGACTACTGGCGCATTTATAGTCCCAACCTACTTCTTTTACGTCACCTCGTTCTGAAAGATCAGATTTTCCGAAAACTTTGTGTGACTATGTGTATGCAAGACAAGTTTGGGCCAAAATCCGATGGATTTTGTCGTCGGAATATCCGACCATGTGTACAGGGCATAATACCTAGGTCTTAGTACGGCATATGGGCCAGTTAGCTACTGCCTCTACCTTGGCTGGCTCTGGTCTCTGGTTCCCACACCCTACTCGGTGTCCCAGGTACTGCGCCTCCACCATACCTAGATGGCACTTGTCTGGTTTCAAGGTTAGGCCTGCGGCCCAAATCTTGTCCAGAACCACCCCTACGTGAACCAGGTGCTCCTCCCAAGACCCACTGTAGATCGCAATGTCATCCAGGTATGCACATGCAAAATTCTGAAAGCCATCGAGGAGCCTAACCACCATACGTTGGAAGGTAGCCGGGCCATTTTTCATCCCGAATGGCAAGACTTTAGACTGGTACAGACAAAACGGGGTAACAAATGCCGACTTGGGGATAGCATCCTCTGCCAGAGGAATCTGCCAATAGCCCTTACACTGGTCTATTGTAGTTAAATAACATCCCCTGGATATTCAATCTAGCAGTTCGTCTACCCTGGGCATCGGGTAGGCATCAGTGGTGGTCTTCTCATTGAGTCTCCTGTAGTCCACGCAGAACTGGGTAGTTCTGTCTTTTTTAGGCACCAGGACTACAGGTAAGGCCCAAGGGCTGTCAGAGGGCTCAATGACTCCTAACTGAGTCATCTCCTTCTTCTTCTCTGACTGCTTCAGGGATGCGGTAGGGGGGCTGTCGAAGGGATGCTTGTCCAGGGGTCTCTACCTTATGCACAGCCAGGGTCGTGTAGCCCGGTTTTTGGGAGAAATTCGCCTGTTTCTCCCACAACAGCCACTTAGCGTGTTCCTTCTTTGTGGGGCTTAACCGATCCCCTAGCTGTAGGAGGCTAATGAGGTCAGTCTGGGGGTCTCTCTCTAGTGAGTCAGGGAGGGGCAAACTTTCAAAGTCGTCCGCAGCAGGGGCACATACTGAAGCAACATCCTCCTGCCATTCCTGATACTCCTTCAGCATGTTCACATGAAAGGTTCGCTGGATGCTTTCATCTGCACAGCTGGCAATAACATAGGTAGTATCACATACCTGGGCTACTACTTTATACGGTCCCTGCCAAGATGCCTGCTTCTTGCTGGTCTTCAAAGGCTTGAGCACTAAAACCTCCTGCCCAACCTAGAAGATACGCTGCCCCCCCCCCCCCCCCCGATCATACCATCTCTTCTGTCTTCCCTGGGCTGCCTGGAGATTCTCCCTTACCATCAGACAGTTTCTCCATGCGGTCCCTGAGTTCCAGAACCTAGAGCACTATGGGGGTCCCCTCCTGCTCTGTCTCTCCCTCCCAGTGTCCTCTAATGAGATTGAGGGGTCTCCGGACCCTTCTCCCATAGAGTAACTCGAAGGGAGAGAACCCAGTAGATTCCCGGGGAACCTCTCTGTATGCAAATAACAGGTGAGGCAGGAATCTCTCTTAGTCTCTGCAAGCGTCCAAAAAGGTCCTCAACATTTGCTTGAGGGTCCCGTTAAGGTGCTCGCAGAGACCATTAGTCTGGGGGTGGTAAGGTGAGCTCAGCAAGGGCTTAAAGTGGTTGTAAACCCTTACAAACCACTTTGACCTACAGGTAAGCCTAGATTAAGGCTTACCTGTAGGTCCAAGCAATATCTCCTAAACCTATATGGTTTAGGAGATATTTGCCCGAAAACGGGCACCGCTGTCTACGGCGCATGCGCCGTAGACAGCGGCGCGCAGGCGCACTGAGCGCGGCAGTTCCAAGAATGGAGCTGCCGCATTTGTCGACTCCCGTGCGCATGCGCGGCAGTGACGTCATCGCGGCTTCGCCGAATGACAGCGGCGGAGCTGCGAGACGCCACCAGCAAGATGGATGCGGCGGACTACAGGGGACAGCGGCGACTTCGCTGGCTCCTGTGTCAGGTAAGTGACACATAATGGACTACTATGCGATGCATAGTAGTCCATTATGCTTTACCTTTGCAGGGAAAAAAAGAGGAAGTAAACTCATCAGGGTTTACTTCCTCTTTAATATTGCTCACATTCCACAACTGCTGAATGAGCACAGCAGTAAACTGGGTTCCCTGGTTAGAAAGAATCTCCTTAGGGAACCCCACTCTAGTAAATATCTTAACCAGGGCATCAGCTACTGTCTCTGCTTCAATGTTGGACATAGCTAGTGCTTCTGGGTAACGGGTGGCATAGTCCACCACAGTGAGAATATACTTCTTCCCGTATGGACTAGGCCTGGCCAAGGGACCCACAATGTCAACGGCTATGCGGTAAAAGGGCTCTCCAATAATAGGCATGGACATAAGTCTGGCCTTAAGGTGGTGCCCCCGCTTACCTACCCATTGACATGTGTCACACATCCTGGTTAAAATTGGGCCAGAAGAAATTCTGTGTAATTCTATGGGCTGTGCGACGGGACCCTAGATGTCCTGCTAGTGGTACATCATGCCCGATTCGTAGAATCTCCAGCTGGTATTTCTTAGGTACCACCAGCTGTCGTTTCTGCAAAGGGGCTTCACTTCTCGAGATGGCTTAGGGATCCTATACAGTCTATCCCCCACCCATTCATAAAGCTCCCCATCTATTCCCCTTTCCTGAGTATCTGAGTTGGCTCTATACTTGTGTAAGGCTGGTCCTCCCGGGTTTCCCTCCCGAATGCCTCAGGGGGGTATCCCAGCTAAGGGGAACCTGATCTAAGGTACATGTCAGGGAAGATAGTCTTATCTGGGTCTCAGCAGCAAGAGGGCCAGTTCCAACAGCACGGGTCTGGGCACGGGTAGTCACTGGGTTGCCTTCAGCGTGGCCCATCGGGGCTTAAGTAGAAATGAGGGGGGCTAAATCATTCCCCAGTAGTACATCCGCTGGCAAATCTTTCATCACCCCCACATTCATGTGTCCCGAACCAACCCCCCAATACAGGTGAACATGGGCAACGGGTAGCCGGAAAACGGTGCCTCCTGCTACCCTTACGGCTACAGAGTCTCCTGTGTGTTGGTTCTTTAGGATGAAGTTCTTCTGTAGTAGGGTCATGGTGGCGCCAGTATCACGTAGGCCATTGGCTACCTTTCCATTAACCCGCACAGTCTGCCTGTGTTGCTGCCTGTTGTCCTGGTTAGCTGGTTGTACTGGATCAGCCTCATGCAGGATCCCTAAGCTGGGCCTGATGTCGTCATGGAGGAGTGGACAAGGACTCCAGTGGCAACCTGTGAAGCTCTGGTGAACTTCATGCCCAAGAGGGTTAAGACAGTGCTGGAAAATATGCAGTGGCCACACAAAATAATGACACTTTGTCCCCAATTATTATTATACAAGCTGTACGCTCACTACTTTACATTGTAGCAAAATGTAATTTCTTCAGTGTTGTCACATGAAAAGATATAATAAAATATTTACAAAAATGTGATGGGTGTACTCACTTTTGTGAGATACTGTAGATCGGGGGTGCCCAACCTTTTGAAGAGCGAGGGCCACTTAAGCGACTTAGTAACCAGTCGTGGGCCACAATGAGCAGATGTCAGTTCTGCGTCCACTCTGCATATGCAAAGCGGACACAGACACAGCCCACTCTACTCTATGGGCCCTCTCATCTGATCAATCTGATCAAATGGAAGGGGACGGATCCACTTTCCGTTTTTTTAGCAGATTGGATTGGAAGGAGGCGGGTGTAAACGGACACAAGTCTGTTTACATCTCCTGCTCCATAGAGGTGATTGGAGGGTCCGATTGGGTCAGACAGATCATGTTAAAGGGGCTTAAGGCTACTTTCACACTAATGGTCTGCGGTCTACCCACACCCGTGGCTTTTCTGCAGGTTAGCTGTACTTTGCCATAGAATTCTATCATATCCTGCAGGTGTGGTGCACTTTCTGAAAGTGCATCAAACCCACAGGTAAAACCAGAAGTCTATGGCTCAGTGCAGGTAAGCCGCAGGTACACTGCGCTACACTTGTGGATCAGTTTAAAAGAAGCCCAGTAACCACTGCAGAACAGATATGTCCATATATACACTGTGATTTTAGTCATAAACTTGCTGTCCCAGGCAGAGTGCATTTGGTATCACTCCACCTATGACAGAAGCCGGTGCTATACAGGAAGCATTGGCTTGTGCGACTCTGCTCCACAGCTATTTGCTTCCTCTACCTCTGGCTTCATTCACAACACTGATACTCTGGCATGGCAGGTAGGCAACCTGCAATCTGGGCTTGCCAACCTGCCATCCCAGAGCAGGAGGATGCGGGCCACATCAGAGGGCTCCGGTACATTTTATGGAATTTACACAGCTTTTAATTTATGACTGCCTATCTCATTTCTTGAGGTGCTAAAATGGCAGGGCAGTACAAACCCCCCCCAAATGACCCCATTTGGAAAAGTAGACACCCCAAGGAAATTGCTGAGAGGCATGTTGAGCCCATTGAATATTTTTTTTTTGTCCCAAGTGATTGACACAAAAAAAAAAGTTTACAAAAAGTTGTCACTAAATGATATATTGCTCACACATGCCATAGTTATATGTGGAATTGCACCCCAAAATATATTCTGCTGCTTCTCCTGAGTACGGGGATACCACATATGTGGGACTTTTTGGGAGCCTAGCCGCATACGGGACCCCGAAAACCAATCACTGCCTTCAGGATTTCTAAAGCCGCGTACACACGGGCGGACTGTCTGGCCAACTAAGTCCGTCAGACAATCCGACGGACAGTCCGTCCTACTTTCGAATAAACGGACTTGACCACACACGATGAACAGACAGTCCGTCAAAAGCTTGCGCGATGACGTGTACAGCACGTACGATGGGACTAGAAATAGGACGTCCAATACACAGCAATGCAACCTTTCGCCGTGTAAATCCTTTCTGAGCATGCGCCATACTTAGTCCGTCCAACTAGCCTACTCACGAGCGGACTGTCCGCTGAAACCAAAGTTGGACGGACAATATTACGGAAATTCCGAAATACTAAGTCCGCCAGACTGCACGCTGAAAAAGTCCGCTGAAGCCCACACACGAGCGGACTGTCCGCTGAAATGTGTTTCAGCGGACTAAGTTGGACAGACAGTCCGCCCGTGTGTACGCGGCTTAAGGGTGCAAATTTTTGATTTCACTCCTCACTACCTATCACAGTTTCGAAGGCCATAAAATTCCAAAATAGCACAAAACCCCCCCAAATGACCCCATTTTGGAAAGTAGACACCCCAAGCTATTTACTGAGAGGCATGTTGAGTCCATGAAATATTTTATATTTTGCCACACGTTGCGGGAATATTACAAACTTTTTTTTTTTTTGCACAAAGTTGTCACTAAATGATATATTGCTCACACATGCTATAGGCATAAGTGAAATTACACCCCAAAATAAATTCTGCTGCTTCTTCCGAGTACGGGGATACCACATGTGAGGGACTTTTTGGGAGCCTAGCCGCGTACGGGACCCCGAAACCCAAGCACCGCCTTCAGGATTTAAGTATAAAACGCTACCAAAAAAAACTGTTAGCGATCGCAGGGATCAGGCCTGACTCTGCGAACGCTGCAGTTATGTGTTTAGTGTTTTGTAAGTGACAGTGATCGATCGATACTGCACTTGGGTGGGCTGGGCGGAGGGGCAAAACGCAGGTGCTAGCAGGTATCTGGGCTGATCCCGCTAACAATGCGTTTTTTTGGAACCCTAAACTGCTGGGGACGCTAGTATAGATCTGATCAGATCAGATATTGATCTGTTCAGATACTATACCACTACGGGAGGTGTATGCTTTGCGCGTGGGTGTTAGCGATACTGGCACTAACCTAGCGCTGCCTGGGGCGACGCAGACCCTGACCCTAAAACCTAATTGATATCACCCGCCGGGTGATCAGGGGGTTAAACTTTTATTGGGTAATAAATGGTGGGTGCCCTGATGCTATAAAAAGCAAACTAACTAACCAGAGTCACCCGTAACACTTATACGGTGATCACTGGTGAAAGGGTTAACTAGGGGCAATCAGGGGGTTAAAATCTTTATTAGGTAGTATATGGGGGTTCCTGACCCTATATAAAAACCTGACGGGGAACCTAAATAACTAACTGGCTAACCAGCTTCACCAGTGACACTTATACGGTGATCGCTGGTGAAAGGGTTAACTCTAGGGGCAATCAGGGGGTTAAAATCTTTATTAGGTAGTCTATGGGGGTACCTAACGCTATAAAAACCTGGCGGTGAACATAAAAAATAACTAGCTACCTAGCGGCACCAGTGATACTAATGCAGCGATCAGAAAAACGATCGCTTAGTGACACTGGCAAAAGGGGGTCAAAGGGTTACCTGGGGCAATCAGGGGGTTAAAAACCTTTATTAAGTAGTATATGGGGGTCACGGACACTATATAAAAACCTGATGGGGAACCTAAATTACTAAACAACTAACTGGCTATCCAGCATCACCAGTGACACTTATACGGTGATCGCTGGTGAAAGGGTTAACTCTAGGGGCAATCAGGGGTTAAAACCTTTATTGGGTAGTATATGGGGGTACCTAATGCTATAAAAACCTGGCGGTGAACCTAAAAAAATAACTAGCTACCTAGCGGCACCAGTGACACTAATGCAGCGATCAGAAAAATGATCGCTTAGTGACACTGGCAAAAGGGGGTGAAAGGGTTAACTCTAGGGGCAATCAGGGGGTTAAACCTTTATTAGGGGGGGGTAGGGGCTACCCTGGACCTAACACTAACTGCCCTGACAGTTTTTACTGTCACAACTGACACTAAATGCAGTGATCAGTAAATAAGTGATCACTGCAATCAGTGACACTGTGACTGGGAGGGGGGGGGCTGGGGGGGATCGGGGGGGGGGGGGGATTTGTGTGCCTATGTGTAATTACGTGTCAGTGTAGTGTTGGTGCACTTACTATCTCTGCTCTCCTTGCAGTCCGGTCAAAAAGACCGCCCCCGAGGAGAGTGACATCACTTCCTCCCTGCCTGTGTTTACACTACACAGGCAGGGGAAGCTTCTCATTCGCCAGGAGCGATCGAGAGGGGATGGCCAGAAACCAACAGCCATCCCCTCATCCCGGATCGCTCCTGAAGCCGCAGCCAGCGGGAGGGGGTCCGATTGGACCCCCCACCCGCTGGAAGGCAAGCACGTACATGTACGTGCTTGTGCCTGTCGGTGCCACTGTGCCGACGTACATTTACATGCGGCGGTCCTTAAGTGGATAAAGGTCACTTATATACTGTACACTATAAGGATATATCATTATCTTTGCTGAAGTTCTTGCAATGCAGGAAAAGTTTCACTTTAAGAGTCAACTGGAACCAAAACATCCTATTAGTACACAGTGATGTTATCATGTCACATACTGTGTGTGTATCTTCTGATTAAAATTAAAAAATGTACATGTTTGTTATTTAGAAGCTGTTTCTTCGTGATAACACTTTTGAAGCCTGCTCCCTCTGGCTTTGAATCTAGCAGTCTGATAGATTATACAGTATAATTGCACTGCGCTCTTGAGAATGCAGTGATAAAGTTGTTAACCTAACCAGTTTTTACACATTAAAACTGAATCCTATAAGGCAACCACTGTGATTTTAACAAAGAATCTATGCAGCACAGAGAAAGCAAGTGAAAGTCAGATTATAAAATGCAAATGAATGCATAGTTATTAATTTTTCTGTATTGTAATACCATAAAGTATCCAGCAGGGGGTCCAGAAAAGAGCTTTTCTCATTTTTCCCAGCAATATGCACAGTTGCATTAAATTAGGTGGTGTAAAAATAAAGACTGAGTATTTGCATAGCCAAGAAGAACTGACAACCGCTTGGCTGTCCAAACCATACTGCATTAAGATCACCTAAAATATTAAGTAAAAACCTGGAGAAATTTAACGTATTATATACATGGGATTTTATATGAGTCAGAGCAGGAAACCATAATCCGCTGAAAGACCTGCTAATAAAACTAAAAAATACACCCACGCAGCAGAGCAGATATCTAAAATTGTATTTAATTGCTGTATATTATTCCATGACTTTAGCCATAGAATTTTGCTATAAAATAAATATATTGGGAGCACAGTTCTGCTTATTAATGGGTCAGTGCACACAAAACCAATAATTCAGTTTTTTGGTAGATACTACAGAATTTAAAGCAGAACTTCACTCTAAAGGGTGGTTTTGACAGGTACCCACTCCCACATCATATCGCCTAAGCCCTTGTACACACGGTCGGACATTCTGACAACCAAATCTGTTGGATTTTGTCCAAAACTGTTGCATACACACGGATGGAAGTTGTCGGAAAATCCGATTGTACATAACGTGATGACGTTATTTCGTTACGACGGGACTACGTTCAGGCTAGTAGCCAATAGCTTTGGTCTAGGAATTTGATCTGAGCATGCGTGGCACTGTCCGTCAGAGTAGGCTACACATCATCGGAGTATGTCCGATCGGAGCATTTTGTCTGAAAATTTTACGGACAAGTTGGAAAACTTGGTCCGTCAGATACTCCGATGGAAATAGTCCGATGGAGACCACACACAGTCGGATTATCCGACAAAACGGTCCGATAGGCTAAGTGATTCCACCAGACATTCCCCCCCTCACCTACAACCTTCTGGGCCAAGTCATAGGTCCCAGAAGGCTGCAGGACTATTCACAAAGCACAGAGCAGCTTGTGCATGCACAGTAGGAAGCCCGCTGTGAAGATCCAAGAAGTCACAGCCTACTTTCCACAGTTAACATGCCAGCGCCGGGGACCCAAAAATCTGTGAAGAACCGGCCGGGGTGAGGACAACGCTGGATCCCTGGACAGGCAGGTGTCCTTTTATTAAAAGTTAGCAGCTACAGTATTTGTAGCTACTGACTTATTTTTTTAAACGGGGTAAAGCCTCTTTAAGGAATATCTAAAGGCAAACCAGCAGTGAGAGTTTAGACCTCCTGTCCAATCTCTATTGTTGTCTGTGTCTTCACCAGAGGGATTCACCATCTCAATTTATCTATCAGGAATGATTCATCATGGAACACAGAGTCAGGCTAATATGCATTACCTGCTGGGTTATACTTCATCATTAGGTGAAAGGACACTGGTAGAAAGGTCTTCAGACAGGAAGTGATCCCCTATATAACCCCTCCCATACAGGAAGAACCTCAGTTTTTTACCAGTGTCTGCAAAGTGAGAACAAGGGGGTGGCCTCACATAATAGTATAAATTAAATAGTAACAGATACAATGTGTACCATCATCCAGATCTAATTTTCTTTTGCATAACAGTTTAATTTATGTGTTTTCTTTTTGCATGCCATCATTTTGTGTATTCACATGGCTTTCTATCATTGGTCTAGGTGTTTTGAGTATTAACATCGCTGTGTGACCTCTCCCCTCTTTTTTTCCCTCCCTTTCTCTCACCATCCATCTTTATGTCCCTTGTTGTCACTATTTGCTTTTATTCCCCTCACCCCCTTCCCATTTTTTTCTCCCCCCTTCTTTTTCTCATTCTCCTGGTCCCCTCTTTCACCTTCCATGCATTTTCTTACCCCGATTATTTTCTTGTACACTCTTATCTGTGTGACCCCTTGATGTGCCTTTCCTCTTCATCACTGATTCTCACTGATTCCTGCCCACTTCCCTCTGGCCCCTCTTTTCTTTATGTCTCCCCCCTCTTCTTTTCTCCCCCCCCTTTTGTTCACTCTTTATTCTTTTCTTTTTTCTCCCTTTCTTTCTTTTACTTATCCTTCTTTACTCCTCATTTTCTGTCCTTTTCGTAATTTTCCATTCCTTTTTTCCTCTCCAGCCCACCCCCCTTTTTTTCTTCCCCTTTTATTTCCATTCCCTCCCCTTCTAGGTCATTTGTGTGTATGTGCTCAATTATGGACACACATGTGGGTGTATCCATGTACACTTATCGCATGGACACACTTTTTATTTCATTTTTATCTTATTATTTTTTATCACATGTCACCTTCAAATCTGTTTGGGACATATGTGAATGAGTCCCTTTACTCTTGGTTGCACTTTCATCACTATCTATCACATGCTCACAATTGTTTCACATTCAAGTGCCATCAGTGGTGGGCACTTAGTTTACCATATTTTTTATTTATCTAGACTTTAATCCTCTGGCCGTACAGGAGGCTTGGCTGGGTAGCCTCTATGCCCTTCTGGCACTGTTGTATGGGTAAGCAGCTGCCTTTATATTACTATGTATATCCCTTTATTTCCCCAAACCACATATATTGTATTATCTATGCCTTTTTACTATGAATGTTTTTTTTATATAGAATTTTCAGAAGTATTTCCTGTATTTTCTGATGAAGCAGTGAAACCACGAAACTAGTCGAAATACTACATCCTTTGTAATTTTAGAAATTGTTTTTCTTGTGTGTATTAATAAATTATCTTATTTTTATGTTTGTTTACATATTTCTTTACATATAAAAATACCCTGATTTGTACCGTGATAGTCCAAGTGCTCTCTTTCTTTGGTAGGTCTTGGTTGAGTCCCAGACTCTAAAACCTCTATTCTAGTGTCTGCAAGGTGGATGGTATGGTTTATTTGAGCTCTCTGAGCTCCAGGTCTCTAGTCCCACAAATGGTTCCAAAAATGAAACAAGGGATTGACTGATCGGATCCATTTGACACATGCTTTTATGCTTAAATAAATGGTACCTGAGCCTCGCAAATAAGACTCAAGATCCTGCAAGGTTTTGCCTGTAATGTGGCCTCTGTGAGCATTGGACCCTGCATAGTGGAAATCCTGGACGCTACAGCGCTAAGGCATTTTCTGCAGGGTGCTGTGCGGGTCCAAGGGAGTGTACCCTAAACATGAAAGGGTACCCAGTCCTTGAAGGTCCAAGTGACAGGAACCCACTGTGAAGGGTGAAGATTGGGCCCTTAGCTTCTAAGTTACCTGTGTCCTGAACAGGTAAGTGAAATTCCTTTATTTTATTATTGTGGGGTGTCCCAGTGATTGTAACAATCAGTTCAGTTAGCTAAAGGCTGGGTACCTGTGTGCGGTGACCATACGGGGGAGTTCTGGTCTAGCTGTGGGTGTTTGCAAAGTGTACCTTTTTTGCTTGTGTCTGGTTGTTTTTTACCTGTATGATGGTGCACCATTTCGCCTTGGTTCACAATGGCTCATATGCATTTGCAAGAGCACCGCTGGGCTCAGTAGTTTGGCAGCTATGGCGCACGTGGCTTCGCTCGCACATGTGTCGAAGCCTTTATCTGGGTGCACAAAGATTCACGGATACAGTCACGCACGCTCACCGGGACCACGCACATGCCAGCTTATTTAAGCTGTGCAGGCCAAGCATGTGGTGCTTCCAGAAGGTAGCTGTGAGACACAGAGCAGGCTCTGAACAGACACTTGGAATGGTTCACTTTTCCTTATCCGGGTCTCCAGGTGTTGCTTAGCAGGCTAAAAGTGCTTAGCAGGATTGTTGTATAGGAGCTTGGTGAGCCCTATTAAAGGGTCTCCCTTTTGAGGTGTTTTAACTACACCCAAGTACTTTGTTTGCAGGCATTGAATGTCGAGGAGTGGGAATAACACTATAGGGAAGGGCACTCCTATGTCATCAGTAGTTCCTGATGAACCTAGTCGTATCCCTAATGTTGTATCCCCTAAAAGACCAGAGGCTCCCCGGCAATCTGAGCCGCTGCGCTTATCTGGTATTGTGCCTGCAGTCAACGCTGCTGCTTCACCTGTTATCACTAAGGGTGAACTGTCCTCAGCCCTAGCCAGGTTAGAGCACAAGATTACCGGCATGATTGCCTCCATGCTGCAGGGGGGCAGGAAGTGTGACAGATCCCCCTCCCCGGAGTCTCCTAGTCTGGAGCAGGAATGGGTTGAGGATGGGGAAGAGCTGAAACCTCAGAATTCGGTGGAGTGTCTGACATATGAGTCTGCTTCCGAGAAATCTGGACAAGATATCCAGTCAATGTCTCAGTCGCAGAGGCTATTGATCCTGACTCTGACCGAAATGGTTTGTTCTGCCTTTAAGTTTCCTCTTGCAGAGGTGACTGAGCTCCCCTTGTCCTCTTTGGGATTTATGAGACCTTTTCAGGTCGCACAGACTTTCCCGCTACACTCCCTGTTGGAACCGGCTGTGTGTGCTGATTAGGAACATCCTGACAGGACTTTTTTTTGCCTCCTAAAAAGGTTTTCCCTTTTATATCCCATGGATGAAAAGTTTGTT
Source organism: Lithobates pipiens (assembly GCF_037356315.1). Classification (NCBI taxonomy): domain Eukaryota; kingdom Metazoa; phylum Chordata; class Amphibia; order Anura; family Ranidae; genus Lithobates; species Lithobates pipiens. The sequence continues at coordinate 118,549,378 of NW_027507785.1, forward strand.
AAAAAATGGAGCAGGCCAGCCATAGATTCAGCAGTCTCTTCCTTAAACAAGAACTTAACTTGTCCAGTAGATAAGGCACAGGGTTTGAAAGACTCTGTTGACAAGAAATTGGAATTATTATTAAAAGCTTCCATTTTCTTTGGCCAGTTCAGCTATTCAGCCAGCTATTGCAGCAATTAGTATTTGCCAGTCCGTAATGGATGAAGTCAAACGGCCTGATAGACCTAACAGGAGGATGATCTGCCTGGAAGTAAGACTGATATTCCTTGAGCACTGTGTTTTGCTGTTGATGCTTTAAAGGATTCAACACAGCAGGTTTCTCATCTGGCTCTCTTGTCTGTACATATGCGCAGACCTTTATGGCTTAAGAACTGGTCAGCCAAGCTTGCTTGTAAAAAGTTACTGGCAGGTTTCCCGTTTCATGGGGAATGTTTATTTGCTGATCACTTGGACAAATATATCCAAAAGATTTCCAGAAGGAAGAGTTCTCCACTTCCTGTGAAGAAAAGCAACAAACGTCCCTTGTTTAAAAACTCAGGGAACGCTTCCTCAAATGTCTCAGCGTCAGGGCGGTTCCACCACCAACAGGGCGCTAGGGCCAGGGCCAAGCCACAAGGCCAGGGCCGGCAAAGGCCCTGGGTCCAAAATTCTTCTAAACCCAGCATCAAACCTTCCTTTTTGGGTTACGCCCCTGCTCCATTGGATGGGGGGAAGGCTGCTGCACTTTACAGACATTTGGAAAACAACAATTCAGGATGAGTGGATCACCGCAGTTATAGCTTGTGGTTGCATGCTGGACTTACGGTGGGTCCCCCCCCCCCCCCAGAGGTTTCTAAGATCCAGCGTTCCCTCGGATCCTCCAAAAATAAACATATTACTTCAGGCACTATATCAACTAGTGCATCAAAGAGTGATTGTAGAGGTTCTGGTATCCGAAAGGGGCACAGGGATTTACTTAAACCTGTTTAAGGTTCAGAAACTAAATAGGGACACAAGGCTGATTCTGGATCTAAGGTCCCTGAACAAGTATCTGTTGATACAATCCTTTCGGATGGAGTCTGTCCGCTCAGTAGTAACCTCAATCCAGAGGGGAGACTTTTTAGCCTCCATCGATATAAAGGAAGCGTTCTTACACGTACCTATCTTTCAGCCTCATCAGAGGTTTCTACGTTTTGCAGTAGAGGAACATCATTTTCAGTTTGTGGCTCTACCATTCGGGCTTGCTACAGCTCCCCATGTGTTCACAAAGGTCCTAGCACCAGTACTGGGTCTTTTAAGGGCCCAAGGGATCCTGGTGCTCAGGTATCTGGATGACCTCCTGCTCAGAGATCACTCGGTACAGGCTCTAGAACAGAGCATAATATACACAGTGAGGTATTTGAAAAGCTTAGGCTGGATCATAAATACCGAAAGGTCAGCCTGAAGACCAGCTCAAAGTCTAAAATATTTAGCTCTGATTCTAAACACAGTCCAAGCAAGAGTATTTTTGCCACCCGTAAGGATCTGTGCCCTGAAAGATCAGGTGCGACAGATAAGGGGCACCAGACAACCCTACATTTGGCTCTGTATGAGTCTTCTAGGGAAGATGGTATTATCCTTCGAGGCAGTGCCTTATGCCCAGTTCCATTCGAGGCCTTTACAACAAGACATCTTGTTGGCTTGGAACAGAGGAAGAAAAGCCCTGGATTTTCCAATGTGCTCATCTCCTCAGGCATGCTTAAGCCTAAAAAGATATAGTAAAGGTCTTGCGAGCTACCAAATCAAAGTTCCCCTAACTCATAATAGTATAATGACAGTTGCTAGCACTAATCACATCCCATACTAACATGTGAGAATCACAGATAGATAAATAAATAAATCATGTGCTGCACTATCCCCTTAAAACTAAAAAACAAAATTGTAAATTAAAGTGATGTGCCTATAAATCAAATTCAAGAACATAATATATAAGCGACTAAAGTCATCATTCAGCTTTCAACATCATATAGCGTGAATATACACACATTTCACAAAATATTAATATTGATACAAAAGTGATCCATAAAGTGCTCAAGTGCATATAAGTCCGTGCCACTCTGACCACCCAGGATCAGTTTTCAGTGTCCTTAATATAGCAATAATAAACGTGACTTGATAGGTGACTGTGAATATAGCAATCTGCAGCAGTGATTACACTCAGGTGTTCCCTATCCCAAGGTCACCTCAGAGCGTGTGACCTTACAGTTAAGTTTGGTCAATACACACTTTTGAATCATCATAACGGATTGCAGGTCAGGTTGCAAGGTCCAAACACTGCTCAAAGATGTAGCCTCCTCACGTATTAATATCAAACAGAAACTCCATAGTGTGCTACCATTTTAAAAGATTTTATTTGGGGGGGTGTGGCCAGCAGCCGAGGAGAATGGCCGCGTTGTGAGAGAGCTCTGCATTCAGCAGATACACCGGAGCTAAATACACAGCCCCTGAGCCTCAGATCGCGGCAGTTTCAGCTCCTACAAGGTCAGGCACATGGCGGGAACATGTCCAGGAAAAGAAAAGACGATCGGAGGATCAGCAGGATGATGGATTTTTACCGACAACCCCACAGCACACAGATCCAAGATGGCGCCGGTAAGCCTAGTGACAGAAAGCGTGGCAGGCTCTCTGATCACAACAGTTCAGCACAGCGCCATAACTCACATCCTCCAAAAACATACTCAGGGCAAAAAAATCAATCACAGCATCCAGCCATGTTAAAGCTAAGATGCAACATGTGCAAGGGAACAATATGGAGGAGGAAACAGACACTTCCCTTAATGACACCAGGGAACTCCAGGACTCCATTCTAGAATTTCCCACTAAGAACCGACCAGTAATCAACACTACGCTGAAAGATATGCTGATGTCTCTTCGTAGTACATTACATGCAGATATTTTAACCCTTACAAACCATTTTAAAGAGCAAGTCAAAGCTGTTGACAATAGGGTAACACACATAGAACATAAGGGAACAAAATGAAGCGCCACCTAAGTGCAATAAATTTTGTTTGGTTTAATGACACAACAGGTAATGCACTTACAGGAAGGAAATTAAAAATAGGCTCATCTTTGTGCTGGTGGCACGCGGTGCAGTCCGGTCTGGTCCCTAGTCCATCCTATTCCACAGGAAGGCAGTAATGGAAGACGAGGTGTTCAGTCCTTTTCCTGCGGCCTCCAGGAAGTCTGCTAAGTCTGACGTGGAACACAGGTGGAATGCAGGTGACGACGTCACAGGAAGAGCAACCAGAGGAAGCAACAAGGAGAGGGGAGTCTGGAAAGAACAAACAGGCTATGAGCTCAGAGTCTACTGCTCCTTCTACAGGCCTGTAAATGTATTGCACTTAGGTGGCGCTTCCTTTTGTTCCCTTGTCTTCCTTATACAGAGCTGGCTTCTCTCTTAGGACAGCTGCCGCCTACCACCATCCCTTTTTAATTTGTTCTATGCTCCATTTATGGACTAATGAACTGCGACTGAGCTTGCTTCGGACATGATCTGCCACATAGATAGGGGTATATGTATCTTTGCGCTCACAGTTTTACTTTTCCTGCACACTGAATATAAGATGAGTGAATTTGCAGGCACTATTAATGAAGTTATTGACGTCCATAATGAGAGAGAAGACGATCTACAACAATTAAAGGCAAAAATGGCCGATCTCAAAGATCGTTCGAGAAGGAATAATATTAAAATCCGTGGTATACCCGAGTCAGTTAAAACGTCAGAATCGAATGCCTACTTCCAACAAATCCTTCAAGAAACGCTTCCGGAGGCTTCTCTAACAGACCTATCTATAGATAGGTTTCATAAACTGCCTAAACCTAGACACCTGCCAGATCATCTGCCAAGGGATACGATTGCACGGATCCATTTTTACCAGACCAAAGAGAGGTTTCTCCATCTCATGAGGAACAACTGAGAATCTGTAGCTCTGGTACACCCGTGGAACTATAACCAGTTCTCTTTTCGTCCCTTTGAGAGAGATACGGGATTTCATCCCTACTGATTCACTTGAATTTGTTCTTTTTTACCTTTTTTCTTTTGCTTAAATCAGACGAAAAGTTCTGTTTTGTCTCCGATATACCCCTCATCTATATCCACGACACGACACTTTGAGCTCTGGTTTACTAGCAAGGAACTGAACTTGCAAATTTTTGTTGAGCACAATTTAATTACCTACAGGTACTAAGGATCCAAGGACTCCAGCGACGTGTAACTTTTCCGAACCACACCATGGGGTTTAAAATCTCATCTTTTAATGTTAGGGGGCTGAATAGTCCTCAAAAAAGTAGAATGCTCTGGAAAGAAGTACGACTCTTACAAAGTGACATTTTTATGCTTACAAGAAACTAATTTTTCAGCCTCAAAACCCCCAAAATTTCAGAACCGTCATTTCCCAACAATGTTCTGCTCCAATACCCCAAAGAAAAACAGAGGAGTAGCTATCCTCATCAAAGACACTGTATCTTTTAAATGTCTACATACTGAAATAGACAAATCGGGTAGATATGTTATACTTGTTGGTGAGGTAAACAACACGATCTACACCATAGTGAATATTTATTTACCTAATGTGAAATAGTTGTCATTTTTGAATAAGGTTTGGAAATGGGTTGATGCTGCACAAAAGGGTTATATCATACTATGTGGCGATTTTAACACTATACCCAACAAAACACTAGACGCCTCACCTGGAACCTCTGAATCGAGAGAAAGAGCCACCCTTTCGCGCTTCATGGCCTTAGAAAATTTACATGACGTGTGGAGGTGTCAGCACTCAACTGAGCGGGACTACTCCTACTTCTCGAGTGTTCACCACACATATTCAAGAATTGATTTCTTCTTAGTTGACCAATTTCTACTGCAAAATGTCAGTACATCTACAGTTCACAATATTACATGGTCAGACCACACCCCAGTCTCCATTGAGGTGGAGGGGTCCCGCACAGAGAATAGGGCAAACAGATGGAAAAACAACTCCTTTCTCTTTGAACATCCAGATTTCAAAAATAAAATTTCTAATGAACTCCGAGAGTTCTTTCGCGTTAATGCCCCATCTGTGTCGGATCCCTTCACGCTATGGAACTGCCATAAGGCGTACATGAGAGGAATTCTTATGAAAATAAGCAGTATAGCCAAAAAACATCGGCACCAGCAAGTTGAGGATCTACTATCCCCAATAAACAAATTAGACTAAATAAATAAAAAGTCACCCGATCCTGCCATCAGTTCCCAACTAGATTAAATTAGGCACGAGCTTAGACTTCTACTAATAGCACAACACAATCACACATTCAGGAAATGGAAGGCCCATTTCTATTGCCAGGAGAATAAAACAGGGAAATTATTAGCTAAACAGTTAAAAGAGAAAACAATTAAACAGAAAATACCATTTATCTTGCACTCTTTCACGGCTACTAAACTATTTAACCCAAAGGAAATTGCAAACGCATTTAAAGACTACTACAATAAGCTTTACAACCTAAAGGAAGATAGATCCATTCTGCAACCTTCTTCAGAACTGATCCAGGAATTCCTGGACTCAATATCCATGCCTAAATTGAACTTCAAAAAACAATCTTGTCACTCCCAAACAACAAATCCCCAGGCCCAGACGAATTCTCATCAGAATATTACCGCACATTTAACTCCATAATTAGTCCATACCTAATACAAGTATTTGATTTGGCTACCTCGAAAGCTTATTTCTCTTCAGAAATGTTATCGGCCACAATTGTAACCCTGCCAAAACCGGGAAAATCGCCAGACACACCGTAAGAACTTCAGGCCCATTTCTTTACTGAACATAGACCTGAAGGTCTACGCTAAGATCATAGCGAACAGACTGTCCTGCTGGCCCTGATAAGACCAGGTTGGCTTCTTTCCAGGCTGCCAGGCGCCGGACGCAACATTATCAACTTGCTTCATGCTGCGGAGTCATCTGATGTTCCTCCTCTACTTCTCTTGTTAGATGCGGAGAAGGCCTTTGATCCACTGGGGATACTTAGGACAAGTACTAGACAAATTTGGAATATCAGGTACAATCAATTCAGCTATCCTAGCACTATATACCAGCCCATCCGCAATGGTTTATTTATGTTCTCTGACAGCTTTAACATCACCAATGGGACAAGTCAAGGGTGCACATTATCACCCTTAATATTCGCCCTTTCAATGGAGCCCCTGGCCGAAAAAATAAGATCCCACCCAAACATATCGGGCATACCAATTTCAAAACAAGCTCATTCCATTTCTCTATTCGCTGATGATGTGATTTTTTTCCTATCGGAACATAATATTTCTCTACCAGCGGTACATGAAACGCTAAAACATTTTAATCAAATCTCAAATTATAAAGTCAACGCATCCAAATCAAACCTACTGGCCATAAACATAGAAGAGAGTCTACAAAAATCCCTGGCCTCACAATTCCCATACCCGTGGGCTGACAAGCCCATTCAATACCTGGGCATTCAATTAACAACCCCAAGCTCTCATTTATTTAGAATAAATTACATGCCCCTCATTTCATCCTTTCAATAGGAATTGAACAGACTGAAAACTTTTTATTTATCTTGGATGGGAAGACTGGCAGTATACGAAATGGCCATTTTACCGAGGCTCTTATACTATTTCTGAGCTCTTCCAAATCTCTATACCTGCAACATTTTTCAAGGCAGTTCAGACTCAACTTCATGACTTTGTGTGGGCAGGTTAAAAACCAAGATGCTCCCTGTCAAGAAGTAGAGGGGTGGGACGAATGGGACTTCCTATTCTACAAGATTACTACACAGCAAGCATATTGGATCAAATGAAATTTTGGTTTCAACATCACCCACCAAAACATTGGGCCACAATAGAAAATTTATGGACAAGGCCCAACTCCTTATGATCTACACTATTAGCGAACTCATTCTTAAACACAACATTTAAAACCTCACACCCTATCATACAACTGGTAATGGATACCTGGAGAAAGTTTTGCTTAGGTGTGGAACACAGTTCAAATCTTACAGAGGTTCCGACTCCTCTATCCTCAATCTGTACTCACATTAGTGACCTTAAAATAACGACCTGGGAAAAAAACAGAAAATTTATGTCAAAATACTTACCGTAATTTTCCTTTCCTGATGGACTCCATGGTAGCCAACGTGTGGGTTTAGTCCCGCCTCCATTACCCTATAGGACGATACTCCCATAAATCTTTGCTCCCTGCCAGAGGCCGTGTTCGGTAACTATCCTACTCCAGCCATTTGGGAGGGAACTCCTGCTGCCATGGAGTCCATCAGGAAAGGAAAATTACGGTAAGTATTTTGACATAAATTTTCAGTTTTCCTGACAGACTCCATGGCAGCCAACGTGTGGGAAATAACTTGCCAAAACACACCCGGGTGGGCAAAATGCTGAATAAAATTTATTTGACACCGTCAATCGACAAAACTTTAACACCAAAGTCAACTGAGGATAGAGCCGCCGGCTCAACACAATAATGAGACATAAAGGTGTGTATTGAAGACCACGAAGCCGCCCTGCATATAACGTCAGGAGCCACATGACGAGAGGCCGCCCACAAGGTAGAAAGACTTCTGGTTGAATGCGCCGTTACCGCCTGAGGAGGAGCCAAGCCCTTTTCTCTGTATGCCCATTGGATTGCTTGAACTATCCATGCCGCAATTGATCTGACTGATGCCCTAGTGCCCTTGTTCTTCCCACAGAACAGAACGAACAGGAAATCCGACTGACGGAATGGAGCTGTAGCTTCCAAGTATAGCTTTAATGAGCGACCAACATCAAGCGGATGAACCTCCGAGGAACCCGAGGATCTGAATGTGGGCAGAGAGATTTCCTGATTCTCGTGAAAAACCGAGGTGACCTTAGGGTTTGACCCCAACATTGGAACTAGAACCACCCTGTCCGGGAAAATTTTTAGAAAGGGTTCTTTGACTCCTAGAACCTGGATCTCTGATACCCTCTTTGCCGAGGTGACCGCCACCAGAAAGGCAGTTTTCAAGGTGAGTTCACTGATGGAAAGAGACTTATTGAAATGAGAAAAAAAGTCCAGAACTAGTGGTAGGTCCCATTTAGGGAACCTGGGTTTCCTCTGGGGTCTCAGTCTCACTGCGCCTTTGAGGAAATGTTGGATAAGGGCATGCTTGGCCCACGAAACCCCTGTAAATGCGGAAATAGCAGAAACTTGAACCCGAAGGGAACTAACTGACAAGGGTAAGTCCAAGCCTAATTGCAGGAAACCCAAAACGTCTTGAACTGCAGGTGATGCATAGGAATTAGTTCTGGAGGACATATAGGATACAAACTTAGCCCAGATCCGTTCATATACTTTATTAGTGCTTCGTCTCCTTGCACTTAAGAGAGTAGGAATGGCCTCCTTAGGACACCCTAGTGCTTCCAACCTTCCCCTCTCAAGAACCAGGCCCTCAACTGTAGGTGAGCCGGACATGGATGGAGAATCGAGCCTTGGGAGAGCAGATCCCGTCTGGATGGGAGAGGAACTGGGTCCCGAAAACTGAGGAAGGATAGGAGAGGAAACCAAGGCCTGTTGGGCCAATGCGGAATAATTGCCAATACCTCTACTTCTTCCCATCTGAGTCTCCTCAGAAACTGAAAAATAATCGGAATTGGAGGGAAGGCGTATGCCTTGTGGAACCACCACTGCTCTGTTAGGGCATCTATCCCGTAGGCTTGCGGATCCTTGAACCTCGAATAGAACTTTGTTAGCTTCCTGTTGTAATGGGAGGCGAAGAGATCCACTTCTGGAGAAATCCCCAGGTTTAGAACCCACTGAAAAACATCTTCGTGAAGGGCCCACTCTTTGTTGTCCAAGTGGACTCGTGAGAGAAAGTCCGCTTAGACGTTGAGAACTCCAGGCACATAGGCTGCCGTTAAGTTGGCCAGATTCTTCTGGGCCCAACGCATGATTGGATCTACTTCCCGCAGCAGAGACCGACTTCTGGTGCCCCCTTGCTTCCTTATGTAGGCTACAGCAGTCGTATTGTCCAGCCTGAGGACTACGGATGTTCCCACTATCAGATGCGGAAATGCCAACAACGCTAGGAAGGTTGCACGTAATTCTAGAACATTTGACACTATTCCCAGAGAGGGAAAGTTCCAAATGCCCTGAGCCACTTCCGACAGACAATGCGCCCCCCAACCCTTGTTTCTGGCATCTGACAGCACTGTGATCCATTTGATTGGAAGAAGGGAGTGGCAATTCAACAGTTTCTCCCGACGAAGCCACCAGAGGAGGGAACCTCTCATGGTCTGAGTAATATCGATGGACTGGACTTTCTCTCCCGACCATTGGCGAAGGAAACCCATCTGAAAGGGGCGCATCCTACATTGTGCCCACTTCACCATCGGTATTGTGGACACCATGGTGCCTATGATCTTTAGGCAATGAAGAACACTGAGACGAGAAGAAGAGAGAGCCAGGCGAATCCTGTCCCGTACTACTGCAACCTTCTCCTCGGGCAGAGAGATGGTACCTCTTGCCGTATTGAAAAGAGCTCAGAGGAACACGAGAGACTGTGCAGGAACTAACTGGCTTTTGTCCAAATTCAGGAGCCACCCGAATTCCTTGAGGGTTGCGATGACCTGATCCCTGTGTTCCAAGAGACAATCTCTGTCCTGAGCCAGAAGAAGCAAATCGTCCAGGTAATGATGAATCCGGATTTTCCTGATTCTTAATAATGCCACGACTGCTAGCAGGACCTTCGAGAATGTACGAGGAGAAGTTGACAGACCGAAGGGAAGGCAAGTAAACTGTAAATGAAGCTGGCCTATGGAGAAACGAAGAAACTGTTGGAACTCTGTTGCCACCGGGACGTGGAAATAGGCGTCTTTTGAGATCTATTGAGACAAGCCAGTCCCCTGGCTGCACTGACTGTTGGATCGCGGACAGTTTCCATCTTGAATTTCTCCTTTCTTATGAAGCGATTTAGACGCGTCAAGTCTATTACATGTCTCCATGCACCGTTCTTCTTCTGGACCAAGAAAAGAGGGGAATACATTCCCATGCCGCGCTGGTTGTCTGGAACGGGAATAGCGGCGCCTTGATCCAACAAAGATTTTATGGCTAGGCTAACAGAATTTGCCTTTTTCCTTCTGACCTTGGAATGGATGTGGGGACACATTTGAGTTTGGGGACACTGCTGAACGTCCAAGTGTGCCCAAATGAGACTGTCCTGACGGTTCAAAAATCCTGGATCGAGGCTGCCCAGACATGCCGAAAGTGGAACAAACGAGCTCCTACCGGGACCGTCTGGGCGGGCCCGATCTCAAAAGGACTTGGTAGCTCCTTTTCCCCCATCGAACTGCCTTTTGCAGATTTTTTGAGAGATGTATGTCTGGACCTCCAAGATCTGGAGAATTCCCATCCAGGCCTGTAACTGCGTGCCTCCCTGGCACGGTCCTGACCCTGCTTTCTTGGAAACAATCTCCTTTGACTCTGCAGATGCCTATCCTGGGGGAGAAACCCTGACTTACCCCCAGTGGCCCGAGTTATAGCACTATCCAGCTTATTGCCGAAAAGGGAAGAACCATCAAAGGGAATATGGCACCAAACCTGGTTAGAAGCGGGATCGGCTAGCCAAGGACGGAGCCACAGGGCACGCTTGGCAGTTACAGAGGAGAGCATAACTCGAGCCACCAGCCGGATAATATCAATCGAGGCCTCCCCCAAGAAAGCCGAAGCCAGCCTTAGTTCTTGAATGGGAGAACCCATGTTTAACCTCTTCCTCCTTGAAAGGGTAAAGCCTCTGAATCTTGGATAGAAGAGAATTATTTTTCTTTACTTTGCTCCACTCATCCGAGATCACTTCCCCCAACTCTGAGAGGAAAGGGAAGCTAATACGCTCCTTTTTTAGTTGTTTAAAAAACGTTCTTTGCTTCGCCGGAGCCACTACCGGTTCAGCGTTTTCTTGATGGCTTTGACCAAAGGAGGGAGCAAGGAAAAGTCAAAACCAGAACCAGACTCTTCTTCCTCAGATTCACTATCTGAGAGGACAGCAGACGGATGGCTAGGCAAAGAGGAATCCCATGTGTCCTGGGCCTGAACATCCCTCCCTGGAGACCTTGGAGACTCTATGGGAGACAAATGGGGGGCTTCAAATTTCTTTAGACTGTCCTTGACTAACTTCTCAACCATAGACTTCAGTTGTTGGTCAGAGTCACTCCTTTCGCCCGTCGCCTTGACATAGCAGGCATCACAAAGGGACTTGTCAGCAGGAACATGCGTCCTACACCCCCAACATAATCCTTCAGCTGCATGACTGGAGCAAGCCGTGGAAGGGCTGGATGGTTCCCGGCTACGGAGACCAGTTCTCGCAGGAGAATCATGACGCTTGGATCTGGAAGAGGAATGCCGGCGGTGGGTCTTAGACGAATCACTTCCTCGGTGAGAACTCCGGCGTTGGGTAGACCTAGAAGGGCTGAAAAAGGAGAAAACCAACTGTGTTAGCGGAACATACACTAATGTTCCACTGTCCCCCCCCCCCCCCCCCCGGTAGGTAACCCAGGAACAAAAAATACCTGCTACGAGAGGGCTGGCCACTAGCAGGCAGCGAGGCATCCAAAGGATCCATCAGGGCTGGAATAAAATAGCCCCAATTAAACACAGAGAAAAGCTAGGAAAAAAAACAGATAATATGTCCTTTCCCCATAGACACATACCTATTGCTGAAGTAATCAGGACTCAGGAATGGCACTGCAGGCTTTACAAGCATCCCAGAGGCTCTGCAAGCTGTTCTCTGTTTTTAAAACTGCCGCCTAAATGACGTCACCAATTACGCCATGAAAATGCTAGTGCGCATGCGCGATGCCTGCAACGCGCGTGCGCAAACCAAGCCTCGTCCTCGCGCGGGTCCCGCACATGCGCAGAACGACCGACCGGCGAACGAGGAAGTAGCTGGGCGGCTGGAACGCAAGGAAACCAGCCGCCCAGCTTGCCAGACACACCGAACAAACGGTGTATGGGGAAAACACGGAGAAAATAAAAACAGACACAGAACAACATAGAATAGCTGCCATGGAAGAAAACATAAAGCTCACCACTCCTGTACACGGACACCAGCCGAGGTAGGTCCCCAAACACATGCTGGACTTCTGGGGGGGGGGGGGCGATGGTCACCTGCTAGTAGCTAGGCTCACAACTAAAACGCGGTTTAACCTGTCAGTGACCAGGAATATACCTCTTCAGCGCCTCTTCCATATGCCCCTTTCCATACTCTGCTAGTAGCTAGAGCTTATTGGAAATATGCGACTCCAGGTCGCTCGGCCGGTCCGCATCGCAGAAAAAAATGCAAGTCTTCAGGGTATAAAAAGACACATGCTAGGTACTATGGAGGAGAACAAAAAAAGAACACGGCCTCTGGCAGGGAGCAAAGATTTATGGGAGTATCGTCCTATAGGGTAATGGAGGAGGGGCTAAACCCACACATTGGCTGCCATGGAGTCTGTCAGGAAAAAGGAATTACATTAGTCACAGACCTCTTAAATCAGGGAAAATTATCACCTTTAATATACTAGCCCAAAAATATTCACTTACCATGTAAGATCACTACATGTACATGAGAATTGCAACCTTTTTAAGATCACACCCTTTGACCACCTACCAAGATCCCTCATAAAACTTGGTCCTTCTGGAATGACACGAAAAAACCAACAAAAGGGATATCTCTTTTTTTATAACTTAATGAAACAAAAAAATCTTTTCACGAAATTATCACCACTCCAAAAATGGGAAATAGATCTCTCTGCATCCTTTACAGAGGATCAGTGGAAAAAAGCAATTAAATCTAGCCACTGTTACATTAGATCCACAACCCACTGGGAAACAGCTCAAAAACCGTTCCTTAGGTGATATTATACCCCCTACATCACGTCAAAATTTTCTAAGGGAAGTTCAAACGAATGCTGGCACAGGTGTGGCAAAGTGGGTACATTACTGCATATGTTATGGGAGTGTCCTAGCCTTCAGAGATTTTGGAGAGTTGTATTTAGATTAATATCTGAAACCACAGGTATCATAAAAATAGGGAATCTGGAAATGGCTATATTAAGTATCCATGTGGACCAATACCCACCCTCTCTAAAGGCCCATACACACGATCAGACTTTTTGACAACAAACAAGCAAATTAGCTGTTTTGGAACAACATCCGACCGTGTGTACGCTCCATCGGACAAACTTTTTTGGTTTTCATCTGACTTTTGTTGGCTGTGCGAACGGACAAACTTTCTGGCAACAAAAGTCAGATGGAGCAAAGTCTGATCGTGTGTACAGAAAACCATAGGACTTTTGTACAAAGTACAAACAGGCATGCTCAGAACCAATGCAAAAGATCAGAAAACAATACAGAAGTTGACCAAAGGTGGCGGTAAAGAGCAGAAAAACCACATGATTTGGTGAAAGTTGGCTGAAAAAGTCCTGCTGTGTGTATGCAATACAAGTTCAGGGCCGACCTTTTGGCAATGAACCGGAGCTCTTGATTAGCTGGTTAATAGTAATGCGGTGAAAAGTTGGGTTAGATATTTAAACATAGTTTATGCTCAATACACAGCATCATAGGCCCACGAGCCTCCATGTACTTATACTTAGAAGTTATACACAGATATTGGGAGTTTTAAAAATATGTTTCAAGACAATCGTAACAGTGTATTTTTGGTTAACAAAATTTTTGTAAGGTGTATATACGTGGATTGGAAGTGGAAATTCTTTCAATAAAAATTACTTTGAAAAAAAAAAAAGAATTTATTTACTGCAAACAAAGCCCTATTATAAGGTACTCACATGGGTCTGGTGCGTTAGTGCAACTCTAAGCTGTGGAAGAGATTGTGTGCTCCTACTCCACAAGGTAGACCAGCTGTCTCCTGCGCCATCCAGTCCCCTCCCCTACGTGTGTCGATACAAAGGAAATATCGTATCCTCATCAGGGATATGCACCTTTGTTTTCAGTAAATAAAATCTTTTAAAACTGTATCAAACTATGGAATTTCTTTTTGATATTTATATGTGAGGAGACTACATCTTTGAGCAGTGTTTGGACCTTGCAACCTGACCTAGAATCCATTTTGATGATTCAAAAGCGTGTATTGGCCAAACTTAATTGCGAGGTCACACGCACTGAGGTGAGTGGCCATAACCTTGGGGTTGGGAGCAGCTACCGTATTTGCCGGCGTATAAGGCGGCTGGGCATATAAGACGACCCCCTACTTTTCAATTTAAAAAGTTGGTATTGTGCTGTACTCACTGTATAAGACGACCCCCTTGTGCAGGAATTCCGTATGTTCAGAAACAAAGTTGGCGCCGGGTAACATGCTGTCTCACAGTATACATATAGTATACCGCCCTGAGCCAATCACGGAAAGCTATGCATTCTATTATTGCATACAGTGCCTGCTCAGATTGGCAGAGGCTGTTACATCATCAGCCCGCGCCTCTGACTCTCACAGCCAATCCGAGCAGGCTGCAGAGGTTGTTACTCCTATCCGAGCAGGCGCTGTATTCATTAATAGAATACATCGCTCGCCGGGATTGGCTCAGCGGTGTATATTGAATGTATACAGTATTACCGCACACTCGGCGAGTATTCGGCTTTATATTCGGCGTATAAGACGACCCCAGCTTTTTGCTCATTTTTTTTTACTGTAAAAGGTCGTCTTATACGCCAGCAAATACGGTAAGTGTAATCACTGCTTTACAGTCACATATCAAGTCACGTTTATTATTGCTGTATTAAGGACACTGAAAACTGATCCTGGGTGGTCAGAGTATCTACTGCAGATCGCTATATTCACAGTCACCTATCAAGTCACGTTTATTATTGCTGTATTAAAGCGGAGGTCCACCCTAAAGTGGACCTTCCGCTCATTGGAACCCTCCCCCCCTCCGGCGCCACAATTGGCACCTTTCAGGGGGGAGGGGGGTGCAGATACCTGTACAGTACAGGTATCTGCACCCACTTCCGGGATAGCTCTCTGCGGAAGGGGGCGTAGATTACGCCCCTTTCCGAAAGTCCCCCGCTGCCTGCTGGGAAACACACAGCTCCCAGAGGCAGGGGGTCCATTCTTATTGCGCAGCGCGACTCGCGCATGCGCAGTAGGGAAACTGAAAAAATGAAGCCGAAAGGCTCCACTGCCTGATTCCCATACCCAAGATGGCGGCGGCAGCACCCGAGAGACGATCGAGAGATCGGCTTCGGGTGCCGACATCTCGGGCGCGCTGGACAGGTAAGTGTCACTATTTTAAAAGTCAGCAGCTGCAGTATTTGTAGCTGCTGGCTTTAAAAAAAAAAAAAAACGCGGACTCCCGGCGGACTCCCGCTTTAAGGATACTGAAAACTGATCCTGGGTGGTCAGAGTATCTACTGCAGATCGCTATATTCACAGTCACCTATCAAGTCACGTTTATTATTGCTGTATTAAGGACACAGAGAAATGATCCTGGGTGGTCAGAGTATCACAGACTTACTTTATATGCACTTGAGCACTTTATGGATCACCTTTGTATCAATATTTATATTTTATGAAATGTGTGTATATTCACGCTATATGATGTTGAAAGCTGAATGCTGACTTTAGTCGCTTTATATATTATTATTATATTCTTGAATTTGATTTATAGGCACATCACTTTAATTGAAAATTTAGTTTTTTAGGTTTTGTCTGCAGTTTTAGCAGATCATTAAGGGGATAGCGCAGCACATGATTTATGCTTAAGCCTAAACTGGTGGTTGCAGGATCATAACCTGCGAAAGGGAAAATCCTTCGAGAGTTCTCACTACAGATGCTAGTCTCTCAGGCTGGGGAGCGACCCTAGACAGGCTCACAGTCCAGGGAAAATGGTCAGGGAGAGAGCAGACCCTGCCCATCAACATCCTAGAGTTACAGGCAGTACGTCTGGCCCTACAATCCTGGACAGTGGAGCTTCAGAACTGCCCCATCAGAGTTTAGTCTGAAAATGCCATGGCAGTGGCCTATATAAACCACCAAGGCGGTACCAGGAGTCATTCAGCTCTGAAGGAGGTGAACTACATACTAGCTTGGGCAGAGGGACATGTGCCAATAACATCGGCAGTCCATATCCCAGGAGTAGAGAACTGGAAGGCATATTATCTCAGCCACCAGCAGATCTGCCAGAGGGAATGGTCCCTACACCCAGAGGTGTTCCAGGAAATTTGCCAACGTTGGGGATGGCCAGAGGTTGACCTACTGGCATCCAGGTTCAACAACAAGCTACAGCAGTTTGTGTCTCAAACAAGAGATCCTCTGGCAATCGGAGCAGGTGCTCTGATAGTTCCATGGAGCCAGTACTCCCTGGTTTATGCTTTCCCTCCGATCCCTCTCCTTCCACATTTGTTGCACAGGATTCGGAGAAAGGGGGTTCCAGTCATTCTGGTGGCACCAGCCTAGCCCAGAAGGCCCTGGTTCCCAGAGATTGTGAGACTGACAATAGACGGGCCATGGGCGCTTCCACTTAGCCCCGATCTACTGTCTCAAGGTCCTATATTCCACCCCATGGCATCTTGGGACCAGTGGTGTCTACTCTAGTGAATGCTAGAAAAGCTATCACTAGGAATATTTATCATAAGGTCTGGAAGACTTATATTGCTTGGTGTGAAGCCAGAAAATGACATTTCAGAAATAGGTTATTGGGAGAATTCTCTCTTTTCTACAGTCAGCTGTGGAAATCAAATTGGCTTTGAGTACAATCAGAGGTCAAGTTTCAGCCCTATCAGTATTCTTCTGAAGGCCTTTAGCCTCCCATTCATTGATTTGAACCTTTATGCAAGGGGCAACTCACTTGCTTCCCCCATTAGGTCACCTATGTGTCCTTGGGACTTGAACTTGGTGCTGTCTGTGTTACAGAAACAACCATTTGAACCTATTAAGGAAATTCCATTAGACTTGCTGTCACACAAGCTAGCCTTCCTGATGGCTATCACCTCAGTTCGAAGGGTGTCGGAGTTGGGGGCCTTTCATGCAGGGAACCATACTTGATCCTTCACGACCTGTTCCATCCTCATTGCCAAAAGTGGTGTCGGCCTTTCATTTAAATCAGGACATTATTTTACCAAAAAGACCCCAGAAGGGGCAGGCAGCTTCCAAAGCTTCCATTGCCAATTGGGTCCGTCAATTGATCACTCAGGCCTACTGGTCTGAAACATAAAGCTCCTCCCTTTAGGGTGAGAGCTCATTCTACCAGGGGTGTAGGAACATCCTGGGCTTTTTGCCATCAGGTATCTGTGGCTCCAAATTTGTAAGGCTTCTACCTGGTTTTCAGTGCATACGTTCACAAAATGTTATCAAGTGGATGTTCGAACAGCTGAGGATTTGGCTTTCGGCTGCAGTGTACTGCGGGCTGCCGTAAAGGTTCTGATGGCTATTGTTTGGCAGGGTGTCTCCCTCCCCTCAAGGCTATTGCTCTGGGACGTCACAGCAGGTAATGAATATTAGCCTGACTGTGTGCCCCATGCTGTATGAAACAGAAAATAGGATTTTTACATCATACTTGCCTTTAAAATCCTTTTCTTTGAGGACATCATGGGACAGAGATTCCTCCCCTCTTTTTTGAAGATTCAGCGCTTGCTACAAAACTGAAGTATTTCCTGTATGGGAGGGGTTATATAGGGGATCACTTCCTGTCTGAAGATCTTTGGTCTACCAGTGTTCATTCACCTAATGATGAAGTATAACTCAGCAGGTAATGAATATTAACCTGACTCCGTCCCATGCGTACTCAAAGAAAAGGATTTTACAGGTAAGTATAACATAAAAATCCTATTTTTCCCTTGCTGGAGCAAATAGGATCATGCTTTATTGGGGATTTTTGCCTTCCTCCGGATCAACCGTGGTTATAGGATTGTATATATAGGATTGCATAATTTTTTTTTTTTTTTGTTTTCCCTTCTATTGGTTGAACTGGATGGACTTTTTTTCAACCAGACTAACTATGTAAGTCACATTTTTGATTTCTCATTGTAACAGGACAAGACAGGAACATTTTCAATGGGGATACTTGTTCTGGTCACCACTGTGTAGGAGGGAATCTACCCCTCTTTTGAGAAATTTTGTCTCACTTCCTGTTGTGTTTTCAGGACAGGAAGCAAAAGACATGCTCCTAAGTGGGACACAGATAGCAATAAAACCTGATAGGAATTTGACTATTCTCTACTCTATATTTGTGTGCCCACTGCGCTAATGAAAAACATCTGTGTGTGCTTCCATTTAATATTCAATAAATATGCAAATGAGGTGAAACACATGTCAATGTAAAAAAGGGACAACTAATTCCACAGTAGTGCACTAAACGAATCTACAAATCTCCTAGATATTAGCATTGTGAAATGAACAACATAAAACACCCATGCATAATGAAAAGTGTCCATATGGCATATCCAAAATATATATATATATATATATATGCTCCAACATATGCAAATCAATATGGTAATACAGTCCAACTTAAAGTGATGAAAAGATATTGAAACAAAACCAAATCAAAAACCAAACCAAAACCCTTCACCAAAGTGATGTGTGCCAATTCCACTCCTGGGGTTTGGCTACACGACAACGCTGAGATGGTGACTCCAAGTGTACGAAGGAAGTGTATGAGGAGATCGCAACACTGAGTCACTTGGCATGTTTGGAATTTTAACAAGTTTTGAATCTTATGATGTAAGTGCATTACTTATAATAAACTAATTACCTTAAGGTGTTTTTACACTATTGGAGGCTCTTTTTCAAATTCTATCCCCACATGTGGAGAGTAGGGATGAGCCGAACACCCCACGGTTCGGTTCGCACCAGAACTTTCGAACGGACCGAAAATTCGTACGAACTTTAGAACCCCATTGAAGTCTATGGAACTCGAACGTTCGAAATAAAAAGTGCTAATTTTAATGGCTAATATGCAAGATACTGTCCTAAAAAGGGTTTGGGGACCTGGCTCCTGCCCCAGGGGACATGGGTCAATGCCTAAAATGTTTTTAAAAATGGCTGTTTTTGCGGGAGCACTGATTTAAATGACGATTAAAGTGAAAAAAAAGTGAAATATTCCTTTAAATATCATGCCTGGGGGGTGTCTATAGTATGTCTGTGAAGTGCCACGTGTTTCCCGTATTTAGAACAGTCCCTGCACAAAATTACATTTAACGGAAAAAAAGTCATTTCAAACTGCTTGCGTTTTTAATGTAATATCTGGATCCGGCAATATGGATGAAAATCATTGAGAAAAATGGCATGGATAGCCCCCCCTGCCCATTATCAGCCCCTTTGGGTCTTGTACGGATATTAAGGGGAACCCCGTACCCATATTAAAAAAAGTCAAGACGTGGGGCCCCCAGGCCCTATATACTCAGAACAGCAGTATACAGGCGGTTAAAACAAGACAGGGACTGTGTAGATTTGTTGTGTTAAGTAGAATCTGTTTGTAATTTTGAACTGGTACATTTTTAAAGTGTAGCTCCAGTCATAAAATCTATTTTTAAGCTTTTTGGAAAACATAGGGAAGGGTTATCACCCCTGTATAATTTGTTTTGCCATCCGTCTTTTTTCATCTCACTTCCTGTTGTCTCCTTCCGTTTGCAAGTAGGAGACGATTGTAAGTTGGATGTTTGAAAGTAGGCGCCTGCCCTATATGCTCTGCAGAAATGGCGGAACAAGGTGTTGCCACAACATCTTAAGCCCTCAAAGTGACTTTTGGTGGGCGCTGGAGCGCCCTGCTGTGAACGATTATATCAAGAATTGTAATTACATGCCATTGTTGAACAGTGGTAGAAAAATTGACCTTTGGTGGTTGTGGTGCTGGTGCCACAACACTATAAGTCCTCACAGTTACTCTGGGTGGGAACAGGAACGGGCCCTGCTGTGAAATATTATATCAAGAATTGTAATTACATGCCCCTGTTAAACAGGGGCTGAAAAATTGGGCTGTTGGCACTGGTGCCACGACACTGCAACCTCTCCCATATACTCTAGTTGTGGTGCAGGAATGAGCCCTGCTGCAAAGCATTGCATCAAAAATTTTAATTACACGCCCCTGTTAAACGGGCTGAAAAATTGGGCTGCTGGCACTGGTGCTGGTGCCACGACACTGCAACCTCTCCCATATACTCTAGTTGTGGTGCAGGAATGAGCCCTGCTGCAAAGCATTGCATCAAAAATTGTAATTAAACACCCCTGTTAAACAGGGGCTAAAAAATTGGGCCTTAGGCACTGGTGCTGGTGCCACAACACTGCAACCTCTCCCATATACTCTAGATGTGGTGCAGGAATGAGCCCTGCTGCAAAGCATTGCATCAAAAATTGTAATTAAATGCCCCTGTTAAACAGGAGCTGAAAAATTGGGCTGGTGGCATCACCCAGAACCAAAAATGTTCTTCCAACATATCAGCGGAGGAGGAAGAGGATAGACAATCAACATAACATGACAGTCAGTCAGCATCAGCATAGGCAGTCTTGAAGGGATGGGATATTTAAAAAAAAAATTATTCCGTTACATCAGCTTCAGGTGCTTGGTAGCTGTGGGTGATCCAAGACTGATTCATCTTTATGAAGGTCAGTCGATCAACCGAGTCGGTGGACAGGCGCACCCTGTGATCTGTAACAAAGCCACCAGCAGCACTGAAGGTGCGTTCCGAAAGAATGCTGGATGCAGGACAGGCCAGTAGCTCAATTGCATACTGTGCAATCTCTGGCCAGTGATCCATCCTCAAGACCCAGTAAGCCAGAGGATTTTCGGTGGGAAAGGTGTCCAAGTCTGACCTTGCCCCTAGGTATTCCTGCACCATGTAAATCAGACGCTGGCGATGGTTGCTGGAACCGATCATACTTTGGGGCTGCGGACTAAAAAGTTGTCTGAACGCATCGGTCAGACGGCCACCTTCTCCACCGCTCCTTCTGACCGATGCCTCAGCAACACATTGTCCAGGACCAGGAGTTTGTAACCTCCCAGTCTCTGGGAACGCGTTGCACAGACCTTTTTGCAAGGCCTCCCGGAGATGTCTCATCCTCGGCCCCAGGCTTTGCAGGATCAGGGAGGTCATGCATCGTAGGTTAGCTGAGGCAGTCGGTCGGGAGTCCTCTGGGTCGCTAAGGACAACATGATCCGCAGCTACCTCCTCCCAGCCACGTACAAGTCCACGGGTTTCTTGGGACTGTAAATCATCCCTACAAGACTGCTGCTGAGTGCCAGCCTCCACCTCCATGCTGACACAATCATCCTCCTCCTCCTCTTCCTGTGTGATGGGTGGGACAGCAGGAACACTGTCTGGATAAAGGGGGCCTTGAGAGGCAAGGAAGTCCTCCTCTTCCTGCCTCTATTCTGCCTCAAGTGCCCTGTCCATTATTCCACGCAGCGTATGCTCCAACAGGTGGACAAGAGGTACAGTGTCACTGATGCATGCACTGTCACTGCTCACCATCCTTGTGTCCTCCTCAAACGGTGACAGGACAGTGCATGCATCCCTGATCATGCCCCACTGGCATGGTGAGAAAAAACCGAGCTCCCCTGACCCTGTCCTGGTGCCGTAGTCGCACAGGTACTCATTGATGGCCTTCTGCTGCGTGTGCAGCCGCTGCAGCATGGCCAACGTTGAGTTCCACCTGGTGGGCATGTCACATATAAGGCGGTTCTTGGGCAGGTTCATCTCCTTTTGGAGCTCAGTCAGCCGAGCACAGGCATTAAATGATTGGCGGAAATGCACACAAACTTTCCTGGCCTGCTTCAGGACATCCTGTAAGCCCGGGGACCTGCCCAGGAACCGCTGCACCACCAGGTTAAAGACGTGAGCCACACAGAGCACATGGGTCAGTTGTCCCTGTCCGAGGGCGGAGAGGAGGTTGGTGCCATTGTCGCAAACCACCATTCCTGGCTTAAGCTGGTGTGGCGTCAACCACCTCTCGGCCTGCCCCTGCAGAGCTGACAAAATATCTGCCCCAGTGTGGCTCCTGTCCCCCAAAAAAACCAGGGCAAGCACGGCATGGCATCGTTTTGCCTGCGTACTTGCGTAGCCCCTTGAACGCCTATGGAGCACCGCTGGTTCTGAGGACAGAGCACTGGAAGAGGCAATGGAGGAAGAAGAAGAGGAGGGGGTGGAGGATAGAGGTGTGTCACAACCAATAGTAGCATTTTGGAGGCGTGGTGGCGGAACAACCTCCAACACTACTGCACCTTGTCCTGCATCCTTCCCAGCTGCCAGAAGAGTGACCTAATGGGCCGTGAAAGACAGGTAACGTCCCTGTCCATGCTTGCTGGACCATGAGTCAGCGGTAATATGCACCTTACCGCTGACCGCCCTGTCCAGCGAGGCAAGGACATTGCCTTCCACATGCCGGTAGAGAGTCGGAATCGCCTTCCGTGAGAAAAAGTGGCGTTTGGGGACCTGCCACTGAGGAACCGCACATTGTACAAACTCACGGAAGGGGGCCGAGTCTACCAACTGAAAAAGCAGCAGTTGAAGTGCTAGCAATTTAGCCAAGCTAGCATTCAACCGCTGGGTATGTGGATCGCTGGGAGTGAACTTCTTTCGACGGTCCAGCAGCTGGGGCAGGAAAATTTGGCTGCTATAATCGGGTGTACTGCTAGAAGAGTGCCCGGAAGCACTTGGCTGTGACACACCTAATTCTACACCTTCATTCCTCTCAGAGCAGGTTTCAGAGAGGACTGAAGGTCTAGTGGGGTTGGAGATCCCAGCTGATGAGGAGCAAGGAGAGGTCCGCTTTGTTCTTTGGTGTGGGTCTTTGAGGTTTGCTTGCCAACGAGCTGCATGGCAGGTCAACATATGTCTGGTTAAGCATGTGGTGCCCAAGCGGCTGATGTTTTGGCCACGCAAGATACGCTTGAGACATATGTTGCAAATAGCAGCAGTGCGATCTGATTCACTCGTCTCAAAAAAGCCCACACCAAAGAACTTTTAGAATAACGTGCAGAGGCAGCGCCCTGCACAGGCAGAGCTCTGCGGTGTGATTCAGTTGGTTTGCTGCCCCTAAGCTGGCCCCCGGAGGGCATCCTGCCTCGTTGGACATGTGCCTCCTCCTCCTCTCTCCTACCAGGCACCCACGTGGAGTCAGTGCCCTCATCATCCCCTCCCTCTTCATCGCTGGAGCAAACCTGGCAGTATGCTGCAGCTTGTGGAACATGACTGCGAGATTGCTGTCCTTCTTGAGCATCCCCTCTCTTTGGACTCATGCTACTGCCTTCCTCTAGCTGAGTATCATCATCAGAGCCTACAAAACACTGGGCATCCTCCTGGAGCATGTACCCAACACTGTGCTCAAAGAGTTCAGGAGACTCCTCAGGAGGACATGGTGGGTCTAGGGAAGGAGTCACTGATGATTACATTGAGAGGGGGGAAGACGATGCATTGGCAGCTGCTTTGCTAGTACCCTGAGCCTGGGTGAGAGAGGATGAAGAGGGCTTGGTCATCCACTCTACCAAGTCTTCGGCATGATGTGGCTCAACATGTCCAGCTGCTGAAAAGAAGGACAAGCGTGTCCCATGGCCACGCGCTGATGATGACAATGCACCACGTCCACGACCAGCACTGTTGTCTCTAGACACAGAGCCTGCTTGCCCTCTTTTATCGGCTCGCGCCTGTCTGCCTCTCCTTGTTGGCCTACCAGACATGGTAATGGCCTGAAGGGAGATGGGAAAACCAGCAATTGGGTAGTGTATATTGTGCTGGAGGCACACAACACTCACTAACTCCTGCAGATGGCAGAATGCTCTAGAGAGAAGAGAAGAGCTATATAGGTGGATATAACGGTGTATACTGCGGTCAGGGCACGCAGACAACACGCACAATCTCCTACAACTGACTGCAAGCTCTATTACAAAAGAGCAATATTAGCAAGCTATGTAGGTGGATATAACGGTGTATACTGCGGTCAGGGCACGCAGACAACAGGTACAATCTCCTACAACTGACTGCAAGCTCTATTACAAAAGAGCAATATAACTAGCTATGTAGGTGGATATAACGGTGTATACTGCGGTCAGGGCACATAGACAACAGGCACAATCTCCTACAACTGACTGCAAGCTCTATTACAAAAGAGCAATATACCTAGCTATGTAGGTGGATATAACAGTGTATACTGCGGTCAGGGCACACAGACAGCACACACAATCTCCTACAACTGACTGCAAGCTCTATTATAAAAGAGCAATATAGCTAGCTATATAGGTGGATATAATGTTGTATACTGCGGTCAGGGCACGCAGACAGCACGCACAATCTCCTATAACTGACTGCAAGCTCTATTACAAAAGAGCAATATAGCTAGCTATGTAGGTGGATATAACGGTGTATACTGCGGTCAGGGCACGCAGACAACAGGCACAATCTCCTACAACTGACTGCAAGCTCTATTACAAAAGAGCAATATACCTAGCTATGTAGGTGGATATAACGGTGTATACTGCGGTCAGGGTACGCAGACAGCACGCACAATCTCCTATAACTGACTGCAAGCTCTATTATAAAAGAGCAATATAGCTAGCTATGTAGGTGGATATAACGGTGTATACTGCGGTCAGGGCATACAGACAACAGGCACAATCTCCTACAACTGACTGCAAGCTCTATTACAAAAGAGCAATATAACTAGCTATGTAGGTGGATATAGCGGTGTATACTGCGGTCAGGGCACGCAGACAACAGGCACAATCTCCTACAACTGACTGCAAGCTCTATTACAAAAGAGCAATATAGCTAGCTATGTAGGTGGATATAATGGTGTATACTGCGGTCAGGGCACGCAGACAGCACGCACAATCTCCTACAACTGACTGCAAGCTCTATTACAAAAGAGCAATATAGCTAGCTATATAGGTGGATATAATGGTGTATACTGTGGTCAGGGCACACAGACAACAGGCACAAACTCCTGCAGATTGCTAACAGCTCAATTACAGAAGAGCAATAATGCAAAATCGGCCGATAATGAACAGTGTATACTGTGTTGAAGGTACACAGAGAACACCCACTAACTCCTACGGACGCCAACACACTACACAAGGCCGCTGCGCTGGCGGCCTTATATAGTTTAGGGCATGTACTACACAGCCTGAGCTATGATTGGCCACAGGCATCCTGCCTGTGGCCAATCATGGCTCTCCTCGCTGCCGGCGCTGTGATTGGCCAAGCATGCGGGGTCACAGTGCATGCTTGGCCAATCATGAGCAACAAATGCACTGCGATGGTGCAGTGCATTGTGGGCCATGAGCGCCACGCGAATTTGGCGCGAGCGGCCCATAACGTTCGGTATTCGCCAAATGGGCGAACAGCCGATGTTCGAGTAGAATGTATGTTGGACTCGAACATGAAGCTCATCCCTAGTGAAGAGTGTCTCTATTAATATGGATGGAGAATGGCATGTATTAGCAGCTCTTCAATAACATCTAATAAAGCGGTATTTGCCAGACACAAGAGTGAATGGCAACAGCATCTTGTGGGCTTTATTCTTAAGGGAGTGGAATTGGCACACATCACTTTGGTAAAGCATTTTAGTGGATCAACAAGATTTTGTTTCACTATCTTTTCATCACTTTAAGTTGGACTGCATTACCATATTGATTTGCATATGTTGGAGCATATATATAATGTATTTTTTTTTGTTGGGATATGCCATATGGACACCTTTCATTATGTATGGGTGTTTTATGTTGATTGTTTCACAATGCTAATATGTAGGAGATTTGTAGATTTATTTAGTGCACTACTGTGGAATTATTTGTCCCTTTTTTACATGGACATTTGTTTCACCTCATTTACATATTCTCTTCTCTATTTACATAGGAAAAGAACAAGTTATGGCTTTAGATACACTGACAAATTTCTTGTATCTGCCAGATAATCTATCGGGGGGGTTCTGCATTTGAATTCCTGCAACTGCACACTTGCTGTGGTTATAATGAGGGGTTCCCACTTTCCCTGTTGGATTTTGCATTTATTTTACATTGGACTTTCAAATATGCACCTGGAAAATGGTTGGACGATGGTGCATGATGTTGGGGGCCTGAAATTTTAAATTGGCTGTATGCTGTGATACATGAGTTTTGGGGAGATATTTTTCTTTCTGGTGCATTATGGATACCCTTTGAAGTACAGGGTATTTATGTCTATGTCTGATGGTCCCTTTCTGTATGCGTCCTACAACGCTATTTATATATTTTTTTGTACTCTTTAACCCTCCCCACAGGCCAGAGAGGATCATAGTTTACCTACTTGTTAGTCTCACAGTGGGCATGTTTGTTTTAGATGGACTAAGACTATTTTTAAGGATCTATATGAAAATGCATCATGTGACCTGAAAAAGCAGAATATCTGTGAAATGTGTAGACTATTCAGCATAGGAAGAACACATGGAAAGTAAGTTCACAACATACTAAAGCACCAAGAAATCTACACTGATTTCCAATGAGCACATACCCTGGTAAAGCCTGCAATGCTTGAATGTGTTTGGAGGTGGCGAAGGAGGGGTGGATGTGCAGTTTGCTAGGTTCAAATCACCAATACTGCTACATTACAACACTCCATAGACAAAGTACAGTATTGGAAGTCAAGTGTCAGTGAACTGCAGTGATTCTTACATTCCCATTAAAACAGACCTGACTGATGCTGAGCAAACCTACAGGAGCTTGCATCACTATTCCTATTTATCTAGGACACTTTTTGCCAATTGCAACAACTGTAGCCCAATCCTACTTTCAGAATAATATACAATTGTTAAATTAAAAATTTAGGATTAGCATAAGATAAGTCATCATATTTATAAATATTTCCCCACATTATTCACACAACTTTCACCCATGAGTCACCATTTGTATAATTGGATTCAACTGGAAAAATGTGTGAATTCCATGTGAAAGTTAGGTGAATCGTGTGTAAAATAAATAATAAACTCACCCTAATTTATCTTAATCTACTTAAAATGAATATCATACGGTACAAAACTTGTCAAAAATATAATGAATGTTTCTTTGTTTCCCACAGCAACAGATAAGGTACAAATATAAACACCCATCTGGTATAAATTACTTTGTCCAAATTACATAAACATACCTAAGAACCCGAGAGAGATATTCCATTAACCCAACTTTATGTAAAATCTATCCTTTAGCACAGTTATTATCTCACCTTTACCCAGCACTAAAGAGCACAGGTACATTCATCACTGACTGACTCATTCTACAAGATTCTTCAATTCTAATTAAATTATTAACCTATAATTGTCACATACTAATAGACGTGCTCAAGGGCAGGTTTGAGAATCTCTGTTGTAGATCTTGCTGGCTTCTTGTAGCTATTATGAATGGCAAGCTCCTATTTGTATCTTAGTGTTTTGTAACCTCTAGCTGAGTTCATGTGTACAAAAGACATATACAGGATTCCATAGACTCTTGGCTGTGTATTTCATACCTGCAGCTACAACAAGTTATGTGCCTGTGTCCAAGTTTATTCATTCAGTAGTCCTGGCACACTGAAAATACCAGGAGGGGGATGGAATGACTTGTGGCTAATCCATGGCATTTCCATTCCAAGAGTTCTTTATCCTGTGCAGCCACAGGCTTGCTCCAAACTGCAGTACAGACAGAGACAAATTCTTGGAACATAACCCACCGATAACACAGACTGAGACAAGAACGTTCCATAGATGGCATCTGCAAAAACCTCCAGCCCCAAAATTGGCCACTTCATTCTGCACTCTGATTTCCTGATTTGCTGCTGATGGGTAATGACAGATATCAGAGCACATAAATCCATCATCTTCTGTTTGTCAAGGTAGAAAATTACCAATCAATCCATGGCGTGCTTGTTTCTTCATTCATCTTTCCAGAGCCCATTGATATTGTGAATTCAGAAAATAATCATCCAAAACAATCCTAAAAAAAAAACAAATCCAATCATTTTTACGCTTATATATTCCACAGCCCATTTTTGCAGGCCCAGTTCTTTTTCTCCACTTGTGTTGGATGCTGTTGACTTGTAACCTATTCTCTGGCACACTTACCACTCATCTAGATTTTACTTGGATAGGAGCCCGCAGTCCTCTGACTTTTAAAAGGCTAGCAGATCAGATGTGTAAATGTAGATGAAGTCGCAGGAAGCCAGCTTATGTGTTCAATCTTGGGGTGCACAAAAGCAGCTAGTTGGGTCTCCCCACCCCCACCCTTCACATTTCAGGTAGATTGTCTCTTTACCAGTTCTCCTTCCTCCTTTGGCCTCAGAGCCCAAGTCCAGGACCTGAGCTTCTGCCAGGCGTATTAATAGAGTTT
The DNA here is from genome assembly GCF_037356315.1 of Lithobates pipiens. Lineage (NCBI taxonomy): Eukaryota > Metazoa > Chordata > Amphibia > Anura > Ranidae > Lithobates > Lithobates pipiens. Next base: position 118,577,690 of record NW_027507785.1, read on the forward strand.
CTTGATGAGTTACTTGTCAATAAACCTGATCCCTTTCCTGCTGTCTCAGGGTATCTGACACCAAGGGACCTGGATGCTGAGGAGGATGGGATGAACCTTCTCAAAATAGAACAGATGGAGAAAGTATTTAAGAGGGAATCCCTTCTTGGGGCCACCTCACCGTTGCCTTGTCTCAGCCCTTCCCACGGATCCTGATCCATCCCCAAGTGAGTACAAGGGGAGGAGGGTATTACTCTGCATGTACAGAGGAAGACACTATGCAAACATTTTTGAACAAGTGAAAAGATGCTGTTGGGTGCAAGTTGGGTAGTACACAGAAAACAATCAGAGAAAACATGTTAAGGGAAGTAATTAATTAAATTAAAATGTAGAAATAAGGGCGATGAACATGGGGATGGTTTCTGGGATTATATACTTTTAGAACACTGTAGCATGTTCAGTGTGTGCTATGAGTAGTTGGAAGAATTTTAACATTATATAATATTTAAAGTTTATGTATTCAGGAGATGCTTTGTTTCAAATGAATCTATCTTACGTCAGGAAAGATCAGGGTGTTATATAGAAAATTGAAACAAGAGTTATTTTGTAACAATAACTCCAGCACTGGCAAACTACAAAAACACATTGAGTTATGTAAGTAGAAAACATGGTACGAGACTTTTATTGATTATCGGTTCCTTTTTATAACAATGTAGCTGTAACAATATCCCATGCTTTATGTAGGTTGTAAGTAATGGCACAAATACCCTGAAAATTTGCCACCTAATAAAAGATGACATCTGATATATTCTCTTATGCTCTTTATACTGAGCAAAGGGTAAAAAGTAAAGCATTCCGATCAACTCAAGCTTTTCCAAACGCAAAGATTTAAAAGTGTGCCTCATATTTTGTGGATAGTTTGTTGCATAATGTTAACGTTAAAAGATTGCATTCAGGAGAATGCAATCTTTTGTTACTGCCAAACATCTTAACAATTACAAAATTTTTGCAATTCAGGGAAATGCTTAGTGATCTTCAGTGCTGTAGGATGTTGGTGATTTAGAAACACTTGTTTCTAGTAGATTGCCCTACCATGCAATTGATCAATGTTGAAAGTTTGGAGATCAAAGAATATGCTTTATTGGTTACGTTTCATTATTAAAGATGCTAATTTTCAATGCATAAGGTTTTCTTGCCAGAAATGCTACCACATTTGAAATCTTGCATTTTAAAAATTTTTTTTTTTTTTTTAAATTGGTTGAACTAAATGACTTGTGTCTTTTTTCAACCTGACTAACTATGTAACTTGGTTCTAAAGGCAGAAGGTTTTTTGTTTCTTTGTTTTTTTTTTTTACCGTAATGCATTTTATTCATTAAAGTGATTGTAAAGCTTTTATTTTTTTAATAAAAATAACAAACATGCCTATACTTACCTGCTCTGTGCAATCATTTAGCATAGAGAAGTCCTGATCCTCTTCTTCTGGGGTGCCCTGCCAGCGCTCCTGGCCCCACCTCTTCATCGGGTGCCCCCACGGAAAGCCACTTTCAATGGAGGCACCCATGCGAGCGAGCTCCTGAGTCTCACTGCTGCGTTCATTGGCACACACAGTGGAACTTGGCCCTGCCTCCACATCACAGCTTTTGAATGACAGCAGTGGGAGCCAATGGCTCCTGATGTTATCAATCTGTCCAATGAGGAGAGCGACAGCGGCGGCAGCACATTGCTGGATAGGATCGGGCTCAGGTAAGAAGAGGGGGGGTGGAGGGGCAGCTGCAGCACAGAATGTTGCGTTAAGGTGAAAAACCTTGAGACTTTACAAACAGTTTAAGGTAAAACATTTTCTTTGTGCAGCTCCCCCCCCTTCACCACCACCAGCACCCTCTTATACTTACCTGAGCCCAATGACAATTCAGCACTGTGCATGAGAACAGCATCAATGCTGTCTCTCCTTACTGGCTCAGAAGCAGCAGCAGGAGCCATTGGTTCCTGCTACTGTCAATCACAGCCAGTGAGAAGGGAGCGGGAGTTGGCTGAGATGCACTTTGTGTGTCAATGGAGTGGCTTGCTATGGGGGCACTCAGCAGTGGGGCAGCCAGGAGCACTAGCGGGGGACCTGGGAAGAGGAGGCTCAGGGCTGCTCCATGCAAAATTATTGCACAGAGCAGGTAAGTATACCATGTTTGATATTTAAAAAAAATCCCTTTACAATTTGTTTAAGTTGGCCAATAAAGGGTATATTTAAATAGTCAGCAAAAGGGTCTGTAGACATATTTACCAGCCTTACATGCATTTGTAGCAAGGTCTCTGGCCTTGTCCAGTCTAATGAGGACCTCCCAGGTCAAAGATAGCTGACATCCTTCAATATGTAGTGGGCTGTGAGGCAGAGTGGGTGCAAAGTCAGTGGGCGCCAGACACTTCTTGGACGTAAAAGAGGTTTTATTTCTGTTGACAGTCCTTTTTGTATTTTTGGGGGGAAGAAGGTTAGGGCCAGGACACCCTTAAGTAGTTATAGAATCCAAGACTCATTGTGATCCCTGGTAAAGTTGGTTTGTCCCTTTGTGGCAACAGCTTCCCTACTACCTCCATCACTGACAGGTTCTCCGGCCTACAGAACTATCACTTTCGGTTGGACTGCAAGCCGCAGTCCCAACCCTTTGCTAACCTCTTACTTCTGGATAGGCCCACACATAGCCTGGCAGCCAGATGCCCAATCTCCACCCTAGCAGCCCGGGGCTTACAACACACATCCACCCAGACAGCCGTCCAGGTGACACAGAACACCCTTCACCTGACCTCACCCGAATATATAGGTTCTCCCAGCAGGCCAAGGGATTCAGGAAAAACCCATGCTTATTGGCTGAGATACCCCATATACCCATAACCTGACCTTCAAAAATACAGTCACTTCCAGCACTAATAGGTCTTCCAAGGTGTTGAGTAACAGATATCAAATAAAATGGTGGTGTGAAAGGTATATAATGGTATCCAGAACTGGGTGGATGCTTCCTTCCTCAATCCGAAAGGAACTACAAGAAAAACAGAAATGGAAGGCGCGCACAGCTAGTGCATTACCAAAGATAATTTAATGCTAAAATGTTTTATAGAAAAGTGGTTACTCACAAAATGCACCTTCCATTTCTGTTTTTCTTGTCATAACCTGACCTTGGCTAGCCCTTCTCATATCTAGTACCACCAAGTTCCCAGCCACCTAGTGGTAGAAGAGAAAATTGCAACAAGGCAAAACTTAGGGAGAAATCAATAGATCTCTGCCGATCAACCAAGATGACAACTCTTGGCAAGTAAATGTGAGAGGAGCTCCCTGACTAAACCCCAGGGTGCTGCACAATGAATAGCAAACCCGATACATGTGCATGCAAAGAATATGTGAATACTTCTGATGAGAGTAATAATGAGTTTTTATATATATATATATATATATATATATATATATATATATATATATATATATATATATATATATATATATATATATATATGTAGTATGTATATAAGTGCATATAGGATAATGAGTGCATGCATGAGTTGAAAAGGTGTATTTTGTATTTAACACATCCAGACATAGCAGTCATTCAAACTGTAGCAGAAGTAATTGTAGCCATTCAACAGCTTTTGGACCTGTTTTTTTTTTTTTCATTTTTTTTTTCCAGCACCCCCTCCAATATTATGTTGCAATCAGTTTAAACTTGTGTTGTTTTTATAGTGGGTCCACCGAAAATTGTTATTTAAGTTATTATTGAATGTTGGTTATTAATATGGCCCACTGTAAATGGGATTTCTGTGCTTCTGTTCCCAAGTCATTAGCAGAATATTACTTTTCTTGTTGAATGTTTGAGTTACTTAATGGAATTGAGAATGCAGCAAAGGAGTAAAACTACCCCTTTAGCAGTGGTAGAAGAGTTACTCCTTATGGCATGTGAACTTGCCATTAGTCCTCATTAGTCCCTAATTATGTTATAATTACTGACTGCAAGCTCTAACTAGCTTCCACAGATCGTTCATAATAAGATTATGCCTCCAACAGTTTTACTTGAGTGAAAATGATAAGAAGGGCAGACTGAGACAATCAGGAAGATGTGATGACAAGGGGTTTATGAGGTTATGACAATTGCAGATATGGATGAGTGAAGGCTTGGTGTCAACAAGGACCAAAAAAAGATTTGATCCAAAAGCCTGGCCTAACTATGGGCTAAAATAAAGTGAACCTCACGGCTGGCAGTTAAGAAGTTCTTGAAATTCAAGAAGTTTTGGGATCGTCTACAGAGGTACAGCTGAGGACAACTAACAGAGAAGAGGAAGGCAGATAGATTGGATTTCCTTTTAACATAGTCAGCTGGCACTCTGTGAAAGATCTGAAGAGTAGCAGGCTTTTAACTCAAACCCATAGAACTAGATCAGGAGGTGAAAATTAGACATTTTATAAGAGGCAGGCTTAATCAACCCACTATTGGGACTGCTTTATACAAACTGAAGATTAGACAAATAGAAGTGTTATCCATAGCAGCCAATCAGACCACATACTTAGGGCAAGGATTTTAAAACTAACACCTGATTGATTACTTTAGGCATCAGCCCTCCTTTGCCTTTACCCTAGTTCTTAAAATGCAGCTAGGCAGCTTTGATGATAGGGTAGCTTTGCACACGATTTCTTTTAGCTTATAAAGGCCCATACACACGATCAGACTTTTTGACAACAAACATGCAAATTAGCTGTTTTGTAGCAACATCCGACCGTGTGTACGCTCCATCAGACAAACTTTTTTGGTTTTCATCAGACTTTTGTTGGCTGTGCGAACGGACAAACTTTCTGGCAACAAAAGTCCAATGGAGCAAAGTCTGATCGTGTGTACAGAAAACCATAGGACTTTTGTACAAAGTACAAACAGGCATGCTCAGAACCAATGCAAAAGGTCAGACAACAATACAAAAGTTGACCAAAGATGGCGGTAAAGAGCAGAAACACCACGTGATTTGGTGAAAGTTGGCTGAAAAAGTCCTGCTGTGTGTATGCAATACAAGTTCAGGGCCGACGCCCTTTGTACAAAAATCCAAGGGAAAGTTTGCACAAAGTCCTATCGTGTGTATGAGGCTTAAGGATTAAGACCATTCAACTTGAAAGAGGGTATGAAAATGCTGTCTTATGCAGAGACTCAAATATGAGATCTTTTATAGCTGCACTGGTAATACATATGACAGTGAACCACTTGTACCTTATGCTCATTTAACTTGATTTCTATGTACTGAGATAATTAGAATTCTTTATGCATTAATTATACTGGCTGGCTACCCAATTGGTTTTTATTTCATTTGGTACTATTTCTTTTAATCACACAGCTAGTTAGGCTAAAAAAATACAAAGGCCAATAATTCAACTGGTAAAAAAATGAATAAATGAAGAGATTGAAAACCTTCATATATAGAACCCTATACTCACAGTTGATCCCCAAGAAGACAAAAAAAAAAAACCTTAAACCGCATTTCCACTTTTGCAGTCAAAATTCAGAAAACCTCACTATATGTGTGTTATGTGTTCCCATTCACATAGCATACCTAAAAAAAAAAATGTATCGAAATATTTCTTACTGTTTCAATATTCCTCAGGAGGAGGTATGATGGTTGACTGCAATATTTTTTTGAACAATGTTAGAGTGAGCTTGTCCCAAGTCAGTCCTCATTAACATACAATGCAAGAAGCCCAGACTCCACCTTTAATCTTTTGCTAGAAAAGGGTGTTTTAAATCTTGTTACTGATAATGACGATCTGCCTACATAGTAAAGACAGGGTTAATTATGGCAAACACGCCCCTTCAAAAATGAAAAGAAGTACTTAGGATTTTTCTTTGCTGGAGGTAAGGCAAGGTAAGTTACCATTTTTAAAATAGAATAAGAACTATGTGAACAGAAACATGTCACAAATATAAAGAAGGTGTTTTTACAATTTGTGTACAAAATAAAACATAGTCCTATTTGCTAGGGAAAAAAATAATCCTTCCTGATCCTAAGGAAATTGGATATTCCGTGGAATATTTCTAGTAGCCGTAGAAAGCAGCTCATACCTAATTGTTCAATATTTGTAGTGAATTAAGCGGATGGATTAACTTTTCATACCAGATGTCAGTCACATAAATCAGTTGTTGAGCTACAGTGGCTGCAAGTTGCAGATACTGGATGGGACATTCTGCAACCCTGTCCCTACCTCTAAGGATGGACATAATTTACACAGAGAAGTATGATGACCATGTAGACATGACATGTAGACTGCTTTAAATTACCTTTGAGGCCCAAGCACCGCATGAACTCTGCTTTACAGTGGATGTAGTGGATAACATTAAAGTGTTAGGTCAAAACATTTTTCTTTAGTTTTAAATACAATAGGAAGTGTTTAAGTCCCTTTTTTTCTGTGTTCTTCCCTTCATTCACAGTTACAGAGACACAGCAGGAAGTAACATTTCTCCAAAGTGAAGGCAATATTACACATTTGTCATTAGGACAGTTTTCCCCACTGGAAGACTTCCCCTAATCTCCTTTTACTGCTTTTTTACTCCTTTTAAAAGCCAGCAGCTACAAATACTGCAGCTGCTGACTTTTAAATAGTGACACTTACCTGTCCAGCGCGCCCGCGATGTCGGCACCCGAAGCCGATCGCTCGCTCGGCTGCCGGGTCCCGCCGCCATCTTGGGTATGGGAATCAGGAAATGGAGCCTTTCGGCTTCATTTCCCGGTTCCCTACTGCGCATGCGCGAGCCGCGCGGCGCAATCCGGACGGTCCCCGCTGCCTCTGGGAGCTGTGTGTTTCCCAGCAGGCAGCGGGGCACTTGCTGAAGGGGGCGGGCGCTTGCGGAACGGGGCGTAACGTACGCCCCGTTCCGCAGAGAGCTAGCCCGGAAGTGGGTGCAGTTATCTGGATTATCCAGGTAACTGCACCCCCCTCCCCCCTGAAAGGTGCCGATTGTGGCGCCGGAGGTGGGGGGGATTCCGATGAGCGGAGGTCCATTTTAGGGTGGACCTCCGCTTTAAGAGGGTGAATCTCTACAGCTGGGAAACAGACAGCAATAAAAACATGATTAAAAACACAAGAGCGGCCATAGTTAGGGATGAGCGAATCTGACGGGGCTTGCTGGTTCCACAAATCTTGCTCAAAGTTTGCAAATTTTGCATTGAACCCCATTAACATCTAAGGAGCTGAATCTTGTTATTCAACTTTGACCATTTGTAGGGCTAATAAGCAAGCTTTATAAAACAAAAGACATGGGAGGCTGAACACTGCCACCAGGGAAATGTAACAATTCCAAAATCAATAAATAAATAAACAGTATTTCTCCTAATACAAAATTGTAAGCTCTCCCCAATAGCTCCAACAAACATGGACAACATGGGGAACTATCTCCCTATTATTTTATAGAAAAGGGATGCAATGTTTAAGGTCTAAAATTCAAAGCACCATATGAAAGCTATGGAAAGTGTTCAAAAAGTAGGATTTTATTCCAAACTTAAGTTGAATAAATGAGCCAATGCATTTCAGGGGCCATGCAGTTGATCGGGGCTAAACCAGTTGCTGAACAAGATCAGTCCCCCATAGAGTTCTAGTACTCTTTCATCATCACTCAGAGTCCACATCGACATTCCTAAAGTTCTGATGAAGGGGGAGCTGTATAGCCCCCGAAACACATTGGATCGTTTATTTAACACAAGTTTGAAATAAAATACCACTTTTTGGACCCTTAAAACTTTGGGTGGCACTTTTTTTAGACCTAAAAGTGACATTAAAGGTTTGTTTTTTTATTTTTTTAAAACAACAACCATATTATACTTACCTGCTCTGTGCAATGGTTTTGCACAGAGCAACCCAGATCCTCCTTTTCTCAGGTCCCCTTCCGGTGCTCCTGGACCTTCCCTCCTGCTGAGTGCCCCCCCCCGCAGCAAGCAGCTTGCTATGGGGGGATCGGCCTTGCCCCTTATCTCTCCTCATTGGCTCACTGGCTGTGATTGACAAGAACTGGAGCCAATGGCTACCTCTGCTGTCTCAGCTAGTGAAAGGAGGGAGACTCGAGGCTCTTGTGCACATCACTGGATTGAGATGGAGTTCAGGTAAGTATAAGAAGGGGGGCTGGGGGTGCTTCTGCACACAGAAGGTTTTTTACCTTCATGCATGAAGGTAAAAAAAACCTTGAGCCTTTACAACCACTTTAAACATTGCATTTACCTGAGGTTTCTGTATAAGGTTGTTAGTGTATGGCAGCATTCCACATACCACTTGGTTGCCCAAGTGGCTCATCACCAGTACAGACACAATCAAATCAAATTAAAAACACGTAAGTTCTCCTTACCCCAAGATTCCACCATTTCTAACCACTCCATGTTTTTATAGAGAAGGGTTGGGTTATCTGTTCCTTAGAATTATTGGCTTTAGTAGTTCAGCTGGCCAGTGGCAAAGGCTATGCATAATAGGTTGTTCTTATTTTTAGTGGAGAACTTGCAAAAGTATCAAATGTTTGTCGTTCCTTAATCTCACAAATCCCAGAGGTATTCCACAAACTTCATGCCTAATTTTAACTCTTCCCACCACTATCCAAGTATGTGACTTTACATACACTTTAATGAAAAGAGAGCAAGAGGAGAAGATGAATGATAATGGCAGCAATGCCATCACATATGCTTGAACAATAGCAATTGGGGTGGTTTAGCTTTCCAAACTACTTGGTTGATTGTTCTCTCCATGAGCAGACGGTGAGCAGGGTTGAGTGCCTACTATAAACTTAAAATGGTTGCCCAACCCAGATGAAAATATGAATTCCGCTGCACATGTACTGAAAGAAAGCAGGAACCGGAAGACTTTCGGTTTGTGTGTACCGCTGTCTGTTCAACAGAAGCCAGTCTATCAGCCAGCTTCTGTCAAATGGTCATGCTGGAAAACCAGCCTTCGATATGTGATTCTGAACACATTATAATCTGTGTATTCTGGTGGGGGGGGGGATATATACCGTATTTGCCGGCGTATAAGACGACCTTTTACACTTAAAAAAACTGAGCAAAAAGGAGGGGTCGTCTTATACGCCGGGTCCGCTGCTGGGATGCCTTCTGGCTGTCCGGTAATACTGTATGTAGCTTCGGCTACATACAGTATATACCACTGAACCAATCCCAGTGAGCGATGTATTCAAATGAATACAGAGCCTGCTCGGATTGGAGCAGCAATCTCTGCCAATCCGAGCAGGCTACACACAGTAGCCTGCTCCGATTGGCTTTGAGAGTGAGGCGCGGGCTGATGATGTAACAGCCTCCGCCAATCCCAGCAGGCTTTGTATTCATTAATAGAATACATTGCTCGCCGTGATTGGCTCCAGCACCAGAAGGAAGAAGGAAATGGCTCCAGCAAGAACGAAGAAGAAGAGGGATATGAAGCGTCGGAAGCCTCGGAATCGGGGGTCGTCTTAAACGGTGAGTACGGGCAAAACATTTTAACTGTGCAGGTTTTTAGGGGGTCGTCTTATATGCCGGGTCGTCTTATACGCCGGCAAATACGGTAATATATATATAATATAATATATAATAGCTCAATGGAAGAGATCCCTGCATCAACATTGCTTATCTGGCGCAAGGATCTGTTTGTCAAGTTTTGTTCGTTCTACCCGCACGCATGTTGAACGAAAAAAAATACCATACATGTATTCCCATCTTTACTGTTATCTCATATAGATGGCTTCCAGCATGGGAGAGGCAGGGCAAGATTGTTGCTCTTTTTTAGGGATTTCTGATGAGTTGTCGAACGCCCTCCAATGCTCATAAAGCTTTGCAGAGGCCTCTGATGTGCATGAACAGCGATGTCTGCCTTGTCAGCATAAGGATTAAATCACACTGTGCCCTCAATTATCCAAAGCAAAAGAATATAAAAGGTTAAAACTCAAATAGGATGCCTTGTAAAAAGTACTTACGTAACAAGCATACAATTATAGTTGATACTAAAAATAACAGATGGGATAAAGGGGTTAATAAGTAATTGTCTGCTATAAACATATTGATGCTATTTCATTCAATTACCAGATAATGTTTGTCCTTCTGCTGCTATTCTTGATGTATAGTCAAGAATCAGTCATGAGAATATACACCATAGTGAAAATCTGCCATCTCTGCAATAAAGCCAGTCTGGGGATATATAATGCAATGTACAGTAATTCCCATTACCAGCTACAAAGACCCCCTTTGATGGGTGCTGTTTTAGTAATCAGAGCATCTTGAAAAATTCCAGTACACTAAAAGATTTCTGGATTCTAAAGAGGCAAAACATTTTTAACATGTAAACCACTACAGTACTGCAAAATGCTAGGATATGTGGCATCTTTGCACCTTATTCAGTTAACAGTGATTGAAACAAAATGCTTAGTGCACATTTAACCAGTTAAGGACCTTAGGGAGTCAAAAGTCCTTAGGGGCCAAAACAAGCTCATGTCTCTGGGGACTGTATTAAAAGTGATCCCGCTCCTCCAGGGAGCCCAAGACTACAATAAATGCTGTCAGAAGTAGGATGCAAGATGTCTTTTGCACAGTGTGAACCCAGAAGCACTCAGCTCTGAGCACTTCTGGGTTCCTGTTAAATCCTGCCTGCAAAGCCAGATAAACGGCAAATCCAGAGCTGTCTGAGTAGAGGGCATCTAATATACCCCTGATTTCTTTGTAAAAACGTACCCCCTTTGTGATAGCAATAATGTTAAGTCTACAAAGAAAAGTGTCAAAAAAATAAAATCGGAATAAATAAAAACATTTACAATCCCCCCCCCCCCCCCACCTTGTGCACACACATATTAACGCAAACACGCACATAAGTTGTGCTTGTGTATGACAACGATAATTGCGCAAAACATTTGAGCATTGTTGAGCATGCTAAGTGAAAGAAACTATCCTAAGCGCCTTATTCATGTTGCCTATTGATAATTTTGGGTACTGTAATTTTCACCATTTTGGGGCAGACACTGTTTAAAGGCTTGAAATATTAGCTATCATTTACTTGACAAAACCTCATATTTTATTTGTATTTGGTACCAAAAAAAAATACTATTCTATTGTGCAGAAATCTATATGTGTGTGAAAAAAAATGCTCTGAAGGCATACTGGTTAAAGTAATTCAGTGACACTGAGCAATTACAGAACATGACATTGCCTCTACTTTTTAAACTCAGACTGTTAAAAAGGCTAGGATAACACGATTTTTATGTTAGGTAACTCACCCTACCTTTCACATATCAAATAGTATTTCCAATCTACAAAATTCCTGGTTCTGCACCCTGGCCTGTGTGAGGTCAGCTCACTGTTTACAGCTTTTACCCTTCTGTATGCAGTAAACTAGGATGGACAGCGAAGTGATGGATGTCGACAGGGTAATGGGGAAGGGGGGTCTGCAATTCACTGTGAGTCAGCAAGTAAGAACACTGCCCCCTTTCCCTGCTCTATGCAGTCAGCGCCTACCGATGGCCCACGAAGAGCCAAGAGCTGTAAACATGACACTACCCACAGATGGGAACCAATAGTTATAAAGCATGTACCCTTTTTGATACATACATCTTGTAGCCCTCTCAAGCTTATAACAGAGGATTAGTGCCATGAGCTGTCAGCAATGTATAGTGTTAGTATTCCACTTTAACATTAATCTGTAGATGGACAACTTGAGGAAAGGGTGCAGCATTATTAAACTGGAACTAAACCCTCCTATCCTTTACAGCAAATAAGCTGACATCTTAGTCTGTGTTTGGTCTGCAGTTGCTATGGGATGGCATGTGATCCTTTATGAAATCAGCCATTTGATGGCTTGACATTTCAGTTGAGAGCACAAGCAACTGTGACAGTTATCATTCATGACATGCCTTAAGTGTAACTGTTTTACAGTTAAATCAATTTCCACTTTAATGGAATCTTTATATGTCCCTGAGCTTTATCTTTTGTAGCAAAATATCTTTAGATATGCTTAACACAACACAATAAACAAAGTACAGGATAATAAGAACATTGGTCCACAACGGGACTGCAATTGAAAGATAGACAGTCGCTAAAGTGCCATAACTGTCAGAGAATACTATTCATCGATAGAATTGATGACTGTCATAGTGCACATGATATTTGAGTGCTCGCTCCTGCCAAATGCTTGAACAGATACAAACCCTGGAGCTAACAAATAATGTGACATATACATCTATGTGAGTGATTTGATGTAATTAAAAAGCAGCTGCAAAAGAAAGAATAAGGCTCAAATGAAAACGAATGCTGTTTACACACTGACTTTTCGACGGACTTGGTTTGCAGCTGAGGTCCGCCGGGCTTTCAAACAAATGGACTTGGCTACACCCGATCACTCCAAAAGTCAGACGGATTCGAACGTGATGACGTAGAATAAGGAAGTTAATAGCCAGTAGCCAATAGCTGCCCTAGCGTCGGTTTTAGTCGGACTAGCACACAGGCGACCGGATTTTTCGACCGGACTCGAGTCCGGTCAAAAAGATTTGAATCAAGTATTATTTCTAGGTCCGCCGGACTTTTGGAAAGAAAAAGTCTGCTGGAGGCCACGCACAATTGAATTGAATCTGTCGGACCAAGTCCGTCAAAGTCCGGTCGTGTGTACGCGGCATTAGAGAAATAAGTAAATCAGGTGACTAAGAAAAAAGCATTAAAATAAAAATAGAAAAATAGCCCAGCTGGTAAAAAAATAAAATAACCAAGGTGAGGTTCATATGAGTTCACTGGTTCATGTAGGTGATATAGTATCCAAAAAAACACAATCCCACCCATTTTTTTTATTCCTTAAATTAAATCTGCCACAAACCAGGACAATTCCAACAAACTGAGTGTATGATCATATTACACAGGCAAATGTTACATTATTTGAACTAATCAGTGGATCCAGAGATACAAGGGACAGAATGATATGCAAATCTTGACTCTTTCTGTAAAAGTCAAACTTAAATCAGAACAAAAACCACCAACTTACCTGTTTTCCAAAACAGTTACTGTACATTCAAGCAAGGCATGCTGTGAATGATGACTGTCAAATTAGCTTTTCTCTCAACCAAACTGTCAATCTATAAAATGGCTGGGGTCATAATTGATCACATGTGCAGCACCATGGTAACTGAAGAATGACAGCTTCTTTGACTGTACAAAATAGAAGGGTTTAGTTCCACTTTAACTCCTTCAATCTTCTTAGTCTTCATTTTGCCCAATGAGGTCTTCCAGAAACAAGAAGTTTTCATGTTCTATGTGTGTGTATGTGTGTGTGTGTGTGGGGGGGGGGGGGGGGGGGGGATTTGGGGTCTCTTTTCATAATGTGCAGCTATGCTCAAACATTATTGTACACTTCTCTACAAGAGAGTGCCTTCCTTCAAAGTTACCAATGTTTAATGTATTGGGAGGCCCATAGAAGTCAAAGGCAATGTGTTTATAATGCACTTCGATTCCAAATTCTAAATGTTGATGAGTGATAATGCACCTGCCTAACATAAAATAAAAGCCCCTCTATGCACACACAGAGACCTAAATGGGCCCTCAAGCTTTTGACAATTAATATCTGTGATTGTAAATGCCGACTGTAAGAATGTAAGGAGCACAAAACAAAAAAATGACTGGTTTAGCAAGTGTGGATTTTAGCGCAAAGCCATTGCAAGGTTTAATGCTTTAATCTGAACATTTTGCTGGGAGCAGCATGTTCCAGTGATAGAGCTCCTAGCATTAACACTGTGACATTAACACTTATTAAAATATCACGGGTGCAGGGTGTACTAAAGAATTAGTTACAGACTATGTTTCCCATGATCCTTTTATCATAGCTCTGATGTTAAAGGGCAAACATTTATCCATGATTTAAATTATTCCACAATTAAAGCACCATGCAAACATCATTCTGATTGCTAATGATTTTATGCCTTATCAGAAAGGACTGTTACTGCTTTTGTAGAACAGTCTTGGTGATCCAACTCACTGACTGATTGTGGCCAAGCTAGGATAGGCAGGCTTAAAAAAACAAACGTATTTTAAAATTGGACAGACTTGAGAAACTAAGTCCTTATTTATCTTATAACAAGCACAAAAGGAAATTAAAATTCAAGTAGTGGTATTGTGCACTTACCTGGAACATTTTCTAAGAAACTATTACATCTGATTTCAGATATCCTCACTCTCCACAGTAGTAAATAGAGGTGTGTTAGAGTGTATCTACAGCCAAAACTTTGGGAGTGGGGAAGAATTAGAACCCCCTTCAGTTTTTTGTTTCCTGCTTGAGACAAGGTGTAATGAAAAATTAAAAATTTTACAGTTGTCAACCGAACAGGAGGTGAGCATAAAAAAAGGCCTTTGCATTTTAGGGGAAGTTCCTTCTTCAGGGCTTGAGCAGTGAATGTTAGTAAAATCACTACAGAATGCTCTAAGGGACCTGTGTTAAGGCTGGATGAAGACAAATATCTCCTGTCGGCACTAAAGGCAGCCAGCTGTAGACATTCACTGCTCAAGCCCTGACGAAGGGGGGGTCTTTTTCCCTAAAACCTGTTGTTTGTATTTGATGCTTTTAACCATTAAATATTCCACAAGTCTTCTAAGTGAGATCAACTTTTGTACCAGTACACATCCAAGAAGGGCAGGTTTAAATATGATTGGTAACCATCAATAATATTATTATTAAATAGTAAAAGCTAAAGGATCTTAATAGGGATGAGCCTGATGTTCAAGTCGAATACCGAACTTTATGGGGCGACATCGCAGTGCATTGATGTCTAGTGATTGGCCAAAGCATGCACCTGACTTGCATACTTTGGCCAATCACAGCGTGCTCTGCTCTAAGCCATGATTGGCCAAAGGCAGGGTGCCGCTAGAGGGGGCGGGGTCATGCGGTTACATCAGGGGGTGGCCCTGTCCTTGCCTATATAACAGCTGTCGCAGCGAAAAGACAGCAGTCCACATCGCTGAACACTTTTTTTTTCTTTTTTAATAAAGGAATTGTCAAAAACTGTGTATTGTTGTTTTTACTTTTTGACACTTTTCTTGGTGAATGGGTAGTGGTACAATGTCCCCCACAACCAATGGCAAGGGTTGTGGTGACGAGGCCCTTGTCCTGATCAACATGGGGACAAGCAGCTTTGGGGGGACCCAAAAGCATCCACCCCATGTTGAGGGCAAGCGGCTTGGTGTGGTTCAGGAGTGGGGGGGCTCGCTCTTCCCCCACCTTTTTTGGCTTGCCAGGCTGCTTGCTCATGGTCTGATCTAGATTTTGGGGGGGACCCCACGCCATTTTTTAAAATTTTGGCGTGAAATTCCCCTTAAAGTCCATACCAGACTCGAAGGGCCTGGTGTGGATTTTGGGGGGGACCCCCACGCCATCTTTTTTCTAATTTTGGTGTGGAGTTCCCCTTAATATCCATACCAGACCCGAAGGGCCTGGTATGAACTGGGGGGGGGGCACACCAATTTTTTTCCTCTATTTGTTATCTATATTGCCGAGATCCGGCAATACATTACAGTCGCGAGCAATTTTGAATGACATTTTTTCCTTTAGTAATTTCATTTTGCTGCAGCACGGTAAAACACATCAGAAAGATACGCCACAGGCAGACTAAGGGGACCCCCCAGGCACGGTATTTAAAGGTATATTTTATTTTTATTGTTTCACTTAAGCATTATTAAAATCACTGCTCCTGAAAAAAAATGATATTTTAAAAACGTATTTGCATTGTTACATGTCCCTTGGGACAGGACCCAGGTCCCCAAACACTTTTTATGGCAATAACTTGCATATAAGCCTTTAAAATGAACACTTTTTTGATTTTTCACATTCATGTCCCATAGACTTTAATGGTGTTCGCATGTTCGCACACATTTTTTGCCTGTTTGCATGTTCTGGTGGGAACCGAACCTATCAGCTCATCCCTAGATCTTAAGCACATAGAGAGATACATTGCACACATATATTAGAATGTCATTACTAGCTTTTATATAAAGCAACTTGCATGTTAAGTTTTCTGTTCTTTTAAATGTTAGCAGATGTTACTTGTTAAGTCTAGGTGGATATACAGCAAGCCATTCAATTTCCAGAGACTGGAGGGATAAAAAATGTATGATGGAACAAGCTTTAGGTCTATATTGCTGCTAGCCCTCCATAAATATTCTGCTTATGTCCCAGATGCCAGTTTCCTGTGCCAGAAAGAGTGAATGATGCCAGCGCTGAATATGGGAGGGGTAGACAGGATACAATTACCAAGCAATGCAGAGAGGGTGAAGAAGAGGTGCAGAACACCCTGTGTCCTGCAATGTCAGCAAGTTCCTATAGGAGAAAACTCTGCTTGGCAGATCCATTGAGACCCTGAGCATCCCTCCCTCCAGTGAGTCACCCTTTACCACGGAGAAAATTTAGTCTTTGCTCATTCCGCATTAAATGGACAATCCTGACACAAAACTGATGCATCAGGCCAATTCTCACTATGTGCGTCACACTTAGTTTGGAATTTCAATAAAGGACGTAGTAGTCATAGAAATGTTTCGGACACTATAATGAGCTCTTTTTCTCAAATGCAATCACTTCATCACATATTTCCCATGGTTTCATCCAAAAAAGCACATCCTGTTACAGTTACAGAAATTGCTTTTCCTTCGAAACAAGCTGCATAAAACATCATCAAGCAGATACTTAATAATCAGGCTAATTTCATGTTGCAGTTTTGTTTTTTTGACAAAGGAGAGGGTTAAATAAGAGCTGTTTTCTACCAGTGATTTTTCAAATTGAAAATCATTGCATGCAAATTTCTTATTGTGCTGTATCTTCTTGGTGTGAAAGTCAATAAGAAAAACTGTGATCCTATCACATATATAGCATATTTGGAAAAAGGACCTGCCTATCTGAACAAGCATAAAAAGATCTCATGTGACCTCAATCTATAATTATTAAATATTGTATACTAATATAAACGTTAATGACACTAAACAATATCCTAATGATATGAAGGTCCCCCCAAAAAAATGTCTAATGATGCCAATTTTTGAACTCTGGGCCTCATCCATGTTAAATATTAACCTTCCGTTCTTGAAGAAACAATGAATGTACGTAGATGCTTCCACTTTGGAGTCCGCAAAATATCTAATATCCCCAATTAATAGGTTACAATGCCAGTCCCTGCAACAAAGGACCGTGAACGTTCATTCTGGGTGCAAGGGCATAGCTACAAGGTCACACACGCATATTGCATCACTTTCAATTGTATGGTGAGACATCAACACTACAAAGAAAATGTATTGTTCATCAAAAGATGTTTTTCAATTGGTTAATGTAACCGTCAATTTTGATTAACAAAGAGTTGTAACCTATTTTTTATTAAATTGTTTCACACAGTGCTTTTTTGACTCCTTGTAATGTCCTCCATGGGCTTATGAACCTCTCCTTTGCCTTCTAACTTCCATTTGTTTGGAACAAGTTAGTTGCAATCATACTGCTCTATGCACAGTACACATTCCATTGTCTCAAATTGGATTTACTTTGGGTTTGTTGCCTTCCTCTGGATAACTGTGGGTAAAGGATTGTGTGCATGGGGGTTTTCTAGTTTTCTTCTATTTTTAGTCTATTGGTTGAACTAGATGGACTTGTGTCTTTCTTCAACCTGTCTACCTATGTAACTATGTAAACTGCAACTGCTGACTTACTTTTGAAGTCAAACTGCAATCACTGACTTGCTTTTGGAGCAAGCATGCGGGTCGGGTGTCTCATACTGTTCTGTTTATATGCTTGTCACAGGTTAGTGATCAAGCATAGTAACGAAACATTGAGGGTGACAGTTTAGAGGAAGGGTATTGAATTAAAATTCATGGAGGTCCGACTAGTAAAATTTTCTTCAAGCAGAGGCCCGAACCACATTTTTTTTCAGCCCTCTCCTCCTATATACATCAGTGTTCTCAGTCCCCCCCCCCCCCCCACATATTACATCAGTTTCCCCTTCATAGTAGTGTTCTCAGGGCCCCCTACACATCAACCCCCCCAATTTACAATGGTATACTATACCCTCTTCGCATCACACACACCCTTTATTCACAGCAGTCCTCAACCCTCCTTCAAATCATCACCCCCCACCCCACAGTACTGTCCTCTGCCCCCTTCATATCGCTCTCCCACAGTACTGTCCTTTGCCCCCTTCACATCCCTCCCCCACAGTATTATCCTCTGCTGACTTCACATCAACCCCCCACATTACTGTTCTCTGCACCTTCACATCACCCCCCCAGCAGAACTGTGCCCCCTTCACATGCCCCCTCAACACTGCCCACCTTTACACCCTCGACCGCAGCACTGTCCCCCTTTACATTTCCCCCCACAGCACTGCCCCCTCTCACATCACAAATCCTCCAACAGTAGTGTGTTCTGCCCTCTTCACAACAAACACCCACCCCAGAGCACTGCCCCTTCACATCCCTCCCCCCAAAGCATTGCCCCCCTCTAACATCATAATCCCCCCCATAATAGTATGCACTTTCCTCCTCGACATACACAGAAATGGCCCCCTTCACATCATTTCCCCAACACACACACATCCAGAGTAGTGTCCTCTGCCCCCCTTCACTCCTACCCTAGACAGAGCAGAGATTAGGAGGCAGAACATTTCTGGACCGAGTGTGGGGGACACACAGCATTGAACAGATTGACAGGGTTAACTTTTTGTACTTTCAAAACAAGTCAAAAAAAAATTCCAACAAGTCCGGTAGACAAAAGTCGATTGTTAGATTGCTTCTGTCAAGCAGAAGAGACTACACGTGGATCAAATTTTATCGGGTACCTGCTGAACTGGCCGAATGTTGTTCCATGTATGGCCAGCTTAAGATTCCCTGCTCCACCCAACTGCCGCAGCCATTTCCATTTTGGATTTTTAATTATCTGTACTTTAGTATGACTTTATTGTGAATACAGTTTGAATTAATCTATGGGGGAGATTTACTAAAACTGAAGCACTCAGAATCTGGTGCAGCTATATATATGGTAGCCAATCAGCTTCTTCAATTAAGCTTTGACAATAAAACCTGGACGCTGATTGATTTCTATGCAGAGCTGCACAGGATTTGGCACTCTCCAGGTTTAGTAAGCACACCCCTATTTATCTCATGTTGCAGCAAGAGAAATGAGACTACATTGTATGCAGGAATGGATGATTATACGCGAGCAGTAAAGAATATAGCCCATGAATATAAATCCATAACTAAATAATGCAATTTCTGGGTTTAATGCCCCTTTAAGACAGATGCATAGGGAGAGCTTGCATGCAATAACAACCTGCAGTGTTGGTTGCAGAGATCTTCAATCAGACCTAAAAATGTATTTTCCCGGTTCTGGATTTTTTTTGGAGGGTCAATGCTGATTCTGTGTGTAGCGGAATCCCTAAGTGATGCACATAATGCAGTATGTGATTAAGCTCGGCCTAACTAGTAAAGCCTTTGCTGCAGAATCAAGCAAGACTAATCAATGAGAACAGAATCCTCTGCTGTGCTTTTATGTAATGCAGGAAGAAAATGATTTATGTTGAAAGCATACAGAGCTTACCAGGGAGGTGATAGGAGAATTAAATCATATTTAACCCTTGCACACCCAACACCATTGGTAACAAAGTGATCAAAAGTATAACAGATATATTTGGTGGAGATGTCATCCTATAACATCCCTGTTAATCCACTATCCTAAGTGATTTTGTCCTAAACAAAGAGGATAAAGTGACATTGCTAAATACTCAGGTGACTGGCATGCTGCCCCATGGCTTTGAGCCAGCAGTTTCACCCTCTGCGGGTGAGCCCCCCCCCCCCCCCACCATACTGTCACGGGAAGTTGCTGCCTGCAAGCAGCCGCAGTCAGGTCGGCTGCCCCTTGGAAGTGATGAGTCCAGCAGAACATACCCTGCCTCTCAGTCTGTCCCATTCTCTTGCAGATCCAGAGCCACAATGCCTATGACTGATTTGCTCGCTTCTGGTGACATCTCAAAGGCTGTGGAGGCCTTTGCAGGTAAGAGAAGTTATGCTGTATGCATGCTTGAGTGGCATTAAAGCTTGTTTGCCAATTATTGCATCCTTTGAAGCAGAATTTGTGTGAATTAAAATGTGAAATGTGCCCCTACCACTGCACTGCAGGAAAGTTAAAGAACTCCTTGTGCACTTACTAATGCTTACAGATTTCTTTAGTGGACTTGTAAAGCTTTAGGTTTATATTTTAGAGAATCTATGACATAGTTGATGCTTCTGTAGCAGTATAGATGCAATCCTTTTACAATATTTCCCAAGGACACTTAGGGGTTGATCACAGATACCTAAGATAGTTGCACTTCATATTGTCTCAAAGAACCACAAATCACAAGTTAGCAAACAATGACTGAAATATAGATCGTTTTTGCATTTTGATTTTAAATGCTTTAATGCATGGTGTTGATTAAAAGATTATAATCTAACGTAGATAAAAAAAGAAGAGATTCATGGCAAAGTTTCTCATCCCTAGAGTGTTTTTTACTGAGAGGAAATTATGCTAGAACAAATCTTTAAACCCTGGAAATGTCCCTGGAAATTACATTGCTGGCAAGTTTTACTAAAAAGATTTAGGGATTTTAATAAGAAAAGGTAGGGTTTCCAAAAAGCAAAAGCTCACTTTTTATTGAACGAGAGTCCTTGAGAGACCCTTGCCATATTTTATGACCCCTAATTGTGGATCTCCCTTCCCAAGATCCCTTCCCATCATTAAAAAAATTGCCTGGTATTTTATCTCTGCTTTGCTGTATGTTTCTTTCTGCTGACTTGTGCATCTTAGCCACCCTTTCCTCCCAACTGCCTTCTTCTATTGTCAAGATCTCTCCATCTGTCCTTCACAACTGGTTACGTCTGTTTAAATCTGAAAAAGAAAAAAAAGTGAGTGTTAGAGCGTGTTCACTCTAAAGGAACATCTGATTAACATCTTTATATCACAGAGAATTGCTGCCTAAGGGACACCAAGCTTTATTGTTCCCTGAAAGCAATTAAAGATGAAATGATGCTGGAGAAATATCCAGCTTGGATAATGATAGGCTGTAAATTGTGTCATATAAAAAAAAAAAAAAAAAAAAGAGAGAGATCAGACTTCTATTGTAATCTAGAGCATGACATTTAAAGGAACATCTTATTGTAGAACATTACATACACAGAATTTCACAAGTCAGGGTCCTGCCAAGTAATGCATATGCATTATATGTATTGTATTAAAGAGTTATTCAGTTGAAAAATGGTTTGGGTGCATTTTGGATCACCAACTAGATTTGTATCTCTCTCAAGGATACTGATGGTTAGATCTTTGCAGCTCCCGATGCTGCTCATTTGTCCTTATCAAAGGAACAATTGTAATTATTGATTTTCTTTGGTTTACATTAAGAATGGGGGCAGCAGGAAGGGGGATACCACAAAATGATCAGAAATTGGACACATTTTGGTAGGGGGATATACACACTGGAATGGGGCCATACTGTAATTATGTGAGGAGGCTTACATTATGAAAAGCATCTACCTACCCCCCCTCCCCATCTCAATAATATCTGCAATATGAAAATTAGTTAAGGGCTGCCTGTCTCCCGAATCTCTTCAATATCAAAACTAAGAAGGGCTCTCCTTTATCTGCCCGGTATCAAACTATTATGGGCTCTTCCTAAGCTCCCCAAAATCAAATAGCCTCTCCAATAGCATAACCATTAAGAAGTTACCCTGTTTTCCTAAGCTCTACAAAAAAAAAAAACATTGTAGCCCTTTTTTTTGAGGGGGGGGGGGGGAGAAAATCATGACAAATGACCCTCCCCAAACAGGATAGTGTTCTAAATCTGTAGGTAAATAAGAGAGCCAGAACCTTGGCTAAGTTGGAAGAGTAGGTTTGATGAGAAACTAACCAGGGATCTAATCAAAGTAATTTGGAGCAGAGGAACTACCATTAACCACAAATATAGATGGACACCATTATGGAAATAATACAAGCTTTATATAATAAAACATATGTACATCAAATGTTCGGACAGTTTTAATAAGCAAAGGGCCCAACAAGAGTGGATTATAGTTATTAATAATAACTATATTAATAGAGATAATTCTAGATAAATGTTTCAGGAAAGCCTAGTTGCAGGGGCTCCTAAGGATGATTATGATACAGTGGTCGTCTTGGTTTTGGAGACCTGAAGACAAGATCTCTGGTGATGAGGAGACCCTCCAGCCATTGTCCAACCAACCTGGAATGCAGTTTTTCTCCAAAAGTAATTGTGGAGAGATAATGAAACTCAGAGTTAGCCTATCTGCTCTGTGATTAGTCCCTAGTAGCCTCTAATCTGTCATGCAACTGGACCTCTAACTACCAGAAGTAGCTACTGGATGCCTAACCTGGCTCTATATTGTGCCAAATATTGAGCCCTGAGCTAATACTAGCTATAGCATCCCAGATCAGAAGGGACAGGGTAACTAGAATAACAGGAGCTGCATATAAAATCTATTTCAATACACAGATTCACCTATTAAACCAGTAGTAATCTATCCCCCACTATACTGCTTTTTAATTAGGCCATTATGTTAAGTTCTTCTCACATATTATACATCACAATTTAGTCCCAATTGCATGTTCCTTACTGCTGTGTTTAAGATGTTTGAAAATTCCTTCCTACCAAAATGAGCCAGTGTCATCTTAAGTGTTTTCCACGTCCGTAGTACAAAATACGCCATTTCATGTAGCCCTTGCTATAATCTTGCTCATGCATGATAGTTTCTTAGCCAAGCTTCCTTCTAGTTCTGTGGTTGAGAATGTAGTCTCTCGGTAGCACAGTGCCGCAGGGAGCAGGTATGGCTACTGCATACTGCTTAATGGACTGACCACACAAAGAGCATGTCGTGAATCACAGGAGAGATGTGCATGTGCTACTGAATGGGACGGGTTACCAGCAAACTGAGCAAGCAAGGTGGTATCTGAGTACAACAATTAATAGTGCTTTTAATGCTTATTTATAGAGAGATGGATGAGAGTTTACTACCATTTTATTATACTGGAAGGTGACCACTACACACGTAAAGTACCACAGACATATCTATCTGATGCATGCAAGATAATAGAAACGGGGCAGAGCTATGTCTGTCACAATAATTCAGATATACTATACTATTCAGATACACCACAGCTATGGGCAGCTGCATAAAGGGGAGTGTCCATAAGGAAGACAGTGAAATTAGCCACATGACTTTATACACACAGGTGCTGCTGTATTTTCACCTGGACCAGAAGTAGAGACTATTAGGCAAGTATTCCTATGGTCTAAAAGCATAGCCAGAACAAAAGCCAAAAGGTCTTCAACACCCAGGCAGCAAAGGTACAGGAACATAAGATGGAGGCAGAGCCAGGATACAGGCTGGGGTTGGAACACAGTAGGGCAGCAAGAAGCACAAAACAGGAGTAGGGTCAGAGTACAAGCCAAGGTCACAATAGGCAGGCAGGAATCTAGAGATTGGTCAAGGGCAAGCCGGGTCCAGCAATGGTAGGCAGATATAGCAGGTCAAAGTGCAGGTTAAACATGAACTAGCTGAAGACCACTCAGCAATCAGTTTTTGCCATAATGCAGCTTAAATAGGTGATTTCTCTCTTGTGCACACACTAATACATTTGCATGTGCATGCTAATAACCATTCTGCATTTAGCCTTTGCTCAGAATTATGAGCACGTGCCTTAAGGTTCCAACTGAGCTTCTCTTAGCCCTTGTACAGACAGTCAGACATTCCGACAACAAAATCCGTCGGATTTTGTCTGACGGATTTTGACTGAAACTGGTGTTGCATACACACGGTCGGAATGTGATGACGTTATTTAGTTACGACGGGACTACGTTCAGGCTAGTAGCCAATAGCTTTGGTCTAGGAATTTGATCTGAGCATGCGTGGCACTTTGTCCAATTGGAATTCTCTACAAACGGTCAGACAAAGTCTGATCGGATAATGTTGTCGGAAAATTTTATAGCCCGGCTCTAAAACTTTGTCGGTCGGATATTCCGACGGAAACAGTCCAATGGAGCCCACACACAGTCGGATTATCCGACAATGCGGTCCGATCGGACATTTTCCGTCGGAATGTCCGACCGTGTGTACAAGGGCTTACAGGGTGAAAATACAATAGCACCTATGTGTGTAAAGTCATGTGGCTCTGTGCCTTCTTCATGGACATGCTCCTTTATGTAACATATCAGTCCTCCAATCAGGGTTTTCTGACGCAGTTAACAGGGACAGGAAATACCTGTCTGTAAGCAACTCTGTGGTAATTAAAAGGCAAAAGCAATATGCATTATTAAGCAAAAGTTATTTACAAATACAAACAAAATAGGTCACCACATGCCTACACCATTTTGTGCCCCCATCTCACTAATCTACCCAGTTTCAAAAATATTGAAGCTCCACTCCAGGATTACCTCCCCACAACACTATGGGGGTTATTTACGAAAGGAAAATCTACTTTGCACTCAAAGTGCACTTGGAAGTGCAGTCACTCTAAATCTAAGGGGTAGATCTGAAATGAGTGGAAGCTCTGCTGATTTTATCATCCAATCATGTGTAAAGCTAAAATGCTGTTTTTTATTCTCCTTGCATGTCCCCCTCGGATTTACAGCAAGTTTACTTCCAAGTTCAGTGAACTTTCAAGTGCACTTGCAGTGCAAAGTGGATTGTCTTTTAGTAAATAACCCCCTATATGTTTTATCTCTGTTCTGCCACCATACCTGCAATGTTCATTTTGTAAATGTTACCTTCTAGCACCATATATAGCTCCTTTCAACATCTTTGATGCCACTCTTCCTCTCAGTTGCTGTTTGCAATTCCAGGATACCTGTAGGAAGTTCCTCCTTGATGCCTATCTAATATTCCGAAACCACGTGTCCTATGATTCTTTGAGAGGTTTGGGGTGGTTCGAGGTGTTACTTTAGGTGGTGAAAGTGGTAACAAGCTCTATTATCACCATCCACAGCCCATAGTTCCCTATTTACTGTTTGGGAGGGCAGGGTTGGGTAGATAGGTATGAGTGGATGGAATTGAATACTAATTACAATCCATTCAATCCCACCCAGCATCAGTATTAGGAGTATGTTGACATCACTGCTGTAGTCTGAGGGACTACAAAATGGAGTCTAAATTACATGGCTCCTGCAGGAAGTGGCTGTACATTACTATTGCAGAGATGAAAACAGTTACTTGCAGAGCTGGAAACAGGGCAGAAGTTATATTTGTTTTAGAATTGCTAAGAGTCTGGCAATATCAGAAGAAAATGTACTACTGGAAAGATTAAGGAGGTTTAATAATTTGTTCATATTTGTGTTGAGAAGTTGGAGTTCTGCTCACCACCCTAGTTTGCTTAATAATAAAGCATTTAAGAGGCCCTACTGTCACCATAATCTTCCCAATACTGAAATAATTAATAGGCCTCCTGTTTCCCTATTCAGCCTGTCCACCTAATTTCAATATAAAAGGTTATCTCTCTAGTGATAGTGAATACTAATTACTATCAATATTTATAGACTTTATAGAATTT
The DNA here is from genome assembly GCF_037356315.1 of Lithobates pipiens. Taxonomy (NCBI): domain Eukaryota; kingdom Metazoa; phylum Chordata; class Amphibia; order Anura; family Ranidae; genus Lithobates; species Lithobates pipiens. The sequence continues at coordinate 118,603,228 of NW_027507785.1, forward strand.
ATAGAATATTTATAGTGTATATGTGTGTGTATATATATATATATATATATATATGTGTGTGAATATTTTATTATATCTTTTCATGTGACAACACTGAAGAAGTTACACTTTGCTACAGTAAGGTAGTGCGTGTACAGCTTGTATAACTTTGTAAATTTGCTGTCCCCTCAAAATAACTCAAGCCACACACGCTTGAAACCATATGTGAGGGTTTACATCCACTTTAAGATATCACAGAGCACAATCTAGTCAACTATCTTAAGGGCTTATTTACACTTGTTGCAAGGACTTCTCTAAAAAGCGATCGACTCAGTGTACACCTACAGAAAAAAGATGACAGGCAAATCAAAGCCTCTATAATAGAAGGGAGAAAACGTCTCTCCTGTTTAAAAATTTAAAGCCTACCAATCAGCATTAAAAAAAAAAGACTTCACTCCTGCTTTAGGCAACCCATTTATACCCCTCACTCATTCACTAACTAACTAACTAACTAGCCAGATCGCAATAAAAAAAAAACTTTGATAGTTTATCATAGACTGTTCCCATTTTATTTGCAAAACAGATATCCGAATCCCTATTCTTTCAAAGAGAAGTATTTTTGACCATACTTGTGGGTCACAGAAATGCACTTCTGCACTCATGTGACCTAGATTCAGCCAACAGTGGGCCAAAATCTGCTGTCAGATGATGTCACAGAGCATAATGTCGGGAACCACCCAGATGCCTGACCAGCAGCTGGCTCAGTCTCAAAAAGTTGAGAGTCTGAGCCAGCCGATACCGCCTCCTCCACAGCCTGGCAATCAAGTGAACACTGGAGGGGCAGAGCCGAGAGCAATTTTTGATAGTCACCACTCTCTGCTCCTTGAACCACGGAGAACTAAGCCATCAGTGGTCATGTGATCACTCATTCGGAGTCTTAGACTGGGTTCACACTAAAGATCACAGTGGCTCACAGCACCGTTTCAGGTCCAATTTAAGCACAAATTTTGGGCTGAATTCAGACCTGAAACGGACCAAAAGAAGTGAGGGACTCCTATGCAATTTGAACTGGAGCCGCTGCGGAGATGTGTGAACCAGCTCCATAGAGCATCCAATTCGCACTGGTGTGAACCCAGCCTCAGATCTAGCAGGGTACAACTGCAGCATTGGATCAATGCCAGTAAAAGTAGAAACTAGTACAAAGAAAAAATTAAAAGACAGCATGTGCCTATAAGAACTGATCAAGTTCCTTATTTAAATCTAAAACAAAAGGTGCGCAAAGCCATTTGTTTTTCTTGGAAAACAGCTACATCCTGGGTAGGAATGCCTGTCCCCTGCCAGCATGCTGTAGAAAAGGATCCTGTAGGGAAACCCATGCTCCCTTCTGCATCCAGAGCTCTAACAAGGGGCATGTAGGACCTCTGCAGGGAGACCACAGCTTCCACACCGAGAGCAAGGACCCTAATGTGCAGCTGCTGACAGGGGACAGGTTTCTGTAATCAGGTTGTGGCTCGCCATAATGTTTTGATAGATCGGGAATGTATCGCATTTAACTGATTTAGACTCAGCTGGGCTAAGTTGGGCTTTAATATAAATGATTAAAACAGACTGGTCCTTCTTAGGCTGTACATTTGTTCCAATCCTTTGTGCTTCATTTTTTTTATACACAACTGTGCTTATATTTTCTTGGATTCTTCTACTTGATCACTTGTTTTTGTTTTCTAGCTGCTGACTCATTTAACCACAAGAAATTCTTTGAGTTATGTGGCCTTAAGAGCAAAGGCCCAGAAATAGTGAAAAAGGTTTTCCACATGTTGGACCAGGACCAGAGTGGTTTCATTGAGAAGGAGGAGCTTTGGTAAGTAATTGTCATCGTAATTTGAAATGGAGCCTATATATAAAAAATGTATAGGATGAATTCTGGTTGAATTCTCACCATATTTTCTCTAATACGATTATTTTATATGATTCTCAGCACCATCCAGTGACCATAATGCAGTATTTTTTTTTTTTTCTGAAATACCTCAATCAGAAATTTTGCTGCATTTTGGCCACTAGATGGAGCTGGCAATGATAAGAAATGTTTGAGAAACTACTGCGAAAATTTGTGCAAGCTGGGTGAATGTGACATTTATCCAATGATTTTTTTTTTTTTTTTAAACCTGAAACCATAGACTTTATCTAAGTTCTTTGATGAATTCTTGAGCTTTTTATAGAAAATACCAGCCAGCGAAATATTTCCATTTCCATAAACTATGACTTTCATGCAGATACCATCGCAAAGATCCTATAATAAGGCCCCAGAGGACTCTGAATATGAATGAAACAGAACATAAAATTATCCAATATTTGCAGGCAATTTACCAATCTACAGAGGACAATCCCTGTGCACTGGGATGTCTTTATAAAACCATGTGCAAAATCAGCTTTTATTTTCAAGTTTTGCACAAAAGCTCATCATGAGGTGCTTGCTTGTAATACATAATAAGTAAATGACAAAGCTGCAAACGGTAAATTAGAACATTATTCAAGTGCCACACTGTGCTGTATATAAATAAAACCTATTATAAAATAATGAAGCCTTGAATTGCAGAGGGCTTTCCCTATAAAAGTGTATTTTCTATGGCTGCTGAAGAGATGTAATGCAAAAAAGATGCATGTTTTACAACATAAATATATAGCATGTTTTGCCCAATGTGGCGTAATAGCTGTATAACTGAATCACAATATCTTTAGTCCTCTAAAAATTATCAGGTAGAGGTGGACTTTAGCAGGTAAAATTACCCACGGACATATATATCTCAGGAACCCCAAAAGCAAGATCTCACTATCTACTGTTGACCACGCAGAACAATCTGATTGTACAATCTTTAGGATTACCAAAACTTTCCAATTTTAAGGACCTACCTTAAGATGTATCTTAACCACTTCAGCCCCAGAAGATTTTACCTCCTTCCTGACCAGAGCACTTTTTAAAAATTTGGCATTTGTCGTTATAACTGAAAATTGCACAGTGATACAATACTGTACCCAAACTAAAATTGTATCCTTTTTTTCCACAATTAGAGCCTTCTTTTGGTGGCTTTTGATCACCTCTGTGGTTTTTATTTTTTGCGCTATAAACAAAAAAAGACCAACAATTTTGAAAAAAAATGAATATTTTTTACTTTTTGCTATAATAAATATCCCCCAATTTAAAAAAAAAAAAAAAAAAAATCTTCATCAGTTTAGGCCAGTCTATATTCTTCTACATATTTTTGGTAAAAAAAAAAACACAATAAGCATATATTGATTGGTTTGCACAAAAGTTATAGTGTCTACAAACTATGGGAAAGATTTATGGCATTTTTATTATTTTATTTTTTTACTAGTAATGCCGGTGATCTGCGATTTTTAGCAGTACTGCGACATTGCGATAGACAGATTGGACACTTTTGATACATTTTTTGGGACCATTGACATTTATACAGCGGTCAGTGCAATAAAAATGCCCTGATTACTGAAAAGGGGTCAACACTAGGAGGCGATCAAGGGGTCAACTGTGTTCCTTAGGTGTGTTCTAACTGTATGGGGATAGGACTGAGTAGGAGAGGAGACATATCGCTGTTCCTACTTAGTAGGAACAAACGACATGTCTCATCTCCTCTGACAGCACAGGGATTTGTGTGTTTACAACCGCTGGCCCGCTGGCCCTGCGCATCGGGTCCCCTATGTGGCGCACGTGCCCTCTGGTGGAAAGGACGTACCCATATGGGATTTCCTCCAGGAGAGCCATTGTGCTACAGTATATCTGCATGAGCCAGTTGGGAACCAGTTAAAGAATAATTCCAGGAATGTGCATTTTATACATAGTTACACTGATCCAGCTTAGACCAGTGTAACTATGTATATATCATACCTGCCTGATGCCCCTGTAAGCTGCACCTCTACTGCAGTGATCTCTACTTGCTTTGGAGTCCCATGCTGAGCGCTTGGCCTAATGCATTGTGAATACAAGCGGTTGGGTGCTTGGCACAGATGCCTTTCAGAGAATGGCATTTACTGCAGGACCTTGAATCAAGTGAAGATCATTGGAGTAGCGGTATCTACTTCAATGAAATTCCAGCTTTCAGGGACATCAACCAGGTATGGTATATACATAATCACATTGGTCCTCTCTTCATCTCCTTAACATGGGGGGAGATGTTCTGCAGTTCCTTCTGTGAATTGAGATAACACTGTTTACTGGAAACAGGACAGTACTGGATTTTCCATAGGATTACCAGGTATTGAATTTTTCCTAGAAAATTTAAAATGGTACATTTAGAAGAACAAAATGGAGAAAATAGGAGACATTCATTGTTATGATAGCCATACATGGCTAGAGTAGATTCCTCTGGTTCAGCCTGTGGGCTGATCAAGAGAAAATGAACAGATTCCTCTATCTATGCTAAATAATGTAGATAGAGAGGACCCCTGTGCTGGCTATTGTAATCAAGCAGCTGTAGCACCTGTGGCTGCCTGAATACTCCAACAGTGACTGCTTCTGATTCAGTCACTGTTTGGCTGATAATTTTGAACCCAGTACAGCTATTTTTTAAATCAATATTTGCCAAGCCAGGTGGTGCCAGCAGAACCATCCACATTTCTGCTGATTCAGCTGGAATTTGTTGAAAGTCAAGCTGTCCATTGCAACTTTAAATACATTTTTGCAACCCATTTATTTTGCATTCCCTCTTAAGTAGACATAGCAGTAGACAGATCTGAAGAAGATTGTACAGTCAGATTGTAACATGTATGGCTAGCCAAAAGGAGATCTCTCACAAGAGAAATATCAAGGCTCAAATGGTTGACCTCTTTTTCAAAAATGGTAATTGCCTGGATGTCATGCTGACCCAAATGATCAAGATGCTGAGTCATTTTCCTGGTAGGGAGAGGTGGCTAAAATACTAAAGAAACCACAGGTAGCCCAGAAATTAGCATTTTCTGAAGAAGGTCACCAACAGGTTTCTGTTGTGTTTCTAGTTCTGTTTTTCATTTAGGACTACTCTCTTTGTTGCAGTTGCCATACTGTAACGTAAAAAGTATAAATAAAGCATTTGGCTAATTTTAAGCTCTAGGGGCATAAAATGACATTTAGCTTATTTTAATTTAACAACAGTTCTGGAAAGAATCAGGGTTTGGAAACAATTGTATCTGGACACAGTTCATGTACTGCTTGGTTCAGGAGCCTTATACATCTTTCATCTCTTCTTCCATTCTGCAGCCTTATATTGAAAGGCTTCACCCCAAATGGCAGAAGTCTATCTGACAAGGAAACCACAGTCCTCCTCGCCGCTGGAGACAAGGATGGAGATGGCAAGATCGGCGTGGAAGGTATATTTATGTTTTTTCTTTGATACACAATTGTCAGGATGAATTTATAAGGAGTTTTTAGCTTCAGATCCATAATGCATAAATGACACACTATAAACATTTACTGCTGGTGAATCAATCACTATCATTTAAAACGAATGCACCAGGAAAATTCACCTGCAGCAAATGTTTGGTAAATACCACATTCACTGCTTTATAGATATACCCCTAGAACACCCTAATTACAGCTTGTGAAATAGGGACCCATTCCTGAAATATTTTTATGCTGCTTTTAGGAATCACTTCAGTTAAGTATAACACATTTTACCAATTATTCAACAGATGTATGGGCTCATAAAATAATTCATAAATGTATGTACTATTCTTAAAGTGGATGTAAACCCTCACATATACCCAGTGAACAGGCTCAAATGATACACAGAGATTAAACAAATCTCCCTACATAAATTACTGAAGCCCAGAGCTCCTCAGACATGGACAGAGCTTTGCTCCCCCATAATTGGTGTATTACCTAGTACCGCTATAGCAATAATGTTTCCTTTATTGTAAATAGAGTATTACAGGATCACATGCCGTACAGTGTCATTACATGCTGTACAGAGTCATCACATGCTGTACAGTGCTATCACATGCAGTACAGAGTCATCACATGCTGTGCAGTGCCATCACATGCTGTACAGTGCCATCACATGCCGTACAGAGCCATCACATGCCGTACAGAGCCATCACATGCCGTACAGAGCCATCACATGCCGTACAGAGCCATCACATACAGTACGGAGTCATCGCATGCTGTACAGTGGCATTGCATGATGTACAGTGGCATCACATGCTGTACAGTGCAATCACATGCCGTATAGAGTCATCACATGCCATACGGGGATGGGGATGATGGGATTGTATAGGAGTACAGGGGATAGGGATGGAGATGACGGGACTGTATAGGAGTACAGGGGATGGGGATGATGTAATTGTATAGGGGTACAGAGGATGGGGATGATGGGACTGTATATGAGTACATGAGATGGGGATGATGGGATTTTATAGGAGTACAGGGGATAGGGATGATGGGACTGTATAGGAATACATGGGATGGGGATGATGGGATTGTATAGGAGTACAGGGGATGGGGATGATGGGACTGTATAGGAGTACAGGGGATGGGGATGATGGGACTGTATAGGAGTACAGGGGATGGGGATGATGGGATTGTATAGACGGGATGGGGATGATGGGATTGTAAAGGAGTACAGGGGATGGGGGATAGGGATGACATCAGTGGGAGAGGGATGGTAGTGGGGGGATGAGACCAGTGGCAGAGGGATGATTTGTATGTACAATAAAGGAGACTCTGGGGACATATCTGGGGTCACTTTAGATGTGGGGGAGATGTCAGTCTCCCTCTCCTATGTACTGTACATGGGTATGTTCTCTACACATAGCACTGTGTACATTTCAGAGAACAGACACAGGACACATGTTACTATGTTCCTCACCATGTCTCCTCTTATGATATAACACAGTGCTATGTCTAGAGACCTTACAAGTGCTCATTTCTGTACATGAGAAGTTTCGGTGACTCTTCCCCCTCCCCCCATCGGTTGGAGGAGACGCAGACATGAACTTTAAATGAGTGAGGGGAGAGAGGGGAAGGACATCGGAGGACACAGGAATGCCAAAGCCCAAGGGAGAGGTGTTGGAGTCTCGCAGAGGAGAGCTTACAGATAACAGCCAGGGAAAGGTGAGGACTTCACTACTTGTATCACACTCTCTCTGCTTACGGGTTTTAGCTAGGGACTCGCTGCCATGGAAACAGAGGCATGTGAAGAATGTGCTCATTCTAGATAGCAGCCTGGGTGTGCACCTCTTCACCAAGCACACCCACATTTCCTCCAGAGGTAGGGAGTGAAGGAGTGGCTGGATTGTGGAGCTGTATCCACCCCCTGGAGACTTTTGAACTGAGAGAGAGCCGTTAGAGGCTGGACACTTCAAGAGACTATTCTCCAAAAACGAAAGGGCTGAGTAAAGAAAGAAATACAATACAGGTATAAGGGTAGCATGTACTACCTATTTTTGCATTCCCATACTTCTCCTTTAGATGTTTTTCTTCCACCTTGTAATGAGCACCCGGACTTCCTTCAAACTTTGGTTTGTTTGGAACAAGCAATGTATATAAGTTGTGGTCAGGGGGACTGCTCTATGCACACTACAAATTCCATGGTCCATAGTCCATAGTTCATTTCAGGAACAAGCAAGAGAGGGTTGCTACATTCCTACTTACAGCAGGACCATGGAGAATGAACATAGCTACTTTCTAATAAGAATTCAGATCACTACAACAAAAAAATAATGCACCAATCAAATACTTACTGTAATTTCCCGGTGGAATCCATGGCAGCATACGTTTGGGTAGCCTCGCTCTCGCTCCTACCCTATAGGACCCCACTCCCAGAAATTTTCAGGCTGAACCAGAGGCCGCGTTCCATAACTAGCCTACTCATGACACTGGGAGGGAACTCCTGCTGCCATGGAGTCCATCAGGAAAGGAAAATCACGGTGAGTATTTGATAGTAAATTTTCTGTTTTCCTGACAGACTCCATGGCAGCATACGTTTGGGAACTAACTAGACAAAAAAACAAGGGTGAGACTTCATAAAAGTTGTATTTTAAACACAAAGCCAACAGAAACCCTATGGATAGATAATAACAGAAGTTAGCTATACCCTACAATGAGCCAGAAGACATGTCAACCCCCACAAATATTCTTGGCACCCTTTTACACTCCTGGTTGAGTGTGTGGTGACTGCTTCCATAGGAATCAAGCCCTAAGCTCTATAAGCTTATTGGCTGGCTGTAATCCAGCAATGATTCTGGATGATATCTCCATCCCATTGGATCTGCTAGAGAGAATGACAAATATGTCCTAAAACTCTGAGTTAAGCTATAGCTTGAGAGCATGCTCGAAGTATCTCAATATCAATGGCATGGAACCAGTTATCCTTGGTCGTCCTGCATATGGGAGGAACAAATCTTTTGTTCTCATAGAATGCCAGAGCCACCTCAGATTGCTGCCCAGTAGGGATATAAACACTACCCCTGCTAGACAGAAACCCAACAAGGATCACTCATGGCACGAGGCCCAGGTTCCGGCAAACCTCCTGACTGATGAAAATAGAACTATAAAGAGGCTGCCTTCATGACCGAGCTTTTACTCAAAAATGGACTGAAAAAGATCCCATTTGGAGCAGCAAACTGCCAAAGGGTCCTAAAAGCCCTGATTCTGGACAGGCTTCCTGCTGAGGATGCAGCCCTATAGAGATTGACATCATGGCTCAATACTTACTCCACCTGGACTGGAGGGGATCCCACCTGGAGCTGTAAGAAACCAAAAGGATCCTTCCTAGCCTAAAGCTTTGATCTTGGCAGAGTGCATGTCGTAATAGCTCAGTATTTATCCAAACTGGACGGCAAGGAGATCTCACCTGGACCTGAAAAGGAAATTCAGAGCAAGTAATAAATTACAGCTAGAGAATCTTGTGGGCGGCACAGTGGTGTAGTGGTTAGCACTCTCGCCTAGCAATAAGAAGGGTCGCTGGTTCAAATCCCAACCACGACTCTACCTGCCTGGAGTTTGCATGTTCTCCCTGTGCCTGCGTGGGTTTCCTCCGGGTACTCCGGTTTCCTCCCACAAACCAAAGACATGCAGGTAGGTTAATTGGCTTCTATCAAAAAAATTGGCCCTAGTATATGAATGGGTACCTTGGATTGTGGGCTTCTTGAGGGTAGGGACAAATGTGAGTGTGTAATGTACAGGGATAGGGACAATTGTAGACACTCAGGTTGAACTGGATGGACTGGTGTCTTTATTCAACCTTACTAACTATGAAACTATGAATCTTGGCTCTCCTTTGAGACTCAGATGCAGCCCCCCATCAAAGTATTGGATGAATAAAGGATTGTCCACCGATGAGACATTGGATATGACAGGAACTGCAGAGATATGCCCTCTAAGAGAGCTTAAAATCAGTTGAATACCAGAATGTACCTAACCAAAGGACTAAAGCAAAAGAAACAAAGCAGTACAAAAAGGACACATTCTATTCAAATCCTATTCAATGTAAGATTTATAAACATTAGTTTAGAGAAACGACAGCCAAGCCTGATCAGTCTCTTTCTTCCAGGATGAGAAACTGGAAGAGCTGAACAAGGGTGGAGCATTGCCGTCTGCAACAAAAGATCTCATCGGGGAGAAAGTACTTCAATCCGATAACCCAGTATCAAAAGCAGGAACCAAGGCCTGTTTGGCCAATGGGGAATCACTGCAATAATTTCCACAGTCTTTAGCAACAGACCCCAAAAATCTAAATATGGATTGGACTGGAGGGAAAGCACCGAACCCAGGGCTTGGTCCAGGCCCCTAGAGAAAAGCCTTCCACCTTGTAATAGTAAGGAGATGCTAGCAGATCTAACCCTGAAACCTTGTACAGAGATGAAATCCACTTGGAGGAACCTGGATGTAGGAACCACTTATTTCCCTATTCTTCCCAAGAAGTTGTGAATGTCACAGATCAAGTCATCTCTACCACTTCTCAGTGGATTGACCCTGTAGGTTCTGACCTACCCCCTGATGTAGGACACCACTGTGATGGTGTTGAGCCTCATTGAAGAATAGAACTGCAGTCTTCTTTCATTTGGCAGACATTTACTCTGAGTCAGGAGGCTAGGCTAAATGCAGCCCTTTGCTATCAAGGCTAGCCCTTGAAGGGGACTGCTTAGACTCTCGCAATGCAGACAAGATTGTCCCACTTGTAGAATTATTCTTTCAGATAGAATTAATAACCTTCATCCCAACTTCCACTGCATGGGCAGAGAGGCAAGTTGTTAAGGCTATACCTCCTAAGGACAAGTCCAACACAAAGTTACCACCAGAAGACTCTAACCCCCCCCCCCCCCCCCAGGACACACCCAATCATCATGATTGAGTATGCCCCTGAAGGACACAGCATCCTCCAATTTCAACTCCATGCATATGTTTAAGCTCACAAAGGCCACATCGACCAATTAGGTGACCCAATATGCTGGAAAATTTTAATTATTTTTCCTCATAAGTGCCTAATCTGGCATCCTGCAGTGCAGGTAGAAGTGTCTTGGTTGGGGTTTGAACTGAGCAACTCAGTGGCGAAAGGTGCTGACCACCAAGACATTCAGCTGCTCTGTCCTTCTATTCAATTTGCACCACTCTTCTAGAATGAGCTTTTAGTGTAAACATCAAAGGGAAAAAAAATACTTGCATTGCAGGTACCTCTGCAGGATCTTACATTTTAGGCATCCTAACAGCTTTCCAAAAGGAAGGTACAAAAGCCTGCTTAAAGATCCTACTCATCTGCATCTTCCTTTTAGAAATGTTTTAAAGAAGGTTAAATTGGCCAGTTGACTGGTCCTGCAAGGAAAAACCTCAACATTGTCAGAGTAGAGAATTATTTTACAGGGAGAGAGGGAGAGTTGTAACAGACTCCTTTTAGAATGTCTTGACTACCTGTGGCAACCTGCTGGTCGCTGTCATTTTCCTCCCTGGATGCCTGCACAAAGCAGGAAATTCATATAGGATTTTGCCTGCCAAGGTACGAGCACCAAATGCCCAGTTTATGGTGTGCATAATACATGCAGCTCTGGAGAGACTTAAAGTAATTGTAAAGGTTAGTTTTAAAAAATAAATAAAAACAACAAGCATGTTATACTTTCCTGCTCTATGCAGTTGGCTTTGCACAGAGCAGCCTGGATCCTTCTCTTTGCTGCTCCTGGCCCCTCCCTCCTATCAAGCCAGTAGCTCTCTATGGGGGCACTCGAGCCGAGTCAGAGCTCTGTGCATCCATTCAGACACGGAGCCCCAATCCGACCCCACCCCCTCTCTCCTGTGATTGGCTGACTGAATTTGATTGACAGCTGCAGGAGCCAATGGTGCAGCTGCTGTGTCTCAGCTAATCAGAAGGAGTGACCCGGACGGCTTAGACATTCGTGGACATTGCTGGAGAGAGATGGGGCTCAGGTAAGTAATTAGTGGGTGCTGGGGAGGCTGCTACACACAAAAGTTTTTTTTTATGTTAATGCATAGTATTAAAAAATTAAAAACCTTGTGCCTTTACAACTCTTTTAATAGCAAGTGTCCAATAGTCAGCTTTCCATATACCAGCTTTAAGAGGCACACAGAAGGGCTGTCAAACCAGTAAAGAAGACACTACCCCCCCCCCCCCCCCAACCCCAACCCCAGTGCACTTGTAGTGCAAAGTGGATTTACCTTTCTTAAATATGCCCCAATGCAACAGTTGTTTCTGTTTGCTAGGTGAGAAAAACCCCTAAGGGATTAACTACTGCTAAAGGAATGCTGACACTGCAGGATCTCACATCAGAGCACCAACACCAACAGGTGATTCATTAACAGAGCCTGCCACACAGAGGGCAAATCCTGCTTTGGCCCCTTTCACACGGGGCAGATCATTACTGATGAGTGATGATCCGCTCGCTCAGCGGGGATCGCTCCGTTGTCACCGCTGAGCCGGTGGCGGACAGGGCGGTCTCCGCACACTGTGCAGGGACCGTCCTGTCAGCTCTCTGCTCTCCTCTATGGAGCGTCTGTCCGTGTTCATCCGATCTGCTCTGCAGACGGATAGAAAAATAGGATTTTGCTCCGTCTGCAGAATTGGACAATTGCGGAGGCGGACAATAGCGGGTGTCTGCGGATGTTCATCCGCAGACACCCGCTATTCCATAGGAATGCATGTATGTCCGTATTTCGTCCGCAAACGGATGGATGAAATACGGACATACTGTCCGCATGTGTGAAAGGGGCCTTAAACAGTTATCTGTTCAGGACAGAAAAGAAAAGCAAAGGAAAAAATGCTGCAATGCACATAGTTAACCCAGAGAGCACAGTCATCTCCATATGTTTTCATTTTGGTTATATATTTATTTAAATTTTTTAACATAAGTGGAGTTACTGCCGAAGAGTTTGCATGCCATCTGGTCCCTTCTGCTGACCTCAAGCCAAACATACTGACGTATCCACAGGGCAATTAATGCATTCGCAGAGTGACTCGGATCCCAGAAGCAGGAACAACCATTGAAGCAACCATGTTGGGCACACTTAAGGGTCCCCCACTGTTAGCAGGGCATCAGACTTGGCACAATAGCTCGCCATTGGCAGGGCCTCAGTTTTGCAGGTATTGATTTTCTGCACACATGTGCCATAACACCATCCCGCTGTTAGCTGGGGACTCTGTGACCACCGGAGCCATCCTGGAAGACTTCTGGACACAACAGGACCACATGATGCTCCTAATATACGCATGGGACCCGGTCACTGATAATTACAAAAGGTAGGAAGACTTCATACAACATGGTCGTATGAGTGAGGAGGACAAAAAAGGAACATGGCCTCTGGCTCATCCTGAAAATTTATGTGGAATCCTATGGGGTAGGAACGAGGGCGAGGCTACCCAAACGTATGCTGCCATGGAGTCTGTCATGGAGTTTTTTTGACCTAATACATACTTGAATGGAATCATTTTTTTTTTTAAACTGAGTTTAGTGTTATTTTAAATGCTCATTTTGTCTAGGGGATTATGAATAAAATGTTTACTTACCACATTCTTTGATTCACTGGCAGCCAACCTTCTCTGATGTGACGGAAATGTGGGCAGGCTGTTGGCACCCTCACTTACAATGCAGGATCCCTGGTCATGCATTGTGGCTATGGAAGAGCTACAACTGGCCAGGCAGCAAATATTTCACCTTATTCCTATTCCCCTATACAAGAAGAAGGGGGCCCTAATACAAGGGCCATCCCTCACAATCCACGCCACCCCCTGTGGGAGAGTGAGAGATGGACGGGAAGGCAGCGATGCCCCCCCGGCAGGGGACGGAAGGATGGGAAGCCAGTGATCTGAGGCCTCCTTACCTTAGGAGGCAGATGGCTAGCTGGGATGACACGCTGATCTCCCCTCCTCATCCCTCCACTGTCTGAGCCAGAGAGTGCTGGATGTGGCTGCGGGTGAGCTGTCCCTGCAGACCATTGCTTCTCCTCCTGGCCAAACAGGAAGTCGGTCCTGAGACCACTGGCCAGTTAGAGCCTCGGGCTCTAATCATGTGCTTAAAAAAAAAAACCATTGGAATCCATGCGTCCAGTGCCCTGCATTCGATTAGAAGACAGGTGCATAGATTAGGGGGGCGGCACCCTTGCACCCCTTATGGACGTTTGCCAAACTATCATGTGTCAGTGTGATAGTGTGGGTTTAAATCTGATCAGTTGTTTCAGACACTTTGATAAATGTGGTCCATTATCTTCAATGACAGAGTAAATGAGAGCACAGTCCTAAAATGCTTGCAGATTTTTTTAAGGTGGATTATTTTGTAGTCTTATTAGAACATTTCAATGCACCTCTACCCTCTTATATTTTAATAAAGGAGTTGTAAAGTCTCGAGCTTTTGCATCTTAATGCATTCTATACTTTAAGGTGAAAAACCCTTTGTGGTGCAGCTGCCCCCCAAAGCCCCCATTTTACTTACCTGAACCCGATATTTACAGCGAGGAGCTCCAGACGCTGTCTTGGGTCCACATTGGATAGATTGATAGCAGCAGGAGCCATTGGTCCTAACTGAAACTGACTAAGGTAAAAAAAAAAAAAAAAAAGACTGCCATTGTTTACCTCTCCTGCAAATACTAGTTCCCTGGCTGTCATGCTGATCCACTTGACCAATGTCTCCGAAGGCAATGAAAACAGTGACAGCTGGTATCTCTGATCCTGTTTATGTATTTAACTATTCAACCATTAATTCCATACTGCAAATTCTACCTAATGAACTGGCTGGATTTGTCACACGATTGAAAGCTTGCAATTGCAAATGTGCACCAGGAGATTACATGAATTGTTTCATGTTTTTGACATACCTACACAATACAATATGCAGATTTTAGCAGGATTTTATTATTTGGTGTCTATTAGCCCTTGTACACATAGTCGGACATTCCGACAACAAAATCCGTCGGATTTTGTCAGACGGATTTTGTCCGACGGATTTTGTCCGAAACTGGTGTTGCATACACACGGTCGGACAAAGTTGTCGGAAAATCCGATTGTTCGTAACGTGATGACGTTATTTAGTTACGATGGGACTACGTTCAGGCTAGTAGCCAATAGCTTTGGTCTAGGAATTTGATCTGACCATGCGTGGCCCTTTGTCCGATCGGAATTCTCTACAAACGATCGGACAAAGTCCAATCGGATCATGTTGTCGGAAAATTTTATAGCCCAGCTCTAAAACGTTGTCAGTCGTATATTCCGACGGAAACAGTCCGATGGAGCCCACACACGGTGGGATTATCCGACAACACGGTCCGATCTGACATTTTCCATGGGAATGTCCGACCAGAGGCAAAACAGGTATTTTTCCTTCCATCTAATCTTTTTTTTTTCCTCCATTGATATAAGGATTGCAGTGCCTGGGTCGCCCCTCAGTCCAATGGTGAAATGTATATTTCTAAAGCCAATAATTTCATCAAAACAATTCCCAAACCAGTCCACATCACATTGTAATAAGGAAAATACACTGACAAATGAAAAATATATATATTTTTTGCTCCAAATTAACATTGAGTAATACATAATAAACCAATAACCAATTACAAATCCAGCAGCAGAACATTTTTCAGCATTAGTCAGTAAGAGACATTCTCTCTTATGGCTTTTAAATCACTCTTTTTAGATTTCAAGTCCAAAATGAATCTGAAATGTATCTTTGTGCATCATTTTCCTTAATCAATCAACAATCACTAGAAATGTAATTGATCTAGTCATGGAGCCCCAGTGGAAGACCTACAGAAATGATTCCTGATATAGCACCACATTGTTTAGCATAGCAATCATATGTACTTTCAATCCCTTAAAATGTTCGCAAGACTGGCAACTCTTAGCAACTGAAGCCTGTCACTGTATAGCAAAGACAGCAAAGTCTCAGCAAGGTTACATAAAGCTAATTAATGGTAGTTACTGTCAAGTTTCCGGTTTTACATCAGTTTATCCTTTGAGCTTGAATTTTTTTTTGAAAACCAGTAATCTGACAAACCGAGAGGGTTACCTTCTAATTCATAATTTCCACAATTGAGTAGAGAAGCTAGAAGGGTAACAGAAGTAGCAACTGTCCCGAACCCTGGGGACCTCAGCTCTGATACCAATCCAACATTTTCTTATGTGTTATGCTGTAGAGAACAGGCTTTCATGATAAAAGTTATATTCCATTAGGCAATTCTGTGTATGATGGCTGTTAATAATAAAGAGATGTCCTGGGGCCCTGTCAGTTTGAATTAAGCCCTGAGGAGTTTAGCTATGTCTCAGACCCTACAATTGTCTAAAACAACCATGTTAGCATATCTGCACTGCAATTAGACAATAAGCTACAGCCATCTATTGGAGAAGAAGTTTACTGTTAAAGGATAACGTTAATATAGTTATCCTTTAAATGATCCAATATGTATGGAACAGCAATTTCTTGCAATTTTGTGTGCCACATCCAGTATTAGATCAAAAAGCAGAAAGACCCCTAGTGGTAGAATTTTGAGGCACGAATTGATTAAAGTGGTTGCAAACCCTTACAAACCACTTTGACCTACAGGTAAGCCTATATTAAGGCTTACCTGTAGGTACAAGAAATATCTCCTAAACCTACACAGTTTAGGAGATATTTGCCATGCACCGTAGACAGCGGCATGCAGGCGCACTGAGCGAGCCACAGCGATATGCCGCGAGTGGCAGCTCCCATGCGCATGCGCGGGAGTGACGTCATCGCGGCTCCGACAAATGACAGCGCCGGAGCAGCGAGAACCACCAAGAAGATGGAGGCTCCAGGCTCCAGACTACAGGGGACAGCGGTGACTTCACTGGCTCCTGTGTCAGGTAAGTGACACATAATGGTTTACTATGCGATGCATAGTAGTCCATTATGCTTTACCATTGCAGGGAATCAAACCCTTCTGAGGTGCCCTCCACCTCCTACTGGAGCTGCCGGCAGGGTCCTTCTCCCTGTTAGGTTTGGAGACGAGTGAGGGGAAGATGGCCCCCACCAGCCTCCGTACATTGCAGGGCGGAAGCAATGTCAAATGGTCACTTCCGCCCATAGCTCTTAAAGAGACTTTTTTATTTTTAACAAAACTTTGTTTTTTTTGGGGGGGGGGGTTTTATTGCATTTTAGTGTAAATATGAGATCTGAGGTCTTTTTGACACCTGATCCCATATTCAAGAGGTCCTGTCATGCTTTTTTTCTATTACAAGGGATGTTTACATTCCTTGTAATATGAATAAAAGTGACAGCATTTTTTGTAATAGAAGAGTGTAAAAATAAAAAGGTAAAATAAATAAGAAAAAAATAATAATTTTTAAACGTGCCTCTGTCCCGCCAAGCTCACGTGCAGAAGTGAACGCATACGAAAACGGTGTTCACACCAGAGGTGTGAGGTATTGCTTAGAGCTAGAGCAATAATTCTAGCCCTAGACCTCCTTTGTAACTCAAAATATGCAACCTGTAGAATTTTTTAAATATGGAGATTTTTAAGGGTAAATGTTTGTCTCCATTCCACGAGTGGGCACAATTTTTAAGAGTGACATGTTGGGTATCAATTTACTTGGCGTAACATTATCTTTCACAATATAGAAAAAATTGTGCTAACTTTACTGTTGTCTTATTTTTTAATTAAAAAAATAGATTTTTTCCCCAAAAATTGTGCTTGTAAGACTTCTGCGCAAATACAGTGTGACAAAGTATTGCAACGACCGCCATTTTATTCTCTAGGGTGTGAGGAAAAAATATATACTGTATTTATTGACGTATAACACAAACTTTTTTCCCCTGAAAATAGGGGCAAAATCGTGGGTGCGTGTTATACGGCGACAGCGTACCTCGGAGGAGAAGGAGGGGGACAAGTGCTGCCGGAACGCACTTTTGGGGTTCTAAGTAATTTTCTAGCAAAAAAAAAGTTTTTAACTTGTAAACAACAAATCTCGGTCTTGGTCCTTAAGTGGTTAAGGACGTGGCTGAGAAACATCTGGGAGGCAATACATCCCCTCCTCAATGACTGTTTTAACCATGGTTGAGGTGCAGCCCCATTGACTTGCATCAATTCCTTATTTGTTGTTTATTTCTTTATTTGACATATTACAAGTTATAACAGACCAAGTTACAATATCAGTTTTATATTTTACAGTTTTGTTTCCTTATACCGCTAATACATCATATTCTCGTTTTCCTATTTATTTCAATTGATCCGTGCAAAACAACTTTTTATATTTTTCTCTTATTCTTACTTGCCACTATCATATATATTACCTAACCATCCTTTAGACACAAGTATTTACAAACATACACACAGACATAAACACAAAAAAAACAAAAAAAATAAAAATAAATAAATAAATAAAAAAATATAAAAAACACACGCACTCTCCGGGCGAAAAATCCATAGCGTAGTTTCCATAGTGAGTTATATATCACAAGCTGACAAAGGAGGAGAATGTTTATACCCACATCTTCCTTTGAATACTGCTTTTACTGTCCCACTCAAACAGAAAAAGAAAAACTATACTAACCACTCAATACAGACTCCCCCATTACCAATGAGGGTGGAGCTACCCGTGGATCCGATATCCATCGTTTCCATATTTTAATCCAGTTATTGGATTCTCCCCTATTGCAACCAATTTGTTGTTCTTTCAAGATGTTTTCATTTACCTGAAGACGCCAGTCCTCAAGTAAAGGTGCATTCGAAGATATCCACCTTAGAGCAATTAACTTACGTGCAATAAACAATAGTCTGGTAACTAATATCATCACCTCCCTGGGAAAGAAACCTTCCTCGTCCAAATATCCTAGTAGACATGTCATAGGGGTCCTGTCGATATGCGTATTACATGTAGCATTGATTGTATTAACCACCTCTCGCCAATATCTAGCCACTTTTGGACAATTCCACATCATGTGTATTAAATCCGCTGGAGACTTTTGACATCTAGGACACTCTGGAGAATCACGTCTGCCCCACTTAAATAATTTAACTGGTGTTCTATATACCCTATATATTATAAATAGTTGCGTCAGGCAATGAGCCGGTGATAATGATACTAGGGGTACCCTTCTCAAAATAATTTGCCAGTTTTCATCTGAGATGTCCCCTATGTCTCTCTCCCAGCCTGTTCTACCTGGGCTGACAACTTTATCCTGATATAGTCTCATCAATTGGCCATATAAACACGAATTCAAGCCCTTTTTTTCCTCCCCCCTTGCTAATGATGTTATAAGTGGGGTAGGTTTTATCACTATCTTTTCCCTTCTAAACTGAGTTTGAATCGCATGCCGTAATTGTAAATATTTATAGAAGTGACTAGAAGGCAGTTGAAAGGATTCTTGCAGGTCCTGAAAGGAGCGCAGAACGTTATGTGTAAACATCTGTTCTATATATTGAAGCCCCTTAGAGTGCCAGCTTTCGAATCCCTCCAATTTATATAGTTCTTTGTATTGCTTATTCCCCCAAAGCGGGGAGTATTTTGAGACTCCTTCAAATTTCATTATACTCCTCATTTCCTTCCAGACTCTATTCATAAGTGTCGTTGTTAGACCCCTACCGGTGTTACCCAGGGCTCCGGATTCCAACTGAGCCACAAGATTATATCGAAAACTGTTATTTAACAGTAAAACCTGTATGGGGTCTTCCCAAGTACTTTCCCCCCAGCCTGCAAAATGCTGAAGCTGGGAGGCTATGAAGTAGAGTCTTGGCTGTGGTACCGCTAATCCACCCCAATCCCTTGCCCTCTGGAGAATTGATAACTTAATTCTCGGGGTTTTTCCTTTCCACAATAGCCTACGAAATATTGATTCTGTTTTTTTGAACCATTTTAAAGTTATCCATATCGGTGAATTATGGAGTATATATAACAATTGAGGGGTCCAGATCATTTTTATGAGATTTGCACGGCCTACCACCGATAATGGCAATTTGGTCCACGCCATGCTCTTAAGTTGAAATTTGTTAAGAATAGGTGACAAGTTATCCATTAAATAGTTTTCTATTCTAGAGTTTATAATTATTCCCAAGTATTTAAATGATGACACTATTTTAACTTGAGGGGCCTCTTTTAACCTGGACAGACTAGGATTGTCTAAGGGAAGTAGTACGGATTTATCCCAATTAATAATGTAACCAGAAAACGATCCAAATTATTTTATTAGTGACATTAAGGAGCTTAAAGAACCTTCTGTATCCCCAAGAAACAGTAATGCATCATCAGCATACAAAGAGATTTTTTCAATCCTCGTTCCTCTAATAAATCCGCAAATAGATTCTGCCTGTCGAACGGCCTCGGCCAGTGGTTCAAGGGCCAGTGCGAATAGTAAAGGACTTGCATCAATTCCAATGCCAGTACTGCCTGCTGAACGCAACTGGGGGTATCATTTTTTCCTTGTGACAGAAATGGTGCTTGGTGACTTGCACTGAAAAATACAATGCTGGAAGCAGGGGGTAATATCACACGCTTCTTCAAAGCAGAAAGTATCAGGACAATTTGCACCAGGGCCTACTATAGAGCAAAACAGCTTCCTTGTCTACAAGGACTCTAAAAAAGGGAAGTGGAACAATGTATTGAGTAATTTAACATACAGACTACTCCTTATGTATAGACCCACTAATACGTTTCACTAGGTCAGGAGCTTACTCATAGGGGTCATTATCCTATGAGTAAGCTCTTCACTGAGGGAAACGAGGGTTCAATAAATTGTCCTGATACTCAATATAGAGAACAGTTTCTATTTCCTTTTTTTGGAGACTATTTAGAGACTGTGTCACTGTTTGACCACTATAGGAACCGACTCCTGTGATCAGAGGCAGCCCAGGGACTTAGGCCCCATTCACACCTGAGCATAGCGTTTTCAGGCAGAAAATCACGCGATTTTATGGTGTTTTTGCAGCGTTTTTTACCGTGACTTTGCTGCAGTTTTTGCCGTGTTTTGCCGCAATTTCGTGCAGGGCAAAAGGTCACCAATGTAAAACGAAGAAAAACGCCCAAATCTGCCCGATTCGAGCGACAAAAAAGGATCCAGAACTTGTTTGAGCTTCAGGCGTTTGGCTTCAGGCGACTTGGAATGGGCATGTGAACCATCTCTATTGAGAATAATAGATTTTTTTCCCCTCCAGCGTTTTGTAGCTTCAGGCTTCAAGCTACAAAACACTCAGCTGTGAATGGGGCCTTAGCGTCTGTACCGGAATATTTGCTCTTTATGTGCTACTTCTTTGCCTAAATTGGTTGGTTGTAGTGTTCTTTGTCATATGCACGGGAAAGGCTGCTATTACCCTTTATAAATCACTTTTTTCCCACAGCTCCAATGCTTAGGCTGTGGCCATGTTGACATATCAGCTTCTGTAGCTTTACCTATGATCAATACACATTACACATTACTGATGGTTTACACATTCAGCATTAGTGATTAGTACAGTGTTATAAACAGTGACTATTGAATTTGTATCTTATTTAAACATATGCAGAAGAAATCCCTATATCTGCATCTGGAAACCACAATAGGCAAAAAACATTTTATCCTCACGAATCCACACAGCGTTTACTTCTTTAAAAAGGACTGTGTATCCATTGTAGATGTATAAACCACAAAGCCTTTATTCTACAAACAGTGAAAGTCATCAAAGTGCTAAATGACTGAGTGCGGTGCACTTTCATGAATCTATGTTGTAAAGCACTGTGCAAACTGTTGGCGCTATATAAATCCTGTATAATAATAATATAATAATAATACATGGATTCTAACTGGTCTCTGAAGGTACTGCAGTGTACGAAGTGCTTTGTTCCTTCCACTATTTTATTCAAAAACGAAATAACATTATATTTCCATCGAACAGGCTGAAAAAATGCTTAATATATTTTGGATCCTCCTCTTTGTGCAAAATGTATATTTCTCACGCAACCACTGTTATTTCTTCACAGAGTTCGTAACCCTGGTTTCTGAATCCTAAGCCGTTCAAGCACCATTCTTATTTGTGCACAGCTTTCCCTTCCTTGGACACCACTTTATTTATTGCTCCCGTTTTATACTCCACCTCTGGTCCCTGCCTCTTGGATCTCCGTGCTGGAACTAAGCATAAAACAACGCAATAAAGGGCAAAAACACCTCGGACACAAGCATCTTGTCTATTTTTTTTTTTACTAATTGTACTACATATTTATGCATGTTCACTGCTTTCTCTAAAAACAGAACAGAGTTGTTACACCTTAGTAATCACTAGTTTATTTACAATGTTCTACCACACATTCATGTAGTTGTGATGATGATCTGGATGAAATGCAATATCTAATTTCTGGGTACTTTTTTGACTGTGGCACTATGACTTGAAGCAAACCTGAGGGCAAAAAGCAGAAACCTACTCTTTAATCCAGCTAAATATTCCTTCAAAACGTACTAATATATTTGCCTAAATTCTGTTTAAAGTGTTACTAAACCCAGGACCCTGCATTCACTATATCTGATCTCCCACGGTACACAGAACATGGAAATGCAATAATTTTAGTAAATATAAACCACTAAATACCTTTTCTCATCTTCAGTATATAGCAGTCTTGTGATTTATATCAGTGTCCGGTTAAAGCTTGTAGGAGGATTTTCCATTCTGCTCTGACTGTCCTATGAGGCTGCTAGATCCTTGACCCCCTGTCTGGACAGTGCTGATTGGCTCTGTGCTGATCACATGCACTCTCCCAATAATAAAAAAACTCTCTAGCAATACACATCAAGCTGAGCATGTGCAGCTCTGTTCTATCAGAGGATGGTCTGGGGACTGTGCAAGAAGGGGAGGATCAGAGAAGACAGGATCAAACAGCCTTTTTACACAATGCAGAGGATTAACCCCTTAGGTTCCACAGTGAGTATAACAAGCATGCTTTACTGCATATACAGACTGATTTTACTGTTGGGGGTTTAGTAACACTTTAATTAAAGCAGATCTTCATCCTAAAGATCATGTTGTGCTGCCCTGCCTCCCCACCCTCTTGTACCAATGGACATTGTTCTTTTTTTTTTTTAACAAAGTAACTTCTGCATTTCTCACCTTGGAGAGAATCTCATTTGACTCTCCCCACCTGGCCCTCACAGATTTGCAGCAGGACTTTGGGCCCATGTGCCGGTTTCCCTCTACCATCTGCACACGTGCAGGGTTTCCAGTACAAAGGCAAAGAATGCATCCAGGGAAGTCCAAAACCAAGCACAAAAAAAATCACCTCTGCATGCACAGATGTGCTAACAATCTCTGCCAGGAACCAAAGTCCAGGCAGAACCCACTGACGTATACATGCGCCATAATAATGGCACCCAATGGGGGATGGAGCCACCTGGAAGGTAGACTGAGGTTCTGTTTTAACATCAAATAATCCACTGCACTCCAGAAATCCATGCATGAATGGGAAGGACAGCTCTGGTTGCCAGTCAGGTTCTATTGCACTGCACTATGCTGTCATTAAATATGTTTTAGCCACTGCAGACTGGAGAGGGAAATGATTAAACAGATTTACAGAAGAAAGAGAGAGCACAAAGAAGACCTTGCCATGCTTTGTCATGAAGGTGACGCAGGAAGCGGCAGACTTTCCAGAGAAGCATCACCCTTTCTTTCAATCAGAAAAAAAAAAAAAATATTAGACCCTGAGATGGTACATACATGAATCATTAATAGACAGTTTAGATGATACATCCATCTTTACACAGGACAGGAATACTGCCCACCAGATACATAACACCAAATCAGTATACATACATACAGGGTTCCCAGAGCATATGGGGCAGATATGAGACATTGCAAAGTCATATAAAACAAAATTAAACTGGAAACAACCAAAAAGAAAAAAGAAAAAAAAAGGCATATAACCAGTAACCAGCCCACAGCAAGTGTATTTGTTGTGAAAGGAAGATGTTAAGAGCAAAGTGATAATGAAGTAGATCAGTAGATCAATATGGACACTCAACATCCTCTTCACTCCCTCAAGCACAACAAGAGAAGCATCACCCTTTAAGCTATACAGTTTGTCAAGGCCACATGAATCATTCAATATGCTTTTCTTCAAAATGTAACATTGAAACAATGCTTATAGTCCGTGCGGGAAAGCCATTTGCTTTTGACTCAAGCATGCTTAAGTCCAATAACTTTCAAATCTGCTATAGTTTAGAAGACGGTTTGCCAAAGTGGTTAATATTGACTCCCTAAAGGTGGATGGGACTATTCATAAAATAGATGGGGGACAAAGGGGATCAGTACTTATCTGGGGGTCAATAAGTGGTCAACAAATGATGAAAGGTCAACTGGGCTCAATTCATCCATTGAGGTCTCTATAGAGCTCCACACCAGTCCATAGTCCTGAAGGTGAGGTGGTTAGTAGTGAGGCAGTGTTGGATGGCCAGCCTTCAGCGAGAGTGGCCTTGAATTGCTTCTTTCAGTTGGGCGTTGTACTGTCCCCATTTATCAGAGTGCTTTGTGTAGTGTGTCTTTGACCCACCACTATCCCCTTTCTTGTAAGGATATATGTACAAGTTCACTTGCAGTACTTAGCGTACTCCCCTACCTCAAACTCTATGGAAAAGAGTACACCCATAGCAATAGCAGTGGTGAAAAAAAAGTGATTGCTCTACAATTGCTAAAATACCAGCATTGTAACAACCATAATGGCAGTTGCTGGTACCAAGAGAAAGTATCAATACTTTCACAAGAAATTCTAGCATTATTGTTGTTTTGTAAAATAATAAAAGTTTTCACAAGATTTAATATTATTATTTTAAATACTACTATTATTACTACTACTATGCATAGCAATATTATTTAGCATAAAATTGTTTTCATACAATAAATATTTGTGGCTCGATGAACAATATGAAAAATCATGAAGGGGTTCATGAGCTAAAAATGTTGGGGGCCCATTACATTATATTATAGATTACATAATGTAGAAACTAGACAGTGATAGGAGGTTCAAATCCCACCCAGAGGCACAATGAAAGCTTTGCTAGTCCTGCGTTTAATAAATGTATAAACCTCAAAACCTAACACTTAAAACCTGATTTGGCTCAACCATCAAGCTAGTAATATGTATATATTTATATGTGTAAATACGCTGGATCAATTAGACAAACTTTTTTTATAGTAATATATAGATATGCACATTCAATTTTGACAGGTAGTACCTTGAGGATCTTTTAGTGTTACAGTTCATTTATTAATTTATTGATTTATGAAACACTAACAGTGGATCATTTTTTGGTGTTTTGATTAGTGGTTTTTTTTGTTCCTTCTTTAACCACTTCAGCCCCGGACCATTTTGCTGGCCAAAGACCAGACCACTTTTTGCGATTTGGCACTACGTCGCTTTAACTGACAATTGCGTGGTTGTACAACATGGCTCCCAAACAAAATTGACGTCCTTTTTTTTCCACAAATAGAGCTTTCTTTTGGTGGTATTTGATCACCCCTGCGGTTTTTATTTTTTGCGCTATACACAAAAATAGAGCGGCAATTTAAAAAAAAAGGCATTATTTTTTACTTTTTGTTATAATAAATACCCCCCCAAAAAAAATATATAAAAAAACTTTTTTTTCCCTCAGTTTAGGCCGATCCGTATTCTCCTACATATTTTTGGTAAAAAAAAATCACAATAAGCAATTATTGATTGGTTTGCGCAAAAGTTATAGCGTTTACAAAATAGGGGATAGTTTGATGGCATTTTTATTAATAATTTTTTTTTTACTAGTAATGGCGGCGATCAGCAATTTTTATTGTGACTGCGACATTATGGCAGACACATCGGACATTTTTGACACATTTTTGGGACCATTGTCATTTATACAGCAATCACTGCTATACAAATGCAGTGATTCCTGTGTAAATGACACTGGCAGTGAAGGGGTTAACCAGTGGGTGTTAGTGTAGGGGTTAAGTGTTCCTAGGGGTGTGTTACTAACTGTGGGCGGCTGGGCTTTCATTTAGTGAACACTGATCTCTGCTCCAATCACATGGAGCAGAGATCTGCGTCACTTGCTGCTAGGCAGAACGGGGAGATGCTGTTTACAACGGCATCTCTCCGTTCAGCCGCCCTGTGAGACGATCGCGGGTATGCCTGTGGCAATCGAGTCCGCGGACCCGCGACCGGACTCACAATGGCGATGGCAAGGCGGCATTAAAGATTGGATGTACCTGTACGCCAATATGCCTGCCCGTGCCATTCTGCCAACGTACATCGGCGTGCGCTGGTCGGGAACTGGTTAAATATGGATACTCAGTTTTTAGAAAATATGTTTTGTAAATTGAAGGTACAGAGTCTGGGATATCCAGGACCTGGGTTCAGGAAAGAGAACAAAATAGGCTATTGTTTAAACTTCGAGACCTACAATATCTCACAAAAGTGTGTACACCCCTCACATTTTTATAAATATTTTATTATATCTTTTCATGTGACAACACTGAAGAAATTACACTTTGCTACAATGTAAAGTAGAGAGTGTACAGCTTGTATAACAGTGTCAATTTGCTGTCCCCTCAAAATAACACATCCATTAATGCCTAAACCTCTGGCAAGAAAAGTGAGTACATCCCTAAGTAAAAATGTCTAAATTAGGCCCTATTAGCCATGTCCCCTCCGAGTCATGTGACTCGTTAGAGTTACAGGGTCTCAGGTGTGAATGGGGAGTGGGTGTGTTCAATTTGGTGTTATCACACTCACTCTCTCAGACTGGTTACTGGAAGTTCAACATGGCATCTCATGGCAAGGAACTCACTGAGGATCTGAAAAAAATAATTGTTGCTCTACATAAATATGGCCTAGGCTATAATAAGATTGCCAAGACCCTGAAACTGAGCTGCAGCATTGCGGCCAAGACCATATAGCAGTTTAACAGGACAGGTTCCACTCAGAACAGGCCTCACCATGATTGACCAAAGAAGTTGAGTGCACGTGCTCAGGGTCATATCCATAGGTTGTCTTTGGGAAATAGACATATGACTGCTGTCAGCATTGCTGCACAGGTGGAAGGGGTGGGGGGGGTCAGCCGGTCAGTGCTCAGACCATACACCACACACTGCATCAAATTGGTCTGCATAGCTGTCGTCCCAGAAGGAAGCCTCTTCTAAAAATGATACACAAGAAAGCCTGCAAACAGTTTGCTGAAGACAAGCATGGTCTGGGTCTGCATGATTGCTGCTGGCACTGGGGAGCTACAGTTCATCGAGGGAACCATGAATGCCAACATGTACTGTGACATACTTGAAGCAGAGCAAACACACCTCCAAGATGACCACTGCCTCGCTAAAGAAGCTGAGGTAAAGGTGATGGACTGGCCAAGCATGTCTCCAGACCTAACTCTATTGAGCATCTGTGGGGCATCTTCAAACAGAAGGTGGAGGAGCACACGGCCTCTAACATCCACCAGCTCCGTAATGTCATCATGGAGGAGTGGAAGAGGACTGGCAAAACAAAATATTGACACTTTGGGCCCAATTTGAACATTTTCACTTGTGTACTCACTTTTGTTGGCAGCGGTTTAGACATTATTGGTTGTATGTTGAGTTATTTTGAGGGGACAGCAAATTTACACTGTTATACAAGCTGTACACTCACTACTTTACATTGTAGCAGTGTTGTCACATGAAAAGATGTAATAAAATATTTACAAAAATGTGAGGGGTGTACTCACTATTGTGAGATACTGTAAATGAAAAGAAGTCCAGGATTTGGTGGAATATCAATTGTTTTAGTAATTACATTAACCACTTCTCTACCAGCCCATTGTCATATGACATCCGTAGGAACACTCTGTCCCCCCGGGCGGGCGTTATATGATGTCCTTGGCTTCCTGGCAGTATAAGGGACACCCGCCACGTCACTCGGGAGCCAATGTGTGTGCCAAGCAGCTGCGGTGTCTGCCGGGCACCCGCTATTGCTGGTGACAGAACAGGAACGTGGATCCACGTCCTGTCAGGGTAGAGGAGACAGATTGTGTGTTCTTAGTATATAGGAACACCGATCGGTCTCTTCTGCTCATTAGTCCCCTCCTCCCACAGTTAGAATCACTCCATAGGTAACACAGTTAACCTCTTGATTGCCACCTAGTGTTAACTCCTTCCCTGCCAGTGACATTTACAAAGTAATCAGTGCATATTTCTAGCACTGATCGCTGTATAAGTGTCACTAGTCCAAAAATAATGTCAAAAGTGTCCGATCTGTCCGTCGCAATGTCTCAGTCATGATAAAACTCACAGATGGCCTCCATTACTAGTAGTAAAGTAGTAAAATAGTAGTAAAAAGTAGTATAGTAAAGTAAAGTATAGTATAGTAAAGTATAGTGGTAAAAAAAAAATAATAATAAAAATGTTATAAATCTATCCCCTATTTTGTAGGCGCTATAACGTTTGTGCAACCCAATCAATATATGCTTTTTGCGATTTTTTTTTACCAAAAAAATGTAGAAGAAGACATATCAGTCTAAACTGAGGTCATTTTTTTTAATTTGTGATATTTATTATAGCAAAAAGTTTAAAAAATTATGTTTTTTTCAAAAAATCTTTTTCTTGTTTATAGCCAAAAAATAAAAAGCGCAGAGGTGATCAAATACCACCGAGAGAAAACTCTATTTGTGGGGAAAAAAATGATAAAAATCTCATAGTGGTACAGTGTTGCATGACCGCGCAATTGTTATTCAAAATGTTACAGCGCTGAAAGCTGAAAATTGGCCTGAGCAGGAAGGGGGTAAAAATGCACTATATTGAAGTGGTTAAAGAAAGCATTTATCCGAAGGGACTGAGAATCCAAATTTTCCCAAAAATGAAAGAAATAAATGACGAGTTTAAAACTAAATGGGAAAATAATTTGCAGCAGTGCATCAGGAATGTGGTGGTAATGCTAGTGGATTTCTATGAGCGACAATTACACCAAATTAATTCGGATAATTTGGATAGAAACTTTGTATTCTCTAGACCCATATAGACAAAATCCCACCTGTATACAAAAAGTGAAAGAGATCTGTTCGTCAACTGAAAAAATTATTCAGGATATAATGAATAGTAAGGATATGAAATTGGCGAGGGAAAGGTTTGCTCATGCTACCAATAAGGCATATAAATGGAATACAACATAGGGTGGTAACAGATATGGGACTCAGTGTAGGACCTATAATTATAAGACCAATGATGACAGCAGCCAATCTGAATCCGAACCCCAGCGTGTTGGTGGACGGAGACTACCACCGCATGGGGGAGAGCAAGAGGAAGAGAGATGGTTCAGAAAAGACAACATAGGGAAGAGGAGAGTAACTTGCAAAAAAGGAAAATTTTAGTGTTGGATGATTTAGAAAACAATTAAACATCCCATTCAGAACATGGGGCAGATGTTAATAAGACTCAGACTACCAAATTGGGTTAAAAAACAAAGGAAAGGAAGGACTCATAGGCGTTGAGGGAGGGGGCGCAGTGGGACTACCCCATTTAACAACTCTCAACAACTCTAGTAGGTGTGTATAATTCACCAAGCCCTTATTTCGCACCCCCAGGAGTTCACAGCATGTCACCCTTAGCCACCCCAATAGCGAAGAAATTTGGGATGGAGAGGTATGTGATTCCATAGGGGGACAGGATAAATTAAAAGTTATAAATCTGTCTACTCATAAATTTACGGTAGTACAAGAGTCACTCCTGATGAAAGGTTTGACCTTCTGCCCCACTATGAAAGGCCATTTGTTTGACTTGGTTAAAAATATTTGTTTGCGAGAAAACTTGTTTTCCAAATGTTACATGAAAGTAAAAAAGGACTCTTGGGAGACTGGTCGAGCCTCATGAGGGGGGAATACCGTACATTGAGAGATTTGACAAATCTATGGGAGGAGGGACATGTAGATCAGGAGGACCATGAGGACGAATTTACAGAACTTATGTTGAATCTGGCTTTGGAGTTTTGCACGGAGAGAATTGATGATCAAGTACAGAAAGAGGCAGCTACAAGATTGAAAGATACAGGTCTGTTCAAGAGGTCCAGGAACTTCCCCCCTTGTCCGCAGTCTGCGGAGTGGCGTGTTTTGTGAGGGCAGTGACAGGTGATATCAGGAAATAAAGATAGGAAGAATTTTCTGAAGACAATTTGACACGGGAAGAGAGAATTGCAATGTTACAACAAGGCTAGAATATGGATTTGATTATAAAGGCTGGACAAGGGAGGGAATATAGTTATTATGAATAGATTTAAGTATACTAGAATGAGTCAACGCATCTTGAATAATAGAGAATGGTATGCGCCTAACCCCAATATAAATACTATGAAAGACCAGAAGAAACTGGAGCGGTGATCAGTGACAGTGTCACTAGGCAGAACGGGGAAATACTTGTTTACTTTAGCATTTCCCCGTTCTTCCTCTCCGTGAGACGATCATGGGTATCCCTGCGGGACCTGCGGGACATCAAGTCCGCGGGACCTGCGATCACACTCATGAAGCTCCCGGCAGGTGCTCCCGCAAGCCGCCTCTTAAAGGGCAACCTACAGGTACGTAATTCTGCCTGTATGTGCCCTTCTGCCATAGTATATCTGCGTGAGGTGATCTGGAAGCGGTTAAAAGCCCCTTGAGCGAGACATGTATGTCTGCAGAACAATAGGGATCCCACTTGTCTCCAGTGTCAGGTACTGAAAGTAATACTGTATGTATGTGGTGCAAAAATAGTGTGGGTCTTGATGCAGCCCTGTTCTAGCCCAGGAAGAGAAGTTCCCAACCTAAAGGCCTGCAGCCCAGTATCCATTTTTGATAATATAGAAAATGCAGCACAATAGATTGAAAAAACTCCATTGCAAATGTAGCACCCTTCCAAATAGGTTGCTTAGAAAGCAAAGCAAATTTAGTTCCTTTTGACTCCACTGTAACTAGTGGAGCAGTGTGTGATTTATTTGGGTTGTTCTTGGCTCTGAATGCTGCAGGTTTGTATGCTCTCCCCTGCCTCCTGTGGGACTGAAGAATATACTGGGTTGGGAGAATGCAAACCAGCAGGCTGAATATATATGTAGTGGCCATAACCCATTGCAGGGCAGCCTTGACTGAATGGGCTTACCGGTTACCTTCTCCTGGCCTGCTCCTCCGCGTCTAGGGGTTTCCAGGGTTGATACCCAACGACTTGTACACTGACCCAGATAAAGTCCTTTCAAAAGGTTTTCTTTTGCAGTAGAACTTTCACAAAACACAGTCTCTTTGGGAACAGAGGGTAGGGGGTGAAGAACTCAGGTACCTTGAACTGCAGGTTTAACAAAGTCTCTACTTCCACCCAGAAAGTAGCCACTCGCAGCTGGGTACTTCAAGGCTGAACAGACCTCTAGCCAGAGATCATGGCAGTCAGCACGTTGACTCAAAACTCGAACAATCAACTGAAGATAAACAGGAACCATTTTCCTCCATACCTGGAACATTTCCCGCTTCCTTTGAGGTACAGGAAAAGTGTGGACTCGTCAATGTCCTTCCTAACTCAGTAACCAGGCACTTCTCCGAAGAGTCCTCCCCCGGTCACTTGTACGAGCTGTGGTGCCCCTCCAAGCCGAGAGCACACCCAGACACTTTGAATCCTCCCTCAGTTACAGCGCCTCGGACCAGCAGGTTCCGAGACTCGGGAACAGATGGATCCCTACCCCAGACCAGTCGGGTCTATCAGGGGCCACTGACAGGAACATGCTGGGGGATGTCAGACACCCTGTGCCCGCGACCCCTCACGGGGCTACCCTGGTCCTGGAACTAGAACAGACCACACGGGTCTCTCGAACAACTCCGGAACCCCGAAGACGTGACCCACACCTGCTTAAGTACCCCCTCCCAGACTCCTCAGCGAGCTCGGCACTCCCGCTGATTGGCTGCGAGAGGGCCATACCCAAACATCCAACCAGGCCTAGTTCTAGCCTGTCATGTGCACCTCACCGCTCACATGACCAGGCAGAACATCAATCATGGCCTGGCCAGACTGGTGTCAAGGCTTACCTACACAATTAACCCTCAGTACTGTAGCGTCCTGAGGCAAAAACGAAATTTACAATGCGTGTGCATTTGATCCCATATATGTGGTGCATGAATAGTCTGGGTCTTGATGCAGCCCTGCTCTAGCCCAGGAAGAGAAGTTCCCAGCATGAAGATCTGCAGCTCCCCTGGTTAGCCCAGCTGAAAATTCTACTTGTGTTCATTGAGGTCGCAGCTGTGACAGAGCTGGGGAGCCTGTTCTGCTACAATCTCTGAAGCTAAGCAAGGGAATTCACTGGGGATCTGGCCTAGGAGACTCATGGAGGAATTGTCTGTCTGATACGGGAGGGAGGCATCCAAGTATTTGGGGACATTGTGAGTACAAACCTGAAGGGAAGATCGTAGTGACTGTTGCTGCTGATATCCCTAGCATATCTTTACTAGTTCTTGCCTGGTCTGGGGCATGAATGAAGGTGGCTTGGTGCTGTTAATTTTCTTGGCTTTTGCTGCAGAGACTATTTTGAGAACATTCTCCCTGGACTGTTTATTGGCTAGGCTGCTATTGTACTAATGTGAGAAAGGAACCTGGGACAAATCACCAGCCCTTTCTGGGGTGAGCGCTACACAAACTAAAGAGTTATACTATATGAAACAGGGATGAAGATCTGTAAGTTATGCTAGGGAGATATTACCATGGGTGATCCAAAAAGACATGCTCCACCTACAGTATACCTGAAATATCAGCTTTAGATGGCTTAATCTTTAACCAGTTGCCGACGAGCAGTTATACTGCGGCATGTTGGCTTGGCTGCTTGAATCTACGTACTGGTACGCCGGTTCCTGCATTGACAGATTCCCCATGGGGATCTGTCAATGTAAACAAAGAGATTCTCATTCTGACAGGGGAGAAGAGAGATCTGCTGTTCCTAGTCATCAGGAACAGCTATCTCTCTCTTCTCTCAGGCAGACCATCCCCCATACAGTTAGAAACATCTCCCAAGGAACACAGTTAACTCCTTGATTGCCCCCTAGTGTTAACCCCTTCCCTGCCAGTGCCCTTTATACAGTGATCAGTGCATTTTTATAGCACTGATCACTGTACTGATGTCACTGGTCCCCAAAGAGTGTCACTTAGGGTCAGATTTGTCCAACACCAAATCGCAGATTTTCACCATTACCAGTAAAAACAATAAAAAGTCCCTAAATCTTTCCCCTATTTTGTAGACTCTATAACGCTTATTGTGGTTTGATTTACCAAAAATATGTAGCAGAATACATATTAGTCTAAACTGATGAATACATTTTTTCTTTTTTTTGGGGATATGTATTATAACAGAAAGTAAAAATATCGTTTTTTTTTTGTTTTTTTTAATCGTCGCTCTTTTTTTTGTTAATAGCGCAAAAAATTAAAACGTGGCAGAGGTGACCAAATACCCCCAAAATAAAGCTCTATTTGTGGGGGGAAAAAAGGACATACATTTTGTTTGGGTACAATGTGGCACAACCGCGCAATTGTCAGGTAAAGCGATGCAGTGTCGTATCCCAAAAAATCTGGGGCTGAAGTGATTTAAACATATGCTCATTAAAATATTCTTTTTTTCTTTTGTCGGATACTTTATTATTATAATGATACATTATATTTTCAAAAGGGAGATGTAAGAGCAAAGCATTTCTCTTCTTTTTTGTCTTTCTCTAGTTTTAATTTTTGAGTAGTGCTAATCAGCTAATTATGAAATGTAAATGAGGTGTAATAAAAATGAGGCAAAAAAGAAAACTGTAATGGTGTCTCCAGATACCTATTTAGTTACTAATAAAGTATTAAATAATGCAAATTCCAGGAAGTTCTACAGCCCTGATAGATACACCCCCTGGCAATTCACAACACAAGGGTCACTTGAAAAGCAAAAAGGTAATTTAGTAAGCATGGTGTATATTTAAAGATGAACTGAAACTATCTATAAAACAGCATGGAATGAAGCTGGACTACTGCTTGAAAATGTAACCCCCCTGCTAATTCTTTACTTTTATCTGTCTCAGCAGCTGGAGAGGTATCAACAGTAAAGGGGGTAGGCTATCAAGTGGACCTTTCACTTGAATTGGCAAAGTACTGTTTGGCTTTAATTCTTCGAACCTACAACTATTTCCTTATTAACTCTAGATACATAAAACAACAGGCAAGTATGGAGCTGCATAGGAGAGGTTGCATCCATGATTTGTGTCAATCATTCCTTCTCTGCTATGTCTTTAACATTTCAGCAACCAATAGAGGCATTCCCACTTTCACTCTGACCTAGTCTGTTAGTTAATTGGGGAAATCAGGTGTTGACTATTGAATATAAAGAAGAATTATTTTTATTTACATATAACACAATACCTGTCACGAATGTCACATCTGCCTCATTGCGGGTGGTCAGACACTATAGCTAGCTACTGTGTGTTTCACCTATAGCAGCCCCCTTTCCCTTAAAGCGGGGTTCCACCCTAAAGTGGAACTTCCGCTGATCGGAACCCTCCCCCCATCCGGTGTCACAATTGGCACCTTTCAGGGGGGAGGGGGGTGGAGATACCTGTCAAAGACAGGTATCTACACCCACTTCCGGGCATAGACTCCCGTGGGAGTCTGTGCCTCTTTCTGTCCAGCCGCGCTGTCTGCTGGAACACACACGGGTCCCAGAGACAGCGCGGACAATTCCTATTGCGCTGCGCGACTCGCGCATGCGCAGTAGGGAACCGGGAAGTGAAGCCGATTCGCTTCACTTCCTGATTCCCTCACCTAGAATGGTGACGGCAGCAGCCGAGAGCCAAGCGATCGATCGGCCTCGGCTGCCGGCATCGCTGGACCCCGGGACAGGTGAATGTCCATTTATTAAAAGTCAGCAGCTGTAGTATTTATAGCTGCTGGCTTTTAATATTTTTTTCCCCAGTACAGTCCCGCTTTAAATAGCCAGAAGGGGCTGGCTGTAGGCAGGACTGACGAATAGGTAAAGATAACCAGGTGAGCCACTGGAAGATCAATGATTGGTGACAATTAGCCGGCAGCCTGAGCATGGAGAAGGCCGCTGCTAATAGCCTAACCCTGACAGGTGGTTGGCTAATATTAAAGCCTGGCTCCAGAAAAACTCCTTCCCTGCAGAGGGGCTTCCACTCCACTGCAGGGGTTAACTACTTGTTTATGTCTAGGGGAAGGAAAAAGCACATTTACTTCCATGATTCTCTGCTCTCGAAGAAACCGGCCCTTTTAATATTTTTTTCCCTAGTACAGTCCCGCTTTAAGACAAGCAGGCTTACTGGTACTTGGTTGTCCCCAGGACTTTTACACAATGCTATAGTGCCTTGTCACCACACTAGGGCAGACATGAACAAAGCAAACAGACTACTTGCAGTTTAGCAGACAGATAGCGTGGTTCTAAGACGGTCCAAGTAATAAGGCAGGCTTTCAGGGGTTCAGGGAATAGTCCAATATCCGATCCAATGACAGTCTAGGTAATAAGGCAGGCTGAGTTCAGGGAATAGTCCAATATCCGAACTGGGTCATACACAGGGAGATCCAACAGCAAAGCAAAGCAGACAAACAGGAGGCTTGATCAGGACCAATGCAGGTAAGTCTGTCACAAGCAAGGGATAGAGTGTTCGGTTTGCTTATATCAGGTGACTGATCAGATCAATCATCTTGCAGGTGAACACAGACGGGGGGAAAAGCAACAGCCAACACCTGACATGAGGAACAGGGGCACTAAATGATCATGATAGTACTTAAAGTGATTGTTCGGTTTATATATTAAAAATAAAAACAAAAGATTTGGGTTATAGTGAGAGGATTAAAAAGGAAGCAAAAATTGGGACTGTGTCAGACTTTGCATACCTGACTGATGAGCCCGAGGTAGCAGGGGAAGGTCTCCCTTACGTGTCTGGTTCACGGCCCCTGGTAGTATGGACAGGAGGCACAGGAGCACAGACTAGTATGAGAGCCTGGCAGGTTAGATGCAGGAGAAGAGGCCCAAGGGCCTTATGCAGATGGACCGGAGGTCCCCAGGCAGCTGGACATTGGCAGCGGATGCAGAGCAAGAGCTGGTGAGGAAAGTCCAGTCACAGGCACGGTCGGCAACAGGCAGGTGGTACAGTACAAAGGATCAAGCAAGTTCAAAGTCCGGGTCACAGGCAGGGTTGGCAACGGGCAGGCAGAGAGGTACAGAGGAGCAGGCAGGTTCAAGGTCACAGACAGGCCGAGGTCAAGGGCAGGCAGCAAACAGGACGATCCAAGGGTCAAGCCGGGTAGTCAGGAGATTCAAGCAAGATTATGGGTACTAGGGCACAGGGAGCTGCAGACTGGACAGCACCGATAACACTGCGAAGGACACCTAAATAGGCCGCTTGGCGCCAAACGCCACTTGCATTTGCAGGCACGCGCCGACGCCCACCGGCGTACGCGCGCACCAGCAGGCGCGCACCCTATCCAAGAGTTCTGACCTGACTATGAGTCAAGGTATTAAAGCCAGCCTGCTGGTGTGGCCTGGATTAGCTCTGGAATGACATCACAAGTCACATGACCAAGTTCAACAGGTTGCTTTAAACCACCTGCACTTTAGTGTGTCCAGGGTCGCTTGCAGATAAGTATCCATGTTTGGCATGGGGCTTTGCATTAATAACAGAAATATAACTGACAATAAACCACCATATATCTCATGGAGCACGGTGTCTCTCCAGACACCATTATTAAGATTGCCATATCTGTCCAGTAGGGTAATATCTCTCGGGATAGTAGTGTTAAAAAGGGAAGGTTTTAACCACTTGAGATCCGCGCTATAGTCAATTGACGGCTACAGCGCAGATCTCCTTTTCCGGGACTACGTCTATTGACGTCGTCCCGTGTACGAGCGGCCTGCGCGCGCCCTGAGGGGCGCGTGTGGCGCGCTCTGTGATCAGCGAGTCCATGAGACTCGCCTGATCACCGATCCGTGCAAGGGGTCGATCCCGACCCCTTATCACGTGATCAGCTGTCAGCCAATGACAGCTGATCAGGTGACATAACGGAGCTGGTAATCGGCTAGTATTCCTCCTCGCGCTGACAGCGCGAGGAGAATAAAAAAAGCCGATCACCGGCGGCCGTGATCGGGACTGATGTCCCGATCACGGCCAGCAATGCAAGCGCCCACCTGCCCCCTGCCAGTGCCCACCTGCCCCCTGCAGTGCCACCCTAATAAAAAGTAAGTGCCCCCCATCAGTGCCACCCAGCAGTGCCCATAGTGCCACCCAGCAGTGCCCACAGTGCCACCCAGCAGTGCCACCCAGCAGTGCCACCCACAGTGCCCACAATCTGCCTCAAAGGTGCTGCACCCCAGTGCCGCCCATCAGTGCCCAGCAGTGCCGCCCATCAGTGCCCAGCAGTGCCACCTATCAGAGCCACCTATCAGTGCCACCTATCAGTGCCCATCAGTCCCATCTATCAGTGGTACCTATCAGTGCCCATCCGTGCCACCCATCCGTGCCATCTTATCTGTGCCCATCTTTGCCCATCAGTGCCGCCTTATCTGTGCCCATCGGTGCCGCCTTATCTGTGCCTATTAGTGCCGCCTTAACTATGCCTATCAATGCCCACCAGTGTAGCCTATCAGTGCCCACCAATGCAGCCCATCAGTGCCCACCAATGCAGCCCATCAGTGCCCACCAATGCAGCCTATCAGTGCCGCCTAATCAGCGCACTTCAATGAAGGAGAAAAATGACCCATTTGCAAAATTTTATAACAAACTATTAAAACATGATTTTTTTTTTTTTTGCATCTTTTTTTGTTTGTTTAGCAAGAAATAAAACTCCGAGCTGTAACTAAATACCACCAAAAGAAAGCTCTATTTGTGGGAAAAAAATGATAAAAATTTCATTTGGGTACAGTGTTGTATGCCCGCGCAATTGTCATTCAAAGTGCATCAGCGCTGAAAGCTGAAAATTGGTCTGGGACTGAGGGGGGTTTAAGTGCCCAGTAAGCAAGTGGTTAAGCTGGCCACACTAGTATTGATTGATCATTCAATGTGACTAAAATGTTTAAACTGAGTAAAAATTACAAACTGCAAACCCTCTATTCAATTGGTTTAATGAGATTTCCATTTTGATTGCCAGTCAATTGTCCGCAAAAGAATTTTATCATTCACTTCTGGTTAACTGAATGAATATTTGCACGTGTGTCAGGCAACTGATCATAATACAGATTGATTAAAGTACTTTTATGAATAGATTGTATCTAATAAATAGGATCTTCATTCAATACCATATATGTTGCATTGCTCAGTATTTTAATTGATGATGAAACTCTTATTTGCAATCACTTCTACCTAGATCAATGGCAAATCAATACATATATGGCCACCTTTTGAGAACATACCATAGTCACCAACACTGCATTGTGTGCAGCATTACTAACATAGCAGTATCTCTCATAGGCAGTGCTAATGAAATGGTAGCATTACTAATAAGCAGTGTTTATAAATGCTGCACTCAGAAAGTATATTATAAATCATTCAGTGCAAAGATCCTTATATGTGCTCCAATACTATAAAAGTGCTCTTAAAGTCCAAAAAAACATGTATTAAAGTCCCAATCAATATGTGAAAAAACATCCAAAAGAGACAAAAAAATCTTTGTGATGTGATATAAACTTTTTGCTATGTGAACCTCCACCAGTCCCTTTCTGGTACACTCTCACCTTAATTGTACAACTCTCAATGTCATAAATCTGCAGTAATGTTTCATGTCCTGTCTGTCTGCTTACCTCTGTGGTCTGTGTATCAGCTTAGGGGCTGTGCTCTCACACCTGCATTTTTAACCCTTTCACCTCCGGAAGGATTTACCTCCTTCCTGACCGGGCCATTTTTTGCCATACAGCACTTTAACTGGCAATTGCGTGGTCATGCGACGTTGTACCCAAATAAAATTGGCATCCTTTTTTACCCACATTTGCTGATCACCGCCATTACTAGGAAAAAATTAAAATGCCATAAATCTATTCCCTATTTTGCAGACACTATCACTTATGCGCAAACCAATCAATATACGCTTATTGCGATTTTTTTTAACCAAAAATATGTAGAAGAATACATATCGGCCTAAACTGATGAAGAAATTTGTTTTAAAAAAAATTTGGGGGATGTTTATTAAAGCAAAAAGTAAAAAAAATATTTTTTTTTTTCAAAATTGTCGGCCTTTTTTTGTTTATAGAGCAAAAAATAAAAACCACAGGAGGTGATCAAATACCATCATCTCCTGTGGTTTTTATTTTTTGCTCTATAAACAAAAAAAGGCCGACAATTTTGAAAAAAATATATATATTTTTTTACTTTTTGCTTTAATAAACATCCCCCGATTTTTTTTTAAAACAAATTTCTTCATCAGTTTAGGCCGATATGTATTCTTCTACATATTTTTGGTTAAAAAAAAATCGCAATAAGCGTATATTGATTGGTTTGCGCATAAGTGATAGTGTCTGCAAAATAGGGAATAGATTTATGGCATTTTAATTTTTTCCTAGTAATGGCGGTGATCAGCGATTTTTATCGGGACTGCGATATTTTCGGGAGACAGATTTATACAGCGATCAGTGCCATAAAAATGCACTGATTACTGTGTAAATGTCACTGACAGGGAAGAGGTTAAATGTGTACCCTAGGTCTGTTTCTAACTGTGAGGGGATGGGAGTGACTAGAGGAGGAGCCAATCTGTCTCTCCTCCTTTGTCAGAACAGGGATTTATGTGCTTACACAAAAATCCCCGCTCTGGCTCTCATTGCTGTGGAGCGGGTGTGCGAGGCTCCTAGGGCTCTTAAAGGAGCCACCATATGGGTACGGCAATTTGTGCAGCAGTGGCACTTTGCTAACGTATATCAGTGTGAGCCAGTTGGCAAGCGGTTAAGTAATCTTCTCTCACAATGCCTCCACCCCAACCTCTAACAGGAAACACTATTTAACCCTGTGCACTGCAAGCCAGCCTTGCCCGAGCAACAGTTGTGTTTAGGCTTCTGGTGTGGCGTCTTGCTGTATGTTACCTCTGACTTCCATGTACCGACCATGGCATGTCCTTCTGACCATTCCTATCTGCTTGTAACCCCGACCTTGGCATGCCTTCCTGACCATCCCTGTCTGCTAGTTGCCCCAACCTTGGATTGTTCTCCTGACTATCCTGTGCTTAACCCTGAACTGCTGCTTCCGCTCAGTCCACCAGAGCCAGTCCGTGAACATGAGCTGAGAGACCCCAGGGGGGCCGTGACCTTTCTGAAGGTTTCTCTGGGGTAAGCAGACGTCCCCAGGTGGGGTGGGGGGTGTACAGAGAATCCCATCTAGTGACTAGAAGACACTGAGCGGTGTCTTACCTCAACAGTGACATTGGTCCCTTCGTGGTTACAGCACGGCCCTCTCCTCCTCTTAACTCGGTTACCATTCCATGTTGCCAGTACACAGCACAGACACTTCCCCATCCTGGGCTGTTCTCACCCCCTGCACCTCTCAATTCAGGAAATAGCTCACAGCTTCTCCAAAGCCAATGAGAACAGAGGGGTGTGGACTGTGGAGGGCAAAGTAAAAGCCCAGTACTGGAGCGTGGCTGCGGGGCCCTAGGGCATATCGGAGCTTGACTTTGTGAAGGATATGATAATATGACAGGGAGGCTGCAGGGGCCCCCTGGAGCTAGGGGTGGGGTTGCGATTGGGGCCCCTGCAACCCCTTATGCTACGCCCATGGTGAGCACTATGCAATCTTTCTTCTTGGAGTAATACTGGCCTAAGAAAAGGATATGTATGTGGTCATCCTTTGGAGTGATCCATTTCTGAGGATTTCTTTTTATGAGAGGCTGGATGTTGAGTTTCTTAATTTACTTGTGCTTGATTCTGGGACTGAATGGAGAATAAGATTCTTGACCTTTGGAGTGAGGGTCATACAATTAAGGTTATGCCATGTACACACGATCGAATTGTGAAAGATAATGTTATGCTGATTAAATTGATAGCCAACATGTCACGCTTCAAAATTGCACCCGCTTGTGGAATGGCGACAAACTTTTACCCTTAATTTCCATGGGCGACGTTTACATTTTTTTTCAAGGTTGCATCTTTTGAGTTACAAAGAAGGTCTAGGGCTAGAATTATTGCTCTCGCTCTACCAATCACGGCAATACCTAACATGTGTGGTTTGAACACCGTTTTCATATGCGGGCGCTGCTCACGTGTGCATTCGCTTCTGCACGCGAGCTCGGCGGGACGGGGTGCGTTTACATTTTTTTTTATTATTATTTTTTATTTTACCTTTTTATTTTTACACTGTTCTTTTAAAAAAAAAATGTTACTTTTATTCCTATTACAAGGAATGTAAACATCCCTTGTAATAGAAAAAAAAGCATGACAGGGCCTCTTAAATATGAGATCTGGGGTCAAAAAGACCTCGGATCTCATATTTACACTAAAATGCAATAAAAAAATAAATAAATTAAAAATGAAATGTCATTTATAAAAACAATAAAAATGTTTCTTTAAGAAGTATGGGCAGAAGTGACATTGCCTCTGTCCTACAATGGTATGGAGATGGGTGACACAGCAGCAGGACACAGGAACTCGCCCCCGCGCGAGTGCCCTGAGGGAGAGAGGTTCTCCAACGGGGCACTCAAGAAGAGGAGAAGCCGAGAGCGCCGCTGTTGGACCCCAGAAGAGGAGGATCAGGGCCACTCTGTGCAAAAGCAACTGCAGAGAGGAGGTAAGTATGACATGTTTTTTTTACAACAAAAAAAAACAGACCTTTAGATATCCTTTAATGCAGAGAATGCATTAAAGGGGTTATAAACCCTTGTGGTTTTTCACCTTAATGCATTCTATTCCCCCCAGAACCCCCGTTTTACTTACCTGAGCCATGTCTTTCTTGCCACGGGGACGACATCTCATGTCCTAATTGGATAGATTGATAGCAGAGCAGCCATTGGCTGCTTCTGCTGTCAATCA
Source organism: Lithobates pipiens (assembly GCF_037356315.1). Classification (NCBI taxonomy): domain Eukaryota; kingdom Metazoa; phylum Chordata; class Amphibia; order Anura; family Ranidae; genus Lithobates; species Lithobates pipiens. Next base: position 118,644,576 of record NW_027507785.1, read on the forward strand.
AATCCAATGACACGGGCGTCAGGGAGTGGGGCCGAGTCCTGCTTTCTGTGTCAATAGAGTGCTTCTCCAACAGGACACTGGAGAAGAGGAGGAGCTACCAGCGCCGCTGAGGGACCCCAGAAAAGGAGGCCACTCTGTGCAAAAGCAACCACATAGAGGAGGTTTGACATGTTTGTTATTAAAAAAAAAAAAGGTAAAAAAAACCTTTACCACCACTTTAAATCATTTTCATAGTTTTACCTTTACTTTCCTGTAATGCCGCGTACACACGATGGGAATTTCGGCCAGCAAAAGACCGATGAGAGCTTTTCATGGGAAAATGTGACCGTGTGTATGCTCCATTAGAATTTAGCTGTCCGAATTTCCACCAGGAAAAAATTGATGGCATGTTCTCAATTTTCCTGACGGAAAAACTTTCGAAATTCCGATCGTGTATATGCAAGTCAGACACGTAAGAACTCACGAATGCTCAGATTTAACTACGAGATGGAAGCTATTGGCTACTGGCTATTGAACTTCCTTTTTCTAGTCCCCTCGTACGTGTTGTATGTCACCGCGTTCTTGACGGTCAGAATTTGGTGTGACCATGTGTATGCAAGACAGCTTGAGCGAAATCCCGTTGGAATTCCGTCGGAAAAACCATCAGAGTTTTTTCCAGCAAGAATTCTGATCGTGTGTACGTGGCATGAGTGAGGTTGTCTGTTGTGTTTATAAATTACTATGCAACCCAATAGGCCTCAGAGAGGTATACTATGAAAAACCAACAAACCTAGTCAGACATATCCTCGTTCTTTCTCAGACTAGTTGGGCAAATCCAACTTTTTTTCTTCTATTCTCATACTTCTAGTTCTAGGGTGGTTATTTTCATTCTACACCCCCTCCCCACCTTGTATATGTGAACGTAGCCAACATTTCCTGTTCGTCCCTGAGATGGACTATACATCTACATGTAGACCCATTCAGTACTATGGGGACTGTAATGCACATAGAATGATGGAGTGGCGCATGTGACTGGAAATAACGGGATAAAAAAGTCTGGAAAACATTGGTAAGAGACTTAAAAAGCTGTGGTATACATGGTATTTTAGAATGATAGGTTTTGTTCTTTTTAACCAGGGTCATCGGTTCAAATCACAACCATGGCACTACCTGCATAGATTTTGCATGTTCTCCCTGTGCTTGCGTGGGTTTCCTCCGGGTACTTTGGTTTCCTCCCACACTTCAGACATGCTGGTGAGTTAATTGGCTCCTGTTTAAATTGGCCCTAGTAGGTGTATATATGAATACGAGTTAGGGGCCTTAGATTGTAAGCTCCTTGAGGGCAGGGACTAATCTGAATGTATAATACATATGTGCTGGGTAAAGCGATGGCACTAAATAAGTACCTGAAAAAAATAAAGTAATGGAAGAAAGAGATAGAAGGAACATTCTACCTACTTTTAAACATATTGCACATGAAGCACTGACCCCCGAAGGAGCGGCTATTTTTTTCTGGGCTTACCAATTACCTCCTCCAGCTCGCAACTCATCGTTCTTGTCTAGGGGTTCCCGAGGTTGATGGCTCAGTAACTGCAGAGACCAACACTTGAATTCCTTTTTAGGGTTTTTATTTGCATAAAACAGTTGAACAAAACTCAGTCTTTCAGTAAGGTATAGAGGGTATAAGGATGAAGTATAGCTCAGTTACTTTGGAACTGCTGACCTTAATAAAAGTCTCTCTTTACATAATCCAGGGAATAGCCACTCGCAACTGGATTCTTTAACTGTTGGGTAAATCCTTGTTTTTGGATACTAGCAGCCAACAAGTAATTTTAGCTTAGCAAAGTCTCTGCCACAGACTTGGTTGTAGAACTTTAGATGCTTACAGGAACTTAGTTGCAAACGGAAGGACAGAGGTAGGAACTTTCTTACTGTACCAGGATCTTGCAGCTCATCTGGCGATACTGTAATAAATGTGGATTCAATTAGTGTCCATAACAGCTCAGCTTCCAGGCTCTTACCGAGCAGCCAGCCTTGTGCATGGCCCTCTTACTGAAGAGTCCTCCCCTGGTTGCATGTAGAGTTGCTGGGCATCTCCAAACCTGAGACGGCACCGGAACACCTTAGAATCCTCCTTCCAGTTACTGTGCCTCGGACTAACCAGTAAATTAATTTACAGATATATCGCGTACTCGTCAGGAGTACTGGCGCTACACACATATTTTGTTTTTTTTATTAAAATGTGAGTTTAGTGTCACTTTAACAGTGAATAGATAGCTGCAACCACCATCCCCAGTTGTTTATGCCAAGTATGCCACTTAGGCAAGTGAGGATTTATACAGAAGACTGACAGGCCAGTCCAAGCTTGGTAAATGTCATTCAATCATTGTATGTCAAGGACTCGTGAGCTGCAGCATTGCTTTGTGTCTGGCTTGCCCTTGTTAGCAACCTGGGAAAATACCTAATGTCCCTGGGCTTTTACCACTCATCCAGACGCAGCCTGCAGCTCTGCTCCAGGCTATCTTATGTTCTACACACATAACTTTATAGCCACACGATCAGGAGGCCAATCTCTTGCTGTGCCTTAGAAGTGATTCATGCCAGCAATTCTGCAAAAGCTCAGCTTTTTTTAAATTAAGAATCTTCTGTGAGTATGAAAATAAAGCATGCAGTCATTTTAGGACATTTGGAAGGCTGGATGTGGATGGTATATAAATAAAACAATTCCTTAGACTTTTGTAAAGAAATGCAAGGTATATGGGAGCTGGTGTTCGGGTATGCAGAAAATGTATAACACAGCTCTTACAGCATAAAGTTCCATTTGTAGAAATCATACAGCTCTAGGCACATGATAATGATACCAGAGGCTTTACCCCTTTGGTCACCAGCCATATTCCATGATTACTTGTGCAAATAGAAAAAAACTAACGGAGGAAGAGTGCTTTGTGACTTATATGCTAAGCTTTGCTGCGACTGGACAAAAAGGTATAATTCAAGATCCTGCACAAAAACTGTTTTGTGACTTCTCTTGTCCTGTACTGTTTTCCCTTTCCCCTTAAACCCTTAGCATTTTTTTAGTTTAACATATTGAGCACAATAAAATAAACCTTCTATAGTAAACTGTTACAATCCTCACCCTATCACTTGCCATTCTAGGCTACAAGGCTATGTGTTTCTATTGATGCATACAGTTGTACCCCCCTTGTCCTAAGCAGGGCTGTGATAGACCACTTGGCACCCCAATTGGGTGCCTCTGCCAGGATACAGCTTCCTCCACTCTGGAACAAGGAATCAGGTATTATAGCTGAGAATTGCACCCAAGAACTATACGACACTACCTTAGGTGCAAACCAGATATGAGCTTGATAGCATTTTCCTAAACAATGCACACTTTAACCACTTTCAGACCGGACCATTTTGCTGGCTTAAGACCAGACCACTTTTTGAGATACGGCACTGCGTCGCTTTAACTGACAATTGCGCGGTCATGCAACGTGGCTCCCAAACAAAATTGATGTCCTTTTTTTCCCACAAATAGAGCTTTCTTTTGGTGGTATTTGATTACCCCTGCGATTTTTATTTTTTGCGCTATTAACAAAAAAAGAGCGACAATTTTGAAAAAAACACATTATTTTTTTACTTTTTGCTGTAATAAATATCCCCCAAAAATATATAAAAAACATGTTTTTTCCTCAGTTTAGGCTGATATGTATTCTTCTAAATACTTTTAGTAAAAAAAATCGCAATAAGCGATTATTGATTGGTTTGGCAAAATTTATAGCGTTTACAAAATAGAGGATAGTTTTATGGCATTTTTATACATTTTTTTTACTAGTAATGGTGGTGATCAGCGATTTTTATTGTGACTGCGACATTATGGCGGACACATCGGACATTTTTGACACATTTTTGCGACCATTGTCATTTATACAGCAATCAGTGCTATACAAACGCACTGATTCCTGTGTAAATGACACTGGCAGTGAAGGGGTTAACCAGGGGGTGGCAGTGTAGGGGCTAAGTGTGTCCTAGGAGCATGTTACTAACTGTGGGGGGGGGGCTGGGCTGTGTGTTAGTGAACACTGATCTCTGCTCCAATCACAGGGAACAGAGATCAGTGTCACTTGTTGCTAGGCAGAACGGGGAGATGCTGTTTACATCGGCATCTCCCTTTTCAGCCTCCCCATGAGACGACCGGACTCACGGGGTCCCGACTGGCACGCGCCCGCGCCGCCATTGGCGCGTACGCGATGGCAGGGTGGCAATTTCAACTGGACGTACCTGTACGCCAGTTTGCCTGCCCATGCCATTCTGCCGACGTACATCGTCATGCGCCAGTCGGGAACTGGTTAAACAATAATATCAGTATATCTAATGAGCAAATAGCAGCTAACAGTAACTCAATTAAACAGTGATCTAATTAAGAGTAAGCTAATCAACAGCCAGGCACCCAGGCATGCTTTGCGTGGTGGAGGAGCCCACCCCAGACAGTCCGGTACCTACATAGGAGTACATAGAACAGAGACCATGTGACCAGCTCTTTCAATGAACATGTATAGTTTAAAAAAAAAACAGGAATTGTCTTTAGGGCACATACAAGAAAACAGTCTTTCAAAATTGAACAAATAAATAACAGGGTGAATGTGGACAGAAGAGGTCCCTACAGTCAGTGTCTGTGACAAATTTAATTTTGGCTGGGCTGTAGTTAACTCATTCTGATTGTATAGTTTTTAACCTGGTTCTTCCCAAAGCTTAGGTTAGCTTCTGATGTCTCACTGTTGCCAGTAGGTGTCTCTGGCATTACTGGTTATGAGATTTCACAAATAAAACTAACTTATAAAAATGTATATTTTCTTTAGCCAAGCCAGTAGGTCACTGGTGCATGCTGGGGTAAGATATAAATATTTGGGACAGGCCATGTGCTCACTCTCTTTCCCTGGGATGAGGCCTAGGGAGGTGCTGCTGGATGGAATTCTGCTGTTAGGCCCAATAGCCTGGTTTTAGGCCTACTATGAAAGGATGAGCTGAACAACCCCCAATTCGGTTCGCACCAGAACATGAGAACAGGCAGAAAATTCAGACGAACACGCAAACAACGTTAAAGTCTATAACACGAACATGAAAAATCAAAAGCGCTAATTTTAAAGGCTTATATGCAAGTTATTGCCATAAACATTGTTTGGTGACCTGGGTCCTGCCAAGGGGACATTTATCAATGCAAAACAAAGTTTTAAAAACGGGAGCAGTGATTTTAATAATGCATAAAGTGAAACAATAAAAATGAAATATTCATTTAAATATCGTGCCTGGAGGGTGTCTATAGTATGAATGAATGAATGAATGAAATACTTGTATAGCGCACTAGTGATGGACGAACTTCCGACGGGACGTTTCGCGAAAGCGAAATGCGAACGGACCCAAACGTTCGCGAAACCGAACGTTCGCCGCGGGCCCCATTGACTTCAATGGGAGGCGAACTTTGCAAACCTTCATGTCGAATTTGCGGCCACGTGGTAATTATTAGGGGGTAAAACATAGTCCCACCATCTGGACAATGACATAATACATGTATGAGGTGAATTTGGGATCGATAACTACAAGCATTTTTATTTTATTTGGGAAATTGTTCTAACAATTCAGGACTATGGAGCTAATGAAGGCAATGGAGGAGAGGGAAGGTCAGGGACCAGGGTAGGCAAAGAAGAGGGTGCAGGAGATGATCACCAGCAGCGTGACATACCGGAATGACACATGCACCGTGATAGAGGCATCTGACAGCAGCACCGTAATACAGAGCACTGACAGCAGCACCGTGACATACAGCGCTGACAGCAGCACCGTGACATACAGCGCTGACAGCAGCACCGTGACATACAGCGCTGACAGCAGCACCGTGACATACAGCGCTGACAGCAGCACCGTGACATACAGCGCTGACAGCAGCACCGTGACATACAGCGCTGACAGCAGCACCGTGACATACAGCGCTGACAGCAGCACCGTGACATACAGCACTGACAGCAGCACCGTAAGCAGCCCCAGGAGGAAGTCAGCACAGCACAGGGATGGTGTGATCCCCTCATAATAAGAACCCCCAGGAGGAAGTCAGCACAGCACAGGGATAGTGTGATCCCTTCATAATAAGAACCCCCAGGAGGAAGTCAGCACAGCACAGGGATATCATAAGCAGCCCCAGTAGAAATATGACACCGCTCAACCTCTTCAAAGAGGAGGGTAGGGGCATATAGTACGGTGTGCTTTTTTGGGTCAAGGAAGTGAGCAGACTGTACGTCAGTCCCTATACCGCTGAAGGACTGCTGCAGTATAGGGCAGCGGTCAGCAGTGGTGCACGTCAACCCTATCTATTGTGGACCTATAGCGGTCCTTACAGAACAGCAGACTGTACCGCACTCAAGCCTATGTACCGTAGCACCCTATACCAAGTTACCAGTCCTTATAAGAACTTTTGTGGACCAAGCAGGTTGTGTATTAGTGTTTAGCAGACTGTACGTCAGTCCCTATACCGCTGAAGGACTGCTGCAGTATAGGGCAGCGGTCAGCAGTGGTGCACGTCAACCCTATCTATTGTGGACCGATAGCGGTCCTTACAGAACAGCAGACTGTACCGCACTCAAGCCTATGTACCGTAGCACCCTATACCAAGTTACCAGTCCTTATAAGAACTTTTGTGGACCAAGCAGGTTGTGTATTAGTGTTTAGCAGACTGTACGTCAGTCCCTATACCGCTGAAGGACTGCTGCAGTATAGGGCAGCGGTCAGCAGTGGTGCACGTCAACCCTATCTATTGTGGACCGATAGCGGTCCTTACAGAACAGCAGACTGTACCGCACTCAAGCCTATGTACCGTAGCACCCTATACCAAGTTACCAGTCCTTATAAGAACTTTTGTGGACCAAGCAGGTTGTGTATTAGTGTTTAGCAGACTGTACGTCAGTCCCTATACCGCTGAAGGACTGCTGCAGTATAGGGCAGCGGTCAGCAGTGGTGCACGTCAACCCTATCTATTGTGGACCGATAGCGGTCCTTACAGAACAGCAGACTGTACCGCACTCAAGCCTATGTACCGTAGCACCCTATACCAAGTTACCAGTCCTTATAAGAACTTTTGTGGACCAAGCAGGTTGTGTGTTAGTGTTTAGCAGACTGTACGTCAGTCCCTATACCGCTGAAGGACTGCTGCAGTATAGGGCAGCGGTCAGCAGTGGTGCACGTCAACCCTATCTATTGTGGACCGATAGCGGTCCTTACAGAACAGCAGACTGTACCGCACTCAAGCCTATGTACCGTAGCACCCTATACCAAGTTACCAGTCCTTATAAGAACTTTTGTGGAACAAGCAGGTTGTGTGTTAGTGATTAGCAGACTGTACGTCAGTCCCTATACCGCTGAAGGACTGCTGCAGTATAGGGCAGCGGTCAGCAGTGGTGCACGTCAACCCTATCTATTGTGGACCGATAGCGGTCCTTACAGAACAGCAGACTGTACCGCACTCAAGCCTATGTACCGTAGCACCCTATACCAAGTTACCAGTCCTTATAAGAACTTTTGTGGACCAAGCAGGTTGTGTATTAGTGTTTAGCAGACTGTACGTCAGTCCCTATACCGCTGAAGGACTGCTGCAGTATAGGGCAGCGGTCAGCAGTGGTGCACGTCAACCCTATCTATTGTGGACCGATAGCGGTCCTTACAGAACAGCAGACTGTACCGCACTCAAGCCTATGTACCGTAGCACCCTATACCAAGTTACCAGTCCTTATAAGAACTTTTGTGGACCAAGCAGGTTGTGTATTAGTGTTTAGCAGACTGTACGTCAGTCCCTATACCGCTGAAGGACTGCTGCAGTATAGGGCAGCGGTCAGCAGTGGTGCACGTCAACCCTATCTATTGTGGACCGATAGCGGTCCTTACAGAACAGCAGACTGTACCGCACTCAAGCCTATGTACCGTAGCACCCTATACCAAGTTACCAGTCCTTATAAGAACTTTTGTGGAACAAGCAGGTTGTGTGTTAGTGATTAGCAGACTGTACGTCAGTCCCTATACCGCTGAAGGACTGCTGCAGTATAGGGCAGCGGTCAGCAGTGGTGCACGTCAACCCTATCTATTGTGGACCGATAGCGGTCCTTACAGAACAGCAGACTGTACCGCACTCAAGCCTATGTACCGTAGCACCCTATACCAAGTTACCAGTCCTTATAAGAACTTTTGTGGAACAAGTGAGTTGTGAATGTTTAGCAGACTGCAGCAGAAGGGCAGCAGTCAAGTATAATATCCTTTCTATATTTGGAAGAAAGAATATTATACATGTACAAGCCTATTACTGTACCACTGATACCAGTCCTGAAAAGAACCTTTGTGGAACTAATAATAACAGCAAGTCTTTAAAATTACCCTCACTGCCTGACAACACTGCTTCCTTCCTGTCCCTATACAAATTGGCAAAAAAAGAGAACGATTAGTGGTTACTGGAACAGCTCTTTTGTGGACCTTGATAGTAACAGCTAATGATGATGATGATGATGATGATGATGAAAGACTAATCTGGCTGTCCCTGTAGCATACACCGTCCTTTCCCTTTCTCTAAACTAACAAAAGACACTCAGGCTGCTGCAAGAATCAGCAGCACAGCAAACCTATCAACACCTAACACCTATACCAGTCCTGAAAAGAACTTTTGTGTACCAAATAGCTAGTGGTTTATCTCTCCCTACTCCACACAGGAACCTGTCCCTATCGTAACAGAAGAAAGAATGTAAAATGGCCACCGGATCGGGTGTATTTATAGGTTAGGGGGAATGTCCAAGTGTCCATGTGCTGTCATGTCTCAATTGGCTGTCCTGTATCACATGATAAACGTGTCACCAAAGGTTAAAGTTCTTGTATACATTAAACACGTAAGTCCGCCGCGGCGAACGACGGAAAAAGGCGTTCGAACGTGCGGACCGCGAATGTCGGAAATTCGCCGCGAAACGACCGCCGGGCGAAACGTTCGTCCATCACTATAGCGCACAATGCGAACTGAGTCGCCTCTAATACAGGCGCTGTAATGCCTGTAAGTGCCGCAGTTTTCCCGTGTTTAAAACAGTAGCACAGCAAAATTACATTTCTAAAGGAAAAAAGTCATTTAAAACTAATCATGGTTGTAATGAATTGTCAATTCTTGGCAATATAGATAAAAATCATTGAACAAAACGGCATGGGTTCCTCCCCAGTCCATTACCAGGCCCTTTGGGTCTGGTATGAATATTAAGGGGGGCCCCGAACCAAAAATGTAAAAAAAAAAAATTGTGTGGGGGTCCCCCCAAAATCAGTTTCAGGCCCTTCAGGTCTGGTATGGATTTTAAGAGGAATTCTGCACCAAAATGTAAAAAAAAAAAAAAAAGGTGTAGAGGTCCCCCCAAAGATCCATACCAGACCCTTATCCGAACAACCTGGCAGACCGCAGGAAAAGAGGGGGGGACAAGGGCCTCATCCCCACAACCCTTGCCCGATGGTTGAGGGGGTATGCGGGCGGGGGGCTTATCAGAATCTGGAAGCACTAATAAATTATATATATATACACAAATACACACACATACACAATATATACAGACACACATACTCATAGGCTTCAGTTATGAGTAAACACAGTGATTGATTGGTTCATTCAGAAAAGAAAGGGGCTTGTAAATTATATTTACTGGACTCTTCCCTGCTATCCATCCTGAAACATTCTCCCGCATGCCTGCAGCAGCAGCCGGCGGTAGAGGAGAGGGGGGGAAACTGGAAGTGCTGCGGGGGAGAGGGGGGAATCAGCAGTAGGAATCGGTGCTTAACGGTGTGATTTATTTACAAGGTAATACAGTAAAAAGTTTTACACATAAAATTATCATTTTACAAATAAACATTTTATACTGGATGTATCCATGAATCTCACTTTGAAAAGCATCTGGGCCTTCTAATGCTTTTTGGCAGCTCGCGTACAACTAACTAAACTAAACATTCCTGTCTTCGCTATTTAAGTTTATTTTACAGTAATTCTTGGATAAAGAAAAGCCATTGGTCTTGCTTGCATCTCAATGCATGCTGGCTACACATTACAAAAAATAAATAAAAAAGAAACATAAATATTTTTTTAACAAAAACAATACACCCTTTTAAAAAATAGATCTAGTTTCACCAAAAAAGAAACCATTACACCTAAAACTATTATGCCGCGTACACACGGGCGGACTGTCTGTCCAACTTAGTCCGCTGAAACGTGTTTCAGCGGACAGTCCGCTCGTGTGTGGGCTTCAGCGGACTTTTTCAGCGGACAGTCTGGCGGACTAAGTCTTTCGGAATTTCCGTAATATTGTCCGTCCAACTTTGGTTTCAGCGGACAGTCCGCTCGTGAGTAGGCAAGTTGGACGGACTAAGTATGGCGCATGCTCAGAAAGGATTTACACGGCCGAAGGTTGCATTGCAGTGTATTGGACGTCGTATTTCTAGTCCCGTCGTACGTGCTGTACACGTCATCGCGCAAGCTTTCAACGGACTGTCTGTTCATCGTGTGTGGTCAAGTCCGTTCATTCAAAAGTAGGACGGACTGTCTGTCGGATTGTCTGACGGACTTAGTTGGCCAGACAGTCCGCCCGTGTGTACGCGGCTTTAGTGTGTACCCAAACTTTACTCCATCCCACTAATCAACAGCTCAGGCAAAAATACAGCAGGGGAAGCTCCATTGGTATATATATATATATATATATATATATATATATATATATATATATATATATACACACATACACACAAGTGAGTACACCCCTCACATTTTTGTAAATGTTTTATTATATCTTACCATTTGACAACACTGAAGAAATTACACTTTGCTACAATGTAAAGTAGTGAGTGTACAGCTTGTATAACAGTGTAAAGTTGCTGCCTCCTCAAAATAACTCAAAACACAGCCATTGATGTCTAAACCGCTGGCAACAAAAGTGAGTACACCCCTAAGTATAAATGTCCAAATTGGGCACAATTAGCCATTTTCCCTCCCTGGTGTCATGTGACTCATTAGTGTTACAAGGTCTCAGGTGAGAATGGGGAGCAAGTGTGTTCAATTTAGTGTTTTCGCTCTCACTCTCTCATACTGGTCACTGGAAGTTCAACATTGCACCTCATGGCAAAGAACTCAGCACACTGCATCAAATTGGTCTGCGTGGCTGCCAGTCCCAGAAGGAAGCCTCTTCTAAAGATGATGCACAAGAAAGCCTGCAAACAGTTTGCTGAAGACAAGCATACTAAGGACATGGATTAATGAAACCATGTCCTGTGGTCTGATGAGACCAAGATGAACTTATTTGATTCAGATGGTGTCATTGCCGCTGGATGAACACCCAGGTTGGACAGTCCCTCTCTCACAAGGCCTAGCAGCCAACAAGGTGCTTACTCAGGAACAAAGTCTTTGTCACAGATGTTGTTGCAGAACATGTAGGGAAACTAAGCTTCAGAACACTTGTAGGATACCTGAATCTTTCAGCCTGCTTGGTGATATCCACAAGACTGGATTCTTTCGGTAACTTCAGCCCTTCGAGGCTCTTGTTAAGAAAACCAACCCGTGTGTGGTGTTCTTCTAAAGAGTCCTCCCCTGGAATGCTCAAAGTACAATGGGTCTCTCCCGAACCAGAAACGGCACCCAAACACCTCAGAATCCTCCTTTAGGTCCCTTGCCCTGTGCTAGCCAGCCCTGAGGCATTACAGTCATGTGGATCCACACCCCAGGCCATGGCCTTCCTGGGGTCTGGTCAGGAGGACCAGGACCATGTAATCAGCACATCATACTGGACCGGAACCCCAAACCATGTGACATCCGCATCTTAAATACCTTCTCCCAGAGGGCACTCCCACTGACCTGACTCCAAGGTAGAGAGTAATTTAAACACCTAACCAGACCCTACAGACCCTAGTTCCACACCTGCCAGAAGGGACAGTGCCTCCTGTGGCCAGGCTGAACATTTCACAGTCCAGTCAGACTAAAACAGAAGTCAAATTTAGACAAATAATACCCAAACCTAACTGGAGCTTAGGTAGAGTTTAATTTTGAAAAACACATGGTGCGTGCTCTTCAGGAGCCCGCCACTACAGTTATATAGTTACATAGTAGGTGAGGTTGAAAAAAGACACAAGTCCAACCTATGTGTGTGATTACATGTCAGTATTACATTGTATATCCCTGTATGTTGCGGTCGTTCAGGTACTTATCTAATAGTTTTTTTAAACTATCAATGCCCCCCGCTGAGACCACCACCCGTGGAAGGGAATTCCACATCCTTGCCAATATTACAGTAAAGAACCCTCTACGTAGTTTAAGGTTAAACCTCTTTTCTTCTAATTTTAATGAGTGGCCACGAGTCTTGTTAAATTCCATTTTGCAAAAAAGTTTTATCTCTATTGTGGAGTCACCAGTATGGTATTTGTATATTGAAATCATATCCCCCCTCAACCGTCTCTTCTTCCAGAGAGAATAAGTTCAGTGCTCGCAACCTTTCCTCATAACTAATGTCCTCCAGACCCTTTATTAGCTTTGTTGCTTTCTCGTTCCATTTCCAGTACATCCTTCCTGAGGAATGGTGCCCAGAACTGGACAGCATACTTTAGGTGCAGCCAGACCAAAGTCTTGTAGAGCGGGAGAATTATCATTTTATCTCTCGAGTTGATCCCCTTTTTAATGCATGCCAATATTCTGTTTGCTTTGTTAGCAGCAGCTTGCCATTGCATGTCATTTCTGAGCCTATCATCTACTAGGACCCCCAGGTCTCTTCTTTCGATCCTAGATTCCCCCAGAAGTTCTCCCCCAGTGTATAGATTAAATTCATATTTTTGCCACCCAAATGCATTATTTTACATTTTTCTACATTGAACCTCATTTGCCATGTAGTTGCCCACTCCATTAATTTGTTCAGATCTTTTTGCAAGGTTTCCACATCCTGCGGAGAAGTTATTGCCCTGTTTACCTTAGTATCGTCCGCAAATACAGAGATTGAACTGTTTACTCCCATCTTCCAGGTCATTTATGAACAAATTAAATAGGATTGGTCCCAGCACAGAACCCTGGTGACCCCACTACTCACCCCTGACCATTCCGAGTACTCCCCATTTATCACCACCCTCTGAACTCGTCCTTGTAGCCAGTTTTCAATCCAGGTACTCACCCTATGGTCCATGCCAACAGACCTTATTTTGTACAGTAAACGTTTATGGGGAACTGTGTGAACGATTCTTCATGAATCCATGGCGATTACTGCTAATGATACCATTATCATTACTAAAATCTTGTATATAGTCCCTTATCATCCCCTCCAAGATTTTACATACTATTGATGTTAGGCTAACTGGTCTGTAATTCCCAGGGATGTATTTTTGGCCCTTTTTAAATATTGGTGCTACATTGGCTTTTCTGCAATCAGCTGGTACCATTCCAGTCAGTAGACTGTCAGTAAAAATTAGGAACAATGGTCTGGCAATTACTTGAGCGAGTTCCCCAAGTTCCCTCGGGTGCAAGCCATCTGGTCCCAGTGATTTATTAATGTTAAGTTTCCCAAGTTCAGTTTTAATTCTGTCCTCTGTTAACCATGGAGGTGCTTCCTGTGATGTGTCATGAGGATAAACACTGCAGTTTTGGGTACTATAGCCCCCCGATTCCCTCATGAAGACTGAGGAAAAGAATGAATTTAATACCTTTCCATCTCCCCATGCTTTGTAACCAGATGTCCTTCCTCATTCTTTATGGGGCCAATATGGTCTGCCCTCCCTTTTGTACTGTTTACATACTTAAAGAATTTCTTGGTATTTTTTTTGCTCTCCTCCGCTGTGTCATTCATGTTCTATCTTAGCCATCCTTATTGCACCCTTACATATCTTGTTGCATTCTTTATAAAGTCTGAACGCTGATGATGATCCCTCAACCATGTATTTTTTTTATCTGTCTTTCCTTTCCCTTTGTTTCCCCCCCACTCTCACTGGAGGAGTTCTTCCCCGGCAGCTAGGCGAGTCACTCAGCTCCAGCAGTGCTAGTCCCTGACTGGTTTCACCAACGTCACTCAATGGAGTGTACTTATTAGGATGCTCCAGCCCTGGATCAGCCTCCCTGGCACTTCCCCCTCTACCCTTCCTGACTGTCACCCATCAAATCTTTGCTAGTGCCTGCACCTCTTTGTCTCCACCTGCCTCTGTGTTGACACTTTCCGCGTACGTTCCTGGCTCTCCTTTAGTATGGAGGGACTTCTTAGTGCTGAGAGTTGCTTCCCCAGATTCAGAACCTGGGCTTCCATGGAAACAATGCGCTTACATTTTGCACAGCAGTATTCACCCTCGATCGGATGGTCAAGGAACGCATACATGCCACAAGATGTACAACAAGTTGCCTCTCCACACCCGCCGGGCATCGTACCTATTAAATTTAATGAGGATTGGGGATTATACCCTGTCCAAATTACCTAACAACTATCTTCCTGGCACTAATATTCAAGACAATACACAGGTACTCAACAAGACAATACACAGGTACTCGCAGACCTATGTGCACCGGCAGACCTACATGCACTCGCAATACACATGTACACAATACACAAGTACTAACGATCCACACACACTACTCAGGTACTCACACTACACAGGTACTATGACCCCTGTTATAACCTCCTGTTTTAAACTCTAGTTTTTAACTCACCACTTTGACCAGTTCCACTTGGACAGAGTTCCAGCAGACTCAAAGATGAGCAGGCTCACGATGAGTTCTGCACAAGGTTATATAGGCCTCAAGCACCTGTGACCAATTAACCACTCTCCTTAATTAGTAGGCTGAAGGAAGCAAAGAAAAAAAAAACTGTTTAAAAAGTGTCAGAATAGGGTGTTAAAAAGCTGCAAGGAAAAGCCCCAAAAATAACCTAAAAATGCAACCCAGCAGTCACCAGCAGGCAAAAAGCAAGACTTGTTCACTCTCCACTCAAGGTCCCCACTGTTTAGCTTCTGACCAGCAGTTTGGCCAACTGAGACCCCCCCCCCCCATTTCTGGAATGAACTGGAACCTTCTATAAATATGGGAGGGAAGGTAAGGTGGAGCTGCCAGGGAATACTGAGGGCCTGGGCCAATCCCCACTTGGACTGGCAGAGGGCAGGCGTCCTCAAATACCTAGGGTCAACCCAGCTGGGGAGGTGTTGTTCAGGTGGAAACTGGAAATGGAGTGTTAGGCTGTCATGGCCTTTGAGGGAGCTCCCCAGTCTGGGTGACCTTGGGCCTGGGCATGTGTGTGGATGGGGCCTTCCTAAAACCACGGAGGTGTCCTGGTCAGGAGGCACTGTGAGCGGTACAACAATGCCAGGCAAGTTTCCAGGAGGAACAACAGAAACAGCCAGGGGGGCTGGTGAGTAACACACAGTCAGGAGGACTGGGTTGTATGCCTGAGAGGACTGGGTGCAAGCAGTCTGGGATGGGTGCAGAGCCATTAAGGAGGACAATGGTGGTACGGGCAGTGGAAAGAGGCAGCTGCAGCCAGGAGGGCTGGAAGAGCCTGAAGGGGTGATACTGGGATCAGTAGCCACATGGGACAGCTACCACTAGGACTACCATATTTTTCTACACCATAGGGGCCTGTGGTCCCTGCCTGTGAAGGACATTTGCTTTGGGCCTGCTGAGCCAATGTCAGGCCCGCAATTCAGTGCTAGCTGGTCCTGGGATTTGTAGTTCTATAAGCAAATCTATGCTAGCGGTAGAAGAGAAGAAGTGTGTATATACTGAATGTATATAATTTCCCTGAAGAATTCCTATTTCTCATGTGGGCATCCCATAGGTACCCTTTCCCCATCCAAGTTATAATCCCCTCAATAAAAACAACAAAAACAAATACGAAAACTATTTCTTGACTGCTGTATGTCTGGAAATTTGTGTGCCTGGCTGTGCCGGTGAGAGACGGACCATAATCACCAACACAGTATAAATATACGTAAGACAGAGATGGCTATTATTCTCTATGACAAGGCTTGGGGCACATGTGAAAGTTTCATGAATGTTGGATAGGAGGACAACCGTCTGGTGTTGGGCAGGCTGGGGCAGTGAGTACTCTGACATGTATGCGTCTAAGGTCTGTACTTATATTTTGGATGAGGGGGAGGGGCATACATATTTTTTTTAAATGCAGTTACCCTTTAAAACAGAAAAGGCTGTTAATTTTCTGAAAATGAAATGGGGTTAAGTTACGTGAATATTTTTAATACCATTGCTAATTTTAGCTCAGCTTTAGCAAATCACAGACACATTGCATCTTACCTTGTGTATAGAAAAAAAATGATTTTGGATTTGTTTAGATAAACTGGAATAAATCCCAACAGAAAAAAAAAGAATGCGCCATTCAAAAACTACAAAAACTAACATTGCATCAGATTCATTATTTCTATAGCCGCAGCTACTATCTTTAATATAAAGAGCTCAATATAATATTAAGTTAATATAAACATGCTTGCACAAAATTATATTTGCAATACAAAAATAAATCTGCAATGCAAGATATATCTTAAGCTTGGTACAATGACACCTTGAAATTTGAGATAATAATTAAGCAAGCAGATGTGTATATTTGGTAGAATGTTGCCCCCTAGTGAGTAAACTGGCCAATAACTTTGGCCAGTTTTGTCTTTCCTTTTGTTAATATGAATGGCTTACATGCAGTGATATTGAAACAGGGTTGCTGTGACCAGGCCTGGACTCCTGGGGAAGGGGCACTAAAGGCCTTGCTACCCCCTATGAGACTTGTATCTAGTGTCTCTCTCTTTATCACTGCATTATTAATCCAAATCTTCCAATGTTCCTTTTTTGGAACAAAATCACTCTGTTGTCCTTAGTTTTAGCCATTTAAACAATTGGGGACTACAGAGCAACCACAAGATGTTGAGAAAAGAAACCATATGGTCAAGAAAATGCACAGAAAATTAGAGTACAGTGGTCAGGAGTATGCAACGTAAATCATAGTGTAAAGAGTGCGGGGATCAGGACTAGGGATGAGCTTCGTGTTTGAGTCGAACATACGTTCGACTCGAACATTGGCTGTTCGTCCGTTCGGCGAAGTCCGAACATTTTGGTCCGTTCGCGTCAAATTCGTGTGGCGCTCACGGCCCACAATGCACTGCGATGGCGCAGTGCATTGCTGGCTCATGATTGGCCAAGCATGCACTGTGACCCCGCATGCTTGGCCAATCGCAGCGCCAGCAGCGAGGAGAGCCATGATTGGCCACAGGCAGGATGCCTGTGGCCAATCATAGCTCAGGCTGTGTAGTGCACGCCCCACACTATATAAGGCCGCCAGCGCGGCGGCCTCGTGTAGTGTGTTGGCGTCTGAAGCAGTGGGTGTTCTGTGTACCTTCAACACAGTACACACCGATCGTTTTCGGCCGATTTTCAATCTTGCTGTTGTGTAGTGGTTATTGTCTGCGTGCCCTGACCGCAGTATACACCGCTATATTCACCTCACCTATATAGCTAGTGATCTATCTTTTATAATAGAGCTTGCAGTCAGTAGTGTTAGGAGATGTGCGAAGTGCGTGCTGTCTGCGTGCTCTGTACCCAGTACATACCGCTATATCCACCTACATAGCTGTTCTCTATTTGAGCCCACTTGCCATCTGCAGGAGTTATTGGAAGTTGTGTGTGCTTCCAGCACAGCACAGTATACATCTGTATATACCCCTTTATCTCTGGTGTTCTATAATAAAGGCATCTGCAGGAGTTAGTGGGTGTTGTGTGCCTCTAGCACAATATACACTACCCAACTGCTTTTTTACCCAACTCCCTTCAGGCCATTACCATGTCTGGAAGGCCAGCAAGGAGAGGCAGACAGGCGCGAGCCGATAAAAGAGGGCAAGCAGGCTCTGTGTCTAGAGACAACAGTGCTGGTCGTGGACGTGGTGCATTGTCATCAGCACGTGGCTATGGGACACGCTTGTCCTTCTTTTCGGCAGCTGGACATGTTGAACCGCAACATGCCAACGACTTGGTAGAGTGGATGACCAAGCCCTCTTCATCCTCCTCATCCTCTCTCACCCAGTCTCAGGGTACTAGCAAAGCAGCTGCCAATGCATCGTCTTCCCTCCTCTCAATGTCATCATCAGTGACTCCTTCCCTAGACCCAGCACGTCCTCCTGAGGAGTCTCCTGAACTCTTTGAGCACAGTGTTGGGTACATGCTCCAGGAGGATGCCCAGTGTTTTGTGGGCTCTGATGATGACACTCAGCTAGAGGAAGGCAGTAGCGTGAGCGCAGAGAGAGGGGATGCTCAAGAAGGACAGCAATCTGGCAGTCATGTTCCACAAGCTGCAGCATACTGCCAGGTTTGCTACAGCGATGTAGAGGGAGGGGATGATGAAGGCACTGACTCCACGTGGGTGCCTGGAAGGAGAGAGGAGGAGGAGGAGGAGGAGGAGGCACATGTCCAACGAGGCAGGATGCCCTCCGGGGGCCAGCTTAGGGGCAGCACACTGACTGAATCACACCGCAGAGCTCCGCCTGTGCAGAGCGCTGCCTCTGCGCGTTATTCTAAAAGTTCTTTGGTGTGGGCCTTTTTTGAGACGAGTGCATCAGATCGCACCGCTGCTATTTGCAACATATGTCTCAAGCGTATCTCACGTGGCCAAAACATCAGCCGCTTGGGCACCACATGCTTGACCAGACATATGTTGACCTGCCATGCAGCTCGTTGGCAAGCGTACCTCAAAGACCCACACCAAAGAACAAAGCGGACCTCTCCTTGCTCCTCATCAGCTGGCATCTCCAACCCCACTAGACCTTCAGTCCTCTCTGAAACCTGCTCTGAGAGGAATGAAGGTGTAGAATTAGGTGTGTCACAGCCAAGTGCTTCCGGGAACTCTGCTAGCGGTACACCCACGTCTGATTATAGCAGGCAAATGTCCCTGCCCCAGCTGCTGGACCGGCGAAAGAAGTTCACTCCCAGCCATCCACATGCCCAGCGGTTGAATGCTAGCTTGGCTAAATTGCTAGCACTTCAACTGCTGCCTTTTCAGTTGGTAGACTCGGCCCCCTTCCGTGAGTTTGTACAATGTGCGGTTCCTCAGTGGCAGGTCCCCAAACGCCACTTTTTCTCGCGGAAGGCGATTCCGGCTCTCTACCGGCATGTGGAAGGCAATGTCCTTGCCTCGCTGGACAGGGCGGTCAGCGGTAAGGTGCATATTACCGCTGACTCATGGTCCAGCAGGCATGGACAGGGACGTTACCTGTCTTTCACGGCCCATTGGGTCACTCTTCTGGCAGCTGGGAAGGATGCAGGACAAGGTGCAGTAGTGTTGGAGGTTGTTCCGCCACCACGCCTCCAAAATGCTACTATTGGTTGTGACACACCTCTCTCCTCCACCCCCTCTACTTCTTCTTCCTCCATGGCCTCTTCCAGTGCTCTGTCCTCAGAACCAGCGGTGCTCCGTAGGCGTTCCAGGGGCTACGCAAGTACGCAGGCAAAACGATGCCATGCCGTGCTTGCGCTGGTTTGTTTGGGGGACAGGAGCCACACTGGGGCGGATGTTTTGTCAGCTCTGCAGGGGCAGGCCGAGAGGTGGTTGACGCCACGCCAGCTTAAGCCAGGAATGGTGGTTTGCGACAATGGCACCAACCTCCTCTCCGCCCTCCGACGGGGACAACTGACCCATGTGCCCTGTGTAGCTCACGTCCTTAACCTGGTGGTGCAGCGGTTCTTGGGCAGGTACCCCGGCTTACAGGATGTCCTGAAGCAGGCCAGGAAAGTCTGTTTGCATTTCCGCCGATCATTTAATGCCTGTGCTCGGCTGGCTGAGCTCCAAAAGGAGTTGAACCTGCCCAAGAACTGCCTTATATGTGACATGCCCACCAGATGGAACCCAACATTGGCCATGCTGCAGCGGCTGCACACGCAGCAGAGGGCCATCAATGAGTACCTGTGCGACTACGGCACCAGGACAGGGTCAGGGGAGCTCGGTTTTTTCTCACCACACCAGTGGGGCATGATCAGGGATGCATGCACTGTCCTGTCACCGTTTGAGGAGGCCACAAGGATGGTGAGCAGTGACAGTGCATGCATCAGTGACACTGTACCTCTTGTCCACCTCTTGGAGCATACGCTGCGTGGAATAATGGACAGGGCACTTGAGGCAGAACAGAGGCAGGAAGAGGAGGACTTCCTTGCCTCTCAAGGCCCCCTTTATCCAGACAGTGTTCCTGCTGTGCCACCCATCACACAGGAAGAGGGTGAGGAGGAGGAAGAGGAGGAGGAGGATGATTGTGTCAGCATGGAGGTGGAGGCTGGCACTCAGCATCAGCATCAGCAGCAGCAGCAGCAGCAGTCTTGTAGGGATGATTTACAGTCCCAAGAAACACGTGGACTTGTACGTGGCTGGGAGGAGGTAGCTGCGGATCATGTTGTCCTTAGTGACCCAGAGGACTCCGGACTGAATGCCTCAGCTAACCTACGCTGCATGGCCTCCCTGATCCTGCAAAGCCTGCGGAAGGATCCTCGTATTCTTCGGATCAAGGAGAGGGACCATTACTGGCTGGCCACTCTCCTTGATCCACGGTACAAGGGTAAGGTTGCCGACCTTATCTTGCCATCGCAGAGGGAGCAGAGGATGAGACATCTCCGGGAGGCCTTGCAGAAAGGTCTGTGCAACGCGTTCCCAGAGACTGGGAGGTTACAAACTCCTGGTCCTGGACAACGTGTTGCTGAGGCATCGGTCAGAAGGAGCGGTGGAGAAGGTGGCCATCTGACTGATGCTTTCAGACAATTTTTTAGTCCGCAGCCCCAAGGTATGATCGGTTCCAGCACCCATCGCCAGCGTCTGATTTACATGGTGCAGGAATACCTAGGGGCAAGGTCAGACTTGGACACCTTTCCCACCGAAAATCCTCTGGCTTACTGGGTCGTGAGGATGGATCACTGGCCAGAGCTTGCACAGTATGCAATTGAGCTACTGGCCTGTCCTGCATCCAGCGTTCTTTCGGAACGCACCTTCAGTGCTGCTGGTGGCTTTGTTACCGATCACAGGGTGCGCCTGTCCACCGAATCAGTTGATCGACTGACCTTCATCAAGATGAATCAGTCTTGGATCACCCACAGCTACCAAGCACCTGAAGCTGATGTAACAGAATAATTTTTTGGGAAATATCACATCCCTTCAAGACTGCCTATGCTGATGCTGAGTGACTGTCCTGTTATGTTGATTGTCTATCCTCTTCCTCCTCCACTGATATGTTGGAAGAACATTTCTGGTTCTGGTTGATGCCATCAGCCCAATTTATCTGCCCCTGTTTAACAGGGGCGTTTAAGTACAATTTTTGATGCAATGCTTTGCAGCAGGGCTAATTCCTGCAATCAAACAAGAGTATATGGGAGAGGTTGCAGTGTGGTGGCACCAGCACCAGTGCCTAAGGCCCAATTTTTCTGCCCCTGTTTAACAGGGGCGTTTAAGTACAATTTTTGATGCAATGCTTTGCAGCAGGGCTAATTCCTGCAATAAAACTAGAGTATATGGAAGAGGTTGCAGTGTGGTGGCACCAGCAGCAGTGCCTAAGGCCAAATTTTTCTGCCCCTGTTTAACCACTTAATAACCGCCCTATAGCCGAATGACGGCTTTAGGGCGGTTTCTTAACTGTGGGAGGCCGTCATATGACGTCCTCCCAGAATTCCACTCTCGCGCGCCCCCTGGGGCGCGCACTTGAGAGCATCCATGACCGCTGGGTCCACAGGACCCGGCGCATCACGGATCACGGTAAACGGCCGCTCGTCGCGGCCGTTTACCACGTGATCGCTCCGTCAAATGACGGAGTGATCACTTGTAAACAAACCGGCGTCATGTTATGACGCCGGTTCCTCCCTCCCCCTCTCTGTACCGATCGGAACAGCGGAGGGGGAGGAGATCGGTGTCAGCAGTGATGTGGGCTGCATCTGCAGTGCCCACATCGCTGCTCACCGAAAATAACCCCTCAATTCCCTGCAAATACTCTGCCATTACTCTGCATTACTCTGCAATACCCTGCAATACCCTGCATTACTCTGCATTACTCTGCAATACCCTGCATTACTCTGCATTACTCTGCATTACCCTGCATTACTCTGCATTACCCTGCATTACTCTGCATTACTCTGCATTACTCTGCATTACCCTGCAATACTCTGCAATAGTCTGCATTACACTGCAATACTCTGCAATACCCTGCCATTACTCTGCATTACTCTGCATTACTCTGCATTACCCTGCATTACTCTGCAATACCCTGCAACACTCTGCAATGCTCTGCAACACTCTGCAATGCTCTGCAACACCCACCAATACCCTGCAACACTCTGCAATGCTCTGCAACACCCGCCAATACCGTGCAACACTCTGCAATGCTCTGCAACACCCGCCAATACCGTGCAACACTCTGCAATGCTCTGCAACACCCTCCAATATCCTGCAACGCTCTGCAACGCTCTGCAACACCCGCCAATACCCTGCAACACTCTGCAGTGCTCTGCAACACTCTGCAATGCTCTGCAACACCCACCAATACCGTGCAACACTCTGCAATGCTCTGCAACACCCGCCAATACCGTGCAACACTCTGCAATGCTCTGCAACACCCTCCAATATCCTGCAATGCTCTGCAACGAAATACTCTGCAACGCCATACTCTGAGATACCCAGCCATACTCTGATATACCCAGCCATACCCAGCCATAGTCGGTGATACCCTGCAATACCCAGCCATAGACACACACCCCCCCTCCAGCCGCCCTCCGGTGCTTCTACCGACTCGCCAATACTATCAAATCCAGAATCTTTTTTTTTTTTTTTTTTTTTTTTCAGGCTTCCCAGCTTAGAGGTGAGATGTGGGGTCTTATTGACCCCACATCTCACTGTAAAGAGGACCTGTCATGCCATATTCCTATTACAAGGGATGTTTACATTCCTTGTAATAGGAATAAAAGTGATCAAAAAATTTATTTTTGGGGAAAAAAATGTCAAACTAAAATAAATAAAGTACAAGTTCAAACCACACATGTGAGGTATCGCTGCGTACGTTGGAGCGAGAGCAATAATTCTAGCCCTAGACCTCCTCCGTAACTCAAAACATATAACCAGTAAAAAAAAAATTAAATCGTCGCCTATGGGGATTTTTAAGTAGCGACGTTTGGCGCCATTCCACGAGCCTGTGCAATTTTGAAGAGTGACATGTTAGGTATCGATTTACTCGGTGTAACTTCATCTTTCACATTATGCAAAAATTGGGCTAACTTTACTGTGTTTTTTTTTTTTTTAAGCACAAAACAGTTTTTTTTCCAAAAAAAAGCATTCGAAAAATTGCTGCGCAAATACCGTGCGAGATAAAAAGTTGCAACGACCACCATTGTATTCTCCAGGGTGTTTGCTAAAAAAACATATATAATGTTTTGGGATTCGATGTAATTTTCTAGCAAATAAATGATGATTTTTACATGTAGGAGAGAAATGTCAGAATTGTCCTGGGTGCTCCAGAACGCCTGATGGCGCTCCCTGCATGTTGGGCCTCTGTATGTGGCCGCACTGTGTAAAAGTCTCACACATGTGGTATCGCCGTACACGGGAGTAATAGCAGAATGTGTTTTGGGGTGTAATTTGTGGTATGCATATGCTGTGTGAGAAATAAACTGATAATATGACAATTTTGTGAAAAAAAAAAAAAGTAAAAAAAATCTTGATTTTGCAAAGAATTGTGGGAAAAAATGACAACTTCAAAAAACTCATCATGCCTCTTACTAAATACCTTGGAATGTCTTCTTTCCAAAAAGGGGTCATTTGGGGGGTATTTGTACTTTTCTGGCATGTTAGGGTCTCAAGAATTGAAATAGGCCATCAGTACTTCAGGTGTGATCAATTTTCAGATATTGGCACCATAGCTTGTGGACTCTATAACCTTCACAAAGACCAAATAATATCCACCAATTTGTACTTATTTTTACCAAAGATATGTAGTGGTATAAATTTTGGCCAAAATTTATGAAGAAAAAATTACTAATCTGCTAAATTTTATAACAGAAATGAAGAAAAAATCATTTTTTTACAGAATTTTCTGTATTTTTTCTTTTATAGCACAAAAAATAAAAAACCCAGCGGTGATTAAATACCACCAAAAGAAAGCTCCATTTGTGTGAAAAAAAGGACAAAAATTTCATATAGGTCCAGTGTTGCATGACTGAGTAATTGTCATTCAAAATGTGAGAGCACCTAAAGCTGAAAATTGGTCTGGTTATTAAGGGTGTTTAAGTGCCCAGTGGTCAAGTGGTTAACAGGGGCGTTTAATTACAATTTTTGATGCAATGCTTTGCAGCAGGGCTAATTCCTGCAATAAAACTAGAGTATATGGCAGAGGTTGCAGTGTGGTGGCACCAGCACCAGTGCCTAAGGCCCAATTTTTCTGCCCCTGTTTAACAGGGGCGTTTAAGTACAATTTTTGATGCAATGCTTTGCAGCAGGGCTAATTCCTGCAATAAAACTAGAGTATATGGCAGAGGTTGCAGTGTGGTGGCACCAGCACCAGTGCCTAAGGCCCAATTTTTCTGCCCCTGTTTAATAGGGGCGTTTAAGTACAATTTTTGATGCAATGCTTTGCAGCAGGGCTAATTCCTGCAATAAAACTAGAGTATATGGAAGAGGTTGCAGTGTGGTGGCACCAGCAGCAGTGCCTAAGGCCAAATTTTTCTGCCCCTGTTTAACAGGGACATGTAATTACAATTCTTGATATAATATTTCACAGGAGGGCCCCTTCCTGTGCCCACCCAGAGTAATGGTGAGGACTTATAGTGTTGTGGCACCAGCACCACAACCACCAAAGGTCAATTTTTCTACCACTGTTCAACAATGGCATGTAATTACAATTCTTGATATAATCGTTCACAGCAGGGCGCTCCAGCGCCCACCAAGAGTCACTTTGAGGGCTTACAGTGTTGTGGCAAAACCAACACCTTGTTCCGCCATTTCTGCAGAGCATATATATGTTTTCCAAAAAGCTTAAAAATAGTTTTTTTGACTGGAGCTACACTTTAAAAATGTACCAGTTGAAAATTACAAACAGATTCAACTTAACACAACAAACCTACACAGTCCCTGTCTTGTTTGCACCGCCTGTATACTGCTGTTCTGAGTATATAGGGCCTGGGGGCCACACGCATTTCCTTTTTTTAATATGGGTACAGGGTTCCCCTTAATATGCGTACAAGACCCAAATAGGCTGGTAATGGGCAGGGAGGGCTACCCATGCAATTTTTCTCAATGATTTTCAACCATATTGCAGGAACCAGATATAACATTAAAACCGCAAGCAGTTTTAAATGGTGTTATTTCCATTTAATGTCATTTTGTGCAGGGACTGTTCTAAACACGGGAAACACGTGGCACTTCACAGGCATACTACAGACACCCCCCAGGCACCATATTTAAAGGAATATTTCACTTTTTTTTCACTTTAATCGTCATTAAAATCAGTGCTCCCGCCAAAACGGCCATTTTTAAAAACATTTTAGGCATTGACCCATGTCCCCTGGGGCAGGAGCCAGGTCCCCAAACCTTTTTTAGGACAGTATCTTGCATATTAGCCGTTAAAATTAGCACTTTTCATTTCGAACGTTCGAGTCCCATAGACTTCAATGGGGTTCTAAAGTTCATTCGAATTTGGGGTCCGTTCGAAAGTTCTGGTGCGAACCGAACCGGGGGTTGTTTGGCTCATCCCTAATCAGGACTATGAAACATACAAGGCCTCATGCACAACGGTGAATGTACAACATAAATTGTAATGCCCCATACACACGGTCTGATTTTTTTCGACGTAAAATGTGCAATCGGATCATGTTGTCGGAAAATCTCACTGTGTATGAGGCATAAGTGTAATTAGGTGCCTGGGAGGTACAAATACAGTATACCGTTGCCCACAGTAATGAATGGCTGTATGCTATATGTACAGGGGTACATGCCACAATTTGAGTAAACATGCTCACGGGTGTAATTCCTTTAATATACACAAACCACATTTAAGGATTTACATCCTGCCAGCCAATCAGAGTGCCCAAAACAGTTATGTAACTGTTCGGAGCACAGAGGGGGCTCCCTGAGTGACTGTCAGTCATGCGTTTTCTTCTAATTGCTAGCTATGTAGCCAATAGTGGTGCTGTGCACCTAAGGACCGCAGGCCATTCTCCTCACGAAATTAAAGCCTACCTTACACACTACTTAGGACCAGTTCACATCATCACTTTAGAAAACACACTCTTAACGCAGGGCATGTTTCAATGTGAATTTTGCATGCATTTTCTTCTTGCAGGCACATGGGAAACATGAAAATAACCTGAAAAACACACTTATTTTAAATGTACCTGTATATTGCGCATTAAATGTGTTGATATTACCTATCAGGAAGCAGGATTTTGAAAAGATTTTGCCATCTTATGCAGCCCACCAATAACAAAAGCTTGATAGATTTTAATGTTGACTAGTTTTAATGCGTTTTTAGTGTGCTAAGATTCAGTTTTTGTGCACATAAGATGCAGTTGTGTGAACCTTGGAACCCTGGGTGGGCCTTGGACAGGGGACTCAGTCTGGTTGCAGCATGGCATTGTCTGCATGTTCTCATAGCAAACAGAGGACAGGCACCTACCTGAAAGAGCGGCAATCCTCAGAAATCTGTGTGCACACAGTGACTGCAACAATCAGGACAGGAGCAGGACTGAAGTCACTGAACAAACAAGCCCCTCGGCCCCCCTGGCGGCTGTCTGGCTTGGCAAAATAAGCGAGTAAGAGTGAGACTCACAGTGAGATTTTTATACAATTCTTGCAATGCTGGCACTATAAGGCCCCATTCACACCTGAGCGTTTTGTAGCTTGAAGCCTGAAGCTACAAAACGCTGGAGGGGAAAGAATCTATTATGCTCAATGGAGATGGTTCACATCTCCACTCCAAGTCGCCTGAAGCCGAACGCCTGAAGCTCAAACAAGTTCTGGACCCTTTTTTGTCGCTCACACAAAATCATGGTAAAAACAGCAAAAAACGATGTAAAATCGTGCAATATTCTGCCTGAAAACGCTATGCTCAGGTGTGACTGAGGCCTAAAACTCACACTAGTACACAGTCTGATAGCTGGCTGTAGTATATGTAGTTAATAGGTGGGAGGACATGTCCCCTGTGTATCCTACATACATCTGCACTGTGTGTTAGAGCCGGTTCACACTGAGGCAGCACAACTTACAGCGCGACTGCCTCAGGCGACCTGCACACGACAGCAGCGGTGACTTCCAAAACGACTTCTCAAGTGCTCTGTCCATTATTCCACACAGCGTGTGCTCCAACAGGTGGACAAGAGGTACAGTGTCACTGATGCATGCACTGTCACTGCTCACCATCCTCATGGTCTCCTCAAATGGTGACAGGACAAGGTATGCACCCCTGATCATGGTCCACTTGCGTGGGGAAAAAAAACCGAGCTCACCTGACCCTGTCTTGGTGCCGTAGCTGCAGCATGGCCAACATTGAGTTCCAGCTGTTGGGCATGTCACAGATTAGGCGGTTCTGGGGCAGGTTCAATTCCTGTTGGAGCTCAGCCAGCCGAGCACTGGCATTATATGACCAGTGGAAATGCACACAGACTTTTCTGGCCTGCCTCAGGGCATCCTGTAAGCCCGGGTACCTGCCCAAGAACCACTGCACCACCAAGTTAAGGACGTGAGCCACACAGGGCACATGGGTCAGTTGTCCCTGTCGGAGGGCAGAGAGGAGGTTGGTGCCATTGTCGCAAACCACCATTCCTGGCTTAAGCTGGCGTGGCATCAACCGCCTCTCAGCCTGCCTCTGCAGAGCTGACAGAATATCTGCCCCAGTGTGGCTCCTGTCCCCCAAGCACACCAGCGCAAGCACGGTATGGCATGGCATGGCCATGGAGGAAGAAGAAGAGGAGGGGGTGGAGAAGAGAGGTGTGTCACAACCAATAGTAGCATTTTGGAGGCGTGGTGGCGGAAAAACCTCCAACACTACTGCACCTTGTCCTGCATCCTTCCCAGCTACCAGAAGAGTCACCCAATGCGCCGTGAAAGATAGGTAGCGTCCCTCTCCATGCCTGCTGGACCATGAGTCAGTGGTAATATGCACCTTACCGCTGACCGCCCTGTCCAGCGAGGCATGGACATTGCCTTCCACATCCTGGTAGAGTCAGAATCGCCTTCCATGAGAAAAAGTGGCGTTTGGGAACCTGCCACTGAGGAACCGCACATTGCATAAACTCACGGAAGGGGGCCGAGTCTACCAAATGAAAAGGCAGCAGTTGCATGCTAGCAATTTAGCCAAGCTAGCATTCAACCACTGGGCATGTCGGAGTGAACTTCTTTTGACGGTCCAGCAGCTGGGGCAGGGAAATTTGCCTGCTACAATCGGACGTCGGTGTACCGCTAGCAGATTACCCGCAAGTGCTTGGCTGTGACACACCTAATTCTACACCTTCATTCCTCTTAGTGCAGGTTTCAGAGAGGACTGAAGGTATAGTGGGGTTGGAGATCCCAGCTGATGAGGAGCAAGGAAAGGTCCGCTTTGTTCTTTGATGTGGGTCTTCAAGGTACGCTTGCCAACGAACTGCATGGCAGGTCAACATATATCTGGTCAAGCATGTGGTGCCTAAGCGGCTGATGTTTTCGCCACGCGAGATATGCTTGAGACATATGTTGCAAATAGCAGCGGTGAGATCTGATGCACTCGTCTCATAAAAGGCCCACACCAAAGAACTTTTGGAATGACGCGCAGAGGCAGCGCCCTGCACATGCGGAGCTCTGCGTTGTGATTCAGTCGGTGTGCTGCCCTTTAGCTGGCCCCTGGAGGGCATCCTGCCTCATTGGAGATGTGCCTCCTCCTCCTCCTCTCTCCTATCAGGCACTCACATGGAGTCAGTGACCTCATCATTCCCTCCCTCCTCATCACTGGAACAAACCTGACAGTATTCTTCAGCTGGTGGAACATGACTACCAGATTGCTGCCCTTCTTGTACATCCTCTCTCTCTGGGCTCACGCTACTGACTTCCTCTAGCTGGGTATCATCATCAGAGTCTTCAAAACGTTGGGCATCCTCCTGGAGCATGTGCCCAAAACTGTGCTCAAACAGTTTGGGGGACTACTCAGGAGGACATGGTGGGTCTAGGGAAGGAGTGACTGGTGCCATTGAGATGAGGGAAGAGGCCGCGTTGGCAGCTGCTTTGCCAGTACCCTGAGTCTGGGTGAGAGAGAATGAGGAGGATGAGGAGGGCTTGGTCATCCACTCTACCAAGTCTTCGGCATGTTGCGGCTCAACACGTCCAGCTGCCAAAAATAAAAACAAGCGTGTCTCATGGCCATGTGCTGATGAGGATGCACCGTGTCCACGACCAGCACTGTTGCCTCTAGACACAAACCCTGCTTGCCCTTTTTTATTGGCTCATGACTGTCTGCCTCTCCTTGTTGGCCTTCCAGACATACTAATGGCCTGCAGGGAGATGAGAACACCAGCAATTGGAGTAGCTTTAGGTGCACACTGAGCAGATGACACAGTACACCGACTGAAATTACTGCAGCTGCCTGCGGTATAGGATCAGCAGAACACCAGAAATTGGGGTAGCTTTAGGTGCACACTGTGCAGATGACACAGTACACCGACTGTAATTACTGCAGCTGCCTGCCTGTGGTATAGGATCTGAAGAACACCAGAAATGAGGGTAGCTTTAGGTGCACACTGTGCAGATGACACAAAACACCAACTGTAATTACTGGAGCTGCCTGCGGTATAGGATCAGCAGAACACCAACAATTGGGGTAGCTTTAGGTGCACACTGTGCAGATGATACATGACACCTACTGTAATTACTGCAGCTGCCTGCCTGTGGTATAGGATCTGAAGAACACAAGCAATCGGGGTAGCTTTGGGTGTACACTGTGCAGGTGGCACAATACACCGACTGTAACTGCTACAGCTGCCTGTGATATAGGACCAGAACAACAGCAGCAATTGGAGTAGCTTCAGGTGTACACTGTGCAGGTGGCACAATACACCAACTGTAATTACTGCAGCTGCCTGTGGTATAGGACCAGAACAACACCAGCAATTGGGGTAGCTTCAGGTGTAAACTGTGCAGGTGGCAAAATACACCGACTGTAACTGCTACAGCTGCCTGTGGTATAGGACCAGAACAACACCAGCAATTGGTGTAGCTTCAGGTGTACACTATACAGGGGGCATGATATACCGACTGTAACTGCCGCAGCTGCCTGTGGTATAGGACAAGAACAACACCAGCAATTGGGGTAACTTTGGGTGTACACTGTGCAGGTGGCACAATACACCGACTGTAACTGCCGCAGCTGCCTTTTTTATAGGACCAGAACAACATGAGCAAATGGGGTAGCTTCGGGTGTACACTGTGCAGGTGGCACAATACACCGACTGTAACTGCTGCAGCTGTCTGTGGTATAGGACCAGAACAACACCTGCAATTGGGGTAGCTTCAGGTGTACACTGTGCAGGGGGCACATACACTGACTTTAACTGCTGCAGCTGCCTGTGGTATAGGACCAGAACAACACAAGCAATTGTGTTAGCTTCAGGTGTACACTGTGCAGGTGGCACAATACACTGACTGTAACTGCTGCAGCTGCCTGTGGTATAGGACCAGAAGAACACAAGCAATTGGGGTAGCTTCAGGTGTACACTGTGCAGGTGGCACATTACACCGACTGTGACTGCTGCAGCTGCCTGTGGTATAGGACCAGAACAACACAAGCAATTGGGGTAGCTTCAGTTGTACACTGTGCAGGTGGCACAATACACTGACTGTAACTGCTGCAGCTGCCTGTGGTATAGGACTAGAACAACACCAGCAATTGGGGTAGCTTCAGATGTACACTGTGCAGGTGGCACAATACACCAACTGTAACTGCTTCAGCTGCCTGTGGTATAGGACCAAAAGAACACAAGCAATTGGGGTAGCTTAAGGTGTACACTGTGCAGGTGGCACAATACACAGACTGTGACTGCTGCAGCTGCCTGTGGTATAGGACCAGAACAACACGTGCAAATAGGGTAGCTTCAGGTGTACACTGTGCAGGGGGCA
This sequence comes from Lithobates pipiens, assembly GCF_037356315.1. Lineage (NCBI taxonomy): Eukaryota > Metazoa > Chordata > Amphibia > Anura > Ranidae > Lithobates > Lithobates pipiens. The sequence continues at coordinate 118,675,694 of NW_027507785.1, forward strand.
CAATACACTGACTGTAACTGCTTCAGCTGCCTGTGGTATGGGATCAGAAGAACACCAGCAATTGGGGTAGCTTCAGGTGTACACTGTGCAGGTGGCACAATACACCGACTGTAACTGCTGCAGCTGCCTGTGGTATAGGACCAGAACAACAGAAGCAATTGGGGTAGCTTCAGTTGTGCACTGTGCAGGTGGCACAATACACTGACTAACTGCTGCAGCTGCCTGTGGTATAGGACCAGAAAAACACCAGCAATTGGGGTAGCTTCGGGTGTACGCTGTGCAGGTGGCACAATACACCGACTGTAACTGCTGCAGCTGCCTGTGCTATAGGACCAGAAGAACACAAGCAATTGGGGTAGCTTCAGGTGTATAATGTGCAGGTGGCACAATACACCGACTGTAACTGCTGCAGCTGCCTGTGCTATAGGACCAGAAGAACACCAGCAATTGGGGTAGCTTCAGGTGTACATTGTGCAGGTGGCACAATACACAGACTTTGACTGCTGCAGCTGCCTGTGGTATAGGACCAGAACAACACGCGCAAATAGGGTAGCTTCAGGTGTACACTGTGCAGGGGGCACAATACACTGACTGTAACTGCTTCAGCTGCCTGTGGTATAGGATCAGAAGAACACCAGCAATTGGGGTAGCTTCAGGTGTACACTGTGCAGGTGGCACAATACACCGACTGTAACTGCTGCAGCTGCCTGTGGTATAGGACCAGAACAACAGAAGCAATTGGGGTAGCTTCAGTTGTGCACTGTGCAGGTGGCACAATACACTGACTAACTGCTGCAGCTGCCTGTGGTATAGGACCAGAAAAACACCAGCAATTGGGGTAGCTTCGGGTGTACGCTGTGCAGGTGGCACAATACACCGACTGTAACTGCTGCAGCTGCCTGTGCTATAGGACCAGAAGAACACAAGCAATTGGGGTAGCTTCAGGTGTATAATGTGCAGGTGGCACAATACACCGACTGTAACTGCTGCAGCTGCCTGTGGTATATGACCAGAACAACACCAGCAATTGGGGTAGCTTCAGGTGTACATTGTGCAGGTGGCACAACACACCGACTGTAACTGTTGCAGCTGCCTGTGGTATAGGACCAGAACAACACAAGCAAGTGGGGTAGCTTTAGGTGTACACTGTGCAGGTGGCCCAATACACCGACTGTAACTGCTGCAGCTGCCTGTGGTATAGGACCAGAACAACACCAGCAATTGTGTTAGCTTCAGGTGTACACTGTGCAGGTGGCACAATACACCGACTGTAACTGCTGCAGCTGCCTGTGGTATAGGACCAGAACAACAGAAGCAATTGGGGTAGCTTCAGTTGTACACTGTGCAGGTGGCACAATACACTAACTGCTGCAGCTGCCTGTGGTATAGGACCAGAACAACACCAGCAATTGGGGTAGCTTCGGGTGTACGCTGTGCAGGTGGCACAATACACCGACTGTAACTGCTGCAGCTGCCTGTGGTATAGGACCAGAACAACACGAGCAATTGGGCTAACTTCAGGTGTACACTGTGCAGGGGGCACAATACACTGACTGTAACTGCTGCAGCTGCCTGTGGTATAGGACCAGAACAACATCAGCAATTGGGGTAGCTTCAGGTGTACACTGTGCAGGTGGCACAATACACCGACTGTAACTGCCGCAGCTGCCTATGGTATAGGACCAGACCAACACCAGCAATTGGGGTAGCTTCAGGTGTACGCTGTGCAGGTGGCACAAAACACCGACTGTAACTGCTGCAGCTGCCTGTGGTATAGGACTAGAACAACACCAGCAATTGGGGTAGCTTCAGGTGTACACTGTGCAGGGGGCACAATACACCGACTGTAACTGCTGCAGCGGCCTGTGGTATAGGACCAGTAGAACACAAGCAATTGGGGTAGCTTCAGGTGTACACTGTGCAGGTGGCACAATACACCGACGGAAACTGCTGCAGCTGCAGCTGCCTGTGGTATAGGACCAGAAGAACACAAGCAATTAGGGTAGCTTCAGGTGTACACTGTGCAGGTGGCACAATACACCGACTGTAACTGCCGCAGCTGCCTGTGGTATAGGACCAGAAGAACACAAGCAATTGGGGTAGCTTCAGGTGTATAATGTGCAGGTGGCACAATACATCGACTGTAACTGCTGCAGCTGCCTGTGGTATAGGACCAGAACAACACCAGCAATTGGGGTAGCTTCAAGTTTACACTGTGCAGGTGGCACAACACACCGACTGTAACTGTTGCAGCTGCCTGTGGTATAGGACCAGAACAACACAAGCAATTGGGGTAGCTTTAGGTGTACACTGTGCAGGGGGCACAATACACAGACGGTAACTGCTACAGCTGCCTGTGGTATAGGATCAGAAGAACAAAAGCAATTGGGGTGGCTTCAGGTTTACACTGTGCAGGTGGCACAATACACCGACGGTAACTACTGCAGCTGCCTGTGGTATAGGACCAGAACAACACAAGCAATTGGGGTAGCTTCAGGTGTACACTGTACAGGGGGCATGATATACCGACTGTAACTGCCGCAGCTGCCTGTGGTATAGGACCAGAACAACACCAGCAATTGGGGTAGCTTCAGGTGTACACTGTGCAGGAGGCACAATATACTGACTGTAACTGCCACAGCTGCCTGTGGTATAGGACCAGAACAACACCAGCAATTGGGGTAGCTTCAGGTGTACACTGTGCAGGTGGCACAATACACCGACTGTAACTGCCGCAGCTGCCTATGGTATAGGACCAGACCAACACCAGCAATTGGGGTAGCTTCAGGTGTACGCTGTGCAGGTGGCACAAAACACCGACTGTAACTGCTGCAGCTGCCTGTGGTATAGGACTAGAACAACACCAGCAATTGGGGTAGCTTCAGGTGTACACTGTGCAGGGGGCACAATACACCGACTGTAACTGCTGCAGCGGCCTGTGGTATAGGACCAGTAGAACACAAGCAATTGGGGTAGCTTCAGGTGTACACTGTGCAGGTGGCACAATACACCGACGGAAACTGCTGCAGCTGCAGCTGCCTGTGGTATAGGACCAGAAGAACACAAGCAATTAGGGTAGCTTCAGGTGTACACTGTGCAGGTGGCACAATACACCGACTGTAACTGCCGCAGCTGCCTGTGGTATAGGACCAGAAGAACACAAGCAATTGGGGTAGCTTCAGGTGTATAATGTGCAGGTGGCACAATACATCGACTGTAACTGCTGCAGCTGCCTGTGGTATAGGACCAGAACAACACCAGCAATTGGGGTAGCTTCAAGTTTACACTGTGCAGGTGGCACAACACACCGACTGTAACTGTTGCAGCTGCCTGTGGTATAGGACCAGAACAACACAAGCAATTGGGGTAGCTTTAGGTGTACACTGTGCAGGGGGCACAATACACAGACGGTAACTGCTACAGCTGCCTGTGGTATAGGATCAGAAGAACAAAAGCAATTGGGGTGGCTTCAGGTTTACACTGTGCAGGTGGCACAATACACCGACGGTAACTACTGCAGCTGCCTGTGGTATAGGACCAGAACAACACAAGCAATTGGGGTAGCTTCAGGTGTACACTGTACAGGGGGCATGATATACCGACTGTAACTGCCGCAGCTGCCTGTGGTATAGGACCAGAACAACACCAGCAATTGGGGTAGCTTCAGGTGTACACTGTGCAGGAGGCACAATATACTGACTGTAACTGCCACAGCTGCCTGTGGTATAGGACCAGAACAACACCAGCAATTGGGGTAGCTTCAGGTGTACACTGTGCAGGTGGCACAATACACCAACTGTAACCTCTGCAGCTGCCTGTGGTATAGGACCAGAAAAACACCAGCAATTGGGGTAGCTTTGGGTGTACTCTGTGCAGGTGGCACAATACACTAACTGCTGCAGCTGCCTGTGGTATAGGACCAGAACAACACAAGCAATTGGGGTAGCTTCAGTTGTACACTGTGCAGGTGGCACAATACACTAACTGCTGCAGCTGCCTGTGGTATAGGACCAGAACAACACCAGCAATTGGGGTAGCTTCAGGTGTACACTGTGCAGGGGGCACAATACACTGACTGTAACTGCTGCAGCTGCCTGTGGTATAGGACCAGTAGAACAGAAGCAATTGGGGTAGCTTCAGGTGTACACTGTGCAGGTGGCACAATACACCGACGGTAACTGCTGCAGCTGCCTGTGGTATAGGACCAGAAGAACACAAGCAATTGGGGTAGCTTCAGGTGTACACTGTACAGGTGGCACAATACACCGACTGTAACTGCCGCAGCTGCCTGTGGTATAGGACCAGAAGAACACAAGCAATTGGGGTAGCTTCAGGTGTATAATGTGCAGGTGGCACAAAACACTGACTGTAACTGCTGCAGCTGCCTGTGGTATAGGACCAGAACAACACCAGCAATTGGGGTAGCTTCAGGTGTACACTGTGCAGGTGGCACAACACACCGACTGTAACTGTTGCAGCTGCCTGTGGTATAGGACCAGAACAACACAAGCAATTGGGGTAGCTTTAGGTGTACACTGTGCAGGTGGCCCAATACACTGACTGTAACTGCTGCAGCTGCCTGTGGTATAGAACCAGAACAACACCAGCAATTGGGGTAGCTTCAGGTGTACACTGTGCAGGTGGCACAACACACTGACTCTAACTGTTGCAGCTGCCTGTGGTATAGGGCCAGACCAACACCAGAAATTGGGGTAGCTTCAGGTGTACACTGTGCAGGGGGCACAATACACTGACTGTAATTGTGTGTTCTAACTGTGTGAGGATAGGAGTGACTTGGAAAGGAGACATACCGTTTTTCCTACGTAGTAGGAACAAACGATATGGCTCCTCCTACTCTGACAGCAGAGGGATTTGTGTGTTTACACACACAAATCCCAGTGCTAGCGCTTGTGCATGCAATCATGCGTGGCCGCTGGCGATCGTGCCCGCTACCCATGCGCATCGGGTCCCCGCCTCTGGTGGCCGAAAAAGGGTAGGATGTACCCGTACGGGGTTTCGCCCCCAGGAGAGTCATTCTGCCGCAGTATATCTGCATGAGCCGGTTGGGGACCGGTTACAGCTGAACTCCAGGTTTGATATAATATTAAGGTGCTTGTTTAAATCAAGCTGGTCTAAACAAACTATTTTATTACTATATGTGCCTGCTGGGAAAACTGTATAAATTGAATGTAGTATGAGCTACGTAAACTATACAGCGCTGTGTTCCAGGAGTTGGACTGGGACTTCCCCTCCTGTTCCCAGAACAAAAAAAAGGCGGGATGCACCCTAGCCATTCACAGGAAGCCTTGTAATTTTATGAATGGAACACATGCTGTTGTGGAAAAATTCCAGCCACAGCGCCACACCCATGACAAAACCAGGCAGCACACCAGGATGCTGCGGCACCCTGGTTCAGAATTTATGTCCTATGGAAATGTAGAGCATTGATTGAGGTATTGAGGGATTAACGCTAGAACACAAGGTATACTAGAATCTATCTGGATATTAACCATTTCATGACTACCATTTCCCTGGTAGTGTCAGGAACCATGAATCAGCCATAAGGGGCTGGCTGTAGGCGGGACTGACAAGCAGGTAAAGATAACCAGGTGAGCCACTGGAGGTTCAATGATTGCTGACAATTATCCGGCAGCTGAGCAGCCTAAGCATGGAGAATGGAGCTGCTAATTGCCCAGCCCTGACAGTACCCCCTCCTCACCAATCCCTCCTCCTCGGAGTGGCCCCAGGTTTGCGGGGAAAACGTCTATGGAGAGCACGGAGAAGGACAGTAGCTTGTATGTCTGAGGATGAGACCCAAGAACGTTTCTCTGGACCGTACCCTTTCAAATGAACAAGCTACTGTATGCGCCCACGGAACCTACCGGCATCAATAATCATTTGTATCTCATACTCTTCATGGTTCTCAACCTGAACCGGATGAGGTAGGCGTCGGCGGGCAACGTGGAGTCTGTACCTATCACGTTGCACGTTGCAAGGACTCTGGGACCTGCACCCAAGTGGAACTAAGATCACAGAGGTGCTCCTCTAATGCAGAAATTCTTTGAGAAACAAATGAGTCAGGCAACATAGATGGTTGGAAACTATCATTTGCCATAAACGGAGACAATTGGGAAGCGGTATTGACGGCGCTATTGTGAGAAAACTATGCCCAAGGTAAGAGGTCTGGCCAGTTGTTATTGTGGTAAGAAATAAAGCATCTTAGAAACTGCTCCAAGGCTTGGTTGGTGGGTGGCCCCATTGGACTGCAGGTGGTACGCAGAGGAAAAGGAAAGTGGAATTCCCAACTGTGCACAAAAGGCTTGCCAAAAGGTGGAGACAAACTGGCTACCCCTGTCTGAGATGAAAACCTTGAGTAGCCCATGTAACCGAAAGATCTCCCAAGCAAAAATGGATGGAAGTTCTTTGGATGTAAGCAACTTCTTAAGTGTAATACAATGGGACATCTTTGAGAACGGATCAACCACCATAAGAATAACAGTGTTGCCCTGGGACTTGGGTAACGCCACAATAAAATCCAAGAACAAGCGGCTACGAAGGCGGTTACATCAGCGTGAAGACTAGGCCACCAGAAATGTTGGAAAATAGACCAGATGAGCTGATTCTTCCCTGGGTGAACAGCTGTATTGGGAGAATGGTAAGTCTGGAACAAAGCAGTGTGGAGATTTTGAGGGACAAAGCAGCAGTCCCAAGGTTTCTAAAGAGGAGAATGGATCTGAGCAGCAATAAATATGTCACCAAAAAGTGAAGTAAGACTAGTGTCAATAGAGGCTAAAATGCGATCTGGAGGTATCACAGGAGTGGGAACTGACTCCATCTTGGAGAAAGAGGAAAACTGTTGGGACAATGCATCAGCCCTTACATTCTTAGTACTGGGTAAGAATGTAATTAGAGCTTGACAGAAAAAAGGCCCATTTTGCCCTTCTGGGAGATAAGTGTTTAGCCTCAAACAAGAACGTGAGATTCTTATGGTCAGTCAAAATGAAGACCGTGGTACCCTCAAGGAGATGCCTCCATTCTTTAAGAGCTAAAATGATAGCAAGCAATTCTCTGTCCCAAATCTCGTAATTGCATTCTGCAGGAGACAATTTCTTAGAAAAGTAGCTACACCAGGGGCGGCCTGTCCATTAACGACTTAAAGCGTTTGTTAACCCTCAAAGAAAATGAAAGATCTTGTTCCCTTAAAGCATGTTATACAGCACAGTGCTTGTGCTGTGTCATTTGGATCCCTGTAGCACCTGAAATACCTGGCTGATCCTGCCTAGCTATGCCGTCCCCTCTACAAACAGACCATGATAATCATGGCTGCTGAGCCCATGACATTGTGGGATCTGTTCTTGATTCCGTAAGCCGCAGCCTGCTGTCTCCTGTGTCCTTCTCCCCTCTCTGTCCGCCTCTGCTCTACCAGTGCCCACCCCCCCGCTCCTGCTGCTCTCATTTCACATATTACATGCTGCCATCCTCTCTGCAGCATTAAACTGCAGGATTTTACCTGTATGACCTCCACTCCCACCGCTCAGCTAATTGTCGGTGGCTCAGAGCTCTGTATCTCTGCTTTCCTCCTCTCTCCCCCTCCTCCCCAGCTGACGTCAGCGGGAGGGCTCGGCCCAGCCCACTGCAGCTGTGAGTCGGAGAGACAAGGCAGGAGAGAAGTCAGCTGAGCGCTGGGAATGGAGTTCATACAGGTTATACATTAGTATAATGGTGCAGAGAGGATTGCAGGGGATTAACACCCACTTTAAGGACAGAGCCTCCTTTGAGATTTGGTATCTACAAGTTAAAATCATTTTTTTGCTACAAAATTACTTAGAACCCCCAAACATTATATATATTTTTTCTTCTAACACCCTACAGCAATGATTGCAAACTTTAGCACTCCAGATGTTTTGGAACTACATTTCCCATGAAGCTCATGCACTCTGAAGTGTAGTTGAGAGTCGTGGGAAATGTAGCTCCAAAACATCTGGGGTGCCAAGGTTTGCCATCACTGCCCCAGAGAATAAAATGGCGGTTGTTGCAATACTTTATGTCACACTGTATTTACGCAGCGGGCGCATTTAAAAAAAAAAAAATTCCTATTTATTTTACCTTTTATTTTTTATTTTTACACTGTGTTAAAAAAAAATGGGTCACTTTAATTCCTATTACAAGGAATGTAAACACCCCTTATAATAGAAATAGAAGAATGACAGGACCTCTTAAATATGATATCTGGAGTCAAAAAGACCTCAGATCTCACATTTACAATAAAATGCAATAAAAAAAAATGTAATTTGAAAAAAAATACCGGCAATGCTATGGAACCGAGTGGGGGCCATCTTCCTATCACTCGGCAGCCAGCCTAGCAGGAGAGAGGTCTCCGACGTTACTTGCGGTGGAGTTCACCACAGCCGGTCGGCCCTCTCCCACCCCCCCGATAAAAGTGATCATGCGGCAAATCCGCCCTGAGACCACTTTATCTGAAAGCAGACCGCTGGCTGAAGAAGAGGATACTGGGGTTATGGCAGCTATCTGCTGCCATAACAATGGTATCCCTCTTCAAACAGCAGACGTTTATAGTCGTGAGCCGGTCCGGAAGTGGTTAAAGGCACATGGGCACCTCCTCCCCTTTCCATTGCCGCTGCCACCCCCTGTTCATACGTCCAGTCCCTTTCAGGGTGCATGAATTAAAGCTGCGTTTTTTTTTTAAACACCTGATTAGAGCCAGTGGCTCTAATAGGCTTCAAAATAGGGTGGGCTCCTGGCGCAGAGCATTGTGCTCAGAGCACACCCAGGTGTGTTAGAATAGTGAATGAATATTCTCTATTCTAACACCGAATCGCCTTTCCACCAATCTTGAAGTGCGGGTGTGAGACGCGTTTCCCGATTGGCCGAAAGGAGATGTTTTCTGATTGGCCGCCGAGGAGGGAGGAGATGCTCGCTCATGATGCCCGCAGAGGAGAGCTGAGGAAGCCGCCCGTGGTTGAGGTAAGTGCACAGATCAACTGACTGACATGGCCTGGGGGGGTTGTATTTGCACTGTTTGCCGCCCGGCCCAAAAATAATTACCATCAGCCGCCACTGAGCCACATGGATGCATAGCGCTCTCAGAGGTAGGACGTTGAGACAGAAGAGCGCCTTCTCCAGTCTCAGATTGTTGTGAATTCATGAAGAAATACATTTAATATTCACTGGCAGAGATGAGAGATTTCAGTAGGCCTAAAAAAAAGTGGATGAACTATAATGTTGATATTATTGAACCGTGACCCTCTTGGAGAACTTCAAAGCAAAATACAGGATCTCACATGTTTTTCCAAAGGTTCAGGGGATTAGTTATTCTTGTAAGTTCTACAAGCCTGCATTGAGACAAGATGTTGCCTGAACAAAAGGATGTTTTGTCACAGACACCAGAAAAACTCTTATCTATCTCCTTGAATGGACAAGGAAGGCTGTGCAAATATATATGGCAAGGTTTGGGCCATACTTAGGATTAGTGATGGACGAACGTTTCGCCCGGCGGTCGTTTCGCGGCGAATTTCCGACATTCGCGGTCCGCACGTTCGAACGCCTTTTTCCGTCGTTCACCGCGGCGGACTTACGTGTTTAATGTATACAAGAACTTTAACCTTTGGTGACACGTTTATCATGTGATACAGGACAGCCAATTGAGACATGACAGCACATGGACACTTGGACATTCCCCCTAACCTATAAATACACCCGATCCGGTGGCCATTTTACATTCTTTCTTCTGTTACGATAGGGACAGGTTCCTGTGTGGAGTAGGGAGAGATAAACCACTAGCTATTTGGTACACAAAAGTTCTTTTCAGGACTGGTATAGGTGTTAGGTGTTGATAGGTTTGCTGTGCTGCTGATTCTTGCAGCAGCCTGAGTGTCTTTTGTTAGTTTAGAGAAAGGGAAAGGACGGTGTATGCTACAGGGACAGCCAGATTAGTCTTTCATCATCATCATCATCATCATCATCATTAGCTGTTACTATCAAGGTCCACAAAAGAGCTGTTCCAGTAACCACTAATCGTTCTCTTTTTTTGCCAATTTGTATAGGGACAGGAAGGAAGCAGTGTTGTCAGGCAGTGAGGGTAATTTTAAAGACTTGCTGTTATTATTAGTTCCACAAAGGTTCTTTTCAGGACTGGTATCAGTGGTACAGTAATAGGCTTGTACATGTATAATATTCTTTCTTCCAAATATAGAAAGGATATTATACTTGACTGCTGCCCTTCTGCTGCAGTCTGCTAAACATTCACAACTCACTTGTTCCACAAAAGTTCTTATAAGGACTGGTAACTTGGTATAGGGTGCTACGGTACATAGGCTTGAGTGCGGTACAGTCTGCTGTTCTGTAAGGACCGCTATCGGTCCACAATAGATAGGGTTGACGTGCACCACTGCTGACCGCTGCCCTATACTGCAGCAGTCCTTCAGCGGTATAGGGACTGACGTACAGTCTGCTAATCACTAACACACAACCTGCTTGTTCCACAAAAGTTCTTATAAGGACTGGTAACTTGGTATAGGGTGCTACGGTACATAGGCTTGAGTGCGGTACAGTCTGCTGTTCTGTAAGGACCGCTATCGGTCCACAATAGATAGGGTTGACGTGCACCACTGCTGACCGCTGCCCTATACTGCAGCAGTCCTTCAGCGGTATAGGGACTGACGTACAGTCTGCTAAACACTAATACACAACCTGCTTGGTCCACAAAAGTTCTTATAAGGACTGGTAACTTGGTATAGGGTGCTACGGTACATAGGCTTGAGTGCGGTACAGTCTGCTGTTCTGTAAGGACCGCTATCGGTCCACAATAGATAGGGTTGACGTGCACCACTGCTGACCGCTGCCCTATACTGCAGCAGTCCTTCAGCGGTATAGGGACTGACGTACAGTCTGCTAAACACTAATACACAACCTGCTTGGTCCACAAAAGTTCTTATAAGGACTGGTAACTTGGTATAGGGTGCTACGGTACATAGGCTTGAGTGCGGTACAGTCTGCTGTTCTGTAAGGACCGCTATAGGTCCACAATAGATAGGGTTGACGTGCACCACTGCTGACCGCTGCCCTATACTGCAGCAGTCCTTCAGCGGTATAGGGACTGACGTACAGTCTGCTCACTTCCTTGACCCAAAAAAGCACACCGTACTATATGCCCCTACCCTCCTCTTTGAAGAGGTTGAGCGGTGTCATATTTCTACTGGGGCTGCTTATGATATCCCTGTGCTGTGCTGACTTCCTCCTGGGGGTTCTTATTATGAAGGGATCACACTATCCCTGTGCTGTGCTGACTTCCTCCTGGGGGTTCTTATTATGAGGGGATCACACCATCCCTGTGCTGTGCTGACTTCCTCCTGGGGCTGCTTACGGTGCTGCTGTCAGTGCTGTATGTCACGGTGCTGCTGTCAGCGCTGTATGTCACGGTGCTGCTGTCAGCGCTGTATGTCACGGTGCTGCTGTCAGCGCTGTATGTCACGGTGCTGCTGTCAGCGCTGTATGTCACGGTGCTGCTGTCAGCGCTGTATGTCACGGTGCTGCTGTCAGTGCTCTGTATTACGGTGCTGCTGTCAGATGCCTCTATCACGGTGCATGTGTCATTCCGGTATGTCACGCTGCTGGTGATCATCTCCTGCACCCTCTTCTTTGCCTACCCTGGTCCCTGACCTTCCCTCTCCTCCATTGCCTTCATTAGCTCCATAGTCCTGAATTGTTAGAACAATTTCCCAAATAAAATAAAAATGCTTGTAGTTATCGATCCCAAATTCACCTCATACATGTATTATGTCATTGTCCAGATGGTGGGACTACGTTTTACCCCCTAATAATTACCACGTGGCCGCAAATTCGACATGAAGGTTTGCAAAGTTCGCCTCCCATTGAAGTCAATGGGGCCCGCGGCGAACGTTCGGTTTCGCGAACGTTTGGGTCCGTTCGCATTTCGCTTTCGCGAAACGTCCCGTCGGAAGTTCGTCCATCACTACTTAGGATGTACCTGTGACTAACAGTCATTAAACCTGAATGACCAGAACAAATATCCCATTGTCTCAGAAAGTGAGAGATCAATAAGCCAAGTAGTCAGTATTGTCCTAGCTTCTCATGAGACAATGGCAGGAGATATTTATACGCTAGGATGATAATAGTTATAGAGACCGAGAGTTGAATGACAGGTGCATGTATCTGGGGCGTTGTGTCACAATGTTGGAGAGATTTTATAATAAGATTCATATACCAATATCATCCATATTTTTTCTAAGCCATTCAAATTATATATAGGTCACAACAGAGACATTATAATTTAGTATCCGATGAGTTGATGAAATCGGTTATAAAGAAAATATATATGAAAGTGTGATTATAAATAGAAGTGTTTTAGCAACGAATTAGCATTATGAAAAACATATAATCGTAATTATAACTGTATAAGAATTTAACCTATGTTTAGATAAACAAATATTGATTGGATACCCGAATTATACATGTATCCATATAGATAATAATTGTATGTGATATTGTTTGATATATATCTAACCCGTGTCCTTTCTAAATGGACTAAAGATTTAATAGATATACATTGATATACATATATAACCATTTTATACAATGGTAATTATTCAAAATTATGTTAAGCATATTTTATATTATACTATCATTCCTGAATGTCAGGTCACCTAGAGCCCAGGTGACAGATGCACACCGTAGGGTTTAGGGGTGCACCGCAAGGTTGTGGACCCTACGGCTGACTGCTGCAGACGGGGGACAGATCCCACTGGGGTTAGAGCGTAAGATTCCCCAGGGCGCGGAGTCTAAGAGCCAGCAGGTGTTCACCAGAGCCTCGAGTGGTGAGGATGGACTTGGCTGCAACTGGCTCCAGGTCACGACCCCCAGGGTCCCCCAGCTCACACCCACAGTAGGCAACAGGAGGATAGGGATGGTGAGGGACAAAGCCAAGGTCGGGGCCACAAGCAGACAAGAATAGTCGGGTACATGCCAAAAGGTCAGGGTCACAGGCAAACAGGGATAGTCAAGACACGCCAAAGTCGGTAACGGAAAACAGTAGCAGAGCACACGGCAGGAAACAGGAAGCTAACACACAAAGGTTGATCAGCAGGATAGGCTAGCAGTGCACAGGTTAATATAGAGTTGTCTGATAGGAGCTAGGGTGGAGCCATGCCAGAGGAAGGATATAAAAGCAGTCAGGTGAAGCTCGGCTGGTCTCTAGAAATGAACACATGCAGACAGGTAAGCAGACGAACTCTATTGCATAACCATGACACTGAACACTCAAGATATATTCGTTAGACCATATATAAAAAACGAACGCATATTATTGAAATAAAAATATTAACTTAAAGAGATAAAACACCAAACACATGTGAGACACCTGGTGGTTGAAGGTGCAATTACCTTAAAATCACAAGGCTCCTGGGAAAGCTAACCATTACATGTTGCCTGCCAATGAGGAGGGAACACATACCCTCTGTGCAGAATTTAGTATCATTTTATGATCTTTTTGTTTAAGAGGAGCTCAGGGGAAGCTTAGGGACGCCCCCTGAGAAGGGACACCTGAAGACTCCCAGACAAACTGACACTCATGCACCATGCATGAATACATATTTTTCCATTCACGAAGATCCCTGCTCCTTGGAACTCGGAGGTCACACAAAGGAATTCCTCTGTAAGAGATTCTAGGTTGAAAGCCACGGCAGCCATCTTAAAATTCCTGGTAACCAACAATCCACACTAATAGCCATATTGGAAATGGGTAAATATTTTTATTATATCTTTTATGTTCTCTTAAATATTGATGTTTTTGAATATTCTATTATTGAAAATCGTTCTCCCGAATCAATAACCGCCTTTTAGATTTTTCTCTAAATTTAATTTTTCATTATAAATTTCTTTTTTTGCATAGATGCCAATTTTATTGACAAACTAATGTCTAATTTATTTCACATTTTTAACCACTTACTTACCTGCAGTATAGTAACGGTTGGACGTGTGAAATACAGACATTCTGTTTAATTGTCAATTATCAAAAGGTTATTGATTCTACCGAGAAGTGATAATGGTGATAATTAAGCCCAAGGTACTACTACGCCCAGTTTGAGGGTATTTCCATTAATTGTCAAATGATCAAGTAATGCAATCTGTATTTTAATTTCATGTAAATATTTGTCTTTTGTCCACCAATAAATGTAACTATTTTTATGATCACTTGTCTCCGTGAATACCTTTCACATGTATAGACTGTGTCATATAGATTGATTCTGTATCTTAAAAATATCTTCGTTAAAAATTACTTAATAAATATTGTGCGGGAAAATGTCCTTAAAAAGCACAACAAGATGCATCAACCTCAAGAATGAAGGGTAATGTAAAATCAGGATGTGCCAGCACAGGAGCTGAAACAAAGGTAGCCTTGAGACTCAAAGGCTTTAATGAAATCTGGAAACCAGTTATGTGGGTTACCGTCCTTTCTGGTCATATCAGTCAAGGGTTTGACTAGAGAAGAGAAGTTACCATAAAAGTTCCGCTAATAATTGGCAAAGCTAAGAAAACTTTGTAACGGATGTAGACCTATGGGTCAAGGACACTGTAGAACTGCAGATAGTTTCTCTGGGTCCATCGAAAAAGGGCAGTGGAAATGACATAACCCAGAAATGTAACCTGTTCATGATGGAACTCGCACTTTTCCAATTTACAGTACAGGTTATTATCTCTCAACTTCTGTAGTACATGGGAGACATCTGTGTGGTGGCTCTTTAGGGATTTTGAATATAAGAGCCTATCGTAGAGATAAACTACCACCAGTGTTGGTCATCTTACTTTAAAAAAGTAATTGGTTAAGTTACAAATTACTTCTCCCAAAAAGTAATTGCGTTAGTAACTCGGTTACTACATTGGAAAAGTAATTAGTTACTCAGCGAAGTAACTGTGACAGGGGTGGCAGCGGTGGTACTTGAGGGGGTGGCAGCGGTGGTCCTGGAGGGGTGGCAGCGGTGGTACTTGAGGGGTGGCAGTGGTGGTGGTGTACTTGGGGGGTGGCAGTGGTGGTGGTGTACAGTACTTGGAGGGGGTGGCAGCGGTGGTACTTGGGGGGGTGGAAGCGGTGGTGTACTTGGGGTGGTGGCAGCGGTGGTGGTGCCATCCTCTCCCACCACCACCTCTGCCTCTTACTGAACCCATCCTCCACCACCACTGATCTCATCCCTACCGTATCCCCCCCCATCACCTCTGTTGTAGAAGTGATGGTGGGTGGGTAGGGATGGGAACAGTAAGAAGCAGAGGTGGTAGAGGACTTGGAATGGATCAATTGCACTGCAATTCGAATCGTCAGACAGTCACTTTTCTTGAACGCCTCCAGGGATGCATTTCCTCATGGGGAGAGAGAGAGACCCTCCCCTTCACTCGATTGGTGTCAGTTGGTCAGCTGACTTCATTTTTCAGTGTCCGCCCCGCCTCCCTACATTCCCTCTCTCTCTGGATAGGCGGATGGGATGGGGCGGTCCAGACAGTCTCTCTGAGTCTCAGCCTCTTCTCAGCTCAGTGGGCGAAAGCCCCCCTCCCCGTGGCAGAACGAACCGCCAGGCAGCGCGGCCGCGGCGGGCCTCCCGGGCGGTAGATGTAATTGCGGTAACGCCATCCAAGTAATGGGAACTGAGTTACCATGAGGGGAAGAGTAATCAGTTAGATTACTCGTTACCCTCTAAAGTAACTGCGTTAAATAACTCCGTTTATTTTAACTGAGTTACTTACATCACTGACTACCACACATTGCTGCAACATATCTCGAGGACATCGTTGGCAAATTCATGAAAAATTGCAGGAGCAGTTAAACTTGCATTAAACTTGCAGTAACGCACAAAACTATATGGCGTTAAACTGTTAGTAATGCACACAAAACTATATGCCGTTAAACTGTCACTACACTGGGGCTATTGGCTATACACTAATGTAAAGATTACTGACACGGTCTCACTACACTACACTGAAACTGAACTGTCCCTACTCTACACTAATGTATGTATAAATGACACGGTCTCACTACACTACAGTGAAACTATCTGAGCTGTCTCTACACTAGCTGCACACTATGCAAACCTGAATGATGATCTCCTCACTACACTCACACTATCCCTAGACTGACACTAAACTAATATTCTACTCTGACAATTAAAGCAAAATAGCACACTTACTAACTATTAGCACTGAACAGAGCCCTGTTCTATCTCTCTCCACACCTAAATCACACTGAAAATGGCTGCCATTGAAAGAATACTTTTATACTGTGGGGCAGGAATGAGCCATGATTGGATAAAGTCATGATGAAAGGGTCCAATCATGGCTCTGACAGTGCTTGGTGCCCTGATTGGCGGAAGCTTTCACTGCTTCAGCCAGATCAGGGCTTGCAATGCACTGTTCAGCGCCGCAATGCATTGTGGTCGGTTTGGGGGGGAGGGGTGAACAAACGGTCGAACGACTCGTTTGTTCAGATGTTTGCCGAGCATCTGAAAAACGAATGTTCGGTCCGAACTTATGCTCAGGCTGAACCATTCGCCCATCCCTACTTGCGAGCACACCAAACTAGACTCAGAACCTTCTTAACTGATACAGCTGCTGGCACTGATCACAATCTCATAAGTGCATAAATATATAAAAACAAAATGCCGTGCTATATTAAGATTACCAATGTGATATGACACATAAAATGCATGAATATCTTAGTGAAAACCGTGTATGATATTAAACATAATAACATAACACATAAAGTGCATGAACGTGCATAATATCAAACATATTAAATAATAAAATAAAAACTGTCCATTGTGCTGGCAACGCAAAATCCTGTGATGGTGCTCTGAAGTTGGCAACAAACTTGTGCTCCCCCTGTGTGAATCGGCTCACCCCAGGGCGTTTGACCGCACACCTAAGTTTGGCCTAAAAACGCCTGTGAACCCCCATGGGTTCTATGTGAATGAAGCTCAAGTCTAAATGGCGTTTTATCGTTTAAAAAAATATTTTATTTATAAAACATCAATCTGGGTACTCACATCTTCCAGGTGCTGAAGCGTACCACTCTATAGCAGATAAAAGAAAAAATCGATGAGAGCTTGTCCAGTCGCAGCGTTCTCACCTGCTTGCTACTTCACTGTCCTGCCGCTTCCCCTACGCGTGTTCAACACAGGGATCAGTCACGTGTCTGCCTCAGAGTAAATGTTACAGATTCACACGGGGGGAGCACAAATTTGTTTTCACCTTGTCAACTTTGGAGCACCATCACAGGATTTTGCTTTGCCAGCACAATGGACAGTTTTTATTTTATTATTTAATGTTTGATATTATGCCCAGTTTGCACTAAGATAGTCATGCATTTTATGTGTCATATCACGTTGGTAATCTTAATATAGCGCAGTATTTTTTTTTTTATACCAGTGGTGGCTGGTGAATTTTAGGATAGGCCTTCCTTTTTGACCCCTCCCACTTCCCATAAGCTCCACCCCTTATAGAATCCACCCACTCCGTCCCCTGTATTCCACTTGCTTCCACCCATAGTGTCAGGAGTATACAGCCCAGCATCAAAGGACAGAGTATACAGCCCAGCATCACAGAACAGAGTATATAGCTCAGCATCACAGATCATGGTATATAGTGCAGCCTCATAGATCATGGTATATAGCACAGCCTCGCGGATCATGGTATATAGCACAGCCTTACAGATCAGCGCAAACAAACTGAAAAATTACACTGTTAGTAATAAAGGACTCTAAATAGGTATTTATCAGGTGATTATGTTTTATTACTGTCTGCATTCTGCACACTGTAAATAGCACATGTCTGCATTCTGCACATTGTAAATTGCACATGTCTGCATTCTGAACACTGTAAATAGCACATGTCTGCATTCTGCACACTGTAAATTGCACATGTTTTCATTCTGCACATTGTAAATTGCACAAGTTTGCATTCTGCACATTCTAAATAGCACATGTCTGCTTTCTACACCCTGTAAATAGCACATGTCTGCATTCTGCACCCTATAAATAGCACATGTCTGCATTCTGCACCCTGTAAATAGCACATGTTTGCATTCTGCACATTATAAATCACACATGTCTGCATTTTGCACACTGTATATAGCACATGTCTGCATTCTGCACATTGTAAATCACACAGTATTTATCAGGTGATTATGTGTCATTACTGTCTGCATTCTGCACACTGTAAATAGCACATGTCTGCATTCTGCACATTGTAAATCATACATATCTGCATTCTGCACACTGTAAAGAGCACATGTCTGCATTCTGCACATTGTAAATCGCACATGTCTGCATTCTGCACATTGTAAAAAGCACATATCTGCATTCAGAGTGTCCCCCATCAGTGTCCCCCCTTGAATCAAAGTATCCCCCATCAGTGCCCCCCCTTGCATCAGTGTCCCCCATCAGTGTCCCCCCTTGCATCAGAGTGTCCCCCATCAGTGTCCCCCCTTGCATCAGAGTGTCCCCCATCACTGTCCCCCTTGCATCAGAGTGTGACCCATCAGGCCGCGTACACACGCGCGGACTGTTTGCCCAACCTTGTTCGTCAAACAGTTTCGGCAAACAGTCCGCTCAAAATTTGCATGAGCGGACTTGCCCACACACGAGCGGACTGTTTCAACGAACTGTTTGCCAAACAGTCCGCTCAACTTTTGAAATGAACGGACTCGCCCACGTAAGGCGGAGGCAAATCCGCCCATTTCGAGCGCGTGTACAGGTAGGCGGGGCCCGCGAAGGAGACGTCGCGGGCTCCGCCGCCTGGAATGGGCTTAAAGGGGAACCCCAACGCCGAAAAAAATCGGCGTGGGGGTTCCCCCAAAGTCCACACCAGACCCTTGTCCGAGCACGCTACCCGGCCGGCCAGGAAAGGGGGGCGAGCGAGCGCGCCCCCCCCTCCTGAGCCGTACCAGGCCGCGTGCCCTCAACATGGGGGGGTGCCTTGGGGAAGGGGGGGCCGCGCGGCCCCCCCACCCCAAAGCACCTTGTCCCCATGTTGATGAGGACAAGGGCCTCTTCCCGACAACCCTGGCCGTTGGTTGTCGGGGTCTGCGGGCGGGGGGCTTATCGGAATCCGGGAGCCCCCTTTAAGAAGGGGGCCCCCGGATACCGGCCCCCCACCCTATGTGAATGAGTATGGGGTACAATGTACCCCTACCCATTCACCTGTGAAATAAAGTACAAAAAAAAACACAACACAGGGGAAAAAATATTTTATTGCACAGCTCCGGGGGTCTTCCGTCTTCGGGGGTCTTCTCGCCGGACTCCTCCGCTATGTGTGTGTAGCTCTTTTACTAGCGGAGGAGTCCGGCTTTCTTCCTCCCCGCCGCCGGCCTCTTCTCCCGACTTCGGGGGTCTTGTCTCCCTCTTCGGTTCTTCTGCCGGGCCACCGCGCCTTCTTGTAGCTCTTTTACAGGCGGTGGCCCGGTCTTCTGTCGCCGCTGCCTTCCGTTCTTCTGTCGCCGCCTTCGGTTCTTCTGCCGGGCCACCGCGCCTTCTTGTAGCTCTTTTACAGGCGGTGGCCCGGTCTTCTGTCGCCGCTGTCGCCGCCGCCGCCGCCGCCGCCTTCCGTTCTTGTTCTTCTTCTTGTTCTTCTGCTTCTTCTCCTGGAGATGTTGACTCGACGAGCTCTCCGGCCGGAATGCCAGAGCCGCGCTGTGCGGTCACTTATATAGTGACAATGGGGCGGTGTCACATGGTATATGTCACATGGGTTGGTCACATGGGTTGATGTCACATGGGGACTATGACATCGTAAGGGGGCGGGGTCACCATGTGACCAACCCATGTGACATATACCATGTGACACCGCCCCATTGTCACTATATAAGTGACCGCACAGCGCGGCTCTGGCATTCCGGCCGGAGAGCTCGTCGAGTCAACATCTCCAGGAGAAGAAGCAGAAGAACAAGAAGAAGAACAAGAACGGAAGGCGGCGGCGGCGGCGGCGGCGGCGGCGGCGACAGCGGCGACAGAAGACCGGGCCACCGCCTGTAAAAGAGCTACAAGAAGGCGCGGTGGCCCGGCAGAAGAACCGAAGGCGGCGACAGAAGAACGGAAGGCAGCGGCGACAGAAGACCGGGCCACCGCCTGTAAAAGAGCTACAAGAAGGCGCGGTGGCCCGGCAGAAGAACCGAAGAGGGGGACAAGACCCCCGAAGTCGGGAGAAGAGGCCGGCGGCGGGGAGGAAGAAAGCCGGACTCCTCCGCTAGTAAAAGAGCTACACACACATAGCGGAGGAGTCCGGCGAGAAGACCCCCGAAGACGGAAGACCCCCGGAGCTGTGCAATAAAATATTTTTTCCCCTGTGTTGTGTTTTTTTTTGTACTTTATTTCACAGGTGAATGGGTAGGGGTACATTGTACCCCATACTCATTCACATAGGGTGGGGGGCCGGTATCCGGGGGCCCCCTTCTTAAAGGGGGCTCCCGGATTCCGATAAGCCCCCCGCCCGCAGACCCCGACAACCAACGGCCAGGGTTGTCGGGAAGAGGCCCTTGTCCTCATCAACATGGGGACAAGGTGCTTTGGGGTGGGGGGGCCGCGCGGCCCCCCCTTCCCCAAGGCACCCCCCCATGTTGAGGGCACGCGGCCTGGTACGGCTCAGGAGGGGGGGCGCGCTCGCTCGCCCCCCTTTCCTGGCCGGCCGGGTAGCGTGCTCGGACAAGGGTCTGGTGTGGACTTTGGGGGAACCCCCACGCCGATTTTTTTCGGCGTTGGGGTTCCCCTTTAAGCCCATTCCAGGCGGCGGAGCCCGCGACGTCTCCTTCGCGGGCCCCGCCTACCTGTACACGTGCTCGAAATGGGCGGACTTTCCGAGCGGGAACAGTCCGCTCATTTCGAAAGTACAGCGGACAGGCCCACACACGGGCGGACTGTTCGCTCAAACACAGTTTCAGCGGACAGTTTTTCGGAATTTCCGAAAGACTTTGTCCGTCCAACTGTCCGCTGAAACTGTCCGCTGAAAGCCCACACACGAGCGGACTGTCCGCCCAAACACTGTTCAGCGGACAAGGTTGGGCGAACAGTCCGCCCGTGTGTACGCGGCCTCAGTGTCACCATTGCATCAGAGTGTCCCCCATCAGAGTCCTCCTTGCATCAGTGTCCCCCCTCTCCTCCCCCTTCCACATGTACTCACAGCCAGTGGGGGCACAGCTCTCCAGAATTAAGGCAGCTCATTCCTCTCTCCACTCCAGTGATGTGATAGGCAACAAGTGATAAGGGGAGAGAGGAAGGAAATTCTACCTGTCTATCTCCCCCTGCAGGCTGGAGGGAGCAGAAAGCCTAATCTTCTCTCCAGCAAGTGCCGGTGTTCTATCATATATGGTCCCCCATCGGATAGTGTCTCAGTACACAGCACACACAGATTCCGAAAGTAGCCGAGGATGAACGGCGCCTGCGCCGTGAGTCCAGGTTCTATCCCCACCATCCAAGTGGACATAGAGTAGGAATATAAAAGAGCCGAGTGCAGCGAGGCCGAGCCCGAAGCGTGGCGAGCGGCCCACTAATTTTACCAACCCTATGTCCGCTTGGATGGTGGGGCTACCACCTCCACTCACGGATCAGGCGCCGTTCATCTTCGGAAATTTTCCGAAGCTTCTTCTGCCCCGTACTGCGCATGCGCAGTACGTGGCGGACGCTATATGATGGCAGGACACTATCTGCCAGAACACCGGCAAACCAGAAGTGATGTCTTCTTAACTCAGAGAACAAAGCACCCGGCCATCCATAGTAATACTATGGGCGGAAGTTTTCTGGAGCGATGGACTGCACCACAAAGCAGGGAAAAAGCCTGCAAATGAAGCTCCTCATCTGCAATAGATGTGGTGCTTCCCATAGTGCACTGTGTCTGGCGCCCAAACACAGTGCACTTAAAAGGACATTTTTTCTATTTTTTTTTTAAAGAGCCCCTTTTAAAAATTTGGCCCTATGGACGGGCTGCCACTGTTTTATACTTTCTGAAAACATGCTTTACTGCATTGTGGTGACCAGGAAAGAACCTCAGCACGATGCCAATCGGATAACCAATGACCACTGGGTAATGAGGTGAGGAAATGACTTGGAATTGGATTATCTCATGGTGAAAAGCCCCTACCGCCATGGTCAACAGAGCAGTCTCATGAGTCACATGGGCAGGCTGTAGAGGTCTCCCATCAATAGCTTCAATGGCAAGTGGAGTGGCACAAAGCTGCAGTTAAATCGAGTGCTTAGACACAAAGGCACTATCTATGAACATGCCTGCAGTCCCAGAGTCGATTAGAGCCTGTGTATTGATGGACGGCTCAGACCAAGAAAGGGCAACCCGAACTAGAGGGTTATCCTTCAGGATAACTGGGATTCTAACAATGCCACCTAAGGTCTGTCCCCTACAGGACCTCAGGTGCCAGCGTGTCCCAGACGGGTAGGACAAGACTTCAAAAAGTACCTGACCACAATAAAGGCAAATCTCTCCCTCCTCCTAAAGGCCCTCTCCACAGAGAGACGTGTGAAGCCCAACTGCATGGGTTCTACTTCATTGATGGACTCGGTACCAGGAGACATGGGAGGTGAGGGAGGCAAGGGTGGGACTGAGAAGCTCAGGGCCAAACATACAGGAGGCTTTCACAAGCACTCCTTAAAGGAAGGTCTCTCTTGGAGTCCGGAGTCAATGAGAATAGCAAACGTGATCAAATTCTCCAGATCTGTAGGTATGTCTCGAGCTGCTATCTCATCTTTAATGTTATCTGAGAGACCATGATAAAAAGCAGCCACGAGGGCCTCATTGTTCCAAGCGACCTCTGATGCAGTGTATGGAATTCAGTGGCGTAATCAACAGTTCTCGTACTTTGTTTGATGGATATGAGGCTCTTAGCAGCAGAAGTGGAGCATGTGGGAACGTGAAATACCCTTTTAAAGGAAGCCACAAACTCTGGGTAACTCAGAACAATGAGTTTTTGCATCTCCCATAGAGGGTTTGCCAGGCCAAAGCTCTATCAGAAAGCAAAGAAATAATGAAGCCTACTTTGCTTATGTCCATGGGGAACCCCTGGGGCAGCATCTCAAAGTATATCCCAACCTGGTTTAGAGACCCTCTGCATTGAACTGTATCACCACCAACTTGCTGGGGAAGTGGAGCAGAACCAGACAAACTTCTTACAGAGGTCATATTCAAAGCGGGTGCCTGTACAGAGACTGGAGCAGCAAAAAGGATGGCTTGCAACATTGGCTGTACTGGAACAGCCACAGTGGGAGAATCCAGGTGAGCAGTAGGAATCAGGAGCGTCTGTAACGCTATGACAAACTGATCCATGCGATGATCCTGCTCATCCAATCTGGAAAAAATATTACCACTAGGTGGATTGTCCGCATCTCCTGAATTCATGGTCTTCGCCAACTGTCAGGAACCATGAATCAGACAGAGACAGAAAATGCAGTAAAAATCACATCTTTTAATATAATGGTAAAAATGGTACAGAACAGTAAACGTAGTCAAAACATAGCCAGGGATTGGAAGCCAAAGCGGAAAGTCAGACAAGCCAGTAAATCAGGAAACCAGAGATCAGCATAGTCGGAGGCAGCAGAATAGGATAAGGGACCAGAAAGGATGTCAGCCAGGCAAAGTCTTCAACAGGAACACAGCAAACACTCTCCAGATTGACAAAGGAGAAGGCAAGTAATGCCCCATATACATGATCGGTAGAGAAGAACGAACTTCCGACGGGACATTTCGCGAACGCGAATCGTGAATGCGGCCAAAAGTTAGCGAACCGCAAAGTTTGCGACGGGCCCCATTGACTTCAATGGCAGGCGAACCTTAAAAACCTACAGGTCATATTTTCAGCCACAAAATACTTACTAGCTGTGCACACATAGTCCCACCACATGGCCACTGACATAACAAATGTATGAAGTGAATCTGGGATCGACAACTACAAGCATTCTTTTTTTATCTGTGAAATTTTGACAATTCAGAACTCAGGAGCGCATAAAGGGAATGTAGGAGAGGAAAGGTCAGGGTAGGCTATGAAGAGGGTGCAGGAGATGATCACCAGCACCGTGATAGAGAGCACTGACACCAGCACCGAGATAGAGAGCACTGACACCAGCACCAAGATAGAGAGAGAGCACTGACACCAGCACCGTGATAGAGTGCACTGACACCAGCACCGAGATAGAGAGCACTGACACTAGCACCGTGATATAGAGCACTGACACCAGCACCGAGATATAAAGCACTGACACCAGCACCGTGATATAGAGCACTGACACCAGCACCGTGATATAGAGCACTGACACCAGCACCGTGATAGAGTGCACTGACACCAGCACCATGATATAGAGCACTGACACCAGCACCATGATATAGAGCACTGACACCAGCACCATGATATAGAGCACTGACACCAGCACCGAGATATAGAGCACTGACACCAGCACCATGATATAGAGCACTGACACCAGCACCGTGATAGAGTGCACTGACACCAGCACCGTGATATAGAGCACTGACACCAGCACCGAGATAGAGAGCGCTGACACCAGCACTGTTAAAGAGAGCACTGACACCAGCACCGTGATATAGAGCACGGACACCAGCACCGAGATTGAGAGCGCTGACACCAGCACCGTGATATAGAGCACTGACACCAGCACCGTGATAGATTGCACTGACACCAGCACCGTGATATAGAGCACTGACACCAGCACCGTGATAGAGAGCACTGACAACAGCACCGTGATATAGAGCACTGACACCAGCACCGAGATATAGAGCAATGACACCAGCACCGTGATATAGAGCACTGACGGCAGCACCAAGATATAGATCACTGACGCCAGCACCAAGATATAGATCACTGACACCAGCACCGTGATATAGAACACTGACACCAGCACCGTAATAGAGTGCACTGACACCAGCACCGAGATAGAGAGCACTGACACCAGCACCGTGATATAGAGCACTGACACCAGCACTGTGATATAGAGCACTGACACCAGCACTGAGATATAGAGCACTGACACCAGCACCATGATATAGAGCACTGGCACAAGCACCGTGATATAGAGCACTGACACCAGCACCGAGATAAAGAGCACTGACACCACACCAGCACCGAGATAGAGAGAGAGCACTGACACCAGCACCGAGATAGAGAGCACAAATATGACACCGCTCAACCTCTTCAAACAGGAGGGTACGAGCATATAGTACAGTGTGCTTTTTTTGTACAAGGAAGTGAGCCAAATGTAGAAAAAAGGTCTGTGTGCTTGATTGGATAAATCGTTTATAGAGATATACATGGTCTACTGGTCACATGTGTTGAATTCCTCCGAGATCCATGCCTCATTCATTTTTATGAATGTGAGATAGTCAACACTGTCGCGAGCGAGGCGAGTGCGCTTATCGGTCACGATCCCCCCTGCTGCGCCGAACGTCCTCGTCGACACTGGAAGATGGGTAAGCCAACAGTTCCATTGCAAATTGGGCAAGCTCTGGCCAGAGGTCAAGCCTGCCCACCCAGTAGTCCAGGGGTTCATCACTCCTCAGAGCGTCCACATCGTCACCTTCCCCACCGCTATAATTAGAGATCTCGGAGTAGGCAGCAACAGCGGGGACCAACCTCCTCCTTGGGCTGATCTGGGTACTGTCGTCAGACTGCTGAGTGGCGGTTGTTGCTACCTCCTCTTCCTGATCCAATGCCAAGAGTGGCTGCGCATCGGAAATGTCTTGATATGGATCGGAAAATAATTCCTGTGACTCAAGCGGAAGGTATATGGTGGTGGTGGTGGTAGTGTCTTTGGGGGTGCACATAGCAGAGAGTGAAGAAGAGGGTGCAGATCGAGAGGATGAGGAGGGTGCAGAAGAGTAAGGCTGAGTGAGCCACTCAACCAAGTCTGGTGCATCCTTTGACGTAATCGCACGCACCTTCTGCAATTTGCCACTTTGGCTCAAACCTGTTACTCCTGCCCTACCCCTACCACCCCTGAGGAAGGGCCTGCCTCTTCCTCTGCCTGTAATTTTTTAAATGACCCTGTGACAAAAGTCTCTAGAGAAGTGCAGTATGTATGTGCAAGAAGGTATATAACACCCCGCTTCAATCTGTCGTTTTTGGGGGCCACTGGTCTATCACACCAGTTATAATACTTTTTTTTATTGCGTTTGTCACTCTTTGTAGTATCGCTGCAGAACCGCTCAGCAGTCACAATGCTGCACAGTGAAAATGCACTATACTATGCTTTCTATATGTGCAAGTATTTTATACATGTATTACACACCTATATACTGCACACCAAATAGTACACCTATCCCAGTCCTTAAAGGGACATTTATGGACCTAGTAGCTAGTGATTTGCAGACAGTCCCTACACTGATAAAAGACTGCTGCAGAATAGGGCAGCAGTCAGCAGCAGTGCACCAGCACCCTATATATTGTACACCTATACCAGTCCTTAAAAGGACCTTTGTGGACCTAGTAGCTAGTGATTTGCAGACTGTCCCTCAGTCCCTACACTGATAAAAGACAGCTGCAGAAAGGAGCAGTAATCTGCCGCACAGCAGTGCACCAGCACCCTATATATTGTACACCTATACCAGTCCTTAAAAGGACCTTTGTGGACCTAGTAGCTAGTGATTTTCAGACTGTCCCTCAGTCCCTACACTGATAAAAGACTGCTGCAGAATAGGGCAGCAGTCAGCAGCAGTGCACCAGCACCCTATATATTGTACACCTATACCAGTCCTTAAAAGAACCTTTGTGGACCTAGTAGCTAGTGATTTGCAGACAGTCCCTCTGTCCCTACACTGATAAAAGACTGCTGCAGGATGGGGCAGCAGTGCACCAGCACCCTATATATTGTACACCTATACCAGTCCTTAAAAGGACCTTTGTGGACCTAGTAGCTAGTGATTTGCAGACAGTCCCTCTGTCCCTACACTGAGGAAAGACTGCTGCAGAATATGGCAGCAGTCAGCAGCAGTGCACCAGCACCCTATATATTGTATGCCTATACCAGTCCTTAAAAGGACCTTTGTGGACCTAGTAGCTAGTGATTTGCAGACTGTCCCTCAGTCCCTACACTGATAAAAGACAGCTGCAGAAATGAGCAGTAATCTGCAGCACAGCAGTGCACTAGCACCCTATATATTGTAAACCTATACCAGTCCTTAAAAGGACCTTTGTGGACCTAGTAGCTAGAGATTTGCAGACTGCCCTCAGTCCTTACACTGATAAAAGACTGCTGCAGAATAGGGCAGCAGTCAGCAGCAGTGCACCAACACCTTATATATTGTACACCTATACCAGTCCTTAAAAGGACCTTTGTGGACCTAGTAGCTAGTGATTTGCACACTGTCCCTCAGTCCCTACACTGATAAAAGACTGCTGCAGAATAGGGAAGCAGTCAGCAGCAGTGCACCAGCACCCTATATATTGTACACCTATAAAAGGACTTTTGTGGACCTAATAGCTAGTGATTTGTGTCACTACAGTCTCTCCCTGCTGCACACAGCATCCTGTCCCTACACTGACATAAGACAGAATGTAAAATGGCCGCCAGATCAGGTCTATTTATAAGGTAGGGGGTATGTCCAATTGTCCATGTGCTGAAATGTCTCAATTGGCTGTCCTGTACCCCATGATGGATGTGTCATCATGGGTCAAAGTTCTTTCACACTGTAAACACATATGTCCGCCGGGCGAACAGCGGCAATAGTCTGCCGGTTTGGCGAATCGCGAACATGCAAAATTCGCTGCAAACCGACCGCCAGGCGAACAGTTCGGCCATCCCTAATGATTGGAAATTCAGCCAGCAAAAGTCCGATGTTAGGTTTTGGTCGGAAATGCGATCTTGTGTATGCTCCATTGGACTTTTGCTGCCAGAATTCCTGCCAACAAAAGATGGAAAAAGTTCTGATCAGAAATTCTGATCGTCTGTAGCAAATCCGGCACGCAAAATTCCTACGCATGCTCAGAAACAATAATTTTCTATTATTTATTTTCTAGCAATTAAATTATTGTTTTTACATGTAGGAGAGAAGTGTCAGAATTGGCCTGGGTGACAAGGGGTTAATTACATAAATAGGTAATATACAATACAATATTATTATATATTTATTTTTAAAGTAATTTAGTATGTTTTGGAAAACTGTACTCAAGCAGGTGGCTTAATGGGTGCAGAAGAGTAAGGCTGAGTGAGCCACTCAACCAAGTCTGGTGCATCCTTTGACGTAATCGCACGCACCTTCTGCAATTTGCCACTTTGGCTCAAACCTGTTACTCCTGCCCTACCCCTACCACCCCTGAGGAAGGGCCTGCCTCTTCCTCTGCCTGTAATTTTTTAAATGACCCTGTGACAAAAGTCTCTAGAGAAGTGCAGTATGTATGTGCAAGAAGGTATATAACACCCCGCTTCAATCTGTCGTTTTTGGGGGCCACTGGTCTATCACACCAGTTATAATACTTTTTTTTATTGCGTTTGTCACTCTTTGTAGTATCGCTGCAGAACCGCTCAGCAGTCACAATGCTGCACAGTGAAAATGCACTATACTATGCTTTCTATATGTGCAAGTATTTTATACATGTATTACACACCTATATACTGCACACCAAATAGTACACCTATCCCAGTCCTTAAAGGGACATTTATGGACCTAGTAGCTAGTGATTTGCAGACAGTCCCTACACTGATAAAAGACTGCTGCAGAATAGGGCAGCAGTCAGCAGCAGTGCACCAGCACCCTATATATTGTACACCTATACCAGTCCTTAAAAGGACCTTTGTGGACCTAGTAGCTAGTGATTTGCAGACTGTCCCTCAGTCCCTACACTGATAAAAGACAGCTGCAGAAAGGAGCAGTAATCTGCCGCACAGCAGTGCACCAGCACCCTATATATTGTACACCTATACCAGTCCTTAAAAGGACCTTTGTGGACCTAGTAGCTAGTGATTTTCAGACTGTCCCTCAGTCCCTACACTGATAAAAGACTGCTGCAGAATAGGGCAGCAGTCAGCAGCAGTGCACCAGCACCCTATATATTGTACACCTATACCAGTCCTTAAAAGAACCTTTGTGGACCTAGTAGCTAGTGATTTGCAGACAGTCCCTCTGTCCCTACACTGATAAAAGACTGCTGTAGGATGGGGCAGCAGTGCACCAGCACCCTATATATTGTACACCTATACCAGTCCTTAAAAGG
This sequence comes from Lithobates pipiens, assembly GCF_037356315.1. Taxonomy (NCBI): domain Eukaryota; kingdom Metazoa; phylum Chordata; class Amphibia; order Anura; family Ranidae; genus Lithobates; species Lithobates pipiens. The sequence continues at coordinate 118,704,927 of NW_027507785.1, forward strand.
ACCTTTGTGGACCTAGTAGCTAGTGATTTGCAGACAGTCCCTCTGTCCCTACACTGAGGAAAGACTGCTGCAGAATATGGCAGCAGTCAGCAGCAGTGCACCAGCACCCTATATATTGTATGCCTATACCAGTCCTTAAAAGGACCTTTGTGGACCTAGTAGCTAGTGATTTGCAGACTGTCCCTCAGTCCCTACACTGATAAAAGACAGCTGCAGAAATGAGCAGTAATCTGCAGCACAGCAGTGCACTAGCACCCTATATATTGTAAACCTATACCAGTCCTTAAAAGGACCTTTGTGGACCTAGTAGCTAGAGATTTGCAGACTGCCCTCAGTCCTTACACTGATAAAAGACTGCTGCAGAATAGGGCAGCAGTCAGCAGCAGTGCACCAACACCTTATATATTGTACACCTATACCAGTCCTTAAAAGGACCTTTGTGGACCTAGTAGCTAGTGATTTGCACACTGTCCCTCAGTCCCTACACTGATAAAAGACTGCTGCAGAATAGGGAAGCAGTCAGCAGCAGTGCACCAGCACCCTATATATTGTACACCTATAAAAGGACTTTTGTGGACCTAATAGCTAGTGATTTGTGTCACTACAGTCTCTCCCTGCTGCACACAGCATCCTGTCCCTACACTGACATAAGACAGAATGTAAAATGGCCGCCAGATCAGGTCTATTTATAAGGTAGGGGGTATGTCCAATTGTCCATGTGCTGAAATGTCTCAATTGGCTGTCCTGTACCCCATGATGGATGTGTCATCATGGGTCAAAGTTCTTTCACACTGTAAACACATATGTCCGCCGGGCGAACAGCGGCAATAGTCTGCCGGTTTGGCGAATCGCGAACATGCAAAATTCGCTGCAAACCGACCGCCAGGCGAACAGTTCGGCCATCCCTAATGATTGGAAATTCAGCCAGCAAAAGTCCGATGTTAGGTTTTGGTCGGAAATGCGATCTTGTGTATGCTCCATTGGACTTTTGCTGCCAGAATTCCTGCCAACAAAAGATGGAAAAAGTTCTGATCAGAAATTCTGATCGTCTGTAGCAAATCCGGCACGCAAAATTCCTACGCATGCTCAGAAACAATAATTTTCTATTATTTATTTTCTAGCAATTAAATTATTGTTTTTACATGTAGGAGAGAAGTGTCAGAATTGGCCTGGGTGACAAGGGGTTAATTACATAAATAGGTAATATACAATACAATATTATTATATATTTATTTTTAAAGTAATTTAGTATGTTTTGGAAAACTGTACTCAAGCAGGTGGCTTAATGGGTGCAGAAGAGTAAGGCTGAGTGAGCCACTCAACCAAGTCTGGTGCATCCTTTGACGTAATCGCACGCACCTTCTGCAATTTGCCACTTTGGCTCAAACCTGTTACTCCTGCCCTACCCCTACCACCCCTGAGGAAGGGCCTGCCTCTTCCTCTGCCTGTAATTTTTTAAATGACCCTGTGACAAAAGTCTCTAGAGAAGTGCAGTATGTATGTGCAAGAAGGTATATAACACCCCGCTTCAATCTGTCGTTTTTGGGGGCCACTGGTCTATCACACCAGTTATAATACTTTTTTTTATTGCGTTTGTCACTCTTTGTAGTATCGCTGCAGAACCGCTCAGCAGTCACAATGCTGCACAGTGAAAATGCACTATACTATGCTTTCTATATGTGCAAGTATTTTATACATGTATTACACACCTATATACTGCACACCAAATAGTACACCTATCCCAGTCCTTAAAGGGACATTTATGGACCTAGTAGCTAGTGATTTGCAGACAGTCCCTACACTGATAAAAGACTGCTGCAGAATAGGGCAGCAGTCAGCAGCAGTGCACCAGCACCCTATATATTGTACACCTATACCAGTCCTTAAAAGGACCTTTGTGGACCTAGTAGCTAGTGATTTGCAGACTGTCCCTCAGTCCCTACACTGATAAAAGACAGCTGCAGAAAGGAGCAGTAATCTGCCGCACAGCAGTGCACCAGCACCCTATATATTGTACACCTATACCAGTCCTTAAAAGGACCTTTGTGGACCTAGTAGCTAGTGATTTTCAGACTGTCCCTCAGTCCCTACACTGATAAAAGACTGCTGCAGAATAGGGCAGCAGTCAGCAGCAGTGCACCAGCACCCTATATATTGTACACCTATACCAGTCCTTAAAAGAACCTTTGTGGACCTAGTAGCTAGTGATTTGCAGACAGTCCCTCTGTCCCTACACTGATAAAAGACTGCTGTAGGATGGGGCAGCAGTGCACCAGCACCCTATATATTGTACACCTATACCAGTCCTTAAAAGGACCTTTGTGGACCTAGTAGCTAGTGATTTGCAGACAGTCCCTCTGTCCCTACACTGAGGAAAGACTGCTGCAGAATATGGCAGCAGTCAGCAGCAGTGCACCAGCACCCTATATATTGTATGCCTATACCAGTCCTTAAAAGGACCTTTGTGGACCTAGTAGCTAGTGATTTGCAGACTGTCCCTCAGTCCCTACACTGATAAAAGACAGCTGCAGAAATGAGCAGTAATCTGCAGCACAGCAGTGCACTAGCACCCTATATATTGTAAACCTATACCAGTCCTTAAAAGGACCTTTGTGGACCTAGTAGCTAGAGATTTGCAGACTGCCCTCAGTCCTTACACTGATAAAAGACTGCTGCAGAATAGGGCAGCAGTCAGCAGCAGTGCACCAACACCTTATATATTGTACACCTATACCAGTCCTTAAAAGGACCTTTGTGGACCTAGTAGCTAGTGATTTGCACACTGTCCCTCAGTCCCTACACTGATAAAAGACTGCTGCAGAATAGGGAAGCAGTCAGCAGCAGTGCACCAGCACCCTATATATTGTACACCTATAAAAGGACTTTTGTGGACCTAATAGCTAGTGATTTGTGTCACTACAGTCTCTCCCTGCTGCACACAGCATCCTGTCCCTACACTGACATAAGACAGAATGTAAAATGGCCGCCAGATCAGGTCTATTTATAAGGTAGGGGGTATGTCCAATTGTCCATGTGCTGAAATGTCTCAATTGGCTGTCCTGTACCCCATGATGGATGTGTCATCATGGGTCAAAGTTCTTTCACACTGTAAACACATATGTCCGCCGGGCGAACAGCGGCAATAGTCTGCCGGTTTGGCGAATCGCGAACATGCAAAATTCGCTGCAAACCGACCGCCAGGCGAACAGTTCGGCCATCCCTAATGATTGGAAATTCAGCCAGCAAAAGTCCGATGTTAGGTTTTGGTCGGAAATGCGATCTTGTGTATGCTCCATTGGACTTTTGCTGCCAGAATTCCTGCCAACAAAAGATGGAAAAAGTTCTGATCAGAAATTCTGATCGTCTGTAGCAAATCCGGCACGCAAAATTCCTACGCATGCTCAGAAACAATAATTTTCTATTATTTATTTTCTAGCAATTAAATTATTGTTTTTACATGTAGGAGAGAAGTGTCAGAATTGGCCTGGGTGACAAGGGGTTAATTACATAAATAGGTAATATACAATACAATATTATTATATATTTATTTTTAAAGTAATTTAGTATGTTTTGGAAAACTGTACTCAAGCAGGTGGCTTAATGGGTGCAGAAGAGTAAGGCTGAGTGAGCCACTCAACCAAGTCTGGTGCATCCTTTGACGTAATCGCACGCACCTTCTGCAATTTGCCACTTTGGCTCAAACCTGTTACTCCTGCCCTACCCCTACCACCCCTGAGGAAGGGCCTGCCTCTTCCTCTGCCTGTAATTTTTTAAATGACCCTGTGACAAAAGTCTCTAGAGAAGTGCAGTATGTATGTGCAAGAAGGTATATAACACCCCGCTTCAATCTGTCGTTTTTGGGGGCCACTGGTCTATCACACCAGTTATAATACTTTTTTTTATTGCGTTTGTCACTCTTTGTAGTATCGCTGCAGAACCGCTCAGCAGTCACAATGCTGCACAGTGAAAATGCACTATACTATGCTTTCTATATGTGCAAGTATTTTATACATGTATTACACACCTATATACTGCACACCAAATAGTACACCTATCCCAGTCCTTAAAGGGACATTTATGGACCTAGTAGCTAGTGATTTGCAGACAGTCCCTACACTGATAAAAGACTGCTGCAGAATAGGGCAGCAGTCAGCAGCAGTGCACCAGCACCCTATATATTGTACACCTATACCAGTCCTTAAAAGGACCTTTGTGGACCTAGTAGCTAGTGATTTGCAGACTGTCCCTCAGTCCCTACACTGATAAAAGACAGCTGCAGAAAGGAGCAGTAATCTGCCGCACAGCAGTGCACCAGCACCCTATATATTGTACACCTATACCAGTCCTTAAAAGGACCTTTGTGGACCTAGTAGCTAGTGATTTTCAGACTGTCCCTCAGTCCCTACACTGATAAAAGACTGCTGCAGAATAGGGCAGCAGTCAGCAGCAGTGCACCAGCACCCTATATATTGTACACCTATACCAGTCCTTAAAAGAACCTTTGTGGACCTAGTAGCTAGTGATTTGCAGACAGTCCCTCTGTCCCTACACTGATAAAAGACTGCTGTAGGATGGGGCAGCAGTGCACCAGCACCCTATATATTGTACACCTATACCAGTCCTTAAAAGGACCTTTGTGGACCTAGTAGCTAGTGATTTGCAGACAGTCCCTCTGTCCCTACACTGAGGAAAGACTGCTGCAGAATATGGCAGCAGTCAGCAGCAGTGCACCAGCACCCTATATATTGTATGCCTATACCAGTCCTTAAAAGGACCTTTGTGGACCTAGTAGCTAGTGATTTGCAGACTGTCCCTCAGTCCCTACACTGATAAAAGACAGCTGCAGAAATGAGCAGTAATCTGCAGCACAGCAGTGCACTAGCACCCTATATATTGTAAACCTATACCAGTCCTTAAAAGGACCTTTGTGGACCTAGTAGCTAGAGATTTGCAGACTGCCCTCAGTCCTTACACTGATAAAAGACTGCTGCAGAATAGGGCAGCAGTCAGCAGCAGTGCACCAACACCTTATATATTGTACACCTATACCAGTCCTTAAAAGGACCTTTGTGGACCTAGTAGCTAGTGATTTGCACACTGTCCCTCAGTCCCTACACTGATAAAAGACTGCTGCAGAATAGGGAAGCAGTCAGCAGCAGTGCACCAGCACCCTATATATTGTACACCTATAAAAGGACTTTTGTGGACCTAATAGCTAGTGATTTGTGTCACTACAGTCTCTCCCTGCTGCACACAGCATCCTGTCCCTACACTGACATAAGACAGAATGTAAAATGGCCGCCAGATCAGGTCTATTTATAAGGTAGGGGGTATGTCCAATTGTCCATGTGCTGAAATGTCTCAATTGGCTGTCCTGTACCCCATGATGGATGTGTCATCATGGGTCAAAGTTCTTTCACACTGTAAACACATATGTCCGCCGGGCGAACAGCGGCAATAGTCTGCCGGTTTGGCGAATCGCGAACATGCAAAATTCGCTGCAAACCGACCGCCAGGCGAACAGTTCGGCCATCCCTAATGATTGGAAATTCAGCCAGCAAAAGTCCGATGTTAGGTTTTGGTCGGAAATGCGATCTTGTGTATGCTCCATTGGACTTTTGCTGCCAGAATTCCTGCCAACAAAAGATGGAAAAAGTTCTGATCAGAAATTCTGATCGTCTGTAGCAAATCCGGCACGCAAAATTCCTACGCATGCTCAGAAACAATAATTTTCTATTATTTATTTTCTAGCAATTAAATTATTGTTTTTACATGTAGGAGAGAAGTGTCAGAATTGGCCTGGGTGACAAGGGGTTAATTACATAAATAGGTAATATACAATACAATATTATTATATATTTATTTTTAAAGTAATTTAGTATGTTTTGGAAAACTGTACTCAAGCAGGTGGCTTAATGAACAAATTACTGAAGTTTGAAGTTCTAACTTCAAACCAGTAATTTCACAGTAAATAGATAAATAATAGATTATTAACTTATAACATATAGCATAAAAATATATGATTTAGCTTGTACCCTTTCAGCAGCAGCAGATTCTAATTTTCCCTCTTAAAGAGGAAGTAAACCCATTCTTTGTCTCCCTGCAAAGGTAAAGCATAATGGGCTACTAAGCATCGCATAGTAGCCCATTATGTGTCACTTACCTGACACAGGAGCCAGCGATTAGTGATGGACGAACTTCCGACGGGACGTTTCGCGAAAGCGAAATGCGAACGGACCCAAACGTTCGCGAAACCGAACGTTCGCCGCGGGCCCCATTGACTTCAATGGGAGGCGAACTTTGCAAACCTTCATGTCGAATTTGCGGCCACGTGGTAATTATTAGGGGGTAAAACGTAGTCCCACCATCTGGACAATGACATAATACATGTATGAGGTGAATTTGGGATCGATAACTACAAGCATTTTTATTTTATTTGGGAAATTGTTCTAACAATTCAGGACTATGGAGCTAATGAAGGCAATGGAGGAGAGGGAAGGTCAGGGACCAGGGTAGGCAAAGAAGAGGGTGCAGGAGATGATCACCAGCAGCGTGACATACCGGAATGACACATGCACCGTGATAGAGGCATCTGACAGCAGCACCGTAATACAGAGCACTGACAGCAGCACCGTGAGTTAGTGTTTAGTTAGTTAGTGTTTAGCAGACTGTACGTCAGTCCCTATACCGCTGAAGGACTGCTGCAGTATAGGGCAGCGGTCAGCAGTGGTGCACGTCAACCCTATCTATTGTGGACCGATAGCGGTCCTTACAGAACAGCAGACTGTACCGCACTCAAGCCTATGTACCGTAGCACCCTATACCAAGTTACCAGTCCTTATAAGAACTTTTGTGGAACAAGCAGGTTGTGTGTTAGTGATTAGCAGACTGTACGTCAGTCCCTATACCGCTGAAGGACTGCTGCAGTATAGGTGAGCGGTCAGCAGTGGTGCACGTCAACCCTATCTATTGTGGACCGATAGCGGTCCTTACAGAACAGCAGACTGTACCGCACTCAAGCCTATGTACCGTAGCACCCTATACCAAGTTACCAGTCCTTATAAGAACTTTTGTGGAACAAGTGAGTTGTGAATGTTTAGCAGACTGCAGCAGAAGGGCAGCAGTCAAGTATAATATCCTTTCTATATTTGGAAGAAAGAATATTATACATGTACAAGCCTATTACTGTACCACTGATACCAGTCCTGAAAAGAACCTTTGTGGAACTAATAATAACAGCAAGTCTTTAAAATTACCCTCACTGCCTGACAACACTGCTTCCTTCCTGTCCCTATACAAATTGGCAAAAAAAGAGAACGATTAGTGGTTACTGGAACAGCTCTTTTGTGGACCTTGATAGTAACAGCTAATGATGATGATGATGATGATGATGATGAAAGACTAATCTGGCTGTCCCTGTAGCATACACCGTCCTTTCCCTTTCTCTAAACTAACAAAAGACACTCAGGCTGCTGCAAGAATCAGCAGCACAGCAAACCTATCAACACCTAACACCTATACCAGTCCTGAAAAGAACTTTTGTGTACCAAATAGCTAGTGGTTTATCTCTCCCTACTCCACACAGGAACCTGTCCCTATCGTAACAGAAGAAAGAATGTAAAATGGCCACCGGATCGGGTGTATTTATAGGTTAGGGGGAATGTCCAAGTGTCCATGTGCTGTCATGTCTCAATTGGCTGTCCTGTATCACATGATAAACGTGTCACCAAAGGTTAAAGTTCTTGTATACATTAAACACGTAAGTCCGCCGCGGCGAACGACGGAAAAAGGCGTTCGAACGTGCGGACCGCGAATGTCGGAAATTCGCCGCGAAACGACCGCCGGGCGAAACGTTCGTCCATCACTACCAGCGATGTTACCGCTGTCCCCTGTAGTACGGAGTGTCCATCTTCTTCTGGGTATCGCTGCTCTGGCCACTCATAGCCCCGGAGCAGCGATGACATCACTCCCGCGCATGCGCACGGGAGCCGCCAATAACGGCGATAGTGCGCCTGCGCGCCGCTGTCTACTGCTTTCTACAGTTTTTTAATAGTATAAACTATACATATATTTTGCAATTAAGTAACATTTCTAATCATATGAAGTTAATCACAAGAGTCCCCCTTTACATCTGAATCTGCAGAGTTCCCTTACACTGTAAGGGGGGACTCTGCAGACTCTGATGTAAGGGAGAACTCTGGGGCCTCTAACATAAGAAATGCTCTGGGAACCCTGATTTAAGGGGGGAACACTGAGTACTCTGATGCACGGTGAGGACTCTGATGTAAGGGGGAACACTGTGGCCTCTGGTGTAAAGGGGAACTCTGATGTAAGAGGTGCTCTGAGAACCCTGGTTTACCTTAGTGTATTGGCAGGAGAGAGAAGGGGGAGACTTCAGCCACAGATAGGGATGGATGGTGAGCTCACTCACCCCTTGGCAGTCAGCACCTCTCATCCAGATGTATCTGAGGCTGCTGGACTTCAAAATTCCAGTCCCTCCACTTCCCTTTTCTGAGGCACAGAGCTGGGGATTGGAGTGTGGGCAGACACAGAGGGGTAGGGGGGGGGGGGAAGAGGAGCAGATCGAGCCCTCTTTCCTCTCCCATCTGTATGTGGGAGCAACTGTTAGTGCTAGCTTTGGGCAGTGTGAAAGAGAGTGTAACAGACACTTTCAGCTTAGACAACTGCAGCCAGGAACCCTGCTGGGAAGCCATAGTAAAGTCTGAAAAATGTGTCCAGGTTTCAGGCAGTTTGAAACCCGGACACATGATTCCTAACCCGAACAGTTTGGGTGAATCCCGAACAGGTGGCAACCCTAATCTAAACACAGCACTATAATGATCACCGAGCCCATACACATAGCTACGTCTATCTGCTAAATGTGCGCTGCATTTAGCTGTGCAGAAAAACAATAGGCCACCTTTGCGTCCAGGACTTTGCGTCCAGGACCGCACAGATCTGCAGATTTTACATGTGAACGCACACAAACTCTAAACGCAGAAATGTGTAACCAATCACTTGAATAAAAGAAGAATTGTGCACATCTACTACTTTACATGCATATTTTCTGCAGAGAACCCGTGTTCATGCAGGAAATACGCACATGCCTGCGTGAATGGAGCCTTGGGGGGAGGAGTTGTGTGTGAATCAAGGCTTAGTACATATGGGTGCTTTCAAGCTGACACCAGAGAGGTCAGGCCAGGTTACTCGGATTCAGGCACCCACTGTAAGACCCCTTTCACTCTGTGGCGGGAGTGGCGTCAGCGGTAAAACTCTGCCATTTTTAGCGGCACTTTACAGCCAATTTCGCGGCTCTATTTGGCCGCTAGTGGGGCACTTTTACCCCCCCACTAGTGGCCGAGAGAGGGTTAAAACCACTGCAAAGCACTGCCCCATTGATTTCAATGGGCAGGAGCGGTGTATACACAGCTCCAAAGATGCTTCTAGAAGGACTTTTTTTGCGTCCTACCAGCGCACCACTCCAGTATCCAAGCCCTTGGGGCTTTCACACTGGAGACACAGCAGCAGCTCTTTCAGGACGCTGCAAAGAGCCCCAGTGTGAAAGGGGACTAAACCTCAGAAGCTTTTTTTTTTTTTACCTGCAACCTAAAGCCATAATGTGCTAGAATGCATCACACACTGGCACATTATGTGAAACTTCCCTGAAAACAAAGCCTTCCAGCAGTGCGATGTGATAACTGGAGGCCGTTTTGTTTCCGGGTTTGCGTTCTCCTGCTCTGTGACTGGTCGGAGCCGCCGTTCATGGCACAGGGCTCTGAAGGAACATCACAGGTGGCCGTTCCTCCAGAGCACATGTGCCCGTGATGTCACTGGCTGCATATACAGTATATATCTCCTAAATGATGCACGCTTAGGGCCGGTCCACACTGCAGGCGCAGCGAGGCGTCTCCGACTTGCCTCGCCGCGACCTCAGCGGCGACTTGCAGAGGACTTCTGTATAGAAGTCAATGCAAGTCGCCCCCGAAGTCGCCCAGAAGTAGTACAGGAACCTTTTTTCTGAGTCGGAGCGACTCGAGTCGCTCCTCTCAGAACGGTTCCATTGTACAGAACGGGGGCGACTTGCGGGAGCGAGGCAAGTCGTGTCGCCTCGCATCGCCCGCTGTGTGAACTGGCCCTTAGGAGATATTGACTACCACCTATAGGCATAGCTCCTGACTGTCCCTGATTTCAAGGGACTGTCCCTGATTTGGAGCAATGTCCCTCTTTCCTCCTCATTTGTCTCTCATTTTGGTATGATCCGTATAGCTGTATATAAAATGCACTATTTATCTTCCAAAAAGAGTTTCTCAGTGCTAAACCTTTAATTTAAATTCAAAATTGCTGCATTTGTAAGTGTTAAAAGCCAATATAAAGGAATAGGAGTGGCAAAAAAAAGTCCTTGTGCATTTAAAGGGGGGTTCCAGCGGAACTTTTTTTTTTAAAAAAAAGTCAGTAGCTACAAACACTGTACCTGCTGACTTTTAATAAAGACACTTACCTGACCAGGGTGCCTGCGATGTCGGCCCCCCTGAGGCTGATACGTCCCTCGTATCGTGTCCCATCCTCACTAAGGGAAACAGGCAGTGGAGCCTTGTGGCTTCACTGCCCGTTTCCTGCGGCGCTTTGTGAATGACACACACCAGATCACACGGCACCCCATTCCCCAGAAGACAACGCGAGGAGGAGAGGAATAAGGATCACCACGGAGTAGGAAGAGGCAGATTAGGAAGACTGCCTAGCAACAGGGGTTTCTGGTAAATTAAAAAAATATATATTTTCTTAAACTTTTTTTTTTAATATTTTTTAAGAATATTAATTCTATTTTTTTTAGGGTGGCCCTCCACTTTAATTAACCTTTTTGGGGTTAATTCTCCTTTAAGGGGGTGTGTCCATTGGCTACATAGCTTGCAAGTAGGTGTCCCTCATTCCCATGACAAATTGTTGGGTGGTATGCCTATAGGTAAGTCTTATTATACACTTACCTATAGGTAAAATTTAAAGTTTGAAGTTTACTTCCACTTTGTACCTGCGTAGCCGCCTAATAAACTGCTGTTCATAAAAGGGTTAATCATAGGGCCGCACAGGTGCACGCTTAGTGATGCGCTCATTACAGTAGACACATTTGGGGAGCGTGCAGGCCGTGCACAATACTCCGCACATGCGCAGTGCGGCAATACGGGAGCGTGCAGAACAACCCGCACATGCGCAGTGCGTAGGGAAGGGAGTGTGCAAATGTGCAGTGTATGAATGGAGGGATGTGCACGCGCACGCTGCTCATGGTCATGGATACAGGAGTGTAAACAAAGCCTTCTGGACGCTGCTGGGGAGCCAGGGCTGAGCTCTGAGAGATAGAGGACGGTGGTCGTGCACAGTCTGCATCCTGCTGTTGAAGGGGGGAGGTTACATGAGCATTGGAAGGAGGTGCCCAGCATAATGGTGAAACTGTCAGCTAAGTGTATTGTAGCCGGTAAGTGCCCTGACATTGCTCTTCTGGTATCTTCTATGTGTGTTGTATTCTGTGTATACTGTCTATGGTATTAAAGTGGAAGGAAACTAATAAAACAACAGTGAGCAGGCAGCTCTTTATTGTAGAAGACACTTACTGTGTCTCCTCTGTGATAACAAACACTTCTTGCAGGTTTCTATTGATTTCACTCAGGTGCGCATGCGCAGTGTAGCGTGAGATCCCGTGTTCTATCAGATTACCACTACCCGTCAGATCACTACGACCAAAAAATTCTTTCTGCACATGAGCTGTGCGTTCCAAACACTTCATTATCTGATGGGTAGCGGTAATCTGATAGAACACCCATCTTACTACACCCGGCTACGTCTTGAATCTCAGAGTCATTTTAGCAATAAAGTGAGTGCATATAAATAAGTGTATTGACTTGAATGGTGTTTTGATGTTACGTTTTTGAAAGAAGCTGGACGCCAGCAGTAGGAAGGTGGTGGAGGCCATGTTGGTACACCCAGCACTGCTCGGCGCTAAGGATATGCTCAGGCTTGTTCGCAGCTCCACATGCCCAAGCTGCCAGGAAGCTTACACTGCGCAGCGCTAATCACGGGCAGAGAGACGTTTCTTGATCCGCGGCTGGGAAATGTCTCACTGCCTGTTATTAAGAATGAGCTTAGGCGTGTTCACAAAAAAACACGTGCAGAGCCCGCCAGGAAGTCGGCACTGCACATCGCTAATCAGGGGCAGTGGGACGTTTCTCGATCCGCGGGTGCACAGGTCGGGAAATGTCTCACTGCTTGTGATTAAGGATGAGCTCAGGCGTGTTCGCAAACAGCACGTGCAGAGCCTGCCAGGAAGTTGGCACCGCGCTGCGCTAATCACAGGCAGCGAGACACTGCCCGATCTCTGCAGCAGTACATCGGGACAATGTCTCACTGCTTGTGATTAGTGCTGTGCAGTCCCGACTTCCTGGCGGGCTCTGCACATGCTGTTTGCGAACACACCTGAGCTCATCCTTACTTGTGATTAGCGCTGCACAGTGTAAGCTTCCTGGCGGGCTCGGGCATGTGGCGCTGCAAACACGCCTGAGCCCATCCTTACTCAGCGTTGAACCTTTACACTTTTAAAATTAAACATCCAAAAGGCATCACAGATATCGATAGAGAGCCAGTTCACACCACATGCAGTCCAGTGCATTTTTTTTTCTGCATCAAAAACGCATGTAAAGTAGGTTATATGGTTTTCAATGGCATAGTTCACACCAGTGATTGTAGTTCCAGAAAAAAAAAAGTAGAACATGCTGCATTTTTCCTGCACTGAACTGTACTGCAACGCTGTAAAACGCATTGGAACACACGTCCTTATTTAACCACTTCAGCCCCGGAAGATTTTACCCCCTTCCTGACCAGAGCACTTTTTACAATTTGGCACTGTGTCAATTTAACTGACAAGTGCAATGCTGTACGTTATAAACAAAAAAAGAGCGACAATTTTGAAAAAAATATATTTTTTACTTTTTTGCTATAATAAATATACCCAAAAATGACAAATTTTTTGGGACCATTGACATTTGTTCAGCAATCAGTGCTATAACTGTGTAAATGTCACTGTGAGGGAAGGGGTTTTAACTGTATGGGGATAGGACTGACTAGGGGAGGAGACATATCGTTGTTCCTACTTAGTAGGAACAAACAATATGTCTCCTCTCCTATGACAGCACAGGGATTTGTGTGTTTACTAGGGGTGCAACGGATCAAAAAACTCACGGATTGGATCGTTCCTTGGATCAGAGTCACGGATCGGATCATTTTTCGGATCAGCAAATAATAATTGAATTTGCAAAAACCTGTGAAAATTCCACAACCATATAGTCCCCACTGTAATATTGGCAGGGCATGGAGGCATGGCTGTCACAGAGCAGCGCTGTGGGCACTACAGATCCAGCCCACAGTGCTGCTTCCATCCGATCTCTTCCCTCCACTGTACAGATCAGTACAGAGAGGGGAGAAAGGAACCAGCGTCATGACATGCTTCGGAGCTAGGCAGAAGCCGCAACCTTTCCTAAGGCCGAGACCGCTGAGCGCAGCATGTGCCGATCCGAGTGGATCATGGATCGGTGACGATCCGTTGCACCCCTAGTGTTTACACACACAAATTCCCGCGCCTGGCTCTCACGCCCACTGCCCCGCCATGCAGTGGGCGCACGCCCTCTAGTGGCTTTTAAAGGGAACATCCGTATATGTACGGGATTTCGTGCAGCTTTGTCATTGTGCCGCAGTAAATGTGCGTGAGCTGGTCGGGATCCGGTTAAGGTTAAGAAAAAAAGAGTGAAAAATGCACTGGACTGCATCAAAAATGTGCATGCAGAAAAGCATCTGGAATGTATCCGGACTGCGTTTCTATGGTGTGAACTGTCCCATAGTATATTTATTTATATACACTCACTTTATTGTTAAATTGACTCTGTAATTAAAAAATTAAATTAAAGTAGTTGGGTGTAGTAAGATGTCTGCATGGGTGTTGAGATTTCCGCTACCTGTCAGAACATGAAGTGTTTGGAATGCATAGCGCTGTGGAACGCATAGCGCATGCGCTGTAAGTATTTTTTTGGTTGGAACGTCACTTCTGTTACATGATCTGATGGGTATCGGTAAGCTGATAGAACATCGGCACCCTCAATCTATGCTGGAGTGACACGGGATGAAATCATTCCCAGACTGACCAACTAACCCCCTTCCCGCCTGCCGCAGCATCCCTTTAAAAAGTTCAGAATGTGTGGGAAGGATCAGGAATCATGTGACCACTGTCACATGATTGAAAGCCTGTTCTGCTGGCTACCGATCTTTAGCTTAGAGTGGTGAGCGCACTGTCAGCATTTAAACATCGCCACAGCGACGCAGGCGTGGGCATTAAAGCCAACCCTTTTGCCACCACACATCTGTGTCAGAGTTGTTAAGAGGCTGAAAACTCAGAAAATAGAAATGCCAGGGAAAAGATGGCAGTGGCTGGCAAGGGATTTAAAAATATCAACTAAAAAGAAGGGCGCACTGACCTTGTGTATTACCTTAATAAAGTATTATTAAGATAAAAACCGCAATAAATATACTCACAAACGCATATTGTGTGAACACATCCTAGCAAGTGAAATTGTTTGCCTGGAGGTCTAGTCAAGGCCATCGGTACTGCCGGAACACCAGGAGGCGTCCAAGTGGCTGACATGTTTCAAGGGCGAACCCTTTTCATCAGAGCCAGGGCCATGAATTGTGTCATCCATTTGGACGCCTCCTGGTCTTCTGACAGTACCGATGGACTTGAATAGACCTTCATGCAGTCAATCTAACTTGCTATAATATGCGTTCACACAATATGCATTTTTGAATATATTTTTTGCTACTTATATCTTGTAATACATTTTATTGAAGTAATGTACTAGGTTAGTGCACCCTTCTCTTTTTTTATTTCATATTTTTCAGTCTGAGGATACCCATTGCCCTGAAAGGGCAGCAAGACCATCAGGGTAAAGAAGGCAATTTCACACTGTATACCTCCTGGGTTAACCATTGTGAGCGCAGGTGAGCATTTGCTTGTGGCAAGAGATTTAACCACCTCATCGCTGGAAGGAAATTATGAAGATTTCTAGGAGTTTAGTTCAGCTTTGCAGTGTTTGTAAACCCTCATATATGCCCAGTGAAGTGACTGGCCTCAGGTGATACACAGAGAATGAACCAATCCTCTTACATATATGTTGTAACTGTCTTGTCTTCTATACAGCCGTTCAAAGTCCAGAATTTATAAAGCTTGTCTGAGCTGTCAATAAAATGGGGCGGGGAGCTGAAACCACACTTCTCAGAGCTCAATGGGGAGAACTTTGAGAGCTGTTTGAAGGGAAGGGACACCACTCCTTCACACAGGAACAGAGCTGAGGCTGTCAATCAATGGGAGTGTGCTGGAGATCCCTCCCCGTCACCTTTTTTTCTCTCAGAAGCGACTCATGCAGATAGCAGAACAAATAATCGGCAGACAGAAATGGCACTTAATGCTCTTAATTGAGACGCGTAATTACTACAGAGGGATATGCTTTTTTCATATTTCATGTCTGAAGTATACAACCACTTTAAGATACTTTGGTAACATGTGAAGTGTAAGGCCCTTTTCACACTGAGGCGGTTTTCAGGTGCTACAGCCCTTAAAATAGCACCTGTGTAGCGCCTCAAAAAAAGGGTCCCTTTCACTCCAGTGTGAAAGCCAGAGGGCTTTCACACTGGAGTGGTGCGCTAGCAAGACAGTGAAAAAAGTCCTGCTAGCAGCATCTTTGGAGCGGTGTATTCACCGCTCCTAAACCGCTCCTACCCATTGAAATCAATGGGGCAGCGCAGCTATACTGCCGGCAAAGCGCCCCTTTGCAGGAGGTTTTAACCCCTTTTCTCCAGATACAGTGGTTAAAACCTCCCCGCTAGCGGCTGAATACCGCCGCTAAAACGATACTCCCACCCCAGTGTGAAAGGGGCCTAAGTGTGGCTACAGGTGTGGTTTACTAATAGAAAGTAGGACTGAAACAACGAATCAACATAATTGATTATAAAAATAGTTGTCAGCTATTTTCATAATCGATTAGTTGGTCAGCTGATTAGTTGGCCTGCATACAGAATAATTATTTGTTTATATATCAGGAAATCCAGTGCAGCACACATACAGCTCAGTACACCATCCATACATGTCAGCAAGTGCCTGAAAACTTGTCAGTGAATGTGTAAGGAGCAATGCCTCATGGAACATGTAGTCCTGGGCAGGAGAAGGAAGTGATTTAAAGTAATTCTAAAGACAGAAGGGTTTTTTTTTTGTTTTTGTTTTTTTCTTTCCTCTTGCTATACATGACTTCTGTACTATGAGGGGAACCAGCTTGTTATTGGCTAGTTAAAAAGTCTGCATCTCTGATGGTATGTGGGTGTATTAGTGTGTATGGAATTGGCAGCTTGCACATCTGGAAAGGGACCAGGAATGCTGAAGGATATATCCAGGTTTTAGAGCAGCATATGCTCAGGCAGGAACAGGACAACATTCCTCTCCCAAAACTCCAGCAACTGGTCTCCTCCATTCCCAGATGTTTAAAGAGTGTTGTTAGAAGAGAAGGATGATACAGTGTGGTAAACCTGGCCCTGTCCCAACTGAATTGGCGTTGTACTTTGCCAGCTTTTAGTTGTCCTGTCCCAACTTTGTTGAAATGTGTTGTTGCCACCAGTTTCAAAATGACCTTATGTTTTATTTTTTTAATGCTACATTTTTTGTTTAACCTTTGAAATGTTTTCTATTGGGAATAAAATATGGATTTATGAGATTTGCAAATCATTGCATTCTGTTTTTTATGTTGCTTTTACACGGCGTCCCAACTTTTTTGGAATTGGGGTTGTAAATCTTCATGTGCCCTCATTACCCTCCCCCCAGACTGACAAAGCTGCTGTCCAAAGGTGTCTTCATTTCTCCTCCATCCAGAGTGGAGACACCTGAAGACAGGAGGTGCGTTCACTTGCTAACCAGACAAAATTTGTTTTGGGGTATAGATACATTTTGAAGGATAAGTTCACATTTGGAATAGAGGTCGACCGATATGGGTTTTTCTCTGGCCGATGCCGATATTTAGAAATCATGGCGGCCGATAGCCGATATATGATGCCGATTTTTTTTTTTGGGCCAATATGGTAGGCCGATTTTATTTTATTTATTTTTTTCCTTTTTTATTTTATTTTTTAATCCCCCTTGATCTAACACACCTTTCCCACTGGGGCGTTTTTCAGGCGCTTTTGGGCTAAAAATAGCGCCTGTAAAACGGCTCCCCTGCAGTCTGTGTGAAAGACAGAGTGCTTTCACACTGAGGCGATGCGCTGGCAGGATCTTAAAAAAAAAAAGTCCTGCAAGCAGCACGTTTGGAGTGGTGTATACCGCTCCTCCACCACTCCTGCCCATTGATATGAATGGGCACCACTGCTGAAGCGCATGCAATGCGATTTGGCAGCAGTGCTTCATGGGCGCATTTAACCTCCTCCTTGGCCGCTAGCTGGGTTATATGTGCCCCACTAGCAGCCAAATAGCACCGCTAAAATGATGGTAAAGAGCCGCTAAAACTTGCGTTTTACCATCAACGCCTGCCCGCTCCACTGTGAAAGCAGCCTTCATAAGTGATACAGAAAATTTCTTACATTTAAACATTTATTAAACAAAACAAACCTCCAATCAGTTTACTTGTATGTATGATTTAGATTAAAAAAAAAAACAAAAACTATATATTAAATAAAAACAGGTAGTCAAAACTTTTGTACGAAAAAAAAAATGGGCTAACTTTACTGTTTTTATTTTATTTTTATTTTTTAAATAGTATTTTTTTCCTAAAAAAAAAATGCATTTGAAAGACCTCTGTGCAAATGCCGTGTGACATAAAATATTGCAACAACCGCTATTTTATTCCTTAGGATCTCTGCTAAAAAAATATATATAATTTTTTGGGGGGTCTAAGTGATTTTCTGGCAGAAAATACAGGATTTTTACTTGTAAGCAACAAGTGTCAGAAAAGATTTAGTCTTTAAATGGTTAAACTGAGAACTTCTACACACAGAGATGACTTCATTCATTCAAGTGTAAACATTGTATCTTTCTGTTCTTTTCTTGGCAGCCTGCCCAGAGAGGAGGAAAGACGTTTCTATGACGACTCAGGCAACTTACACTGACTGAAATGACTTCTGTAATAGAAAAGTCCCGCTGTAGTTCTAAATCGGCTTTTTATCAGCTCAAATCGGCCGATGCCGATTATTTAAAAAACGGCAAATATCGGCCGATATATCGGTCGACCTCTACTTTGGAACATGTTAATGTGGCCACATGATCAGCTATACTGTCCTAATATGTTCATGTGGCCATATTAGGTTAATGATGTCAGGAGCACCGAACTTTACCCACCCCGCAGCTGACTTTATCCTTTTGTAATCTCCTTCCCATATCTCATTGGACCAAGAATGACAGCTGGCTTCTGGGTTTGGACCCAAACCTGGCTTCAAGCAAATGTAGCTCATGCATAATTGGTACCAATACAGTCAATGAGTTCCGAGCAAGGATTTGACGCTTATGTTGGAGTAAGTGCATGTAGAAAAAGGTTGAAGGAGATCAACACTGAGATACAAAAATAGTAAAAACATAATTGTATTGGACAAAAACATAGCAGGTGTTTATAATACAGAGAGCTTAGTGAACTGTCATGCAGTCAGGGATTGCAGGTGCAGAGATGCTCTCTCTGGAACAACGCTTATATGAATACTGTTAGCAGATCAGGCTTGTAGCATTGGTTGCTTAGCAACCAGGAGCAGCAAGTCCAGAGCAGCAGCCAGCATTGATGCAGCATTCGGCTCGGAGTACTTTGAACTAGTCTGGGCAGCCGTAAAGTGGCATCTGCTAGTGTGGAGAGGCAACTACTGGGCTGAGAATTGTTTCCGCTGCAGTGATCAAAATCGATTAAGGTGTATGGACAACAGATTTCTGCACCTGTGTGCCATACACCTATAGATTTTTCCATGTTGCATATCATGGAGCAAACAAATCTCCTGCTGCTGGTTTTGTATTATGACAACGTGGCTGTCAAGTACCTGAACTATAAGTGAATCTGATTGGATGCAGGTGTCGTTTGGCTGACAATTTTCTGCCCAGCTCCTTTGATTTTTTTTCATCGAGGAATGGTGGGCAGGGGCCAGTCAACAGGGCCACACTGAGCAGATTTTGGCCAGTTCATCAGATTGTGCTTCATGTATGGCCAGCCTAAATTCTAGCTAAACCCTTTACAGTCAAGGTAGCTGCCATCTTATCCTCTGTTTGATCAGCAGTTACCATAGTACTGCACATGGGCACAGTTGTGACACCAGCTTTTTGATGGCTTGACAGTTCATTTGAAAGCACAAGCAACTGTGATAGTTTATTGTTCACAGCATGCCTTGAATGGTACTGTTTTGGGAATTGTTAAATTGATGGGTTTAGTTCCACTTAAACATGGACTGTGCTGACCAATCAGAATCTGTCTGGTCTGTCCTTGCAGCACTGGGCAGAGAGGAGAGAAAGCAGCAGGGATTTCACCAGACCGGTGGAGGATTTTGCATGAGCCCTGACAGCTCAGGATCAGGGGAGGTAAATACAGCCGAGATCGGGGGGGGGGGGGGGGGGTTAGTGGTGTTAGGTCACATTTAAAGATTTTCTATGCTTTGTCAGTCCCTGACCTGCAGAAAATGAATAATTTGTATTCTTGTTCCAGGTCAGTGGCTTACAAATGTATTGAATAAGGCAAACCATGAGGTTGTCATTGCTGACCTAGAGAAATCTCTAGCTGTCTTAACCACTTCAGCTCTGGGGTTTTACCCCCTTCCTGACCAGGCCATTTTTATCAATACAGCACTGAGTTATTTTAACTGACAATTGCGCGGTCATGCGGCGCTGTACCCAAATAAAATTGCTGTCCTTTTTCCCACAAATAGAGCTTTCTTTTGGTGGTATTAACCCCCCTGGCGGTATTCCTGAGTCTGGCTCGGGTGGAGATTTTATACCAAAAGCGGTAACCCCGAGCCAGACTCGGGACCGCATCGCTGAATGCAAGGAGACTTTACTTGCCCTGTCCCCCCCCCCCCCCCGCGGTATGAGCAAGCCGTGCTCCGCTCGATCTATCAAGGGGACGGAGAACGGCGCCAAATTCAAAAAGTGAAACACACAGTATACATACAGTATAATGTAATCTTGCAGATTACATTGCTGTATGTATTTCACATCCCCTTTGTCCCCAGTGGTTTCTCCAGTGTCCTGCATGCAGTTTTATATTATAAAAACTGTTCTTTATGCCTGGAAACTGGAGATTGTCCATAGCAACCAAAACTGTCCCTTTACATCAAAAATGGTTTTAGACCAGCTAGAAAACAGCGATAATAAATTGTAATCACTCGCAGAATTGAGGGATAGCGATTTGTGCGGAGATCCGTCATCAAATACTGAAAAGTAATGACAGTGACAATTCTGCAACTGAGCAAATTTCAGTGTTTTTGATTTGATTACATTATTGAATAATTTTTAGTATTGTTATATTATTATTTGGTGTAATTAGTTATTTATTATATTATTTATGATTTCATTTTTCAAACTTTATCATACCGGGGATGTCTACTAGACTCTGGTTTGGACAGATTTTAAGTGAGTAATTCCTAAGAATTACAGGACTACAATAATAAAACGCCAAATTTCCATGCAAAATAATTGTACCGCTTTCAGCACCTAAAATCTGAAATAATCATACCACCAGGGAGGTTAATCAAATATGATCACCTCTGTGTTTTATTTATTTTTTACACTATAAACAAATTTAAACAATTAAAAAAAAAAACTTTTACTTTCTGCTATAAAACATATCCAATAAAAAAAAAATCAAAATTCTTCATCAATTTAGGCCAATGTGTATTCTTCTACATGTTTTTTGGTTAAAAAAAAATTAAATTAAAAAATCTCAATAAGTTAAGCACCTACAAACTACGGGATAGCTTTAGGGACTTTTTATTTATATTTTTTACTAGTAATGGCGGTGATCAGCGATTTTATAGTGAGCGCACAAATCTGACACTAAGTGACACTTTTTGTGAACCAGTGAAAGCAATGCAGTGCTAAAAAAAAAAAAAACGAACTGTCACTGTACTAGTGTGCTTTATACAAAGTCCCACCATTTTTCTCTCAATTTTAATCAATGATAGGGATGTAGGCAGTTACCCCCTTTGGTTCCTGCCTCATTTAAAGTCCCCAAATTCCTTTTTTCTTTTTTCATTATGTACTAATGACACTGGCAGGGAAGGGGTTAACATCAGGGGCAATCAAAGGGTTAAAGGTGTCTGTAGGGGGGTGCTTTCTAACTGTGGGGGATGTACTTTGACTAAAGGAAATGAGAGCTCCATGTTTCTGCTTAGCATTTTCCACTCTGCCTCTCTCCGAATGATCAGCAGAACGACCCGCTGATTGGCTCCCTCTGTGTCCAATCACAGCGGGAGTGGGTCTCCAGTGCTGCATGCGCCCCAGACCAGGAAGAAGAGACCACGTATGGGTATGGGATTTTGCACGTAAGGGCCACCCTGCCCCAGTATATGTACATAGGGCGGTTAAAGGGGTTGTAAAGGTGTTTTTTAAAAGTAAAAATAACAAGCAGCCCCCCCAATCCTCCTCTCCTGGGGTTCGCCGGAGGCGCTTCTGGCTCCTACCCTTCAGTGCGCCCACAGAGAGCGCCCCCCCCCGAACCAGTCACTGGATTTCATTGAAAGCAGTGGGAGCAAAGTAGATTTTTCACCTTAATGCATAAGGTGATAAACGTTTAGACTTTACAATCGCTTTAATGTCACGCTGACCCTCTTTCTTCAGTTTTTAAAAACCTGAACCCTGGTCAGCTGCTACAAACCTCTTTTTGGTAGTATGTAATGAAGTTGGCATGGCGGCAGCCGCAGTCAGTGAAGTGGGCTGGCTTTGGGAAACCTTCCTACTGGCGGGAAGGAATCTCACAGGAACTAGAAAAAAAAGGTAAGTCTGTCTTTTTCATGCCTCCTGGATTAAAGTGGAGGTCCGCCCACCTCTGCAAAAATGAAAAGCCAGCAGCTACAGCTATTGCAGCTGTTGGCTTTTAATAATAGGACACTCGTCTGTTCTGGAGTCCAGTGATGTTGGCACCGCAGCTGATGTTTCCATTAGCTGTCCGGTGCATGCCACGGCCATTGCGGGTACGGGAATCCAGCCGTGTAGCTTCACATCGGGAACCCTACTTTTGATTCAGTCCAGTGCATTTTCCCCTTCTTTTTTTTTTTTTTTTTTTTAACCTTAACCACTTACCGACCAGCGCACGACGATGTACGTCCTATTTCTGAAGAGGGATATCTCGGTAACGGCAGCAGCTGCTGCCACAACCCGAGATGGCCATCTCTTCAGGCGCCGGTCGTCTGCACGATAACGGTGGTGTCCGTGACAGATTCACCGTGAGATCACCGCTATCGGCGGCGGGAGAGGTGCCACCCCCCCTCCCGCACCTTCCGCCGTTTACCGGAGCCGTCGGTAGTGGCGGAGGCGATCGGGTCCTTTCGCTAGCTGGGTATGGAGACGAGTGAGGCTAAGATGGCCCCCACTCGTCTCTATGCCATAGAAGGGAGGAAGCGACGTCAAAACGTCACTTCCGCTCCATACATCTTAAAGGTATATATATATATTTTTTTTTTTTTGCATTTTAGTCCAAATATGAGATCTGAGGACTTTTTGACCCCAGATCTCATATTTAAGAGGACCTGTCATGCTTTTTTCTATTACAAGGTATGTTTACATTCCTTGTAATAGGAATAAAAGTGATCCATTTTTTTTTTTTAAAACAGTGTAACAATAAACCAAATCAATTGAAATAAATAAGAAAAAAAAAAGGTTTTTAAAAACACCCCGTCACGACGAGCTTGCGCACAGAAGCGAGCGTATACGTGAGTAGCGCCCGCATATGAAAACAGTGGTCAAACCACACATGTGAGGTATTGCCGTGATCGGTAGAGCGAGAGCAATAATTCTAGCCCTAGACCTCCTCTGTAACGCAAAAAATGCAACCTGTAGAATTTTTTAAATGTCGCTTATGGAGATTTTTGAGGCTAAAAGTTTGACGCCATTCCACGAGCGGGCGCAATTTTGAAGTGTGACGTGTTGGGTATCAATTTACTCGGCGTACCATTATCTTTCACAATATAAAAAAAAATTGGGCTAATTTTACTGTTGTCTTATTTTTTTATTTAAAAAAGTGAATTTTTTTCCAAAAAAAAGTGCGCTTGTAAGACCGCTGCGCAAAATACGGTGTGAAAAAAAGTATTTCAATGACTGCCATTTTATTCTCTAGGGTGTTAGAAAAAAAACAATATAAAATGTTTGGGGGTTCTAAGTAATTTTATAGCAAAAAAAAAAAACTGTTTTAACCACTTCAGCCCCGGACCAATTAACAGCCTAAGGACCAGAGGTCTTTTTACAATTTCGCACTGCACTGCTTTAACTGGTAATTGCGCGGTCATGCAATGTTGTACCCAAACAAAATTTGCGTCCTTTTCTTCCCACAAATAGAGCTTTCTTTTTATGGTATTTGATTGCCTCTGCGATTTTTATTTTTTGCGATATAAATGGAAAAAGACCGAAAATTTTGAGAAAAAATGATATTTTCTACTTTTTGTTATAAGAAAAATCGAATAAACTCAATTTTAGTCATACATTTAGGGCCAAATTTATTCAGCCACATGTCTTTAGTAAAAAAAAAATGTCAATAAGCGTATATTTATTGGTTTGCGAAAAAGTTATAGCGTCTACAAACTAGAGTACATTTTCTGGAATTTACACAGCTTTTAATTTACGACTGCCTATCTCATTTCTTGAGGTGCTAAAATGGCAGGGCAGTACAAACCCCCCCCAAATGACCCTATTTTGGAAAGTAGACACCCCAAGGAAGTTGTGGAGTGGCATGTTGAGCCCATTGAATATTTTTTTTTTTTGTTTTTTTGTCCCAAGTGATTGAATAATGAGACAATAAAAAAAAAAAGTTTACAAAAAGTTGTCACTAAATGATATATTGCTCACACATGCCATAGTTATATGTGGAATTTCACCCCAAAATATATTCTGCTGCTTCTCCTGAGTACGGGGATACCACATATGTGGGACTTTTTGGGAGTCTAGCCGCGTACGGCACCCCGAAAACCAATCACTGCCTTCAGGATTTCTAAGGGTGCAAATTTTTGATTTCACTCCTCACTACCTATCACAGTTTCGAAGGCCATAAAATGCCAAAATAGCACAAAACCCCCCCAAATGACCCCATTTTGGAAAGTAGACACCCCAAGCTATTTACTGAGAGGCATGTTGAGTCCATGAAATATTTTATATTTTGCCACAAGTTGCAGAAATTTAAAATTTTTTTTTTTTTTGCACAAAGTTGTCACTAAATGATATTGCTCACACATGCTATGGGCATAAGTCAAATTACACCCCAAAATAAATTCTGCTGCTTCTCCCGAGTACGGGGATACCACATGTGGGGGACTTTTTGGGAGCCTAGCCACGTACGGGACCCCGAAAACCAAGCACTGCCTTCCGGATTTAAATATAAAATGCTACCAAAAAAAACTGTTAGCGATCGCAGGGATCAGGCCTGACTCTGCGATCGCTGCAGTTATGTGTTTAGTGTTTTGTAAGTGACAGTGATCGATCGATACTGCACTTGGGTGGGCTGGGCAGAGGGGCAAAACGCAGGTGCCAGCAGGTATCTGGGCTGATCCCGCTAACAATGCGTTTTTTTGGAACCCTAAACTGCTGGGGATGCTAGTATAGATCTGATCAGATCAGATATTGATCTGTTCAGATTCTATACCACTACGGGAGGTTTATGCTTTGCGTGTGGGTGTTAGCGGTACTGGCACTAACCTAGCGCTGCCTGGGGCGACGCAGACCCTGACCCTAAAACCTAATTGATATCACCTGCCGGGTGATCAGGGGGTTAAACCTTTATTGGGTAATAAATGGTGGGTGCCCTGATGCTATAAAAAGCAAGCTAACCAGAGTCACCCGTAACACTTATACGGTGATCACTGGTGAAAGAATTAACTAGGGGCAATCAGGGGGTTCAAATTTTTATTAGGTAGTATATGGGGGTCCCTGGCGCTATATAAAAACCTGACAGGGAACCTAAATGACTAACTGGCTAACCAGCATCACCAGTGACACTTATACTGTGATCGCTGGTGAAAGGGTTAACTAGGGGCAATCAGGGGGTTAAAACCATTATTGGATAGTATATGGGGGTACCTAGCGCTATAAAATCCTGGCAGTGAACCTAAAAAAATAACTAGCTTCATAGCGACACTAGTGACACTAATGCAGCGATCAGAAAAATGATCGCTTAGTGACACTGGCAAAAGGGGGTGAAAGGGTTAACTAGGGGCAATCAGGGGGTTAAAACCATTATTGGGTAGTATATCGGGGTACCTAGCGCTATAAAAACCTGGCGGTGAACCTAAAAAAATATCTAGCTACCTAGCGACACTAATGCAGCGATCAGAAAAATGATCTCTTAGTGACACTGGCAAAAGGGGGTGAAAGGGTTAACTCTAGGGGCAATCAGGGGGTTAAACCTTTATTGGGGGGTGGTAGGGGGCTACCCTGGACCTAACACTAACTGCCCTGACAGTTTTTACTTTTACAACTGACACTGAATGCAGTGATCAGTAAATAAATGATCACTGCAATCAATGACAATGTGACTGGGGGGGGGGGGGGGGGGGAGGGGGACGGGGGGGTGTTTGTTTGCCTACATGTCAGTGTAGTGTTGGTGCACACTTACTTTCTGTCTTCTCCTCGTAGTCCGGTCAAAAAGACCGCCCCGAGGAGAATGACATCACGTCCTCCCTGCCTGTGTATACAATACACAGTGGGAGGAAGCTTCTCATTCGCCAGGAGCGATCGAGAGGGGATGGCCAGAAACCAACGGCCATCCCCTCATCCCGGAGCGCTCCTGAAGCGAAACGGACCACCGTATCCAGCGGGAGGGGGTCTGATCGGACCCCCCACCCGCTGGAAGCCAAGCATGTACGTGCTTGTGCCTGTACGTGCCATTGCAATGACGTACATTGGCAATACGGCGGTCCTTAAGTGGTTAAACATGTAAACACCAAATCTGAAAAAGAGGCCTGGTCCTTAGAGGTATTCCACCTAAAAAAAAAAAAAAAAAAAAAAAAAAATATTAAAAGCCAGCAGCTATAAATACTACAGCTGCTGACTTTTAATAAATGGACACTCACCTGTCCCGGGTTCCAGCGATGCCGAGGCCAATCGATCGCTCGGCTCTCGGCTGCTGCCGTCACCATTCTAGGTGAGGGAATCAGGAAGTGAAGCGAATCGGCTTCACTTCCCGGTTCCCTACTGCGCATGCGCGAGTCGCGCAGCGCAATAGG
Source organism: Lithobates pipiens (assembly GCF_037356315.1). Classification (NCBI taxonomy): domain Eukaryota; kingdom Metazoa; phylum Chordata; class Amphibia; order Anura; family Ranidae; genus Lithobates; species Lithobates pipiens. The sequence continues at coordinate 118,731,387 of NW_027507785.1, forward strand.
AATTGTCCGCACTGTGACTGGGACCCGTGTGTGTCCCAGCAGACAGCGCGGCAGGACAGGAAATGACATAGACTCCCACGGGAGTCTATGCCCGGAAGTGGGTGTAAATACCTGTCTTTGACAGGTATCGCCACCCCCCTCCCCCCTGTAAGGTGCCAATTGTGACACCGGAGGGGGGGAGGGTTCCGATCAGCAGAAGTTCCACTTTAGGGTGGAACCCCGCTTTAAGTGGTTAAATAAGGACATGTATGTTCGTGCATTTTTGGTGCATTTTTGATGCATTTTACACCGTTCCAGTGCAGGAAAAATGCAGAATGTTCTACTTTTTTTTTTTTTTTTTTTTTTTCTGGACCTGGAATGCGCTAGAACTGCAGCCTACTTTCCATGCGTTTTTGAGAAAAACAGAAAACAAACACACTGGACTGCATGTGGTGTGAACAGGCCCTTAGAGCCTGGTTGTTAACACTAGGCTAGCAGCCTGCCAAGTAGACATTAGCGATTTGTTTCGTTACAAATCAAAATTCGGACAAAATTTTTTTTGCGGTTTGGCGATTCGGATGTATCTCTTGGATACAGTTTTTGATATTTTTTTTTTTTATTATTTCACATTCACAGTAAATGTTGTTTTTTTTTTTATTTTTTTTTAACGCTTTGCCATGTGACACTTGTAATACCCAATACTAACGTATTTCAACATATCCAAAATAAAATAATAAAAAAAACGAATTATCCACATTCAAATACAAAATTGAAACATATTGCAATAAATCCAGTAAGGTTTAGAAGTGGAATTAGATGATGCTTTCTACTTGGGCTGCTTTATAGCAAAATATAGAACCACACACAATAGAATATAATAGAAAATAAAGGAAAATAATAGAATAAAATAGAAAAGAACATAATAAAAAAATAGAATAGAAAATCATAGAATAGAGTAGAATAGAATATATTTTATTCTATAAAGCAGCCTAAATGGGAATCATCGCTTTATTTTACTTTTATATCTTACTGTATTTATTGAAATATAATTCCAATTCGAAAACGAATATATGAAACAAATCCAAATATATAAAACAAATTCTGAGAACAAATCTTCCTAACATATCAAATATGATGAAACAAATTATTAACAAACAAATTTGAAACCAGACAAATTTTTCCATCCTGCACATCTCTACTGCCAAGAACTGTTTTCATAGTTAACCACTTAACAACCGCCCATTGCCGATTAACGGCTTCAGGGCGGTTGTTTAACTCTGAGAGGCCGTTAATTAACTCTGAGAGGCCTCCCAGAATTCTGCTCTCGCGCGCCCCCTGGGGCGCGCACACGAGAGCATCCATGACCGCTGGGTCCAGTGGACCCGGCGCATCACGAATGACGGTAAACGGCCGCTCGTCGCGGCCGTTTACCACGTGATCGCTCCGTCAAATGACGGAGTGATCACTTGTAAACAAGCCGGCGTCATGTTATGACGCCGGTTCCTCCCTCCCCCTCTCTGTACCGATCGGTACAGCGGAGGGGGAAGAGATCGGTGTCAGCAGCGATGTGGGCTGCATCTGCAGTGCCCACATCGCTGCTCACCGAAAATTAACCCCTCGATTCCCTGCATTACTCTGCAATACCCTGCCATTACTCTGCATTACTCTGCAATGCCCTGCAACACTCTGCAATGCCCTGCAACACTCTGCAATGCCCTGCAACACTCTGCAATGCCCTGCAACACTCTGCAATGCCCTGCAACACTCTGCAATGCCCTGCAACACTCTGCAATGCCCTGCAACACTCTGCAATGCCCTGCAACACTCTGCAACGCTCTGCAACGCCCTGCAACACTCTGCAATGCCCTGCAACACTCTGCAATGCCCTGCAACACTCTGCAATGCCCTGCAACACTCTGCAATGCCCTGCAACACTCTGCAATGCCCTGCAACACTCTGCAATGCCCTGCAACACTCTGCAATGCCCTGCAACACTCTGCAATGCCCTGCAACACTCTGCAATGCCCTGCAACACTCTGCAATGCCCTGCAACACTCTGCAATGCCCTGCAACACTCTGCAATGCCCTGCAACACTCTGCAATGCCCTGCAACACTCTGCAATGCCCTGCAACACTCTGCAATGCCCTGCAACACTCTGCAATGCCCTGCAACACTCTGCAATGCCCTGCAACACTCTGCAATGCCCTGCAACACTCTGCAATGCCCTGCAACACTCCGCAATGCCCTGCAACACTCCGCAATACCTTGCAACAACTCTGCAACACCCGCCAATACCCTGCAACACTCTGCAATGCTCTCCAATACCCTGCAACACTCTGCAATGCTCTCCAATACCCTGCAACACTCTGCAATGCTCTGCAACACCCGCCAATACCCTGCAATGCTCTGCAACGCAGTACTCTGCAACGCCATACTCTGAGATACCCAGCCATAGTCGGTGATACCCTGCAATACCCAGCCATAGACATCCCCCCCCTCCCGCCGCCCTCCGCCCTCCGGTGCTTCTACCGAATCGCTAATACGATCAAAGCCAGAATCTTTTTTTTTTTTTTTTCAGGCTTCCCAGCTTAGAAGTGAGATGTGGGGTCTTATTGACCCCACATCTCACTGTAAAGAGGACCTGTCATGCCATATTCCTATTACAAGGGATGTTTACATTCCTTGTAATAGGAATAAAAGTGATCAAAAAAATTATTTTTGGGGAAAAAAATGTCAAACTAAAATAAATAAAGTAAAATGAACAATAAAAAAAAATGTTTTTTTTAAAGCGCCCCTGTCCCCATGTGCTCGCATGCAGAAGCGAACGCATACGTAAGTCCCGCCCACATATGAAAACGGTGTTCAAACCACACATGTGAGGTATCGCTGCGAACGTTAGAGCGAGAGCAATAATTCTAGCCCTAGACCTCCTCTGTAACTCAAAACATATAACCAGTAAAAAAAAATTAAATCGTCGCCTATGGGGATTTTTAAGTATCGACGTTTGGCGCCATTCCACGAGCGTGTGCAATTTTGAAGAGTGACATATTAGGTATCTATTTACTCAGCGTAACTTCATCTTTCACATTATGCAAAAATTGGGCTAACTTTACTGTGTTTTTTTTTTTTTTTTTTTTTTAAGCACAAAACTGTTTTTTTTCCAAAAAAAAGCATTCGAAAAATTACTGCGCAAATACCGTGCGAGATAAAAAGTTGCAAAGACCACCATTGTATTCTCCAGGTTGTTTGCTAAAAAAACGTATATAATGTTTTGGGGTTCTATGTAATTTTCTAGCAAATAAATGATGATTTTTACATGTAGGAGAGAAATGTCAGAATTGTCCTGGGTGCTCCAGAACGCCTGATGGCGCTCCCTGCATGTTGGGCCTCTGTATGTGGCCACACTGTGTAAAAGTCTCACACATGTGGTATTGCCGTACTTGGGAGTAATAGCAGAATGTGTTTTGGGGTGTAATTTGTGGTATACATATGCTGTGTGTGAGAAATAACCTGATAATATGACAATTTTGTGAAAAAAAAAAAAAAAAAGTAAAAAGAATCTTGATTTTGCAAAGAATTGTGGGAAAAAATGACAACTTCAAAAAACTCATCATGCCCCTTACTAAATACCTTGGAATGTCTTCTTTCCAAAAAGGGGTCATTTGGGGGGTATTTGTACTTTTCTGGCATGTTAGGGTCTCAAGAATTGAAATAGGCCGTCAGTACTTCAGGTGTGATCAATTTTCAGATATTGGCACCATAGCTTGTGGACTCTATAACTTTCACAAAGACCAAATAATATCCACCAATTTTTACCAAAGATATGTAGTGGTATAAATTTTGGCCAAAATTTATGAAGAAAAAATTACTAATCTGCTAAATTTTCTAACAGAAACAAAGAAAAATTCATTTTTTTACAGAATTTTCGGTATTTTTTCTTTTATAGCACAAAAAATAAAAACCCCAGAGGTGATTAAATACCACCAAAAGAAAGCTCTATTTGTGTGAAAAAAAGGACAAAAATTTCATATAGGTCCAGTGTTGCATGACTGAGTAATTGTCATTCAAAATGCGAGAGCACCGAAAGCTGAAAATTGGTCTGGTTATTAAGGGTGTTTAAGTGCCCAGTGGTCAAGTGGTTAAAAAAAGCTATCAGTGTCTGTGTTGTAAAAATGATCTCTCTACAAAGCTTATAGATACAGAGTTTAATTGGTTTGTTTTAGAGTGGTTCACAGTCCTTGCAGTTGATATGTGGCCTGCCTTGTGAAAATGCTGGTAGCTTTGCTGTGACTGGTTTGAGTAATTTTTGATACTTTAACCGCTTAAGGACCGCCTCTTGCACATTTACGTCGGCAGAATGGCACGGCTGGGCACAAGCACGTACAGGTACGTTGCTCTTTAAGTGCCCAGCCGTGGCGCGCTCGCAACCCGGTCCTGAGCGCTGTGACTGTTGCCGCGGGATCAGCGGACCCAATCACCACTGGTGTCCCACGATCGGGTCACAGAGCTGAAGAATGAGAAGAGGTCTGTGTAAACCTCTCCTTGTGCTTCCTACTGAGCCTGTCACTGATCGTCTGTTCCCTGTTATAGTGAAAGACGATCAGTGGCGTCAGATGCCAAACCACGCCCCCTACAGTTAAAACACACACCCAACACACACACACACGCAAAAAGGGGCCTGGTCCTTTGGCTGCAAATTGGTCCGGGGCTAAAGTGGTTAAGAACAATGTAAATGTAAACCCTAAGCCCATGTGACTTCATCTGAAATTAGACTATTTCAAAGCCACATGTGTGTTCGACTTCAGATGTGACTTTGAAGACAGCTGTGCGGCTTCATGCACAGATGTCAATGCAAATCGCACTGGAAATCGGCAAAAGCAGTGTTGGAACTACTTTTTTAAATCAATGTGTCTCCGCAAAGTCAGCGTCGCACCGATTTGAACAGTGCCATTGCCGACAATAGGGTGCGACTTGTCATGCGATTTGTCCTGTTGAACAAGGGCTAACTGAAAGACATTAACCACTTGCCGACCAGCTGCCATCATACTTCGGCAGGTCGGCACGATCCCGCGAATGGTTGTTGCTGTACATCAGCTCCTTTAAGCAGGTTAGCCGGTGCCCGCTGCACTGCACGAGGGGCAGAACAGGGACGTGTGTGTGTGTGTGTGTGTGTGTGTGTGTGTGTGTGTGTGTGTGTGTGTAAGCACACAAATCCCTGTTCTGCTCTGAGAGGAGAGGCAGATCGTGAGTATATGGCCAGGAGCCAAAATCTGTCATCTCCTATAGTCAGTCCCCTCACCCTACAGTTAGAACACACCTAGGGAATACAGTGAACCCCTTGATTGCCCCCTAGTGTTAACCCCTTCCCTGCCAGTGACATTTATACAGTAATCGGTGACTGATCGCTGTATAATTGTCAATCGTCCCAAAAATGTGTCAAGTGTCCGACTTGTCCACTATAAGATCGCAGTCTTGATAAAAATCGCAGATCGCCACCATTACTAATTATTACTCATTATTACGCCATTACTATTAGTAAAAAAATAAAAAATTCTAATAAAAAATGACAAATCTATCTCCTATTTTGTAGACGCTATAACTTTTGTGCAAGCCAATCAATATACGCTTATTGCGATGATTTTTTTATTTTTTTTTAATTGTTGCTCTCTTTTTGTTTATAGCGCAAAAAATAAAAACTGCAGAGATGATCACATACCACCAAAAGAAAGCTCTATTTGTAGGAACAGTGTCACATGACTGCACAGTTTTCAGTTAAAGCGACGCAGTGCCGTATCGCAAAAAATGGCCTGGTCATTGAGCAGCCAAATCTGGGCTGAAGTGGTGAAGTGGTTACGTTTGCGAAAGCATTATATATCAAGAGTAATGGCATTTTTTTAATACTTTTCATCTCTTGTATTTTGGTGCTGCTGGTTGCCTGCAGCCACTTTTCAACCACTACTTGTCTACATGCATGCACTCCAAAGATTGCTGCATAGAATTTCTCAGAGCGGGTTTCCGAATGGTGACAGCAGTGGACTGCGTCTGCGTAATGTGTGTTGAAATGGCTGCTAGTAGCTACCACGGGAAGGTGACATCGCAGTAGCACAATTGGGAGAAATGTACAGAGCACTGCCATCATATAAGAGGAGGTACCTGAACAAGGTCATGCTAGAGGGTATATAAGAATTTAGTGGTTGGGCCTACATATTTTAACCACTTGCCTGCTGGGCACTTTTACCCACTTCCTGCCCAGGCCAATTTTCAGCTTTTAACACTATCATACTTTGACAATTGCGCAGTCATGCAACGCTGTACCCAAACTAAATTTTTATTGTTATTGTTTATCCTTGATGAGTTTTCTGCCTGGCTAGCCTACTTTCTCTCTCCGGAAATTCCCACAATCCTTCTCGGTGATTTCAACATCCCTGTTAATACAAACACTCCTGCTACTTCTAAATAGGGATGAGCCGAACACCCCCCGGTTCGGTTCGCACCAGAACTTGCGAACGACCCCCGCGTTCGGTACAAACGTTAGAACCCCATTGAAGTCTATGGGACTCGAACGTTCGAATTGGAAAGTGCTAATTTTAACGGCTAATATGCAAGATAGTGTCCTAAAAAGGGTTTGGCGACCTGCCTCCTGCCTCAGGGGACATGGGTCAATGCAAAAAAAAGTTTTAAAAACTACAGTTTTGGCGGGAGCACTGATTTTAATGACGATTAAAGTGAAAAAAAAAAAGTGAAATATTCCTTTAAATATGGTGCCTGCGGGGTGTCTGTAGTATGCCTGTGAAGTGCCACGTGTTTCCCGTGTTTAGAACAGTCCCTGCACAAAATGACATTAAACGGAAATAACACCATTTAAAACTGCTTGCGGTTTTAATGTTATATCTGGTTCCTGCAATATGGTTGAAAATCATTGAGAAACATGGCATGGGTAGCCCTCCCTGCCCATTACCAGCCTATTTGGGTCTTGTACGCATATTAAGGGGAACCCCGTACCCATATTAAAAAAAGGAAATGCGTGTGGCCCCCAGGCCCTATATACTCAGAACAGCAGTATACAGGCGGTGCAAACAAGACAGGGACTGTGTAGGTTTGTTGTGTTAAGTTGAATCTGTTTGTCATTTTCAACCGGTACATTTTTAAAGTGTAGCTCCAGTCAAAAAAACTATCTTTAAGCTTTTTGGAAAACATAGGGAAGGGTTATCACCCCTGTATAATTTGTTTTGTCGTCCATCTTTTTTCATCTCACTTGCTGCTGTCTCCTTGCGTTTGCAAGTAGGAGATGTTTGTAAGTTGGATGTTTGAAAGTAGGGGCCTGCCCTATATTATAGCGGTATGTACTGGGTACAGAGCACGCAGACAGCACGCACTATCTCCTAACACTACTGACTGCAAGCTCTATTATTAACCACTTGTTAGCCCAATGTTTGCATAAAGTGAAAGATGAAGTTATGCTGAGTAAATAGATATCAAACATGTCACTCTTTAAAATTGCACATGCCCGTGGAATGGCGCCAAACGTCGCTACTTAAAAAATCCCCATAGGCGACGCTTTAAATATTTTTTTACTGGTTACATGTTTTGAGTTGCAGAGGAGGTCTAGGACTAGAATTATTGCTCTCGCTCTAACATTCTCGGCGATACCTCACATGTGTGGCACATGGGGACATGGGCGCTTTAATTTTTATTTTATTTTTTTATTGTTCATTTTACTTTATTTATTTTAGCTTGACATTTTTTTTCCCAAAAATATATTTTTGATCACTTTTATTCCTATTACAAGAAATGTAAACATCCCTTGTAATAGGAATATGGGGTGACAGGTCCTCTTTACAGTGAAATCTGGGGGGTCAATATGACCCCACATCTCACCTCTAGGCTGGGAAGCCTGAAATAAAAAATAAAAAAAAGATTCTGGCTTTGATCGTACTGGCGAGTTGGTAGAAGCACCGGAGGGCGGTGAGGGGTGGGGGGCGTCTATGGCTGGGTATTTCAGGGTATCACCGAGTATGGCTGGGTATCTCTGAGTATGGCTGGGTATGGCAATTTATGGCAGGGTATTACAGAGTATTGGCGGGGTATTGGCGGGGTACTACAGAGTAATAGCAGGGTACTGCACTGCAGAGTAATGGCGGGGTACTGCACTGCAGAGTAATGGCGGGGTACTGCACTGCAGAGTAATGGCGGGGTACTGCACTGCAGAGTAATGGCGGGGTACTGCACTGCAGAGTAATGGCGGGGTACTGCACTGCAGAGTAATGGCGGGGTACTGCAGAGTAATGGCGGGGTACTGCACTGCAGAGTAATGGCAGGGTACTGCACTGCAGAGTAATGGCGGGGTACTGCACTGCAGAGTAATGGCGGGGTACTACAGAGTAATGGCGGGGTACTACAGAGTAATGGCAGGGTACTGCACTGCAGAGTAATGGCAGGGTACTGCACTGCAGAGTAATGGCGGGGTACTGCACTGCAGAGTAATGGCGGGGTACTGCACTGCAGAGTAATGGCGGGGTACTGCACTGCAGAGTAATGGCGGGGTACTGCAGAGTAATGGCGGGGTACTGCAGAGTAATGGCGGGGTACTGCAGAGTAATGGCGGGGTACTGCAGAGTAATGGCGGGGTACTGCAGAGTAATGGCGGGGTACTGCAGAGTAATGGCGGGGTACTGCAGAGTAATGGCGGGGTACTGCAGAGTAATGGCGGGGTACTGCAGAGTAATGGCAGGGTACTGCAGAGTATGCACTGGTATTGCAGAGTATTGGCAGGGAATTGAGGGGTTAAATTCGGTGAGCAGCGATGTGGGCACTGCAGATGCAGCCCACATCGCTGCTGACACCGATCTCTTTCCCCTCCGCTGTACCGATCGGTACAGAAAGGGGAGGGAGGAACAGGCGTCATAACATGACGCCGGTTTGTTTCCAAGTGATCACTCCGTCATTTGACGGAGCAATCACGTGGTAAACGGCCGCTATGAGCGGCCGTTTACCGTGATGCGCCGGGTCCTATGGACCCGGCGGTCACGGATGCTCTCGAGTGCGCACACCTCGGGGCACGCGAGAGCAGAATTCTGGGAGGCCGTTAATTAACGGCCTCTCTGAGTTAAACAACCGCCCTGAAGCCGTTAATCGGCAATGGGCAGTTGTTAAGTGGTTAAAGCTAGATCACTAGCTATATAGGTGAGGTGAATATAGTGGTGTATACTGCATATAGGGCACAGACAACAACCACTACACAGCAGCAAGATAGGAAATCAGCCAAAAAACGATTGGTGTGTACTGTGTTGAAGGTACACAGAACACCCACTGCTTCAGATGCAAAGTAACACACTACAGGAGGCCGCCTTAAAGGCGGCCTTATATAGTGTGGGGCGTGCACTACACAGCCTGAGCTATGATTGGCCACAGGCAGGATGCCTGTGGCCAATCATGGCTCTCCTCGCTGCCGGCGCTGCGATTGGCCAAGCATGCGGGGTCACAGTGCCTGCTTGGCCAATCATCGGGCAGCAATGCACTGCGCCAACGCAGTGCATTGTGGTCCGCGCGCGCGTCACTCGAATTTTGACGCGAACGGCCAAAACGTTCGGAATTCGCCGAACGGCCAATGTTCGAGTCGAACGTACGTTCGACTCGAACACGAAGCTCATCCCTACTTCTAAACTTCTTAGTTTAACCTCTTTGTTTGACCTGATGCAATGGGTACAGGCTTCTACTCACTCTGATGGCAACACCCTTGATCTTGTATTCTCCTACCTATACGCTCCATGCAACTAATCAAACCTTTTCCTCTCTCTGATCACCATCTTATTAGTTTCTCTCTCTGTCCCTGTCTTCCACCACCTTTACCTCCAATCGCCTAACCATCACCCGCAGAAATTTTTCGCAACTTCAACCCTTCTCTCCTTTATTCTGCTACTGACCACCTCTATTACAAAATCTCTCCCCTGTACTGCCCCAACCAAGCCACTTCCATCTACAATAAATCCCTGTCCTCCACCCTGGACAAGCTCGCTCCCCTCACTACACGCAGAATCAGGCCTTGACTCTGACAACCCTGGCAAACAGATGATACTAAACTTCTCAAAAAACGTAGTCATGCTCTTGAGCATCTGTGGCACAAGACTAAGTCTCATAAAGACTTCAACCAATACAAATCTGCCCTCCAGAAATACTATTCTTTCCTCCACACTCCAAGCAGACCTACTTTACAGCTCTAACACCTTCTCATCCAGTCCCAGGAAACGTTTCTCTGCCTTCAACTCTCTACTTCGTCCTCCACAGCCTTCACCCACTGACTCACTCACTGCCCAAGAGATTGTATCAATCTTGTTTTTGAACTGATTAGCAATCTGTGATGAAATATCCACTCTACAGATATCTCCCCCAGTTAAGACCCCATATCCACAAATACAATTGACACTCCCCTTATTCAAATCTGCTACAACAGACAAAGTTGCTAAGCTTCTTTCTAAAGCCCACCTGCCCCCTGGACCCTATTCCCTCTCAAACACTACGGTCGCCCTCTGACTCTATCCTACACTCTTTAACCCACATCTTCAATCTCTCCCTCACCTCTGGCATTTTCCCCAATGCTCTAAAACATGCACTGGTCACCCCCATACTTAAAAAGCCATCCTTGGACCCTAACAATCTTAAGAACCTACGCCCTATCTCCATGCTCCCCTTTTCCTCTAAACTCCTTGAACGCCTGGTTGACAACCAACTGAGTGACCACCTCTTTAAGAATAACCTTCTTGATCTCCTTCAATCTGGATTTCGCCCTCAACACTCCACAGAATCTGCTCTTTTAAAACTCACAAACAGGGGTGGACTGACTACTCATGGGGCCCCTGGGCAATAGGAGATTATGGGGCCCCCAGGCAATCCAAGGGGCCACACAGTATACACACACACAGTATACAATCACACAGTATACACAGACATGTTTCTATTGGCTGAGAAGGTACTGGAGAGGTGGTGCAGCAATAATCTTGGGATTTTTAGACCAAAAAGGATGTCGGTAAGGGACATTTCAGAGACAGATGTAAAAAAAAAACAGATTTTTACACACTGACGCTGGTTTTACTGAGGCTGGCAACCCTGATGGGGCCCCCTAGTGGCTCGGGGCCCTCGGGCAGTGCCCGAGTGGCCCAATGGTCAGTCCGCCCCTGCTCACAAATGACTTACTAACTGCAAAAACCAACAGACACTATTCTGTACGCCTACTTCTGGATCTTTCAGCTTCCTTTGACACAGTTGACCACCCCCTCCTCCTCAAAAAACTTTACTCCCTTGGTCTCCATGACTATGCTCTTCAGTGGCTTTCATCCTACCTATCCCAACTCACCTTCAGTGTCACTTACAATTCTACTTCCTCCACTCCTCTTCCCTTCTCTGTCGGGGTTCCCAAAGGTTCTGTTCTTGGACCTCTTTTATTTTCAATCTACACCTCTGCCCTGGGTCAGCTGATAGCCTCTCATGGCTTTCAATATCATTTCTATGCTGACGGCACTCAAATCTATCTCTCCACCCCTCAACTCACTCCATCAGTCTCCTCACGCATCACTAACTTGCTAACAGACATATCTGTATGGATGTCACACCACTTCCTCAAACTCAACTTGTCCAAAACCGAGTTTATTATAATTCCTCCCCACACGCCTCTTCCCCTGACTTGTCTGTCAAGAGCAATGGCACAACCATCCACCCATCCCCACATGTCAGGGTTCTAGGTGTTATCCTGGACTCTGAACTCTCCTTTCGGCCCCATATCCAATCACTTTCCAAAGCTTGCCGCCTCAACCTCCGCAACATCTCCAAGCTACGTCCCTTTCTAACCAAGGAAACCACAAAGCTCCTGGTTATCTCTTGCCTTGACTACTGCAACTCCCTCCTCAATATACGCTTATTGTGATTTTACCAAAAATATGTAGCAGAATACATATTGGCCTAAAATTGTATAGTATTTTTTATTTTTTAAATGTATTATAGGAGAAAGTAAAAAAGATATTATTTTTTTTCAAAATTGTCAGTCTTTGTTTATAGCAGATGTGATCAAATACCACCAAAAGAAAGCTCTATTTGTGGGAAAAAAAGGACATACATTTTATTTGGGTACAACGTTGCACACCCACGCAATTGTCGGTTAAAGTAACGAAGTTCCGTATCTCAAAAAATGGCCTGGTAATAAAGGGGGTAAAACCTTCCGGTCCTTAAAGTGGTTACTCACTGCAGGGTTTTTCATTTTTTCCAAAATAAACGAAAAAAATAACAATTTAAAAGAAAAAAAAATGTCATAGTTTGTTACAAAGTCCCAGAAAACAGGTAATTTTTCTCCTTCACTGATGCGTGCTGATGAGACTGCATTGATGGATACTGATAGGCGGCACTGGTAGGTGGCACTGATTGGCAGCACTTGTGGGCACTGTTGGGGCTGCACTGATAACCAGTGCCCTGATTATCAATGTACATGTCCCTTATACACAATCCAGTTATTGGCTGTCTTCTCCTCTCCTTATGCTGTTGACATGAGGAAAGGAGTGTTGATAACCGACTTCTGTTTACATTGTGATCAGCTGTGATTGGACACAGCTGATCTCGTGGTAAAGGGTCGCACTGTAGCCATCATTCGGCTATAACGTGGTTGGCAAGTGGTTAAAGGGCCATCTGCTTGCTAAAAACTAGAGATGCACTGAAATTTCAGAGGCTGAAACTTATTGAGCGAAAATGTTTTTTTTTTTTTTTTTTCACCACCATAATGTAAGCGTAATTTAAATTTGTTTTGTAATTTTACATTTTATAAATAAAATTGTATATATTTTTTATCCAAAAATATGTTTGCTCTCATGTAATGCCAATAAAGTCCAACAACAGGGTCTATCCGAGCACACCCCTTTTTCTTCTCATGTCACAAATTCTCCACAAATGTGGCTTGTATGAGAGAGTTGCAAGAAAAAAGCCACTTCTCAAGAAAGGCCGCCACATGCAGCCACGACTGAGCTTTACCAAACCACACCTTAAAGATTCTGGGGCCACATGGAAAAAGGTGTTGTGATCAAATGAGACTAAAATTTAATTATTTGGCTTGAATACTAAACGATATGTCTGGTGGATATCCAATACAGCTCATCATCCAAATGACACCATTCCTACGGTAAAGCATGACGGTGGTGGTATTCCGTGATGAGGTTGTTTTCCTGCAGCAGGGACTGGAGCACTTGTCAGGATAGAAGTGAAAAATGGATAGGGCAAAATACCATCACATTCTTGAGGAAAATCTGCTGCCCTCTGCCAGAAAGATGTCAGTGCGAAGAAAGTTCACTTTCCAACATGGCAGTGACCCAAAGCACACAGAAAAATTGCCACACAGTGGTTGAAGGAGAAAAAGGTGAATGTCTTTGCATGGCATAGTCAGCGCCCAGATTTAAACACCTGTGGAATGACTTGAAGACTGTAGTCCACAAATGGTCACCATCAAACTTAACTGAACTTAAGCAGTCCTGCAAAGAAGAGTGGGCAAATATTGCAAAGTTAGTAGAGACATATCCCAACAGGCTAAAGGCTGAAAATGAAGCCAAAGGTGGTTCAGAAAAATACTGATACAAGGGCATGATCTGTTTTCATGTGAAAATGTCTTAAGCCAGCTATAGACAGTTCAAATCTTGTTTGGTTCAGCAGTAACCGGCCTATATACGCACCATTTATGGGCAGGCTGAATGTACCCAAGCTGATCAACTTGGGTACAACCAGTATGTCAAATTTTCATACAATTATTGACATCGTCTGCAGCTGCAAGCAGTAATCCTTGCATGATTCTTCGAGCCAGGATGGCTCTTCGTGTCCCCTGCTGGAAGAACACAATAGCTCCACATTAGGGATTCTCCCATCAACACTGATTTAATGCGTGGTTGCAGTTAAGATCACTTATCCGGCTTTGCTTTCAAAAACGTCTGTACAAGTTCCAGGTGCTGCCAGTCCAAGTTGACCACACACACACACACACACACACACACACACACTTTTTACAGATTCTCCAATGGCAAATACTTCAGTTTGTCTTCAGAAATCCATGTTGTACCAGAACAGATACAAGGTGACCTGAGACTAAGAAATCTTCAAAAATCCTATTTCACATATCACAGATCTAAAAATTAATAGTCTTCTTTGGATGAGACTCCAGGACAGAAAACAGATCTCTATCCAATCACCTCTCACACTTTAAGTAAACTGGATAACACTAAGTAGTGTGGTGGTCTTCTTTCCCTGCTGCCCATTCTATAACCCAGCATTCGTCCAGGCTTTGACTCGCCTGGAAACTTCTCTATTATTTACATATGATGAGTTTTTGGCTCTGCCGGGGCTATGAGAGAGAGAGAGAGACGCACACAAACACACAGCAGCTATGCCTGCCCCTCTCCTTTGCTGTCCATTCAGAGAAGCCTTTGTATTTTATGAATGAGTTCATAATACAAAGGCTTCTGTGATTGGGCAAGAGGAGGGGAGGGCAGGCATAGCAGCTACTCCGTCTTTAATGTTGAAAATGATTGGACCTAAAGCATCAGTGTTGGGCTTCCGGAAATATAGCAGCCTTCTTTCAGGAATACAATAAAACTGTCAGATGTAAATAATAGAGATACAGTAAGCCCAGGAGATGTCATGCACTCATAGTGTGCTTTCGCTTTTTACAAAGAAGCTGAATTCTTGGAATTCAGTTTTAAAGAATGGAAGTCCCTAGGCATCACTTAGCTTTTCAAACTTCTAACCAAAGGCAGGGTTCAATCCTTTCAAATGCTGAAAGACTATTATAACCTTCTGAACACAGAATTTTTAGATAATTGCACATTAAACATTTCATTTCAATCATCCTACCCAGCCCACCTTTACTGTATCCCACTACACTAAGTAAAAGTGTCATTGGGACCCACATTCCCCAGAAATTGTCTGCTATATTTAATGCTTAATAATTCACACATCTGAATTACCAGCATACACATAGAAATAGATGGAAGACCTCAATATAACCTTTGGTAACAGATATTACAAACTGGTCATACTCCCGAAACGTGATTGCTATGACAAGATCCTAGCCTTGTACCTGGACCATACCAAAATTGTTACATATGTTGCGGGATATTCCTTGGCCTGCTTTTGAAATTGTGGGAGCAGGAAGCATTTATCCACACCTGGTGGACATACCAATTTGCTAAATCAGCCTTGACCAGAGTGTTCCAGATGCTCTCTGTATTAACTAAACCAACTGTGAGAGCAAATCAATGTATCCCAGTCCTCAACAAAAGCTGTTGGGAATGAGCAACAAACAATTGAAATTGGTAACATTTGCTCTCACGGTAGCCATGCAGACAATTGCCAGAGCTTCGAAACTTTGCCAACGTAACCTGTAAAAAGCTAAAACTAGAACACCACAAATAATCCATGAGCAAATAGAAGCCAGTTGCTAAAAAGGAGCAGTTTCATATCATTTGGTAGCCCAACATGACTAAATAACTCCCCATAAATTTTAACCACTTTCCCCTGACTTGAGAGTATCACTTAGGTGTCGAGAGGCACCCACTCCAGGATGAGAGCAGTCTAGTCATTTTTTAATTAACTCATTGCGTCGGTCGGAATCTCCGTGAGTCCGATTGCGGGTCTTGCGGACTATCTCCGCGGGGATACCCACAATCGTCTCACGGGGAGGAAGAACGGGGAGATGCTAATGTAAACAAGCATCTCCCCGTTCTGCCTAGCGACAGTGTCACTGATCTCTGCTCCCTGTGATCGGAGCAGAGATCAGTGACATGTCATACACAGCCATGCTCCCCTCAGTTGAAAACACTCCCCACGGCTCACTTAACCCCCTAAACTGCCACCTAGCAGTTAACTCCTTCACTGCCAATGTCATTTACACAGGAATCGGTGCATTTGTATAGCACTGATTGCTGTATAAATTACAATGGTCCCAAAAATGTGTCCAAAATGTCCGATGTGTCCGCCACAATGTCGCAGTCACGATAAAAATTGCTGATCATCGCCATTACTAGTAAAAAAAAAAATATTAATTAAAAGTGCCATAAAACTATCCTGTTTTGGAAACACTATAACTTGCGCAAACCAATCAATAATCGCTTATTGCGATATTTTTTTATTTTTTTACCAAAAATATGTAGAAGAATACTTATATATTTATTATAGCAAAATGTAAAAAAGAATGGGTGTTTTTTTTTTTTTTTTTCAAAATGGTCACACTTTTTTTTGTTTAAAGCGCAAAAAATAAAAACCGTGGGGGTGATCAAATACAACCAAAAGAAAGCTCTATTTGTGGGAAAAAAAAGAACGTCAACTTTGTTTGGGAGCCACGTCACACGACCGCAATTGTCAGTTAAATCGACGCAGTGCCGAATCGCAAAACGTGCTCTGATCTTTGGCCTGCAAAATGGTCCGGGGCTTAAGTGAGTAAGAGCTATGGGCGGAAGTAACGTTATGACGTTGCTTCTGCCCTGCATTGTTATGGAGACAGGTGGGGGCCATCCTCCCCTCACATCCAGCAAGGGTGAAGAACCGATTGCCTCCGGTACGCCGCAATGTTCTATTTTGGCGGTAGCTGCCTCAAGTTGGTCCTGGAGCTCCTGGTTTCTGGCAGTGTTCTGGTTTATTCTCAGAGCTGCTTGGTCCAATTTTTGCTCAATCACCTCAATTCTGGAACCTATCTGCTGTAGATCTACATGTATGGAGGCTGTGTTCTTGGCTGCAGTGTAACAGGCCTCTGGTCAACATTTGAGAAAAGGTGACCATCGTAGAGGGAAAATCTGTGGGAGAGAGAGCGGAGTCCCTGATTTCTGGATCCGATAGATCTGGACTGTGCAGCATTTCCTGCTGTAGAGTGAGGGCTAGCCCTCCCAGGGTTCTCCCTAGCAGGGATTCAGTTGAAGCAGGTGAGGGGGGCCCCTTGTTGTGGAGTACTCACTGCGGCTTCTAGTGACTGGGAGGCTGGGAGGTCAGCCTGGTCCTGGTCAGCTATGGACTCTGTGGCACTGGATGTGACTTGTGTGGGAGCGGCCACCATTTTGGGATGGTCGGACCGTGCTGCTTCTGTCATGTTTGTGGGCTAGATTTCTCCGAGCTGTGCCTGTGGTCATCGGGCTGGCGCTTGGAGTGTCCCCAGTCCACAGATCTGCTTGCCTGGCCAGAACGAGGGCTCAGACGGCTGCCGTGGGGATCTTTAGGCCAGAGCAGCGCAGAGCTCCCGGTCTATGCGTTCATCTTGGACACACATCTTGGGCTCATGCTCCTTATTTTTCTAATTTTACTTCACCAACTTAGACTATTGTGTTCTGATCCATCACATATAATTCAGATTAAAAAAACATTGAACTAAAAGCTGTAATGTAACAAAATAGGTAAAAAGCCAAGGGGGTGAATACTTTTGCATGCACTGTAAGTGCAGTCTCTCCCACTGTTTCATATGTACTGCTGGAAGATGAAGAAAGATTTTTAATACGACCTGCACTTTAGAAAGGAGAAGACAGCAGATGTACAAGTAAAATGTATGCAGGAGGATTTGTTACATCTTTGTATCATTTGAGGCTATTCACTTCACTGGGTATATGTGAGGGTTTACAACCACTTTAAGAAATGGAAGGTATTTGGTACAACACAGGCCCTCCCTGGATCAGGACAATGCGCCACACTGGATGAAAGAGCCAGGAGGAAACTGGTCAATGAGGCTACTAAGAGGCCTACAGCAACTTGAAGTTGCACTGGGCATTGTGTGCATGTGACAGCAATAAAAGAAGAATAAATTATTACGTATCACCATAGAGTGGTACTGTGGATAATGCTAAAGATATCAAGTGCCACGTCCTATAACTTAGACAGAGACATATAAAAAAAATAAAAAAAAAATAAAAAAGGGGGGGCTTGGACTTTTTAGGCACAACCACATAGGTTTATTAGTATAAAAAAAACATACAGTGGGTGCTGCCGATATTGTGCCAATATTGCCGCTGTTAGCAGCTCGCAGCAGTGATTTCCAGTGTGATCCCATCGCGCTTAAAACACATCGGCGGCACCTACTGTAGAAACATTAAAATCAACACTGAATAAAGTCGAGGGAAATGACATAAAAAGATTGACGGTGGATGACTACTCATTCCATAATCAGACATTGAATTCCAGATAGAGGCTATGAAGACAGATTAGAGGTGATGATAAAATCCTGGGCTCTACATGTTATGCGCCTTGCGCTTCTTCAGGAGCATCAAAAGCAGACTTACAAAACAGTGTATATATAAAAGGTATATAAGCAACGCCTATAAAACTGTATATAATAGTAATTCAACTCCCGACATATGTATCCAGCATTAAACCAGTTCCTGGGTAAGGGGCCATTTATAGTATCACAGGACTTCCTATAGGCGTATAGGAACCCATAATAGGGTATGAAGTATATGAAGTAAATAGGTTGCTGGTAGTCCGGGGGGAGTGAAAGAGGCAGGTACCTGCTTGTAACAAAATCAAGGGGCAACCTTCTTATCAGACCGCCGCTCTTGCACAGTGTGCCTGTATCCTCAGCGGGATGATGGCAAAATGTAAACTAGCCACGTTAGCATGGATCGGCTCCCATGCCAGTGTGGTCAGTTTACTTGGAGGAGCAGCACAGGCAGGATCAACCAGGTAAATGAGAACTTTGGCAGGCAGAAATATAATAACATGACAGATCACATGTAACTAATTTTTAAGGTTTACCACTTTAACTCCAGAAGGATTTACCCCCGTAATGACCAGGCCATTTTTTTGCTATATGGTACTGTAACGCTTTAACTGACAATTTCGTGGTCTAGAGCTTTCTTTTGGTGGTCTTGATCACCTCTGCGGTTTTTATTTTTTGCGCTATAAACAAAAAAGAGCAACAATACCCCCAAAAAACTATTTTTGGTAAAAAAAAAAAAAAAATCACAATAAGCTAATATTGATTTATTTGCACAAAAGTTGTAGCTTCTACAAAATAGATTTATGGCATCTTTTTATTAACCAACCCTGGCTGGTGGTTGTCGGGGTTTACGGGTGGGGGGGCTTATCGGAATCTGGAATTCCCACCCCCATGTGAATGAGTTTGGGGTACATTGTACCTCTACCCATTCACCAAAAAAAGTAATGTAGTGTGAAAAAATACAGTTGACGGTTTTTGACGAGTCTTTTTTTTTTAAAAACATCTACTTCTTTCACGCTTCTTCCTGCATCTTCCTCCTCCAGGCTTCTCCTTCTCCTGCTTTTTTTCCGCTCTTCTTCTTTATCCTGTCTTTGTCTGGTGTTCTTCCTCTGCCGCCGCTCCCACAGAAGACTCTCCTCCGATGCTGCATCCCACTGATCTGTCTGCGCTGATGTCAAGCATGTCTTGGATAACGATGGGGACTTGGTCATCAGATTATGTCATTTGGAGGCCCCGCCCCTTGTGACATCACCACCCAGGGCATAAGGGACGGTGCCTCTGGATGACGTCATCTGATGGCCACACCCCCATTGTCTAGCGTTGGCCCGCTCTTCTGTCACCGCTGCCTTCTCTTCTTCCTTGCGATGTTGACACGACGCTCTCTCTGGCCACAATGGCAGAGACGCGTTGTGTGGCGACTTATATGGGGACAAGGGGTGGGGTTGCCCGTCCCCACCCCCTTTCCTGACCGGCCGGGCTGCGTGCTCGGATAAGGGTCTGTTATGGACTTTGGGGGACCCCCATGCCATTTTTTTTTTCTGCGTAGGGGTTCCCCTTTAAATCCATACCAGGTGACAGGGCCAGCGTGGTATCAATCTCGCCGATGGAGGCGGTGACATTCACTTCCTTCGCTAGTCCCGTCTACCTGGAGTCACGTTCAAAATGAACAGACTTTTCTGTGTGTGGTCAAGTCCATTCATTTCAAAAGTTTGGCGGACTAGCACACAGACGGGCGCATTGTCTGGCGGACAATTTTGAGTCAAAACTTCTTTCTAAGTCCGCCGGACTTTTGGAAAGAAAGTCCGCCAGAGCCCACACACGGATAGTCCGATCAGGTGTACACGGCATTAGGCCCCTTTCACACATGCAGATCTGTTTTCACAGACTCCTCTTGCTCAGCAGGGATCGATCCTCTGATCCCCGCTGAGCTGGCGGATCTGCAGACCATACCAGATAGATGGAAAATAGGGTTTAGATCCGTCTGGATGGAGTGGATTGGATGTCAGCGGACATGTCACAGCTGACATCCGTCGCTCCATAAATGTACATGAATAGTCTGTTCAGGTCCACCTGAAAAAAACTGACAGGAGGACCTGAACATGAACGTGTGTGAAAGGGGCCATAGGCTCCATGCAACCTAGCAGTTTTTTATAAGCTCAAAAGTTTAACTAGACATAACCTTAAGGGCCGGTTCACACAGCAGGCGAGGCGAGGCGACTCCGACTTGCCTCGCCGCGACCTGCCGCGGCCTCAGCGGCGACTTGCAAATGACTTCTGTATAGAAGTTAATGCAAGTCGCCCCGAGGTCGCCCAAAAGTAGTACAGGAACCTTTTTTCTGAGTCAGGGCGACTCGAGTCGCTCCTCTCAGAACGGTTCCATTGTACAGAACGGGGGCGACTTGCGAGAGCGAGGCGAGGCGAGTCGTGTCGCCTCGCATCGCCCGCTGTGTGAACCGGCTCTTAGCCCTGGTTCACATTGTTGTATTTTGACATTCGATTTGACATGTCAATCGGTGGGAATTGCCAGCAGTGGCACTGATTTCAAAAAGTAGTTTCTGCACTACTTTTTGCTATTTCAGGGTGTGATTTTCATTGGCATCTTTACAGAAACCACCACCGAAATCGGGACTGACATGCAGGAGTGAAATCGTGCGAGTTCAGCTGAAGTCGCACAGCTTTATTCCTGCAGCTCAGTGCGAACCAGGGCTTAATTTATTTCTTAGTTTCCTGTTTTTTGGCTATTTTTTATTTATTTTTATACATAATCATGTTGCTAATTTTAATATTTGTTATTTTGTCTCTTGTTCTAGTATAACCAGTTTTTTAAACTACTTGTACACTATCTGTTCAAAAACCTTGTTGCAGATATAACTCGCATAAGCTTTGTAGCATTTATTGCTGTCACCCCGGGTTTCCCATGTCTGCACCTAAGGAGCATTGTGGAGCTGTGATCATCTAAGCATTCTGTTTATATGACACAAAATCACAACTACTTATTGGTCTAAAGTGGCCAAGAAAGTGGAAACGTTACATAGCAGCTCTTTGATTATATACATTATCATATTGTGTATAATGTGCACAATACCACGCGGTAGGGTACGTGATTACATGGGTAAAGAAATTGCACGTCTCGAGTGCCTTTAAACAGACAAGAGAGCAGCAGAATTACTCTCCGTAATTACAGACCCCCAAAGAGTTTATTGCTCTTGTGTTAAGGAATGAGAGAGACCTTTTATTGGCAAAGAAAGAGCACAGAGTAACAAACCTGAGATTTTCTTTTCTTTTTTTCCCCAAGGAGATTTGGAAGCAGCAGGTCTTGTTACTGATAATGCTAGGCCTCACATGGACTTTTTAGTGATTGAATGAAATTAGGTGTGTGTTTGTACCTCAGCTTAAAGTGATACGTAGGGCACTTTCACACTGGGCAGCGCCGGGCGTCTGCGGGAAATCGTTGCTATTGATAATGGCGCTTTACTGTTTTCGCTGCGCTTTTAACCCCCATTAACTGCTGTTAAAAGTGCAGCTGTGCTTCGACGGCGCTGCCCATTGATTTCATGTACACCGCTCCTACAGCGCCTCAAGATGCTGCTTGCAGGACTTTTTTGAGCGTCCTGCCAGTGCACCGCACCGCTGCTATTTGTTTGGGACACATGGTTAGCTTTAATTGTGGTCATTGTACTCCTGATCGGTAAGTACGGGGCCCCCTTTTTCTCCTTCCCTGAACATGTGGGGCATGGGTACTCCCTGGGGAGGTTGGTCTCTCCGGGGTTCTCCTCTTCCCCTCCCTTCCCGGGTTAGGCTCAGGCTTCTGACCTAGGTGCTTTTTAGACAAACCTTCCCCACCTTCCACCCTCGGGGCTGCTACTGGTGGGTATCCCTTGGGCCCATCTGCTGGAGTGGTTGGGCCTAGGAGGCAGGTGACCAGACGTCCGCCTGTAACTTAGGCCTACCAGCCGGTTGCTGGATGGGCAGCCCCTGGGCGGGCGGCAGAGGCCAGCGCTTTCCGTTTTTGGGTGTCTGCCCTCCGTTGAGTGGCTTGAATCGGTCCGGTTCCCCCCCTGTGGGCCGCGCACTCGCGGCCACAAAAGCCTCCTACCAAAGGTGCGGTGCTGTGGGGGCTCTGAGGGCGATCTCCTTTTGGGAGTCCGCTAGGTGGACCCGGCATAGATGCTCCTAGCGCTTCCTTTGAGGGGCCTTAGCCCCCTTGTTAGGGGCCTCAGTGGTGCCTCATGTGGGCGGCATCCATCAGCGTCCCCTGTGCAGGGCCTCGGACAGTGTCCACCTTTGTGGGGCCTCGGTCTGTGCCCCCCTGTGAGGGACCTCGGTCTGTGCCCCCCTGTGAGGGGCCTCGGTCGACATCTCCTGTGTGGGCCTTGGGCGGTGGGGGTCCCAGTTGGTGGCCCACTCCTGAGTTTTTTGTGGTGGTGCTTAGGCATATAGCACCCCCCCTACCTCCTCTGTCTCGAACGATCCTATATCTGGCTCTGCCGCCACGGACGTGGCCCACCTTGTGCGGTTGGTGGCCACACGTCCTGTCGGAGAGTGAGGATGATTCCTCCTCAACTGCAGTGGTGCATGAAAAGGTGCTGTTTTTTCGCACTTATTACATCTATGCGGGAACCTTTCAAGATGAGGGATGCAGCGGTGGCTGCGGCAAAGGGACGGTTCCCCTTTGGCACCCATGAGCCGTCTTGCATGGCGAAAGCATTCCCTTCTCCCTCTTATTTTGCCAAATTTGTCCATCAAGACTGGGAGTGTCCAAAGTACACCTTTGTGTTTCCAAAAACACTTGCTGTGAAGTACCCCTTTGAGGAGTCCCTCGTTCAGAAGTGTACTGTTCCACCAGCAGTGGACCACCCTGTCTCTAGGCTGCTCAAGGCAACCATGATTCCAATAGAGGAATCTCTGGCTTCTAAAGATCCAGCTTACATACAGTGCCTTTGCGAGTATTCGGCCCCCTTGAACTTTTCAACCTTTTGCCACATTTCAGGCTTCAAACATAAAGATATAAAATTTTAATTTTTTGTGAAGAATCACCAACAAGTGGGACATAATTGTGAAGTGGAACGAAATCTATTGGATAATTTAAACTTTTTTAGCAAATAAAAAACTGAAAAGTGGTGCGTGCAAAATTATTCGGCCCCTTTACTTTTAGTGCAGCAAACTCACTCCAGAAGTTCAGCGAGGATCTCTGAATGATCTAATGTTGTCCTAAATGACTGATGGTGATAAATAGAATCCACCTGTGTGTAATCAAGTCTCTGTATAAATGCACCTGCTCTGTGATAGTCTTAGGGTTCTGTTGAAAGCGCAGAGAGCATCATGAAGACTAAGGAACACACCAGGCAGGTCCGTAATACTGTTGTGGAGAAGTTTAAAGCCGGATTTGGATACAAAAAGATTTCCCAAGCTTTAAACATCCCAAGGAGCACTGTGCAAGCAATCCTTTTGAAATGGAAGGAGTATCAGACCACTGCAAATCTACCAAGACCTGGCCGTCCCTCTAAACTTTCAGCTCAGACAAGGAGAAGACTGATCAGAGATGCAGCCAAGAGGCCCATGATCACTCTGGATGAACTGCAGAGAACTACAGCTGAGGTGGGAGAGTCTGTCCATAGGACAACAATCAGTCGTACACTGCACAAATCTGGCCTTTATGGAAGAGTGGCAAGAAGAAAGCCATTTCTCAAAGATATCCATAAAAAGTCTTGTCTAAAGTTTGCCACAAGCCACCTGGGAGACACACCAAACATGTAGAAGAAGGTGCTCTGGTCAGATGAAACCAAAATCGAACTTTTTGCCCACAATGCAAAACGATATGTTTGGCGTAAAAGCAACACAGCTCATCACCCTCAACACACCATCCCCACTGTCAAACTTGGTGGTGGCAGCATCATGGTTTGGGCCTGCTTTTCTTCAACAGGGACAGGGAAGATGGTTAAAATTGAGGGGAAGATGGATGCAGCCAAATACAGGACCATTCTGGATGAAAACCTGTTGAAGTCTGCAAAAGACCTGAAACTGGGACGGAGATTTATCTTCCAACAAGACAATGATCCCAAACATACAGCAAAATCTACAAAGGAATGGTTCACAAATAAACGTATCCAGGTGTTAGAATGGCTAAGTCAAAGTCCAGACCTGAATCTAATCGAGAATCTGTGGAAAGGGCTGAAAACTGCTATTCACAAACGCTCTCCATCCAACCTCACTGAGCTCGAGCTGTTTTGCAAGGAAGAATGGGCAAGAATTTCAGTCTCTCGATGTGCAAAACTGATGGAGACATACCCCAAGCGACTTGCAGCTGAATAATTTTGCACGCCCCACTTTTCATTTTTTTATTAGTTAAAAAAGTTTCAAAAATCCAATAGATTTCATTCCACTTCACAATTGTGTCCCACTTGTTGGTGATTCTTCACAAAAAATAAAAATGTTATATCTTTATGTTTGAAGCCTGAAATGTGGCAAAAGGTTGAAAAGTTCAAGGGGGCCGAATACTTTCGCAAAGCACTGTACCTGATGGGAGAGCAGAATCCCCTTACTTTTGCGGACCTGTTGGTCTAGGCAATACAGTTTGTCTGCTATGCCTCTTGACCTCAGTTCCCCTGGTTGCTGAGCTCTGTTTCCACAGTGGTGCTTAGACATGTATTGTGGGGGGCTACCCTGGATGACCTCATTATGCGTTTTGATTTTGTCCGGTTACAAGATAGTTTTCCGGCCTTGTTCCCAAAAAAATGCTTTTTTGCTTCCAATGTGCGTCTGTCGCCGGACCATATGCTGTTCACGTGGGGCTGTGCAAGCCCTGTTGCTTCAGAGTGTGATTGTCCCAGTTCCCGTGTTGGGAACAGTTTCAGGGGTTTTATTCAAACCTGTTCACAGTCCAAAAGATGGAAGACATGGTACATCCAGTTCTCGATCTCCGGGCCCTCACCTGCCTTGTGTGGGTACAGAAGTTCAGGATGGAATCTGTCCGCACGACGGTGGCATCACAAATACTTACGTGTTCCACTATGTGCAAGACCCCAACATTTCCTCCATTTTTACTGTGGGTCCTGAGCATTATCAGTGCGTGGTCTTGCCACCACTCCTCGGGTGTTCATGAGGTGTTGGCCCCGGATCTGGCGTGGTTACATCAGTGGATGTTTGCAGTCCTGGGCTGCCTGGACGATCCTCTTCTGTGAATCCTTGACTACCCCCATGGGCAACGTAGCTCCTATGTAGACCTTGACAGATTTCATATATACTATCTGAAGTCTGCTTTGGCCCAGTCCAGAACATTGGATTATCTGAGTCTGATCCGGGCTACAGCTCTGGTCAGTGTTTCTTCCCCTGGACAAACTTCAGAAGTTGCATGTTGCGTTTTCAGTTACTGTTGTCTGGCAGGTGGGCCTCCCTGTCGACCTGCATGTGGGTGTTGGGTCTGATGGTATCTACCTTTTTTGAAGTGATTCCATTTGCACAGTTCCATACAAGCTCCCTTCAGGAAGATCCTGGCATAATAGGACAAGTGCCTGAGGTCTTTGGACAATCGGATTCAGCTGAGCCAGGAAACCAGAGGTTCCCTGGTCTGGTGGTTTCACTCTCTGGTTCTTTGGCGGAGTAGCATTATCCTGGAACTTTGACCGATCAGGCTATGTCTGGATCATGGATGGATCGACTTTGGGGGCTCCTGGTACGGATCCAGACGGACAATGCAGCGGCGGTGACTAATGTCAATCACCAGGGCGGGCCAAATAGGATGTTGGCAGCCCTGGCAGTTGCCAGTATCCTCCGGTGTGCAGAACATCTCCTTCCAGCCCTCTCCAACGTACGCATTCCAGGAGTGAAATATGACAGGTGGATGCCTCAGTTGGCTAGGGTTGGACCATGGGATGGGCCCTTCACTGGGCTGTGTTTCATCGGATATGTCTCTGATGGGGCACTCCTGAGCTAGATATGTTTGCGTCCTGACTCAACAGAATGGTACCAAGGTTTCTGGCAAGGTCATGGGATCCTCTGGTGAGCACCTCAATCACTCTGGTGGCTCATGAGGCCCGTAACATTTGCTCTACGCATTTCCTCCTCTCCAGCTTCTGCTGTGGCTTTTGCGCAGAATCACGGGCGCAGGGATTCCAGTCATTCCATAGGCTCTGGATGAGTCCCGTCGCTCTGGGTACGCCTGGTCGCCGACGATCCTTGGCGACTGCCTCATAGGGAGGATCTACTGTCCCAAGGGCCGTTCTTCCATCCTGCTTTAGAGTCCCTGGTTATAACGGCCTGGCTGTGATGAGCCAGGTGCTGCAGTTTCAACACTGCTGATGGCTAGGGAGTCTACCTTCTAGGAGGTTCTACCTCCGGATGTGGAAAGCGCATATATCCTATTGTGAGTGACCGGGCATTTATCCTCGTTCTTCTTGGTGGCTCCTATTCCGACCTCCCTTCATGGGCAGTTGAGCAAAAATGGGCCATGAATACCATCAAGGGCCAGGTGTCAGCCTGGGTGGTCGTCTTCAATGTCCCTTGGTCTCGCACTCCCTGGTGCATACCTTTTTTTATTCAAGGGGATTCGATGTCTGGTTCCACCGGTGTGGTCTCTTCTACCGCTGTGGAATCTGAACTTGGTGATTTTGGTTCTATAGAAGCCTCTCTTTCAATATATTCAAGAGATTCCACTGCTTACTCTGTCTCGGAAGGTGGCCTCTTGGTGGCTATCGCCTCTGCTTGCAGGGTGTTGGAAATGGTGGCGTTATCTTGTCGTACACCTTACACTGTGTTACACACGGTTAAGGTGGTTCTTTGCCCTTTTCCATCGTTCCTTCCTCAGATTTCCCCTTTGAATAAGGACATTGTGTTGCCTTCCTTGTGTCCCTGGTTAACACACCCTAAAGAATTTTCCTTATCTGCCCTGGATTTGGTTTGGGTGATTCGGGTCTATTTGGCAGCCACTAAGTCTTTTTGTAGGTCAGACTCGCTGTGATCACGGACCAGCCAAGAAAGGGGCTGTCTGCTTCTTCTGTGACTTCTGGATGGATCAGACAGATGATGACTCTGGCCTATTCTGTCAGGGATAGAGTTCCTCCTTTCCCTGTTATGGCGCATTCTTCTCGGGTGCTTAGTGCTTCTTAGGCCTTCTGTCATCAGACATCCATTGTGCAAGTCTGGGATTTTTTGTTACACCCCTCATGTTTGGCACTTCTTTGGGACATCCCTATGGTTCTGAATAATGGAGCTCTGTGTCTCAGTGAACGAAACAGAAAATTAGATTTTTGACTTACCGTAAAATCCATTTCTCTGAGTTCATTGACAGACACAGCACCCACCCTTCTAAGGAGTTTTAATACTTCTGACACTGCTTGTTACTAAACTGAAGGCCTAGAGCAGAGAGGGGGGTGTATAACACCTAGGACTGTACATAGGCGTAGCCAAGTCTTTTTATTTTTTCTGCCTAGTGTCCTACTCTTGTAGGGGGCAGTATAACCCTATGGTTCTAAATAATGGAGCACTGTGTCTGTCAATGAACTCGGAGAAATGTATTTTACAGTAGGTCATAAATCTCATTATTTACAACATTTTATAACAGAAACAAAGAAAAACGTCCCTTCTTTTTTTTTTCCCCCTTTTTTTTCAAAATTTTCGGTCCTTTTGAATTTGTTTAGCAAAAAATAAACTCCCTAGTGATTAACCACTTGCCGCCCGCCCTATAGGCAATTGACGGTGGCAAAGTGGTTGCATAATCCCGATCGGATGTCATATGACGTGATCAGGATTATGAGCCGCTGCGGTGATCGTTGTTGCGGCGTGTCAGTCTGACACCCGGCAACTACGATCTCAGTAAAGAGTCTCCGACGGAGACTCTTTACCACGTGATCAGCCGTGTCCAATCACAGCTGATCACAGTGTAAATAGGAAGAGCCGGTGATCGGCTTTTCCTCACTCGCGTCTGTCAGACGCGAGTAGAGGAGAGCCGATCGGCTGCTCCTCTGACAGGGGGGGGGTCTGTGCTGATCGATTATCAGCACAGCCCCCCCAAGGTTGCCCGCACTGGACCACCAGGGACGCCACCAGACCACCAGGGATGCCCAGCAAAAGGTAATCCTCCCTAGACCACCAGGGATGCCAGTCAGTGCCACAATGGATGCCAATCAGTGCCCATAATGGATGCCAATCAGTGCTCACAATGGGCATCACTGATTGGCATGCATTATTGTTTGGCACTGATTGGCATCCATTAGTACAGTATAACAATACAATGCCGCCTATGAGTGCCCACCTGTGCCGCCTATGAGTGCCCACCTGTGCCGCCTATGAGTGCCCACCTGTGCCGCCTATGAGTGCCCACCTGTGCCGCCTATGAGTGCCCACCTGTGCCGCCTATGAGTGCCCACCTGTGCTGCCTATGAGTGCCCACCTGTGCTGCCTATGAGTGCCCACCTGTGCCGCCTATGAGTGCCCACCTGTGCCACCTATGAGTGCCCATCCGTGCCCATCTGTGCCGCCCATCTGTGCCCATCTGTGCCGCCCATCCGTGCCGCCCATCCGTGCCGCCCATCTGTGCCGCCCATCTGTGCCGCCCATCCGTGCCGCCCATCCGTGCCGCCCATCCGTGCCGCCCATCCGTGCCGCCCATCTGTGCCGCCCATCTGTGCCGCCCATCTGTGCCGCCCATCCGTGCCGCCCATCCGTGCCGCCCATCCGTGCCGCCCATCCGTGCCGCCCATCCGTGCCGCCCATCCATGCCCATCTGTGCCGCCCATCCATGCCCATCTGTGCCGCCCATCTGTGCCGCCCATCCGTGCCAATCCGTGCCACCTATCAGTGCCAATTTGTGCCACCTATCAGTGCCCATTAGTGCCACCTATTAGTGCCACATATCAGTGTCCAACAATGCCACCTCATCAGTGCCACTTCATTGGCGCCACATCATTGGTGCCCATCAGTGTAGCCCCATCAGTGAAGGAGAAAACATACTTATTTACAAAGTTTTGAAACTGAAACAAAAAAAACATATATTTTTTTTCTAAATTTTCGGTATTTTTTTATTTGTAGCGCAAAAAATAAAAACTGCAGAGGTGATCAAATACCACCAAAAGAAAGCTCTATTTGTGGGAAAAAAATTCCCCCTAACACCTGAGCCCCTTCTCTATCCAGCAATGTTGTAAGATTGTCTTGGCTGCCCAGGACTCCCCTCATTAGCTGAGACAGCTGTGTGGCACCATTGGCTCCTGCTGCTGTCAAAGTCATGGGGATGGGGGAGGGAGCGGATACCTGTCTTTGACAGGGTATCCTTTCCCCACTTCCGAGAGACCCGTTTGTGGCGCATTACGTCAGCAGCTTGGCTCCCTCCTCCTTCCCCTGCCACCGGGCCAGTAGGGACCTGGCGTGAAGCCGTAATGCTTCACTACCGGGTTCCCTTGCCAGCAATGGTGGCGGCAGCACCCAACAGCTGATGGAAACATCAGCTGCGGTGCCAACATCGCTGAACTCCAGTACAGGTGAGTGTCCTATTATTAAAAGTCAGTAGCTGCAGTATGTGTAGCTGCTGGCTTTTAATTTTCGCAGGGGTGGGCAGACCTCCACTTTAATGCAGTGAATGCATTAATTAAGGTCAGTATGTGTTGCCTTTAGAACTAATTAAAAAAATTATTTTAAAAAGTTTGACTGGCTAGAGTTGCACTTTGTGATTTTTCAGGAAACGTTGCAGAAAAAGACTGCAGTTTTTTCAATTTTTCTTAGAGCACACACCCTCCAACTTGCCTAATAACAGGGCTCGAGTCCTGCGGGAACACATGGGAATGGCATCCCTGCACTTTTTTCACAGCAGGAACGCTGTTCCCTGTGCAGGACTAGAGCCGCCCGAGCCGATCCTTCACTAAGTGGCGGTACCCAGCATCGCCGCATAGTGAAGGACGGCGTCCTCCCCTCCCTCGGTTCTCCTCCTCCAGCAGCCGCGGCTATATTATACAGGGTCGCGCCTGCCAATCTGCAGCGCTAGATCTCCGCTGCAATACTGTCATTGGCTCCTAGAACCGCCATTGTTCTAACAATCCAATGAGATCACCTGTGCTCCCCGCCCTCATCAGCAAGTTCCTCCGCCCGGCTTTTGCCCCCCCCCTGCAGCATGCTCCTTCGTCAAGGACTTATCCAGGTACACGTTTTTCTACTTTGTGATGGCTCATGGGGAACTCTGGGGACACTCTGAGGGGATACCTGCTCTCTGATGGGGGGCACTCTGATGGGCACACCTGCTCTCTGGTGGAAGGAATAGTCCCCCATCATTGGTGTCAGTGGGAGGAATCGTGCCCCATCATCATCATTAGTGTCAGTGGGAGGAATAGTGCCCCATCATTGGTGTCATAGGGAGGAATAGTAATGAATTTGGTGATGTCACCCATTAGGAGTGAGCTTGGCGTTGAACGCCTGTCTTCTCTTTTGTTTATTAGTCTCATTGGCCCTCCTGTGCATTTATGGGATCCTTTACCATATATCACAAAATGGCTGACCACACGTCGCAGCGCAGATGATACTAAATCTCGTAAAGTTGATAATCTTGCACGGCAAGGGCAATGTTATTTCAGTTTGTGGGATATTTTCTAATGGGCTGTGTAACATAGAATTTGCATAATAATTTGGAACAGGGTGCATTTGTGTTAGAAATTCCCTGCAAGGGAAAGATCATCACAGATTGTGGTGATTATTTTGTTAGTTTGACAAGTTAACTTATTTTGTTTTGTTTTTGTTTGTAAACTGGCACTTTACAATAAATGTTGCACTGTATTTGTTTTTTGGTGGGGGAGTGGACCTTGGGTGGGAGTTCCCACACTTGACCCCTGCCTAATAAGCACATTTTCCTATACTTAGCAGTGTACATTCAGCTTGTTTATGAAATATGACATCCCCATCATCTCCATCAAAAATAATAATGTACATGTTTACAGTGGGCTTTCTGTCTAGGCGCTTATCTTCCCCATGGCTAACCTAATATCCATCTCCATATCTATTGAGTGAATTTGCCTGATAGTACTGTATATGCCTGTTACACACATTCAGTTAGTTTTTTTTGTTAAAATGGAGAGATTGCTGTGCAAAACAAGCGATGTTAGTGCAGCAATCTCTCCTGTTGTGCTTCAGTGTTCTGACAGGGGGACCCCTCGCCCACCACTAAAAGTGGTTGTAAACCCTTACAAACCACTTTGACCTACAGGTAAGCCTAGATTAAGGCTTACTTGTAGGTCCAAGCAATATCTCCTAAACCTATATGGTTTAGGAGATATTTGCCCGAAAACGGGCACCGCTGTCTACGGCGCATGCGCCGTAGTCAGCGGCGCGCATGCGCACTGAGCCCGGCATTTCCAAGAATGGAGCTGCCGTGCGTGTCAGCTCCCGTGCGCATGCGCGGGAGTGACGACATTGCGGCTTCGCCTAATGACAGCGGCGGAGCTGCGCGACCCCACCAACAAGATGGATGCGGCGGACTACAGGGGACAGCGGCGACTTCGCTGGCTCCTGTGTCAGGTAAGTGAGACATAATGGGCTACTATGCGATGCATAGTAGTCCATTATGCTTTGCCTTTGCAGGGAATGAAAGAGGAAGTAAACTCATAAGGGTTTACTTCCTCTTAAAGCCAGAACCCACGAATCGGTGCTCACAGCCATTGTTGACTGCGAGCGCTGATTGGTTGCTGGTTTTCCAGCGTGTCCTCTCAACAAAAGCCAGTCCTTAGACCGGCTCTTGTCAGAAGGACAGCTGTACGTGTAGCGGCCAGAACCCGTTGCAGGGTGGCCTTGACTTAATGGGCTTACCGGTTACCTTCTCCTGGCCTGCTTTTCTGCGTCTAGGGGTTCCCAGGGTTGATATCCAATGACTTGTATACTGACACAGATAAAGTCCTTTCAAAAGGTTTTATTTTTCAGTAGAACTTTCACAAAACGCAGTCTCTTTGGGAACGGAGGGCAAGGGTGAAGAACTCGGGTACCTTGAACTGCAGGTCTAACAAAGTCTCTACTTCCACTCACAGCTGGGTACTTCAAGGCTGAGCAGACTCCTAGCCAGAGGTCATGGCAGTCAGCACGTTGACTCAAAACTTGAACAATCAACTGAAGATAAACGGGAACCTTTTTCCAACCGTACCTGGAACGTTTCTCGCTTCCTTTGAGGTACTGGAAAAGTGTGAACTCGTCAATGTCCTTCCCAAATCAGTAACCAGGCACTTCTCAGGATGCCACTTCCCGTCCCTCCTCCGAAGAGTCCTCCCCCGGTCACTTGTACGAGCTGTGGTGCCCCTCCAAGCCGACAACACACACGGACATTCTGAATCCTCCCTCAGTTACAGCGCCTTGGACCAGCAGGTCTTGAGACTCGGGGAACAGACGGATCCCTACCTCAGACCAGTCGGGTCTATCGGGAGCCACTGACACGAACATGCTGCAGGATGTCAAACACCCCGTGACCAGGACCCCTCACGGGGCTACCCCGGTCCTGGAACCAGAACAGACCACACGGGTCTCTCGAACAACTCCGGAACCCCGAACATGTGACCCACACCTGCTTAAGTACCCCCTCCCAGATTCCTCAGCGGGCCCGGTACTCCCGCTGATTGGCTCCGAGAAGGCCATACCCAAACATCCAACCAGGCCTGGTTCTAGCCTGTCATGTGCATCTCACCGCTCACATGACCAGGCAGAACATCAATCATGGCCTGGCCAGACTGGTGTTAAGGCTTAGCTACACAATTAACCCTCAGTACTGTAAGGTCCTGAGGCAAAAACTAAATTTACAATGCGTGTGACATTTGATCCCAAATGTCATCCACTACATACACATGGGCCAAATAATGGCCAGTTCCTGTTGAACTGATCGATATTCGACCTGTGTGTACTAGCCTTTATGATTGTAGCAATACTAGGCCATAATTGCTGCTTACACAGTTGGCAGCTGTCTATTTCTTAATTTTCCGCTCATTATGTAAAAAAGTAGCCAATTTTACCAGTGCACTGGGGATGAGGAAATGAACATGTACAGACAGAAACTACAATGATATCCATGATGGACAGGTAGAAAGCAAATTGGCAATATACACAAATAGGTTATAAGGTGTTGGTTTTTGAGTGTAGACAGCCCACAAAGGGATCAGGAGTGGTCAGAGGGCCTTTGCAGGATAGAAGTGCCATCTGTTAAGTTGTGTGTTATAGTGCTTGTCTAAGGCCTCATGCACACGGGGCATTTTTACAGCTGCTAATAGCAGCGTCAGACTTTTTTTTTTTTGCAGCTTAAAAATGCCTATCCGTGTCATTTTATGGCCTCGTGCACACATAGGCTTTTTCAAGCTACTAAAAAGAAACAAGGACCAGCGCATTCTGAGGCGCGGGTTAGAGCTGTAAAAACGCCTGACTCTGGTAAAAGCTGCTAAATGCGGCTCAATGCTGGATACAGCCACGTTAGGCGTTTCTCATGCCTCTATTCAAAATCAATGGTTCCCTATGGGAGCCCCATGATTTTTGAATAGAAGTCGCACCAGAAGTTGGAACATGATGATCCGACTTGCGGTGTGGCTTGTGTGCTGATGCTCTTGAAGGGAAACCCCTTGCCAAAAAAAAAAAGTGGCGCGAGGTTCCCCCCCCGAAACAATACCAGACTCTTATCCGAGCATGCATCCTGACAGGTTAGGAAAGGGAGGGAGGGCGAGCGGGCATCCCTCCCCTCCTGGACCATACCAGGCCACATTCCCTCAACATCCAGAGTGCACTGGGTGTCTTGATTATCCCCAGAGGGGACAACTGCTAATTTTACCTGTCTATGAGGTGAGCGGCTTGTGATAGTACTTGCCTTTATCTGCACTTCACTTGGGCTGGATTTTCTTCAATCAGGCACTTTATGCATGCACTTTTGAGACATATATTTATACAGTTTTTTTTAGATAATACACATTTATTTTGGAACATATACAATATTTGTTGATTATATTGTTCTGAGAATTAGTAGCCCAGCACAGTATTTTGTATTATTGCTTTAGAGCTGAGAGTGGAATCACTTAAAGAGACAGCAGCTTACTTACAATAACATATTTATTTATATATTCACATTATTGCGCCGATCGATTTTTATTCACGTATTAATAGCTGTGTTCTTTGGAGGGGACAGC
The DNA here is from genome assembly GCF_037356315.1 of Lithobates pipiens. Taxonomy (NCBI): domain Eukaryota; kingdom Metazoa; phylum Chordata; class Amphibia; order Anura; family Ranidae; genus Lithobates; species Lithobates pipiens. Next base: position 118,765,696 of record NW_027507785.1, read on the forward strand.
ACATTTACACTGTTATACAAGCTGTACACTCACTACTTTACATTGTAGCAAAGTGTCATTTCTTCAGTGTTGTCACATAAAAACATATAATAAAATATTTACAAAAATGTGAGGGATGTACTAACTTTTGTGAAACACTGTAGAAACCAGGCTTTGAAGTGGACCGGAGCACAAAAAGTTAAAGCGTTTATAAACCCAAAACCAAAATTTGCAGTTTGCCAATCATTAGATGTATTGGCTGCATCAGTTTTCTTTTTCCCTCTGTGCTCACCTGGTGATCTGGCCAGTAACACACCTCTTGTATTAGAGTGCCCCCACTCAGGATAAAGGAGCACAGGGGCATCTTTGGACAGCAGGATTGTTCATCTGGAGAAGGGGAGTGTTATGCCGCGTACACACGGGCGGACTGTATGGCGTACTTAGTCCGTCGAAACACATTTCAGCGGACAGTCCGCTCATGTGTGGGCTTCAGCGGACTCTTTCAGTGTGCAGTCTGGCGTACTAAGTATTTCGGATTTTTCGAAATTCTGTCCGTCGTACTTTGGTTTCAGCGGACAATCCGCTCGTCAGTAGGCTAGTTCGACGGACTAAGAATGGCGCATTCTCAGAAAGGATTTACACGGCGGAAGGGTGCTTTGCTGTGTATTGGACTTCCTATTTCTAGTCCCGTCATACGTGCTGTACACGTCATCGCGCAAACTTTCGACGGACTGTTTGTGCATCCGTGTGTGGTCAAGTCCGTTCAGTCGAAAGTATGACGGACTGTCCGTCGGATTGTATGACGGACTAAGTACGCCATACAGTCCGCTCGTGTGTACACGGCATTAGATGTACTGGCAGATTGGATACACTAACAAATTGATTCTGTACTTCAGCTAACACTTTATAAACAGTTGCAAAAAAGTCCTTTTTGGGATAAAGGTTTTACATAAATAAAAGCCGATCATTGTAGACACCCCTGTCAGTGTAAAATGGTTTGTCTCAACACTGTTGCTTTTCAACAGAACAAGCTGTCCTACAAATGTTGCAGTTAACAGACTTACTGGCAGGATCACCAGGCGAAAATAAAAACGAGCCTATCACATCTAAGAATTGTTAGGTGCAGTATAATAATTTTGTTTGCTTTTGGCTTTAATACCACTTTAAGATTTGATATGCTATAGGGAACATCTAGAAATGTTATTTGTCAGCAGTTCCCTGAAGAATGTACACTTTTGTCTTGTTTCCTCTTGAAAAATAGCAGTGTGTTTTCTGATGTGTGGATGCCTAGGCACACCTATGCCTACAAAATTATAGTTGTGTATCTGCAGTGTGAGATCATCTAAGGCAATGGCCTTCAACCATTGAGCCATGGCTTAGTACGGAGCTGTGGCCTTCCTTTTGCCAGGCCACGGCTTCATAGCTTCCTGTCTCATCCAGAGTCTATAGCCAGGATGGCCCTAAGTGCCTCCCAGCATGCAAGTGGCAATCCAGCACAGGTGTTCCCTAAACCAAAACTCCTCCCTGTGAGTCCAGCACCAGAGTGCACACTTGCAGTGTTTTAAGGTGTTACTAAACTCAATTTGTTTTTATTTTATTAAAATAACAAACATCTTATACTAAGGGCCGGTTCACACTGCGGGCGATGCGAGGCGACACCGACTTGCCTCGCCGCGACCTGCCGCGACCTCAGCGGCAACTTGCAAATGACTTCTGTATAGAAGTCAATGCAAGTCGCCCCGAGGTCGCCCGAAAGTAGTACAGGAACCTTTTTTCTGAGTCGGAGCGACTCGAGTCGCTCCTCTCAGAACGGTTCCATTGTACAGAACGGGGGCGACTTGTCAGATCGCGGCGAGGCAAGTCGCGTCGCCTCGCATCGCCCGCAGTGTGAACCGGCCCTTACTGTTATGCTTACCTGCTCCATGCAGTGGCATTGCACAGAGCGGCCCTGATCCTTCTCTTCTGGGGTCCCCCGCAGTGATCTTGGCTCCTCCTCTTCTTCTGCAGGACTACCATAGCCAGCTGCTGGCTACGGGGAGAGGTAGTCCCCGCACTCCTGAGCTGTGTCTCTACGGAGCCGTGCTCCATAGACTTACACAGCGGGACTTGGGCCACCAATGGATCCTGCTGCTGCTCACGTGCAGTGTAAAGAGGAAGTAGGGGAGAAAAGATGCAGCCATGCACAGCACTGTTCTCTTGTCCCCTCTCTTCCCCTTCACACAGGGAAGGGGAGGGGGGCACAGGGACATTAAAACTCAAGCAAGCAATATATGAAGGCAAGAAATGTATTTAGGTTTAATAACACTTTTAAGAATTGAAGCTAAATGTCTGTCTGGCCTGGACTGAAATGTCATTTTTATTTGGGTTTCCACGCCGTTTAGCAGTCATTAATTTGATTATTCAAAGTGCATCTGTGCCCAGCCCATAGACCTAAAAGCTGAAATACTGTTTACTGTATATACTCGAATATAAGCCAACCCAAATATAATCCGAGGCACCTAAGTTGTCCCAGTTTTTTGTGGTAAAATTATTTACTCGAGTATAAGCCTAGGGTGGGAAATGCAGCAGTTACTGTATGTGGAAAAAGAGGGTCAACAATTCCCATCTGCAAGCCCCACTGTGCCATCTGCAAGCCTCACTGTGTCCATCTGCAGCCACATGTACCTGATCTCCTAGCACTGTGACATGCAGTCTAGTTGGCGACAAAGCCCCGCCTCCTCCTCCTCTTCCTCATCTGTGACGGAACACTGATTCAGTTTCCCAGCAGTGAGTCGGTGTTCCACCTAACGAGGACGAGGAGAAGGCTGGGCTTTGTTACACTGTACGGCCACCGACTAAACTGAATGTCACAGCGCCAGGAGATCCGGTGCATGAGGCTGCAGATGGGCACAGACTCGAGTATAAGCCTGAAAAAAAAAGTGCTGAAAAACTCGGCTTATACTTGAGTATATACGGTATATAAGGATGGGGGGGGGGGGGGGGGGAGAAACACCGCGCTATATTGAAAATAAGAGTGGAAAAACAGCTGCTAACACTTCGAACAAACAAAGCCCAAACAAAAATAAACAACAAAATAGTGTAGCGCTAATTTAAATAATGATATCTTCGCAAAAGAAAATAAGCAAAATTAAGCAATCGTAAGTGCTGAAAAAAGGAAATTAAATCCTCTAGAGTGTGATTAATACACGTAAACTGAAAAACACGTGCAATACAATGTCCAGGTGGGGACAATCATAGATGAAAAACAGAAAATAGAGTCCTCTATAGTGTAACTAATACACGTGAAATAAGATAAGGGACATTCTTCAAACGAAGTAGACGTTTCACTGATCAGATGTAGTAGGGTGTATCAGCTTGTCTGGAGTGGTCTAAAAAGTAGATGGAATACTCTTACCAGAACAGGGGCATAAATTATTATTATGCCCCTGTTGAAGACACTCTCTGTCGAAACGCCTGATCCGGACTTCCTGAGGGACCTCCTGAAAGTCGCCCACCACGGCTATTCCACCATTTGGAGTCTCCTGTGAATCCGCTTCGACCACTTCCCATCTACCATCTGGTCTCATGTGTAGACCCCAAGCGTGCCTGACTCTGTCGTAAGACTGGGGAGTCCACCGCATCTGGTAAGAGTATTCCATCTACTTTTTAGACCACTCCAGACAAGCTGATACACCCTACTACATCTGATCAGTGAAACGTCTACTTCGTTTGAAGAATGTCCCTTATCTTATTTCACGTGTATTAGTTACACTATAGAGGACTCTATTTTCTGTTTTTCATCTATGATTGTCCCCACCTGGACATTGTATTGCACGTGTTTTTCAGTTTACGTGTATTAATCACACTCTACAGGATTTAATCTCCTTTTTTCAGCACTTACGATTGCTTAATTTTGCTTATTTTCTTTTGTGAAGATATCATTATTTAAATTAGCGCTACACTATTTTGTTGTTTATTAATATACGGTATATAAAACCATTACATTTTCTATACATACCTTATTTTGGACCCACACAGCAACCTTGTTCTGCACTTCTTTCAAGAGACCTCAGCCCTGTTGCAAGCTGTGGGGATCATTTTCTTGTACAATTTTTCTTTAGCAAAACCCATATACTATGAGGTCAGACCTAAACATTTTCAATTTGTATCAGGCAGGCCCTTGCACTACATAATTGAAGGTAAGTCTAAAGAAAATTGAATAAGAAAATGAAAATGTATGGCCAGCTTTAAGCAAATATCAAAATGCCGGGTGTATGGCAGTCTGGAGATATAGGTGTTCCTAGGCAGGCTGTATTTGCATGGAGACAGACTCAGGTAATGGTCACCTGTGACACCAAGCCTCCATGGTTAAAAGGAAATCCACCCATGAAATAAAGTGGGCTCTAATAGACTTTTTGCAGCCTTTTGCTAAAAAGTAAGGATGAGCTCAGGCGCGTTCGCAAACAGCACGTGCAGAGCCTGGGAGGAAGTTGGCACTGTACAATGCTAATCACAGGCAGCGAGACATTTCTTGATCTCTGCAGCCGCGCAGCGGGACAATGTCTCACTGCTTGTGATTAGCGCTCTGCAGTGCCAACTTTTTGAAGGGCTCTGCACGTGCTGTTTGCGAACCCGCCTGAGCTCATCCTTACTAAAAAGTGTGGAGATCCCTGCTTTAGTAAGGCTACGTTCACACTGAAGGCATTTTCCAGGCGTTTTTCAGGCGTTTTAACGCTAAAAATAGTGCCTGTAAAGCACCTGAAAACTGAGTCTCAAGCACTTGGGCTTTCACACTGGGGCAGGGCGCTTGCAGGACGGGAAAAAAAGTCCTGCAAGCAGCATCTTTGGGATGAGGTGGGAGCACCCCTGCCCATTGGAATTAATGTGCAGCGCTTCTGAAGCGCCTGAAAAGGGATCTTGAAAGCGCTGCAACACGGGGACTTAACCCCTTCTTCAACCGCTAACCAGGGTTAAAAGTGCCCCGCTAGCAGCCGAAAATCGCCACTAAAACCAGAGTAAAGTGCAGCTAAAACGAACGGTGCTTTACCGCCGCCTCTGCTACAGTGTGAAAGTAACCTATATCGGTCTCTGTGAACTTGGCAGTTCTGCTTTGTATATCCTATGCTGGCTGTAAAATGAACCCACATTGGAGTGAAGGGCACTCAGGCAATTCATTGATGGGAACTGGTGTCAGAATGCCAAAGCCTGTTGGACTCTGCAGGCACTATTCCCTCAAGCATCTGTATTTAACCACTTAAGGACCGCCTCACGACGATATACGTCGGCAGAATGGCACGGCTGGGCACTAGCACGTACAGGTACATTGCCCTTCAGGAGCCCAGCCGTGGGTCGCGCGCGTGGGCCGCCGGCAACGCCGCACTCGCGACCCGGTCCTGAGCTCCGTGACTGTGGCCGCGGGACCCGCAGACCCGATCGCTGCCGGTGTCCCGCAATCGGGTCACAGAGCTGAACGGGGAGAGGTAAGTGTAAACCTCTCCCCGTGCTTCCTAGTGAGCTTGTCACTGGTCGTCTGTTCCCTGTCATAGGGAACAACGATCAGTGATGTCACACGCCAAGCCACGCCCCCCCTACATTAAGAAACGCACATTAGGTCACGCTTAACCCCTACACTGCCCCCTAGTGTTAACCCCATTCACTGCCAGTAATCAATGCATTTTTAATTGCACTGATCGCTGTATTAATGCCAGTGGTCCCAAAAATGTGTCAAAATTGTCCGATGTGTCCGCCATAATGTTGCAATCACAATAAAAATCGCTGATCGCCGCCATTACTAGTAAAAAAAAATTACTGATAAAAATGCCATAAAACTATCCCCTATATTGTAGACGCTATAACTTTTGCGCAAACCAATCAATAAACGCTTATTGCAATTTATTTTTTATTTATTTTTATTTACCAAAAATATGTAGAAGAATACGTATCGGCCCAAACTGAGTAAAAAATGATTTTTTTTAATATATTTTTGGGGGATATTTATTATAGCAACAAGTAAAAAATATAGAATTTTTTTCAAAATTGTCGCTCTATTTTTGTTTATAGCGCAAAAAATAAAAACTGTAGAGGTGATCAAATACCACCAAAAGAAAGCTCTATATGTAGCAAAAAAAGGACGCCAATTTTGTTGGGGAGCTACGTTGCACGACCGCGCAATTGTCAGTTAAAGAAATGCAGTGCCGAATCGCAAAAAGGGGCCTGGTCCTTTAGCTGCAAAATAGTCTGGGGCTTAAGTGGTTAATGATTCATCACAGTATGTACTAATCATCCCATTACGATGCCTAAGTACCCTAGGTTGAACAGGCAATAGCAAGTCAGATCAGCAAAAGTTTAGTTGCTATTGGTTATTATTAATATAGCATCAAATATCAGTTTGTCACAACTTCTGCATATCTATTTTTCAGTGTTATTAATAAATGTATGTTTTAAGTTTTTTGTTTTGAGGTTAAAGATAAACAAGGGTTGGTTTACCTGCAAAAAAAATTTCATTTTGTGCAGCCTACCATGTGGTTAAGACTCCCCTGCCAAATAACATAGCCAGGTCCTTGATGGTTACTACAGCAGCTACACAGCTTGATCAAGATGAAGACAATACAAGCGCAGAAATATTTCAAAGCATTGGCTTCCAGTGCTAGTCCAATATATCCCAGAATACAGCTGTGCGGGGGATTACAGGAAGGTGACATTAGTTGCAATGTAATGTTTTTGAAATATCTTTTTGGATGAATGGTATTTTATACTCTTTTTAAGCAATGTAAGATTAATGTTCATAGAAGCAAAGGATCTATAAAAGCAGTACATCCCTTTAAGAAATCTCCCACTTCCACAATGCTGAGCATTTCAGCAGAATATAGTTGTGAAACGGGGTTGCAAAATATGTACAATTAACAGAAATGACAAGCATACGAGGCTGACTCCCACACACCCCTGTCTCTCGCTGACTGCTCCTACATAGCACCTACACCACTGAAATGGCTCAGAATTCATTTTACATATTAACTGTCTCACATGGGTCTCAAAACTTCTCAGCTTGCATTATAGTTCTCCGGCATCATTTGCTCTTTGACCATACACATGGGGATAATATATCTACAAAATGCCCTTTTCACTTTATTATCCATGTCCCTTTTATTTCTGGTCTCTGGTCTACAGCTTGCAAAGTGTAAGCTATGATGTGACTAAACCGCAAATTATGCACAGGAAATGCACCTGCTGGAAGCTTTAAAATCCTTTCCTAACTAATCTTCCCACACTTCATAGACAGGTTAGTGCACACTTTCCTCCGCTTTAACTAATACAGCTTGGTTAAAGTGTTACTAAACCCACAACAGTAAATATTGTCTGTATATGCAGCATAGCATGCTTGTTATACTCACTGTGGAACTTAAAGTGGTTGTAAACCCTTACAAACCACTTATACCTACAGGTAAGCCTAGATTAAGGCTTACCTGTAGGTCCAAGAAATATCTCCTAAACCTATACGGTTTAGGAGATATTTGCCCGAAGACAGGCACCGATGTCTACGGCGCATGCGCCGTAGACAGCGGCGCGCAGGCGCACTGAGCGCGGCATTTCCAACAATGGAGCTGCCGCGCGTGTCGGCTCCCGTGCGCATGCGCGGGAGTGACGTCATCGCGGCTCCGCCGAATGACAGCGGCGGAGCTGCGAGACCCCACCGAAAAGATGGATGCGCTGGACTACAGGGGATAGCGGTGACATCGCTGGCTCCTGTGTCAGGTAAGTGACACATAATGGGCTACTATGCGATGCATAGTAGTCCATTATGCTTTGCCTTTGCAGGGAATGAAAGAGGAAGTAAACCCATCAGGGTTTACTTCCTCTTTAAGGGGTTAATCCTCTGCATTATATAAAAAGCCTGTTTTTATCCTGTATGCACAGATCCTTCCCTCCTGCATTGTCTATCTGGGGAAGGCCAGCTAGCACAGGCAGGGTAGCCGACCTGCACATGCTCAGTTGTGTCTTTTATGCTGGAGAGAATAATTACTTGTTCTCAGAGCTAGCCAGGTCACATGATATTGGCATCACACATGTGGGCATGTATACAAGCTGAAGTGGAAATCTCCTCCTACCTGAACTCTCAGCACTGGAGAACCTGTGCAGTTTATCACTGACCGTGGTATACAGGTCAGCCAAAAAGGTGTATGTAGTGGCAACATGTTAATGTAAAAACAAGATTTATAAGCTGTGGGCGCTGTGGGGGGCAGTTGAACTATTTTCATATCACTGGGGTGTTTAACACTTTAAGGATCGACCTTAAAATAGCTTAACAACACTGATGAGGTCACCTCTATAATCTCTGTAAACATCCCAGCTCCATACTAGGGTTGGATTGTTTTGCCAAAGCCAATAGACACCTATAGGTGATTCCGTGAAGAGCAAAGAAAAGGTAGTGGCATAGATTGTTTGGGTATGTTTCTGCAGTCTGCGATTTTGTATGTGCCTATAAATGCTTCTATATATCTCCAGGATAAAGATCCCCTCCCCGTTTAAATCAAGATGAGTTTATTTAAGAAGGAATATGGCATTCCAGTACATTACATACAATGGTCAGTAAGCATGTGATTGCACTGAAGTGAAACACATATACAGTTTGTCTAACATTCCTCCAGCAAATGCTAGCACTCCTCTAATTGCTGTATTAAAAAAAAAAAAAAAAAATTAAAAATCCAAATGCCTTTTTATTTTTTTTATTTTTATTTTTTTACTTTCTTAAAGCTACAGTCACACAGCACTGTAATCCTGAGCCTGCTTTCCTCTTCTGTTTACTAATGGTGGAGTGTTTCTTTGGGGGTCCACATCAGAAGGAGCAACCCACGTCACTTCCATTTTCTTTAAACCATCATGAATTGCACATTTTGACAAATTGCTGATTATTTTCATAAATTGCTCTTTGGACACAACACTGACAACCGAATAGAGTCTGGTGCACTAGACTATAGCACTATCATGATTTTATGAGCAGAGATTGTTACTCCTCTCCAAAACTAACCAAGAAAATGGCCTCCTCCAAGGCAGCGGCAACTTTGTCCTTGTTAGCCACTGTGCTGTGAAAACAGCAAAATATTCCTTTACCGGACTGTATTCGGTAGCCGGTGTTGTGTCCAAATCAGCAATTACTGATGATTTAAAGAAAGCGGAAGTGGCGTGGTTCGATTTTTTTTCTTTTTTTTTTTTTTTTTTTTTTTTTGCTGAGTTGCCTATTTTGTCTGAGCATCTGCATGGCATTGACAATTCCTATTGGTTATCCTGTGACAGGCTCCACTCAGGACCCAAAAGAGAACTGATGTCATTATAAGCAGCAGAGGACCGACCAGCGAGGGAGCATCTTCAGTGCTGGATTAGCAGTCCTCAGTTCCTAGAAGTGGCAGTAGTGAGGGACCTTAACTGGGGACTAAAGTCCAGTGCACCCATATCTGAGTACCTCTGTCTATTCAACAGAAGCCGATTCTTCTGTCAAACAGTCCTACTGATAACCAGCAATCATATTTGGTGGGGGTTGGGAGTCCCCCCTGTCGGAGTACAATAGCACAGTGGGTGAGATCCCTGCACCACACATCGTTGTGTTTATGTGGGGATCTATCCTGCTGGTTGAATGAAAATAACTGAACATGTATACCGAGCTTTAGGTTAATAAAACCACTTAAGGACTAGCCTCATTTAGAGATTTTGCTGTTTACAAGTTTAAAAGTTTTTTTTTTTGCTAGAAAATTACATGGGAACCCCCAAACATTATATTGTTTTGTTTTTTTTCTAACACCCTAGAGAATAAAATGGCTGTCATTGCAATACTTTTTTTCACACCGTGTTTGTGCAGCGATCTTACAAGCGCACTTTTTTTGGACAAAAATTCACTTTTTTGAATTAAAAATAAATAAGACAACAGTAAAGTTAGCCCAATTTTTTTTTACATTATGAAAGATAATGTTACGGCAAGTAAATTGATACCCAACATGCCACACTTCAAAATTGCACCCGCTCATGGACTGGCGTCAAACATTTACCTTTGAAAATTTCCATAGGCGACATTTAAAAAATTCTACAGGTTGCATGTTTTGAGTTATAGAGAAGGTCTAGGACTAGAATTATTGCTATCGCTCCAACGATTGTGGCGATACCACACATGTGTGGTTTTACCACCGTTTTCGATTGCGGGCGCTAGTCACATATGTGTTTGCTTCTGCGCATGAGCTCTTCGGGGATGGGGCGCTTTTACAAAAAAAAAAAAAAAAAATATTGTAAACATCCCTTGTAATAGAAAAAAAGCATAACCGGTCCTCTTAAATATGAGATCTGATGTCAAAAAGTCATCAGATCTCATATTTGGACTAAAATGCAATAAAAAATAAATAAATAAAAATGTTGTCATTTTGAAAAAATGACACTGAAAAAATGGCCCTTTAAGATGTATGGGCTGAAGTGACGTTATGACGTCGCTTCCACCCTGCTATGTAATGGAGACGGGTGGGGGGCATCTTCACCTCACTCGTCTCCATACCCAGCCACGACAAGGACCCGATCGCCTCCACTACTGCCGACGGCTCCGGTAAGCGGCGAAGGGCACGGGAGAGTGGCAGGAGGGGGGCCCCTCTCTTGCCGCTGATAACGGTGCTCTCGCGGCGAATCCGCCACAGAGACCACCATTATTGTAAACGTGTCCGGCTCCTGAAGAGGTGGATACCTTGGTTGTGGCAGCAGCTGCTGCCGTTACCAAAATATTCATCTTCAAAGTGCCAACATATGTAAAGGAGACGGTCGGCAAGTGGATAACTTACATTACCAGGTTAGAAAAAATAAATAAACTTGCCGTAAGTTTTGATGATCAAAACTTCAGAGGTAAAACCCTCATTAAAGAACCTGTGGAAGAGTGGACACTCGTATTACAGCCATACAAAGTGAAATGTGCCAGTGAGTTAGCAGAGGTTGTTCTTTGAATGGATGAATGAAAGTCTGCCTCCTCCATTCTTGCAGCACTTTTCATTGCAGGAAGCCAGAGTACAGCTTTAATGAATGGAAGAGCAGGTGGAAAGGACGGGCATGGTGAGCACTATAGTCAGACATGTGCATGTGACAGGCTCAGCAGCTTGTATAAACCCTGTAGCACTGGAAGATCACAGGTGTTGAAGAGTATTTGAGGTGAAAGAGGAATGAAGCTTTCAACAAACATAGCAGTGATAATTACAAGGGACAGGGCCGCTGTTACGAATTATAGGGCCCCTTCAATCACACCCTGTCCCTGGCGCAAAGCAAAATGCAGGTTTTTTGCTGTTCACACAACTTGTGTGTTCACAATTGCATGATGGAGTAGGGGGCAGTTAAAATTTTACTTTTATTTATTTATTTTTATTTAAAAATTGTACACTATATCTTTAAAAAAAATATTTATTTCCCAAGGGAGAAATAACAACCCTTGTGATGGCATGGGCCATGAGAGGTTCTCCTTATGGAGAAATCTGGGGTCTTTTAGACGTCGTATCTGGCCTCCAAAGCATCTGATCAAATCAAAATCGGTTTGATTAGATGCTTGTTCAAGCATCATTTGAGTAGCGGGGCAGCATGATGTACATGTGCCCCAAAAATGAAGAAATAGTCCCCCCTCTGCGCTCACCTGGGCCCCTCTGTTGACCCAATGGGGCCCAGGAAAATGCTATAACCCCCCCACTCCATAAACAAGAAGGATTGGGGTAGAAGTTTTTTTTTTTTTTTTTTTGTATTATTTAATGCAGCAATGAACCGTAATGCTGCCCAGGCCTCGCTGTGTAGCTGATGGGGCCGGGCTCGGTACAACAGGGCCGGTTGTACTGCCCTATCAGCGGCCCTAACAAGGGACACATTTCGTTATAAGTATCGTCCCTGGTGCTGATTTAAAAGAAAAATCTCTAAACCTAAGCTTTACTGGAATTTTGCTTTCAGAAAGTTATCCTAGGAGAGCATATTTCACCGTGATGGTGGTAATATGCAACATCTGTGTTACTACTGCCTCTAGCAATCAGATATTGTTGATTAAGCATGGTAACTGAACAGAAGTGGATGTAGCACAATGCCAGAAAAATACACAAAAGCCAACAAATAAACTAATAAGAATGTTGCAGATTAAAGGCTAAAAAGACCTGGTGTAGGAACTGTGGCCAATGTCCTACCCCCTCTCTAAAACCTTTTAAGCACAAGTGTCATTGGGCCATTGTATTTAGCCAACTTGTTCCTAAATTAAAGACCATCTCTGTTGCTATATTACATTGCCAATCTATTGCCATCATTACTGTATTTTCTTAGTAGAGTGTCCATGATCATGCACATGAGAAGCACATACAATTTTTGACATGGCACCCAAAATGGGCTCTGAAGTAAAGTTATTGGGACAATTGGAGTTTTTAATAAGGTATTAAATACTTTTTTTTTACAAGCAAAACGTATTGATGTTGCCGATTTTATACTATGAAGGTTATAATATGATGTGACAATTGTGTTTTTTTCAAAAACAGGTGACTCAACAGTTGGCAAAAGCACACTGATCCAGCTGTTTCGGAGTGATGGAAGCCACTTCCAGAAGAACTACACTATGGTAAGACTATAAAGCGTGGTCAGTGAGTAATATTGGTATCCATCTAAAGTGACTTGAAAAAGTATTCACACCCTTTGAAATTTTCCACGTTTTGTCATGTTACAACCAAAAACTTAAATATATTTTATTGGGATTTTATGTGATAGACCAACACAAAGTGCCACATAAATGTGAAGTGGAAGGAAAATGATAAATGGGTTTCAAAATTAGTGAAAAAAAAAATCTGAAAAGTGTGACGTGCATTTGTATTCAGCCCCCTAACTAAAATCTAGTGAAACCAATTGCCTTTAGAAGTCACCTAATTTGTAAATGGAGTCCACTTGTGTGTAATTTAATCTCTGTATAAATACAGCTGTTCTGTGAAGCCTTCAAATGTTAGTGAACCAACAGCATTATAAATGCCAAGGAACACACCAGACAGGTCAGGGATAAAGTTGTGGAGAAGTTTTAGGGCCGGTTCACACTGCAGGCGATGCGAGGCGACACTGACTTGCCTCGCCGCGACCTCAGCGGCAACTTGCAGATGACTTCTGTATAGAAGTCAATGCAAGTCGCCCCGAGGTCGCCCAGAAGTAGTACAGGAACCTTTTTTCTGAGTCGGAGCGACTCGCGTCGCTCCTCTCAGAACGGGGGCGACTTGCCAGAGCGCGGCGAGGCGAGTCGTGTCGCCTCGCATCGCCCGCAGTGTGAACCGGCTCTAAAGCAAGGTTAGATTGTAAAAAAATATCCCAAACTTTGAACATCTCATGGAGCACTGTTCAATCCATCATCCAAAAATGGAAAGAGTATGGCACAACTGCAAACCTACCAAGACATGGCCGTCCACCTAAACTGACAAGGCCCTGCAAGGAGAGCATTAATAAGAGAAGTAGTCAAGAGGTCCATTGTAACTCTGGAGGCGCTTTAGAGATCCACAGCTCATGTGGAAGAATCTGTCCACTGGAACAACTATTAGTCGTGCACTCCACAAATCTGGCCAGAATGGAGGAGTGGCAAGAAGAAAGACCTTGTTGAAAGAAAGCCATAGGAAGTCCTGTTTGCAGTTTGCGAGAAGCCATATGGGGTACACGGCAAACGTGTGGAAGAAGGTGCTCTGGTTAGATATTTAGCTTTTTGGCCTTAAGACAAAACGTGTGATGGAAAACTAACACTGCACATCAGCCTGAACACACCATCCCCACTATGAAACATGGTGATGGCAGCATCATGTTGTGGGGATGCTTTTCTTCAGCACAGACAGGGAAGCTAGTCAGAGATGGTGGGAAGATGGATGGAGCCAAATATAGGGTGATCTTAGAAAAAAACCTGTTAGTCTTCAAAAGACCTGAGACTGGGACATAGATTCACCTTCCAGAAGGACAACAACCCTAAACATACAGTGAGCAATACAATGGAATGGTTTAGATCAAAGCATATTAATGTTTTTAGAATGCCCCAGACAAAATCCAGACCTAAATCCAATTGAGAATATGTGGCAAGACTTGAAAATAGCTGTTCGCAGATGTTCTCTGACAGAGCTTGAGCTATTTTGCAAAGAATAATGGGCAACATTTTCACGCTAGATGTGCAAAGCTCATAGAGACATCCCCAAAAAGACTTACAGCTGTAATTGCAGTGAAGGGTGGTTCTACAAAGCATTGTCTCAGGGGGGCTGAATACAAATGCATGCCCGACTTTTCAGATATTCATTTGTAAAAACTTTTGATAACAATTAAACATTTTCCTTCTGCTTCACAATATTGTGCCACTTGTGTTGGTCTATCACATAAAATCCCAATAAAATACATTTAAGTTTTTGGTTGTAACATGATAAAATGTGGAAAATTTCAAGGGGTATGAAAATTTTTTCAAGGCATGGTTTTACAGGGGTCTTGAATTAAAATATACAAAGGTTCAGTCAGTAAAATTTTCTTCGGCAGAAGTCCGTATCCCTTCAACACATCAGTGCCCCCTTTACATCACAGTTTCCCCTGTACTTCAGTGTCTTCAGCCTACTCTTCAAATCATAGTCCCTTTTACGTACCAGTCACCTCTTTATATAAGTGTCCTCAGTTTCCCTATCGCATCATTGGCCCCCTTAGTATATTGGGATAATAAACCCCTCTTATCATCACAGAAACCCACCCTAACCCCCCCCCCCCCCCGCGCTTTTTCATCAGTGTCCACAGTCCCACTCCGCTTTACATCACATTTCCCCCTCCCCCTTTAAAGCAGTCCCACAGTGTCCTCCATTCCCCTTCACATCACAGTCCCCCCTTTACTTTGCAGTGCCTCTTTACATCGCAAAGCCCCTTTCGCATCGCAGCTCCCCTTATGATTTGTTTTGCCAGTTATAGCCAGCGGCACTGATTGTTTGGGAAAAACCCAACAGGCTGGTTGTTTATCGATTGACTTGTGTAAAACCAGGGTGCACATACATGGATCAAAATGTGGCCAGTTCCTGCTGAACCAACCGCACAAATTTTGATCCATGTATGGCCGGTTTAAGAATTCTGGATAAAGCATAGTCTACAAATACAAGTGCCTGTGATTAAACAGAAAAAAATAAAATGAGATGCCTTACTGAAGGGGATAAACTCTTTGCCTCCCCAACATCTTTCACAAATACAGTAGGTACAGTCGCTCTGTTGCCAATTGTCCTGGGTCTTGCAGAAGAGTGCTGTGATTTTAGAGACTGTCCTGCACTGTTGATGTCCCGCAGGATCCAGAATAGTTAGCATTTTGCAGAGTGGCAGTGGAGTGATCATCTGACAGTACTGTGTATTCCTGGCAGATGCAGAGTGGCAGCATGGTAATAAATCTATGTTCAGGTAAGTAACCACTGAATGCCAATACTTATTCTTTCTACCGCTGACACCGAAGATCTGTAGTTATTTTGCTCCTGCTGACACCAACAATGTAGGGCTTGTTTTATCACACTGACATCAACAATGGGGCTTACTTTTCTCACACTGATAACAATGATATGACTTATTTTACTGTCCGTTTCTCTTCAGTGTACAAGTCTGCCCTATTTTTTCTAAAACATAGAAAAACAAAGCGGGACAGGTGAAACACTGCAAGCTATATGCTGTGAAGCCAAACCCACTTTATTAGCCACATTAAATTTGGAGCACACCACCACATGACTGGAAGGTGGCACGTTTCACTCTCCTCATTTTTATTCCCACATACATCATGGCATCTCTCCTATTTCCAAATGTCAGTTATGCCGGCCATACACGGTTCAAATTTCGAAAGAATTTTCTTTCGAAAATCATATCTAAGAATTTTTTCATACGAATTTCACACCATTAGTGGCCTGCAGCAACAGCCGATTTTCGTGCGGCAATAAAATTTCAGGAATGTTGGAAATTTTTTGAAAAAAAAAGATTTTCTAATCGATGATGGGAGAATTGTGCGAGAAATATAATAAGAAAAAAAGCGCGCATGTGCAAGAAAAGAAAATTTACGGAGAGAAAAGATTCCCGGCCACGAATATTCTTTTCTGTAAATTCGACCATGTATGGCATGCATAAGTAAGCACTCCAGAAATGATAAATTTAGAAATTCACAGCTGTTATTTTCTTGGTCCCTAGGGGATTTAACAAAGATTTTAAACTATAATGATACTTCTTAAATTTTCTGCAATCTCTCTTGATATACTTTTGACTGATTATATTTTATCCCTCAAACTGTTCTCTATTTTTGTTGGCCATCTCTGGACTAGTTCTATATTATCTTTGTGTAAGTAAGGTCTCCAGAACTGGACATAGAATTCTAATTGAGGTCCAAGGCCCCATTCACACAGCAGCTATTCGCGGCCGTTCACATGCTATTGGTCAGGAAGTAAATAGTTTTCAAAGAACCCACGATGGGCTAATGCTGCGCTAGAAAATCATAAAAATTAAATGTAAAATAAATATAAAGTATAGTGAAATACAACAAGCAGCCAGCACTAAAAATTCAAATTCAAAAACTCCAAGTGAATATGCATAAACATCAG
Organism: Lithobates pipiens; assembly: GCF_037356315.1. Taxonomy (NCBI): domain Eukaryota; kingdom Metazoa; phylum Chordata; class Amphibia; order Anura; family Ranidae; genus Lithobates; species Lithobates pipiens. Next base: position 118,782,234 of record NW_027507785.1, read on the forward strand.
TGCAGCGCTATACAAACAAGTAAAGTAATTTTTTGCAATTATGCAAGTGAAAAAATGTAAAAAAAGGAAAACTAAGGCAGATTCCTTGTAAATTAGTTTCCAAATTTACAAGGGAAAAATATAAAAAGAAACAAAAAAGAAAAAAAATATAAAAAGAATAAAATAAAGCGAAGTCCCAGTGCAAAAATCAATCCATATATAAAAAAAAAAGCAAACTTCCATCCATATGTGACAACAGTGACAAGTAATAAAAAAATCATGCAGAATCTAAGGCTTGTGCTTTGAATGTAATAAGAAGACTGACAGGGTCTCCAAACTACAGCCTGTGTGCCAGATCCAGCCCGCCGCAAGATTCTATCTGGCTCTCTGATGTAAGGGGAGACTCCAATTGACATTGTCCCCCAGCAGTTCCAAACATCTTTAATGGTCTTGGGGAGAATGATTTCCCTGTGCTAGGTGAGACTGCTTTCTAGCAGTCACGGATAGCTGGTAAGCAGGCTACTCACTCACTTGGGTGTGGAGCTGGATGCACATTTATTTGAAGATTCTGCATGATTATTTATTACTTGCCACCGTTGTCACATATGAATGGATGTTTGCTTTTTTATATATGGATTGATTTTTGCACTGGGACTTTGCTTTAGTTTTTTTCTTTCTTTTTTTTTTTTATTTTTTTTTCCCTTGTAAATTTGGAAAATAATTTTTTGCACTGGGACTCTGCCTTCGTTTTCCTTTTTTTAAATTTTTCCACTTGCAAAATTGAAAAAAATACTTGTTTGTTTGTTTTAGCGCTGCACTCATCTTTATGCAAATACCAGTGGTTGATCTATCTTGGATGCAGAATGTCTGTGTCCAGGGACGAGCATCTGCAGGTAATAACTGCATGTCCGATTACATGCAAACGGCTGTGAATCGCTGAAAGCACTGTCCTCCTCCCATTGGTTTGAATAGTTCATCCCACCCACAGCTAATCACAGGGAACTTGCTGAGTCTCCCATGGCTAAGCACAACAGGCCACATTCACAAATATGAATGGGGCCTTACTAAATAACTAAATGGGTTAATCAGGACCTCGCTCATGTCATTGATCCTGCTAATGATGCCCCCCAAAATACTGCTTTCTTTCTGCCCTCAGTAAAACCATGCTGCTTTGGGTCCAGAAAATTATGCATGTTAAATGTAATTATTTATTACAGGTACTTGTATAGATACATCAATTTACGTAGCGCTATATATATTTGTACATTAATATCAGTCCTTGCCCTCAAGGTGCTTACAATCTGAAGTCCTTAACTCCTATTCATACATACGCATACTAGGGTAAATTTAAACAGGCGCAAATTAACTAACCAGCATGTCTTTGGAGTGTGGGAGGAAACCAGAGTACCTGGAGTAAACTCACTCCACTCAGGTACAGGGAGAATATACACACTCCAGGCAGATAGTGCCATGGTGGGGATTCAAACTGATGACTTTAGTGCTGCTAGGCGGAAGTGCTAACCACTTAGCCACTGTGAATGATCATTGATCTTTTTTTTTTTTTTACAAGTAATTCCATGCATTTTACTACTACAAATGTTAACAACCTCAGACCTGCGCCATAGCTGAAAGGCGGCTACAGCGCGGCTCTCCTGTTCTGGGAGGGCGTCCATAGATGTCTCCCCAGAACTGATCCTCAGTGCCCTGATAATCAGTGCCTCCTTATCAGTGCAGCCTCATCAGCACAGATTAGCAAAGAAGAAAAATACTGTAACTTATTTGCAAAACTTTAAGAGGAACGAAGAACAGCTTCTTTTTTTTTTCTAAACATTTTCTGTCTTTTTTTCATTTGTTCAGTAAAAAATAAAAAACCCAGAGATGATTAAATACCACCAAAAGAAAGCTTGCTCTGTCTCAAAAAATTTATTACATTTTCATATGGGTACAGTGTTGTATGACCGTGCAATTGTCATTCAAAATATGACAGCACTGAAAGCTGAAAATTGGCCTGGGCAGGAAGGGGGTAAAAGTGCTCAGTGGTTAAACTCACTAGCCTGTAGTTGCCAGCTTCTTCCTTTATTGCCACATTTTCTCATTTCTAAAGCTATATTGTTGTTGCTGCTATGAGTCCATGCTGCTGTTTTATAAACGGGACCTACAGTGGCCTATGTATGTAAACAGCTAAATATGTTTTCTTTTTTTAACTTTCTTTCAGACAACTACCATGGATGTTATTATGAAAACTGTACCGATTCCAGATACTGGTGATAGTGTGGTATGTAAAGGATTTATTCTGTAAGATTTAATTAAAAATGGCTACTCCATATCTGACCTATTCAGCAAGGCTCCCCTCATACTGGCCAACAGATCCGATATTGGCGCCAGGCTGTATGGAAATCACCTTTGTGAAATCCACGTCCATTCACTTGTTCTGTCTGAACGTTAAGGCAATAATAGAAGAAACGGGCGCACTCCGTACTCAATCAAAATTCTTTTTTATTCAGGTCATCCCAAGTGTTGACAAAATATATCAACACTTGGGATGTTCTGAATAAAAAAGAATTTTGATAGAGTACGGAGTGCGTCCATTTCTTCTATTTTTGGCTACATGCGGAGGCGGGAAACTGTCCAGATCATCAGGCATTTCATCTCACCTGGAGCAGCGAGTTTTCTTGTTTGGATATCTGGACATTAAGGCACCCATGTTAAGTCCATGGGCAGGTGAATGGAAATGGACATTTACATCCGACTACCTCAGATCCGTCAGGTTTGTAGTCAAGATGCAAAGTTTGGAAAAGCAATTCCATTTTTTGTCTGACCTAAACAGACTCTGAAGTAGTCAGATGTAAACAAAACCACTTCTGGTTACATCCACTTGCTCATAGACACAAATGAAGCTTCTATTCATATCCTTCTGAAAAACCAACAGGGGCATTTGAACTGAACGACCATTTGAAAGGACCCTTAAAGTGTTACTAAACCCACAACAGTAGTGTAAACCTGTATATGCAGTAAAGCAAGTTTGTTACAGTCATTGTGGAATCTAAGGGGTTAATCCTCCGTATTGTGTAAAAAGGTTGTTTGAACCTGTCTTCTCTGATCCTCCACTACTTTTACTGTTCCCAATCCACCTGCTGATAATACAGAGCCAGGGGACAGGCTGCACATGCTCAGTTGGTGTGTATTGCTAGAGTTTTTTTTTCTTAGGAGGATGCATGTGATCGACCGTATACCATAGGTGTGAATCAGGCCTTAGGCCTAAGGTAGGGGTCTCAAAGTGGCAGCCCTCCAGTTGTTGCGGCACTACAAGTCCCATCATGCCTCTGCCTGATGGAGTCATGCTTGTAACTGTCAGCCTTGCGATGCCTCATGGAACTTGTAGTTTCGCAACAGCTGGAGGGCCACCACTTTGAGACCCCTGGCCTAAGGCCTAATTCACACCTATGCAGATTGCAGTTTGCATAATCCAGGTGCATTTTGCATTTTTCAATACACGTTTTTCATCCATTGAAGTCTATGGAACCAAAAACCAGAAAAAAAAGTCCCTGGCCCTTTCCATAAAATGCACACATGCTCAATTAGGTGTATATTGCTAGGGAGCTTTTTTTTATTCTTTGGGAGTGTGCATGTGATCAGCACAGGGCCAATCAGCACTTTCCAGACAGAGGGTAAGGGGTCATGCAGCCTCATAGGACAGCCAGAGAAGAATAAAATGTCATACTATAAGCTTTAACCAGTGCTGGGCCAGACACCGATAGAAGTCACAAGACTGCTATATACTGCTGATTAGAAAAGGCATTTGGCAGTTTATATTTACTAAAATAGTTGCATTTCCATGTTCTGTGTACTGTGGGAGACCAGATATATTGAATGCATGGTCCTGGGTTTAGTAACACATTTAAACAGTTTGTAAGTAGCAGTAATAATCTGCAGTATGCATTTATGAATTTAGAATATTTACAGATAAATTATGATTAGTGGCATACGGGGCAAAACTGTTCATTTCTTTCTGTCTTGTTTGAAGACGCTTGCATATTATTGTGCCCTAATGTTTATGCATATGTGGCTAAGATGGATCATTTTCAGTAACCTTATATTATAATAGATAAACGTTAGGTAAGGGCCATTTCAGAACCTACTTGTAATGCTTATGTCATGTAAGCAAGGAAGGTTTGTTAGGTTCTCTAAACCTCATAAGCTAAATGGTAGGTCAGAAATATTCCAGATGAATCCATTCAAACACAGCTTTAATGTGATGTTTGAAGTAGTTGTAAAAAAAAAAGCTTCTTATTTTTTATACATTTAAAATAAGAAAACATATTATACTTGGCTGTTCTGTGCAATGAAATTGCACAGAGTGGTAGCTTACTACCTCTTCTCGAGTCTCCCATCAGAGCTTTTGGCTCCTCCTCTTCTCTTAGTGCCCTAACAGCAAGCTGTGTGCTGAGGGGGCAGTTGTGCAGGAAGACTCCTGACCCGAGCTGTGTGCATCCCTAGACTCGCACAGCGTGGCTCAGCCATGCCCCCCACTCCTACCTCACAGAAGTTAACTGACAGAAGCCTAGAAGTGTTTGGGGATGCCTGGGATGAAGGCATGGTATTGGTGAGAAATTGTATTAAGGTAAAAAAAAAAAAAAGTTTGCCTTTAAAACCACTTTAAAATCATAAGTACACATGTGTGAGTAAAGCTGGTATTATATTGCATAGCTTAATAACATTTCCAGAAAAAACTGGCAGGACATTCCATTGGACAGGGACAACATATGTCAGTCTGTAAATGAAGTCATTTTCAATATGAGTATTGCCAGACCATAGGATTCAATCTTATGGCTGTAAGAAACATAAGTATTGACAGTACATCAGGTTTTCTGTATGTGAAAGATCACAAGAACCCCACAGTAGGTGTGTGTATGAATGAATACTTCTGCTGCATTACAAACTAGTCCACAACAGGGATTCCTGATATAAGGTAAATGGGTGAACTGGTTCTCTGAGCAAAAAAAAAATAAAAAAAATATATATAAATAATATTATTTAGTACATATTTGCAATACATGCACATTTTTCCATGTTTTGTCTTTTTTTACAAATGCTGCAAGTACAGGAAACACGTGTTTGGCAGAAATCCAGTAAGCACTTAAAGTGGTTGTAAAAACCTTAGACATGAAAAATGAACAAAGCACATCCCGCTATAGTGTGTACTAGCCTAAATCCAAAGCCTCAAGTGTGGCTCGTCTCGGATCTGTCCTCTCTGCTGACATGAGTAACTTCTGACCATTTTTTCCAGACACAACAGCCAGCAGGGAAGACGGCTCACCCACCTCCAGCACACAGCAGGTGACTCATAGCCTTAGCTTTGTGTATTTTTCTAAGAGCATGTGTGGAGGGACGTGTGTCCCTCCACTCAGCTATCGGAGAACTCTGTGCTCTGGCTCTGCACTGTGTGTGATGTCAGATCCATGCCCCCCGTTACTAGAGCTGACAAAAGAAATCATTTGATCTGTGTTTTTAGAAGATCTACAGAAAAAAATGGCTGCGGATAAACCGGTACAACTTATGTAGACGGATATTTTTCTGTACTTGGTACTTTTAGGCTGGGTTCACACTTGTGCATTGCCAGACATCGCATGTGATTCTCGGTGCATTGCTGTGCATATCACATGCGATGTATGTGCGATGCAAATTCAGCAATACAGTTTTATGGCTGAAATCCCATCACGTTCGCACCAAAATGGTGCAGGACCCTTTTTTTGGTCCCTATTGGAATCGTATAGCATAGGTGTTCAGACCTATGCAATCCGATTCCACAGTTTGCATTGTGTTCTGCGAACCGATTCATTAACTTTATTTTGACACCCGCAGTGGTTCGCACATGTCAGTGTGAACTGCCTGCGAGTCAGATGCGATGCGGGAACCCACACAGGAATCCTGCTGGTTCCCCCATCTCACCAGTGTAAACCAAGACTAAACGAGATTAAACTTAAGGCCCGTACACACGATCAGACTTTTTGACAACAAACATGCAAATTGGCTGTTTTGGAGCAACATCCGACCGTGTGTTTTCGGTTTTCACCTGACTTTTGTTGGCTGTGCGAACGGACAAACTTTTTTGACAACATAAGTCTGATGGAGCAAAGTCCGATCGTGTGTACGCAAAACCATCGGACTTTTGTACAAGGTACAAACACGCATGCTCAGAGCCAATGCAAAAGATCAGACAACAATACAGAAGTTAGGTGGCACTGGAGTAATTGAACGTCCTCTTTTGAAATGTCGTCAGTACGTTGAAACGTCATTACGTTCGTGTTTGTTGCCTAAAAAGGTCTGATCATGTGTTTGCAATACAAACTTACGGCCAACGCCCTTTGTACAAAAGTCCACGGGAAAGTTTGTACAAAGTCTGATCCTGTGTATGGGGCTTTAGAAATATGTGCAGAGATATACTTCTGTTTTTGTTTTGTTGGTTTGTTTTTTGCTGTGGCATAGCTTTTTTTGCAGTTGGGTAGAGACTTTGTAAGACATTTTTCCTAAACAAGTACAATAAGTATATATTTTCTGAATTTTACAGATACCACCATTCTTATTATAAGGCATTATATGCCTTTAATTTGATTTAGAAAAGAAAATTGCATGGTTCCTTTGTACTTAATACAGAGACCCAGCATAACACTAAATCTAAATTAACATCTAAATGTTTTGTATACACAATGCTATATACAGTTGATGAAACCTAATGAGTTAATAAGTGTAAAACGGTTTACACTCTGTTACATCAACGTTAATTCACAGATATATGAAAAGCTAGCTTTCTAACAGGAGTATAAAATAAATCATTCTTAAATGTGGTGAGTGCTCAGTTCTTGTACAGGACAGCTAATCCTTAACACTCAGGAAGCCGGTCAATTAATCAGCAGATTCTGGACAAGTTCTATTCATCAGCAGATTTGGGACTGATGCTCTAGTGATCAGTGGATCCAGGCAAATTCAACGAACTGGTGTTTTCAAGTAAATACATTCTGAGGGGCCACATTATAAGCCCCAAGACTAGTGGCCACGGTTTTAAAAGGGAACCTGTCAGGGGAACAAAATATGAGATATCATGGCTGGCCTGTTTTTAAAAGTGCATGCTCCATAGCAGTAGTCCCTATTCTTACTATATTAAAGTGGTTGTAAACCCTTACAACCAACTTTGACCTACAGGTAAGCCTAGATTAAGGCTTACCTGTAGGTCCAAGAAATATCTCCTAAACCTGCACGGTTTAGGAGATATTTGCCGAAAGACATGCACCGCTGTCAGCGGCGTGCCGCGGTCAACGGCGATATGCTGCGAGTGGCGGCTCCTGTGCGCATGCGTGGGACTGACGTCATCGCGGCTTCGCCAAATGACAGCGGCGGAGCAGCGAGACCCACCGAGAAGATGGATGCGCCGGACTACAGGGGACAGCGGTGACTTCGCTGGCTCCTGTGTCAGGTAAGTGACACATAATGGGCTACTATGCGATGCATAGTAGTCCATTATGCTTTACCTTCGCAGGGGATGAAAGAGGAAGTAAACCCATCAGGGTTTACTTACTCTTTAATGAGTTTATTTAGAGTTCCAACAGCTGGTATGCACAAGCTTGCTACAGGTCAGTAACAAAGCTAGTAGTGAAGGATAGATACAGATGATAGCCCCAAAGCTTGCACCTTGAAAAATCAGCCACTGTCTTGAAGCCCCTAAAGTACCCTAAAGGTACAGGCCGACTTTGCCGCATTGAAAGGCCAATGGACAGGGGCATGTATTGTAAAATCTTGGATGAGAACCTTCTTCATCAGCCAGAACACTGAATATGGGTTAGTTGATGGGTCTTGAAGCATGACAATAACCCAAAACATACCGCCAAGGCAACAATGGAGTGGCATAAAAAGAAGCACATTCAGGTCATGGAGTGGCCTAGTCAGTCTCCAGACCTTAATCGAAAATATATGGAGGGAGCTGAAACTTCAAGTTTGCCAAGAGACAGACAAGAATCCTTAAAGCAGAACTCCAGGATTGGCAAAAAATCCCCCATTAGTACACCCCCCCTACGCAAAACACTAAACAGTTATTACATTTGTAAAATTCCATACTTTTGAAGAGAAAAGTCTAATTGAATTCTCAATAATTCAAAAAAATTCAGCAGCTATTCTGCCAAGAAGGAGTTGTTAGAACAGGAATTACATGATATCCTTCCATGATATCCTCTCCTCTCTCTCTCTCTCTCTACACCATAATCAAACTACATTTCCCATGAATTTTTGGGAATTGGAGGGAATGTGGGAGGGTACACTAGGCCTGTACATGTTAAATGTGAACAAGCCCACTTCAACATAAATCACACTCCCTCATTCCGCAGCCAGCCAGCTACACTACTCAGTAACAGGATAAAAAATAAGCCTCTAAATGCAGCAGCATTAGGACTTTTTTACCCAAAGGGTTAAAAAAAACCTTACTAGAGGTAGAAGTAAAAAGCTCATCATATGTGTAAAGAAGTCCAGCAGTAGGTGTAGTCCTAGGATGGTCAGGTCCGCAGCAAGGTGTTGATGCCAGCTGTCCAGCAGAGGGAAACCGCGTGACAGGAGACCAGTGGAGAGATAGCTGTGTTGTAGTAAACCAGCATGGAACGCTGAACTCGTGGATGTCACCTCAGATGCGCCCAGAACCAGCATGGAGCGCACGGGCCGGAAGTGACGTCTATTGGGCAGGACGTGTTTCAGAGTATCTGATAGGCTTCTTCTTCATGCCGATGGAGATGAGTCTTTGCTGGATCACAGATATAGGAAAATGGGTGTGACAAGGGGCGGGGTGCCAGCGATGTTAAACTGAGTTGTAAGCAAGAAATGAATACCAAGTGTCGGCTAAAACCACAATAAGGAAAGGAAGCGGGGAGATTGATAATAAAGTGGATAACCAATGTATAATGCCATAATACTAAATATTTAAAAAATACAAAAATAAGAATACAACTAAGAAACAATATATGGGACTACAAGTCCCGGTAACAGTGGGGATGCTACATGGCATATTTCAGCAATACCATATAAAAAAAAAATATATATATATATATATATATATATATATACAGTGGTGTGAAAAAGTGTTTGCCCCCCTTCCTCATTTCCTGTTCCTTTGCATGTTTGTCGCACTTAAGTGTTTCGGAACATCAAACCAATTTAAACAATAGTCAAGGACAACACAAGTAAACACAAAATGCAATTTGTAAATGAAGGTGTTTATTATTAAAGGTGAAAAAAAATCCAAACCATCATGGCCCTGTGTGAAAAAGTGATTGCCCCCCTTGTTAAAACATACTATAACTTTGGTTGTCCACACCTGAGTTCAATTTCTCTAGCCACACCCAGGCCTGATTATTGCCACACCTGTTCACAATCAAGGCATCACTTAAATAGGAGCTGCTTGACACAGTAAGGTCCACCAGAAGATCCTTAAAAGCTACACATCATGCCGAGACCCAAAGAAATTCAGGAACAATTGAGAAAGAAAGTAATTGAGATCTATCAGTCTGGAAAGGGTTATAAAGCCATTTCCAAAGCTTTGGGAATCCAGCGAACCACAGTGAGAGCCATTATCCACAAATGGCGAAGACATGGAACAGTGGTGAACCTTCCCAGGAGTGGCCGGCCGCCCAAAATTACCCCAAGAGCGCAGCGACGACTCATCCAAGAGGTCACAAAAGACCCCACAACAACGTCCAAGGAACTGCAGGCCTCACTTGCCTCAGTTAAGGTCAGCGTTCATGCCTCCACCATCAGGAAAAGACTGGGCAAAAATGGCCTGCATGGCAGAGTTCCAAGGAGAAAACCACTGCTGAGCAAAAAGAACATCAAAGCTCGTCTCAATTTCTCCACAACACATCTTGATGATCCCCGAGACTTTTGGGACAACATTCTGTGGACCGATGAGACAAAAGTGGAACTATTTGGAAGGTGTGTGTCCAAGTATATCTGGCGTAGAAGGAACACTGCATTTCATAAAAAGAACATTATACCAACAGTAAAATATGGTGGTGGTAGTGTGATGGTCTGGGGCTGTTTTGCTGCTTCAGGACCTGGAAGACTTGCCGTGATAAAAGGAACTATGAATTCTGCTGTCTACCAAGAGATCCTGAAGGAGAATGTCTGACCATCTGTTCGTGTACTCAAGCTGAAACGAACTTGGGTTCTGCAGCAGGACAATGATCCTAAACACACCAGCAAGTCCACCACCGAATGGCTGAAGAAAAACAAAATGAAGACTTTGGAGTGGCCTAGCCAAAGTCCTGACCTGAATCCTATTGAGATGTTGTGGTATGACCTTAAAAAGGCCGTTCATGCTCGAAAACCCTCTAATGTAACTGAATTAGGACAATTCTGCAAAGATGAGTGGGCCAAAATTCCTCCAGGACGCTGTAAAAGCCTCATTGCACGTTATCGCAAACGCTTGGTTGCAGTTGTTGCTGCTAAGGGTGGCCCAACCAGTTATTAGGTTTAGGGGGCAATCACTTTTTCACACAGGGCCATGATGGTTTGGATTTTTTTTCACCTTTAATAATAAACACCTTCATTTACAAATTGCATTTTGTGTTTACTTGTGTTGTCCTTGACTATTGTTTAAATTGGTTTGATGTTCCGAAACACTTAAGTGTGACAAACATGCAAAGGAACAGGAAATGAGGAAGGGGGCAAACACTTTTTCACACCACTGTATATATATATATATATATATATAATATAAAATAATTCTTGTTAGCTCATTATGTATATATTAGCATTGGGAGCATAGGGATAATGTAATGGTATATAAAGTATTAATTAAAATAGGATTTTTTTTTTAAAACGGCTTACCTGTAAAATCCTTTTCTTGAAATTACATCACGGGACACAGAGCTCTATTCATTACATCATGGGTTAGATAGCCACCTTCATGTGTTTGATTTTCCAGGACCTTGGAGAATTTACTGGGGCATCCTCTAGACTATGGGTCTCCAAACTTCTTACTTCAAGGGCCACATTGTAAATTTTAAACAAATTTGAGTGCCGAAAAAAATGTGTTAGTTATAATTGAAACTGCAGCAGCAGAATAGAAAAGAATTTGCCAGGCAACTGGCAGCGGTGCTGGATGGTGCTCCTGTATCCTTTGCCGGCATCATGCCCCGGGGCCTTGCACCTTTGCTCCCTTTAGCGTATCCCTATACATCTCTATCCCCAGAGTTCCCCTCACATTTGTGTCACCATCAGAGCCTCCCACTTATTTGTGTTTCCCCTTCATGGACCCCATCAAACACATTTATGTCCCCATCACAGCCACATGCACATTTGTGTCCCTCTCAGAGCCTCCTCACACACATTTATGTCCCCCTTAGAGCCCTCCCAGGCACATTTACATCCTCATCACAGCCCCCCATGTACATTTAGTGTCCCCTTCAGAGCCCCCCCCCCCCCCCCCGTATTCATTTATTTCTCTGCTCAGCGTCTCCCATGTACATTTGTGTCCCCTTGAGAGCCCTCCACTTACTTTTTTTGTCGCCCTCAGAGCCCCCACATGTACTACTTTTTTTTTTTTTTTTGTTCCCCTCAGACCCCCCCATGTACTTTTTTTTTTGTCCCCCTCAGAGCCCCCCATGCACATTTATGTCCCCATCACAGCCCGCTCACACACATTTATGTCCTTATCACAGCTCCCCATGTACATTTAGTGTCCCCCTCAAAGCCCCCCCATGTACAGATTTATGTCTCTGCTCAGAGCCCCCCACATACACTTGTGTCCCCTTGAGAGCCCCTCATGTACACTTGTCTCCCCTTGAGAGCCCCTCATGTACATTTGTGTCCCCTTGAGAGCCCCTCATGTATATTTGTGTCCCCTTGAGAGCCCCCCATGTACTTTTTTTATCCCCCTCGGAGCGCCCCTATGTACTTTTTTGCCCCCATGTAAATTTATGTCCCCCTCAGAGCACCCCCATCATGTCCCCTCACACACATTTATGTACCCTTCTGAGCCCCCCGAACATTTTTTCCTCATCACAGCCCCCCGTGTACATTTTATGTCCCCCTCATAGCCCACCATGTACTTTTTTTTTTTTTTTTTTTTTTTTTTTTTGTCCCCCTCAGAACCCCCCAAGCACATTTGCCTCCCCATCAGAAATCTCTAGCTTGTGCTTCTGAAATATCTGATATGGTGCACCTCACAGCTCTGGTCCTGCGATTTACATAGGCACCCTGTGTAAAAGACGTTGTAACAAAAGGACTCTAATGAAGTACTCCATCGGTTGCTAGGTGGTCCTAGCAACCAATAGCACAGTACGGTGTCGGGAGGGGCAGGCTTTGTAAGTTTGCAGGACTTGCTCTGTACAGTGCGGGGGGAATGGAGTATGCAGCGAACGTCCCCCAACCCAACAAAGTTTAAAGAGAACGGTCCCTGAAGTGAGAGTGGTCTGCAGGCCATATTTTGGAAATCCCTGCTCTAGACTCATAAGTATATTTATATAGTGGCACCATCTTATTGACTATGGACTTCCAGAAATCAACTGTAGGGGCTTGAGGGGATTTCCAGTTGAGTAATATAGATTTGCGGGAAAAAAATAGTAGCAAGCCTAGCTAGGTTTTCATGGCTCTGGACATCCTCGGAATCTAACTCCAGGACGGCCCCACGCCAGCACAATAAAGGTTTCTCAAGTCCACCATGTATCGTAGGTTGAAGGGCTTTGTATATAGTAGAGAGAGGTTTCATCAGGGAGTCATTCCGCAACAGAGATTTCATCCCCCAAAGCATAAAGGAGACAGGTTGAGTAGAGAATTATGAGTGAAAAGCATGGCGCAATTAACTTCCAGAAATCAGAAACCTTCTTCCTTAGTGTCTTTGGTAAATAATATTGGTGAATACACAAATATAAGTGAAATGTGAAACAAAATGTATACTTTTGAAAAAAATTGCAACAAAATAGCATAATCGCGACATCACAATCTTATAATAAAATCGCGTAAGTGCAAACAAAGTCTGAAATCTTCCTTCTTATTGTCCTTAGTGAATAGTATTGGTGGATCATATATAGATATCAATTGCATAACATCAAACACTTGTGCCTAGATGTACTCTAATAACAGTGCAAATAAATGTGAAACGCCATGTGTACTGTGAAAAAATCGCAACAAAATGGCATAATCGCAAAAAACAGTCGCAGCATAAATCGCATAAACCGAAAAAAATCCTTAAAAGTGCAGCATGTATAAGCAATTCATAGGTGAGTCCATGTAATTAGGATAATCTGTAATCAAAAAAGTGCTGATGCTTCGGTGCGCCCCACCACCTCTCAACGAATGTGCTCACCTCTATCTTTGACCTCTATTACTAGGTCAAGTTTTGCCGACCCCTATATGCTGGGGTATGCAGGGTGGGCTCCTCTGATGTCCTCCTCCTCGTTTGTTTCACTGTATATCCAGTAGAGCTGCATAATTAATTGTCAGGAATCGTTAGCGCGATCTTGACTAAAGTGTTGCACAATTCTATGCAAAGAATTCTCTCTGCTCTTCTGAAGCCACAGCCTTCAAAAGAAAGGAAGAGAAAAACTGTGAATCTGCCAAGAATCAAAGCATTCTTTATCAGTTGATAAACATTGTAACAATTTGTCAATCCCCACTGGAGAGATGTCCCCCCCCCCCCTTTTTTTTTTTTTTTCCTTTTCTAAAGAAACAACAGGAAGAGAGCAAATCCCATTATTTAAAGCTGTCTTTGGATCCCCAGTGGAAGATTTTTGGCCATTGTTTTTGTTGACCACTGTAAACTTATCTCTCACTTTCTGTCCCTGTTAAAAAGTATCATTGGAACAGGATGCAGGGTGAATCTCCCCAAAGGATGCACAGAAATGAAAATCTGACAGATTCTAACCCTTTCCCACCATCAAAAATATAAAAAGACGTTTTGGCTAGAGTTGGGCATTAAAGTGGAGTTCTTCCCTAAAGTGGAACTTCCTCTCATCAGAACCCTCCGCTGCCACAGTTGGCACCTTTCAGAGGGGAGGGGGGTGCATTTATTAAAAGTCAGCAGCTGTAGTATTTATAATTAATAATAAAATTAAAATTAATATTTTTTTTTCGGCTGGACTCCCTCTTTAAGATTAGGTTTTTAGTTAGGGGGGAAAATATCAAGTGTTAAGAGTGTGAAATAAGAAAAAGGTAGCTAGGTTCAAGGTTAAAAAGATACTTATGCAATTCATTTTCATTGTTTTCATTGCAAAAAGTCCTGGACTTAAAACTACTAACATTGAAATGTAATGCACTGGCATTTGCAGCATATTTCCTTTTAAAATGATGGGTGAAATACCCACCATCCTGAAAAATCTCTGCCAAGATGCTACAGAAATTTGATCTGCTTATTTCTACTTGTATAAAAGATTTGGGAATGACTAATAACATGAGTCAGCCTGAAATTGGGTCATTAGCGTATAGCACATGCCAGAACTCCAAGGTTTCTTAAGAGTAGGGTAAAAAAAAAAAGTGTACATCTACAGCATAGGAGTACTTCCTACTAGCCACATTTATTTTAGGGACATATATAATTAAAATATTACAGTGGTACAAAAAAAATCACAAGAACACTATACGAAAAAGGAGTTAACCTTGAAAGAAATCTCAATTTCAAATACAGCTGCAAAAGTTGATTGGCAATTCGCATTTTGTAAATTAAGCAATGAAAATTCTATGGTTGCAGGGCTCATGGTCAAAGGGATGAATGTTTGTGTTTTAGCTGCTTGTGCAAAAAAAAAAGAACCGTCAGGTACTCTTCTGAAAACAACTTTGACTGACTTACAAAAGTGTCCTTCAACAAAAGAAGAAACAGCACTTTGTCATAGTATGAAAGTGAACAAACAAGATGCAGAATGTGGGTGTAAGTAGCTGTGTGGAAATACTATAGTCCTATTGTATTATTAATGGTCATACATTGACTTAACAGGTTGCTAAGTACCCCAAAAATCACAGTAGAATATAATTGACACCTCTGTGATCAATTATCTGCAGACGTGTTGTAAGCTATCGGCATCCAAAGATGGAATTAATGACAGAGCTGCTATTCACTTGTATCCAAGAGCAACACATGAAGGAACATTAGCAGAAAGCCACAAACCATTGAACCTGAGCAATGCAAAGACATTTTATTATGGAATGTTTTATGTTTGAAAACAGCAAATGGATGCCTTTTAAACTGCAATGTTGGTTGAAAACCATCAAAGGGTCAGTCAACCCAAAACATATACTTTGGTAGATGCTGGAGAGTTAAAGCAGTATTAATCCCTAAAACAAAACTTAAATATATTTATATATTGCCACTTACCAATCATCAAATGTGGTGGCTGCATTCCTTTTCTTTCTTTAGTCCTCGTGCACATAGGGCATTTAAAAAAAAATGAGCTGCAAGGCCAGTCAGGAAAAAGTGTCATTAAAAACGTGCTTTTAGCCACATTTTGCACAAGCATTAATAGGCGTTTATCCACGTTCGCGCTTAAAAGCTTTTTTTTTTTTTTTAAAGACTCCCTGTTCTATTTTCCACTCCCAAATTTTCTACAATGCATATAAATAAATATGTTATAATCGTCATTACTCTGCTCCATTTTGGTTGGGGAGAGAGTATCTGAGAGCATCTGCGAGTATTTGAGTATTTGATTAATGTAATGGATCCTGATGTTCGGAAAATCGACGAGACCATCCTGATTGCATTACGGAGGAGGAGAGGGAGACAGGTGGAGGAGGAGAGAAGCAGCCATCGTCATCGTTTCTGGAAGCATCCTATTATATCCCAGAGTCTCTTTTCGAGGTACTTTTCAAATTTGCATACCCAACTACGCATGCATCCAGAAAGTTTTTTTCAACTTCTCGGATGTTCATTTCTTCATTTGATGACCTGCTGGAGAGGCTCAGACCAAGGCTGGCAAGAATGAACACTTGGGTGCAAACAAGTGTGTATCCGGAGGAGCGGCTGCTTGTGACAATCGGGTATTTTACATTTTTGTTATCCTGAAAGCCAAGGTAATGCCCGTGTCATTTGCAAGTCGGCTTTTGGACATCGCCTACATGAAAGATGCCTTCACATTTCACCCAGCAGGCCTCTACATTGTACAGAAGAACCCAGTCCAGTCTCGGTCATGATAGCAGATGAGGCCTTTGGACTGGCAGAAAATCGAATGAGGCCATACAGTGGCTACGGTCATAGCCAGAAACAAAAATTATTCAATTATCGACTCAGCCATGCCCCCCTCCCCCGGTTGTTGAATGTGTCTTCAGCATCTGCACCACAAAGTGGAGAGTACTCCTGTCATGCATGCATCTGGACATTGAAAATACCATTAAAGTGATACTGGCCTGTTGTGTAAATTTCATAACTTTCTGCAGGACAAGGAGAGAGGCACTGTTGAACTGGAGCCACATAATCCAAGTCAACATGTTCAGTTTATGGACTTGCGTTCAACTGCACGTGTTATGACCATCTGCAATTGGTTAATTTATTTTTTTATTTTATTTTTTAAACATTAGTTAATTTTTTCGTATCACCGGAGACAAAAGTACAGGATCAATACGTGTAATATATTTTGTTTATGCATTAACTCTGCTTACTTCCTTTAACCACTTTCAGACCGGACCAATTTGCTGGTCAAAGACCAGACCGCTTTTTGCGATTCGGCACTGGGTCGCTTTAACTGACAATTGCGTGCGACGTGGCTCCCAAACAAAATTGACGTCCTTTTTTTCCCACAAATAGAGCTTTCTTTTGGTGGTATTTGATCACCCCTGCGGTTTTTATTTTTTGCGCTATAAACAAAAATAGAGCGACAATTTTGAAAAAAATTCATTATTTTTTACTTTTTGTTATAATATCCCGCAAAAATATATAAAAAAAACATTTTTTTTCCCTCAGTTTAGGCCGATACGTATTCTTCTACATATTTTTGGTAAAAAAAATCGCAATAAGCGATTATTGATTGGTTTGCGCAAAAGTTATAGCGTTTACAAAATAGGGATAGTTTTATAGCATTTTTATTAATAATTTTTTATTATTTTTTTTTTTACTAGTAATGGTGGCGATCAGCGATTTTTATTGTGACTGCGACATTGTGGGGGACCCATCGGACATTTTTGACACATTTTTGGGACCATTGTCATTTATACAGTAATCACTGCTATATAAATGCAGTGATTCCTGTGTAAATGACACTGGCAGTGAAGGGGTTAACCAGTGGGTGGCAGTGTAGGGGTTAAGTGTTCCTAGGGGCATGTTACTAACTGTGGGGGGGTTGGGCTTTCATTTAGTGAACACTGATCTCTGCTCCAATCACATGGAGCAGAGATCAGCGTCACTAGTTGCTAGGCAGAATGGAGAAATGTTGTTTACAATGGCACTTCTCCATTCGGCCGCTCCATGAGACAATCGCGGGGATGCCCTCGGCGATCGAGTCCGCGGGTCCCGCGACCGGACTCACGGGGGTCCCGACCAGAGCGGCAGGGCGGCAAATTTAAAGGGACGTACATGTACGCCCATTTGCCTGCCCGTGCCATTCTGTCGACGTACATCGTCGTGCGCTGGTCGGCAAGTGGTTAACAAAAGTTTTTTCTTTGAATACATTTTTTTCTAAGGTGCCTTTTTGTCTTTTTATTTCTCTTGTGGCTCTTGGCACTAAGTAAAAAAAAATACAATTGGCTTCTTCCAGTGAATCCCCCCCCCCATGTGCGAGGCAAGTGTATACAGTTTCCTTTGGAGTCTGCATACATTTACCCCACACAGAGGAAAACTTGTCCTTTTACTATAATGTACAATACACATTAAGATGTACTTGTTAACCCCCACGCTGAAGTAAAAATTGACCAGTGCTGTAGTGCATCATAGCAACTAAAAGATAAAATTGGATACAACACGACAACATTATCTGTTCAATACAAAAAACATGAAATTGAATAGGACTTTGTGCCTTCTAGGTTATATTAAACACCAACTCAGTGAATGTGAAATTACATACAGTTTTATTTTATATCGAAAGACATTAAAACCATATATGTTATAAACATATTCACACATGTGACGGCCATGGTAGTATATCTTTAGGCCTTAGGATTCCATATATTGGCCAGTGCATTTCACAGGCTGCCCGCTTCATCAGGGCCTTGAATCCTCTAAAGTCTAGAAGGTACTGTAATTGATTGCAAACATTCATTAGGACATTTATACATTTTATTATTGCAGTGTTATCTTGTGATTAAAGGACATATTTGAATATTATTTTAAATTCATAATGTAGTATTTTACATTCATTTATGATTTTAAAGTATGCAGATGGTATATCCAACGTAGGTATCCTAAACAGAGGAATTAATAAATTATTTTATACTAAACTAAATGTTTGTGAATATTATAGTTACCTGTATAATCAATGTGTGAGACACTGTTATCACCTAGTCAGCCAAGTCCATGGGGAACACAACTCAATCCTCTAAAGTCCATCAATATTTGCAGATATTGTCAGATGTATAAATCTGTATATTGGCATACCAAGTTCAAAAGAGGAACATGATGTTTAGATTAAGTTGAATAGTGTAAGGGAAGCAAATGGGGAAACAAGAGGGTGGGAAAGGAGGGGTAAGGGGATGGGGGGGGGGGGGAGAATTGGGAGGGGATGGAAAAAAGGGTGCGATCGGAGGATGAAAAGGGAAGAGGGGGCCAAAGAGAAAGGAGGGAAGCTTGACACGGCTAAACACTGTAATCAGAGTTAACATGCATTTAGGAGCGTCAAGCATTTTTACAGCTCTCATGCTGGTCTTCTGAACACGCTGGCCATTGTTTTTTTTTTTTACAGCTTCTAAACGCCTATTCCACTAATAGCTTCTAAAAGCCAGAATGTGAATGGACACATAGCATAACATGGAGCGTTTTGAAGCTGCAAGCAAAAAAAGAAAAAAAGCCTGACGCTCCTAAAAGCATCAGTAAAAATGCCCTGTGTGCATGAGGACTTTTTACCTTTATTTTCACCTGGTGACATGGCCAGTAACACACTTCCTGTCAGTGTCTCCACCCTGGAGGAGCAAAGGAGACACCATTGGGTAACGGCATTGTCATTCGGTGAGATAGTAGCCTTATTCCGCGTACACACGTAGCGGACTATCCGGCGGACTTTCCGAACGGGCTACTTTCCCACACACGCCACTTTTTCAGCGGACTTATACTGCGTACTAAGTCCGCCGGACTACCCGCCGTACTTTTGAAATGAACGGATTCGCCCACACACGCGGAGGAAAGTCCGCTCATTTTGAGCGCGTCTCCAGGTAGGCGGGGCCCGCAAAGGATGCGTCGCTGGCCCCGCCACCTGGTATGGACTTAAAGAGGAACCCCAACGACGAAAAAATCGGAGTGGGGGTCCCCCCAGGTCCACATCAGACCCTTGTCCGAGCACACTACCCAGCCGGCCAGGAAAGAAGGGGATGAGCGAGCGCCCCCCCCCCCCCCTCCTGAGCTGTACCCCCCACCCCAAAGCGCCTTGTCCCCATGTTGATGAGGACAAGGGCCTTTTCCCGACAACCCTGGCCGTTGGTTGTCGGGGTCTGTGGGCGGGGGGCTTATCGGAATCCGGGAGCCCCCTTTAATAAGGGGGCCCCCGGATACCGGCCCCCCCACCCTATGTGAATGAGTATGGGGTACAATGTACCCCTACCCATTCACCTGTAAAATAAAGTACACAAGGGTTAAAATAGTTTATTGCACAGCTCCGGGGGTCTTCTCGCCGGACTCCTCCTCCATCTTCTTCTAGCTCTTTTGCTAGCGGAGGAGCCCGGCTTTCTTCCTCACCGCCACCCTCTTCTTCTGACTTCGGGGGTCTTGTCCCCCTCTTCGGTTCTTCTGCTGGGCCACCGCGCCTTCTTCTAGCTCTTTTACAGGCGGTGGCCCAGTCTTCTGTCGCCGCTTTCGCAATCTTCTGTTCTCTTCAGATGTTGCCTCGTCGCTCTCTCTGCTCACAATGACGGGGACAAGGCACGCAGCGACTTATATAGGGACATCCACGGATGATGTCCCCGCCTATTATGATGTCACATAAGTCTGGGACTGTGACACCATAATGGGCGGGGACATCATCCGGTGATGTCCCTATATAAGTCGCCACGCGTCGTGTCGGTGCCATTGTGAGCGGAGGATGCGACAAGGCAACATCTGAAGAGAAGAACAGAAGACTGCGAAAGCGGCGACGACAGAAGACCGGCCACCGCCTGTAAAAGAGCTAGAAGAAGGCATGGTGGCCCAGCAGAAGAAGAAGAACCGAAGAGGGGGACAAGACCCCCAAAGTCGGAAGAAGAGGGCGCCGACGAGGAAGAAAGCCGGATTCCGATAAGCCCCCCGCCCGCAGACCCCGACAACCAACGGCCAGGGTTGTCGGGAAGAGGCCCTTGTCCTCATCAACACGGGACAAGGTGCTTTGGGTTGGTGGGGGCCGAGCGCCCCCCCCCTCCCCAAGGCACCCCCCATGTTGAGGGCACGCGGCCTGGTATGGCTCAGGAGGGGGGGGGGGGCGCTCGCTCGTCCACCCTTTCCTGGCTGGCCGGGTAGCATGCTCAGACAAGGGTCTGATGTGGACCTGGGGTTCCCCTTTAAGTCCATACCAGGTGGCGGGGCCAGTGACGCATCCTTCGCGGGCCCCGCCTACCTGGAGACGTGCTCAATATGAGCGGACTTTTCTCCAGGCGGGAAAAGTCCGTTCATTTACAAAAGTACGGCGGACTGGCATACGCACGACCGGATTGTCCGCCAAAATGCAAGTCCGGCGGGAAGATTGGAGTGCAAAACTACTTTCTAAGTCCGCCGTACTTTCGGGTAAAAAAAAGTCCGCCGGAGGCTACACACGGGGGGATTGTCCGGCGGACTTGAGTTTGCCGGACTTTTCCACCCGATTGTTTGATTGTGTGTACGCGGCATTAGATGCAGAAGCAAGTTTAGATGGACTTGACTAACAAATTAAAACAGAACATCACTCTAAAAGGGGAAATTTCACTTGATGCCATCCACTCACTCCTCTTCTAATTATGGCACTTTTTTGGGAAGGTCGGAGAGCAGGGGTACCCGAGGTAGCTGCTCCCACCTCCAGTCAGATTTCTGCTGCAATCCTCCGGAAGTTCTCACCTCCCCCTGTAGTCACCTGGGACATGTCACGGGTCCCAGAAGACTGTGGCACTATAAAAAAAAAATGCAGCGCGGCTTTCACTTGCGCAGTGAGCAGTTGCTATGAAGCTGCAAGGATTCACAGCCAACTACCCACAGTAAACATACGAGCACTGGTGTCATAAACAGGTGTGCCCAGAAATATGTGGTCTGCCACAGAGAATACCATACACAAGTAAAGTATAAAATACTATAATTTATTTAAAAATAAGTAAGTAAAGGTAAATGCACCTCCAATTTACCAAAACTGTGTAAATCAAACCAGATAACCAAACAAATAGTGACACCCAATGAACAACTGCCCAAACCAAGTACATACAGGAAAACAGGATCAGCGAAGCATGGTTATAACAGAGCCAGGGTCATACATGGGAGGTCAAGCAGATGGAGCTGGGAACAAGACAGGACAAAGAGAGGGTAACTGAAGACAGGGCGAACAGGTAGGAAGGGATCAGACTGCAGGCTCGGGGATAGGGTCCAGGATCAGGATGCAGGAATGCCGGTCAGGAGCACATGGAGACAAACACCAAGGCAGGAAGGAAGAGCATAGGTAGGGCTTAAATACCCATCCTGCAACAAGCATCAGGTGATGACTGATTACATGAGATGATCTGAGCTTCTTGCTGCTGAGGGACACTGTCAGGTCACCTTGAGGCCAGGTGACAGGTGCACACTGTAGGGTTGGGGATGCACCGCAAGGCTGTGGGCCCTACGGCTGACGGCTGCAGACGGGGGACAGATCCCACTGGGGTAAGAGCGTAAGATTCCCCGGGGCGCGGAGTCTAAGAGCCAGCTGGTGTTCACCAGAGCTTCGAGTGGTGAAGATGGTCTTGGCTGCAACTGGCTCCAGGTCGCGACCCCCAGGGTCCCCCAGCTCACACCCACAGTAGGTAACAGGAGGATAGGGATGGTGAGGGACAAAGCCAAGGTCGGGGCCACAAGCAGAACAGAATAGTCGGGTACACGCCAATAGGTCAGGGTCACAGGCAAGCAGGGATGGTCAGAACACGCCAAGGTCGGTAACGGAAATCGGAAGCAGAGCACACGACAGGAAACAGGAAGCTAATACACAAAGGTTGATCAGCAGGATAGGCTAGCAGTGCAAAGGTTAATATAGTGTAGTCTGATAGGGGCTAGGGTGGAGCCATTCCAGAGGAAGGAAATAAAAGCAGTCAGGTGAAGCTCGGCTGGTCTCTAGAAATGAACACATGCAGACAGGTAAGGAGAACAACTCTAATGCATAACCATGACAGACACCCACTGGTGGACACCGGAACTGCACCCTGTAGATCTGGGAGCCACAGTGCTACCAGCAGGTGAACCCTTTCCTGACAGCTGGGGACCTGAAGAAGTTTAGGGTGAACATGGCGCTGGACCCCTGGACAGATTAGTGTCCGTTTTAATAAAAGTCAGCTGTTACAGTATTTTTATCAGACTTACTGTGGGCCTTCTTGGTTAAACCAGTCCTATACATGTCATAACTGTATGGCCGCTGGGTATGTCGCAATCCACTGCAGCATCATTTGCTACATACAGTAAGCAGTGTCGTCTTCCGGAGGGGTAGGAGCAACTTTTTCTGCTCCATCATTCAGAAGCCGCCTTGTAATTTGTCAATGAATATTAGGCAGACTCAGATTGGGAGAGGTGGAAAGGAGGATCAAATGGTGTCACAATCTCCACATCAGCCAATCTGAACCTGCCTAATATTCATTGACAAAAATAAAAAGCGGCAGTTTGAGTGGTGGAGGAACGAGCACAAGCAATGCTCTTTTGTTCCTGTCTGCAGAGGGAAGTTCCTCCTACCCCTCTGGTAGAAGACCCTACTGTATGTAGTGAATGTCCAAACTACTGTAGGAGTGTCTGTCAGGTCCAAAATCTGTTGCAGTATGGGCAAATGTGTCATGGATGTTTACAATGCTTAGTTAATGCTCTGCAAGGCTATAAAATGGCAAATAAGGTTATTTTACATAACCAAGTATACTATTCTTTTGTCTTACTTCTAGGAACTCTTTCTGTGTGACTCTCCTGGAAAGGCAATGTTTTTTGAGATGACAGAAGTGTTGGTAAGTGTTTTTTTTTTTTTTTCTCCTTTTCATCGTTAATAAAAATGAAAGATGGATGACAAAAATTAGTCTTAGTAGTAGATAGTATTGTACGTGTAGGATCTAGAGCAGGGATGCTCAACCTGTGGCTCTCCAGCTGTTGTGAAACTACAAGTCCCATCATGCCTCTGCTTTTGGGAGTCATACATGTACTTTTCAGCCTTGCCATGCCTCATGGGACTTGTAGTTCCGCAACAGCTGGAGAGCCACAGGTTGAGCACCCCTGATCTAGAGCAACTTTTGCATATCTCCCACTTCAGGGAGAACCTGAACTGTGGTGCACGTAGTGTGCTGCTGAAAAAAGGGTGTGGTCACATTTTGATGAATATTAGGTGTGGCCTAATGGTCTGATTAGAAATCACACATCAACACCACCTGGGAATTATCCCATAATAAATTCACCCATTGCATATACTGTTCCTCCTCTCTGTACACACTGCCCCCTTCCCTCTGAACATCACAGCCTGGATCTTCGGAACATCGGGATGGTAGTTATGTGATTGATGTGTGGGATCACAGGTGATGTGAACACAAGAAGAAACAATGTCGCAGATCTCAGTTCCTAATTACCTGGTTTGAGCCTCTTCTCTAAAGTTTCATAGGATTGAGAAATTTGATTGCTTCATGAAAAGAATAGTTATGTAATAAGCTGGACCATTAATAACATAACTATGGTCTAAATAAGAAGAGGTTGCATGAAAGAGGTACCGACTATGCTTACTGCAATAAATAAGCTTACAAGTGGCTTTCCAACTTTCTATTCTCTTTTCTTTTTTTTCTTTTTTGTCATATTTGTACATACAAGCACTGCTATTAGGGCCCCTGTTCAAAGTTTTTTTTTTTGTCATGTGCTTTCAACACATTGGGGAAGATTTACTAAAACTGGAGCACTCAAAATTTTGTAATTCTCAAATTTGGTTTCCAGCATTTTGTGGCCTCAAAGAACTTTTGGAGGGAAGAAGCCTCCAACCGAACATCCAGGTCTTACTGGGGACCAGCAGCCTAAGTGTGCACACAGCCTTTATAATCATAGGCTTGGGCATAGCTCAGAACTCCCATTAGGAGACTGGTGTGCTCCCCTCAGGAGACAGTACTCCATGCTGGAGTCAAGAGGTTCCTTGTCTAAAAGATTGGGAGAGTCGAAATGGCTGAGCAATTCTAGAGGACTGAGAGAACCTAGAGGAATGGGAGAGTCCTAGGGGCTGTGAGATAGGTGCATGAACACTGAGGGGTTGTGCAAGATGTTCTGTGGAACCCTACCAGAGGCCTGGAACCGAAGCCTAAGCAGGAGTAAGCCTGTGCACTGATGGTGAAAACCCCTGTGTGGGACAACCTGATGTAAGGAACTTTTGTTTTATTTAAAAACATGTTTTTTTATGATGTTTTTATTTGTTTTATTAAAAAAATAAATAAAAGTGAGCCATCAAGACCTGAAAATGCACTTCCTGATTGGCGTGAGCTCACTAACAAGCTCTACACAATTGAGTTAGATTCCCATTATCAGACCAGGTAATATGGTCCCCACAGAAGCCAAATCTTCCTATCAACATTTTGGAACTGAGAGCCATAAGACTGACTCCTCCCACCCTGGACCCCTCTCCTACACAGTCACCCATTAGGGTGCAGTCAGACAACACCACAGCTGTGGCCTGCATAAACCACCAGAAGTTAGGCAGCCAAGAACAAAGCTAGCCTGATTATCTCCTAGGTGTCAAGCCATATTCCAACACTCTCTGCTATTTACATACTGGGAGTGGAAAATTTACATGCTAACTTCCTGAGCCAGCAAAGTCTGGTCTCAGAGGAGTGGACCTTCCACCCCAAGATCTTCCTGATGGGAAACACCAAATATGTGGACATCATGGTCTTCAGATTCAACAAGTTTTTGGTCAGGCCCAGGGATCCTTTGGCTTTCGCAGTGGATGCCCTGGTGATCTCTTGTTCTCAGTTCAGACTGGTATATGCATTCCCTTCAGTGAATATTCTCCCTCAACTAATCTAAGGCCGCGTACACACGCGCGGACTGTTTGCCCAACCTTGTTCGTCAAACAGTTTCGGCAAACAGTCCGCTCAAAATTTGCATGAGCGGACTTGCCCACACACGAGCGGACTGTTTGACGAACAAGGTTGGGCAAACAGTTCGCTCAACTTTTGAAATGAACGGACTCGCCCACGTAAGGAGGAGGCAAATCCGCCCATTTCGAGCGCGTGTACAGGTAGGCGGGGCCCGCGAAGGAGACGTCGCGGGCTCCGCCGCCTGGAATGGGCTTAAAGGGGAACCCCAACGCCGAAAAAAATCGGCGTGGGGGTTCCCCCCAAGTCCACACCAGACCCTTGTCCGAGCACGCTACCCGGCCGGCCAGGAAAGGGGGGCGAGCGAGCGCGCCCCCCCTCCTGAGCCGTACCAGGCCGCGTGCCCTCAACATGGGGGGTGCCTTGGGGAAGGGGGGGCCGCGCGGCCCCCCCACCCCAAAGCACCTTGTCCCCATGTTGATGAGGACAAGGGCCTCTTCCCGACAACCCTGGCCGTTGGTTGTCGGGGTCTGCGGGCGGGGGGCTTATCGGAATCCGGGAGCCCCCTTTAAGAAGGGGGCCCCCGGATACCGGCCCCCCACCCTATGTGAATGAGTATGGGGTACAATGTACCCCTACCCATTCACCTGTGAAATAAAAGTACAAAAAAAAACACAACACATGGAAAAAATATTTTATTGCACAGCTCCGGGGGTCTTCCGTCTTCGGGGGTCTTCTCGCCGGACTCCTCCGCTATGTGTGTGTAGCTCTTTTACTAGCGGAGGAGTCCGGCTTTCTTCCTCCCCGCCGCCGGCCTCTTCTCCCGACTTCGGGGGTCTTGTCCCCCTCTTCGGTTCTTCTGCCGGGCCACCGCGCCTGGTCCGGTGGCCCGGTCTTCTGTCGCCGTCTTCCGTTCTTCTGTCGCCGCCTTCGGTTCTTCTGCCGGGCCACCGCGCCTTCTTGTAGCTCTTTTACAGGCGGTGGCCCGGTCTTCTGTCGCCGCCGCCGCCGCCTTCCGTTCTTGTTCTTCTTCTTGTTCTTCTTCTTCTTCTCCTGGAGATGTTGACTCGACGAGCTCTCCGGCCGGAATGCCAGGGACACGCTCGGCTGCCACTTATATAGTGACAATGGGGCGGTGTCACATGGTATATGTCACATGGGTTGGTCACATGGTGACCCCGCCCCCTTACGATGTCATAGTCCCCATGTGACATCAACCCATGTGACCAACCCATGTGACATATACCATGTGACACCGCCCCATTGTCACTATATAAGTGGCAGCGGAGCGTGTCCCTGGCATTCCGGCCGGAGAGCTCGTCGAGTCAACATCTCCAGGAGAACAAGAAGAAGAACAAGAAGAAGAACAAGAACGGAAGGCGGCGGCGGCGACAGAAGACCGGGCCACCGCCTGTAAAAGAGCTACAAGAAGGCGCGGTGGCCCGGCAGAAGAACCGAAGGCGGCGACAGAAGAACGGAAGACGGCGACAGAAGACCGGGCCACCGGACCAGGCGCGGTGGCCCGGCAGAAGAACCGAAGAGGGGGACAAGACCCCCGAAGTCGGGAGAAGAGGCCGGCGGTGGGGAGGAAGAAAGCCGGACTCCTCCGCTAGTAAAAGAGCTACACACACATAGCGGAGGAGTCCGGCGAGAAGACCCCCGAAGACGGAAGACCCCCGGAGCTGTGCAATAAAATACTTTTTCCATGTGTTGTGTTTTTTTTTGTACTTTTATTTCACAGGTGAATGGGTAGGGGTACATTGTACCCCATACTCATTCACATAGGGTGGGGGGCCGGTATCCGGGGGCCCCCTTCTTAAAGGGGGCTCCCGGATTCCGATAAGCCCCCCGCCCGCAGACCCCGACAACCAACGGCCAGGGTTGTCGGGAAGAGGCCCTTGTCCTCATCAACATGGGGACAAGGTGCTTTGGGGTGGGGGGGCCGCGCGGCCCCCCCTTCCCCAAGGCACCCCCCATGTTGAGGGCACGCGGCCTGGTACGGCTCAGGAGGGGGGGCGCGCTCGCTCGCCCCCCTTTCCTGGCCGGCCGGGTAGCGTGCTCGGACAAGGGTCTGGTGTGGACTTGGGGGGAACCCCCACGCCGATTTTTTTCGGCGTTGGGGTTCCCCTTTAAGCCCATTCCAGGCGGCGGAGCCCGCGACGTCTCCTTCGCGGGCCCCGCCTACCTGTACACGTGCTCGAAATGGGCGGACTTTCCGAGCGGGAACAGTCCGCTCATTTCGAAAGTACAGCGGACAAGCCCACACACGGGCGGACTGTTCGCTCAAACACAGTTTCAGCGGACAGTTTTTCGGAATTTCCGAAAGACTTTGTCCGTCCAACTGTCCGCTGAAACTGTCCGCTGAAAGCCTACACACGAGCGGACTGTCCGCCCAAACACTGTTCAGCGGACAAGGTTGGGCGAACAGTCCGCCCGTGTGTACGCGGCCTTAGGGTAATTTTTAGGCCTACTCACGCTACTCAGCGCTATGTGACTAATAAAGTTAATCAAAAAAATACAACAATCACGTGAATGATGTCAATCAACTCAATGATGCATAAAAAGCAGCCGCTATAAAATTCACATAAATGCATAAACTTATAGTAAAAAGGATAGTCCAAAAGCATAATCTTGTGCACTCCTGTCAGTCGTTAAAGCATGACCGGCATTCATATGTATTTAATCTTATAAGCAACAGTTGGTGATAAAAATTCTGATATTAGGTGGTAGTCTTAGTTGATGTTAATAAGCGTGCACCATACACCAAGACCCACACCGCGTGAGTCACTCCCCTAGGGGTTAAAACTCGCCATCGAGTATATCACAAGCCTTGGAAAGTCAAAGGCATGTCATCCGAATACCAAGGGTTGCAAATCACTCCATGGGTAATTAATCATGTAAAGAAAAGCTCCACATAGCTTTATCCCATTTAGACATTTTATAGTACCTTTGAACTCATGTGGGATATCCCATTGACGGATCTCAAGGGTAAGGTGGCCTTTCTGGTGGCCATTATTTCTCTCAAGGTGTGCCTCCAAGTTGGTGGCTCTTTCTTGCAAGGAGGCCTTTCTTGACTTATATAAAGCAAGGTTGTCCTAAGACCCAGACCTTCCTTGCAGCCCAAAGTTATCCCTTCCTTTCATCTCAATGAGGATATTTTCCTCCCTTTCCAATGTTCTGCTCTGAAACGCACCAAGGAGATCTCACTCTAATACCTGGATGTGGTCAGAGGGGTTAGGGCCTATCTACGTGCAATATCTTTTTTTCAAAAAAACATAATCCCTTTATGCCCTCCCCAGAAAGGAGAATTTAGCTTCCTCTTCCACCATTGCTAGGTGACTCAGGCAACTCATTTCCAGGGTTTACGCCCTCAGGAAACAGGTTCCTCTCTTTCCTATTAGGGCTTATTCCACCAGATCTGTGGATGTTTCTTGGGTTTTTCAGCATCAAGTCTATGTTTTGCAGATTTGCAAATCTGCCACCTGGTCTTCTGTTCATACTTTTTAAAAGTTTTACTGGGTAGATGTTCAGGCCTCTGCTGATGGTTTGGTCGCAAGGTGCTTCAAGCTGTCCTCTGAGTGTTTAAGGTCTGTTGACCCTTTCTTTTGTGGATCTGTTTGCTATTAGAGTTGGCGAAAAGGTTCCCCCTTTATGTTTTCATATTTTTTTTAATAGTTTTTACATTTCTCTCAGCATGTGTCCAGTCGCACTTTTCCCAGTTTCTATTAAATTTGGGTAACAAGCCCCCCCCCCCCCCCCCCCATTATGTCTGGGATGCCAACAAGGAGAGGTAGGCATTTCCGTGCCACTATGAGGGAGCCAGCAGCGTCTATGTACAGAGGCAAAGGTGAACATGGTCTGTCCTCAGGCAGGGCACATTTGTCTCTGTTTTGGTGATGTTTCCCGTGCTACCCAGCCACAGCATGTAGAGGAGGGGGTGGACTGGCTTACTAAATCATCTTCATCCTCTATGACCCAAACTGACCCTAGTGCACAGTCCACTGCAGCTGCCAGAGCAGCTTATTCTGCCTCCTTGTCCACAGCTACTCCTGACATAGCCCCAGCATCATGCATGGATGAGTCGGCTGAATTATTTGAACACAGCGTCAACCACTTGCTTTTTGAGGATGCGCAGACATTACTTGATTCAGATGTTGATTCTGAAGTAGAGGAAAGGAGTAACATGAGACTACAGAGAGGGGAGAACACTTATAAAAAACAAATTGGCAGTCCTGTTCCCCCTGCCCCAGTGTATTGCCAAGTTGGCTCCAGTGATGATGATGGAGTGGATGATGATGATGAGGTCACTGACGTGACTTGGGTACTGGATAGAGCAGAGGGGGAAAGTGAGGGGGAGGCATAACCCCAACGAGGCAGGAAGTCCTCCAGAGGCAGCCAGCATGGAAGAGTAGAGAGCAGTCACCCTATCCCATCAGATTGTGGAGCTGTTAGCTCCCAGCCCACTTCCCACAGCTCAGCTGTGTGGGCTTTTTTAGCACATGTGCAGCCGATCGCACTGTTGGAATTTGCAATCTCTTCCGCAAGCAGATCAAGCACCAGCCACTTGGGTACCACATGCTGGACCTCCCATCACTCCATCCGTTGGCAAGAGCACCTGAAAGCCACACACAAGGGACACAATTCTTCTCCTCCTCACTCCTCATCTTTCATGTCTACTCCCGCTATATCTCATGAACTCTCAGCAGCCTCCACTGACAGGGATGATGGTATAGCAAAGGATGTCCCAGGTCCTTGCAATACGTCTGCCAGCAGCACACCACTAAGTTGTGGAGTATAGCAGGCAAACTTGTCTTCCTCAGCTGCTGCATTGAAGAAAAAAAATACACTCCCTGACACCCATATGTCCAGCATTTAAATTCCAGCTTGCCCAAATAAAGAGAGCTTGCATCGAAAATTTATTTAAATTACATTTTTTTTTCCTTTTATAAATGTCAGTTTTGCTGCAGCAGGTTCTATACACGGTACAGATGCACCACTTTACAGACTAAGTGAACCCCTCAGGCACTATGCAGTTGTGCTCATAAGTTTCCATTCCCATGGAAGAATTTGAGTTCTTGGCCATTTTTCAGAAAATATGAATGATAACACAAAAACTAATCTTGCCGCAGGGCACCCATAAGGCCTGATTGTGGCGCCTAAATTATTCCCTGTTGGACCATGCGGCAGTGGTCCCCGGGGTCACAGGGGTTCTGCCCCACTAATTCAAAGAAAACAACACGGAAGGGATAAGCAAGGGGATTATTTGGGAGGGCCACAAGGTAGTGGTGAGAGGCGAACTGATCTCTCAGGGATCCAGACTTAAGAAAGTTTGACAAGCAGACTATAACAGGGTACTTCAGGCACTCCAGCAGGCGGAACTTTAACATAAGCAGGGCGGTGACCCAGAGGCTCTGAGAACACTGACGGAATTAAGAGAATTATTTGCAGGATTACTGGACCGACAGGCACGCAGACAACTGTGGCCGTATGTTGGCTAGAGCTCTTAGGAAGAAGCGCACGCTCATTTATGTACACAAGCTGCTCCTCTCCTCAGATTAATTCACGGTCAGGTCCTCCCAAATGGCCTCTGGGCTCCCAGGACTACTATGCCACCCTTTATAACCTGAGCTGCACACAGACCCCAGGGACCCAGGCTGCGAGACTGAAGGACATCCAAACTTGTCTGACTGCTTCTGGCCTACCCCTGCTGACAGACGAGCAGCGCGCCACACTGGAAGCCCCCATCACCACCACCGAGCTGGAGTCCACGGTGAAATCTTTGCCTAACGGGACGAGCCCAGGCCCTGACGGGTTCACCTAGGCATAGTATGAACTATTCCTACCCCTATTGTCAGAGTCGATGTGCAGCTAATTTTAATTCTAAAGCAGACAACAATGCAATCCCTAGTGAGGCCATATTGGCCCATATTTCAGTAATCCCCAGAGGGGAAAGACCCATTGTGCCCCAAAGTTACAGACCCATATCCCTTCTTAATGTGGACATAAAAATACTAGCTAAGATCCCTGCGACCAGACTAAAACACCTTATCCCACTAATTGTCCACCCAGATCAGACAGGGTTTATCACAGGCCAAGAGGCTGGAGACAACTCTATCAGGGCAATCCACCTTATCCACTGGGTGCGTTCCTCCCCTGAATCCCCCCCCCCCTACCTGATCCTGCCCACTGATGCGATGAAAGCCTTTGATCAGGTGGACTGGACTTATTTAAGTGCTGTGCTTACTTTCACACATGCTTATCTGGATCATGCCTCTGTATTCGGACCCGAGTGCTCAGGACAAGGTCAACGGCTTCCTCTCCCCGAGATTCCCGATCAGAAATAGCACAAGACAGGGATGCCCTCTTTCGCCACTTTAAAGGACTTACGGTGGGTCACACGGAGCACAAGCTCTCGGGATATGCCGACGACGTGCTTTTCCACCTAACGGAACCCCTGATCTCCCTGCCTAATCTGATGCGGGAACTCCAACACTTTGGGGCATTCTCTAACTTCATAACCAATTGCCGCCCTCCCTGACTGACAGGTTACAGACTGCCTTCCCAATCACTTGCGCTAAATCGTCCCAGAAATACTTAAGTATACGGCTGACTGACAAGTTTGACACCCTATATACCACTAACTTCCCCCCCCCCCCCTACTGACAACTATAAAAAAAAAAGATCTGGCCCTGTGGACTAAGACAGCTTTGACTTGGATAGGAAGACTCAACATTATCAAAATGTAATATTCTCCCAGGAGTATTGCTTTATATGCAGATGGTGCCTGTGTCCCTACCTAGGAGCTTTTTTGCCCAATTATCCAGTCTGATAACCTTCATCTGCAATAAGAGACCAAGAATTGCACTTAGACTATGGCACCGCCATAGAGACACAGGAGGTCTTGGCCTACCAGATACCCAAAGGTATTATAGGGCTATAGTCCTTTAGAGGATACTTAACTGGCGCTTCCACACTCAATCCAAACTATGGGTCTCCCTAGAGAAATATATGGCGTGCAGAAATTTAGCCTATGCTCTGTGGCTGGCCTGGGAACACAGTGGGCTGTCTGACTCTACTTCTCTGCTGACGACACAGGCTCTGAAAACCTGGGACCGACTCTACGCCAACTTGGCACTGGCACCCCCTGTGTCCCCACTAGCCCCACTGGGAGGTTATCCATGGTTCCCGCCTGGAGATCAGGTGGCATTTTTCGGTCCCTGGGTAGATAATGGTAGCGCCAGCTGTGGTAAATTAATGCAGGGCAGAAAATGAATACCCCTCGAAACCCTCAGAGACTGGACTGGGAGTTTGCCTACAGAGTTTTGGGGCTATAGGCAACTCCACCATTTTTTTAAAACACAAGGGAACTCCATACGAGACATCTCCACCCTTACACCTTTTGAACGCCTCTTCATAGCAGAGGAACCGATCCCATACATGGTCTTGGAACTCATACATCTGGGCCTGGGAATGGGATAGTTTTCACCCCCACCCAACTATCTTCCCTCTACCAACTTACCCGATCTAGCGAAATCCACTTCAAGCCACAGGAAATGAACTACAAAATACTGCTACGCTGGTACCGAGTACCGGCAGACTTGGCAAGAATATAACCATCCACATCAGACCAGTGCTGAAGGGGCTGCGGCCACAGGGGCACCCTTCTGCACATTTGGTGGGATTGCCTGGTGATCAAACCTTACTGGGAAGACGTCAAGTCCCAAATCAAAGAAATTATGGGCATAGACATACCTCTCTCTGTCCACTTTCTGTTACACATTCCTCCCTATGCCAGTGAGCCAGTAAAGGAAAAGTGTGCTGCCCCACTTACTAAACGTAGCTAAGCGGCTACTTCCCATATAATGGAAGCGCCCACAAATCCCAAGTAAGGGGGGAATGGTGTCGTAGGGTGAGTGACATCTGAGAGGCAGAGGATTGGATCGTTGCCTGCATGGGTGTCCATAACCGCTTCACCACAACTTGGCGGACCTGGACTGCATATGTCTCGGATTCGGGCCATGTGCCTTCCAGCTTAGATGTGGCCCTACTGGAATTGGCGGAACCATCCCTGAGGGGACAACCCTGAGGCTCACAGATGGGAACCCAGAGCTGAAAGGGCTCTAGCACACCAATAAGTTATTTAGCCAATTGGGGGAGCAGGGACAAGATGTTCTTTTCTCTCCTTTTAGCTTTCCAGCATGTGTTGAGATGCCGGCAGAGCTCGGAGCGGAGGCGGGATTGGACGTGAGGTTCCAGTTATGTTCTATTCTCTCTTTCTTTTTCTCCCTTTACCACCTTCTACTACTTTGTTTCAACTGGTTATAGCTCCCTGTCCTCAGGTGGCCTATCTGTTAAATACTAGGTGATGGGTGAGAAATAGGTGAGCAGGTTAGCCTGACAGAATTAGGCGGTCTGATACCATGAGACACCCCGACTTGTAAGGGGGACTGGCACCTTTGTGGCACCATGGTGCAGACACCTGGGCTTTGGATGGTCCCGGATGGGGGGTGGTAGGGTAAGAGGTTAGTTGGAGGCGTAAGTGCGCCCCCCCCCCCCCGCACGCATCCATCTGGCCCACCACTTAACCCCATGCGATACACCATAATATAAGTATTGTCTAGGAAGCCAGACAAATTTAACACGCACAATAACTCCTCTTAGGAGGACAGATTTGTCACACTCTCAGCAGACAGGTCCTATTGTGATTGACTGTCATTTATGTTCTCGTAACCCTCTTGTGTGAAAAAAAAAAAAATGACTGGTGTATTATTTGAAGCCACTACCTTTGGTAAATGTTTATTGAAATGTATTACCCTGTCTTTCATAAATAAAGATTATTTAAACACAAAAACTTTTCTTTCACTCGTGGTTGGTGTTTGGCTGAAGCCATTTATTATCATTCAACTGTGTTTACTCTTTTTAAATCATAATGGCAACAGACACTACCAAAGGACCCTGATCAAAAGTTTATATACCCCAGTTCTTAATACCGTGTATTGCCCCTTTAACATCAATGACAGCTTGAAGTCTTTTGTGGTATTTGTGGATGAGGCTCTTTATCTTCTCAGATGGTAAAGCTGCCCATTCCACTTGGCAAACAGCCTCCAGTTCCTGGAAATTCTTGGGCTGTCTTGCATGAACTGCACGTTTGAGATCTCCCCAGAGTGGCTCAATGATATTGAGGTCAGGAGAACCAGATGGCCACTCCAGAACCTTCACTTTATTCTGCTGTAGCCAATGACAGGTCGACTTGGCCTTGTGTTTTGGATAATTGTCATGTTGGAATGTCCAAGTATGTCCCATGCGCAGCTTCCTGGCTGATGAATGCAAATGTTCCTCAAGTATTTTTTGATAACATACTGCATTCATCTTGCCATCAATTTTGACCAAATTTCCTGTGGTTTTTGTAGCTCACACATCCCCAAAAGATCAGTGATCCACCTCCATGTTTCACATTAGGAATGGTGTACCTTTCATCATAGGCCTTGCTGACTCCTCTCCAAATGTTTCGTTTATGGTTGTGGCCAAAAGAGCTACATTTTGGTCTCCTCACTCCAAATGACTTTGTGCCAGAAGGTTTGAGGCTTGTCACTGTGCTGTTTGACGCATTTCTAAGCAGGATACTTTGTGGCATTTGTATAGTAATGGCTTTCTTCTAATGCATCTTGAAACAGCCACACCACGTGTTTTCTGAGTCCTGTATTTCACCTGAAGTTATTTGTGGGTTTTTCTTTGTATCCCAAACAATTTTCATGACAGCTGTGGCTGAAATTTTAGATGGTCTACCTGACCATGGTTCGGTTTCAACAGAACCCCTCATTTTTCCACTTCTTGATTAGAGTTTGAACATTGCTGATTCTCAATTTCCTGGATATCTTTTTATATCCCTTTCCTGTTTTATACAGTTCTACTACCTTTTCCCACAGATCCTTTTGCTTTCCTCATGACTCAGAATCCAGAAACATCAGTGCAGCACTGGATAAATGATGCAGGGATCTGTCAGGAGTCCAAAAACTCATTGACTTTTTATACACACACACACACACATTAATTACAAGCAAACAGATCACAGGTGAGGATGGTTACCTTGTAATAGCCATTCAAACCCCTTTGGGTCAACTTGTGTGCGTGTTATCAGGCCAAAAATTACCAAGAAATCATAAATTCTGCCAGGATATGTAAACTTATGAGCACAACTGTATTTAAAGGAATTTTTCATTTTTAATGTTTCACTTTAAGCATCATTAAAATCACTTAAATTTTTTTTTTTTTTTTTGCATTGGTACATGTCCCCCAGAGCAGTAACTGGGCCCTCGTACCCTTTTTATGGTCAATAACTTGTATATAAGCCTTCAAAATTATTAGGATTTATTTTTTTTATTTTTTTATTTTTAATTCGGGTCCCATAGACTTTAATAAGGTTTGCAGTTTTTGCGAACTTTTGTGATGACCGAGAGTTCTGGTGCAAACCGGACTGGGAGGTGTTAGGCCCATCTCTATTTGCTATGTTGTTGGCCACCCCTTAGTGTATTGCTCAGTGTTCCATGGTCTGTGCTCTGTGGTTGACTATCTTGTGTCCTGTACTATACAATTAAAACAATGCCAATGTTGAATTACCAATAGACTCCACATCTTGGAGTACGATACACAAGTCCCCTCCATCTGTCCTCTGTTTCTCCTTCTTGCTTGCTATAAAATTCCTACAGAGTCACTTGAAGGTAGCAGCATATAAAACATTGTCTATGACTTTTGTGTCCTGCACTATACTCCAAAATATGGAATTCACTGGTTAATCAAATTTTTTTTTTTTTTCCTGGTACATCTTCCATGCAAGTTAAGTTGGTTCAATTGATTTCTGATTTGTAGATGCATGTAATTGGACATCAACTATTGCAAGCATTACCTGTAAATACCCCAGTGAAATTTTATTGGCAAATTAGTTGTTTGAAATCTACGCCACTGGTGGATTATTTTCCATACAGTGGAATGATTGCTTTCAAATAATTTGATTATCTTGTTAAATTCCTTGCCAGACTCCTAGGCATCCACAACCTTTTGTGAGGGCCTTAGAGAGCTCTTTTATTCAATAAATGATGTCAGCATGCACATCCATTACAAAGAGAGCCTAGATACCTGAGAGCTAAATTAGGACTGTTCCCTCTACATACTCCTTAAAGTGACTGCAAATGCTATATTTTTAAATAAAAAACATGTTGTTCTTACCTGCTCCATGCAAAACCATTGATCCCCGATCCTTCTCTTCTGGGATATTAGATCTACCTTCTACCTTTACAACCACTTTGAGTAGCTTCTAGCCATTGGAACCTAATCAGAACATTTGATTCTGATTTCATGGGTTTGTGATGGAGGTAAATGTAGGGAGTAGGGATGAGCTGAACACCCCCTGGTTCAGTTTGCACCAGAACTTGCGAACAGGCAAAAAATTTGGCAGAACACGTGAACACTGTTAAAGTCTAGAGGACATGAACATGAAAAATCAAGTTCTCATTTTAAAGGCTTATATGCAAGTTATTGTCATAAAAAGTGTTTGGGGACCTGGGTCCTGCTGCCCCAGGGGATATGTATCAATGCAATTTTGTTTTTTAAAAACTGACGTTTTTTCGGGAGAAGTGATTTTTTTTTTCTTTTTAATGCTTAAATCTGTCCCACCTTAACTGTGCCTATCATTGCCCATCAGTGCTCACCAGTGCCACCTCATCAGCACATATCAACGAAGGAGAAAAATTACCTCTTTGCAAAACTTTATAACAAACTATACTTAATGTGATTGTGGCCGTATTAGTGCAATTGTGACAGAGAAAATTAAGTACTGACGTGATACTTTTTTTATTTGCACTAACATACAATTTTTCAGCACAAGCTTTCGGGGTATGTCCCCTTCTTCAAGGTCCAAGCAGTACTGGTTTACACATTTTTAAGCAGAATGTAAAAAAAAAAAAAAAAAAAAAAAAACACATACAAATCAATGGCAATAAAGATAACAGAAGAGTTAGGGAGATGAGACAGAGGGAGAGCTATGGAATGGAGGGGGGGGGGGGGGGGGGGGTTGCTAGTCACAGAGGGGGTTGTAAAACTTTAGTATAATGAGTAAGGAAACCTATATCTAAATTCAGGCCATTATTTTTTGTGTCAAAAAGAATTATCATTCTTAGTTCAAAGGTTTTCCTTTCCTGGATAGTTCTGAAATTCCCTTTAAGAACTAAAACATTGAGGTCTTCTATAGTGTGGTCCGGTTGTGAGAAGTGATGTCCCACAGGTGTGCATAAACTGTCTTCTTTATGTTCCTTGATGGTATGTCTGTGTAAATTCATCCTCGTTTGCAACTTCTGTCCTGTTTCACCAACATAAGATCCTTTGCTGCACCTTTTGCATTGGATGAGGTACACAACATTACTGGAGGTACAGTTGTAAGATCCCATGATATTGAAGGTCCTGTGTGTGTGTGTGTGTGTGCGTGTGTGTGTGTGTGTGTGTGTGACACTTTTGGATAGATTGATCTGGTTGCATAGTTTGCAGCACTTTTTATTGCAGGGTTTGCTTCCATTATTTGTGACTTCATAATCAGAGTAAAGTTTCCTGCTGATTAGTTTGTGTCTGAGGTTGGCTGGTTGTCTGGAAGCCAATAATGGAGGTTGTTGGAATATTCCTTTCAGAGTTTCATCCTCTGTTATAATGGGTTGTAAATCTTTGATTATCTTTTTGATCCCTTCTGGTGCTGGGTTGTATGTGGTGACTAGAGGTACTCGGTTATTTGTTTTTTTTCTCTGTGTATTGGAGGAAATTTTCTCTTTGGGTTTTCAAGGCTGTGTTTATGCTGTTGTTGATGGTTTTCTCTTTGTAACCTTTCTTGTGGAAGGAGTCTGCCAGTGTTCTGAGATGTTTATCTCTGTCTTCTGGGTCTGAACAAATTCGGTGGTATCTGATGGCCTGGCTGTGTATGATGGCCCGTTTAGTGTGTTGTGGGTGAAAACTGGAACTGTGAAGATAGCTGCATCGGTCAGTCGGTTTTCTGTATGAAGCTTGTGATCCCTGATGTATACTGTAGTGTCTAGGAAGTTGACGTGTGTTTGAATAATCCATTTTTAGTTTAATAGATGGGTGAAAAGTGTTGATCAATGAGAAGAATTGGTTTAGATTTTCTTCACCTTCAGTCCATATCATGAAGATATCATCAATATAGTGATAATATCTGTATGGCTTTTGTTGGCTGCTGTTCAGGAATTTGTCCTCCAGGTCAGCCATAAATAAGTTTGCATATTGGGGTGTCATTTTGCTACCCATAGCAGTACCCATACACTGGAGATAGATGTCATTATTGAAAGTGAAGTAGTTGTGTGTAAGAATGAATTCGATGAGCTGTGTCACATCCTCAGCAGTGTATTTCTGGTTTGGTGAGGATGATAAGAATCTGTGACATGCTGTCAACCCATCCTTGTGAGGGATGTTACTGTACAGAGATTCTACATCCATGGTGACTAGAAGTGTATTTGGTGGTAATTGTATATTGTTAAGCTTGTTCAGAAAATCAGTGGTGTCTTGTAGGAAACTCGCAGTGTTCATGACTAAAGGTTTTAACATGTTTTCTACAAGGCCTGAGATATGTGCGGTAAGTGTATTCATACCTGTTATAATGGGTCTGCCTGGATTTCCTGGCTTGTGAATCTTGGGCAGCATGTAGAAGTCTCCAATTTCTGGATTATCTGGAATTGCATTGATGAGTTCTGAATGTAGGTGGCTTGGTATTGTCGCAATGAGATCTTTTAATTGCTTAGTAAAATCCTGGGTCGGATCATAATCCAGTTTTATGTAGTAAGTATTATTTGCCAGCTGCCTCTGGTCCTCTTGTATATATTTGCCTGTATCTATCACAACGACTGCTCCCCCTTTATCTGATGGTTTGATGGTTATGGCCTGATTATTGCGCAGATCATGTAACAAACTATGAAACATTTTTTTTATTTTATTTTTCAAAATTTTACATCTTTTTTTGTTTAGCAAAAAATAAAAATTCCCAGCTGTGATTAAATACCACCAAAAGAAAGCTCTATTTGTGTGAAAAAAAATGATAAAAATTTAATTTGGGTACAGTGTTGTATGACCGCACAATTGTTATTCAAAGTGTGTCAGCGCTGAAAGCTGAAAATTGGTCTGGGCCAATTGGGGGGGTTTAAGTGCCTAGTAAGCCAGTGGTTAAATATCGTGCCTAGGAGGTGTCTATAGTATGCCTGCAAAGTAGCATATTTTTCCAGTGTTTAGAAAAGTACCACAGCAAAATTACATTTCTAGGGAAATATTGAAGGAAAAATTGTCATTCAAAACTGATCACGGCTGTAATGAATTGTCGGGTCAAGGTGCTTTGGGGACTGACCCCAAAGCACCCTCTCCATGTTGAAGGCATGTGGCCTGGTACGGTTTGGGGGGGTGCTCTCTCCTCCCCCCTCTTTTCCTGCGGCCTGCCAGGTTGCCATTATTTTAAATTTGGTGCAGGGTTCCCCTTAATTTCCATATCAGACCTGAAGGGCCTGGTATGGAATTTATGGGGACCCCCAAACTGTTTTTTACTTTTTATTTTGCTTCAGGCTTCCCCTTAATTCTCATACCAGACCCAAAGGTATTTTTTTTCTGTAGGTAGTGTTTGAATAAAGATCAAGTCTTCACCTATTCAAATATGTTTAAAAAAAAGTCAACAATTTCCATGGTGTATTCCAGGGTGTATTTACTTTTTCACATGAATGTACGGTATATACTTTGTTAATCAGTTCTTATGCTTGTATCTATTTTTTTGAAAGGGACATTTGATTTTATCTCTAGCATAATCCAATGACACATGTGCATCATTAAATCAAAGATTTAAGGTGTTACAAAATATGAATATAAGATCAACACACTTATATATTCCTCCATGTTTTAGCAAAAGTGAATAAATGTAACAACCATCACCTAAAGGTTCACTGATGGTGCATGTCCTCACTGTGGGTGGAACGCACCAGCAAGATAGGTCTTCAGATTTTATTTTACAGAACTGGATATATGGCAAAAACACGCAGGACCCCTTGTATCAACTGCCAGTATTGTACTCTCTAGGCATCGTTGGCAATTAGAGGGCACCATCCTTATTTCATAACACTTATCTGGGGACATAAATATGGCAGTGTGCTTGTTAATGAAAGCCTACAGGGATGGTACATTAATGGTTTAATATGCTTTTACCTTGTCAGTGGGACCAGCCTGGTGCTTTGTGCTTAGTGTTTGATGTAACCAGTGAGGCATCTTTTACTGACTGTTCAAGATGGCTGCAGAGAGTGAAATCCAAAACCATGAGCCCTCACCTCCCAGGTTAGTGACAACCGCCAACTTAATTTTGCATAGCTTGTTTATATGTACTCCTATCAGTTAATGCTCTTCTTTTCTTTTATCCTTACATTTTATAGCTATGTGTACATTTGTCGTCATATACAGTGGGGAAAATAATTATTTGATCTCCTGCTGATTTTGTAAGTTTGTCCACTTAAAACAAATGAAGGGTCTATAATTTTTGTTATAGGTGTATTTTAAATGATAGAGACAAAACCCCACAATACAACTGTTATAAATTGAGTTGCAGTTCAGTGAGTAAAATAAGTTTTTGATCTCCAAGCAAAACATGACTTAGTACTTGGTGGAGAAACCCTTGTTGGCAAGCACAGAGGTAAGATGTTTCTTGTAATTAGTGACCAGGTTTGCACGTATCTCAGGAGGGATTTTGATCCACTCTTCTTTACAGATTTTCTCGTTTTTTTTTTTTATCGATATTCTGTCTCTAGCACTTAAAATTCACCTATGATAAAAATTTTAGACCCTTCATTTCTGCAGGGTATCAAATAATTATTTCCCCCACTGTATAATTTACATTGGTCTTTTCAAATTTTAACAGATTATTTGGTTATCCATGTAAAGCTTTGGCCAAAATAGCTGTTAACGTTCCCAACAAATGTAGCTATGTGCCGCTCTTAGATTCTAGCTACCGACAGAACTAAAGATCAGAGTTCATTGAAGAGGCCAACGGAACCTTCAAGATTTGAAGATTGTGTGGAAGAATGGGCCAAAATCACATCTGAGCAATGCATGTGACTAGTTTCTCCATACAGAAGGCATATTGAAGCTATCATTACTAACAAAAGATTTTGTACGAAGTGTTGAATACATTTCAGTTAGCGCAGGGTTTGACAAATTTGCTTTGAATCTAGGAGCCAGCTAGAAAGTAAGGACCCTTTTTTTTTTTTTTTTTTTTTTATTAACAGGGCTTTATTTTCAACGACGGAGATGGCAGATTTAGAATTTGAACATCAAGGGGACTGGAGCCGGTGGGACGGCTTTCTCACTAGGCGGTTTCAGAGGATGCGTTTCTCTTTGGGGCTCTCAGGGTGTGGGTATTTGACACTTGAATTTGTTCGGGCTGATATTTTTGATGTATTCATTGTGGTGTGTGGCATACCGTGTTGCCTGGACTCTGCTTGCCTCCCTGCTTGTCTCCAGCGTCAGGCGCAGGGACTGGCGGGAAGGAGGAAGGGTGGGCCACAGTGCGCACAGATTGGCTGGTGCAGAGGGAGAGGGGAGTGCACAGGGATGCCAATGCGTGGACAGAAACTTTGGCTCAGCTGCAGTGTCGGGGAAAAAGGTCATTTGCTGAACATGCCAAACTGCGCCCAGCTCCCCCCCCCCCCCCCCTCACAATCTCAAGCATTTTTTTGTACATCATAAACTATACCTAAAATCCAGACCATTTGGGTTTATGTTTCAGAGGCATGATATGTTTAAAAAAATCCTACATGCTGCAGTTTTAGCATCTTGCTTAGTCTGCTCAGGATTTCCCTGAGAACAAAACAGAACTTTAGATTATATATGACTTGAAGTCTTTTGCAGCAAAAGTGTCCACCCATAAACATCAGCTGAGCATTTTTGCATGAAACAGTAAACATAGCAACTACTTTCATCTACCTTACATCCAATACAATCCACTCCCATGCCACGCTTTTTCTCCCTGGCCCAGGAAAATAATCTTAGAGAGGCAAGCCAGAATGGACTTTTACCCTGTGGGGTGGAAATGGCTCTGCCTGAAAAGTAGTACAGCTTTCAGGCTTCTTCTTGTACCAGGTGCAGGATCGCCCAGAGTGCACAGTTGGTACTCTGCTCCCATGCCGCACTGCTACCGCTCCCTGGCCCGGGAATGAGTTCATCTTGGAGGGGCAGGCCGTACTGATTTCAGCTGTCGGTTATAGATAATTTTGTCTGACAAGCAGTACGGCTTACAGGTTTCTTGTGCTGGCCACAGGATCGTACAGAGCGCCCAGCACTTGGCACTCAGCTGTCAGTCTACAAGGCCCTCTGCTCAGTTATAAAGTGTTAGGCATCAGGGCAGATGGCAAACTTTAGCAGCATACATGACAGCAATGGGAGTGCAAGCAGTGAGTAACTGGCAGAAGCCTAGGCGCCAGGACGCAGTTTCTGGTCGCCATGGTGTCCTGGCACCTGGGGTTTGTCGAGCCCTGAGTTAGCGGTTTCATTTCTTTGTATGGATTGCGTGGATTTTCTGTATTTGCAGAAGACACCAAGCTATGCAGTGGAATAACGTCCTTACAGGATGTCTTCAATTTACAAGCCAACCTCAATGCCCTGTCTAATTGGGCAACTAAGTAGCAAGTGAGGTTTAATGTTGATAAATGTAAAGTTATGCCCTTGGGGGCTAAGAATATGCATGCATCATACTGGGGGGGGGGGGGGGTACAACTGGGGGGATCCATAGTGGAGAAAGATCTGGGGGTTTGGGTAGATCATAAGCTCAATAATAGCTTGCAATGCCAAGCTGCGGTTGTTGTCTCCAAATACAGAAAGGTTTCTTCACAGTAAGAGCTGTGAAAATGTGGAATAGACTCTCTCCAGGGGTGATTCTGGCCAGCTTAGTAGATTGCTTTAAAAATGGCCTGGATTCTTTCCTAAATGTACATAATATAACTGGGTACTAACCTTTTTTATAGGTAAAGTTGATCCAGGGAAAACCTGTTTGCCTCTCGGGGGTCAGGAAGGATATTTTTCCCCTGGTGTAGCAAATTTGAGCATGGTTTGGCAAGGTTTGTCGCCTTCTTCTGGATCAGCTGTGCGTGAAGGATTGTGTATATGGGATTGTATTTTTTATTTATTTTTTGGATGAATTAGATGTACTTATGTCTTTTTTTCAACCTGAATAACTATGTAACTATGGGTTGTTGCCGACGTGAAAATTTCATGTCAGTAGCACCTTTAGAAATATATTTACCTAGAAAAATTATGATATGTTCAATACCTATTTTATCCGCTGTATTTTGCTGATGCAAAGCATCCCAAGAGCTGGGGGGGGAAAAAATTGTCACTTAAAAGAAGCAAGTGAAGTACTTGATCCAGAGCAAACAAAGCGATTTAGAACCATGTTGATTTTCTTGCCTGTGCAAATGACACTGAAAACCTTATTATTTTTATTGGCTACAGCAGTAGCCAAATTTGTGAGAGATGCCTGCCACTTACCCTCTGTTTTTAATGGCAATGTTTGCTCCTTGAACAAGCAAAAGGAATGCTTCGACTGAAATATAATGCTGTTGTCCAATTTTGCATTAGGACTAGCCTCCTCTGCTAGGAAATACCTGGAACTGCTTCAGGTGAAGCTTTCAAGGCAGGGTCTTGATATTTCCATACTATTGGACATGTCCTCACATGTATGCTGCTCTCTTATTATTCTATTCTAAATAACATAACTTCCTAC
Organism: Lithobates pipiens; assembly: GCF_037356315.1. Classification (NCBI taxonomy): domain Eukaryota; kingdom Metazoa; phylum Chordata; class Amphibia; order Anura; family Ranidae; genus Lithobates; species Lithobates pipiens. The sequence goes on from NW_027507785.1 coordinate 118,826,320, forward strand.
ACTATCATGGGGGGTAATTCAAAAGACCCAACACAAACTTTTTTTTTATCTGTGGGACTAGGCCATAGGTAAGGCTAGTGACAAGATGTAGCTTTACGAATACAACAAAAGCTTTACCTGACAATATAGATGTGGCTTTCTGCGGAACGTCAACCATTGACCCACTTCAGTGGCTGCTGAACTTTGCTGCTAGCCCACTTTCCGTCTCTTGTAGTGATCATAATAATGAAGGGAAATATGGATGCCTGTCGTTTTTTTTGTTTTTTTTTTCCCCTCAATGCTTTTCAAAATTTGCATCTATTCACTGTTTGCTTTCTGGTTCCCATTTTCTGTTTTTTATTTTGCCTTCTGTCCCTGTAGTATTGGTTCAGATCCATCGCTTATCTGTTCTTCTTTCTCATTAGGAGTTCTGGTGGCAAACAAAACAGACCTAACTGGCCGCAGAGTGGTGGAGAAGAATCAAGCTGAAGAGTGGGCAGTGAGCCACGGATTGGAGTATTTTGAGACATCCGCGGTAATTACATCTTGTGTATAAAGCAGATAAGCGAGACAAACTATTCTTGGCTGCATGCTGTACCAAACAGCTGTCGATCTCGAGAACTATTCTTCTACCTTTTTGCTTCTCTACATAAGAGAGTTTTGTTAATCCACCCCTTTTTCTTTCAGTTAATCTGGTGTTGGCAGCATCAAGTTTTCAGTAGCTAATTGCGCTATCACTTGTTTAGAATAAGTCTTATTTTTTTTTCCCAAACTAGAAACTAGGTCTTTATATAGTGATATAAGTACTTTTTGAGTGGTAAAATTAACTCTTTGATTAAGTTTGAGCAAAATGTTTTACTATGGTGAAGACCCAAATGCATACACACACCCACACAAACCATGATAAGAAATTAAGCATGTTGAGAACATATAATTTATCTCCTTTATGTACCATTTCTAGAGCAGTTTTCTCTAAAAGAGGATGGACAATCATTAGGGATGGTTGTAGCTCTATGCTTTACCTCCACCCCTTACTGATAAGATTAATGGATGATAAGAGAGAGCGGGGGGACCTTTTGGCTTTTGGAGAATTGATAGTGTGTTTTTCACAAACCCATTGATTTCATTTGGATTAAAAAGGCACACTGTGCAGCCATTCTCAGAAATATCAGATGCAAATATCTAACACACTTCTATTTTTGTATTCTTTTTGAGTTTCACTCTTCCCAATTTATCCCACATCATACAGCGTGGCATTGCTAAGGATAACAGTAGAAAGTTCTGTAGGGGCTCCTGAACAGTAATACATTCTAGAGATGGTTTATAAACCTTTTTCCTTTTCTTTTTTTTTCAATAAATTAAAATTACGGTAACTGAGCGATTGTTCTATGTAATATGATTTCTTTGCAGAAAGAGCTGGAAAACTATGATCAACCATTTCGAGCACTGGCAAAAGCATTTCATCATTTGTACCAAGAGAAAATGGAAGGATTCAGAAATCTTCTATAGACTCAAGCTATCTTTTTCCATCTGGATTGTGGGGCTACAGTCAAAGACTGGGTTGTATGAATTGTTGTCATACAGTCTTTATTAATGTCTCAGTTGTATAGGACTATTGTTGGGGAAAATGAAATTGTGGAACATGTTAAAATTTTTGCAAACATATATTTTTATATATTTTATAGTGCTGTTTATTACCTTTTTGTTTTATTTAGGAATGGTTTTTCATGTGTTTTTTTTTTTTTTTTTTTTTTTTTTTTTAGAATGGTTCACTATAACAGGAAAAACAAAGCACTTAACAAGTATTCTGTGTGCTTGAAGTCATCCTGTCCAGCAGGATTTGTAAATATAATGTAGACAAATAAAAGACAGTCTGACAGGACACAAGGAACATTCGATTTGTCTCAATATAATCTTAAGAAAATGTAATTTAATTAAATTATCAGCATTAAAGTGGTTGTAAACCCACTTAAAAAACAAAACAAAAAAAACTAACACCTGCAAGATAAAGGCATAATGAGCTAGTATGCATAGCATACTAGCTCATTATGTAATACTCACCTTAGATCGAAGCCCTCACTGCGGTGCCTGTACACAGCACCGACTGGCGACATCACTCGGGGGGGGGGGGGGGGGGGTTACTTCAGGTATCGTGGCTCTGGCGCTGTGATGGGCTGGAGCCGCGATGATGTCACTCCCGTGCATGCCCGCAGGAGCCACCGGCAACGGCACACTCACTGAAGCAGCAGCACATACGTGCCATTGCTCCACTGCGCATGTGTCGATGACATTGGCACATGCAGTGGACAGGGGATATCTCCTAAACTGTGCAGGTTTAGGATATATCCTGGGCAGCTACAGGTAAGCCTTATTATAGGCTTACCTGTAGCAAAAAGTTGTCTGTAAGGGTTTACAACCACTTTAAGTATTCAGTGAACATATCAACAAGTGTTTTTTATTTTAGGATTTGTTCAGGGAAAGGTAGGGTCAGAGTGAGGGGATTGTGGAAGAACCAGAAGTTAAAGGGGGATCTTAAAATTGGTCCCCATGGGTAGCACCCTGCCAGAACATTGTTTTCGGGTCAGTGGACTGGTATGTTTCCAGGAGCTTGGTCTACAAGGCTTGGTAGGTGAATTAATAGAAGTTTCTTATGCATCTTCCAGGACATAGTCATAAGGTGGAGTAATACTGCTTCAGTTTTATTATCTAGCGCAAAAAGGGGCATAATAAGAACCTAGGTGAGCGCCAACATAATGGGATACTATTTGGAAAATGTTTGGCGAGGACTACAGGTGTGTTCCTGTACCATCTGGTCACAAGTTTGTAGGAAATCTGTTGATATTTGTTACAAAAAAAGGCTCTGTGGGCGAAGAATAAAATTGTGCTTTCTTGTTTCTCTGACAGTCGAAGGTCTTTTCCCCATTTATCAAGAAATGTAGGGTCTTCAGTAGAGTGTGCATCCATTTAGGAGTTGGTAGGAAAGAGATGAGAAGCATTGTATCTCTCAAGTGGCTTGACAGATCTCTTCAAAAGATTTTTAATTTGTATATAGTGAAACATGAGTAATCTTTCTATTTGTGTGTTCCATATCAGTTCCTAGTTGGTAAATCCTTTCCTGCCCCATTTCCCTATAAATTTAGATCAACTTATGGGGAATGTGACAGACAGAGGGCACAGTCAGGGCTTTTTTTGCAGGAGTGTTCAGCACTTTAACACAGGAGTTTAAAGCAGGATACTTAAAAGCTGCAAGAAGAAACAACAAAGAACTCTGCTCAACAGTGGACTGACCGCAAGCAAACCAACACTTTGGAAAGGATCTCTTACAAGTCTGTTTCCTACTCCTACCCTTTTTAATATGCCCCCTCTACTTTTCCTTCTCATATTAGTGTCCTCTGTTCTCCAATTCTCTTTTCTTTACCCTCTTCTCCACCCCAAAGCTTGTACATATCGCCCTTACTTCTACCCTCTCCCTACTACTGTTCTCATCACCTCTTGCAAATACTTAACCCGCATACTGACCAAAGAAACAGGACAGGGAGGTATGTGCACTGCCACTCCCATCTTACTTTCCTTATGCTGGCCATACACCATATGAAAAATCGGCCAAACCCATTTTCGAAAAAACGAACATTTGGCCACAAGCGTAAATGATAGTGCCATCATGTAATGACCGATAAATCATTCAGTGGACATAAATTAATGCATTTTTTGAATTTTTTTTTACATATACCTAGTGCAGACAGTTTGGACCGGAAACACATTAACCTTTCAATTTATCGTACATTCAGCAGACAATCTCCAAATGTGTCCTTTGTTATTTCGGCTCAAAAACGTCCCAGGGATTATCGATTTTGTGCCTATTAACTAGCCGAAAAACCAACAAACTGGCTAAATGACTGAATTTCGGCCGATTTTTCATATTGTATATGGCCAGCATAACCCTCCTCCTAATCTTTGGAATTATCTTCCCCTAATCTGGGTCCTCCAGTATCTCACCCCCACACCCTGTACCCTCCTTACTCCAGCAGTAGCCGCAATGCATGCAGTTTATTCTCGATCCCCCTGCCCCCAAAAACCACCCCCCCCCCCTTCTCATGTGCGCTCTGGAATGTCCACTTTGTGTGTAACAAGCTCACCCTTGTCCATTACTTTTTTTTGTCTCTCAGTCCCTTAACCCACTTGCAATTGCAGAAATCTGACTTCAAGCATCTGATCCTGCTTCTCTCGCAGCCCTCTCCCATGGAGGCCTCCACTGGACTCTCTCGCCCAGACCCAATGGTCGGAAAGGAGGTGGAGTTGGTTTGCTTCTATTCCCACTGAGCACCTTTCAAGTCCTTCCTACCCCTCACTCTATATCCTTCTATTCTTTTAAATTCTCTGTATTCATCTGTTTTTTCCGCTTTCTCTGAGGTTTGCAGTGATCTGTCATCCTCCTGGACTGATGTCACGCTTCCATGATGATTTCTCTGCTTGACTACCCTACTTTCTCTCTGCTGTAATACCGACTCTTATTCTTGGTGATTTTAACATCCCCAATAATGTTAACAGCCTGACTACATCTCAACTTTTTAACTTAACCTCATCTTTAGACCTAACACAATGGGCACAGTCCTCCACTCACTCTGATGGTAATATTCTTGACCTTGTTTTCTCCCATCTCTGCACTCCTAGCAACCTCACCAACACCCCCTTTCCTCTGTCTGATCACAACCTCATCTCTTTCACAGTGTCCTTGTCTTCAACCACCTATATCTCCAAGCAGTAAACAATTACCTGTAGAAACCCTTCATCACTTTAATCATTCTCTTTTTTCAGTGTCCACTACTCCATACTCGTACTACTAGACCTTTCTGTAGCCTTTGATACTGTTGAGCATCCCCTCCTCCTCAAAAATCCCTACTCTCTATGCCTTCAGAACTCTGCTCTCTCCTAGTTCTCCTACCTTTCACAGTGTTTTTTCAGTGTTACATATAACTTGGTCTCCTATCTACTTCCTCTTTCTGCGGGGTCCCTCAAGGTTCTGTCCTCAGGCCCTTCCTCTTCTCCATCTACCCCTCCCTTGGTCACTTGATAAACACCCATGACTTCCAGTACCATCTCTATGCTGATGACACCCAAATCTATCTACCTACTCCTCACCTCACTCCTTCAGTTTCCTCTCGCATTACTAACTTATTAACTGACATCAGCATGGATGTCACACCACTTCCTCAAATATGATCTTTCTAAAACTGAGCTCATAATAATCCTTCCTGCCTGTTCTCCCCCCCCCCCCCCCCCCCGCCTTCTCTATCAAGATCAGTATTACCACGATTAGTCCTTCCCCCCTCATGCCAGAGTACTAGGTGTAATCCTGGACACTGATCTGTCCTTTCAGCCCCAAATCCAATCGTTGTCCAAATCTTGTAGACTTCACCTCTGTAATATCTTGCTGTCCAAATCTTGTAGACTTCACCTCTGTAATACCTCGCTGTCCAAATCTTGTATATTTCACCTCTGCATACCTCTTCATAGGCTATCCCCTCTTCAGTTTGTAATGAATGCTGCTGCCAGACTCTTCCACCTTACCAACCATTCAGTGTCCAACCAATGAAATTCAAAACATAACTAACATACAAAGTCATTTACAACTCTGCCCTGAGCTACATCAGCAATCTTGTTTCCAAATTTTAATCAAACCTTCCTCTCTCCTCCCACCAAGAAGTCCTACTCTGTAGCTCCCTTGTCTTCTCCTCCCATGCTCGTCTACAGGACTGCTCCAGAGCTTCTCCCATCCTCTGGAACTTCCCTACCCCTAATCTGTCCAGGTATCTTCTACTTTTAGGTAATCCCTGAAAACTCATCTTTTCAGGGAAGCCTATCCTGCATTCAGCTAATAACTGAAGCTGTTATTTCTCTCATAAGTTCATCCCTCACAGTTATTACCCTTTGTTCCACCAGTCCCTCTCTATTCGTTTGTAAGCTCCAGGAGCAGGGCACTCCAAACCCTCTTGTATTGTTTCTGTATTGTCTCCCTTTTATATTGTAAAGCGCTGCGCAAACTGTTGGAGCTATATAACTCTTGTATAATATAATAATATTTATCCTTACCCTGATCAGATAAATTCTGTATGTTGCAAGTATTTTGGAAAACCATTATTGCGGATTCCTATCTGGCCCATGTAGAAAAATGGCTGGATAGGAGTAGTGTTAATGTGGGAGTGCATATATATATTATTAGTGTGTGTGTGTGTGTGTGTACACACAGTCTCTCACATCAGCCACTCTTTCAGAGCTCACAGAGCCTGCAGTGGTGTACCTTGCGATCATTCCATCCCCTGGGTGCATGGATCACAGGACCGAGTACAGGAAATTGGCCCTGTAGTATTTGAATGATGTGTGGAGGAGAACAGGAGAGTGATGGGCAGTCACGTGAGCGGCGCTCTTAAGTAAGGTATAGAACTGCATTGTTTTCATAAAGCACATGGGCACATAGTATTATGGAACACGGGATTGCCTAAAAATGTCATTCATTTCAGCAGAGGGGTGGGTACTGGAACAAACTGTCAGGCAGGGAGGGAAAGAGGGAGGGAGAGAGAGAGGACAGACAGCGGATGACGGCGGTACATAAACTGACCATGATGTCAGGGCTTAGCAGCCATGATAAACCGTGGTCATTTTACAGAGGGGAGGGCAGGATCACCCAGGTATTTTAGATGATAGAAAGGGCCAAATTACACAGCACTGTGCTGTTATTCATACTTTAAAGCAACAGGATCCTTTTTTTTTGTGTGTGTGTAACACATGCTTTAACCCCTGTATTACACAGTGTTTCTCCACTAAAACACAAGTGAATCCAGCTAGAGTGTCCCTTAATGATAGCCACACCAGTGTGATTTGTCACTAATGTGCTGTCTGCCACAATGTCCTTGACCTCCAGCACCAGCCACAGTCCTCTGACCAGTGCAGCTAGCTAGTGACCCTGATTGCATACCTGTGTCAGTGACGCCAGGTGAGTATACTCCAGTATCAGTGTCCTGATCACCATCACACCATTGCCAATGTCCACAGAGGCAGTAAAGCCAGCAACACTGTTCTGATAGTCACACCAGTGCCAATGTCTGAGAAACCAGTAGTTTTACTAGCATTGGCCTGGTCTTGTCGCTATCTTCCTCCTTCCTCCTTATGTTGACACAATGCTCTCTCCGTCCGTAATGGCAGGGATGCGTTGTGCGGCGACTTATATAGGCATAAGGGGCGGGGTCACTGGGTGATGTCACATGTAGACCCCACCCCGTATGCTGTCACAGTCCCAGCATCCCCCCGGGACTGTGACATCATAAGGGACAGGGTCACCATGTGGCATCACCCGATCACATGGTGACCCCGCCCCTTATGTCACAGTCCCGGGGGATGCTGGGACTGTGACATAAGGGGCGGGTCACCATGTGACATCACCTGGTGACCCCGCCCCTTATGCCTATATAAGTCGCTGCACAACCTGTCACTGCCATTATGGCCGGAGCGAGCGTTGTATCAACATCGGGAAGAAAGAAGAAGCTCCGCTAGTAAAAGAGCAGAAGATAGTGGAGGAGCCCGGCAAGAAGACCCCCGGAGCTGTCTAATAAAGTACTTTAAAAACCTCTGTTTTTTTGTGTTTTTTTTTTTAACACTTTTTTCCCCAGGCGAATGGGTAGGGGTACATCGCACCCCATACTCATTCACATAGGGTAGGGGGCCCCCTTATTAAAGGGGCTCCTAGATTCTGACAAGTCCCCTGCCCACAGACTCCCATAACCAACAGCCAGGGTTGTTGGGAAGAGGCACTTGTCCTCATCAACATGGGGACAAGGTGGGGGACGCAAGGCACCCCTTCCCCAAAGCATCCCCCAATGTTGAGGGAACGTGGCCTGGTATGGTTCAGGAGGGGGGGGTGCTCGCTCATCCCCACCCCCTTTTCTGACCGTCTGGGCTGCGTGCTCGCATAAGGGTCTGCTATGGACTTTGGGGGGACCCCCACGCCTTTTTCTCAGCGTAGGGGTTCCCCTTTAAATCCATACCAGGTGATAGGGCTCGCGAGGTGTCAATCTCGCCGATGGAGGCGGTGACATTCACTTCCTTCGCTAGTCCGGCTACAGAATATTTTAAAAAAAAAAGTCCATTACGTTGCTGAGTAACTAATTACTTTTCCAATGTAGTAACCAAGTTACTAACACAACTACTTTTTGGGAGAAGTAATTTGTAACTTAACTAATTACTTTTTTAAAGTAAGATGACCAACACTGCACATCAGTACAGTGTCACAAGAGCCAGCGTAACCTGATCGCCAGAACTGGTGTCCTGAACGCCATGTCCAAAAGAAGGTTCACAAGTGCGGATTTATTTTTCAGGTTATGAGCAAAAAAGTTGCGAGGAGAAGCTTTCACAGCCAGATTCAGGTTTGTGAATGTGAACCCATGGAGAGCAGCGGTTCAGTAACAGCCTCTGATTCAGACAATGAAAGGGGTTCCTACAAAAAGAATGAAGCATTTTGAACAGCAGCAAGCAAGCAAGCATCAGCAGTGCAGTACATCTGGATGAAATGTAAATAGAAGTAGTGGGTTATCACATCAACCAAAAAGGATTCGGGGCCCCTACTAGTGTCCCAGAGGAACTTTTAAATTATTTATGACTACCTTCTAATTCAGCAGCACTTATCATCCCCATTCAGGCAAAAATAAACCTCAAATTATACACCTCTTCAGTTTTTGTATTATTTTTATTTTTTTCAATTAAATTGTGAACCAGTGTAATCTGTGTGCCCAGCATTACATCACGGATAATCCCAATTCCGTGAATGCCCACCCGTTTGGAAGTCCATGAAGAATTTAAAATATTTATTGGCTTTACCCTAAATATGGGACACACAAAAAATGTAATTGCAGTTCTATTAGTTCAAACACCTCTTTCATCATATGCTATTGTATTCCTCCGTAATGACCAGAACTTGTTATATAATAGTTTGAGTTTCCTGCATTTCAACGAGAATGTTATGTGCCCTCCCTGGCGTTACCCTGAATACAACATGTAATACCAAATTAGGTAACTTTTCAAATATTTTTCCCCAAAATTTGTATTCCTGACAAACATACCTGCATTGATGAATCCTTCATCCATTTAATATTCAGGCTAGGCATCAAACAATATATCCCCCGTAAACATGCCACATATGGAGTGTAGTTATATAAACTTTGTAAGAGGGCCACAGGGTGCATAAACTATATGACTTCCATGATTATGAAGACAGCCACCTGGAGCCCCCTGGATGCCCAAAATATATGCGCAACAGCAGAAAAACTGTTAGACCTTAGATCACCCCCTGTTACCACCGCCATGTGAACAATGTTTATACCAGCCGGCCACTTTTCCAACACATTTATCTGCAGAAAACTCAAGGGGTGTGTGGTACAGTGGGAATAAAGCGCAAGGGCTTTCTTCAAAGACTGGTGACCACAAAGCTAAAAGGGAGAGTTGGAAAGTTTCCACAATGAGAAAATTTGAACCCTTAAATGGAAGGACAAGCGGGAATTGCATACACGATTACAATCAATTCATGGGAGGTGTAGATTATAACGACCAAATGTTGATTCCCTACCTAGCAACCTGAGGATCCATTTAATGGTATAGAAAAAGTGTTCATCTATCTATTCCAATTGGCCACTTAAAGCTCCTACGTTACATACAGGGCCACAGGAAGACACAACTCCTTCCTAAAATACCAAGAAGAGGTTATACAGCCTTTATTTACCAGCAAATTCCTGCACCTGAAAAGCTTTTGATGCAGTCAGCAAGCTGCATATCATCCCTCCTACTGAACACGCTGAAAACCCCCAATAAATATGTTGAATATGCACCAAAGATGAAATATGTTACCATTGTCCCCAATGATCCTCACAACTGGCCTCTGCATAGTAGAGTGCTTCCGTCACTATCATATCTCACTACAATATTAGTGAAGATATGGTGAAGGTGTTTTCCTTTTTAAATCTGGCTACCTGCATTTCTCTATCGTTCATTGAAGGACACAGCAGCTCTCCTTGACCTTAGGGTTATATCGCCCCTTTAGGAGAGGACTAGGCACACTTGCACAGTACTGCCCAGGGGGGCGGTCCTACTAGCTATAACCCCTCATACTGCATCCAGCAGCTCAGTTTTTTCTGCCTAGTATAGAAGGACCTGGCTCCCGATTGGACCATTGGTCCTGGGATTTTCTTTTTTTCAGCATTTTTGATTCCTGTGATCTTCAATCAACAGCCGGGCTGGGTGACAGGCTCGATAATATAGATCCTTGTAGTCTCCCCAGCCTGGTCATTGGGCGTGAGCCTAGCTACGCGCTGTGTCAGCCACAACATGCTCCATCTATTCCAGGGGTGGCTGGTGAGCTATATGTTCCGGGGTAGTGATGGACGAACTTCCGACGGGACGTTTCGCGAACGCGAAATGCGAACGGACCCAAACGTTCGCGAAACCGACCGTTCGCCGCGGGCCCCATTGACTTCAATGGGAGGCAAACTTTGCAAACCTTCATGTCGAATTTGCGGCCACGTGGTAATTATTAGGGGGTAAAACGTAGTCCCACCATCTGGACAATGACATAATACATGTATGAGGTGAATTTGGGATCGATAACTACAAGCATTTTTATTTTATTTGGGAAATTGTTCTAACAATTCAGGACTATGGAGCTAATGAAGGCAATGGAGGAGAGGGAAGGTCAGGGACCAGGGTAGGCAAAGAAGAGGGTGCAGGAGATGATCACCAGCAGCGTGACATACCGGAATGACACATGCACCGTGATAGAGGCATCTGACAGCAGCACCGTAATACAGAGCACTGACAGCAGCACCGTGACATACAGCGCTGACAGCAGCACCGTGACATACAGCGCTGACAGCAGCACCGTGACATACAGCGCTGACAGCAGCACCGTGACATACAGCGCTGACAGCAGCACCGTGACATACAGCGCTGACAGCAGCACCGTGACATACAGCGCTGACAGCAGCACCGTGACATACAGCGCTGACAGCAGCACCGTGACATACAGCGCTGACAGCAGCACCGTGACATACAGCGCTGACAGCAGCACCGTGACATACAGCGCTGACAGCAGCACCGTGACATACAGCGCTGACAGCAGCACCGTGACATACAGCACTGACAGCAGCACCGTAAGCAGCCCCAGGAGGAATTCAGCACAGCACAGGGATGGTGTGATCCCCTCATAATAAGAACCCCCAGGAGGAAGTCAGCACAGCACAGGGATAGTGTGATCCCTTCATAATAAGAACCCCCAGGAGGAAGTCAGCACAGCACAGGGATATCATAAGCAGCCCCAGTAGAAATATGACACCGCTCAACCTCTTCAAAGAGGAGGGTAGGGGCATATAGTACGGTGTGCTTTTTTGGGTCAAGGAAGTGAGCCAAATGAATTAAGAAGGTCTGTGTGCTTGATTAAAAAAATAGTTTATAGACATATACATGGTCTACTGGTCACATGTGTTGAATTCCTCCGAGATCCATGCCTCATTCATTTTTAGAAATGTGAGGTAGTTAACACTGTGGTGAGCTAGGCGAGTACGCTTATCGGTCACAATCCCCCCTGCTGCGCTGAACGTCCTTTCGGACAGGACACTGGATGAGGGGCAAGCCAACAGTTCGATTGCAAATTGGGCAAGCTCTGGCCAGAGGTCAAGCCTGCCCACCCAGTAGTCTAGGGGTTCATCACTCCTCAGAGCGTCCACATCGGCCGTTAACCCAATGTAGTCGGACACCTGACGGTCTAGGCGTTCCCTGATGCTGGATCCGGATGACACCTGTCGATGGGTCGGCTGAAAGAATGACCTCATATCCGAAGTCACCAACACATCTTCAAACCGGCCTCTTCTTGCAGGCGCTGTTGGATTGGTACCCGCAAATCCTTCTCTGGGAGTGGGAATTGCTCCTCTGCCAGCGCACGCAAAAGCAGAATGCAGCATTTCTCGAAGCAAGGCCTGGAAGTGCTGCATTCTGACAGCCCTCTGCGACGGCGGTAACATTTCCGCCATTTTGTGTTTGTACCGGGGGTCTAAGTACGTTGCCACCCAGTACTGGTCCTTGACCCTCATGCTTTTTATACGGGGGTCCCTATTAAAACACTGGAGCATGAAGGCCCCCATTTGCACTAAAGTGGAAGCGGTGTGGTGGCCTGGCTCCTGCTCATCATCCAGGATAATGTCGTCCTCTTCATTCTCCTCTCCCCATCCTCGCACAACAGGGATCCCAGAAAGGTTTAAAGCATGCTCTTCTTGCTCCTGCTCATCCGCCCCGGCACCATCCTCCTCTGACTCCTCATCAGACTCCTGTTGTTGACTTGTCTCAGATAGAGTAGCCCCCCCTGGGAATTCATCCAGCATTGCGACTTCCTCATCTTCCCGCTCCTGCTCCTCCACAGCCTGATCAATGACACGACGCAATGCACGCTCCAGAAAGAAGGCATAAGGTACCATGTCACTGATGGCGCCATGGCTGCGACTGACCAGTTTGGTGATCTCCTCAAATGGCCGCAGAAGTCTGCATGTGTCGCGCATGAGCAGCCACTGGCGCGGTGAAAAAAAACCCAGCTCCCCAGAACCGTTTCTTTCGCAGAGTTCATACAGGTAGACGTTAACTGCACGTTTCTGCTGGAGCAGCCTATCAAGCATATAGAAGGTTGAGTTCCATCGCGTCGGGCAATCGCAAATAAGACGTCTGACCGGCAGATGGTGTCGCCGCTGAATGTCAGCAAGGCGAGCCATGGCCGTGTAAGATCTTCTGAAATGGGCCGAGATTTTCCTTGCCTGCCGCAAGATGTCCTGGACCCCAGGGTATTTGACAAGGAATCGCTGCACGACCAAGTTTAAGACGTGTGCCATGCACGGCACGTGCGTGATTTTGCCCTGTTTCAATGCGCTAAGCAGATTGGCACCGTTGTCACACACCACTTTACCAACTGTCAAATTGAGCGGTGTTAGCCACTCATCTGCCTGTGAACGCAAAGCTGAAAGGAGTGCCGGGCCAGTGTGGCTCTTTGCTTCCAGGCACAACAGACGCAGCACGGCATGGCAACGTCTCACCTGGCATGTGGAATAGGTTCTGGGGAGCTTGGGCGGTGCAGTGGAAGAGACGCTAGCAGCGGAAAAGGAGGAGGCAGCTGAGGAGGAGAGGGAGGAGGATGGAGTAGGAGGAGGAGAAGAAGAGTCAGGCCTGCATGCAATCCGTGGCGGTAAAACCAAATCTACACGGGTGCCACGGGTTACATGCTTGACGGCCGTCAGAAGGTTCACCCAGTGGGCAGTAAAACTGATATACCTTCCCTGCCCGTGTTTGCTAGACCACGTGTCTGTGGTCAGATGTATCTTGGCACCGACACTGTGTGCCAGAGATACATTCACTTGCCGCTGAACATGGCCATATAGCTCTGGGATGCCCTTCTCTGAGAAATACTTCCTTCCTGGGACCTTCCATTGTGGTGTTCCAATGGCCACAAATTTGCGAAAGGCCTCCGAGTCCACCAGTTTATATGGCAGTAGTTGGCGGGCTATGAGTTCTGACAAGCCAGCCGCCAACCGTTGGGCAAGAGGGTTATCCGGCATCATCATTTTTTTACGCTCAAACATTAGGCCCACGGAAGCCTGCCTTTTTGCAGAAAAATGTGAGCTTGGCGTGATGGAAGGTGGAGTGGAGGACAATTGTGAGGAGAGAGGAGAAGGAGAAGTAGAAGACGAGGCTGGACGGTGAGAGCCTGCAGTGTGGCTTTGTGTGTTCCGTTGCTCCCACTGGGCTCGGTGATGGCTGCTCATGTGCCTTCTTAAGGCGGTCGTCCCTAGGTGAGTATTGGGCTTACCGCGACTAACGCGTTGACTGCAAAGATTGCAGATGGCAACGCTATTGTCAGCAGCGGACACGTTAAAAAAAGCCCACACTGCGGAGCCATGTGCCGGTGTCCTGGGAGCGCCAGATGTGACCGTACATGGTCGATGACTCGCTCCTGATACATTTGCAGTCTGCTTTGTCCCTGCTGTGCAATGTAAGTCATTGCTGCTTCTCCTCCCTATCTGCTGGTCCATATCTCCCTCTGAACTCCCCTCCTCTTCCTCTCTTGTGGGCACCCACGTGACATCACTAGACACGTCATCATCAACGTCACCTTCCCCACCGCTATAAGTAGAGATCTCGGAGTAGGCAGCAACACCGGGGACCAACCTCCTCCTTGGGCTGATCTGGGTACTGGCGTCAGACTGCTGAGTAGCGCTTGTTGCTACCTCCTCTTCCTGATCCAATACCAAGAGTGGCTGCGCATCAGAAATGTCCTCTTGATATGGATCGGAAAATAATTCCAGTGACTCAAGCGGAAGGTATGTGGTGGTGGTGGTGGTGGTCGTGTTGTTGGTGGTAGTGTCTTTGGGGGTGCACATAGCAGAGAGTGAAGAAGAGGGTGCAGATCGAGAGGATGAGGAGGGTGCAGAAGAGTAAGGCTGAGCGAGCCACTCAACCAAGTCTGGTGCATCCTTTAAAGTAATTGAACGCACCTTCTGCAACTTCCCACTTTGGCTCAAGCCTGTTGCTCCTGCCCTACCCCTACCACCCCTGCGGAAGGGCCTGCCTCTTCCTCTGCATGTCATTTTTTAAATGACCCTGTGACAAAACTCTTAGTCCCTATACCGCTGAAGGACTGCTGCAGTATAGGTGAGCGGTCAGCAGTGGTGCACGTCAACCCTATCTATTGTGGACCTATAGCGGTCCTTACAGAACAGCAGACTGTACCGCACTCAAGCCTATGTACCGTAGCACCCTATACCAAGTTACCAGTCCTTATAAGAACTTTTGTGGACCAAGCAGGTTGTGTATTAGTGTTTAGCAGACTGTACGTCAGTCCCTATACCGCTGAAGGACTGCTGCAGTATAGGGCAGCGGTCAGCAGTGGTGCACGTCAACCCTATCTATTGTGGACCGATAGCGGTCCTTACAGAACAGCAGACTGTACCGCACTCAAGCCTATGTACCGTAGCACCCTATACCAAGTTACCAGTCCTTATAAGAACTTTTGTGGACCAAGCAGGTTGTGTATTAGTGTTTAGCAGACTGTACGTCAGTCCCTATACCGCTGAAGGACTGCTGCAGTATAGGGCAGCGGTCAGCAGTGGTGCACGTCAACCCTATCTATTGTGGACCGATAGCGGTCCTTACAGAACAGCAGACTGTACCGCACTCAAGCCTATGTACCGTAGCACCCTATACCAAGTTACCAGTCCTTATAAGAACTTTTGTGGACCAAGCAGGTTGTGTATTAGTGTTTAGCAGACTGTACGTCAGTCCCTATACCGCTGAAGGACTGCTGCAGTATAGGGCAGCGGTCAGCAGTGGTGCACGTCAACCCTATCTATTGTGGACCGATAGCGGTCCTTACAGAACAGCAGACTGTACCGCACTCAAGCCTATGTACCGTAGCACCCTATACCAAGTTACCAGTCCTTATAAGAACTTTTGTGGAACAAGCAGGTTGTGTGTTAGTGATTAGCAGACTGTACGTCAGTCCCTATACCGCTGAAGGACTGCTGCAGTATAGGTGAGCGGTCAGCAGTGGTGCACGTCAACCCTATCTATTGTGGACCGATAGCGGTCCTTACAGAACAGCAGACTGTACCGCACTCAAGCCTATGTACCGTAGCACCCTATACCAAGTTACCAGTCCTTATAAGAACTTTTGTGGACCAAGCAGGTTGTGTATTAGTGTTTAGCAGACTGTACGTCAGTCCCTATACCGCTGAAGGACTGCTGCAGTATAGGGCAGCGGTCAGCAGTGGTGCACGTCAACCCTATCTATTGTGGACCGATAGCGGTCCTTACAGAACAGCAGACTGTACCGCACTCAAGCCTATGTACCGTAGCACCCTATACCAAGTTACCAGTCCTTATAAGAACTTTTGTGGAACAAGCAGGTTGTGTATTAGTGTTTAGCAGACTGTACGTCAGTCCCTATACCGCTGAAGGACTGCTGCAGTATAGGTGAGCGGTCAGCAGTGGTGCACGTCAACCCTATCTATTGTGGACCGATAGCGGTCCTTACAGAACAGCAGACTGTACCGCACTCAAGCCTATGTACCGTAGCACCCTATACCAAGTTACCAGTCCTTATAAGAACTTTTGTGGAACAAGCAGGTTGTGTGTTAGTGATTAGCAGACTGTACGTCAGTCCCTATACCGCTGAAGGACTGCTGCAGTATAGGTGAGCGGTCAGCAGTGGTGCACGTCAACCCTATCTATTGTGGACCGATAGCGGTCCTTACAGAACAGCAGACTGTACCGCACTCAAGCCTATGTACCGTAGCACCCTATACCAAGTTACCAGTCCTTATAAGAACTTTTGTGGAACAAGCAGGTTGTGTATTAGTGTTTAGCAGACTGTACGTCAGTCCCTATACCGCTGAAGGACTGCTGCAGTATAGGTGAGCGGTCAGCAGTGGTGCACGTCAACCCTATCTATTGTGGACCGATAGCGGTCCTTACAGAACAGCAGACTGTACCGCACTCAAGCCTATGTACCGTAGCACCCTATACCAAGTTACCAGTCCTTATAAGAACTTTTGTGGACCAAGCAGGTTGTGTATTAGTTTTTAGCAGACTGTACGTCAGTCCCTATACCGCTATAAGAACTTTTGTGGAACAAGTGAGTTGTGAATGTTTAGCAGACTGCAGCAGAAGGGCAGCAGTCAAGTATAATATCCTTTCTATATTTGGAAGAAAGAATATTATACATGTACAAGCCTATTACTGTACCACTGATACCAGTCCTGAAAAGAACCTTTGTGGAACTAATAATAACAGCAAGTCTTTAAAATTACCCTCACTGCCTGACAACACTGCTTCCTTCCTGTCCCTATACAAATTGGCAAAAAAAGAGAACGATTAGTGGTTACTGGAACAGCTCTTTTGTGGACCTTGATAGTAACAGCTAATGATGATGATGATGATGATGATGATGAAAGACTAATCTGGCTGTCCCTGTAGCATACACCGTCCTTTCCCTTTCTCTAAACTAACAAAAGACACTCAGGCTGCTGCAAGAATCAGCAGCACAGCAAACCTATCAACACCTAACACCTATACCAGTCCTGAAAAGAACTTTTGTGTACCAAATAGCTAGTGGTTTATCTCTCCCTACTCCACACAGGAACCTGTCCCTATCTTAACAGAAGAAAGAATGTAAAATGGCCACCGGATCGGGTGTATTTATAGGTTAGGGGGAATGTACAAGTGTCCATGTGCTGTCATGTCTCAATTGGCTGTCCTGTATCACATGATAAACGTGTCACCAAAGGTTAAAGTTCTTGTATACATTAAACACGTAAGTCCGCCGCGGCGAACGACGGAAAAAGGCGTTCGAACGTGCGGACCGCGAATGTCGGAAATTCGCCGCGAAACGACCGCCGGGCGAACCGTTCGGCCATCACTATTCCGGGGTACACATATGACCGGGCTACTGCTGTCTGTTTCACAGTCTGCCATGGCCGGCAGCCACCCCGTACTGCTTGGGTGATGGCTCTGTCTGTGGAATGTGTCCAGCAGTTCCTGCAGGAGGGGTAAGTATGGTTCCACCTGTCTTAGCAGGATGGAGCAGCTGGGCATAACCTGGAAGGTCGACTAGGGAGTCTCTCGCTCTCCCTTTGTCCTCTCCCTGTCCTTTCCCTCCTCCTCATGCTATGGGCCATTGTTTGACTGGGCACATGGGGGTGCGGTGCACGTACCTGGCCGGGGGGGCTCGGGGTCCTGGCAGGGGGCTTCGCTGGGAGTTGGGGGTTCACTCATCCTCTTCCCTTTTTTCTGGGCCATGGTGGGTGTCTGTGCTGTGTGAGCCATGTGGGGAGGCCACCGTGCGCTCCTCTGCCATTATCCTGGGGCCATTTTGTGGTAGCCACAGCTAGTTTTTTGCCTTTAGCCATTTTCTAGTAGTTTGGTGGCTATTTTCTTGGTGCTCTCAGACGTTTCTTGCTGAGGTGGCCGGCGGCCATTTTCTAGTAGCCTCGGGTGGTTTTGTCTCTAGCATTGGGCACTTTTTTCCTTCTAGAACAGCACGCTTCCACACAGACACCTCGTGGATGGCACAGGGGAGAGCGGCAGCACAGCGCAGTACCTGGGTCAGGGTGGTGAGTCTTGCGGGGGGCCACCTCAGTCTCTGATTCAGACTCAGGCCCCCGCTGTGACTCGCGGCCCCTGTTCTGATGTATCAGAGGATGTGGACCAGGACCATTCGGACAGTGAGGCTGACCCAGTGTCCGGGTCAGCGCAGGAAAAGAGGCTTGTAGGAGCCATGTATTACAGCAGTGCGGATACCCTAAAAATGGAGGATACGGTGGGGGCATCTACAAAGGTGTCGGTCCCTTTCAGGTCCCACAAGCCGGCCCACACGCCTAAGGTGTTTCCTTACCTAACTTATTTTGATAAGTTTATTTAGAAGGAATGGGGAAAACCGCAGCGGACCTTTTCGGTCCCAAAACGCATGGCGGTGCGTTACCCCTTTGAGGAGAGTTTCCTGAAGAAATGGACATCTCCTCCGATTGTTGACCCCCCCGGTATCCAGGTTAAATAAGGTAACCACGATTCCGGTGGAAGGAACTCCTGCTTTCAAGGACCCTGCCCACAGAAGGTCCCAGGCGGTTGCCCAGTCCATGTTTACCGTGGTGGGGTCAGCATTGCAGCCAATGTTAGCCACGGCCCTGGTATCACAGACGCTGACTGAATGGGCTAAGTTGTTGCATTGTGAATTGGAAAAGCAACAGGCTTCCCTGGCCTGCGTGGAGCTGGCAGATCAGTTGGTGCAGGGCTTTAAGTATGCCTGCGATGTGACTTTAAAAACGGCCCCCTTGCTCTCTAGAGCCTCCGTATCCGCAGTAGTGCTACGTCGCCTGACTTGGCTGAAATGCTGGTCTGCGGCCCAAGCATCTAAGAAAGCACTGGCGGACTTGCCCTTCCAGGGAGAAAAGCTATTTGGAGCTTCGCTGGATGACATTATTAAGAATGTTACTGGGGCTAAGAGTACGTTGCTCCCACAGTCCAGGAAAGGTAAGGAGCCACACCGTAGGTAAGGGTCCTCCTTTTCCGCTCGGAAGCGGATTTTTTGTCCGCCTGGGTCGGCAGGTAATCGTTCCCAGTCCGACAAGGTGCCTGCTGAGGGACAAAAGTATCCCTGGTTTCGCAAGCCAAACAAGCCTGCAAGCAAATCTGTTACCATATGAAGGTTTGCCCCAGCCCGACGCTTGGGTGGGGAGTCGCCTTCGGGAGTTTGCAGCTCGGTGGACCTTCCAACCAATGGGTCTGCAAACTGGTTTCCTCAGGGTACAAGATAGAGTTTCTTTCTTGTCCACCAAACAGATTTTTTCCCTCCAACCTTCATCATCTTCCAGCTCGTCGGGAGGCCCTGTTTGGGGCAGTACAGGACCTGCTTCTCCATGGGGTGATAGTGCCTGTACCGATGCCGGAAAGGTTTCAGGGATTCTACTCCAATCTGTTTGTAGTCCCAAAGGAAAGGGGTCCGTCCGGTCCTGGACCTCAAGGCCCTCATCAGCTTTCTGAAAGTATAAAGGTTCAGGATGAAATCAGTTCGCTCAGTGGTCACTGCACTCTATCAGGGGGAAGCTCCCTTTTGGCCTGGCATCGGCACTGAGGGTCTTCACCAAGATGCTAGCCCCAATTTTGGCTTTGCTGAGGCAGCAAGGGATCACAACCGTGAGTTACCTGGATGACCTCCTTCTGAGGGCAGCTTCCCCCTCAGAATTAATAAGAGATGTGGCAATCACCATGCAAACTCTTCGGGTGTTTGGTTGGGTACTGAACCTACAGAAGGTGGTGTTTGTGCCGACTCAACGCCTGGAGTACCTGGGCTTGCTTCTGGGCTCCTCAGAGGCGAGAGTCTTTCTCCCTCCAGACAAGTTGCAGACTCTTCAAGCTGCGGTAAAGTTGTTGGTATCTCGTAGGTGGTCGTCGCTGTGTTTTTGCATGTGAGTCCTGGGTCTCATGGTAACCACTTTCGAGGCGGTACCTTATGCTCAATTCCACACTCGAGTCTTGCAAAAGGAGATACTGCCCAAATAGGACAAATCTCTGTTGTCCCTGGATTGTCAAATTCGGGTGAGCCAGCTAGTCAGGGATTCCCTACTCTGGTGGCTGAGATCGCCGGTCATTCGGTTCCGGGAAGTCGTTTCTTCCTCTTCATCTTCATTGGACGGTGATCACAACGGACCCTAGCCTGACCGGTTGGGGGGGAATTTGGGGCGTACTCACAGCCCAGGGTTGATGGACCCAGGAAGAATCCCGCCTGCCAATCAATTTCCATATTTGAGAGACAGATAAAGGCCCCACAGCAGCTTCAGTGTGATAGGTGACACACACAACACCACAATGATTCTAGCAAGTCTCCTTACCAGAGGGGTTGGACCCTTAAATTATAGAGTGGTCATATCCGCATACAACACAGGTCTAACCCAAGCTTTGCACTGGACATCAAGTTAACGGCTATATTTTCAAGCTCCATATCATAAAAGGCTCGAGCAACTGGCAACACGACCCTTCACATAATCGAAACCCGGATGACAATAGCTTGGCAAAGTATAAATAAAATAAAAGATCCCATAGTGAAGGATGTTATGAAAATCTCAATCTGTAATAAAAAAAAAACATACTTATAAGCATCCAATATTTTTAAGCATTAGATCACAATAATGAAAATGACCGGTAATGGTATATTGGTACATAGAAAAGTCCTACTGCCTGCTCAGTATGGCTTCATATAGAGTTTCACTTACAGAGAAGCTTCTGCTGTGTTCTGTCTTTGAAATATTCTGTGCTTTACAAAGGAATTTGTTCAGCGCGCTTTGTAAAGCGCAGAATTTTCAAAAGACAGAACACAGCAGAAGCTTCTCTGTAAGTGAAACTCTATATGAAGTTATACTGAGCAGGCAATAGTAAGGGCTTCCCTATGTACCAATATACCATTAATGTATCAGTTGGCGGGGACCTCAAATTCAGCTATATGGGCTTTATATGTTTATTACATTATCCAATAAGGGCTGCATAGTATTATTTTAAAACAAAAATCACTGCAAGACGAATCCGAGAAAGAGAGAGAGGATTACATCAGTGGGACATAAGGCATGGCTCACTTAGATAACATAAGCAGCATAACAAGTGCAGTGCCTTGAAAAAATATTCTTACCCCTTGAGATTTTCCACATTTTGTCATGTTACAACCAAAAACTTAAATGTATTTTATTGGGATTTCATGTGATAGAGATAGACCAACACAAAGTGTCACATAATTTTGAAGGGGAAGGAAAATGATAAATTGTTTTCAAAATACTTTACAAATAAATATCTAAAAAGTGTGGCATGCCTTTGTATTCAGCCCCCTTTACTCTGATACCCCTAATTAAAATCTAGTGGAACTAATTGCTGTGGTCACCTAATTAGTAAATAGAGTCCACCTATGTGTAATTTAATCTCAGTATAAATACAGCTGTTTTGTGAAGTCCTTAGTGAACAAACCGCATTATAAAGGTCATGGAACACACCAGACAGGTCAAGGATATAGTTGTGAAGAAGTTTAAAGCAGGGTTAGGATATAATAAAATATCCCAAGCTTTGAACATCTCACAGAGCACTGTGCAATCCATCATCCGAAAATGGAATGAGTATTGCACAACTGCAAACCTACCAATACATGTCTGTAAACCTAAACTGACAGGCTGGGCAAGGAAAGTATTAATCAGAGAAGCAGCCAAGAAGCCCATGGTAACCTGAAGGAGCTGCAGAGATCCACAGCTCGGGTGGGAGAATCTGTCCACAGGACAACTTAGTCGTGCACTCCACAAATCTGGCCTTTATGGAAGAGTGGCAGGAAGAAAGACATTGTTGAAAGAAAACCATAAAAAGTTCCTTTTGCAAGAAACCATGTGGGGGACACAGCAAACAGGTGAAAGAAGGTGCTCTGGTCAGATGAGACCAAAATTTAACTTTTTGGACTAAAAGCAAAATGCTATGTGTGGCAAAAAACTAACACTGCCAAACACCCTAAACATATCATCCCCACCATGAAACATGGTGGTGGCAGCATCATGTTGTGGGAATGCTTTTCTTCAGCAGGGACAGGAAAGCTGGTCAGAGTTGATGAGAAGATGGATGGAGCCAACTACAGTGCAATTTTAGAAGAAAACCTGTCTGCAAAAGACTTGAGACTGGAGCAGAGGTTCACCTTCCAGTAGGAAAACGACCCGAAGCATATAGCCAGAGCTACAATGGAATGGTTTTGATTAACCACTTCAGCCCCGGACCAATTGTCAGCCTAAGGACCAGAGGTCTTTTTACAATTTCGCACTGCACTGCTTTAATTGGTAATTGCGCGATCATGCAATGTTGTACCCAAACAAAATTTGCGTCCTTTTCTTCCCACAAATAGAGCTTTCTTTTGATGGTATTTGATTGCCTCTGCGATTTTTATTTTTTGCGATATAAATGGAAAAAGACAGAAAATTTTGAGAAAAAAAGATATTTTCTACTTTTTGTTATAAGAAAAATCGAATAAACTCAATTTTAGTCATAAATTTAGGGCAAAATTTATTCAGCCACATGTCTTTAGTAAAAAAAAATGTCAATAAGCGTATATTTATTGGTATGCGCAAAAGTTATAGCGTCTACAAACTAGAGTACATTTTCTGGAATTTACACAGCTTTTAATTTATGACTGCCTATTTCATTTCTTGAGGTGCTAAAATGGCAGGGCAGTACAACCCCCTCCCCCAAATGACCCCATTTTGGAAAGTAGACACCCCAAGGAAATTGCTGAAGGGCATGTTGAGCCCATTGAATATTTTTATTTTTTTGTCCCAAGTGATTGAATAATGACACAAAAAAAAAAGTTTACAAAAAGTTGTCACTAAATGATATATTGCTCACACATGCCATAGTTATATGTGGAATTGCACCCCAAAATATATTCTGCTGCTTCTCCTGAGTACGGGGATACCACATATGTGGGACTTTTTGGGAGTCTAGCCGCGTACGGCACCCCGAAAACCAATCACTGACTTCAGGATTTCTAAGGGTGCAAATTTTTGATTTCACTCCTCACTACCTATCACAGTTTCGAAGGCCATAAAATGCCAAAATAACACAAAACCCCCCCAAATGACCCAATTTTGGAAAGTAGACACCCCAAGAAAATTGCTGAGGGGCATGTTGAGCCCATTGAATATTTTTTTTTTGTCCCAAGTGATTGAATAATGACACACAAAAAAGAAAAAATTTACAAAAAGTTGTCACTAAATGATATATTGCTCACACATGCCATAGTTATATGTGGAATTGCACCCCAAAATATATTCTGCTGCTTCTCCTGAGTACGTGGATACCACATATGTGGGACTTTTTGGGAGTCTAGCCACGTACGGCACCCCGAAAACCAATCACTGCCTTCAGGATTTCTAAGGGTGCAAATTTTTGATTTCACTCCTCACTACCTATCACAGTTTCGAAGGCCATAACATGCCAAAATAGCACAAAACCCCCCCAAATTACCCCATTTTGGAAAGTAGACACCCCGAGCTATTTACTGAGAGGCATGTTGAGTCCATGAAATATTTTATATTTTGCCACAAGTTGCAGGAATATTACAATTTTTTTTATTTTTTTGCACAAAGTTGTCACTAAATGATATATTGCTCACACATGCTAAGGGCATAAGTGAAATTACACCCCAAAATAAATTCTGCTGCTTCTCCCGAGTATGGGGATACCACATGTGGGGGACTTTTTGGGAGCCTAGCCACGTTCGGGACCCCGAAAACCAAGCACTGCCTTCTGGATTTAAATATAAAACAATACAAAAAAAACCTGTTAGCGATCGCAGGGATCAGGCCTGACTCTGCGAACGCTGCAGTTATGTGTTTAGTACTGCACTTGGATGGGCTGGGCGGAGGGGCAAAACGCAGGTGAAAGGAGGTATCTGGGCTGATCCCACTAACAATGCTTTTTTTGGAACCCTAAACTGCTGGGGACGCTAGTATAGATCTGATCAGTCAGATATTGATCTGTTCAGATTCTATACCACTACGGGAGGTGTATGCTTTGCGCGTGGGTGTTAGCGGTACTGGCACTAACCTAGCGCTGCCTGGGGCGACGCAGACCCTGACCCTAAAACCTAATTGATATCACCCGTCGGGTGATCAGGGGGTTAAACCTTTATTGGGTAATAAATGGTGGGTGCCCTGATGCTATAAAAAGCAAACTAACTAACCAGAGTCACCCGTAACACTTATACAGTGATCACTGGTGAAAGGGTTAACTAGGGGCAAACAGGGGGTTAAAATCTTTATTAGGTAGTATATGGGGGTCCCTGGTGCTATATAAAAACCTGACGGGGAATCTAAATAACTAACTGGCTAACCAGCGTCACCAGTGACACTTATACGGTGATCACTGGTGAAAGGGTTAACTAGGGGCAATGAGGGGGTTAAAACCATTATTGGGTAGTATACGGGGGTACCTAGCGCTATAAAAACCTGGCGGTGAACCTAAAAAAAATAACTAGCTACCTAGCGACACTAGTGACACGAATGCAGCAATCAGAAAAATTATCGCTTAGTGACCCTGGCAAAAAGGGGTGAAAGGGTTAACTAGGGGCAATCAGGGGGTTAAAACCATTATTGGGTAGTATATCGGGGTACCTAGCGCTATAAAAACCTGGCGGTGAACCTATAAAAAGAACTAGCTACCTAACGGCACCAGTGACACTAATGCAGCGATCAGAAAAATGATTGCTTAGTGACACTGGCAAAAGGGGGTGAAAGGGTTAACTAGGGGCAATCAGGGGGTTAAAACCATTATTGGGTAGTATATCGGGGTACCTAGCACTATAAAAACCTGGTGGTGAACCTAAAAAAATAACTAGCTACTTAGCGGCACCAGTGACACTAATGCAGCGATCAGAAAAACGATCGCTTAGTGACACTGGCAAAAGGGGGTGAAAGGGTTAACTAGTGGCAATCAGGGGGTTAAAACCATTATTGGGTAGTATATCGGGGTACCTAGCGCTATAAAAACCTGGCGATGAACCTAAAAAAATAACTTAGCGGCACCAGTGACACTAATGCAGCGATCAGAAAAATTATCGCTTAGTGATACTGGCAAAAGGGGGTGAAAGGGTTAACTAGGGGCAATCAGGGTTAAAACCGTTATTGGGTAGTATATCGGGGTACCTAGCGCTATAAAAACCTGGCGGTGAACCTAAAAGAATAACTAGCTACTTAGCGGCACCAGTGACACTAATGCAGCAATCAGAAAAACGATTGCTTAGTGACACTGGCAAAAGGGGGTGAAAGGGTTAACTCTAGGGGCAATCAGGGGGTTAAACCTTTATTGGGGGGTAGGGGGCTACCCTGGACCTAACACTAACTGCCCTGACAGTTTTTACTGTCACAACTGACACTGAATGCAGTGATCAGTAAATAAATGATCACTGCAATCAGTGACACTGTGACTGGGAGGGGGAGGGGGAGCGGGGGCGATCGGGGGGGGGGGGGGGGGTTTGTGTGCCTACATGTCAGTGTAGTGTTGGTGCACACTTACTTTCACTGTTCTCCTTGTAGTCCAGTCAAAAAGAC
The DNA here is from genome assembly GCF_037356315.1 of Lithobates pipiens. Lineage (NCBI taxonomy): Eukaryota > Metazoa > Chordata > Amphibia > Anura > Ranidae > Lithobates > Lithobates pipiens. The sequence continues at coordinate 118,851,987 of NW_027507785.1, forward strand.
CGCCCGAGGAGAATGACATCACTTCCTCCCTGCCTGTGTTTACTATACACAGCGGAGGAAGCTTCTCATTCGCCAGGAGCGATCGAGAGGGGATGGCCAGAAACCAACGGCCATCCCCTCATCCCGGGTTGCTCCTGCAGCGAAACGGACCGATCGGACCCCCCACCCGCTGGAAGGAGAGCACGTACATGTACGTGCTTGTGCCTGTTGGTGCCATTGCACCGACGTACATTGCCATGTGGCGGTCCTTAAGTGGTTAAAGCATATTCATGTGTTAGAACGACCCAGTCAAAGTTCAGATCTAAATCCAATTGAGAATCTGTGGCAAGACTTAAAAAATGCTGTTCACAGACACTCTCCATCCAATCTGACAGAGCTTGAGCTATTTTGCAAAGAAGATTGGGCAAAAATTTCACTCTTTAGATGTGCAAAGCTGGGAGACATACCCAAAAAGACTTTCAGCTGTATTTATACCAAAAGGTGATTCCAAAAAGTATTGGCTCAGGGGGGCTGAATACAAATGCAACGCCACATTTTTTTTTATTTTATTTGAAAACCATTTATCATTTTCCTTCCACTTCACAATTATCTGCCACTTTGTGTTGGTCTATCCCAATAAAATACATTTACGTTTTTGGTTGTAACATAACAAAATTAATACTTTTTCAAGGCACTGTAGGTATGAACAGTCTAAAGATATGAGATGTCACTATGGCTAGGGGGTACCCCAATAGTAATATATTTTAAAAAGGAACATATTTCTGTGGACATATCGGAAGCCATAGAAGGCTCCGCTGACCATTTGGACCAAACCCCATTATATTTTTTAGGGTAGACTCTGTTGGCATAAGTATCCTTGTAGAGTGGTAAGCTGTTATTGACCAGTTGTTTCAGGAATGTATGGGATGGGGGAGTGGGTTTCTTCCCGTGTAGTGCAATGGCTTTTCTTGCATAAAATAAAAGCAGGCTAACCAAAGTGCGCTCAACCACTGTGGGTAATGGATGTTCCACCAGGCCCAATATATACATGGACATTGAAGGTTGCAAAAGGATGGAGATAACTAAATGTATTAACTACAACACTTCTTCCCAGTATTTTTTAATTATAGGACAGGTCCAAAATATATATGACAAATCCCAGGGACCCCTCCAAACCTCCAGCACTCAAGGAGACAAAATGGAATTCATTTTTATGCAATCTATAGGCAGTAAAATAAGTACAATGAACCATTTGAACTGAATTAGATCGTAAAGGGAACAGGGATCAAAAGGGACATCTCGTGGAAGTCAAGCCCTAATGCCATGTACACATGACCGGACTTTCCAGCAGACTAGGTCCGACAGACTTCCCGACGTACTTCCGGCAGAGTTCCGATTGACTTTCCGAACTAACGAACTTGCCCACGCGTGACCGGACTTCCTGGTAGACTAGGTCCGCCGGTCTTCCCGATGGAGTTACAACAGACTTCCAAATGAACAGTTTTGCCCACACATGGGCTAAAGTCCATTCATTTTGAATATGATGAGTTACGATGGGACTAGAAAAGGATGTCAGTCTCACCGGTTTTATCGGTGAGATTGACACCATGCGAGCTCTGTCACCTGGTATGGATTTTAAGGGGAATCCCCTGCCCTGAAAAAATGGCGTGGGGGCCCCCAAGGTCCATACCAGACCCTTATCCGAGCACACAGCTCAGCCGATCAGGAAAGGAGGTGGGGACGAGCAAGTGCCCCCGGCCCAAAGCACCTTGTCCCCATGTTGATGACAAGGGCCTCTTCCCGACAACCCTGGCCGTTGATTGTCGGGGTCTGTGGGCAGGGGGCTTATCAGAATCTGGGAGCCCCCTTTAATAAGAGGGCCCCCAGATCCCAGCCCCCCACCCTATGTGAATAAGTATGGGGTACATCGTACCCCTACCCATTCACCTGGGGGGAATGAAAGTCAATAAAAAAAACACACTAGACAGGTTTTTAAAGTAGTTTATTAGGCTGCTCCAGGGGTCTCTTCCGTCTTCGGGGGTCTCTTCCGACTCCTCCACTCTCTCCGGCCTCTTCTCCCGCTCTCCGAATTCTTCTCCCGGGCTCCTCCGCTATCGTCTGCTCTTTTGCTAGCAGTGACCCGATCTCTTCTGTTGTTTTATTTCCTCTTCTCTTCTAATGTTGACACAACGCTCTCTCCCTCTGTAATGCTATGTACGCGGTGTGCAGCGACTTATATAGGCATGGGGCGCGGTCACCGGGTGATGTCACCCAGTGACCCCACCCATTATAACGGCACCCCCTTTACTGACCGGCCGGGCTGCATGCTTGGTGACCCCACCCCTTATGATGGCACCCCTTTCCTGACCTGGCTGTGTGCTCGGATAAGGGCCTGGTATGGACCTTGGGGGGACCCCCATGCTTTTTTTTCAGCGCAGGGGGTTCCCCTTAAAATCCATACCAGACCTAAGGGACATTGACACCTCTCTCACACATGCTGCAATAGAAAAATGTGTTTTTCCTATTGCAGCGAGCGCAAGATGTGTACAGTACCCTGCAGCCGAGAACCAGCGCAATAGGATCTCGCTGGAAACATTCTCACGGGCAGGTGCTGTAGCTGCCCTGCGTCCGTCGGACCAGCATACAGATGAACGGGTTTCCCACTAGGAACTAGGTCCGGTGGAAAAATGTAAAACATGTTCTATTTTTATGTTTGGATTTTTGGCAAGCAAAGGTCCGATGGAGCCCACACACGATCAAATTGTCCGACATTGTCCGAATTCGTTCTGTCGGACCTTTGCTGTCAAAAAGTTTGGTCGTGTGTACGTGGCATAAGACCAAGACAGGCAGGGATACAGTAATGAGATGAGAATACAGATGGTGGGTTTATCCGTGCATTCCGATCTTAGTGCACTCTCTAGAACAGATTGAATAACCTGTGGGGCGCACTGTCGGAACTGACTGCAGCGAGCAGGGGAGAGTTGGAAATATCAAAATTGATAGGACACAAGGATAGTATATGTAGAGGAGAGTAGAGGCAGGGGAATCAAGGATTGGTTGGTAACTACTTGTGATATCACCTTAATATTACATTTAGTCCAGGCATGTGGCTCCGATAGGATATAAAACTGAGGTAGGGTGGGATTTAGCCATAAACGTGAGACTGCCAGCTTTGGGCAATGATGTAACCCTGAAGTAATCTTTCGGCTACTTCAAAGCTACATCAATATAATATATACATGCACTTGCAAATGGTCTACCCGTTTTGCAGGGCTCCCCCTGATGTAATGATGGAATCAGTCATCTCTATTGGAATTGCATGTGATGCTATTAGGATGAGTCCGTCTAAACCTCTCCTTTGGCAAAATCTGTTTATTCAAACACTCCTCCCAGTTGATTCTGAAGTCTCTTTTTAAGCACCTCAAACAAAATTTCTCTTCCTTACTTTGGGGCCTGCAAACTCCTATATATAAACTGTCTGCTTTAATGCGCCCCTCCCAGGGTGGCCTATCTTTCCCGGATTGTTATGAATATTTTTTGGCCACTCACCTTGTCATGGCTGTCTGGTTGAATCCAGACCCTAGCAACCCCTGCACTCTGGTAAAAGCTGGTAAACTCCTTATGCCACGTACACACGATCAGACTATCCGGCGGACTGATGCCGCGTACACATGTAGCCGACTATCCGACGGACTTAGTCTGGCGGACTTCCCGCCAGACTGTCCGTCGGACTTTCCGAACGGGCTACTTGCCCACACACGGCACTTTTTCAGCGGACTAATATGGCGTACTAAGTCCGCCGTACTATCCACCCTACTTTTGAAATGAACGGACTCGTCCACACGCGGAGGAAAGTCTGCTAATTTCGAGCACGTCTCCAGGTAGGCGGGCCCGCGAAGGAGACGTTGCTGGCCCCTCCACCTGGTATGGACATAAAGGGGAACCCCAACGCCGAAAAAAATCGGCGTGGGGGTCCCCCCCAGGTCCACATCAGACCCTTGTCTGAGCACGCTACCCGGCCGGCCAGGAAAGTGGGGGACGAGCGAGTGGCCCCCCTCCTGAGCCGTACCAGGTCGCATTCCCTCAACATGGGGGGTGCCTTGGGGAAGGGGGGGGCCGCGTGGCCCCCCCACCCCAAAGCACCTTGTCCCCATGTTAATGAGGACAAGGGCCTCTTCCCAACAACCCTGGCTGTTGGTTGTCGGGGTCTGCGGGCGGGGGGCTTATCGGAATCCGGGAGCCCCCTTTAATAAGGGGGCCCCCGGATACCCGCCCCCCACCCTATGTGAATGAGTTTCACCTGTGAAAAAAAGTACAAAAAAACACAACACAGGGTAAAAATAGTTTATTGCACAGCTCCGGGGGTCTTCTGTCTTCGGGGGTCTTCTCGCCGGACTCCTCCTATCTTCTGCTAGCTCTTTTGCTAGCGGAGGAGCCTGGCATTCTTCCTTGCCGCCGCCCTCTTCTTCCGACTTCGGGGGTCTTGTCCCCCTCTTCTGGGATCTTGTCCCCCTCTTTGGGTCTTCTGTCGCTGCCGCCACCTTCTGTTCTTCTCTTCAGATGTTGACTCGTCGTTCCCTCCGCTCACAATGACAATGATGATCCTCTGGGACTGTGACACCATAATGGGCGGGGACATCATCCGGTGATGTCCCTATATAAGTCGCCGCGCGCCCGGTCCCCAGTCATTGTGAGCGGAGGGAACGACGAGTCAACATCTGAAGAGAAGAACAGAAGGTGGCGGTGGTGACATAAGAAGAGAAGAACAGAAGGCGGCGGCGACAGAAGACCGGGCCACCGCCTGTGAAAGAGCTATAAGAAGGCGCGGTGGCCCGGCAGAAGAACCGAAGAGGGGGACAAGACCCCCGAAGTCGGAAGAAGAGGGCGGCGGTGAGGAAGAAAGCCGGGCTCCTCCGCTAGCAAAAGGGCTAGCAGAAGATAGCGGGGGAGTCCGGCGAGAAGACCCCCAAAGACGGAAGACCCCCGGAGCTGTGCAATAAACTATTTTTACCCTGTGTTGTGTTTTTTTTTGTACTTTTTTTCACAGGTGAATGGGTAGGGGTACATTGTACCCCATACTCATTCACATAGGGTGGGGGGCCGGTATCCGGGGGACCCCTTATTAAAGGGGGCTCCCGGATTCCGATAAGCCCCCCGCCTGCAGACCCCGACAACCAACGGCCAGGGTTGTCGGGAAGAGGCCCTTGTCCTCATCAACATGGGGACAAGGTGCTTTGGGGTGGTGGGGCCGCACGGCCCCCCCTTCCCCAAGGCACCCCCCATGTTGAGGGCACGCGGCCTGGTACGGCTCAGGAGGGGGGGCGCTCGCTTGTCCCCCCCTTTCCTGGCCGGCCGGGTACCGTGCTTGGACAAGGGTCTGATGTGGACCTGGGGGGAACCGATTTTTTTTGGCGTTGGGGTTCCCCTTTAAGTCCATACCAGGTGGCGGGGCCAGCGACGTCTCCTTCGTGAGCCCCGCCTACCTGGAGACCCGCTCGAAATGAGCGGACTTTTCTCCGGGCAGGAAAAGTCCGTTCATTTCAAAAGTACGGCGGACTGGCATACACACGGCCGGATTGTCCGCCGAAATGCAAGTCCGGCGGGAAGATTGGAGTGAAAAACTACTTTCTAAGTCCGCCGTACTTTCGGGTCAAAAAAGTATGCCGGAGGCTACACACGGGGGGATTGTCCAGCGGACTTGAGTTTGCCAGACTTTTCCACCTGATTGTTTGATCATGTGTACGTGGCATTAGTCCGCCGGACTGTCTGAACGACCGGACCTGCCCACACACGGGACTTTTCCGCCGGACTATCCGCCGTATAGTCCGTCGGACTATCCGCCGTACTTTTGAAATGAACTGACTTTTCCACACATGGAGGCTCCAGGTAGACAGGATTAGCGAAGGAAGTCAATGTCGCCGCCTTCGGCGGCGAGATTGACACGTCACTGGCCCCGTCACCTGGTATGGACTTAAAGGGGAAGCCCTACGCCAAAAAACGGTGTGGGGATCCCCCCCTAGGTCCATATCAGACCCTTATCCGAGTACGCAACCAGGCTGGTCAGGAAAGGGGGTGGGGACAAGCGAGCCCCCCCCCCTCCTGAGCCGTACCAGGCCGCGTGCCCTCAACATGGGGGGTGCTTTGGGGAAGGGGGGCCGCGTGGCCCCCTCACCTGACAACCCTGGCCGTTGGTTGTCGGGGTCTGCAGGCAGGGGGCTTATCGGGAGCCCCCTTTAATAAGGGGGCCCCCGATACTGGCCTCCCACCCTATGTGAATGATTATGGGGTACAATGTACCCCTACCCATTCACCAGTGAAAAAAAATGTAAATAAAACACAACAAACAAGGGTTAAAAATAATTTATTGCACAGCTCCAGGGCTTCTTCCGTCTTGGGGGGTCTTCTCGCCGGACTCCTCCACTATCTTCTGCTAGCTCTTTTACTAGCGGAGGAGCCCGGCTTTCTTCTTCGTTGCGGCCGCCGTCCGGGGGTCTTCTTCCGACTTCAGGGGTCTTGTCCCCCTCTTGGGGGGTCTTGTCCCCCTCTTCGGTTCTTCTTGCCAGGCCTCCGCTCCTTCTTCCAGCTCTTTTACTGGCGGTGGCCCGGTCTTCTGTCGCCACTGTCTTCGCCGCCTTCTGTTCTTCTCTTCTTCTTCGTAGGGCTTCCCCTTTAAGTCCATACCAGGTGACGGGGCCAGCGAACGGACTTTTCTCCGTGCGGGAAAAATCTGTTCATTTCAAAAGTACGGCGGACTAGCACACACACGGCCGTAAATTTTGAGTGAAAACTACTTTCTAAGTCCGCCGGACCTTTGGGTAAAAAAAGTCCGCTGGAGCCCACACACGGGCGGATTGTTTAATCGTGTGTACGCGGCATTAGAGGCCCTTAAATTTCTCTTATTTAGAGGTCCCCATACTCATTGATGTTCTCTATGCTCACCACCTTCTGAGTTGTGAGCATATGAACATTATACATCGGGGACAATGTAAGTGTGGTGGATGTGTTGAAATATCCAGAGGGCTGCCCCTGCAGGTGGGGGCATCCACACAGGCACATATGCAAAACCCATGATGACAATTGGCATAAGTGGTCATGCTTAGGGGCTAGTGCAGATGCAGCGGCATGATGCCACATTATAACAACTATAATATAATCTGAATTTCCAGCTCCTCGTTCAAGCCTCCAGGGGACAAAACATCCAAGGCGTATATCCAATAGCTTTTCCTCTGGCAGAGCTTACCGAATCGCTTGGCCAGAGGGAGGTCCAGAGGAGTAGCCTCAATGAACCAAAGAAATATCTGGGTACACTATGATGGTCCTTGCCTTTTGAAATGAAGCAGTGGTGTTCACTGAAGCGCTTGCACAGTGTTCAAATGGTTCTACCCACATAAAGGAGACCACATGGGCAGGATAAGCAATAACACATATTCGGAGGAACAGGTGTAAAATTCCTTAATGGGGTATGTTTTGCCCTTGGCATGGAACTCCTTTTGCCTGTGTTGGACAAAGCTGCAAGTTTGGCAAAGAGGCTTGCAGCATTGGTACATCCCGGTGATAGCCAGGAAGGTGGCTTGGGTTTATTATTTTAAGCTTACTAGGGCCAGTTTGCTCTCAATGCTGGATACCTTTCAGTAGGTAAACTTGGTTTTATCTGGTAGCAGGGACTGGAGATGCTGGTCCTGTCTCAGAAATGGCCTGTGTTTTCCGATGATGTTTTCCATCTGCCTATGATGAGAGTGAAATTGGGTGACAAAGCATATTTCGTAGGTGCGAGGATCAGTGGAATGACTTGGTTTTTGGACATTGCCCTTGTTTAAGTCAATGATGTCCATGGGGTATCCTTTCTCAAGGAATTTGGTTTCATGGACTTCGCTCTGGATGTTGTAGTCTGAGGCTCTGGTGCAGTTGTTCTTCAGTCTGCTGAACTGACTCTTTGGAATATTTTTTAGCCATTGTGGATGGTGGCAGGTGTCATAATGAAGCAACTTATTCCCAGCTGTAGTCTTGGTGTAATTGTTGGCATGAATCTGGTTGTCAATGTGGTACATCTGTTTTGGATCCGAACTAGAACCGCTCGGTACCTGTGTTTCTGTCCCCCTGGCCAAATTAATCCTCAATATAAAAGTGTGCAAACACACAGACGGAGTTCAGTATTCAGATACTTCTCCTTTTTTATTTCCTGAACTCCGGCTGATATACAATGAGCTGGATATCTTACTATCAAATCAAAAATTAGATGGAAGACAGCGTGTACAAACCACAAATTATACATATTCATTATTGTGACAGAGTATAAGCTTTTTAGCTGGGTTATGTCTAAAAAAGGGAAAAGCAAACTATCGTAGCTAAAATAGGGTCTTGTTTTCAGCCCCTTCTTCCTCTTGGGTGTAGTCTCATGGTTCCAAAAACAGGCGCAATCTTCTTTTTGACGTTGCTCTTTTTAACCCTTGCAGTTTCGTTCCACATGAAGGGAGAAGCTAGCAGACATCTTAATTATGATTAAATGAGTATGATTAAGGTTGATAACTGATAATGAAAGATAAGCACTTATATCATCTATAAGAGTACCAGAAATAGGCATTTCACTTATAACACTCATGATCACATCCATTACAGTTCCCCCCTTGAAATGCTTATTTCACAAAATTGTCCCTTACACTAAAAGACCACCTATGACCACCGGCTCATTCCCCTTTGCAACTCTTTTAAGCTGTATATAGGGAAAGGGCAGTGACTAGCTCACCACCCCCACCCAATACAGCTGGTGAAATGTAGCCAGGTGCTGTCTGTCCCTATGGCCCTACAGTGTTGCATCTTGGGGGATGGTGACTGTAACGGAACGTAACACATAACTGTCATCATAGGCATCATCGAGTCTAACATAAACATCGTCGTCATCGTCTGGGGTTTCTTGGTTCACCAATGTAGGGGTAGCTTGATTAACAGCCTTTTCCACACATTTCCTGATGCAGGGGAGAATGCAGCAGATTATAGCCGCCATTACCAGGATAGCTATTCCTATCTGGGTCAACAATCCCTGCCACCCCCCCTTTATCCAGGTAAAATACTGATCCCAGGGATTGGTGAGCCCTGATATCTGTTTTAGCTCTCTGGACAAGTCCTCAATAGGGATGGCCGAACGGTTTGCCCGGCGGTCGTTTCGCGGCGAATTTCAGCTGTTCGCGGTCCGCCCGATCGGCAGACTATTGCCGCAGTTCGCCCGGCGGACTTCCGTGTTTACTGTGTAAAAGAACTTTGACCTATGATGACACATCCATCATGGGGTACAGGACAGCCAATTGAGACATTACAGCACATGGACACTTGGACATTCCCCCTAACTTATAAATAGACCCGATCCGGCGGCCATTTTACATTCTTTCTTCTGTCACTATAGGGAGAGGTTGCTATGTGGAGCAGGGAGAGACTTCAGTGACCCAAATCGCTATCTATTAGGTCAACAAAAGTTCTTTTAAGGACTGGTATCATGGTATAGGTGTTAGGTGTAGTTCAGGATATAGGTTTGAGGCAGTGCTGTGCTAGTGATTGTTGCAGCAGCCTGAGTGTCTTTTGTCAGTGTAGAGAAAGGGACAGGACGCTGTGTGCTGCAGGGACAGTCAGTTTAATCATTAGCTGTTACTATTAGGTCCACAAAAGTGCTATTCAAGTTATTGTTCCAGCAGCCTCTGTTTTGTCAGTTTATATAGGGACAGGCAGGAAGCTGTGTGTGAGGCAGTGAGGGACAGTCAGTTTAATCAGTAGCTGTTACTATTAGGTCCACAAAGGTTCTTTTCAGGACTGGTATGGTAATAGGCTTGTACACGTATAATATTCTTTCTTCCAAATATAGAAAGAATATTATACTTGACTGCTGCCCTTCTGCTGCAGTCTCCTAATCATTCACAACCTACTTGTTCCACAAAGGTCCTTATAAGGACTGGTAAGGTCTAGGGTGCTACAGTACATAGGGTTGAGTGAGGTACAGTCTGCTATTCCTTAAGGACTGGTATAGGTCCACAATACATAGGGTTGAGGTGCACTACTGCTGACCGCTGCCCTATACTGCAGCAGTCCTTCATCAGTATAGGGACTGATGTACAGTCTGCTAATCATTCACAACCTACTTGTTCCACAAAGGTCCTTATAAGGACTGGTAAGGTCTAGGGTGCTACAGTACATAGGGTTGAGTGAGGTACAGTCTGCTATTCCATAAGGACTGGTATAGGTCCACAATACATAGGGTTGAGGTGCACTACTGCTGACCACTGCCCTATACTGCAGCAGTCCTTCATCAGTATAGGGACTGACGTACAGTCTGCTAATCATTCACAACCTACTTATTCCACAAAGGTCCTTATAAGGACTGGTAAGGTCTAGGGTGCTACAGTACATAGGGTTGAGTGAGGTACAGTCTGCTATTCCATAAGGACTGGTATAGGTCCACAATACATAGGGTTGAGGTGCACTACTGCTGACCGCTGCCCTATACTGCAGAAGTCCTTTATCAGTATAGGGACTGAGAATTTTGTCACAGGGTCATTTAAAAAATGACAGGCAGAGAAAGAGGCAGGCCCTTCCGCAGGGGTGGTAGGGGTAGGGCAGGAGCAACAGGCTTGAGCCAAAGTGGGAAGTTGCAGAAGGTGCGTTCAATTACTTTAAAGGACGCACCAGACTTGGTTGAGTGGCTCACTCAGCCTTACTCTTCTGCACCCTCCTCATCCTCTCGATCTGCACCCTCTTCTGCACCCCCAAAGACACTGCCACCAACAACACCACCACCACCACATACCTTCCACTTGAGTCACAGGAATTATTTTCCGCTCCATATCAAGACATTTCTGATGCGCAGCCACTCTTGGTATTGGATTAGGAAGAGGAGGTAGCAACAACCGCTACTCAGCAGTCTGACGACAGTACCCAGATCAGCCCAAGGAGGAGGTTGGTCCCCGGTGTTGCTGCCTACTCCGAGATCTCTACTTTTAGCAGTGGGGAAGGTGACGTCGATGATGACGTGTCTAGTGATATCACGTGGGTGCCCACAAGAGAGGAAGAGGAGGGGAGTTCAGAGGGAGATATGGACCAGCAGATAGGGAGGAGAAGCAGGAATAACTTACATTGCACAGGAGGGACAAAGCAGACTGCAAATGTATCAGGAGCGAGTCATCGACCATGTACGGTTGCATCTGGCGCTCCCAGGACACCGGCACATGGCTCCGCAGTGTGGGCTTTTTTTAACGTGTCCGCTGCTGACAATAGCGTTGCCATCTGCAATCTTTGTAGTCAACGCATTCGTCGCGGTAAGCCCAACACTCACCTAGGGACGACCGCCTTAAGAAGGCACACGAGCAGCCATCATCGAGCCCAGTGGGAGCAACGGAACACACAAAGCCACACTCCAGGCTCTCACCGTCCAGCCTCGTCTTCTACTTTGACGCATGCAGACTTCTGCGGCCATTTGAGGAGATCACCAACCTGGTCAGTCGCAGCCATGGCGCCATCAGTGACATGGTACCTTATGCCTTCTTTATGGAGCGTGCATTGCGTCGTGTCATTGATCAAGTTGTGGAGGAGCAGGAGTGGGAAGATGAGGAAGTCGCAATGCTGGATGAATTCCCAGGGGGGGCTACTCTATCTGAAACAAGTCAACAACAGGAGTCTGAAGAGGAGTCAGAGGAGGATGGTGCCGGGGCGGATGAGGAGGAGCAAGAAGAGCATGCTTTAAACCTTTCTGGGATCCCTGTTGTTGTGCGTGGATGGGGAGAGGAGAATGAAGAGGACAACATTATCCTGGATGATGAGCAGGAGCCAGGTCACCACACCGCTTCCAGTTTAGTGCAAATGGGGGCCTTCATGCTCCAGTGTTTTAATAGGGACCCCTGTATAAAAAGCATAAGGGTCAAGGACCAGTACTGGGTGGCAACGTACTTAGACCCCCGGTACAAACACAAAATGGCGGAAATGTTACCGCCGTCACAGAGGGCTGTCAGAATGCAGCACTTCCAGGCCTTGCTTCGAGAAATGCTGCATTCTGCTTTTGCGTGCGCTGGCAGAGGAGCAATTCCCACTCCCAGAGAAGGAGTTGCGGGTACCAATCCAACAGCGCCTGCAAGAAGAGGCCGGTTTGAAGATGTGTTGGTGACTTCGGATATGAGGTCATTCTTTCAGCCGACCCATCGACAGGTGTCATCCGGATCCAGCATCAGGGAACGCCTAGACCGTCAGGTGTCCGACTACATCAGGTTAACGGCCGATGTGGACGCTCTGAGGAGTGATGAACCCCTGGACTACTGGGTGGGCAGGCTTGACCTCTGGCCAGAGCTTGCCCAATTTGCAATCGAACTGTTGGCTTGCCCCTCGTCCAGTGTCCTGTCCGAGAGGACGTTCAGCGCAGCAGGGGGGATCGTGACCGATAAGCGTACTCGCCTAGCTCACGACAGTGTTAACTACCTCACATTTCTAAAAATGAATGAGGCATTGATCTCGGAGGAATTCAACACATGTGACCAGTAGACCATGTATATGTCTATAAACAATTTTTTTAATCGAGCACACAGACCTTTTTTCTACATTTGGCTCACTTCCTTGTCCAAAAAAAGCACACCGTACTATATGCCCGTACCCTCCTCTTTGAAGAGGTTGAGCGGTGTCATATTTCTACTGGGGCTGCTTATTATGAGGGGCTCCCGCCATCCCTGTGCTGTGCTGACTTCCTCCTGGGGCTGCTTATTATGAGGGGCTCCCACCATCCCTGTGCTGTGCTGATTTCCTCCTGGGGCTGTACCTCTGCTGTGCATATTATGAGGGGCTCCCACCATCCCTGTGCTATGCTCATTATGAGGGGCTCCCACCATCCCTGTGCTGTGCTGACTTCCTCCTGGGGCTGCTTATTATGAGGGGCTCCCACCATCCCTGTGCTATGCTGACATCCTCCTGGGGCTGCTTATTATGAGGGGCTCCCACCATCCCTGTGCTGACTTCCTCCTGGGGCTGTACCTCTGCTGTGCATATTATGAGGGGCTTCCACCATCCCTGTGCTATGCTCATTATGAGGGGCTCCCACCATCCCTGTGCTGTGCTGACTTCCTCCTGGGGCTGCTTATTATGAGGGGCTCCCACCATCCCTGTGCTATGCTGACATCCTCCTGGGGCTGCTTATTATGAGGGGCTCCCACCATTCCTGTGCTGTGCTGACTGTCACGCTGCTGGTGATCATCTCCTGCACCCTCTTCTTTGCCTACCCTGACCTTCCCTCTCCTCCATTGCCTTCATGCGCTCCACAGTCCTGAATTGTCACAACAATTTCACATATAAAAAAAAAATTCTTGTAGTTGTCGATCCCAGATTCACCTCATACATGTGTTATGTCATTGGCCATGTGGTGGGACTATGTTTGCACAGCTATTAATTATTTTGTGGCTGCAAATTTGACCTGTGGGTTTGCAAAGTTCGCCTCCCATTGAAGTCAATGGGGCCCGCCGCGAACGTTATGATTCGCGAACTATCGGCCGCATTCGCGGTCCGCGTTTGCGAAACGTCCCGTCGAAAGTTTGTCCATCACTAGTCCTCAAGTTTCTGGATGGCTAAAGTCACTTTACCATTTGGGCCAGTGTTGTCTGGGATGTAGGTGCAACATGTGCTTGTTTCGGGGATCATTTTACATACGCCCCCCTTTTCAGCTTTTCAGTCTAAGACCATACGGTTTTGGAAAGTCATGTGTGAAGTCACTTCCATCTGTTCGGCTAGACCTTGCAGTGCATCTCTGGTGTAATTGACAAATCTTTGTTGGTTATAGTAGATGTAATTTATCCAGTCCACATTCTTATTAGCAGTGATAATAGGAATCAGTGACTCAAAGCCAGCTGCTACTTGGTCTCTTGCTTTGAACTCATCTGGGACTCCCCTTGGAACTCCTATGGCATCTATGTATATGTGGGGGTCAAAACTTCCTGCTGGGGCACTCCTGCATTTTCTGTTTGGTTTGGGTACGTTATTCCCTTTTGGCTCTGGGTCCTGCGAGAGAATATGCAGGGGCATTATGGCTTTGGCCAATGCACATTCTCCTGTCTACTGTCCTGTCATCCTACCTCGGATTTTCACATCCCCACAGATCCAGTACATGTCTCCTAGAGATTGGATTTGATTCTGCACTAGATCTGCCGACACCTTACTATAAGATCTACAATAACCCTCTGTGAAGTTCCCGAGGGGTTTTCCCACCCGTGGTACTTCCCATAACATGCATAGTTACCAGGGTATATGGTGATACCTTCCGCTGGCTTGGGGGCCTTAGTAACTATGGGGTGCTCCTTTTTCCAATGCTCACACAGGGAGTAGTTAGTGGTTGTGTTAGTGAACAGACTAAGGACGCAGGCCTCATATTCGGGGGGGGTATATTTAGGGGTACTGTTCCTAAATGTGGTTTAGCCCCTCCACATACATAGCAGTTGGATCTGTTGTACTTCCCTGCATTGTACCTCATCCATTCGAGCTACAAGTTGACATCTGAAAATCCGGTTTCTGCAGCCATAGTATCCTCAAAGGTAGGGTTCGCTATGGCTACCATGTCCCCTATTGTTCGCATGTGGGGCCTCAGGGGGTTACAGTTAGATGTAAACTGGGAACCTGTCCACTTTGGATTGTTGAACATGTCTTTTAGTTGGAAAGGTTTCCTATTGCTGTAATACCCACTTCCCCACCATATACCGAAAACATAGGTCCCGCTGTCTCCTGGGCTGGGGTTTTCAATGGTCAGTCTAAACTCCTTTTCAGCATAGCGTCCTTCTTGTTTGTTAATTGTCATTCTGTCTAGAAGTGATTTCCCATTCTTGTCTTTACTATTTGTGGCGGTTTCGGGCTCGTATCCCCAGTTTGTGTCTCCAGTGTTCCAACCCACTGCTCTCCAATAATCACAGTTGTCACCCCCAGTAGGTGTCGGTGACACACACATACAAGGTTCCCGGATCCAGTGCTATGTCTCTGGTTCCGACTGAATAGTCTGTGCCCAGTATCTTACCATAAGGGGATATGAATGTAGCAACACGTGTGTTAGATGAGTTATACCAGAATTGAGTCATACCATCTTTTTGTTTTATGGCCACCTCTTGGGCCTGAGCATAAATCACAACAAAAGGATAAGCAGGATCATGGCTTGGTCCCCTCAGCCTCTCCTTCTTCTTCGGCACAGGAACTTTCTTGCAATGGGAGACGTGTATCCACGAGTTCTTTCCGGACACTTTTACTGATGTGGAGGTTGTCAGAAGGACTTGGAAAGGACCATCGTATCTGGGTTCAAGGGTGTGTTTCCTCACAAACTTCTTCACCAATACCCAATCTCCGGGGTTTAACCTGTGCGATCCCGTGTCTAATTCAGGATCTGGGATAGAGGAAAACACTTGCGCATGGATACGGGTTAATTCTCAAGATAAAGCAGTCACATAATCAGTTAATACATCAGATTGTAGTTGCAACTGTTGTGGAAAATAACAACCCAGTCTGGGGGCTGCACCAAACAATATCTCATAGGGTGATAAACCATGTTTTCCCCTTGGGGTGTACCTGACACTGAACAGGGCAATGGGTGGGCTGTCTGGCCAACTCATTCCTGTTTCCTGAGACATTTTCAGCATCCTGGACTTTATTGTGCCATTTATGCCGCGTACACACGATCACACAATCGGGTGGAAAAGTCCGGCAAACTCAAGTCCGCCGGACAATCCCCCCCCGTGTGTAGCCTCCGGCAGACTTTTTTTACCCGAAAGTACGGCGGACTTAGAAAGTAGTTTTGCACTCCAATCTTCCCGCCGGACTTGCATTTCGGCGGACAATCCGGCCGTGCGTATGCCAATCCGCCGTACTTTTGAAATGAACGGACTTTTCCCGCCCGGAGACAAGTCCACTCATTTTGAGCGCATCTCCAGATAGGCGGGGCCCGCGAAGCATGCGTCGCTGGCCCCGCCACCTGGTATGGAGTTAAAGGGGAACCCCAATGCCGGAAAAATCAGCGTGGGGGTTCCCCCCAGGTCCACATCAGACCCTTGTCTGAGCACGCTACCCGTACCAGGCCGCGTGCCCTCAACATGGGGGGGAGCCTTGGGGAAGGGGGGCCGCGCGGCCCCCCCACCCCAAAGCACCTTGTCCCCATGTTGATGAGGACAAGGGCCTCTTCCCGACAACCCTGGCCGTTGGTTGTCGGGGTCTGCGGGCGGGTGGCTTATCGGAATCCGGGAGCCCCCTTTAATAAGGGGGTCCCCGGATACTGGCCCCCCACCCTATGTGAATGAGTATGGGGTACAATGTACCCCTACCCATTCACCTGTGAAAAAAAGTACAAAAAAAACACAACAGTTTATTACACAGCTCCGGGGGTCTTCCATCTTCGGGGGTCTTCTCACCGGACTCCTCCGCTATCTTCTGCTAGCTCTTTTACTAGCGGAGGAGCCCGGCTTTCTTCCTCGCCGCCGGCCTCTTCTTCCGAATTCGGGGGTCTTGTCCCCCTCTTCGGTTCTTCTGCCGAGCCACCGCGCCTTCTTCTAGCTCTTTTACAGGTGGTGGCCCGGTCTTCTGTGGCCGCCGTCACCGCCGCTGCTGCTGTGACATCATAATAGGCGGGGACATCATCCGGTGATGTCCCTATATAAGTCGCCGCGCGCCCGATCCCCGTCATTGTGAGCGGAGGGAGCGGCGAGGTAACATCTGAAGAGAAGAACAGAAGACGGTGGTGGCCGCAGCAGCGGGTGGCGACGGCAGCGACAGAAGACCGGGCCACCGCCTGTAAAAGAGCTAGAAGAAGGCGCGGTGGCCCGGCAGAAGAACCGAAGAGGGGGACAAGACCCCCGAAGTCGGAAGAAGAGGCCGGCGGCGAGGAAGAAAGCCGGGCTCCTCCGCTAGTAAAAGAGCTAGCAGAAGATAGCGGAGGAGTCCGGCGAGAAGACCCCCGAAGATGGAAGACCCCCAGAGCTGTGCAATAAACTATTTTAACCCTGTGTTGTGTTTTTTTTTTTTACTTTTTTTCACAGGCGAATGGGTAGGGGTACATTGTACCCCATACTCATTCACATAGGGTGGGGGCCGGTATCCGGGGGCTCCCAGATTCCGATAAGCCCCCCGCCCGCAGACCCCGACAACCAACGGCCAGGGTTGTCGGGAAGAGGCCCTTGTCCTCATCAACATGGGGACAAGGTGCTTTGGGGTGGGGGGGGCGCGTGGCCCCCCCTTCCCCAAGGCACCCCCCCATGTTGAGGGCACGTGGCCTGGTACGGCTCAGGAGAGGGGGGGCGCTCGCTCGTCCCCCCTTTCCTGGCCGGCCGGGTAGCGCTCTCGGACAAGGGTCTGACGCGGACCTGGGGGGACCCCCACGCTGATTTTTTCGGTGTTGGGGTTCCCCTTTAAGTCCATACCAGGTGGCGGGGCAAGCGACGCATTCTTCGCGGGCCCCGCCTATCTGGAGACGCGCTCAAAATGAGCGGACTTTCCTCCGCATGTGTGGGCGAGTCCGTTCATTTCAAAAGTACGGCGGATAGTCCGGCGGAGTACGCCGTATTAGTCCGCTGAAAAAGTGCCGTGTGTGGGCAAGTAGCCCGTTCAGAAAGTCCGGCGGACAGTCCAGCGGGAAGTCCGCCGGATAGTCCGCTACGCGTGTACGCGGCATTAGTCTTTCCACCTTCCCACTACTCTGAGGGTGGTATGGGGTGTGAAAGGCTAGTGTGACCCCTAAGGCTGTCCATATCTCTTTGGTTACTGAGGCCATGAAAGCCGGCCCCTGATCACTCTCTATAACCTCTGGGACACCATATCTGCACGCTATTTCAGACAAGAGTCTTTTTGCGGTAGTCTTGGCAGTCATGTTGGCCACCAGATACGCTTCTGGCCATCCCGAAAACATGCAAATGACCGTTAAAGCGTAGTCATATCGGCCGCTTCTTGGCATCTGGATGTGGTCGATCTGTATCCGCTGAAAGGGGTATTGGGCCTTCGCCAAGTGTTTCAAGGGTACCTTTTCTGTTATTCCAGGATTGCATTTGGCACAGATAGCACATGATCTGCAGAAGTTGTTGGTAAGCGGGGTGATGCCTGGGGCTAGGTAGTATTTGTTGATTAAGGCATTCATCAGCGTTTTCGACAGGTGAGAGGCACCATGGGCCCATTGTACCACTGCAAGGAACATTGTCCGTGGTAGGCACGGTCTCTTGTTCAACTCCATGATTCCTTCAACTTCTGTGGCTCCTTTCTTGATCCACACATCCTTTTCTTCTTTGTCAGCTGCCTCCTGTTGTTCCTTGAGGTGAGTTTTGCTCACAGGAGGGTTTTGCAGAGTCATGACAGTTTGCGTTGTCTCTTCGAGATCATCTATCGGGTCATCTAGGATAGGTGCTGCATTCACTCTGCTGACCACTTCTCGTGTCCCATCTGCTGCTTGCTTTGCGGCAGTATCTGCCAGGTGATTGCCTCGTGCTTCTCGGGAGACCATTTTGCCGTGCGCTTTTACTTTAGGTATGGCTACTTGTGTTGGGAGAAGTAAGGCATCCATCAAGTTCTTGATAGCTGTGCTGTGTTTCACAGGTGTTCCTGCAGCTGTCAGGAACCCTCTGATTTTCCAGATGATCCCAAAACCGCAGGCCACTCCCAGAGCATACCTTGAGTCTGTGTAAATGTTGGCTCGCTTGCCTTCAGCCAATTTGCATGCCATAGTTAGAGCTTGCAGTTCTTCTTGGGCAGACATAGAGGGGGGTAACGCTGAGGCCTGGAGAACTGTGTCTTCAGTAGTGACTGCATATCCTGTGTGGTACCGTCCAGCCTCATCTGCATATCTAGAACCATCCACAAAAATTGTCAGGTCAGGGTTCTCAAGGGCTGTTTCACTGACTGTCGGTAGGTGTGATGTCTCCATCTTCATCACTTCAAAGAAGTCATGAGCAGTTTGGTGAGGATCCTCTTCCAAAAAGGTTCCCCCCCTGAGAATGGGAAGCAGAGTGGATGGATTGAGAGTATTACATCGAAGGATGGTAATGTTGTCGGGGAGAAGCAAGGCACACTGAAGTCTGAGGTGCCTCTGTGAAGAAAGGTGTCTGGGCTGGGTCTAGTTCAGTATGGCAGTGATGTCATGCGGGGCGAGGAGGGTTAAGGGTTGGCCCAGAACAAGGTCTGCAGTCTTGTCTAGGAGAATTTGGGCCGCAAAAACAGCTGTGCGGCAGGAGGGTCCCCCCTCTCTCCACTGAGTCCAATTGGCCAGAGTAGTACCCAATGGGTCTGAGTCTACTGCCATGGGTTTGGGTTAGAACTCCTGTGGCATGTCCTTGTCTCTCTGAGACAAACAGTTTGAAAGACTTTCTATAGTCAGGTAGGCCCAAAGTGGGGGGCGTCGAAAGGATCTTCTTCAGAATTTCAAAGTTGTTCACAGCCTCTGGTGAAAGCAGGAAGGGGTCGGATTTCAAAGCTTCGTAGAGGGGTTGCATCAAAAGGGAGGCTTCTGGGATCCAAGCACGGCATTAGGAGATTAGTCCTAGGAAAGCATGGAGCGGCTTCTGTCCTTGAGGCAGGGGGATGGCCTTGATTGTAGCAACCCTTCCTTCAGTAAGGTGTCGGGTGCCTTGGGAGATGCAATGACCTAGGAAAATCACTTTCTCTCTACACCACTGGACTTTTTGCTTTGAAGCCTTACAACCTTGTTCAGCCAGGTAGTGGAGGAGGCTCTCTGAAAATATGGGGGCGTCACCGAAGGTATTCGCACACAGCAGGAGGTCATCAACATACTGGAGGAGGACAATGTGAATTAAAGTGGAGTTTCATCCACGTGTCCAGGATGAGTCCCATTGCTTTGGCAAACTGGGTAGGAGAGTTCTGTGCACCTTGGGGCATGTCAGTCCAGGTGTAACAGAGGCGTGGCAACATTGGTCTTGATGGGCAGTCCAAATATGGTGTACCAGAGGCCATCATGAGAGGAGTAATTCTTTTACTACCCTGTGCTGATTCTAGACCCTTTGCCACCAACAACAACTTATCACTCTCCATTGTCTTGTACTCTGGTCGTGCTAGAAGCAGACCCTTCCGGATTGGTTCCCTAAGACCCTAGACAAAGGCAGCAGTCAGCATCTGCACATGTGCTTTGATCTGCTTGCTGAACCCCAGGTCATTGAACATTTGTGTAATTCTGGTATGAAATTTCTTAACTGTTTCCCTCTTATCTTGTGTCATATCCTGTATACTGGTCGCTTGATCTGCCAAGCGATCTTGAGCCCATGTTTTCAACTGGGCCACGAATTCGACCCCCCGAATTCCAAGTATCGAGGTCATACCGTATATTCTCATTAAAGCATTTCTCCATTACTGGCCAGTAGGTATCCCCTGCTTTTATTTCACACAGAATTTTCAAATCCCTACATGCACAACTATATGATTTCTGGATCTGCTCAATCCTTCTATAAAAAGCCATGGGCTACTTTTCTGGGTCCGGCAGGCCGGCAACCAGGCTGGCAGCGTTCTTGGGAGTGAAAGTTACATACATCAGGGAGGCCCCCCATGCCGCACGTATCCCCCTGGGGGGTGGTCCATTGTGTGTGGGTGGTTGGCCAATGAGGGGTCGTGTTAGACCCCTTCCCCCAGGTACAGGCCAGTGTGAATCAAGTCCTTGAAGCCAGTGTTGAGAAGGGTGAGGAGGTTAGGAAGGGTATTGTGGTGACACATATGAGTCGTTGAACATGGAATCCATGTTAGTCTCGGAATGTGGGTCATATTGTGGGAATGTAACAATATGTCTTGGTGGGACTGTATTTGGGGCCAGTGGGACCGTGGTTGCACTTGTGTCTATGCTAGTTATACCTCTGGACACCACAATGTTCTGTGCATGGGGATTTGTCTGGTTACTCTGGTCAGGACTATGGTGGGAAGGACCGCCACGAACTGCAGATGTATCCGGGCTGTGGTGAGTGGGACCGGCATGAACTGGCGATGCCTGATCCATCCCATCAATGTGGTCTGGCCCCGGCATCTCCACCACAAACTGGTCTTGTGTTTGGTCTATTGAATCAGTCACAGAATGGGCGAAAGAGCTAGTGGGGCTCGCCTTACCATCCTGGGAACCTGCCATCATCAGCGGAGTTGGTTGAGCAGAAATAGGGATGAGTTGGGCCTTGTAGTATGTCCCGGTCGATTGGTCTATCACCGGGTATATGTGTGTGGGCTCTGGTGTGGGGGGCGGTGCTGGTGGGTCAGGCGAGAGAGGTGTATTATAGTGATGGCAGTTGACTGAGGGGTACAAAGATAGGTGTGCCTTGCCAACCATCAAACATGGCCGAGGAGGTATTCCCTGTTGGTCTATTTCTTTCTGCATAGAGGCAGTAAGGGGAGGCGCCGTCTGTGAAAGAGGGGCGGTAGACGAAGGGCGGTACTCATTTCCTGAAAGACAGCCGCCATCATAGGGCGTTGGCTGTCTACTCAACTTCCTCTTTCCTAATTTCTTGTACACGTACACAATACGGCCATTTTAGTTTATTTCCTCCTCAATCAACCCTTCTTCAGCAATAGCTTTCGCAACCTTAAACCAGGAGTCTGCTATACCTAGTAGGCCATGATCTTTTAACAGGCCTCTTTTCCTTCTCAAGAGAGAGCACCATTCGTCTACTTGTAATCTCCCACCCAAATGTATGTCAATCTCCCATATTTTTGCTCATTTCTTTCCTTTTCCTTTCCCTTTTTAATGGCATCTTCTCCCTCCCATTCTAACACCAAGTCACAAGCTAGATGGCCCTCTGTGGGCCTAATCAGTTTATTCCTCATCCTTCACAATTCTCAAGTTAAATGAAAGCTAGGAAGGGAGATTGAGAGAGAGAGATAAAATTAGAGACTTGAAGTTGATATAGACAATGAGGAAGTAAAAAGATCTCTAGTAATAAGTCACTTAGTGAAGGCAGAGAGAGAGAGACCAGATAATGATTAAAAGATCCCTTGTAAGACAGTTATTGAGGAAACATACAATGAAAATCGATCAACAACCAATATTCAATGGGCCTTCCTAAACATTCCTAATACGTCCCAGTGCAACACCCAAATCCCTCACTCTATCTTTCTCTGCCTCCTATTAGTTTTCTGGTTGCTGAGGTTGTAGGGGACACCTTTTGCTCCCCTGTCCTCTTATTCTAGCCTCAGCCTCAATAACTGCCAATGTCTTGCCGAGTAAAAATGTCACTGGATAAGGCACATTTAATCTGAATACCATCACAGTCCACAGATACACTTAGGGCATGACATCGCCAACAATCAATGTGGCAACCAAGGTGAAATATGGGATTGACTATTCTCACGGGATCCCATCTCCTCGCCTCGGGCGTATGTGACCCCCCCCTCTTGGTCTTCCCATACTCTTGGTACAATTCCCGTACTCTTCTTAGTACAATTATTTATTCCCCCAAGAGGAGTTTAACCACGTCACCTCCATCCATGATGATATAATCAATCCCTCCTTCACAAAAGGTTCCCACAAGACAAACAGACAAACTCCAACAAAACAAAACACTCCGAATACAGGGGGGCCAGAAACAATTGCAGGTTCATATAAATGGACTCAAGAGAAGATATATCTGTCTTTTAGGCCTCAGGAAGCCGATGTCAAGACAGAAATTAACCAGATACGGATGCGGACTAAACAGTAGACAAATTATTAAGGAAAATGTCTTACCGTTTTATCCAGAGTTGATCAGGCTCCGGCCCGCCCGTATTTGGTATTATTTCGGTCTCTTTCCGTTTCGGCTGTCCTTTGGACCGACTCTCGAGCCCCACGTTGGGCACCAGCTGTTTTGGATCTGAACTAGAACCGCTCGGTACCTGTGTTTCTGTCCCCCTGGCCAAATTAATCCTCAATATAAAAGTGTGCACACTTGAAGTCAAACACTGACACAGACAGAGTTAAGTATTCAGATACTTCTCCTTTTTTATTTCCTGAACTCCAGCTGATATACAATGAGCCGGATATCTTACTATCAAATCAAAAATTAGATGAAAGACAGCTTGTACAAACCACAAATTATACATATTCATTATTGTGACGGAGTATAAGCTTTTTAGCTGGGTTATGTCTAAAAAAGGGAAAAGCAAACTTTCGTAGCTAAAATAGGGTCTTGTTTTCAGCCCCTTCTTCCTCTTGGGTGTAGTCTCATGGTTCCGAAAACAGGCGCAATCTTCTTTTTGACGTTGCTCTTTTTAACCCTTGCAGTTTCGTTCCACATGAAGGGAGAAGCTGGCAGACATCTTAATTATGATTAAATGAGTATGATTAAGGTTGATAACTGATAATGAAAGATACGCACTTATATCTATAAGAGTACCAGAAATAGGCATTTCACTTATAACACTCATGATCACATCCATTACACATCTCTAGGTCTACGAACGCAAGTTTATCCTGGTCAATGACTGAGGTGAAGGAGAGGCCCATATTGATGTTGCTGAAGGTGACAATTTAACTGACTTGTGTGGTATTACCATCCCAGATGATGATGATATAGTCTATATATCCTCCATAGTATACTATGGGGGAAGAAAATGGGTTTTTGTGCCAGATGTGGTTATGTTCCCAGAAGCCCATTGAGAGCTCTGCATATAAGGGTGCAAAGTTGGCGCCCATGGCTGTTCCAGTTGCTTGCAAAAAGAAGTCTCTATCAAATTGGAGGTAATTATGGGTTAGACAAAATTATTTTGCATCCAGAATGAATGACGCCTGTCTGGGATTGAGCTTTGGGTCCTCCTCACACAGAAAGAACTGCAAGGCACGTAGACTGACATCTTGTGGGATGGAAATATCTAAGGATTGAACGTCCAAGGAGACCCAAATGTAGGAGGGCTCCCATGTGTAGGGAGAGAAAAGTTCTCTAATGTTTGATTGCTGAGCCTGTGCCAGTGGTTGGAGGTATTGGTCGACATAATGGGAGAACCCACTGGTTATACTGTCCATTGCAGCAACAATGGGTTGACCTGGGGGGTTGGTAAGGCTCTTATGTACCTTTTGGGAGGTGAAAGAAATAGGGAGTGTGGTGGACTTCCCTAACCAGAAAGGAGGCTTCCAATTCAGTGATGATGTGGTCTGTAAGTAAGTTTCTGACTAGGTTGATTGCCTCTATGGTGAATTTAGGTAGTGGGTCGGTGCAGAACTTGATATAGGTGTTGGTTTCTGACAGCAACCCAGGGCCATTTTTAAGGCAGGGCAAAACGGGCAGCTGCCCTGGGCCCTGTCATTGTTGTGGGGCCCAAAGCGGCTTCCTTATACTTACCAACTATCCTGGTTTAAATTCCCTTGCCCCTTGAGATTTTTAGTCCTGTGCTGTCCAATATCTCAGTGTGAAGTGCTGCTACTAATGCTGCCCAGGTCTGCCCTATTGTGTACAGATAACTGACCTGCAGACCCTGTGTTTACATGTAAATTACCGGCATTCGTGTAAATAGCGCCTGCCGGCAGCATTGATATGTATATCATTGCCCCCTGAGGTCATATCCACAGTAATCTCTAGCAAGCAGAAATCATGTGCTGTAACATCTAGCAACTAACCAGTGAACTGTAATGTGTGCTGTAACCTCTAGCAACCAGTCAGTGAGCGGCAATGATACATTGTAACCTCTGGCAACAAATCGCAATAGCTGCCTGGTCTGATTCACTAAACTGATTTTGAGTCTAGCTGCTATTTATTGTATGTCTTAAAGTAGGTGGAGAGCAAAACTGCATGGGGGGTGGGGCCCAAGAAAAGTTTTGCCCAGGGTCCAATCAATGTTAAAGATGGCCCTGCAGCAACCTATGTGCTTCTGAGACATAGTCAACTCTTCTTTGTATAACTATACCTCCTCATTTGTCTGCAGATTTGATGACAAGGTCATAGTTGTTGGTGAGTGTGTCTAGAGCTTTTTTCTCAGAGGCAGTTTTCTTAGACGTGGTTTTATTCTTATTGATCGAGGAGATCGCAAAAGACAATTCGGTAGAATGTCTCAATGCATGTTCTCTTGGCTTGGCTGGGGTAAAAAGTGGATTTAGACCCTAAGCTGGTGTTCTGTACTGGGGGGGGGGGGGGGGGGGAGACTCATGATATGTTAGGTATAAGTAATGTTTTCAATATCAAAATTATGAAGAAAGGAGGCATCTGGATTGTTGTCCAAGTACAGTTTCTCTAGTAGTGCTAGACAAGCAAAGTAATTTCCAATGTTACTGGGTGTGGTTACAGTTATGGGACTAGTGAGTGGATTGGATGTTTTGTTCTTGTTTTTTTGCAGACTGAATGCTATAGAACCTTTTGAGCATGAGGTGGCATGCAAACCTATTCAGATCTTTAAAAAGGAGGAATGGGTTAGGTGCTGCCATACCCAGTGACATTGGAAATGACTGAAGAACAACTTCACCAAAGCCTCAAACTGACACCCAGAGTGAGATCCCTAAAACCAAATTCCTTGAGAAAGGATACCTCATGGACACCATTGACATTGCTTGCAATTTATAAAAGGGCAATGTCCCAAAACCATGTCATTCCACTGATCCTCATACCTCCGAAATTCACTTTGTCACCCAATTTCACTCCCCATCATAGGCAGATGGAACACATCGTCAGAAAACACTGCCACTTCTGAGACAGGACCAACATCTCCAGTCCCTGTTACCAGATAAACCCAAGCTTGCCTACAGAAAGGCTTTGACAACTTGCACCCTTCTCTGAGTCCCCTTCCCCTGCAGAAGCCGAGCATTCAGATTCATCATATTTTTTTTTTTTAAATAGCCAATAATGAAAAATGCCTGTAAACGAAATGCGGGTAAACACGTTATCACGTTTAGCCACGTTTGGTGCTTGAAATGCCTGTAAACTCAGCTTCTGAACATATTTTTTTGGCTTCCAAAAAAATGCCTCTAAACTCAACTGCCTAGAAACGACTGTAAACAGCCCTGTGTAGATGGACAGATAAGATAACATAGAGAAGAGTTCAGGGGCAGTTGGAAAAACCAGCAGCAGTGTACATGAGGCCTAACAGTGGCGGAATGCAAGGGCCAAGTCGCAAGTGCGACTGTTGCAACCCTGGTAGTCCCGCCACTGATCAGAGACAGTGTTTCCCACCTCTGGTCAGGTGGAACTTCCACCTGCAGCTGTCTTTATGCCAAGGAGGCATCCCGCTGGACATGGATTCATTGATATGCCTGTTTTTCACTTCTATCTTGTAAGTGTTTTTAACCCTTTCTTGTCATTAAAGTGTTTTATTACTGCACTTAGAAGAGCCTTCTTCTCTGCTTTGTTTTTCCTATAGAGTGTGCTTCCCTCTTCTGAAGTGCTGCTGTTGTGCATTAATCACATTTCAAGCGCCAGTCAGGTACTGTTTGATAAAGTCTCCTTGTTACCCAGAGCGCCAGTGGTGGTGCATCCATAAGGGTGCATGGGCTCCGCCCCCTCTCTCCTGCCACCCCCCTCTAGCACCAATAGATAGATTCATGCATTGCATGAATCTATCTATGGCCGCCGCTGCCACCCCCTATTCAGGCATCCTGCCCCCTTTCGGGCGCAGGCGACTGAAATACAGCGGCAGGGGGTGGTTTTGAACCACCTGATTAGAGCCATAGGCTGGGCGCTCGCCGGTCACTCAGCTGTGTTAGAAAAGCAATGAATATTCACTTTCCTAACACTAAACCGCCTCTCCGCCAATCAGGTACCTGTATCTGTTACCCGTCACCTGATTGGCTGAAATGACAAGCGCTGTGATTGGACGACAGGCATCCAATCATAGCAGAGGATGGGTGGACAGGACAGGAGAAGACATCGAGGAGCTGTCCCACCGTGACAGGTAAGTGCGGACTGCGGGGGGCACACTGGCAGCATTTGATATGGCACAGTGGGAGCAATTGATGGGCACAGTGGCTGCATTTTATGAGGCACAGTGGCTGCATTTGATGGCACAGTGATGGCAATTGATGGGCACAGTGGCTGCGTTTACCACAGTGGCGGGAATTGATGGGCACAGTGGCTATGTTTGACGGGCACAGTGGTGGCGATTGATGGGCATAGTGGGTGCATTTTATGGGGTACAGTGGCTGAGTTTAATAGCACAGTGGCTGGGTTTGATGGGCACAGTGGCTACGATTGATGGTACAGTGAGGCTGCAATTGATGGGGGGGTTTTTTCAGAATTTTTCAGTTTGTTTGCACCCACCCCCCCAAAATATTTTTTGAGCACCAGCCACCACTGCAGAGAGTCCTACTCTCCACACTCAAAAAACCTCCTGGAAACACATACATAGCAAGTACAAAGTTCAATCAGTATATCTACTAATTATGAAATAAAGACTGGTAAAAAAAAGTAATCCAAAAAGGTGTTAGCTGTAACATTCACTTTGGCAATATTTAGGCCCTGCTATGGTCAATCACTATGACAGCCAATCACAGTGGTCACTAGGGATGAGCCAAACAGGTCCTACAGGTCTGGTATGGAAATTAAGGGGAACACTGCTCCAATTTTTTTTTTAAATGGCGTGGGGGTCCCCCCAAAAATCCATACCAGACCCTTATCCGAGCAGGCAACCTGGCAGGCTGCAGGAAAAGGGGGCGAGAGAGCACACCCCCAGGCCACATGCCCTCAACATGGGAAGGATGTCCACATATTGATGGGGACAAGGGCCTCATCCCCACAACCCTTATCCGGTGGTTGTGGGGGTCTGCGGGCGGGGGGGCTTATCAGAATCTGGAAGCCCCTTCTTCTTCTTTCCCAGTTTTCTTCTTCCTTCATCTTGTTCTTTCCCCGCTCCTTGCTCTATCTTCCTTTGCTTCTTCCTCCCGTCTTCTCTGGCATCTTCCTCCGGTCTTCTCCTCCAGCATCTTCCTCCGGCTTCTTCTTTCCCGCTTCGTCCTCCAGACGATCCGCCTCACTGGGGGGTTCCAGCTTTGCGATGCTTCTGTTCATGTGACACCTCTTATATAACTGAGCGCGGGGCCACCCGGTGAGCCCGCCCTCGGTTATATACGAGCTGTCACCTGAACAGAAGCGTCACACAGCGGGAACCCCCTTTGAGGTGGATCATCCAGAGGATGATACCGAAGGAGAAGACCGGAGGAAGATGCTGGAGGAGAAGACCGGAGGAAGAAGCAGGAGAAGAAACGGGGCAAGAACAAGATGGAGGAAGAAGAAGAAAACTGAAGGAAGACCAGAAGAAGTGGGGAAAGAAGAAGACATTAATAAAGGAATTGTCAAAAACTGGCTATTGTCTTTTTTAACACTTTTGACACTTTTTTTGTGAAATGGTAGGGGTACTTGTACCCCATTACCAATTCACATGGGGGGCGGGATCTGGGGGTCCTCTTGTTAAAGGGGGCTTCCAGATTCCAATAAGCCCCGCAGACCCCCACAACCACCGGGCAAGGGTTGTGGGGATGTGGCCCTTGTCCCTATCAACATGGAGACATCCTTCCCATGTTGAGGGCATGTGGCTTTTTACGGTTCGGGGGGGGGGGGGGGGCTGCTCTCTTGTTCACTATTTGATGAACGGGCGAACAGCCAATGTTTGATTCTAACTCATGTACGACCCGAAAATAAAGCTCATCCCATGGTCACATTATTGGGCAGAACCTGTTAAATGGATGCTGGGGCTGGGTGGGAGGGGTTTAAGGTTCAAAATAAAAAAAAAAAATGACTTGTGCTCTAGGGCTTACTTCAGGAAGGATATGTCTGCTTGGAACAGGCTGGGACAGTCTGCATACTATACAAGGATAAGAAAGAAAAAAAAGAAAGCAGAATGTAACAACCTTGTGTGTGAACTAAAAAAATATTTATTATGAATAAAATAAAATGTACTCACGAACACTTAGAAGTGAGTCGACTCTCAGAGCCTGCAGCAGGGTAGACGATATTGAGCAACCCTCCAAGGCCTGCAGAAGGGTTGCATGTGTTGTCTGGAATTTTTGTCCTGGATTCCTGTGGAGTTGAGAAACCGTGGACCTGCCGAGCAGTGGAGAGCTGTGCCAGCTTTTCAGCTCTGGAGTAATACATCCGGCTTGCGGGGTCTCGATGGCAATGTGTTTTGGGGAAGAATTCCCCTTTCTCAAACCCCCCAGATCTTTGAGAGTGCCACCATTCTTCACTGCTCGGCTTCTGAACTTTGCAGGAATCCAGGACACGATTCCTAGACTTCACATGCAACCCTTCCACTGAATATGAAGGGGTGGGCAATATGATCTACCCTGCTGTAGGCTCTGACAGGCAATTCGAACTAGCTATTCGAAGCAAAAAAAGTGGACTTTTTACTCAGATATGTTATTTGCTAGTGCTGCTTTAATAAATGTCCTGTTGATTTATGTGAAGTGTGATTTTTTTTTTATTAAGTCCTTCTTTAGAATCAGTGCTCAGTGTTATGTGTAGTGGGGGGGGGGGGGGGGTGAACATTCTGCGAAATACTGATTACATAACTCAGAGGCCTGCAGTATGTTATCAGCAGGAAATACTGTAAGCAATAAAGATAAATTTGAATTTGAGTTACTTTGCAAGTTACCGAAAATCAAGGAAGTCTTCAGATTGAAAAGGAAGGGTATTTTTATCGCATTAAATTGCAGTTTAATTGTGAATTGTCTTGCATGACAATTATTATACATTATATCAATTTAAAAAATTGAGTTACACCGGTTAAAGTAGAAATATTTACAGGGCCATAATTCATTCTAATAGGCTTCATGTAAAGCTATTAGACAAAAATAATGGCACTGATCTTCACAGAGCAATAAGAGAAAATAAGATTGCGCTATGGACAAATTTTACCTGTTCACTAGACAGGTTAAGAAAAAACTAAAATGAAAATAAACTAAAAGAGGTTAAAGCTGCCTGTGCTTGAAACCTATCCCTATAAATAGGAATAGGCTAGAAATCTAAAAAGTGAATTGAGCTTTGGCGCTAAAACCTTTTTGTGTACTATGAATATAAATGCTGATACTCTGAAGAGTTAAACGTGACCTAATGTGGAAATCTCCCAAACTCCACTATATACGTGATATTTATCGAATTACGTGAAAAAAATATATGAATAAAATAATGAAATGTGTGTCTATTGTCTTGCAACTCAAACATGCACATGTGTAGTGAAAAACATGGTCAATCAATCACAATTACAAATATTTATGTGCTTAATAGAAAATCATATGCGAACCGATAATTATGCTCTATATTCAAAATCCTCAAAAGTGACAATCAAAAAAGCATTTGTGAAAATACCAAGAAAAACCAACAAAAAATCATATAATGTCCAACTAAAAATATTTTTCAAAATCGCATCATCTAGTTGCTGGAAAAACGCATGGAACTTTTGTCAGATGAGGAAGGTGAAGCAAGGTGACTAGTGCAAAAGGGTTGAATGCATTCCTCTCCGGTGCGCCACTCTGTGTTAGAAAAGAGATATATA
Source organism: Lithobates pipiens (assembly GCF_037356315.1). Taxonomy (NCBI): domain Eukaryota; kingdom Metazoa; phylum Chordata; class Amphibia; order Anura; family Ranidae; genus Lithobates; species Lithobates pipiens. The sequence goes on from NW_027507785.1 coordinate 118,882,353, forward strand.
TATGCGCTCACCAGACACCAAACCCTCAGTGGGTTAACCGAACAGTCACAGTATGAGCCACTGTGCGGCTTTCTTTGGGCTCTGCCTCTGCTGTGCTGTGGGGATGTTTTACACTCTTCTTTCCGTAAATAGTCCGTTTAGCGTTTATACATACAAGGAAACAGAAGTACAGCCATAGTGCAATACTGTTGTATGAACGTTTTAGTTTATTTAAAATCAGGTTACTCACAATGTCCGAAAAGACAAATCGCTATGAAATTGGTTGCGCCGGCGTTGCTGCTTGTATAACAGTGTAAGGTGCACGTCCTAGGCCACGCCCTACGCGTTTCGTCAGAGCGACGTCATCTGGAGCGTCGCTCTGACGAAACGCGTAGGGCGTGGCCTAGGACGTGCACCTTACACTGTTATACAAGCAGCAACGCCGGCGCAACCAATTTCATAGCGATTTGTCTTTTCGGACATTGTGAGTAACCTGATTTTAAATAAACTAAAACGTTCATACAACAGTATTGCACTATGGCTGTACTTCTGTTTCCTTGTATGTATAAACGCTAAACGGACTATTTACGGAAAGAAGAGTGTAAAACATCCCCACAGCACAGCAGAGGCAGAGCCCAAAGAAAGCCGCACAGTGGCTCATACTGTGACTGTTCGGTTAACCCACTGAGGGTTTGGTGTCTGGTGAGCGCATATATATATCTCTTTTCTAACACAGAGTGGCGCACCGGAGAGGAATGCATTCAACCCTTTTGCACTAGTCACCTTGCTTCACCTTCCTCATCTGACAAAAGTTCCATGCGTTTTTCCAGCAACTAGATGATGCGATTTTGAAAAATATTTTTAGTTGGACATTATATGATTTTTTGTTGGTTTTTCTTGGTATTTTCACAAATGCTTTTTTGATTGTCACTTTTGAGGATTTTGAATATAGAGCATAATTATCGGTTCGCATATGATTTTCTATTAAGCACATAAATATTTGTAATTGTGATTGATTGACCATGTTTTTCACTACACATGTGCATGTTTGAGTTGCAAGACAATAGACACACATTTCATTATTTTATTCATATATTTTTTTCACGTAATTCGATAAATATCACGTATATAGTGGAGTTTGGGAGATTTCCACATTAGGTCACGTTTAACTCTTCAGAGTATCAGCATTTATATTCATAGTACACAAAAAGGTTTTAGCGCCAAAGCTCAATTCACTTTTTAGTTTTCTGATCTTCACAGAATTGTCAGATCGCATCAGGTAGTTATACACTATAAATTGTTTTCAAGTTTTTCAAACATTTTGAACACTAAACCTCAAGTATAAACTTGAACTTCTGCATGTGGGGATATGAAAGGTTGATAAGTTTAGTGCTCAACCGAATACTTTGTTGCAGGTTAAATTCTGATATCCATGATAAGTTCCCTTGAATGTGACAAAAATCTTAAATCTTAAAAGGTGATATTTCAGTTTGCAGTAGATGCTGATGAGCTCTATTGACCAGGAGCCTATTAGTGAGATCTACATTATGTGTTTGAGTCACTGGGCTACACAACTACTGTGGTCATTATGGGGGATTTCCATACATCCTGCTGAGTTTTGTTATTTTATATTTTGGCAGATGCATCAGGAGCTGCTGGAAGACAGGCATAGGTGGGCAGAAACACCCAAAACTTCCAAGGAGTCAAGAACAGAGTTGGGTATTATAGCAGGCAAATCTCAGCGCATACAAGACGCTAGGGATTACGCCCACTATCACCAAAATATCTCTCTTGGGTAAACTGGCATTATTATTCCCAGCTCCTCCCTCACACCCCCAATTTCACCCCTGCTTTTTAAAAAAAAATAAACTATACTAACCTTTTACCATGCAGTCCTTAGGCCATCTTAGATTCTTCTTTTTGCTCCTTAGTGATGGGTAGTCCTTCCTCACATTATGGTGTGTTTGTGCTGTTCAGCCCAAGCTACATGATGATGTACCTGCAGTGAATGTGACACTGACAACCTTCACAGGAAGTAGATCAGTGTTGGGCTCATAGTGGTAACTCTGTAAGGGACACTATGGATAGGTGGCGAGTTTTACTAGAAGAACAATTGATTTTTTTCAGAAGGTGGAATCGTAAACCTGTCAAATGTTCTAAAATGTTTACATTTAAAACCCTGCCTTCAGCACAGCTAATAGGGTGCCTGTTTTTATTTTGTTAGCCAAAATAAGTATTTGCTGCTACAGTTCTGATTTCCATTTGTTCTTAAGGGCTTGGTCAGAAGAACATAATTACTGAACTTTATCACAGGATCTGTTAGCAAGATTCTGCATATAAAGTTGTCTAGTACACTGTATACGTGTAACGCTTGTACTATGTTCATAGTAGTGGTGGCTGGTGCTCCATATTTTTTGGGGGACGGGAGATGGTAAACAAACCACCCACCATCCCCCTGTTTGGTCGGTCAGTCAGTCAAAATCACCCCCCCCCCCCCCCCATTGCTCGCTCATCCGCCCACCAGCCCCCAACTTACCCCATCCAAGTTGCAGGCAGAGTTGACTGTTTTCTGCTTCTCCTCCTCATCAAATTCACCCTGCGTCTCCTCCTCCTCTGCGGCTTCACCCTGCGTCTGCTCCCTCTTGTCAGTTTCCTCCTCGGCAGCCAATACTATCGCTTCTCCTATAGGCCAATCAGATCTTATTTATATTTATATTTATTATAGCAAAAAATTTAAAATAATGTTTTTTTTTCAAAATTGGCGCTCTTTTTTATAGCGCAGAGGTGATCAAATACCACCAAAAAAAAGCTCTATTTGTGGGGAAAAAAGGACATCAATTTTGTTTGGGAGCAGTGTCACACAACCGCACAATTGTCAGTTAAAGCAACGCAGTGCCGAATCGCAAAAAGTGGTCTGGTCTTTGGCAAGCCAAATGGTCCGGGGCTTAAGTGGTTAAGATCAGAATGTCAATATCCATACCCAGCAGCTCCTACACCACTGATTACACACTAATGATTTTGACATGTCAGTTCTGAAAGAGGCTTTAATGCGGTGATGCATGAGCAGAGTGAACTTGGCTTATTTTGAATGGCTGAAGGCACAGGTCATTCTGCGCATGTTCAGTTACCACAGGGATGCCTCATTCAGGGCCAAGGTCTCAACATCAATAGTGTGGTCACTGGCTACACATTGTTGGTAAGACATGGCGACTAATAGGGTGAATTAACGCTGTACGCTGTCTACATGTAAACATTGTCACAAATCTTAACATGCATGCAGTGTAAATAACGCTGACATTTACGACCCTAGCTGCAGTTTGTGTCCTATTTTTTGCCAGTTGCACACATTTGAATAGGCCTGTAGATTTGTATTCTGCTCCATGTGGATATGTACATTCTGTATTATGTGTATGCTGTGTTTTTAATGCCCCCGTAAATGACCCCTAAGGGTCCAACTCTCTCTCTGCTTCAAGCTCCACCTATTCTAAGCCCCACCCATCTTCCCCTGTTTAATGAGGACACCCTTATAGGTCATTGAGCCACTGTCAGTGGACCACCGTAATCGGTGGACAAGGCTTAGTTTATGGGGCAGTATTCAACTCCAAACATGGGGGAAGTCAAGCCTTTATAACAAAGTAAAATCACAATCACCCAGAAGGACTTTTCTACAAAACAAAGTGTGACAGGTTTACTTTAGCCAAGAGTTATTCTGTGTTGCTCTGAAGCCACCAATCATAATCATCAATCATGTACAATTGTGCGTATAAAATTGCTAATTTTTAAATATAAAAGATGGGCATTGTGTGCTGCAATCTCCATGTACTGTATACGTTGCATGGTGAAGTTATAACACACCTAAACCCTACACAGATGTAATGACATCAGTGATTCTAAGGCCTAATGCACACTGAGTTTTTGTCCAGCTCACATGAATACCTTTCTCCTGGCAGGAGAAGAGCAGCTTTAAAAACACACTTAAAACTTTGTTTTTGTAAACGCATTTAGACGCATTCAGGCGCTTCAAGTGTTTTTTGTTTTCAACCAAGATGCTGCTGCTCTTGCATGTGCTTGCACTGGGTTTTTTTCTGCTTCTGAACGCCTGTAATTGCCTAATTACCTATGTGTGCATGGACAAAGGCTAACATTGAGGGGCATTTAGATGCAGAAAACATGTCAAATGCTCCCAAAAGTGGCATTTTGAATGCCTAGAGTGCATGAGGTCTAATTGTCATATTGTAAAGGAATGACAACACTACTCTCATCCAGGCAGTGGCATCAGAGCTGTCCAGCTAAAAGTTATATTGAGCATGAGGGACATCATTAATACTTCTATTAATATGGCTAGATTCAAAGGGTTTATTACTCATTTTAGGGTAGAGGGTGCATAAGGATGAGACATGCAGATCTCTACTTTCTTAATAAGGATTTATGGTAGGCTTTTGGGTTCCTTTAAGTCCACGTCACCTTATAATCTTACTGGTAAGCTGAAATCTATGGAAGCCATGGTTTCCACTGAACTAACCAACATGCTTGAGACCGTAATATGTAGTTTGAAATAAATGGCCTAAAATATTGGTCTGCATATGAGCTGTAAACCATAAATTCTTGTATGTACACTTGGATCAGGGGAAAAATAGGACACTTTGTATGACTTTGCCCACTATTCTAAAATGAGACATAAAATAGATTTGTAAAGGGGGGCACTAGTGCATCTGCCAAAAATAACAATAGGCATGGAATGATAAACAACATAGAGAAAACTCTTCCAAGCAGGATCTGGGGAGGCTCCCACCAGCAAACCATGTAAAAACAAAAAGGAGGAAAGAAAATGGCACTGCCAAGTGTAGCATTTAATAAAATATATTTATGAAATGAAAAACAAGATATTAAAAAGCTTATTGATACATCTCAAGAAGGTGGCAACCTTCCAGGTGGTCAATGTTGAGCAATCACCTCTGGGTGGATGTGATATAAGGTGCTTGGAAACATGAAGTTGAACAGGGAAAAACCAGGAAGAGCCAACATAAGCAATTGTCTGTGTGTATCACATGGATGAGGAGAGGTTTGCTCACCATTGATCACCTGGAAGGTTGCCACTAGCAATACGCTTTTTGATTTTCAATCTTTTTTATTAAGTTTTTCAGCAATACATAATAGAGATTTGGCATTGAAATGAACAATGCATAGCTTATCTATATTAAGAAACATACATTGTAATCACGAGCCGTCCACCCCTTGATGACTGGGGCCGGGTATTGGTTTCTTTATTATCAACCTTTATATAGTTTGGAACTCAGTTTAGATTTCTTTAAGCCTGTTATGCAGCTGGATACCCACGTTGGGCTTCTTGCCAGAACCTGTTTGCGTGGGTGTCCCTCTGCCCTAGCTGGTGTTCAGGGCTTTTTGGCATCCCCCAACCGCAGAAAGGCCACCCCCACCCAATAATACCAGAATCTCGGAAAGTAAAAGAAGAATAGGAGTAAGTGGAGAGGAGGGGGGGAAGGATAAGAGGGAAGGGAGGGGGATGACTCCATGCTCTATGTTATTACCCCTCAGAGATTTCTTAGTCAGAGAGTCTCCGGGGGTCATTTGTCAAATAACCAATCCATGGATCCCATACTTTTTCAAATAGTTTCAATTTATCCTGTATAATTGCTGTTAGTCTCACGTTTAACATTATCCATGAAAGCTAATGTTTAAACTGGTCAAACGGTATTGCTGCTGACATTTTTTCACTATTGTGATTTTAGCTGATACAAAGATAAACCTAAGGAGCCGTCTTTGGTTTTTAGAGGCTTCCTCTATCTTACAGCCTAATAGTGCATGCTTTAGGGACTTGGTCAAGTTTATCTGAGTAAGGGAGGAAATAAAGTTATAGATCCTGATCCAGAATTTCCGTACTTTGGGGCATTGCCACCAAATATGGAATGCCGTTCCCTCCTGACCGCAGCCCTAAAAGCATTTGGATGATGCCCCTGGAACAAAAGTGGCCAATCCAGTAGGTACCAAGTACCACCGTAATAGTACCTTGTAATTTGCTTCTATTATTGAAGTATTGATCAGCGACCTGGAAGCAGCCTGCGCCACCGATTGCCATTCTGCTAGTTCTAGGTTCTCCTGGATATCCTTTTCCCATTGGTCATATAGGTAAATTTAGCCGAAATTGATGTTAAGATTGTGTATATAGCCTATATATGACCTCGGAGTTTATCATTTATTTAGTTGTAAGGTTGCCTTTGCGTGCTAGGGTCTGTATAAAGTAATCTATTTGGATACACCTAAAGAGTTCTGTATCTGGTAATTGGTATTTTTCTGTTAATGTTCTTTTGGATATCATATCCTTGTTGTCACAAAGGTCTGCTATCCGCAATAGGCCCTTGTTGGACCACCATTCAAAAGCGGGGGGTTGAGGCCTGGGGTAAATTCTCTGTTTCGCAGGAGAGGGGCTAGTGGATAATGGGACAATTTAATATTTTGGGCCCTAGTTAGTCTGTTATCCAAATATCCAAGGATAATGAGAGGGACGGACATAAAATTATCAGCCTTTCATCAATACGCTTTTTAATATCGTGTATATGTGAGTGCATATTTATTGTTTTTCATTTCACAAATATGTTTTGATAAATGTTATACAGGTAGCAGTGTTTTATTCTCCATATTTTTGTTTTTACATAAAATGAGACATGACCTCTGATTTTTTTAGATTATGGTGGAAATGAGCCTGCAAACTCCTTGTGTTTTAAGAAGGGCCTACTGTGATGATTCACACTAGTTTAATGGAGTTCTTTTGAAGTTCTTTTAGTCAAACTCACCATAATATGTCTTGTTACATGATTACAAAATATAAGCAACAAACATCAATGCTTTCAATTATAAATTATTCTGTATAGATCTGAAAGCAATGCCCTCTAAATGTAAGAAATTGCATTATAATTTATATTTATTTAAGTGTGACATACCTTACAGACACATGCTCTGATCACCCTCTATTCCACAAATTGTATGTAATCATGTTACTAGTACAGTATGCCATATATGTAATGTGAGTGGCATAAAAAAAATGTTGGCACGTTGCTCTCATTAGAATAACCTACAACTTCAGTGTCATTCAAACTCTACCCCATCTTCCGAGCATCGCGCTCTTACCCTGACACAGCCAGTGTGACATACATTAATTAGGATACATGCCAGGCTTGTGTTATTAGGCTGCAGCTTCCTCAGCCAGAACCTCCTGGAATTGTTTCCTGACAAGGACCATCCATCCTAGCAAGTAGGGAGTGTGGGTCTTCTGGGGGAGGGGACGAAAGAAAATGGACAAGAAGATATAAAACAGGTATACCCATTTCTACGACAGTATTTTTAAATGTATGCCTGTATGTATTATTTACTTATAACAAAATAACACATTTGAATAAAAACTATTTAATTGACTTTCTAGTTCTAAAACAAAGCAGTTACTCTATGCTAAAGAATAGGATGAGGTTGTGTTGTCAATGGTTTGTCTACTTTTTAAAGTAAAAAAAAAATAGCTATGATCTGATAGACATCCTACACTTTTTTTTTTTTACATCAGGCCCAGTTCTTTTTTACATCTGGGTAGTCCTTCAAATTGACTTCCCCTCCCACATATCTATCCATACAAGAGTGCCCTTCTCTTGTGCTGTCAGTAACTGTAGGCTTGACAGAACCCCTTATGTACCTAGTTAATCCCCCTCCTTTTATTGTGGATTAACAGGTTACTAAGGATGTTATCGACAACTGTAAAATGTAGACTTCCATATAAAGGGGTCCCTTCGAAACTTTGGAAAGAAGATGGGTTGACTTTAAGTTTGTTACATAGTTAGATTGAAAAAAGACAGGTCCGTCAAGTTCAACCAATAAAAAATAAATAAATAAAGGAACTCAATAAATAAATACACAACCTCCATATACAAAATCCAGAGGATTCGCCAGCTTCAGCAGGGGGAAAAATAAATACATTCCTGGTCACCCAGATATTTCCTGGATCAACAATCATAGGTAATAACACCAAGAAGTGTTGCTATCCAGTTATATTTTGTGAATTTAGCCCTTTTTTTAAACAATCTACTGAGCTGGCCAGAACTAGTTCTTGAGGAAGATTATTCCACATTTATTGTGAAGAAGCCTTTCTGTATGTTGAGGTTAATTCTCTTTTCCTCCAGACTTAAAGTGGTTGTAAACCCTTACAAACCACTTTGACCTACAGGTAAGCCTAGATTACGGCTTACCTGTAGGTCCAAGAAATATCTCCTAAACCTACACGCTTTAGGAGTTATTTACTAAAAGACAGGCACTATCGGCGTTAGCAGCATGCCGCTGCTAACGGCGATATGCTGTTAGTAGTGGCTCCCGTGTGCATGCGCGGGAGTGACGTCATCGCTGCTCTCCGGCGCTGTGAGTGCCCGGAGCAGCGACACCCGGAAGAAGATGGACTCTCCATACTACAGGGGACAGCGGTGACATCGCTGGCTCCTGTGTCAGGTAAGTGACACATAATGGGCTACTATGCGATGCATAGTAGCCCATTATGCTTTATCTTTGTGGGGAAACAAAGAAGAAGTAAACCCATCAGGGTTTACTTCCTCTTTAAAGAGCACCCTCTTGTCCTATGTGATAGTAAATACAGTAACTCTACACCAAGCTCAATATATGTATCACTTATGTATTTATATATATGGTAATCATATCCTCCCTAATTGCCTCTTCTCACGAGAGAGAGTACATTCAGTTCAGCTAATCTTTCCTCATAGCTGAGATCCTTTATGCCTCTTATCAGTTTGATTGCTCTTCTGTGCACTTTTTTCAGTTCCTCCAATGTCCTTTCTGTGAACTGGTGCCCAAAACATATTCCAGATGAGGTCTTATTAATGTTTTGTACAGTTGCAAAATTATATATCTCTCTCTGAGGTTTATACCTCTTTTAATACAAGAAAGTATTTTGCTAACTTTAGAAACTGCATGTCAGGGAACCAACAGCAGGAGAAGGGCTCTCGAACCCAGCATCTCTACCAGCAGTTATGGCAGGAGTGGGACTTTAGGACCCAACATCTCTTCCAGCAGGTCACATAGGCCTATATAAGGAGGCCTGCTAGTGGCTTTAGTTGCTGGTTGACCTTTGGCTCCTCCAGTTCGTTATCTCTGTGATAGTTCTGATCCTGATCCTGTTTGCCTTGTTCTTTATGTGTTGTGTATTTGTTCTCTTGTTTTTTATATATATATATATATATATATATATATATATATATTTTATGTTTTATTTTTTTTTCTGCGAGAAAAAGAGGAGGTGTAATGTTTATGCAGAATCACTGTGACCCTTAGCCCCTTTCTCCTGATGCATGCTGGGGGAGGGGCTGTACCAGGAAGTCATGCACAGTGTGTGTGGGACTGGAAGCAGCAGCATGATACTGAGAGGGAGATCTGTTGTATATTAATCTACCATGTAAGAATGTACATCACTTTCTGAGTGCGTAATAAACCCTTCCCTGGTTAAGAAGTGCATCCAGCCTGTGTGTAACTTGCTGAGCAGACACTGGCAGGTTTGCTAGCAACACCCTGAGAGACCCTGTGTCAAAGGGACATAACAAAAGCTGCTGATGCCCTGCCCCCGTATCGGTCCTTTGACTGCCCGATTGAGTTGCTACCTGGAGCAGAAGTACTCTTCGGGTGAACCTTTCCTTTATCCCAGCTGGAGCTGGAGGCCCTCCGACAATATATATATGAAAACCTAGCCAAAGGATTCATCCGCCCCTCCTCTTAGCCTGCTGGAGCCGGCATCTTCTTCTGGAGAAGGAGGATCATTCTCTTAGACCATGCATTGATTTTAGGAACCTTAATAAAATTAGCATCAAGAACAGATACCCACTCCCTCTTGTTTCTGAGTTATGCCAAAAGTTCCGAACAGCTTGGGTTTTCACAAAGTTGGGTTATTATGGGGGGCCTACAACCTGGTTCGTATTAGGGAAGGTAACGAGTGGAAGATAGCCTTCCGAACAAGCTTTAGGCACTTTGAGTACCTTGTGATGCCCTTCGGGCTATGTAACGCCCACACAACTTTCCAATATTTTGTGACTGACATTTTCAGGGAATACCTTGACCTGTTCTTAATCGTCTATCTGGACGACATATACATTTTCTCAGCCTCACTTGAACTCCATCGAGAGCATGTCGGAAAAGTGTTAAAGACCTTAAGAACCCATGGCTTATATGCCAAAGCAGAGAAGTTCGAGAAACTATTCAGTTCTTAGGACTCATAATCTCCACTGAGGGGATCTCCATGGATCTTCAAAAGGTCTCAGCAATCTTGGAATTGCATGCACCTTCTGACAGAAAAAGGGTCCAGAGGTTCATAGGCTTCGCTAACTTTTATAGGAAATTCATTAGAAATGTCTCGACTATCATCGCCCTGATTACCCAGCTCACTCATGCTTCTGCTGGAACCAGGATTCTCAAACATCCTTTGAACAGCTGAAGGCTCTCTTCACTTCTGCTCCCATGTTGCAACACCCAGACCCAGCTCTTTCCTTTGTCCTCGAGGTAGGCGCAGCCGAAGTAGCTACGGGAGCCATGCTCTCTCAGCACCAGGGCCCAAAGGCCCTGCTTCACCCTGTAGCCTTTTGCTCTAGGACACTGAATCAGGATGAGAGAAACTATGATGTGGGTGACAGAGAACTCCTGGCAATTAAAGTCACCCTCGAAGAATGGAGGTACCTGTTGGAGGGTGCTAACCACCCAATTATGGTTTTGACAGATCACAAAAATCTAGAATATCTAAGATCTGCAAAATGCCTAAGACCTCAACCAGATGGGCACTATTCTTTTCAAGATTTAATTTTCACCTGACATATGGCCCGGGTTCCACAAACAGAATAGCCGATGCACTGTCCAGGATGTTCCCCGAATTTACTGAATGTGCTCCTCCAAGCACCATCTTATCTGTCAAAAACTTTTTGCTAATTTAACCCAGCCTAAAGGCATACATTGGACAAGCTTCTGCATCTTGCCCCAAATCCGAACATGAGTAATTAAGGAGGCTGGATGGATTACTTTGGCACCTGGACAAGATCTTCGTACTGCAGGAAGCAAGGTCTCAGGTTCTCAGGACATTCCACAACTACCAAATTGCAGGGCACTTTGGGGCCTGCAAAACTGACAAGCTCATTCAGCGATCCCTTTGGTGGCCTAACCTCTGTCAGTACTGCAGATCATATGTCAAGTTATGCATGATATGTCCAAGTAGCAAGGGCGACAATGTCAAAGCCTGGGGGTTATTGAGACCATTGCCTATCCCTAATCGCCCCTGAGAGATGATCTCTATGTATTTTATTGTTGATCTTCCTCCCTCTGAAAGATTCACGATCATTCTGGTTGTGGTAGACCGTGTCAGGTCACCTGAGTCCAGATGACAGATGCACCCCTTTGGGGTCTGGAGTGCACCGCAAGGTAGTGGACCCTATGGCTGCAGATGGAACACTGGGTGGTTCAGGAAGGCAGGTCCACTAGAGCAACAAAACAGATCCCACTGGGAGCTAGAGCATAAGATTCCCCAGGGCGCAGAGTCTAAGGCCGCGTACACACGGGCGGACTGTTCGCTCAACTTTGTCCGCTGAACAGTGTTTCAGCGGACAGTCCGCCCGTGTGTGGGCTTTCAGCGGACAGTTTCAGCGGGAAGTTTGACGGACAAAGTCTTTCGGAAATTCCGAAAAACTGTCCGCTGAAACTTGGTTTGAGCGAACAGTCCGCCCGTGTGTAGGCTACTTTCGAAATGAGCAAACTGTTCCCGCTCGGAGGGAAGTCTGCTCATTTCGAGCGCGTGTCAAGGTAGGCGGGGCCCGCGACGGAGACGTCGCGGGCTCCGCCGCCTGGAATGGACTTAAAGGGGAACCCCAACGCCGAAAAAATCGGCGTGGGGGTCCCCCCAAAGTCCACAACAGACCCTTGTCCGAGCACGCTACCCGGCCGGCCAGGAAAGGGGGGCGAGCGAGCGTGCCCCCCCTCCTGAGCCGTACCAGGCCGCGTGCCCTCAACATGGGGGGTGCCTTGGGTAAGGGGGGGCCGCGCGGCCCCCCCACCCCAAAGCACCTTGTCCCCATGTTGATGAGGACAAGGGCCTCTTCCCGACAACCCTGGCCGTTGGTTGTCGGGGTCTGCGGGCGGGGGGCTTATCGGAATCCGGGAGCCCCCTTTAATAAGGGGGCCCCCGGATACCGGCCCCCCACCCTATGTGAATGAGTATGGGGTACAATGTACCCCTACCCATTCACCTGTAAAATAAAAGTACCCAAAAAAAAAACACAACACACGAGAAAAAATATTTTATTGCACAGCTCCGGGGGTCTTCCGTCTTCGGGGGTCTTCTCGCCGGACTCCTCCGCTATCTTCGTGTAGCTCTTTTGCTAGCGGAGGAGTCCGGCTTTCTTCCTCCCCGCCGCCGGCCTCTTCTCCCGACTTCGGGGGTCTTGTCCCCCTCTTCGGTTCTTCTGCCGGGCCACCGCGCCTTCTTGTAGCTCTTTTGCAGGCGGTGGCCCGGTCTTCTGTCGCCGCTGTCGCCGTCGCCGCCTTCCGTTCTTCTTCTTCTTCTTCTTCTTCTTCTTCTTCTCCAGGAGATGTTGACACGTCGCTCTCTCCGGCCGGAATGCCAGAGCCGCCCTGCGCTGCCACTTATATAGTGACAATGGGGCGGTGTCACATGGTATATGTCACATGGGTTGGTCACATGGGTTGATGTCACATGGTGACCCCGCCCCCTTACGATGTCATAGTCCCCATGTGATATCAACCCATGTGACCAACCCATGTGACATATACCATGTGACACCGCCCCATTGGCACTATATAAGTGGCAGCACAGCGCGGCTCTGGCATTCCGGCCGGAGAGAGCGACGTGTCAACATCTCCTGAAGAAGAAGAAGAAGAAGAAGAAGAAGAAGAAGAAGAAGAAGAACGGAAGGCGGCGACAGAAGACCGGGCCACCGCCTGTAAAAGAGCTATAAGAAGGCGCGGTGGCCCGGCAGAAGAACCGAAGAGGGGGACAAGACCCCCGAAGTCGGGAGAAGAGGCCGGCGGCGGGGAGGAAGAAAGCCGGACTCCTCCGCTAGCAAAAGAGCTACAAGAAGATAGCGGAGGAGTCCGGAGAAGACCCCCGAAGACGGAAGACCCCCGGAGCTGTGCAATAAAATATTTTAACCCTGTGTTGTGTTTTTTTTTTGTACTTTTTTTCACAGGTGAATGGGTAGGGGTACATTGTACCCCATACTCATTCACATAGGGTGGGGGGCCGGTATCCGGGGGCCCCCTTATTAAAGGGGGCTCCCGGATTCCGATAAGCCCCCCGCCCGCAGACCCCGACAACCAACGGCCAGGGTTGTCGGGAAGAGGCCCTTGTCCTCATCAACATGGGGACAAGGTGCTTTGGGGTGGGGGGGCCGCGCGGCCCCCCCTTCCCCAAGGCACCCCCCATGTTGAGGGCACGCGGCCTGGTACGGCTCAGGGGGGGGGCGCGCTCGCTCGCCCCCCCTTTCCTGGCCGGCCGGGTAGCGTGCTCGGACAAGGGTCTGTTGTGGACTTTGGGGGAACCCCCACGCCGATTTTTTTCGGCGTTGGGTGTCCCTTTAAGTCCATTCCAGGCGGCGGTGCCCGCGACGTCTCCTTCGCGGGCCCCGCCTACCTGTACACGCGCTCGAAATGGGCGGACTTGCCTCCGCCTTACGTGGGCGAGTCCGTTCATTTCAAAAGTTGAGCGAACTGTTTGGCAAACAGTTCGCTGAAACAGTCCGCTCGTGTGTGGGCAAGTCCGCTCATGCAAATTTTGAGCGGACTGTTGCGGCAACTGTTTGACGAACAAAGTTTCAGCGAACAGTCCCCGCGTGTGTATGCGGCCTTAGAGCCAGCAGGTGTTCACCAGAGCCTCTAGTGGTAAGGATGGACTGTGCTGCAACTGGCTCCAGGTCACGGCCCCCAGGGTCTCCCAGCTCACACTCACAGTAGTCTACAGGAGGACAGAGAGGAAGAAGAAGTCCAGGACAACAAGGTATAGTAAGTAGATAAGCCAAAGGTCAGGGTGACTAGCAGAAAGGAATAGACAGAGAACATGCCAAAAGCTCAGGGTCACAAGCAAGCAGGAATAGTTAAGAACAAGCCAAGATCAGTAAACAGTATCAGACATAGGACACAAAGCAATGAGCACACGGAAGCCAAATCACAATATTGATAAGCGAGGTTGGCTTGCAATACACAGGTAAATATAGTGTTCCTAATTAGAAGCTGGGGTGGAGCTATGCTGATGGAAGATTATTTAAGCAGCCATGTGAGAGTGACTGGCCTCTAAAGGTGAACACATGGAGGAGAGGTAAGCTGACAAACATTACTGCATAACCATGACAGAACGACTAACCAAAATGGCCCACCTCATACGAATGATTGGTAGTCCCTCTGTGGCTGAAACAGCTCACACTTTTATCAAGGAGATCATCAGATTTCCCGTACTCCCAAAGAACATCATTTCGGACTGGGGTGTGCAATTTACCTCCAGGTTTTGGAGAGCTCTGTGTAAAGCCTTAGAAGTGGTATTCTGCCTAGCATCCGCCTATCATCCCCAAAGTAATGGGCAAACGGAACGGAAACCAAACCCTGGAGCAATACCTCCACTGCTTTTCAGCTTTTTCCCAAGATGACTGGGCATCCCTGCTCCCACTGGCAGAATTTTCCTATAATAACTGTCCATTCAGCTACAAACCAGTCCCCATTCTGGGCCAATTATAGATTCCACCCTGCTGCCCTGCCTGAAACCATGCCTGAAACTACTGTACCCACCTAGCAGGACAGACTGGTTTTCATACTGACAGAAACAATGAATCAGACCGAGACAGAAGTACAGTTAAGTAAAATTTGTTTAATAATAAAAGTAAATAGAACAAACATAGTCAAAACATAGCCAAAGTTCAGTAACCGGAGCGGATAGTCGGACAAGCCAGAAAGTCAGGAAGCCAGAGATCAGTATAGCAGAACAGCAAGCAGCATCTGGAGCCAGAAGGAATGTCAGCCAAGCAAGTCTTTAACAGGAACGCAGGAGATAGTCTCTGTGATGTTGACCAAGGCGAAGGCAGAGATCATCTGGGCTGGACAGCTTAAGTAGGCAGGACTTATGAGCAGGATATCATCAACAGGTGAGTCACTGGGGAGAGATAGGAGCTGGCAATTAGCCGACAGCTGAGCGGCCAGCTCAGAGGATGGAAGGGCTGAGCCCAGCCCTGACACATACAAAGCAATTATCAGGTACTCCAGGAGTCCATACAGAAAGCCCAAGTGGATTACAAAAAACACTCGGAAACCGAGGATGAATCCTTTCTTCAAGGTAGGGGACAAAGTGTGGCTGTCTACTGCAAACCTAAAATTGGCCTGCCTTTCGTGGAAGCTAGGGCCAAGGTATATTGGCCCCTTTCAGATCAAACGGGAAATAAACCCAGTGGCGTAGGAACTGTCTCTACCTGACTCTTATAGGATCCATCCAATCTTTCACACCTTGCTTAAATCAACTGTTCCAGAGCCATTTCCAGGGAGAGCCACCTCTGACAATTGGAGAGGACACAGAATTTGATGTAGAATCAACCCTGGACTGCAGGAAGTGAGGGAGACAAACCCAATTCCTAATTAAATGGAAGAGGTATCCTTTCAAAGAGAGCTCCTGGAAATCTTAAGCAAATGTACATGCCCCTAGGTTCCTCCAAGAGTTTCCGGCCAAGTACCCAGAGAAAATTGCCCAAATGGGCATCCGGAGGCTGCCCATGGGTGGGGGCCACTGTCAGGGAAACAACAGCAGGAGAAGGGCTCTAGGACCCAGCATCCTTACTAGCACTTATGGCAGGAGAAGGACTTTAGGACCCAGCAGCTCTACCAGCACTTATGGCAGGAGAAGGACTTTAGGATCCAACATCTCTTCCAGCAGGTCACATGAGCCTGTATAAGGAATTCTGCTAGTGGCTTTAGTTGCTGGTTGAGCTTCGGCTTCTCCAGTGCGTTATCTCCATGATATTCCTTTTCCTGTGTCTCATGTTACCGACCCGACTTGTCCTTGACCTATCTCCTGTTTGCTTCCTGTCTTCGACCCCAGATATCCACCTGACCACGTCTGCTCTGCTACCCATCCAGCTCATGACCTAGGCTACCTTCTGACCGTGCTGCAGTCTCCATTATCCTGATGCTGCAACACCTCACGGGCACCTCCTGTCTGCTGATTCTACGCCAGCACACCAGCTATACAGTCCAGTATGTAACCTGTGCTACTTTGGGCCTGATCTCTCCTGTTTCCACCCTCAGGTTGGTCTGGAACTTAGCTGCAAGGGAAGCCCTCTCTCTCCATTGGCCTCTAGCACCAGTACATGACACTGCAGCTTGACATTGCATGCTATTATTAAGTCTATGATCTACCAGAACACCAAGATCCTTCTCAGACATTGACTCTCCCCAGTTGTACTCCTCCTGGAATGTACCAGGCGCATAATTTTACATTTATCAACCTTAAATCTCATTTACCATATAGTTGCCCAATGAAACAGTGCATTGAAGTCTACTTGCAAGTTGGAGACACCCTCTAAGGATGTTATTCTGCTACATTGCTTGGTGTCTTCTGTAAACACTGACATGGTACTTTTAATCCCAGACCCTATATTATTTATGAATATGTTAAAAAGTAAGGGTCCCAACACTGAACCTTGGGGTACACCACTAATGACCTTTAGACCATTCAGAGTATGAAGCATTAATCACTACTCTATGAACACACTTCTATCCTTCTAAAAACTGCATTTTCTAAGACTTTACCTTACACAATAGCCATGTGTCTAACACTTTTGCAAAGTCCAAGTATACTATATCCACAGCCACTTCTGAGTTTTGGCTTTCTCCCTCATAAAATAAAAGAAAGCAGATGTGTTTGACAACTTTGCTGTACATTGCTTAAAATATTGTATAACAAAAACCCTTCTATGTGGTCTTTTATCAAACTTTCAAGTATATTCCCCACTATAGAAGTTAAACTGGTAATCAGATTGTTTTGTAATAGGTAAAGACTTTGATCCCTTTTTAAATGTAGGCATCACAGGCTGGAGGCAACGGAGGTCATTACCCATCTCTTCCAAATGACGCTCTTGTGCCTATCTCCACACACCATGGTTGCTTTTTCTGACCCCTACAGGACTCAGCAGTGATGCAAAGGTCAGAAGCAACCACAGCGCACGCTCATCTGACATTTCAAGATGTGTTGAATTCTGAAGCCACTGATAAAGGCTGTACTGTTGGAATGTGGGGAGGCAAGAGATACAGGATGCAGAAGATGAGAATGTACCTCTTCGCTTGCAGGGTCTTTTAAAGTACACCAAGCCATTACCTTTGCTATTCCATTGTCTAACAGTACTAGAATACAAAGACAGTTTATGCTTTTTTTTGGTCTCACATGGTACAGCTCTCTAGCAATCCCTAGATAGTCACTATAAAATCTCTGATTGGAAATCAGACTTTTGAAGTAAACACCAGTTGTTTTTGCACTTTATACAATGGAATCATTCCTTCTTTTCCTTATTAGGGTAGAGCTATTTTTTTAAGCCAACCTATAGAAAAATAATTAATATAGGTACAGTAGGAATTAAAGAATGGAAAGTGAAAGTAAGTAGGTTTTTACCTGGTTTCACAGCTGCTATCTTGGTATTGCACTGTGCATTCCATGTATTCCTATGACTGGTCTGTTCTCTTGGCAGTCCACAGCCATCCAGAAGAGTACAGCTTCCAGCCATACAAACTACTGATGTGCATACACAGTAGATGTTAGATGCACTTTCACCTGCAAATATTGTGTGGCACTAGGTAGGGCCATGTGGTGAAGAACAGAGCAGAGCTGAAGGTAAGTATTACTGTATGTGGGCTACACTAAAGTGGGAGGTTGTGCTTTATGAGGTCTGTGTAGTTTGATGAACGTTCCACTTCTTGGAGAATTAAGAAACAATGCCCACTGGAACATCTAAGCACTACAATACCTTTCCTACTCATTTCGTGGTTCATGCATTGCTGTCTGTGCCCCTGCTAGGTAGATTCACCCTTACTATTTGTCCTGTAGACCATTATCACAGCAGCAGAAAGTAAAGGGAAATCCAACATTTTTGAGTTGTCAACGGATCAGTCAAGGTAACATTTTCAAATGGTCATTCTAATGCCGCGTACACATGATCGCACATTCTGACAACAAAATCCATGACTTTTTTCCAATGGATGTTGGCTCAAATTTGTTTTGCATACACACGGTCACACAAAGTTGGTCGGAATTTGCGAAACGTCAAGAACGTGGTGATGTACAACACGTAGGACGTCACTAGAAAGAGGAAGCTCAATACCACGTGCCCCACGCTTTGGGCTCCTTCCGCTGATCTCGTGTTAGTAGAAGTTTGGTGACAGATGATTCGTGCTTTTCAGCCTCCTGCTTTTCCAATCGTTCCTGCTCTTCAGTTTGTGCTTGTGGGTTCGTATTTATATTACATATTTGATATTCAGTGCATTCTTGTCCACTCATTTCTGTTTTTCAGCTCCGGCCTTTGTGTTTCAGTGCTTTCTGTTATTTCGTTTTTACCAGCCGACCGTTTTAAAGCCATGAGGACCCTCACCCTGAACCAGAGGGTTTATAACTACCGTCTGGCCAGAGCCAGAAGAGTGGTAGAGAACGCTTTTGGGATAATGGCCAGCCGGTTCCACCTATTCGTTACGCCAATCAGCATTGCGGAATATAAACTTAACCAGATAATCCTTGCATGCTGCATTCTACACACCTCTTTAAGGAGAAATTCAATGAACTATGTGACCTCAGTTGGGCCTGAGGCCGCACTTCAACAACAAACCCTGACGGCGCTTGAAGCTGGCCGTCCTGGCTTGCCCCCCAAAGCTCCCGTGAAGTAGGACAGAAGTATGTTGAGTACTTTGCGGGTGGGGGGACATTAATATGTCATAAACTGTTTAAGAAGCATTTTATCCTACATTTTTTAACTTAAACTGAAAGAAGATTTCCTTTGATTTACTGCCTGGGTTTCTTTTAGCTGTCTCCTAGGTTATCCGACATTTTCTTCAATAGTGCAAATGTAATTTGATAGATGAGGTGGCAATCTCTTCTTCAGTGAACTGTGTTGTGAGTTTGCTACACACACCTTGTTTTTGTTGTTAATGTATGCAATGCATTAGTGACAAAAATATTCATCATTTTCAGCACAATGAATGAATTTTGCAGAGTCATGAAAATGGCCTGATTGGGGCAAAGAAAGCACTGTGGGTGTTATTTACTAAAGGAAATTCCACTTTGCACTGAAAAAGTGCACTTGAAACTGCACTGAAAGTGCACTTGTAGTGCAAAGTGGATTTGCCTTTAGTAACTAACCCCCATTGTCTCTGTAAAAACCAACTTACTACAAATTTCCCTATTGAGCATTGAAAGAAGAAGCCACACATTCTTGAGTAGAAAACATTTTTACTCAAAGCACATTCACATGTAGGTTAGAAAAGGGTTTTGGAACAGACCAACATCTTTGGTGTATAACTTTTTTTTTCACATTGTAAATATCCTTTTTTTCGTTAAACAGGCATGTTTCAAAGCATAACATACACAACTCAGGAACTTACAATGTTAAACTTTGATAAAGTGAAGGCAATATCAGACATGAGTATGTCCAAACTGTGTTGATATTGCCTTCATCAGATGGGGTGATGTCACCCCTGTAAAAGCCAAATTTTGAAGATGCACACAAATTGGGATTCAAACTGGGGATTTCCCTCCTGATCACATACCTAATGTCAACATGTGCTAGCTCCCATCATGGGGGATCAGTGGACGTGTTTTGGGGGTGCAAGCCTTTCCTCTCACCTAATTGAGTTGCGAGGAAGGGGTTGCACCCACAAAATGCATCCATTGATGGCAGATAGCACATGTTGACACACCATGTGCATATTCAAAATTTGGCTTTTAAATTTTTTGAAAGAAAAAAATTTCTATGCAAAAATACACAATAAAACGGTACAATTATTGTGTGTTTTATATTCTGCCTAAAACATCAATGATGTTCTTTATTTTTTTGTTGAACATCATTGATGTTTTCTTTTATATTTTCGAAATCACGATTGCACCCCATTCTCTCCCCGATGAGGATCTGGGCACTTTCACTGGTAAAATGAGATTCTTCTTCTACAACATCCACACCATCTAAAAGAAAAAAAACACACCATGTATTAGAAATATGCAGCAATAGATCTCTTACCTGAAACTGTGGTTTCAGACACTCACCTGTTGTAGTGACAATTGCGCACACTTCATAAACCTCTCCCTCCTCAACCTCTGCTTGTGGTTTTGTGATTTTCCCTTCTTTAGGAGGTGTGGTGTCCTCAGATGTCCCGAGTCTTTTCTCCCCTATTTGAAAAAAAAAATAGGCATACTTAGCACACAGATATTGGAAGGCAGAAATAGGAATATGAAACATTGCTTGGAAGTGTCATACAATTGCCTGTTTTGACAGAGTTCCAAGCTGAAGAACATTTTATTTCCTTTCTAAAGCTGGAATACTTACCTTTTTTGTTAAAGTATTACACATGTAGATACCCCTAGTATCCACTGGAGCACCTGTGTGGGGCACCCTAAAAAGTTTGATTCTGGTGTCACACACTAGTGCTCCTGCATCCAGATGCATAAACAGCTGTCCTTATATTGAATCAAGTTTGCATTTCATTCTAGTTACAAACCCATCTAGACAACAAATGTATTTTAATACAAATAGGCCTGAACAAATGTAGTTAACCTGTATCTGGCAAAAACATCTTATAAGTGGGTGAATGAATGATGTTTCCTACAACTGATTACTGTGCCCATGAACATGAAAGTTGCAATTTTAAACTGTACAACAGTAAAGAAAAGCACATGGAGCAGCACGATCGTAAGAAGAAGAATAGGAACACACAACAAAATACTTTTTAGAAGCAGTTTCCTGTTTTTTCTATACTGATCATGCTCCCTCAATTTGAGGTCTGACCATTGTTTCCTCAATTGATCCTTGGATCGTCGTACCCCAAAATTCCTGTGTAGACTCTTCACAACTTTAGGCATGATCTTGGCTTTTCTCACATTTGCGTTTGGGTGCGGTCCATACTTCCCATCATAGTCGGCCGTCTTGAAGATGTCCACCTTCTCCACCATCTCTATAAAGGCCATAATAGAGGCCTTCAATCTTCTCCGGGATTGGGAGGTTTGGGGCTCTGGCCTCTTTGTCTATGCAGCTGTTGTCTCTCCGCCATGTGCTCTCCCACTGCTCCGAAAAAGAGAAGGGGTGGGGAATAGACCAGAAAGTACATCAGTAGCGGGTTCACACATGTGCAGTGTATAGAAAGTGTAACACGCGTGCATTGTACGTATGATCTGTGAGCGGAGGATGGAGTAACGGAAGCGACGATCGTTATAACGAAGGTACAATTTTAACTTGGTGCATCAGTGGCCTATACTGCTTATAGATTGAGGCCTATATGGGGTCAAGATTAGGAGAGTTTAGTCTGACATTAGGGTTTGTCTTGTGTTGTGTCTTGCAGAGAAAATGGATCCCTTCAATGATAGGAAATTTCTAGGAATATTCATTGATATGTTCAAGGAGCTGCCCTGTCTGTGGCAGGTGAACCACCCGTTTTTTAATAATCCAACAAAGAGGCAGGCAGTGCTGGAGAAACTGCTTGAATTTGTGATCCCCATGGCAGACATCAAGTATATAACCGCTTGCTGACCACCTGGCGCTGATATACGTCAGCAGAAGGGATCGTACAGGTAGAATCACATACCTGTTCTATGCCCTGTAAGAGGTGGCCAGCGGCCTAGTGGTTAACCCCTTCACTGCCAGTATCATTTACACAGGAATCAGTGCATTTGTATAGCACTGATTGCTGTATAAATGACAGTGGTCCCAAAAATGTGTCAAAAATGTCCGATGTGTCCGTCATAATGTCACAGTCACAATGGCGCTGATTGCCGCCTTTAAATTTTTTTTTAATAAAAATGCCATAAAACTATCCCCTATTATGTAAATGCTATAACTTTTGTGCAAAACAATCAATAATCGTTTATTACGATTTTTTTTACCAAAAATATATAGAAGAATACGTCTGAATCGGCCTAAACTGAGGAAAAAAAATAGTTTTTTTAAATATAATTTGGGGGGATATTTATTATAGCAAAAAGTAAAAAATGTGTTTGTTTTTTCAAAATTGCCGCTCTTTTTTTGTTTATAGTGCTTATATATATATATATATATATATATATATATATATGTGTGTGTGTTTATAATAAAAACTGCAGTGGTGATCAAATACCACCGCTTTATTTCTGGGGGGAAAAAAGGACGTCAATTTTGTTTGGGATCCACGTTGCACGAGTGTGCAATTGTCAGTTAAAGCGACGCAGTGCCGAATCGCAAAAAGTGCTCTGGTCAGGAAGGGGGTAAATCCTTCTGGTGCTGAAGTGGTTAACATCCAAAATTGGTGGCATGAGGAGCACAAGAAGGTCCAGGATTCCCTGAGATCAGGAGCAGCAGATGACATTTATGTACCCAGGCTGTGGTACTAGGACAGACTGCATTTACTGTCAGACCAGAGGGAACCCAGGCCAGCACTCTCCAGTCTTCCTTCAAGGCTTCCTTCCCCCCCCAGCTGAGGCCTTCCAGGTAGCAACATGTGGAGGAGCCCAGCTTGAGTCAGGTATAGCATTCTTCAAAATATTTCTTGTTTCCAAATTAATGATGTTAAATATATGTTAGTTTTGATAACTAATTTCTGATTTCACAAAGTGTTTTACATATCAATAGACAGTAGTGGCCACAAATGCTTGGGAAAAGACTGAAAAATGCTGGGGTCAAAATGATAGTCTTTTCTATTTATTAACATTCAATTCGCAACAGTCATGAGCTGAAAATTGTGTGTGATTGATGAACCAAAAATTAAACAATGTCCCTTTTTCATACACAGGAAAGTCTCAGCCAGGAGGAGGCCGTGGAAAGTGACAGCCAGGAGGTGGCCTGGCCCAGTGGCCTGCCCAAATCCCAGGTCCCTCCCCTCAGCCTTTCACAAAAAAGTGCCAGGAAGAGGAGTAACCTGGAGGAGGCAGCACTTGGCATATTTCTGAAGGCTACTGCAGACCTCAGAAACCCCCCCAGTCTTCAAGAGAACTATGCCTACATGACAGCCTGCTGCAAAGCTGGAAATGGAGGAGAGCCAATGCCTCTTATGTGAGGAAGTTATCTTGCAAGCCCTAAATGTGGGGTTGAGGGGCAAACTCACAAGCCAAAGCCATGTTCGTGAGTTGAACCATGATCCTCCTCCTCCTCCTCCTCCTCCTCCACCTCCTGTCACAACTCCAACACCAGAGACACAGCCTGGAAGGAAGCGTGTAAGGAAGACCAGAGAGTGATGGCCTGGGTTCAGTCTGGTCTGACAAAAGATGTAGGCTGTTGTATGACCACAGCCTGGGGACAGATATGTCATCTGCTGCTGTTCCTGATCTCTTGCAGTCCTGGATCGGATTGTGCTCACTATTATTTGGACTCCTCAGGCCCAGAATAAATGGCTATTTATTTTTCACAAATACATGTGTTTTACTTCAAAAAAGGACAGTATGTTTGTGAGTAGGCAGGTACATTTCCCAAATACAATGTCATATTAACAAGGGGCACCAACACCAACCAACCTCCTTGAGGTTAAAAAATACAGGATAATAATGGTGTTGTGGTAACTTGACATAAAATGAGAAATAATATTATGGAGGGCACTAGAAAAAAATAAAATAAATGCAGACCTTGATAAAAAAAAAAAAAGAAACAAAAATTATAAACATTATTATGGAGATCTGACAAACAAAATTAATATTATTCATGAGATCAATAATAAAGGAATCATTTTGTGAGAACTGTGTGAATATGTGGCAGCAAAACAATTTCATTCTTCTAGTATTCTAAAGAAGAAGAGAATACGCTGCATTAAACTATTAAAAAAATTGCAGCGTGACGAATGTGCTATCTCCATTATGAACACTAGTTTTACCAGACCGAGTGCTTCTGTCTCGTAATTTATTCTGAGCATACGTGGCACTTTGTGCATCGGAATTGTGTACACACTATCAGAATTTACGCAAACGGATTTTGTTGTTGGAAAATTTGAGAACCAGATTTCAAATTTTGTGCAACGGAAATTCCGATGGAAACTGTCCAATGAAGCCTATACACGGCTGGATTTTCCGACAAAAGGCTCCCATCGAACATTTTCTGTAGGAAAATCCGACCATGTGTATGGGGCATTACAGATTCTTATAGATATTATCCAGTAAATCTTTTTGCAAAGACCTGGTTGAGACGTATCCTATAATTTAAACTAACGCATTGTGGATCAACTCATTACTATAAAATATAGTAGCATACATATGGTGGCAAGCTATTGAAAAGAAAAAAACAAGACTGGAACTCCTAAGTGCTCAAATCAACATAATCAACTGCTGAAAAATAAAAGAACATCAAGTCCATGTGATCCCATCAGCTCAAAGCTTTTCACAAGGGCAAATGTCCAAACTGTATGAAACAAATTGTGTTTACAGAGTTATAGAATAGACATAATTTATTAAAGCTTCTGCACCACTTTTCTGGCATTAATCCCTCTTCTTAATGTATTGCTTAAATTCATGAAGCATTTGCAACACTTTTGGTTCTCCTGCACTAAAGCGACTCCTGCACTAAATTTGCGTAAGTGTCTCACGTGCATTCTAAACATGGCACAGTGGAATATGATTCAAGTTCAAGTATAAGTTCTAGACAGGTACATGAGTTTGGCACATTCTCCATCACTTTTAGAACACATGGGGACACTTTTGCAAAATCTGCCTGTACCAGTCTTTATGAATTCTAGGGGAGTGTGATTTTTGTATTACTAGAAAGCTCACACCTGCTAAGCTCCAGTAAGGTTATTGTGTTATTCTGAAGTGTTGTATAAAATCTGAGCCCAAGAAATCCTAGCAAGTGTTAGGAAATCATCAACTGTGAACTTGCATTTTTCTTTTACAAAAGATTTATTGATATTCATTCCAACAGATAAGCTCAGCAACCTACAAGTTCCATGGGAGGCCTCATGTAAGAGCAATGAATCAAATTTCATAGTCCGGAGTGACTTGGAACTCAAAGAAATGTTACATGCTGCAACAACAAAAAAAAACTAGCTTTGCACATAAAGGAAAATGCAACACAAAAATGCAATGTTGTTTGAACTGTAACCATCCCAACCAGCACAGCGCCTGGTGGCCTGATAAATTTAAAAAGGTGAGCATGGAGAAAGAATCTAAAGAGAGAAAAAGATAGAAAGAGAGGAGAAAAAGGGAAAAGGTGAGAAGAGAGTGACTCCACGGGGCATGCGTCAGGAACGTATTAAATCCTGAGGCGCACAGTATTGAATCTGGAAGGTTGAACATATGCAACCCACGGTTGTCAAACCCAAAGAGATTTATCATGTGTTTCTGAAAGGATAGTGATCAACTTTTAATTTACCATGATATCATTCATACAGTTTTTTACCTCCTCAAAACTAAGTACAGGAGTTTTCCAAGCCCCTGCTAAAGTTAACTTAGTTGCAGTAAAAAGATGTAGAGCCAGCTGACGCTCCGGACAAAGCAGTTCCGCAATCGGTTTGCAAAGGAGAGCTTCGTAGGGTTGCCTTTTAAGACTGATATGAAATAATTTTCGGAGAAGAGTGTAAACTCTGACCCATAACCTGCATACCTTTGGACAGGACCACCAAATGTGTGCTGTCCTGGGAACATCCCCGGAAACAGAGAGGGGAGTAGGTTGGAATAAAATGGGCCAACCTACCTGGCGTATAATACTATCTGTAAAGTATTTTTTAAGCTTTCTCAAGTATAAAAACTTTGTTTGAGCCTTAACCACTTTCAGACCGGACCAATTTGCTGGTCAAAGACCAGACCACTTTTTGCGATTCGGCACTGCGTCGCTTTAACTGACAATTGCGCGGTCGTGCGACGTGGCTCCCAAACAAAATTGACGTCCTTTTTTTCCCACAAATAGAGCTTTCTTTGGTATTTGATCACCCCTGCGGTTTTTATTTTTTGCGCTATAAACAAAAATAGAGTGACAATTTTGAAAAAACGCATTATTTTTTACTTTTTGTTATAATAAATATCCCCCAAAAATATATAAAAAAAAGATTTTTTTCCCTCAGTTTAGGCCGATACGTATTCTTCTACATATTTTTGGTAAAAAAAAATCGTAATTAGCGATTATTGATTGGTTTGCGCAAAAGTTATAGCGTTTACAAAATAGGGATAGTTTTATAGCATTTTTATTAATAATTTTTTATTATTTTTTTTTATACTAGTAATGGCGGCGATCAGCGATTTTTATTGTGACTGCGACATTGTGGGGGACCCATCGGACATTTTTGACACATTTTTGGGACCATTGTCATTTATACAGTAATCACTGCTATATAAATGCAGTGATTCCTGTGTAAATGACACTGGCAGTGAAGGGGTTAACCAGTGGGTGGCAGTGTAGGGGTTAAGTGTTCCTAGGGGTGTGTTACTAACTGTGGGGGGGTTGGGCTTTCATTTAGTGAACACTGATCTCTGCTCCAATCACATGGAGCAGAGATCAGCGTCACTAGTTGCTAGGCAGAATGGAGAAATGTTGTTTACAACGGCACTTCTCCATTCGGCCGCTCCGTGAAACGATCGCGGGGATGCCCGCCGCGATCGAGTCTGCGGGTCCCGTGACCGGACTCACGGGGGTCCCGACCAGCGCGGGAGCGCGCCGCCGGCGGCGCGCTCCCGATGGCAGGGCGGCAAATTTAAAGGGACGTACATGTACGCCCATTTGCCTGCCCGTGCCATTCTGTCAACGTACATCGTCTTGCGCTGGTCGGCAACTGGTTAATTAATGTTATAGTCATGTTCTGCCAGTCATCTGGATCCAGCTGTTACCCTAGTTCTCTCTCCCACGTGTAGATAGTAAGACCTCAATGGTGTTTTTTTTTAGAGGAGATTATTGAAGAATAGAACAATGATATCAAACCTGGGGAGTGATTGTAAAATGCTAGAAGTTGTGGAAGTGTCTGGGCAGTTGCTGATACTGATTCCTAAACATCCACATCTATAAGGCTTTGGGTTTGAATGGACTATCTCGGTATTTGATAGTGAATAACAAATGAAAGAAAATAATAAAAAATATATGATATTTAATGAGTTATATTTAATGAGTTAACTTAATTGCAGTAAAAAGATGTAGAACCAGTTGACGCTCCGGACAAAGCAGTTCCGCAGTTGGAGAGTTTCGTAGGGTTGCCTTTTAAGATTGATATGAAATCATTTTTGGAGAAGAGTGTAAACTCTGACCCATAACCTGCATACCTTTGGACAGGACTACCAAATGTGTGCCGTCCTGGGAACATCCCCGGAAACAGAGAGGTGAGTAGGTTGGAATAAAATGGGCCAACCTACCTGGCGTATAATAAGAAAATAATAAGAAATATATGATATTTAATGAAGACAGGAAATGTATAAATACAAACAATAAATCTTTAAAATCGTATACACCACAATTAAACAATGCTACAAATGCAATGGTTCCCCCATAGAGTTTTCTGTTGAAGAGAGGTATACAAAATTCCTCAACCGGTTTCATGGCGAACCGGTTCTTCAGGAGGATAGTCTATAGAATAAATTATATATTTGAGCAAAACATAATCAACAAAGCAAACATATATGCAAAAGATAGATAACAAAACATTTTTTACAATCAAAACTAAGGAGACCGGCTCACCCACACAGACGGAAGCAGCAGACCAAAGGACCCATCAAATTCCCCCCGTGGAGGATACGGGGGATTGCACCTAATAGACTCTGGTTGAAAGATAATAATAGGTTTAGGAATTGTATTATAAAAAGTTAAGGACACACACAGGTGTGACCAGGTGGCGAAGAAACCGATTGTATGATAGTATGAAAAAAGAGGGAGAAAAAGAGGGGAAGAGAAAAAAAGGGAGAAGAAATGACTAAGACGAGAAAGTAGAATAGGATAAGAAAGATAAGAGGAAAAAGAGGGAGGGAAATAGGGCAAACAAGGGGAATGGGAAGGGGGGAACAGGTGGAAAGGGTATGGAAAAGGGGGAGAGAGGAGGCGAGTAGAGGGGAGGGGGGAGAAGGGAAAAAAGGGGAGGGGGAAAGGAAGGAGGGAGTGGGAGGGGAAGGGTGGGGAGAGGATAGCAAATCAAAGTAGGGGAGGAAAAGGTGAGGAGAGGTGTGATAGAAGGAAAAATAAGGAAAAGTGAGGAAAATTAAGAAGATAACCCCATAGTCACCACCTTGTCCACCAGAGGATCTAAGCTCCACTAAAAAACACTCACCGAGCTACTTTAGCTGGCCAACAAATTTGCATGGGCTGGGTGTAACAAAGGATGGTATGGATAAACCAGGGTATGGTATGGGTAGCTCAAAAACAGTAGTAATGGTGCAAGGTCCACTCAATAGCCAGAAGAGCAAAGGCAATAGACAGAACGCTGAAGAGGTCCTGGTCTCACACCACTAAAAGGGGGAAAAGGGACACTAACCCTTACCAGCAACCGTCCATCACATCAGCCCAGCGTGGAGAGTCTGTACTGCTCACAAGTGGTCTGAAAATGACCACTATATGAGCTCCCCGACCCTGCCGGCTTCAGTGCACACCGCCGAACGGAGGCGTCTGATGTCACAGGGTCAGCTCTCCCACACAGCACAGGTGCACGATCTCGCGCCACTGCACATGTGCGCACGATTGCGTGCTACTGCACATGTGTGCGCGGAAAGAGCCAATAGACTGAACAGTCACGGCTCATCCGCCACAAGCAACCACAGAATGGGCCCTGGGGAACCTGATTCACTCCCCAGTAGTGAATCAGGTTCCCCAGGGCCCTTTCTGTGGTTTCCCCATCGGCGGATACGTGCTCTCCCTGGCTAGACTTCCGCCTTGTGTTGTCTCTGCTTGCGGCGGATGAGCCTTGACTATGTAGTCTATTGACTCTTTCAGCGCACACATGCGCAGCAGCGCGCAGTCGTGCGCACATTTTATTTTATTTATTTTTTTATATTACCATATTTCTGTATTTTTACAGATCTCAGAACTATTCAGAGTTGCCTTTGCTCTTCTGGCTATTGAGTGGTCCTTGCACCATTATTACCGTTTTTGAGCTACCCGTACCATACCCTGGTTTATCCATAAGGTCCTTTGTTACACCCAGCCCATGCAAATTTGTTGGCCAGCTAAAGTAGCTTGGTGAGTGTTTTTTAGTGGAGTTTAGATCCGTTTCTTTAATTTGTTATTTACTATCAAGTACCAAGATAGTCCATTCAAACGCAAAGCCTTATAGATGTGGATATTTAGGGGTCAGCATCAGCAACTGCCCAGACACTTCCACATCTTCTAGTATTTTACAATTACAAATTTGGATGATGGTACTTTTATAAGTTTGATGTATGTTTTATTTGAACCTGAGGCTATACTCGCCATTTGGTTATAAACCTGGGGAGTGAGTTGGGCTCTACAAAGGCTCTCAAAGGGGGTCAAGGTGTATGGGGTAGGTCAGAATTTTATAAGCTGCTGAAAAAGTGCCTAAGTTGTAGATAACAAAAGTGTTCTCACAGGGGAATATCATGAGAAGAACTTAAGGGATCAAATATCAATATCCTAGTAGGAGTGAACATCAACAAATCCATTTTCAGTCCACCAGGAAAATTGTCTCGGGTTGTCGCAACCCGGGGGGAATAAGGGCAATGAAGAAGACTAAGTAAAGGGAGGTGTGGAGAGATCAAGCCTGCAGAAAATTTGACCGTATCCCACAGGCGAACGGAATTAGTTAAACATGGCCCTACCACAGTAGGACAATAAGGTACAGGTAGGTACAGAATAAAAATCCACAAAGTCAACAGTTGCCCATAACGGCATTTGGTTTTTCTCGTGGAGGTGAGCTATACTCACTGCAGTATAGTACGCTTATAAGTTAGTGATGGAAAAGCCACCGTTTACCCTACAGGCGTACAGAACCTTTTTACTAATTTGAGGTCGACTGGATCCCCAAATAAACTTCAAAAGTTTGCGTTGATGTATGCGAATAATGTGAGGGGACTGGCAAGACTCAGAAAAATAAAGCAGTTTCGGAATGTAGGACATGGGAACCTCCACTTTCCTAATGAGAAATGAGTCCAGGAAGACAACATAGCGGATAACTCTAAACAAAGGAGGATATTGGCCCAGTACAATCTAGCATACATTGGAGAAAGCTGAATCTCCAAATAAGGCAGAGAGGATAGCCACTGAAATGAAAAAGCATCTTTTAAAGCCACTAGGTCCAAGGGAGAAAGATTAATTGACATAGCTTTAGATTTATTGGGGGTTGACATGAAGTCCTGAAAGGGACACAAACCAGAACGGATAGTAAATTAGGTAGGGAAACTCTGGGGGAAGTCAAGATCATCAAGATGTCATCACCAAATAAGGAACTCTTATTAACTGAGCCAGTGACCTTGATACCTGTTATATCTGGATGATTATGAGCCGCCTCCGCCAAGGGTTCCAACACCAAGATAAATAAAAGCAAAGACAGTAGGCAGCCTTGACGGGCCACCCTGATAATAGGGATGATTCAAACCCATAATACTTAATTTTAGCCTGCGGTGAGTCGTACAATGCCATTATCCATCTCAAAAAAGAAGTACCAAAACCATAATGCCAGGGTACGGTCGTAAGGTAAGGAAATGATAAGGTATCAAAGGCCTTTTTCACATCAAGAGACAAAAGCGAAAGAGTGGCTATGAGCTATATATTGGAGTTGTACCCTTCGTCTAGTCACATCTCCTGCCTGTCATCACGGAACAAAACCAATTTGATCCTTCTTGATCAAGCGAGGTAGAAAGGAATTTAAACGGTTGGTCAAGATCTTGGTCAATATCTTCATATCTAAGCCCAGGACCGCTTTATATGCCTCCCAAAGAGTCACAGGACAAGAGACCAAACCTTCATTGAGACGTAAATAATCTGCAGAGGCTTGCATGATGTCTGCCTGTATCTACTTAAGAGACAAAGGCAAGTCATTCATAACCCAGGGAGAGTGCTGAGGTTTACAAAGGATAGAGGTACAAACAACCAAAACAAGATCATGGTGTCAGGGCTGGGCTCAGCCCTTCCTTCTCTGAGTTGGCCGCTCAGCTGTTGGCTAATTGCCAGCTCCTATCTCTCCACAGTGACTCACCTGTTGATGATATCCTGCTCATCAGTCCTGCCTACTTAAGCTGCCCAGCCCAGATGATCTCTGCATTTGCCTTGGTCATATCATTCTCTAGAGATGCTCCACTGTGTCCCTGTTAAGACTTGCTTGACTGACATTCCTTCTGACTCCAGATCCTGCTTGCTGTTCTACTACACTCATCTCTGGTTCCCTGATGTTTTGGCTTGTCTGAATATATGTTCCGGTTCCTGAACTCTGGCTATGCTTTGACTATATTTAGTCTGTTTACCTTTTTTTATTATTCTTAAACAAGTGTGATTTAACTGTACTTCTGTCTCGGTCTGATTCATGATTTCTGACTGTAGGCGAAGGCCATGAATTCAGAAGATGTAGTCAATCCACTTGTTGGTAATATTTTTTTCAGATTGGATGAGCAGGATTACCACATGGATCAGTTTTCCATGGCGTTACAAACGCTCCAGACCTGCACGGCTCACCTGGAATCTCCCACTGTGACTGCTCCGGTACAACCTGTGTTGCAGGCCATCCCTGCTGCTGTTCCAGTCTCTGTGCAGGTAACCGGCCCGTGTATTACATCTATACAAGGTATGTTTGGTTCCACTCTGCTTCCCCAGGGATTTGGGGGTGATCCAGTCCAATGCAGAGGGTTTCTCAATCAAGTTGAGATATACTTTGAGATGCTGCCCCAGGCGTTTCCCACGGACAGAAGCAAAGTAGATTTTGTGATATCTTTGCTTTCTGAGAGAGCCTTGGCCTGGGCAAACCCTCTATGGAAGACAAAAAAACCTGTTGTCTTAAGTTAGCCTGAATTTGTGGCTTCCTTTAAAAGGGTATTTGACATTCCTGCACACTCTGCTTCTGCTGCCAAGTGCCTCATGACCATCAGAGTATGGGAACTGTTGCCGAATACGCCATTGAATTCCTTTCTCTGGCAGCAGAGGTTGCTTGGAACAATGAGGCCCATCATGGCTGCTTTTTCTCATGGTCTCTTAGATACCATCAAGGATGAGATAGCAGCCCGAGATATACTCACTGAGCTGGAGAAGTTGATCACGTTTGCCATCATCATTGACTCTAGACTCAGAGAAAGACTCTCTTTTAACCACTTCAGCCCCGGACCATTTTGCTGGCCAAAGACCAGACCACTTTTTGCGATTCGGCACTGCGTCATTTTAACTGACAATTGCGCAGTAATGCGACGTGGCTCCCAAACAAAATTGATGTCCTGTTTTTCCCACAAATAGAGCTTTCTTTTGGTGGTATTTGATCACCCCTGCGTTTTTTATTTTTTGCGCTATAAACAAAAATAGAGCGACAATTTTGAAAAAAATGCATTCTTTTTCACTTTTTGTTATAATAAATATCCCCAAAAATATATAAAAACCATTTTTTTCCCTCAGTTTAGGCCGATACGTATTCTTCTACATATTTTTGGTAAAAAAAATCGCAATAAGCGATTATTGATTGGTTTGCGCAAAAGTTATAGCGTTTACAAAATAGGGGATAGTTTTATGGCATTTTTATTAATATTTATTTTTTTACAAGTAATAGCGGCGATCAGCGATTTTTATTGTGACTGCGATATTATGGCGGACACATTGGACATTTTTGACACATTTTTGGGATCATTGTCATTTATACAGCAATCACTGCTATACAAATGCAGTGATTCCTGTGTAAATGACACTAGCAGTGAAGGGGTTAACCAGTGGGTGGCAGTGTAGGGGTTAAGTGTTCCTAGGGGTGTGTTACTAACTGTTGGGGGCTCGGCTTTCTTTTAGTGAACACTGATCTCTGCTCCAATCACATGGAGCAGAGATCAGTGTCACTTGTTGCTAGGCAGAACGGGGAGATGCTGTTTACAACGGCATCTCCCAGTTCAGCCGCCCCGTGAGGCGATCACGGGTATGTCCGCGGCGATCGAGTCCACGGGACCCGCAACCGGACTCATGGGGGTCCCGACCAGCACGCGAGCTCGCGATGGCAGGGCGGCACTTAAGATTGGACGTACCTGTACGCCAATATGCCTGCCTGTGCCATTCTGCTGACGTACATCGGTGTGCGCTGGTCGGGAAGTGGTTAAGAAGCACTTGCGGAAGCCTCCTGTATATTTGTCTCTGAGATTTGCAGTCCCACCCTTGCCTCCCTTACCTCCCATGCCTCCTGGTACCAAGTCGGTTAGTGAAGATGAACCCATGCACTTGTGCTTCACATGTCTCTCTGCAGATGAGAGAACCCTTAGGAGGAGGGAGAGAGGGTGCCTTTACTGTGGCCAGGCAGGTCACTTTTTGAAGTCTTGTCCTACCCGTCCAGAGAATGCACAAACCTTGAGGCCCTGTCAAGGATAGACCTTAGTTTCCTCCCCAGTTATTCAGAAATAAAAATGGTTTTGGTTACCCTTTCTTGGGCTGAGTCGTCCGTCGAGATACAGGCTCTAATCGACTCTGGGGCTGCAGACCTGTTTATTGATGCTGCCTTTGTATCGAAGCACTTGATTGAACTGCAGCTCCATGCCACTCCACTTGCCATTGAGGCTCTTGATGGGAAATCTCTGCAGCCTGCCAATGTGCCTCATGAGACTGTTCCGTTGTCCATGGCCATAGGGGCTCTTCACCATGAGATAATTTAATTTCAAGTTATTTCCTCCCCTAAGTTTCTACTGGTTATTGGTTAACCTTGGTTACAGAGGCACAACCCCTCTTTTGATTGGCTCCATGCTGAGGTTTTTCTCCTGGTCGCCTCAGTGCAGTACGACATGCTTCCAGAAGGTAGCCAGGGTCCAGTGCACTTCTTCTCTCTCCTCCCTGCCGGAGGAGTACCGTGATTTTAGCGATGTCTCTGACAAATGTCAAGCTGGTAGTTTGCCTCCACACCGCTCGTATGATTGTGCAATTGACCTTCAACCTGGTGCCATAACCCTTCATGGCCGGGATTACCCTTTTTCGGTCTTGGAGGATAAGGCCACGGAGGAGTATGTTGCAGACGCACTTTCTCGAGATTTCATCCGCAAATCCTTGTCTCCTGCTGGTGCTGGTTTCTTCTTTGTGAAGAAGAACAGTGCTGAACTGAGACCTTGTATTGATTATAGGGGTCTCAATTGTTTCCATGATGTAGAAGGCCTATTAGATTCCACTGATTATAAAGTTATTTGGAGCAAGGGAGCAACACTTTCACTTTCATGTTTTCACGAAGCTTGATTTGAGAGAGGCATGCAATCTTGTGGGGATTAAGAGAGCGACGAGTGAAAAACTGCGTTTAATACCAGAACAGGCCATTATGAGTACCTGTAATGCCATTTGGCCTTTGTAATGCCCCGGCAGTTTTCCAGGAATTTATTAACGATGTCTTCCAACATTTGTTGCAGTTATGTGTGGTGGTTTATCTCGACGATATCATCATATTTTCCAAGTCCCTGAATAGCCACCACACAGATGTCTGTTGTGTGCTTCAGAAACTAAGAGACAACAATCTCTATTGTAAATGGGAGAAGTGCGAATTCCATCGTGAACAGGTTAAATTCCTGGGTTATGTAATTTCCACTGCTGTTTTTTTGATGGACCCAGAGAAACTTTCATCAGTCCTACAGTGGCCCTGACCCATGGATTTACCTCCTCTGCAACATTTTCTTGGCTTTACCAACTATTATCGTAAGTTTATTTGTAACTTCTCGTCTCTGGTCAAGCTGACTGATAGGACCAGAAAGGAAGGTAACCTACAGTGTTGGTCTCCGGAGTCCATTAAGGTCTTTCAGAGTCTCAAGGCTGCCTTTGTTCCTGCTCCTGTGTTGGCACATCCTGATCCTACCTTACCATTTATCCTTAAGGTTGATGTTTCTGAGACTGGAGTTGGTGCCCTTCTGTCTCAACGTCCTACCTCTGAGAGCGCTATACATCCTTGTGGCTACTTTTTCAAGAAATTGTCACTGCGGAGTGCAATTACAAGATTGGTGACAGAGAGCTATTAGCGATCATTTTAGACTTGAAAAGAATGGAGAAATTTACTCAAAGGTACCACTGTGCCGGTTCTCATTCTTACTGACTATAAGAATCTCACATTCTTGTCTGAGGCTAAACACCTCACCCCAGGGGTCAAGTCCTGGAGAAAAAAGTGTGGGAACTCCCACCCAAGATCCACTCCCCCACCAAAAAAAATAAATAAATGATATGCTCATATGCACGAACACTTCAAAAGTGGTATTTTTCATCCAATTTTTGTATTGTGTGTTTGAAGCTTAATTGTTAGTACATAATAAAACAAAACAATCCTCAATAAACATAAATACGGTAATTCTCTGAATAATAAGCTTTCATTCAATGCATTCAGTGCGTTTGGCATCGGGTGATGGAGCGGTACATTCCGATGGGTATTTGTCCAGGGTAGGATTAAATGCCATATTGGAGTCACCCACCAAAAGAAGGGTACTCCTCTGATGGGATGTCAACAAAGAGCAAATATGGGTCAGAAAGGGCCCTGGATTTAAGTTAGGAGCATATTAAGTCATAATAGTAACTTCAGTATAATGAATAATGCCTTGGTGCAAGAGGTGCCTGCCATTCTGAATCACTATCTGTTTACTGCAACTAAAGGGAACCGATTTGTGAATGGCTATAAGCACTCCGCTTTTCTTTAGTTGGGCCATTAGCCAAAAAGACCTGGGGATACTGAGCATTGAAATATTTAGGGCAGGAGGAAGATGAAAAATGCATCTCTTGCAAGTAAGCTATGTCCATCCACTGTTTCTTTAGATATTTGAAGACCTTCACCCATTTTTTGGGGGGGAGTTCATACCCTGAAGATTCAGAGACAAACATCTCAACGTCATGGTGAAAAAAAAAATGAACCAAATATTGCTCCAACCACATACCCCATGGACTCAAAGAAAAATGAGGAAGAATAGAGGGAAAAGGAGTCTAGCATAAGAAAAAAGAAGAGAATCATACAGAAAAACATAAAGAGGTTGAGCAAAACTCGGAAGCATAAGAAACCAAAAAAGCTTAAATGCAACAACTAGTGGGACAAAGGGCCCACCCAGAGGCCGGAAGTTGGCCAAGACTGTCATCTTAGCCAAGTGCCGGCTCATTAGGGGTGCAGTGATCCATCAGAACCACTCGGCTACTGGAAATATTAAGACTGACAAGAGACATTATAAGCACTCTTGTCTACTGTAAAGGCACAATGATGCTGCTATACCATTTAAACAAAGGTAGTCTACAATCACCCAGGGCTGCCCCCCTCACGTGGGGCCACCCAGGGTGAAAACAAAACCAGTACCTTATAGAATGACCATATTTAGCAGCTGGACTACTGAAAAGTATTTTTTTTTATAAAGTAGATATCATTACCGAAGAAAAAAATAAACAGCGTAACCCAAAGCCGACCAGCCCCAGCCCAGGGGTGGTAGATCATATTCAACATTCTGCAGCAACTAAAAGGGAGCAAAGGGTCTGAGACTATCATCAGGTAGGTGGCATGTAAAACAGCCCTGTCAGCCCTGTCAGGTGAGGGAGTGTCCACCCCTCCCATGTCACTCAACAGCGTCCCAGGATGGTGATAACACATTACAAATATCATGGCACATTTATAAATGCGGGTCACAACTACCCAGAGCCACCATCTCTCTAACGGGACGGCCTGAGGTGGAGTACTAGCACACTATATAAAACAACAAAATAAAAAACAAAATAATGGTCTAAAAAGGAGTTGGTGAACAGGAGGGACAAACATTGGGACCCAGTTCAGCCACACATTAGCCCAAAATGATGACTTGTGTTTCAAAAGCCATCGCCAATAGTAGTTATGGAGAAAAAACAAAAATAGAAAATACTGAGAAGGCCCAATAGGATCCACAGGCACTCAGCAGGTTAAACTAATCATGTAGACAAAACGGGCACTATCAACCCGTGGGTACATCCTGAAAACGTTGAGCCTGCAGGGCACAAAGTGCCTGAGAGGTAGGCTAGGACAAACTAGGTAACCTGCGCAGAGGCTGGGAAGATTGGGGACGAGAGGATGAGGATGATGCCTCTGAGAAGGAGGGAGGACGAGGTGCAGTTCTTGAAAATGTTGCTGAAGATCAGGTAGGGAAGAGGCATGGAACTGACGACCCTAGTAGGAAAATGAGAACTTGAAAGGAAATCCGCATCTGTATTTGATGGCATGGGTTTGCAGGATCTGTAGGTAGGGGTTCAGGTTTTGCCTTTTGGCAATCATAATCGGAGAAACAACTAAAGGGGGTTGCCTGGGAAGGAAAGGTCTTGAAGCTCCCTTGCAGACTGCAAAAGTCGTTCTTTAGTGCGAAATTTAAAAATAAGGTCCCTCGGTGGACCTTCAGTGGGTTTGGGAGTGAGGGATCTTAGGTGACAGTACCTGAATGAAAGTGGTGGCAGTACCATGCAAATTAGTAATGACCTTAGGGACTCCACGAATGGGGAGGTTATCTTTGCGGGCCCTGTTCTCAGCATCCTTTAACCTATCCCTCAGGTTCTCACTTCAGCAGTCATTTTGTCTACTTCCTCCTCATGGCCCTCAAGTACTGTGGTAGCCAAGTCCATGCACTGCCCCAATTGGTTTGTGCAGTGGCCCAGCTCTTTATGCCCTTGTACACACGGTCGGACATTCCGAAGCCATATCTGTCGGATTTTGTCCGAAACTGTTGCATACACACAGTCGGACAAAGTTGTCAGAAAATTTGATCGTACTTAACGTGATGAATTTTGCCATTCAGGCTAGTAGCCAATAGCTTTGGTCTAGGAATTTGATCTGAGCATGCGTGGCACTTTGTCCGATCGGAATTCTCTACACATGATCGGACAAAGTCCGTTCGGATCATGTTGTCGGAAAATTTTATAGCCCAGCTGGAAAACTTGGTCTGTCGGATACTCTGACGGAAACAGTCTGATGGAGCCCACACACTGTCTGATTATCCGACAGCATGGTCCTATCGGACATTGTCCATCGGAATGTCCGACCGTGTGTACAAGGGCTAAGACCTTTCACCAGGTCTGAAGAAAGCTTGCGGGAGGCCATGATAATCTCATCCCACACTATGGAGCGGAACTTGGCCAGCAGAGCATCAGAGTCAATGGACAATGGGCTTACCAAGTCAGTAGGGAATTGATGCAGCTTGTCTGCCTGAGACTCCATGTCTGCTGCCAGAGGTTCAGGTGCCATCTTGCCATTTCCTGTGGCCGGGGAGACCTTGTGCTGCGAGCAGTACTTCTAATGGTTCCTGGGTGTATGGTACATGCCTGCCAGGAGCCAAAGGTAATCCGGAGCCACGGAAGCTGCTTGATGTGTGCCTGAGAGCGCATGTACCCTCGTGAACATGCATTTTTCATTACGCCAAGCAATCAGCAAGGCTAAGTTTGACTGCATTGTATTCATTGCTTTTTCCTGATGCCAACATGGCAGCATACATGTGATATAGCTCCGCCCCTATATCCACCCACAGTACCTGTTTAAATAGATAAAAGGAAAGCTAGAGCAATCTCTCCCAGTCTCCTTTTTGTCCTCAAGATCTACACTCGCAAGACCGTGATGTTCCGATAAGTCCCTACCTACTGACTGTGTCAGTGTCCATCTGGGTTCAGCTTCTCCCGAGCACAGTCCCACATCTTAGGTTCTAAACAAACCAAGGTGGGGAGCCCCTTCTGGTGTTCTTTTGGGAGCTGTTCTCTAACTAGAGATGTCAGAACCGCATGTGTTTCACCTGAGTTGGTGTTTGGTTGCTGGAATCCATGATGCATGTGTTTCTCTGCACACCTGAGCTGGTGTTTGGTTGCTGGCGTCCATGATGCATGCATTTCTCTGCACACCTGATCTGTTGTTTGGTTGCTGCAGTCCATGATGCATTTCTTTTTCTGCACACCTGATCTGTTGTTTGGTTGCTGCAGTCCATGATGCATTTCTTTTTCTGCACACCTGAGCTGGTGTTTGGTTTCTGCAGTTCATGATGCATGTGTTTCTCTGCACACCTTAGTTGGTGATTGGTTTCTGCAGTCCATGCTGCTGTTTCTCTGCACACCTGAGTTGAATCCTGGTGCTGGTGTTAGTACTGCCTTTTCTTTTCTCCCACAGGCATGTGCTAACCCTTTTTGCTTTTCCTCCACTGCCTCTACCTTCATTAGGCTTCATCATTTTTTGGCATGGGAGCGATTTGGGTTTTTTCTTTTGTTTGCAGTTTTTTTTCTTTTATCTGTGGTTTTTCCTGTGACCAGCATGCATGCACAATCTGGTCCAGGTTTTCTGGCTGTTTCCAGTCTCAGGGTTGACTATGGCGTCCACGCATGCATTGTACAGCAGGCCTTGTGTGGCGGCCATCATTTTTTGGCATGTCCATGCTCTCGCATTAGTGAGGGAGATTTTGCGCTAGAAACATCTTATGTTTACCCTTGCTTATGCTGCAGGTGAATGGGGGAGATGGAAGACGATTTTGGCACATGTCTGTGATCTGTTATCTTATTTCATTCTCCTTCCTTTATTTTTCTGCGCAGTACTGACATCCTTGCTCCAATAGGAACTGTCTGCCATACAGCCAAGACCTCAATGTGCTCAGGTAAGGACCATCAGTCTGGCAAGTAAGAAGAGGAACAAGAGTGTCTTTCCATGAATGCGGTTTTTGTTTTCTGATGCAACCTAGCCTGCTCTTGCTCTTCTGCTTAAGGTCAAGCTAAAAGAGCGTTGCCATGTTATGTCCAGTCTGGACAGCTCATACAGCCCTGCAGGTTTCACCCAAGAGGGGCAGAAAGTTACCAGTATCGACATTTCTCCTGCCCTGAGCGCTAACCGCTACAAAAGAGTAAGAAGTGCTGGGTCTGCGGTGTGGACCTATTACTAGACTAACATGTCTGTGGATTTTGCCGTCAAGACCCCTCTAAGTACAAAGGATGTTGTAAGCTAGCAAGTCATAGCCCTTCATGGGCAATTAGTTAGTGACTGTGTTCTCCAGCCACTTCTGCCAGCGGACTCTGGGCACAACATCAAGGATGCAACCCTGCAGATGAGTTCAGGCATCATAATTAGCCTTCCTAACAAAGGAGCCCCCCGAGCCCATTACAGTCATCTTGTACCTGGCTCTGAGGGCACCTTTATCCAAGCCATTGACCCCTGCCTTACACCTGGCTACACCAAAGGTAGAAGAGGGTCAGTTGTCCTCCTTGAAGAGGCTAAGCAGGTTTTGAGTGTCTCTTGGGTTCAGTCATTCGTTAAGGCAGTAATGGGAAGATATAAATGACTGCCTTTGAAGTCAGAACATACTTCCCGTTTTTAAGACATGGCCGTCCATAATCCCCATTGAATGGAAAGGTGAAGAGGTTGATTTAAAAGGAGTTGCAGTAGTGATATGAAGTTTCACATAAGCAGCGGCAAAATTATACTCTACCCTGGAAGGAAATGCAGATTCTCTGGTCAAAAGAATGGCACTGAATTGAGGTAATGCACTTAACGTGTTGCAGTAACACACACTTTAGAGAACTGCACCCTACTACAAAAGTATGGATGCTATCATTATGCATTTTGTCAGTAGTGTTAATCTTCCCCAGGAAGATTCAGTTTCCATTGGCTGT
This sequence comes from Lithobates pipiens, assembly GCF_037356315.1. Taxonomy (NCBI): domain Eukaryota; kingdom Metazoa; phylum Chordata; class Amphibia; order Anura; family Ranidae; genus Lithobates; species Lithobates pipiens. The sequence goes on from NW_027507785.1 coordinate 118,923,233, forward strand.
GTCCTTGATCGATGAATTGACAGATATCTGAGAGATTTGTTTCGAGAGGCAGGGGGTGCTTGTAAGCCAATGATCGCAGGACTTTATGGCAAACGCAGTACAGTTGGAACCAAGAATCTCAAGGTCACCATCACCCATGAATTGCTGAAAGAGCAGATTATTAGCGCTCTTGGTGAGCGTACGTGCTCGGTGGATTTTGTGGCCAAAGTAGCATTTCTTGTTATCAATGTTCCATTAAGGCAATGCTGCATTCAGTGATAATGAAGAGGGCTTTAAAGCCCAGCCCTTAGTCAACAAACTTGTCCTCAGGCAGGGTGGTCATAAGTGCCTGTATGATGACATGTTTTTTCCCCTGACCACAAGCTTTGACTATTCCAAGAGACTTAGTTCTGCTCAACCCTGGATGTCCTCAGTTTGCTGTGTAGATGGATGGTGCTCGCAGTCGGCTCTTGATTGAAATATAACAATGTTGATGTTTCAAAAAACGGCACACATCCTTGGAATGTCGAACATTCTTTATTGGTCATGATTAAAAGTCACATGTACATCCCAATGCTAAGAACTATTCCAAGAGCAGTCAGTGGTTAGTCTGGCCTTCCTTCTCATAGGAGGTTGAGGCTCAGGTGAGTTCTCTTTGCTAGTTTGGTCCTCTCTACATTCCAGGACTCAAGATCCTTTTGCCAGAATGGACAACTTCAAGAATAGCACATTCCATTCAGAATGTGGATGTCCTCTCTGATTACATCAATACAAAATGACTGCAATGGGTAATGATTCAATGTCCTCCCTCAGAGAGATTTACAGGTCTTTATTCTCCTCTGTGTCTCTTGTAAAGAAGACCGGTGTTGAATTTAAAGAAACTGAGTCTCGTGGGAGATGGACATTTTTAATGCTTGAAATCATTACTTGGATGGTATTCTACTGTTGGCTCAGAGTCCAGGTGATCTATTAGTTCAAAAGAGGATTGTTCTGGCCAGCCTGAGAAGTTTTGGCTGGATAGGAGATGGCAAGACAGTTGGAGCAGACCTTGTTAGTCATTGCTACGGAGGCCCAGTTCAATGCCCAAGTGAGTACTTTTCTCCTCCTTCTCTGAATGGACCAAGCAGTTGTCAGCATCCCATGCAGTGGTCTCCACGAAACGATAATGTCTTGCATCCCTATGCTACCCTTGGCACACTGGATTCTCTGGACGTTCCAAAGAATTTCCTTTTTGCCATGCAGACGTGCAGGCAAAAAAGGCTCCTTTGCATCTTTGCATCTTTGCATTCCTCCTCATAGGAGGTCAAGGCTCAGGTGAGTTCTCTTTACTAGTTTGGTCCTCTCTACATTCCAGGACTCCATTACCCATTGCAGTCATTTTGTATTGATGTAATCAATACAGATTACAAATTCAGATGCAAAGGAGCCTCTGGAATGTAGAGTCCTGTTGCAGTCATTTTGTATTGATGTAATCAATACAGATTACTATTCACATGCAAAGGAGCCTGTGGTGATGGGTATTTCAGGAGACTCTCACTTGATCCTGTCCAGTAGGTTCATTATCCGGGACCATTGTCACCACTAATACCATTACTTGTTTCCCAATGAATGGGTCTTTAATCGGAAGATCTTGCCCATATCATTTAAGTATGGGGCCACCCTCAGCTGAGTCTGTTTGCATCACCATCCATTCACAAGGTGCCTCTCTTCCTGCCCTCACCCATCGGTGGAAAAAGTAGACACCCTCGCTCACCCAAGGAATAGTCACCTAGCAGATGCCTATCCTCTACTGCCTTTGGTCATAAAGTTCCAGGGGAGACTGTTGTCTGAGGGCCTCACTGTGATAGCAAGAATGCAGAATGGCTCGCAGACCTTGGGTTTACCTTAGCCATGTAACCTAGCCAGTAACAAGCTTTTCAGCTATTAGTGTTTCCACAACATCTATCCCATGATCAGGCCCGGAGTGGGACAAGAAATAGGCCCAGGCATTTTAGGCTAAACAGCCCATTTATTTTTATTTTTTTAATACAGATCAGGGAAGCATGACATGTTTGTTATTTATCCAACCCCCCCCCCCCCCCCCCCCCCCCCGGGCCCCCTCCAGTCACAGTGCACTACCAATTGTAAGCAGCCATCAAATCTCATGGTCTGCAGCTGACCATATACAAGAGGAGTCTATAAGTGCGGCTGCGGAGCTATCCTAGCTAGAAAGTTCAGGATAGTTCAGACCAGTCTATTGAGATAACATGTGTGTTTGAATTTTCCAGTGTTTGGACTGATTATACTATATACCAGGCATTGGGCTCCATTCATAAAAGTCAATTCACAAAAGAAAAAAAAAATGCATGCAGTAAATAAGTATTGTCCCGGCATACAATATTTAACCACTTCAGCGCTGGAAGATTTGACTGCTGAATGACCCGGCCATTTTTTGGCATTCGGCACTGCATCGCTTTAACTGACAGTTACACGGACGTGCGACACTGCACCCAAACAAAATCGACATCCTTTTTCCCACAAATAGAGCTTTCTTTTGGTGGTATTTGATCATCTCTGCGGTTTTTATTTATTGCGCTATAAACAAAACAAAGAGCAACAATTTTGAAAAAAACACAATATTTTGTACTTTTTGCTATGATAAATATCCCCATTTTTTTTTTAAAACCAATTTTTTCTCAGTTTAGGCCGATATGTATTCTTCTACATATTTTTGGTAAAAAAAAATGCAATAAGCGTATATTGATTGGTTTACGCAAAAGTTATATCGTCTACAAAATAGCGGATAGATTTATAGCATTTTTATTATTTTTTTTTAATAGTAATGGCGGCGATCTGCAATTTTTATCGGGACTGAAACATTATGGAGGACACATTGGACACTTTTAACACATTTTTGGGATCATTGGCATTTATACAGCAATCATTACTATAAAAAGGCACTGATTAATGTAAAAATGTCACTGGCAGGGAAGTGGTTAACACTATGGGGCGATCAAGGGGTTAACTGTGTTCCATATGTGTGTTTCTAACTGTAGGGGGAGGGGACTGACCTAGAGGAAATGACAGATTGTGGTTCCCAGCTACTAGGAACTCACAATCTGTCTCTCCTTACAGAACAGAACAGGGATGTGTGTGTGTTTACACATACACATCCCTGTTCTGCCTCTCATGCCCGTGATCGCTCATGGCCGGCGGTCATTGCGACCATCGGCCACGAGCTTTGGCACCCCTGCAGTGCAGCGGGCACATGCGCACCTGCTATCCTGCTTTAAGGAGCCAACGTATAGCTATGGCGGCTCGCAGGATACTGCCACAGTATAATTACCCTTCCTGTATGAATGAGTAGAAGAAAAAAAAAGGCAGTAGGCAGTTTTTGAAGTCTTTTATTAAAAATAAAAAAAATTCAAAATGTGTCTTGGTGTAAATCCATCGTCAGACACACTGCCACCACCACCGACCTGGAAAAATAAAACAAGAAAAAAGCTCCACTCTTGATGACCACGACAGTTTTTATATAACTAAGAGGCGGCGCCACACAGTGACCTCACCCTTTGGCACCACCCCTTAGTTATTTAAGAACTGTCAAACAGCAGAGCTTGCAGGGAGCCTTTTTTTTCTATTGCAGCGTTTCTCAACTCCAGTCCTCAAGGCGCCCCAACAGGTCATGTTTTCAGGCTCTCCATTATTTTGCACAGGTGATTTGATCAGTTTCACTGCCTTGGTAATTACCAGAGCTGTTTGATCTGAGGGAAATCCTGAAAACATGACCCGTTGAGGCGCCTTGAGGACAGGAGTTGAGAAACACTGTTCTATTGGGTCGACATCGTGATTGACGATGATTCTACACTGGGACTTGTCAAAAACTCCCTTCTGTCCTTGTTTACACTACACTTTTGTTTGGTGAATGAATAGAGGTACATGGTGGGGCCAGGACCTGGGGGCCCCCTTGTTAAAGTGGGCTTTCAGATTCTGATAAGCCCCCCACCCGCAGACTCCCACAACCACCAGCCGGCGGGGCAGAGAGGGGCAGAGCCCCCTTGCCCCAAAGCAACCCCCCAATGTTGAGGGCATATGGCCTGGTATGGTTTTTTGGGGGGCCCATGCCATCTTAGTAGTGTTTTTCAGTGAATGCTAAAATACTTTTTAAAAAACGCTGTGCGGTATTTTACCGCATACTCAGATGTGGTAAGATACCGCTTTGTGAATGGAGCCCATTGTATCTTGTGTATCACAAAAATCAACCAATATTGAATCAAAAACAGTGTACTGTAATGGTTGCTTTTGTAGGAGTGGTTAGGGAATATAGTTTAGTGTAGCTTCACCTACAGCAGTCCCCGTTCTGAAAGTCAAACAGGCATGAGCTACTAGTATGTGGTTGCTCCCATAGCACAATGTTATCTTGACTGGCTAGGATGTACAGGAAGCTGACTAAAGGGTGAACGAAAGAGTTCCTGTCATTCCAGGGGTTCAGTTGTCCCCAAGGGAAGGACTGGTGTCTCACATGAACATCGTCAGTGGGATGTGCACATGGGTCAGTTCAGGTGGCAGGCAGAGACATGGTCAATAAACAGACCAGGGTCAGTAGAGGCAGCAAGCAGAGGCAACACTGCACTGGTGGGAAGATGATCAGGAACACTGTTGCTGGCTGCACTGGTCTGGTGACACTGGCCCTGGTGTGGTGGCAATCAGGAACATTGTTACTGGCTGCACTGGTCTAGTTACGCTGTCACTTATGTGGCAGTGATCAGTAGAGATGAGCCAAACAACCCCCCCCCCCGCCCCCCTGGTTTGGTTCACACCAGAACTTTCGAACAGACCGAAAATTTGTGCGAACTTTAGAACCCCATTGAAGTCTATGGGACTCGAACCTTCTAAATAAAAAGTGCTAATTTTAATGGCTAATATGCAAGATATTGTTCTAAAAAGGGTTTGGGGACCTGGCTCCTGCCCCAGGGGACATGGGTCAATGCCACATTTTTTTTTTAAAACGTCTGTTTTTTCTGGAGCACTGATTTTAATGACGATTAAAGTGAAAAAAAAGTGAAATATTCCTTTAAATATCGTGCGTGGGGGGTGTCTATAGTATGCCTGTGAAGTGGCACGTGTTTCCCATGTTTAGAACAGTCCCTGCGCAAAATGTAATTTAACGTAAAAAAAGTCATTTAAAACTGCTTGCGGTTTTAATGTCATGTCTGGTTTCGGCAATACGGATGAAAATCATTGAGAAAAAAATGGCATGGGTAGCCCCCCCTGCCCAATAACAGCCACTTTGGGTCTTGTATGGATATTAAGGGGAACCCCGTACCCAAGTTAAAAAAAGGAAAGGCGTGGGGCCCCCAGGCCCTATATACTAAGAACAGCAGTATATAGGCGGTGCAAACAAGACAGTCTGTTTGTAATTTTGAACTGGTACATTTTTAAAGTGTAGCTCCAGTCAAAAAATCAATTTTTAAGCTTTTTGGAAAACATAGGGAAGAGTTATCACCCCTGTATAATTTTTGGGGCCGTCTGTCTTTTTTCCTCTCACTTCTTGTTGTCTCCTTCCGTTTGCAAGTAGGAGACGTTTAAAAGTTGGATGTTTGAAAGTAGGGGCCTGCCCTGTATGCTCTGCAGAAATGTGGGCCTAAAGTGTTGTTGTTGCCACAACACTGTAAGCCCTCAAAGTGACTTTTGATGGGCGTTGGAACACCCTGCTGTGAACGATTATATCAAGAATTGTAATTACATGCCATTGTTGAACAGTGGTAGAAAAATTGGGCTTTTGGTGGTTGTGGTGGTGGTGCTGGTGCCACAACACTGTAAGTCCTCACAGTTACTCTCGGTGGGTGCAGGAACGGGCCCTGCTGTGAAATATTATATCAAGAATTGTAATTACATGCCCCTGTTAAACAGGAGCTAAAAAATTGGGCCTTAGGCACTGATGCTGGTGCCACAACACTGCAACCTTTCCCAGATACTCTAGTTAGAGTGCAGGAATGAGCCCTGCTGCAAAGCATTGCATCAAAAAATGTATTACATCCCCCTGTTAAACAGAGGCTGAACAATTGGGCTGGTGGCGTCACCCAGAACCAAAAATGTTCTTCCAAGCTATCAGCAGGATCATTGAGGAGGAAGAGGATAGTCAGTCAACATAACAGGACAGTCACTCAGCATCAGCATAGGCAGTCTTGAAGGGATGTGACATTTAAAAAAAAATTCAGTTACATCAGCTTCAGGTGCTTGGTAGCTGGTGGTGATCCAAGACTGATTCATCTTTATGAAGGTCAGTCGATCAACCGAGTCGGTGGACAGGCGCACCCTGTGATCGGTTACAAAGCCTCCAGCAGCACTGAAGGTGCATTCCGAAAGAACGCAGGATGCAGGACAGGCCAGTAGCTTAATTGCATACTGTGCAAGCTCTGGCCAGTGATCCATCCTCAAGACCCAGTAAGCCAGAGGATTTTTGGTGGGAAAGGTGTCCAAGTCTGACCTTGCCCCTAGGTATTCCTGCACCATGTAAATCAGACGCTGGCGATGGTTGCTGGAACCGATCATACCTTGGGGCCAGAGGCGGCCCTTTAATTAGGCAAATTAGGCGATTGCCTTAGGCCTCGCCCACAGAAAGGGCCTCGCCGTCGCGCGATTGCCTAATTTGCATATTGCATTTACGGTTGTTGTGTGACAGTGTGTCTGTGTGTTGACTCACTGTCATCATCATCATCATTATGTAACTGGGCGGCACTCGCAAGCGGCAGGGTGAGCGGGCGGCGGGCGCTCTGCGCATGGTGAGCTGACTCGTGCACGGTGCTTTCTGGCGTGCCACCGCCGCGATCCGCGGCGGCAGACGAGGCGGGACTACAATCTATCATGGTGGATGGTGGTGCTGGGCATGGCTCAAGCTGCCTGCATCCAATAGCAGGCTCCACTGCCACAGCGCCGTCCTCCAGCCTTTCCCCAAGTCAGCGATGGCGGCCCCAATGCATGGCGGGAGTTGTAGTTCTCCAACAGAGCACAGCACACAGACTTCAATAGGGCCATCTGGTGCCTGTGCTCTGCAGAGACAGTGAGACTACAACTCCCAGATTGCACTGCTGCAAGCAGAGAGAGAACATCGTGTATTGCTCCTCCCTGTCCTGCTGGCTTTAGCAGGGGACCGAGGCGAGGAGCAGGAGCAGGTATTCTAACTATAAATTAATATTAATATTATATATATATATATATATATATATATATATATATATATATATATATATATATATATATATATATATATATATATATATATATATATATATATATATATATATATAAGGAACTTAGGAAGCACTTTGCCATGAATGCAGAAAACAATTTAAACTCCTCCAATAATTCATAATAGGACTTGTGGATGCATTGCTGTAGTTTTTTTTCACACGCACACACACACACACACACACATATATGTATATATATATATATATATATATATATATATATATATATATATATATATATATATATATATATATATATATATATATATATATATATATATATATATATGTATGTGTGTGTATATATATATATATATATATATATATATGTATATATATATATATATATATATACATATATGTGTGTGTGTGTGTGCGTGTGAAAAAAACTACAGCAATGCATCCACAAGTCCTATTATGAATTATTGGAGGAGTTTAAATTGTTTTCTGCATTCATGGCAAAGTGCTTCTTTTCTGAAATGAATCTTTTGAAAATGTTGACCTATTCATTCATGTATCTTTAACCGCTTGAGATCCGCGCTATAGCCGAATGACGGCTACAGCGTGGACCTGCTTTCCCGGGACCACGTCTATTGACGTCGTCCCGTGCACGAGCGGCCTGTGTGCCCCCTGAGGGGCGCGCGTGGCGAGCTCTGTGATCGGCGAGTCTATGAGACTCGCCTGATCACGGATCGGAGCAAGGGGCCGATCCCGACCCCTTACCACGTGATCAGCTGTCAGCCAATGACAGCTGATCATGTGATCACAACAGAGCCAGTAAAAAAAAAAGCCGATCACCGGCGGCCATGATCGGCCCCGATCACGGCCAAGTTATCAGTACCCACCTGCCCCCTGCCAGTGCAACCTAATTAAAGTAAAAGTGCCACCCATCAGTACCGGCCCTTAGTGCCTGTAGTGCCACCCATCAGTGCCCATAGTGCCACCTATCAGTGCCCATAGTGCCACCTATCAGTGCCCACAGTGCCACCTATCAGTGCCCACAATCTGCCTCAACAACACTGCTGCACCTCATATGCCACATATCCGTGCCCATCAGCGTCATCTAACAGTGCCCATCAGTGCTGCCCCTCAGTGCCCAGCAGTGCCACCTATCAGTGCCACCTATCAGTGCCCATCAGTCCCATCTATCAGTGGTACCTATCCGTGCCCATCCGTGCCACCCATCCGTGCCATCTTATCTGTGCCCATTTTGCCCATCAGTGCCGCCTTATCTGTGCCCATCAGTGCTGCCTTTTCTGTGCCTATCAGTATCGCCTTATCTGTGCCTATTGGTGCCACCTTAACCGTGCCTATCAGTGCCCACCAGTGCTGCCTCATCAGTGCATTTCAATGAAGGAGAAAAATGACCTGTTTGCAAAATTTTATAACAAACTATTAAACATGATTTATTGTAATTTTTATTAGTAAAAAATAAAACTCCGAGCTGTAACTAAATACCACCAAAAGAAAGCTCTATTTGTGGGAAAAAAATGATAAAAATTTCATTTGGGTACAGTGTTGTATGACCGCGCAATTGTCATTCAAAGCGCATCAGCGCTGAAAGCTGAAAATTGGTCTGGGCAGGAGGGGGGTTTAAGTGCCCAGTAAGCAAGTGATTAACAAGACACTTTTATTTTCCCCCCCAAAAAAAAAAGAATAACTTGTCATCTGCTTTACTGAGGTTTTGGTATGCCTTTTGCTAGATCAATAGAATTAGCCCTGGTGTTGCATACACACGGTCGGACAAAGTTGTTGGAAAATCCGATTGTTCGGAACGTGATGACGTTCGATCGTTGCGACAGGACTACGTTGCGGCTAGTAGCCAATAGCTTTGATCTCGTAATTTGATCTGGGCACTTTGTCCAATCGGAATTCTCTACAAACGATTGGACCAAGTCCGATCGGATCATGTTGTCGGAAAATTTTATATCCAGCTGTTAAACTTTGTTGGTCGGACATTCCGACAGAAAAAGTCAGATGAAACCCACACACGGTCGGATTATCCAACAACGCAGTCCGATCGGACATTTTCAGTCGGTGTGTACAGGGGCTTAGAATAGTTCCACCATACTGAAGGTTGGTTCTCTATGAACCTTAGTAGCTAATGGGCCCATCATGGCACAAGCCATATCTTTATCCATTTCCTGTAACATGATCCACAATGTGCGAGTCAGCAAAAGCTTAGTATTATGGGTGACTCTTCCTTTCTGGATCATATTCACCTTTTCCTAACTTTCCTATCCAATACTTCCATTACTTTTTATTAGCTTCCATTACACTCCATCCTTTCCGTCTTAGACATGCTGTCTGTCTGTACTGTACCCAATCTCTGTCTATTGGTCTCATCATCGTTGTCTGTACTGTACCCTGTCACAGTGACAACTATTGATGAGCTCAGTGGCTGCGTTTTATGGCACAGTGGCTGCATTTGATGGGCTTGGTGACTGTGTTTTATGGCACAGTGGCTGCAATTGATGGCACAGTGGCTGCAATTGATGACACAGTGGCTGTGTTTGATGGGCACAGTGAGCCTGCAATTGCTGCTTTTTTTTCAGTTTGCACCCCCCCAAAAAAAATTTGAGCACCAGCCACCACTGGATGGGATCATCATTGTGCCCTTCTCCTTACTTGTTGAATGACAGGCTGAGGGCATGTACATTCCAGTTGAATGCCGTTGAATGAGGCTGGCTGTCATTCAAACTGGAGGGATTATTTTCTTTTTCATTTTAATTATTTTAATTCATTATCTTGCTGCAGTTCTGCTTTCACACACATATTCACACACATATGTGAAATGTTTCCTCCACCAAAAGATTTATAATTCTGTGCAGCTATTTTTGTGATTCATATTCCTCTGCCAGACAGTACAGAATGGTGTGACAGTACCACCTTTTTTATTACAATTAAGTAATACAGCAGTTTTATTTACCCTCTCCCTAAACCTGCTGACGATGAAGAAGCATTACACTGATAAGTTATCAATTATGCTCATTCTGTTATCATAGCCGCGCAGTCTCTGACCGTCTCCTGTATCATTGTCCGCACAGTCTCTGACCATTTCCTGTATCTTTGTGGTGTGATTGTCTGTCAGCTCCCTGTCTGTGGCTCCAACTTTTCATACCGTGTTGGCAAGGTAAGAGTTTGCTTGTCATTACCATAATAAAACTGTCTCCTGTATCATTTTCTGCACAGTCTCTGACCGTCTCCTGTATCATGGCCACACAGTCTCTGACCGTCTCCTGTATCATGGCCGCACAGTTTCTGACCGTCTCCTGTATCATGGCCACACAGTCTCTGATTGCCTCCTGTATCATGGCCGCACAGTCTCTGACCATCTCCTGTATCATTGTCCACATACAGTCTCTGACCATCTCCTGTATCATTGTCCACACACAGTCTCTGACCATCTCCTGTATCATGGCTGTGCAGTCTCTGACCATCTCCTGTATAATTTTCCGCACAGTCTATGACCATCTCCTGCATCTTTCTGGGGTGATTGTCTGTCAGCTCCCTGTCTGTGGCTCCAACGTTTGATATCGTGTTAACCAGGTAAGAGTTTGCTTGTCATTACCATAATAAAACCATCTCCTGTATCATTGTCCGCACTGACCATCGTCTGTAGCACTGTCTGCACAATCTCTGACCATCTCCTGTATTATTGTCTGCATAGTCTCTCACCATCTCCTGTATTATTGTCTGCATAGTCTCTCACCATCTCCTGTATTATTGTCTGCATAGTCTCTCACCATCTCCTGTATCATTGTCGACACACAGTCTCCGACCATCTCCTGTATCATTGTCCATACACAGTCTCCGACCATCTCCTGTATCATTGTTCATACACAGTCTCTGACCTTCTCTTGTGTCATGGTTTGGACTGTCCCTCAGGTGGGCTTAGCTGTCCCTTAGCTGGGACTGTACCTTTTCTGGATTGGATGGGTTGGACTATGTCCCTCACCTGGGTTGGACTATGTCCCTCAGCTGGGTCAGACTATGACTATATCCCTTAGCTGATTTGGACTGTCCCTTAGGTGTACTGGATTGTCGCAGTCCCATAGCTGAACTGAACTGTAACACTCCTATAGCTGAATTTGGCTGTCCCTCAGCTGGATTGGACTGTCGCTTAGCTGGGACTGTCCCTTAGCTGGATTTGACTATTCCTTAGGTGAATTGGATTGTCGCAGTCCCATACCTGGATTGAACTGTGACACTCCCATAGCTGTATTGGGCTGTCCCTTAGCTGGTTTGGACTGTCCCTTAGGTGGATTGGATTGTCACAGTCCCTCAGCTGGATTGGACTGTCCCTCAGCTGGGTTGGACTGTCCCTCAGCTGGGACTGTCCCTTAGGTGGATTGGATTGTCACACTCCCATAGCTGGATTGGCCTGTCCCTCATCTGATTGGACTGACCCTTGACTGGATTGGACTGTCCCTTAGATGGGTCACACTGTCCCTTAACTGAGTAGGACTGTGTATTGGGTGGATTGGATTGTCACAGTCCCATAGCTGGATTGAACTGTCACACTCCCATAGCTAGATTGGCCTGACCCTCAGCTGGATTGGACTGTCCCTCAGCTGGATTGGACTGTCCCTCAGCTGGATTGGACTGTCCCTCAGCTGGGTCGGACTGTCCCTCAGCTGGGTCGGACTGTCCCTCAGCTGGGTCGGACTGTCCCTTAGGTGGATTGGATTGTCACACTCCCATAGCTGGATTGGCCTGTCCCTCATCTGATTGGACTGACCCTTGACTGGATTGGACTGTCTCTCAGGTGGATTGGATTGTCACAGTCCCATAGCTGGATTGAACTGTCACATTCCCATAGCTAGATTGGCCTGACCCTCAGCTGGATTGGACTGTCCCTCAGCTGGATTGGACTGTCCCTCAGCTGGATTGGACTGTCCCTCAGCTGGGTCGGACTGTCCCTCAGCTGGGTCGGACTGTCCCTCAGCTGGGTCGGACTGTCCCTTAGGTGGATTGGATTGTCACACTCCCATAGCTGGATTGGCCTGTCCCTCATCTGATTGGACTGACCCTTGACTGGATTGGACTGTCCCTTAGATGGGTCACACTGTCCCTAACTGAGTAGGACTGTGTATTGGGTGGATTGGATTGTCACAGTCCCATAGCTGGATTGAACTGTCACACTCCCTTAGCTGGATTGGACTATCCCTTAGTTGGATTGGACTGTCTGTTAGGTGGATTGGATTGTCACAGTCCCATAGCTGGATTGAACTGCCGCACTCCCATAGCTGGATTGGCCTGTCCCTCAACTGGATTGGACTGTCCCTCAGCTGGATTGACTGTCCCTTAAATGGGTCAGATTGTCCATTATCTGGGAATGTCCTTTAGCTGAATTGGACTGTCTCTTGGGTGGATTGGATTGTCACAGTCCCATAGCTGGATTGAACTGTCGCACTCCCTTAGCTGGATTGGACTATCCCTCAGCCGGATTGGACTATCCCTCAGCCGGATTGGACTATCCCTCAGCCGGATTGGACTATCCCTCAGCCGGATTGGACTATCCCTCAGCTGGATTGGACTGTTTGTTAGGTGGATTGGATTGTCACAGTCCCATAGCTGGATTGAACTGCCGCACTCCCATAGCTTGATTGGCCTGTCCCCCATCTGATTGGACTGTCCCTCGGCTATATTGGACTGTCCCTCAGCTGGGTCAGGCTGTCCCTTATCTGTTACTGTCCCTTAGCTGGGCCGGACTGTCCCTTAGCTGGGCCGGACTGTCCCTTATCTGGGTCGGACTGTCCCTTATCTGGGTCGGACTGTCCCTTATCTGGGACTTTCCCTTAGCTGGATTGGACTGTCTCTTAGGTGGATTGGATTGTCACAGTCCCATAGCTGGATTGAACTGTCGCACTCCCTTAGCTGGATTGGACTATCCCTCAGCTGGATTTGACTATCCCTCAGCTGGATTTGACTATCCCTCATGGGTTTGGCTGTCCCTCAGCTGGGTTTGGCTGTCCCTCAGCTGGGTTTGACTGTCCCTCAGCTGGGTTTGGCTGTCCCTCAGCTGGGTTTGGCTGTCCCTCAGCTGGGTTTGGCTGTCCCTCAGCTGGGTTTGACTGTCCCTCAGCTGGGTTTGACTGTCCCACAGATCGGACTACCTCTTAACTGGATTGGACTGCCTCTTAGCTTTTTGTCAGATATACACTGAAAAACTCATTATGCAAGTACCCTTGTTAACCAGTGAATTTGTTTGCTTATAAAGGGTGTGACAACAGCAAGTGATTTAGCATGAAAACAGTTTGACCAATTGAGAGACCAGAAGCAGAAATCACTTCAATCAATTAAATTCTGTTCCAGCATTGGTCTTTTTACCATTTTGTTTATTTTGTTCTAAAATTGTGTGTTAGTACACTGTGTGTAATTACTAGATTAGCAGAATTTACTTTAGTTTTCCATAAATTTAAAACAAATATGCAAAAAGGTGGAAGAGAACGTGACAAAGGGCGAAAATTTGAATCTGGTCACCAAAAAAGAAAAAAGAATATTGCTTTTGAGGAATGCAAACAAGAGCTACGTGGCTCTATGCATAAGTTTTTGAAGACAGGCAAGATAAATACAAGTCAAGAGGTGCCTGAGCATCAACACGAGACGATGGAATCAGTTTTGACTGAAATAGAAGATGATTCACAGCCAAGCACTTCTGTTGAATCTGAATCGTATGCCATTTGGGGTAGCGCAGAAGAAGGAATTCAAGAAAGACCTAGTGTTCCTGATTCTGAGCAATCAGAGTCTACATATCAGCCTCTAAGTTATGATCCTGGAGAATGGACTTTTCCAGTGGAAGATAAAGACCGAATCTGTTTTATACAGAAAGGACCAGTAAGGGAAGAAAATTTAACTTTTCCATTAGACAGTGGAAAAAGACATTTTTCTACCTTTCATTACACCAGGGTTCTAAGCAACAAGGAAACACAAGACCGGCGCTGGTTAGTTTATTCCAAAAGCAAGGACTGTGTTTTCTGTTTTGCCTGTCGTTTGTTCTCACCATTAGGGAGCGCTTTAGTGTCTAATGGCTGCAATGACTGGAAGAACCTGAGCAATCGTCTTGGTTTGCATGAACACAGTTCTGACCACTTAAAGAACATCATCACATGGATGGAAACTGAGAAAAGATTTAGATGTGGGAAAACTATTGATGCATCGGTGCAAAAGCAAATACTCCTGGAAAAGCAACGTTGGCATGAAATTCTGGAAAGGCTTATAGCCACTGTTCAATTCTTGTCATGCCATAACTTGCCATTTCGAGGACACAGAGATAATTTAGAGGAAGAGAATAGTGGCAATTTTATCGATCTAATAAAGCTTTGTGCAAGGTTTGATCCTGTTCTTCGTGAACACTTGCAACGAATTGAAGCGAAACGTATTCACAACCATTACTTGGGAAAAAACATACAAAATGAACTAATTTCATTGATGGCCAAACTTGTCAAGCAAAAAGTAATTGAAAAAATTCTTCAAGCTAAATATTATTCCATAATTCTGGATTGCACTAGGGATGTGAGCCACATTGAACAGATGACTGTGGTATTACGACATGTTGATGAAATATCTGGAGATGTTGAAGAGCATTTTATTGGATTTTTACCAGTTGAGAAAACGACAGCTGAAGAGTTAACTAAAACCATACTGCTGGAAATTGAGGAATCAGGTTTGGACATCAAAAATTGCCGTGGTCAAGGATATGACAATGGAGCAAACATGCGAGGGGAGAAAAGTGGTGTAAAAACTAGGATATTAAATATCAATCCTTTAGCTTTTTTTACACCCTGTGGTTGCCATAGTTGGAATTTGGTTCTGGGTGATGCAGCAGCATCTTGTGTAAAAGCCAAATTATTTTTTGGCGTTTTGCAAAGACTTTACACATTGTTTTCTGGCTCATCCAATAGATGGGCAATTTTAAAAGAGAAGGTAAATATTACCCTCAAGCCATTGTCAGAAACCAGATGGGAGTGCAGAGTCGAGAGTGTAAAGGCTGTCCGTTACCAGCTAAAAGAAATTGCTGAGTGCCTGGAAGAGATGACACAGATGAATGCTGATCCTGCTTTCTGTAGTGAATGTAATTCACTAAAAGAAGAAATTTTGTCATACGAGTTTGTTCTGTCATTAATTGTATGGTATGAGATTTTAGTAAAAATCAACCTTATCAGCAAGGTGTGGCAAAAGTCTTGTATGCAGCTGGACACTGCAGTAAAACATTTGGAGGCCTTCCTGTGCTGGCTGAAAGAATATCGCCAACATGGCTTTAATTCTGCCATTGTTACTGCCAGAGAAATTGCTGAAGAAATGGACATTCCAAAAGAATTTCGACAGTGCAGGATACGCAGGACCAAAAGAATGTTTGATTATGAGTGTCCAGATGAAGCAGTTGTTAACCCTGCAGACAGGTTTAGAGCAGAATATTTCAATGTTATTGTCGACAAGATTCGTGCTAGTGCTGAGCCTCGCTTTGAAGGTTTAAAAAGCTATGTCAGCAATTTTGGATTTTTATATGATATCTCCTCTTTATGCATGAAATCTGAGAAAGACTTATTAGAAGACTGCAAAGAACTTGAAGCCCTACTTACTTTACCTAATTCTTCTGATTCTGACATAAGAGGTCTGGAATTGTATGAAGAGCTACGAATGTGTATGCGTACTGTACCTCCAAAATTGAATATGTCCGATTCCTTGAAATATCTCATTGATAACAATTTAACTGACGTTTATCCAAACATCTATATTGCATTGAGAGTCATCTTAACAATTCCAGTTACTGTTGCATCAGCTGAGAGGAGCTTTTCAAAACTAAAATTAATAAAAACTTACTTAAGATCAACTATGAGCCAAGAGAGATTATCTGCCTTAGCAGTTTTGTCCATTGAACGTGATCTGGCTTCAAAATTAAATTATTCATCTGTGATAGATGAATTTACAACTGCCAAATGTAGGAGAATGTTTTGAAACTTCTGATATTGAAACATTAAAAAAAAATGTATTACTGTTAAAACTTTCCAGGGGATTTGTGTATGAGCCCCAACTATAGTTAGCACATGTATTGTGGCATTGTATATTGAAACAAAGTTTTTTTTTGTTTGTTTTTGTTTTGATTGACTTTCAGTAAGTGCCTGAGAATTCTAATAGGGCACTCTTACACCAGGCTGTTTTCCTGCAGGCACCGTAAATAGACACGTGTACAGAATTGACAGGCATTTATTGGAGCAGCACCATGGTAGCTGCAGATCAAACAGAAGCAGCTTCCTTGGCTGTATAGGATAGGAGAGTTTAATGTCACTTTAAGGCTGTCAGCAGATTGGCCTCTACAAACTCAACAGTGTCTAAAAATGGAGAGCAACTAAGGAAGTGCAAAGTGGGGTGAGACAGTGTACTACTACTACTACATTTTAAACAGTATAGACACTAAATCTACCAGGACTTAATTTTCTGACAAAACTTCCAATTTAAGGTTTTTTTTATATTTTATTGATGTTTTGCTAAAGAAAACAAGAAACTGAGTTATTTTCTTACTTGAGAAATATTGCACTTTACACCTATTATGTTCCATGCACTACTGAGCAAATATGCCAAGTTACATATTTCTATGTTTTTATGTTTTCCATTTTTGTAAAAAAAATCACTTGTTGCATCCTTGTTGCATTAAACAGGTTATATGCAAGAATAAGTTTGTTGACACATTTATTTTACATTTACAAGACAGACAGCACAGAGAATAATAAGTAGGCAGCTGCACAATTTGATCTATATCTGTGTGCGTGTAACATATATATATATATATATATCTATATATATATATATATCTATATATATATATCTATATATATATATATATATATATGTATATATATATATATATATATATATATATATATATATATATATATATATATATATATATATATATATATATATATATATATATAATCATACCTACCCACCCACCCTATGTTATGATAGTTGATTAAAAAATAATTGGTTAGAGAAATTTATAGCAACTGTGAATTCATAGGATTTAAGTTAATATATGCATTTATACAGTTAATTTTTAATAGTTTTTTCAAATATTTTTGCCATTATGGGTGTGAGTGGGGCCTCATGTCTAAGTTTTGCCTAAGGCCTCACAAAGTCTAGAGCCGCCTCTGCTTGGGGCTGCGGACTAAAAAATTGTCTGAACGCATCGGTCAGACGGCCACCTTTTTCCACCGCTCCTTCTGTGACTGACCAAAGCCTCAGCAACACGTTGTCCAGGACCAGGAGTTTTTGTACCTCCCAGTCTCTGGGAACGTGTTGCACAGACCTTTCTGCAAGGTCTCCTGGAGATGTCTCATCCTCTGCTCTCTCTGCGACGGCAAGATAAGGTCCGCAACCTGACTTTTGTTCCGTGGATCAAGGAGAGTGGCCAGCCAGTAATGGTCCCTCTCCTTGATCCGAAGAATACGAAGAATACTTCCGCAGGCTTTGCAGGATCAGGGAGGCCATGCAGCATAGGTTAGCTGAGGCATTCGGTCCGGAGTCCTCTGGGTCACTAAGGACAACATGATCCACAGCCACCTCCTCCAAGCCACGTACAAGTTCACGGGTTTCTTGGGACTGCAAATCATCCCTAAAATACTGCTGTTGCTGATGCTGAGTGCCAGGCTCCACCTTCATGCTGACACAAGCCTCCTCCTCCTCCTCTTCCTGTGTGATGGGTGGGACAGCAGGAACACTGTTTGGATAAAGGGGGCCTTGAGAGGCAAGGAAGTCCTCCTCTTCCTGCCACTGTTCTGCCTCAAGCGTGTGCTCCAACAGGTGGACAAGAGGTACAGTGTCACTGATGCATGCACTGTCACTGCTCACCATCCTCGTGGCCTCCTCAAATGGTGACAGGACAGTGCATGCATCCCTGATCATGCCCCCCTGTCCCTGTTCTGGTGCCGTAGTCGCACAGGTACTCATTGATGGCCCTCTGCTGCATGTGCAGCCACTGCAGCATGGCCTACGTTGAGCTCCACCTGGTGGGCATGTCACATATAAGGCGGTTCTTGGGCAGGTTCAACTCCTTTTGGAGCTCAGCCAGCGGAGCACTGGCATTAAATGATCGGGGGAAATGCACACAGACTTTCCTGGCCTGCCTCAGGACATCCTGTAAGCCTGGGTACCTGCCCAAGAACCGCTGCACCACCAGGTTAAGGACGTGAGCCGCACAGGGCACATGGGTCAGTTGTCCCTGTCGGAGGGCGGAGAGGAGGTTGGTGCCATTGTCGCAAACCACCATTCCTGGCTTAAGCTGGCGTGACATCAACCACCTCTCGGCCTGCCACTGCAGAGCTGACAAAATATCTGTTTCAGTGTGGCTCCTGTCCCCCAAACAAACCAGCGCAAGCACGGCATGGCATCTTCTTTCCTGGGTACTTGCGTAGCCCCTTGAACGCCTACGGGGCACCACTGGTTCCGAGGACAAAGCACTGGAAGAGGCCATGGAGGAAGAAGAAGAGGAGGGAGTGGAGGAGAGAGGTGTGTCACAACCAGTAGTAGCATTTTGGAGGCGTGGTGGCGGAACAACCTCCAACACTACTGCACCTTGTCCTGCATCCTTCCCAGCTGCCAGAAGAGTGACCCAATGGGCCGTGAAAGATAGGTAACGTCCCTGTCCATGCCTGCTGGACCATGAGTCAGCGGTAATATGCACCTTACCGCTGACCGCACTGTCCAGCGAGGCATGGACATTGCCTTTCCCATGCCGGTAGAGAGCCGTGTTTGGTGTTTGGGGACCTGCCACTGAGGAACCGCACATTGCACAAACTCACGGAAGGGGGCCGAGTCTACCAACTGAAAAGGTAGCATGGGCATGTGGATGGCTGGGAGTGAACTTCTTTCTACGGTCCAGCAGCTGGGGCAGGGAAATTTGCCTGCTACAATCGGACGTGGGTGTACTGCTAGCAGAGTGCCCGCAAGTATTTGGCTGTGACACACCTAATTCTACACATTCATTCCTCTCAGTGCAGGTTTCAGAGAGGACTGAAGGTCTAGTGGGGTTGGAGATCCCAGCTGATGAGGAGCAAGGAGAGGTCCGCTTTGTTCTTTGGTGTGGGTCTTTAAGGTACGCTTGCCAACGAGCTGCATGGCAGGTCAACATATGTCTGGTCAAGCATGAGGTGCCCAAGCGGCTGATGTTTTGGCCACGTGAGATACGCTTGAGACATATGTTGCAAATAGCAGCGGTGCGATCTGATGCACTCGTCTCAAAAAAGGCCCACACTAAAGAACTTTTGGAATAACGCGCAGAGGCAGCGCCCTGCACAGGCGGAGCTCTGCGGTGGGATTTAGTCGGTGTGCTGCCCCTAAGCTGGCCCCCGGAGAGCATCCTGCCTTGTTGGAGATGTGCCTCCTCCTCCTCTCTCCTATCAGGCACCCATGTGGAGTCCGTGACCTCATCATCCGCTCCCTCTTTATCACTGGAGCAAACCTGGCAGTATGCTGCAGCTGGTGGAACATGACTGCCAGATTGCTGTCCTTCTTGAGCATCCCCACTCTCTGCGCTCACGCTACTGCCTTCCTCTAGCTGGGTATCATCATCAGAGCTAGTGATGGACGAACTTCCGATGGGACGTTTCGCGAACGCGGACCGTGAACGCGGCCGATAGTTCGCGAACCGGTACGTTCGCGGCGGGCCCCATTGACTTCAATAGGAGGCGAACTTCGCAAACCTACAGGTCAAATTTGCAGCCACAAAATAATTAATAGCTGTGCAAACATAGTCCCACCGCATGGCCAATGACATAACACATGTATGAGGTGAATCTGGGATCGACAACTACAAGCATTCTTTTTTTATATGGGAAATTGTTGTGACAATTCAGGACTGTGGAGCGCATGAAGGCAATGGAGGAGAGGGAAGGTCAGGGACCAGGGTAGGCAAAGAAGAGGGTGCAGGAGATGATCACCAGCAGTGTGACATACAGCAATGACACCTGCACCGTGATAGAGTCATCTGACACCAGCACCGTGATAGAGAGCACTGACATCAGCAGCGTGACATACAGCAATGACACCTGCACCGTGATAGAGTCATCTGACAACAGCACCGTGATAGAGAGCACTGACATCAGCAGCGTGACATAAAGCACTAACACCAGCACCGTGATATACAGCACTGACAGCAGCACCGTGATAGAGAGCACTGACATCAGCACCGCAAGCAGCCCCAGGAGGAAGTCAGCATAGCACAGGGATGGTGGGAGCCCCTCATAATGAGCATAGCACGGGGATGGTGGGAGCCCCTCATAATGAGCATAGCACAGGGATGGTGGGAGCCCCTCATAATAAGCAGCCCCAGGAGGAAGTCAGCACAGCACAGGGATGGTGGGAGCCTCTCATAATAAGCAGCCCCAGGAGGAAGTCAGCACAGCACAGGGATGGTGGGAGCCCCTCATAATGAGCATAGCACAGGGATGGTGGGAGCCCCTCATAATATGCACAGCAGAGGTACAGCCCCATGAGGATGTCAGCACAGCACATGGATGGTGGCAGCCCCTCATAATAAGCAGCCCCAGTAGAAATATGACACCGCTCAACCTCTTCAAAGAGGAGGGTACGGGCATATAGTACGGTGTGCTTTTTTTGGACAAGGAAGTGAGCCAAATGAAGAAAGAAGGTCTGTGTGCTCGATTAAAAAAATTGTTTATAGACATATACATGGTCTACTGGTCACATGTGTTGAATTCCTCTGAGATCCATGCCTCATTCATTTTTAGAAATGTGAGGTAGTTAACACTGTCGTGAGCTAGGCGAGTACGCTTATTGGTCACGATCCCCCCTGCTGCGCTGAACGTCCTTTCGGACAGGACACTGGATGAGGGGCAAGCCAACAGTTCCATTGCAAATTGGACAAGCTCTGGCCAGAGGTCAAGCCTGCCCACCCAGTAGTCCAGGGGTTCATCACTCCTCAGAGCGTCCACATCGGCCGTTAACCTGATGTAGTCGGACACCTGATGGTCTAGGCGTTCCCTGATGCTGGATCCGGATGACACCTGTCGATGGGTCAGCTGAAAGAATGACCTCATATCCGAAGTCACCAACACATCTTCAAACCGGCCTCTTCTTGCAGGCGCTGTTGGATTGGTACCCGCAACTCCTTCTCTGGGAGTGGGAATTGCTCCTCTGCCAGCGCACGCAAAGGCAGAATGCAGCATTTCTCGAAGCAAGGCCTGGAAGTGCTCCATTCTGCCAGCCCTCTGTGACGGCGGTAACATTTCCGCCATTTTGTGTTTGTATCGGGGGTCTAAGTACGTTGCCACCCAGTACTGGTCCTTGACCCTTATGCTTTTTATACGGGGATCCCTATTAAAACACTGGAGCATGAAGGCCCCCATTTGCACTAAGCTGGAAGCGGTGTGGTGGCCTGGCTCCTGCTCATTATCCAGGATAATGTCGTCCTCTTCATTCTCCTCTCCCCATCCACGCACAACAACAGGGGTCCCAGAAAGGTTTAAAGCATGCTCTTCTTGCTCCTCCTCATCCGCCCCCGCAACATCCTCCTCTGACTCCTCTTCAGACTCCTGTTGTTCACTTGTCTCAGATAGAGTAGCCCCCCCTGGGAATTCATCCAGCATTGCGACTTCCTCATCTTCCCGCTCCTGCTCCTCCACAGCTTGATCAATGACACGACGCAATGCACGCTCCATAAAGAAGGCATAAGGTACCATGTCACTGATGGCGCCATGGCTGCGACTGACCAGTTTGGTGATCTCCTCAAATGGGCGCAGAAGTCTGCATGCATCACGCATGAGCAGCCACTGGTGCGGTGAAAAAAAACCCAGCTCCCCAGAACCTGTTTTGCCGCAGAGTTCATACAGGTAGACGTTAACTGCACGTTTCTGCTGGAGCAGCCTATCAAGCATATAGAAGGTTGAGTTCCATCGCGTCGGTCAATCGCAAATAAGACGTCTGACCGGCAGATTGTGTCGCCGCTGAATGTCAGCAAGGCGAGCCATGGCCGTGTAAGATCTTCTGAAATGGGCTGAGATTTTCCTTGCCTGCCGCAAGATGTCCTGGACCCCAGGGTATTTGACAACGAATCGCTGCACGACCAAGTTTAAAACGTGTGCCATGCATGGCACGTGTGTGATTTTGCCCTGTTTCAATGCGCTAAGCAGATTGGCACTGTTGTCACACACCACTTTACCAACTGTCAAATTGAGCGGTGTTAGCCACTGATCTGCCTGTGAACGCAAAGCTGAAAGGAGTGCCGGGCCAGTGTGGCTCTTGGCTTCCAAGCACAACAGACGCAGCATGGCATGGCAACGTCTCACCTTGCATGTCGAATAGGTTCTGGGGAGCTTGGGCGGCGCAGTGGAAGAGACGCTAGCAGCGGAAAAGGAGGAGTCAGCCAAGGAGGAGAGGGAGGAGGATGGAGTAGGAGGAGGAGGAGAAGAAGAGTCAGGCCTGAATGCAATCCGTGGCGGTAAAACCAAATCTGCATGGGTGCCACGGGTTACATGCTTGACGGCCATCAGAAGGTTCACCCAGTGGGCAGTAAAAGTGATATACCTTCCCTGCCCGTGTTTGCTAAACCACGTGTCTGTGGTCAGATGCATTTTGGCACCGACACTGTGTGCCAGAGATACATTCACTTGCCGCTGAACATGGCCATATAGCTCTGGGATGCCCTTCTCTGAGAAATACTTCCTTCCTGGGACCTTCCATTGTGGTGTTCCAATGGCCACAAATTTTCGAAAGGCCTCCGAGTCCACCAGTTTATATGGCAGTAGTTGGCGGGCTATGAGTTCTGACAAGCCAGCCGTCAACCGTTGGGCAAGAGGGTAATCCGGCGTCATCATTTTTTTACGCTCGAACATTAGGCCCACGGAAGCCTGCCTTTTTGCAGAAAAATGTGAGCTTGGCGTGATGGAAGGTGGAGTGGAGGACAATTGTGAGGAGAGAGGAGAAGGAGAAGTAGAAGACGAGGCTGGACGGTGAGAGCCTGGAGTGTGGCTTTGTGTGTTCCGTTGCTCCCACTCGGCTCGGTGATGGCTGCTCATGTGCCTTCTTAAGGCGGTCGTCCCTAGGTGAGTGTTGGGCTTACCGCGACTAATGCGTTGACTGCAAAGATTGCAGATGGCAACGCTATTGTCAGCAGCGAACATGTTAAAAAAAGCCCACACTGCGGAGCCATGTGCCGGTGTCCTGGGAGCGCCAGATGTGACCGTACATGGTTATTCCTGCTTCTCCTCCCTATCTGCTGGTCCATATCTCCCTCTGAACTCCCCTCCTCTTCCTCTCTTGTGGGCACCCACGTGACATCACTAGACACGTCATCATCAACGTCACCTTACCCACCGCTATAAGTAGAGATCTCGGAGTAGGCAGCAACACCGGGGACCAAACTCCTCCTTGGGCTGATCTGGGTACTGTTGTCAGACTGCTGAGTAGTGGTTGTTGCTACCTCCTCTTCCTGATCCAATACCAAGAGTGGCTGGGCATCAGAAATGTCTTCTTGATATGGATCAGAAAATAATTCCTGTGACTCAAGCGGAAGGTATGTGGTGGTGGTGGTGGTGGTGGTGTTGTTGGTGGTAGTGTCTTTGGGGGTGCACATAGCAGAGAGTGAAGAAGAGGGTGCAGATCGAGAGGATGAGGAGGGTGCAGAAGAGTAAGGCTGAGCGAGCCACTCAACCAAGTCTGGTGCATCCTTTAAAGTAATTGAACGCACCTTCTGCAACTTCCCACTTTGGCTCAAGCCTGTTGCTCCTGCCCTACCCCTACCACCCCTGCGGAAGGGCCTACCTCTTCCTCTGCCTGTCATTTTTTAAATGACCCTGTGACAAAACTCTTAGTCCCTATACCGATGAAGGACTGCTGCAGTATAGTGCAGCGGTCAGCAGTAGTGCACCTCAACCCTATGGATTGTGGACCTATACCAGTCCTTATAGAATGGCAGACTGTACCTCACTCAACCCTATGTACTGTAGAACCCTAGACAGACCAAGTTACCAGTCCATATAAGGACCTTTGTGGAACAAGTAGGTTGTGACTGATTAGCAGACCCTACGTCAGTCCCTATACCGATGAAGGACTGCTGCAGTATAGGGCAGCGGTCAGCAGTAGTGCACCTCAACCCTATGTATTGTGGACCTATACCAGTCCTTATAGAATGGCATACTGTACCTCACTCAACCCTATGTACTGTAGTACCCTATACCTTACCAGTCCTTATAAGGACCTTTGTGGAACAAGTAGGTTGTGACTGATTAGCAGACTGTACATCAGTCCCTATACCGATGAAGGACTGCTGCAGTATAGAACCCTAGACAGACCAAGTTAACAAGTAGGTTGTGACTGATTAGCAGACTGAACGTCAGTCCCTATACCGATGAAGGACTGCTGCAGTATAGGGCAGCGGTCAGCAGTAGTGCACCTCAACCCTATGTATTGTGGACCTATACCAGTTGTGAGGGGTTAGCTCGGCAGCGGGTGTGTGTGACCCCCTGGATGGGTTCACAACACAAAATCAGGCACAGCAGACAGTGTTGTAGGTGCAAAAAAAACAAAAGATGCGGTTTATTTATGCTACATGCAGTGATACATATAACAGCCAAACAAAAATAAAACATGAAAATAAATCCTGGTCAGCTTGACCTCTAACTACACACTTAGATTCCCTGTCTAACAACTGAGTGCGGCCTTGTGCTGCACCAGTCCCTGTTGTAACTCACCGCACAGAACAGATTTCACACTCCCCAGTCTATACAACACAAAACTGGTTCCAGGATGGAGCATCTCCCTAAGCATGCTGGGGCTTTTTGTAGAGGTCTTAATGAGCCCACTTACTTCAGCTGGGCTCATTAACTCTTCCCTTCTAGTTGTACAAGTCTGCATAAAGCCTGAATCTAGGGCACACATATTTCCCATCCTGGATACAACCAGGTGATTTTACCTGCGTGCTGCCACATACCCCCCCCCCTCTTGTTTCAACCTTGGAGTTGTAACACAAGCAGTCAGACACGAATGTATCCGAGACAAAGCATCCACATTCCCCATTTGAACACCAGGGCGATGCTTAACTGTAAAGTTAAATTCCTGTAGGGCCAGGAACCACCTATTTACCCTTCTATTGGTCTCCTTGTTTTGAGACATCCACTTTAAAGGAGCGTGATCGGTCACCAGGTCAAAGTGCCTACCTAGCAGATAGTACCGAAGGGAATCTAGAGCCCACTTCACTGCTAAACATTCCTTCTCAATCGTGGCGTAATTTACCTCATGGGACTTCAACTTCCTGCTGAGGTAAATGACTGGGTGCTCTTCCCCGTTCCAGACCTGGGATAACACTGCTCCTAACCCAACGTCTGATGCATCAGTTTGTACCACAAAGTCCTTAGAGAAGTCTGGTGAGTACAACACTGGCTGGCTACATAAGGCTGTTTTTAAGGACTGAAATGCTTCTTCAGCCTCTGGGGACCATTTAACCATGACCGACTCTTTCCCTTTTGTCAGGTTGGTGAGAGGCACCGCCTGAGAAGCAAAATGGGGAATGAATCGTCGATAATAGCCAGCGATTCCCAGAAAGGCTCGTACCTGTTTCTTGCTGTTGGGACGTGGCCAACTCTGTATGGCCTCGACTTTATTGACTTGGGGTTTTATCACCCCCTCCCAATAGTGTACCCAAGATATTTGGCCTCCTCCTGTCCAATGGTACACTTCTTTGGATTGGCCGTAAACCCAGCTTCCCGGATAGAGTCTAGGACTGCTTGTACTTTTGGCAAATGTGAGACCCAGTCTGTGCTATGGATAATCACATCATCCAGGTAAGCTGCAGCATATTTCTGATGGGGCCTCAGAATCTTATCCATTTTTCGCTGGAACGTTGCCGGTGCATTCTGTAACCCAAACGGCATTCTCTTATATTGGAATGCCCCATCTGGGGTTACAAACACAGTTTTCTCCTTGGCCGACTCGGCCAGGGGAATTTGCCAATACCCTTTGGTGAGATCAAGAGTTGTCATATATCGGGCTGTTCCCAGCCGGT
The DNA here is from genome assembly GCF_037356315.1 of Lithobates pipiens. NCBI lineage: Eukaryota > Metazoa > Chordata > Amphibia > Anura > Ranidae > Lithobates > Lithobates pipiens. Next base: position 118,949,465 of record NW_027507785.1, read on the forward strand.
CAATCAACTCATCTATACGCGGCATGGGGTAGGTGTCAAATTTTGTAACTTTATTCAATTGTCGAAAATCGTTACAAAACCGCCAGCTCCCATCAGGTTTGGGCACTAGTACGATAGGACTGGACCAGTCACTCTGGGACTCCTCTATCACACCCAATTCCAGCATCCTTTGAACCTCCCCACGTATTGCCTCCCGTCGGGCCTCTGGTATTCTATAAGGTTTTAGTTTTACCCTTTCTCTTGGCGGGGTGATAATGTCATGCTCTATGCCAGATGTTTGTCCCGGCCGCTCAGAGAAAATCTCTTTGTTACGAAGTACAAACTCTTTAACCTCCTGTTGTTGGGCTTTCGATAAGGTGTCTGCTATTCCAACCTCAGGAACTAAGCAATTAGGCTGAGCTTGTGACAAAGTCTCTGCGACTAGGGATTCCCTATCCCTCCAGGCTTTCAGCAGATTGACATGATAGATCTGCTCCGGCTTTCGCCTTCCTGGCTGTCTAACCCTGTAGTTCACCTCACTAATTTTTTCAATTACTTCGTATGGACCTTGCCATTTGGCCAGAAATTTACTTTCAACCGTAGGGACTAGCACCAAGACCCTATCCCCTGGGGAAAAAGTACGGGTCTTGGCCCCACGGTTGTACACTCTCTGCTGTGCTAACTGCGCTTGGGTCAAATGTTCCTTTACGATTGGCATTACCTGTGCAATTCTATCTTGCATCAGGGCGACATGCTCAATCACGCTCCTGTGAGGAGAACTCTCATTTTCCCAAGTTTCCTTGGCGATATCCAGCAGCCCTCTTGGGTGTCTCCCATAGAGCAACTCGAAGGGTGAGAAACCCGTAGAGGATTGGGGTACCTCCCTAATGGCAAACATCAGGTAGGGTATTAGACAGTCCCAATTCTTTCCATCTCTATCCACCACCTTCTTTAACATTTGTTTTAGGGTTTTGTTGAATCTTTCAACCAACCCATCTGTTTGGGGGTGATACACAGATGTACGCAATTGTGTCACTTTGTACAACTTGCATAGTTCCTTCATAACCCTGGACATAAAGGGTGTACCTTGGTCTGTAAGCAGTTCCTTACAAATACCCACGTGGCTAAAAACAAGAGATAGCTCTTTGGCTATGGTTTTGGCCGAGGTATTTCGAAGAGGAATTGCTTCTGGATAACGGGTGGCATAGTCCAATATAACCAAAATGTACTGATGCCCCCTGGCGGACTTCATTATCGGACCTACCAAATCCATTGCGATCCTTTCAAAGGGGACCTCAATGATAGGAAGAGGTACCAGCGGGTTACGGAAATGTGGCATAGGTGCCGACTTCTGACACACCGGGCAGGAGGAACAATAATTTTCTATTTCCTTCATGACCCCAGGCCAATAGAATCTCTGCAATATCCTCTCTCTGGTTTTCTCTGTCCCCAGATGACCTCCCAGAATGTGCCCATGGGCCAATTCTAACACCAACTTCCTGTAAGGTTTGGGCACCACAAGTTGCTCAATGGTTTCTTCTGCCCTTTGAGCCACTCGATACAGCAGGTCCCTTTCCATAGTGAAGTACGGATAAGTGCAGGTCTTATCTGGGTTCACTAACTCGCCATCTATTTTCACCACATTTTCCCGTGCCTTTATTAGGGTGGGATCTTTTAACTGTTCTGTGGCAAAATTTTCCCTGTGAACCTCAAGATCTGAAAACTCCACAGACGGCATGTTTTCATCTGACGATGTTGGCTCCCCCCCAGTTTCTCGAGTTTCCCCCGCCAATACCGACAAGGGAAATTCAGGAGAGTCCTCACCACTCCCAGAGGAATTCTGGTCATCTTCCTGGTCTATAGGGGCACCAGTGGGGGGCTCTGGACAATCCCAGAGTTCCCAGAACTTTGGAAAATCCCTTCCCACAATAGCATCATGTGGTAAGTGAGACACTAACCCCACCTGATGAGAGAGGTTACCTTTGGGGGTCTCAAAAAACACTGAAGTTACAGGATACTCTCGGGTGTCCCCATGCACACAAATAACAGCCACCTTGTTCTTCCCAGAGACCTCTGTAGTAACTAATCCTCTTTTATCAATTATACCAGGCTACCTGAATCCAGCAACACATCAACATTTCTACCATTAATACACATTTTACATAAATGTTTCTCAGGTCCCCGAATGGCAGTGCATGCAACTGTCGCGAACAGCGACTGACGTCTTTCCCTTATAAAGTCACATTGCATAGGCTCATCCACAACTGGGCAATTGGCTGCAATATGTCCCTCTTGCCGGCAGCGGTAGCAAATAATCTTTTTCGCTGCCTCTTGCAGCATGGGCTTCCTGGGTTGCTCCCGCCAGACCTTAGGTAGAACTCCCACCCTCTCACTCTCTCCACCCTCACCTCTTGGAGTCATCTTACCCGCCACTGGGGATGATCTGGTCTTAGGGTAGAAAGTCCGTGAGTCCCTGGAAGAGGTGGTCAGGTTCTCTGTAGCCAAGTACCTCTCAACCAGATCCACAAGTTTATCTGCATTTTCTGGGTCTCCATGGCTTACCCATTTTTGGATGGCAGTAGGAAGAGCTCTCAGGAAACGATCCATAACAACACGTTCCACAATGTTTGGTGTGGTCAAAGTCTCTGGCTGCAACCACTTCCTGCTCAGGTGAATGAGCTCATACATTTGAGACCTGGGAGGTTTTCCAACCTGAAAAGTCCAATTATGCACACGCTGAGCCCGGACGGCCAGAGTGACACCCAGCCGTGCCAGTATTTCTGTTTTTAGTACCACATAGTCTTTTACTTGGTCAGGCTCTAGGTCATAATAAGCTTTCTGCGATTCCCCAGTTAACAGAGGGGCCACCAGTCCAGCCCATTGCTCCTTAGGCCACTTTTCCCTTTCAGCAGTCCTTTCAAATGTGGTCAAAAACACCTCCGGATCATCCTCTCCAGTCATTTTTGTCAGTAAACGGCTTACACCAAAGGATGCGGTATTATTGTAACCACTTGCTTCATTGGTCTGCGGACGTTGCTGTATCAATGTCTCTATTTTCTGTTGAAAACTCTGCTCTTGCTTCTGCAACAGGTCTATGAAGCGGGCTTCAGATTGCTGCTGGGCTTGTTGCTGAGCTTCCAAACTCTGCTGGTGAGCCTTCTGCTGAGCTTCCAGACTCTGCTGCAAATTCGCATTTGTCTGCTGCTGGGCTGCAAGGCTCTGTTGTTGAGCTGCAAGGCTCCTTTGTAAACTCGCATTTGTCTGCTGCTGATTGGCATTTGCTAGAGCCAGCTGTCTCAGTATCTCCTCCATGCTGGCCTTAAAAAAAAAAAACTGCCAAAATTCTCCACCAACTGTGAGGGGTTAGCTCGGCAGTGGGTGTGTGTGACCCCCTGGATGGGTTCACAACACAAAATCAGGCACAGCAGACAGCGTTGTAGGTGCAAAAAAAACAAAAGATGCGGTTTATTTATGCTACATGCAGTGATACATATAACAGCCAAACAAAAATAAAACATGAAAATAAATCCTGGTCAGCTTGACCTCTAACTACACACTTAGATTCCCTGTCTAACAACTGAGTGCGGCCTTGTGCTGCACCAGTCCCTGTTGTAGAGGTTTGCCACACAGGCATTAACTCACCGCACAGAACAGATTTCACACTTCCCCAGTCTATACAACACAAAACTGGTTCCAGGATGGAGCATCTCCCTAAGCATGCTGGGGTTTTTTGTAGAGATCTTAATGAGCCCACTTACTTCAGCTGGGCTCATTAACTCTTCCCTTCTAGTTGTACAAGTCTGCATAAAGCCTGAATCTAGGGCACACATATTTCCCATCCTGGATACAACCAGGTGATTTTACCTGCGTGCTGCCACACAGTCCTTATAGAATGGCAGACTGTACCTCACTCAACCCTATGTACTGTAGAACCCTAGACAGACCAAGTTACCAGTCCTTATAAGGACCTTTGTGGAACAAGTAGGTTGTGACTGATTAGCAGACTGTACATCAGTCCCTATACCGATGAAGGACTGCTGCAGTATAGGGCAGCGGTCAGCAGTAGTGCACCTCAACCCTATGTATTGTGGACCTATACCAGTCCTTATAGAATGGCAGACTGTACCTCACTCAACCCTATGTACTGTAGTACCCTATACATTACCAGTCCTTATAAGGACCTTTGTGGAACAAGTAGGTTGTGACTGATTAGCAGACTGTACGTCAGTCCCTATACCGATGAAGGACTGCTGCAGTATAGAACCCTAGACAGACCAAGTTAACAAGTAGGTTGTGACTGATTAGCAGACTGTAAGTCAGTCCCTATACCCTGTGACAAAACTCTCAGTCCCTATACCGATGAAGGACTGCTGCAGTATAGGGCAGCGGTCAGCAGTAGTTCACCTCAACCCTATGTATTGTGGACCTATACCAGTCCTTATAGAATAGCAGACTGTACCTCACTCAACCCTATGTACTATAGCACCCTACACCAGGTTATTACCAGTCCTTATAAAGGACCTTTGTGGAACAAGTAGGTTGTGAATGATTAGCAGACTGCAGCAGAAGGGCAGCAGTCAAGTATAATATTCTTTCTATATTTGGAAGAAAGAATATTTTACCTGTACAAGCCTATTACCATACCACTGATACCAGTCCTGAAAAGAACCTTTGTGGACCTAATATAGTAACAGCTACTGATTAAACTGACCTGCCTCACACACTGCTTCCTGCCTGTCCCTATATACAGTGGTGTGAAAAAGTGTTTGCCCCCTTCCTCATTTCCTGTTCCTTTGCATGTTTGTCACACTTAAGTGTTTCGGAACATCAAACCAATTTAAACAATAGTCAAGGACAACACAAGTAAACACAAAATGCAATTTGTAAATGAAGGTGTTTATTATTAAAGGTGAAAAAAAATCCAAACCATCATGGCCCTGTGTGAAAAAGTGATTGCCCCCCTTGTTAAAACATACTATAACTGTGGTTGTCCACACCTGAGTTCAATTTCTCTAGCCACACCCAGGCCTGATTATTGCCACACCTGTTCACAATCAAGGCATCACTTAAATAGGAGCTGCTTGACACAGTAAGGTCCACCAGAAGATCCTCAAAAGCTACACATCATGCCGAGACCCAAAGAAATTCAGGAACAATTGAGAAAGAAAGTAATTGAGATCTATCAGTCTGGAAAGGGTTATAAAGCCATTTCCAAAGCTTTGGGAATCCAGCGAACCACAGTGAGAGCCATTATCCACAAATGGCGAAGACATGGAACAGTGGCGAACCTTCCCAGGAGTGGCCGGCCGCCCAAAATTACCCCAAGAGCGCAGCGACGACTCATCCAAGAGGTCACAAAAGACCCCACAACAACGTCCAAGGAACTGCAGGCCTCACTTGCCTCAGTTAAGGTCAGCGTTCATGCCTCCACCATCAGGAAAAGACTGGGCAAAAATGGCCTGCATGGCAGAGTTCCAAGGAGAAAACCACTGCTGAGCAAAAAGAACATCAAAGCTCGTCTCAATTTCTCCACAACACATCTTGATGATCCACAAGACTTTTGGGACAACATTCTGTGGACCGATGAGACAAAAGTGGAACTCTTTGGAAGGTGTGTGTCCAAGTATATCTGGCGTAGAAGGAACACTGCATTTCATAAAAAGAACATTATACCAACAGTAAAATATGGTGGTGGTAGTGTGATGGTCTGGGGCTGTTTTGCTGCTTCAGGACCTGGAAGACTTGCCGTGATAAAAGGAACTATGAATTCTGCTGTCTACCAAGAGATCCTGAAGGAGAATGTCCGACCATCTGTTCGTGTACTCAAGCTGAAACGAACTTGGGTTCTGCAGCAGGACAATGATCCTAAACACACCAGCAAGTCCACCACCGAATGGCTGAAGAAAAACAAAATGAAGACTTTGGAGTGGCCTAGCCAAAGTCCTGACCTGAATCCTATTGAGATGTTGTGGTATGACCTTAAAAAGGCCGTTCATGCTCAAAAACCCTCTAATGTAACTGAATTAGGACAATTCTGCAAAGATGAGTGGGCCAAAATTCCTCCAGGACGCTGTAAAAGCCTCATTGCACGTTATAGCAAACGCTTGGTTGCAGTTGTTGCTGCTAAGGGTGGCCCAACCAGTTATTAGGTTTAGGGGGCAATCACTTTTTCACACAGGGCCATGATGGTTTGGATTTTTTTTCACCTTTAATAATAAACACCTTCATTTACAAATTGCATTTTGTGTTTACTTGTGTTGTCCTTGACTATTGTTTAAATTGGTTTGATGTTCCGAAACACTTAAGTGTGACAAACATGCAAAGGAACAGGAAATGAGGAAGGGGGCAAACACTTTTTCACACCACTGTAAACTGACAAAACAGAGGCTACTGGAACAATAACTGGAATAGCACTTTTGTGGACCTGATAGTAACAGCTAATGACTAAACTGACTGTCCCTACAGCAGACACACCGTCCTGTCCCTTTCTCTAAACTGACAAAAGACACTCAGGCTGCTGCAACAATCAGTAGCACAGCAAACCTATATACACCTAACACCTATACCAGTCCTGAAAAGAACTTTTGTGTACCAAATAGCTAGCGATTTGGGTCACTGCAATCTCTCCCTGCTCCACACAGCAACCTCTCCCTATAGTGACTGAAGAAAGAATGTAAAATGGCCGCCGGACCAGGTGTATTTATAAGTTAGGGGGAATGTCCAAGTATCCATGTGCTGTAATGTCTCAATTGGCTGTCCTGTACCCCATGATGGATGTGTCATCATAGGTCAAAGTTCTTTTACACAGTAAACACGGAAGTCCGCCGGGCGAATGGCGGCAATAGTCCGCCGATCGGGCGAATCGCGAACAGCCGAAATATGCCGCGAAACGACCGCCGGGTGAACCGTTCGGCCATCACTAATCAGAGCCTTCAAAGCGCTGGGAATCCTCCTGGAGCATGTACCCAATGCTGTGCTCAAACAGTTCGGGGGACTCCTCAGGAGGACATGGTGGGTCTAGGGAAGGAGTGACTGATGACATTGAGATGAGGGAAGAGGATGCATTGGCAGCTGCTTTGCTAGTACCCTAAGCCTGGTTGAGAGAGGATGAGGAGGATGAGGAGGGCTTGGTCATCCACTCTACTAAGTCTTTGGCATGATGTGGCTCAACAGTCCAGCTGCCGAAAATAAGGAGAAGCCTGTCCAATGGCCACGTGCTGATGAGGATGCACCGTGTCCATGACCAGCACTGTTGTCTCTAGACACAGAGCCTTCTTGCCCTCTTTAATTGGCTTGTGACTGTCTGCCTCTCCTTGTTGGCCTTCCAGACATAGTAATGGCCTGCAGGGAGATGGGAAAACCAGTAATTGGGTAGCTTTAGGTGCGCACTGAGCAGATGACACAGTACACTGATTGTAATTACTGCAGCTGCCTGCCTGTGTTACAGAAACAGAACAACACCAGCAATAAGGGGTAGCTTCACGTGTATACTGTGCAGGAGGCACACAACACCCACTGTAAATGCTGCAGATGCCTGTATTACAGAACACAAGCAATAAGGGGTATCTTCAGGTGTATACTGTGCTGGAGGCACACAACACCCACTTTAACGCCTGTGGATGCCTGGATTAGAGAACACCAGCAATAAAGGGTAGCTACAGGTGTATACTGTGCTGGAGGCACACAACACCCACTTTAACTCCTGCGGATGCCTGCATTAGAGAACACCAGCAATAAAGGGTAGCTACAGGTGTATATTGTGCTGGAGGCACACAACACCCACTTTAACTCCTGCAGATGCCTGTATTAGAGAACACCGACAATAAAGGGTAGCTACAGGTGTATATTGTGCTGGAGGCACACAACACCCACTTTAACTCCTGCGGATGCCTGTATTAGAGAACACCAGCAATAAAGGGTAGCTACAGGTGTATACTGTGCTGGAGGCACACAACACCCACTTTAACTCCTGCAGATGCCTGGATTAGAGAACACCAGCAATAAAGGGTAGCTACAGGTGTATACTGTGCTGGAGGCACACAACACCCACTTTAACTCCTGCAGATTCACAATAAAATAACACACTGTCCCTGCCTATCCTTTTCTCCCTGAACACCAGCAATAAGGGGTAACTTCAGGTGTATACTGTGCTGGAGGCACACAACACCCACTTTAACTCCTGCGGATGCCTGGATTAGAGAACACCAGCAATAAAGGGTAGCTACAGGTGTATACTGTGCTGGAGGCACACAACACCCACTTTAACTCCTGCGGATGCCTGTATTAGGGAACATCAGCAATAAAGGTTAGCTACAGGTGTATATTGTGCTGGAGGCACACAACACCCACTTTAACTCCTGCAGATGCACAGTAAAAGAACACACTGTCCCTGCCTATCCTTCTCTCCCTGAACACCAGCAATAAGGGGTATCTTCAGGTGTATACTGTGCTGGAGGCACACAACACCCACTTTAACTCCTGCAGATGCCTATATTACAGAACACCAGCAATAAAGGGTAGCTACAGGTGTACACTGGGCTGGAGGCACACAACACCCACTTTAACTCCTGCAGATGCCTGTATTAGAGAACACCAGCAATATAGGGTAGATACAGATGTATACTGTGCAGGAGGCACACAACACCCACTTTAACTCCTGCAGATTCACAATAAAAGAACACACTGTCCCTGCCTATCCTTCTCTCCCTGCACGCCGGAACACACTACACAAGGCCGCCGCGCTGGTGGCCTTATATAGTGTGGGGCGTGTACTAAAGCCCCTGAGCTATAATTGGCCACAGGCATCCTGCTTACTCTGGCTTACATTAGTCTGGCAATACTGGAACTGGATTGCCGCCACACTGGAACTGTTGGCCGCAATCAGGAACATGTTTTCTTACTGCACTGGTCTAACAACACTACAATTGGTGTGGTGTTGATCAGGAACACTGTTTCTGGCTTAAACTGGTCAGGTGATATTGGGACTGTTGTGGCAGGAATCAGGAACACGACCGCCGGGTGAACCGTTCGGCCATCACTAATCAGAGCCTTCAAAGCGCTGGGAATCCTCCTGGAGCATGTACCCAATGCTGTGCTCAAACAGTTCGGGGGACTCCTCAGGAGGACATGTTGGGTCTAGGGAAGGAGTGACTGATGACATTGAGACGAGGGAAGAGGATGCATTGGCAGCTGCTTTGCTAGTACCCTAAGCCTGGTTGAGAGAGGATGAGGAGGATGAGGAGGGCTTGGTCATCCACTCTACTAAGTCTTTGGCATGATGTGGCTCAACAGTCCAGCTGCCGAAAATAAGGAGAAGCCTGTCCAATGGCCACGTGCTGATGAGGATGCACCGTGTCCATGACCAGCACTGTTGTCTCTAGACACAGAGCCTTCTTGCCCTCTTTTATTGGCTTGTGACTGTCTGCCTCTCCTTGTTGGCCTTCCAGACATAGCAATGGCCTACAGGGAGATGGGAAAACCAGTAATTGGGTAGCTTTAGGTGCGCACTGAGCAGATGACACAGTACACTGATTGTAATTACAGCAGCTGCCTGCCTGTGTTACAGAAACAGAACAACACCAGCAATAAGGGGTAGCTTCACGTGTATACTGTGCAGGAGGCACACAACACCCACTGTAAATGCTGCAGATGCCTGTATTACAGAACACAAGCAATAAGGGGTATCTTCAGGTGTATACTGTGCTGGAGGCACACAACACCCACTTTAACGCCTGTGGATGCCTGGATTAGAGAACACCAGCAATAAAGGGTAGCTACAGGTGTATACTGTGCTGGAGGCACACAACACCCACTTTAACTCCTGCGGATGCCTGCATTAGAGAACACCAGCAATAAAGGGTAGCTACAGGTGTATATTGTGCTGGAGGCACACAACACCCACTTTAACTCCTGCAGATGCCTGTATTAGAGAACACCGACAATAAAGGGTAGCTACAGGTGTATATTGTGCTGGAGGCACACAACACCCACTTTAACTCCTGTGGATGCCTGTATTAGAGAACACCAGCAATAAAGGGTAGCTACAGGTGTATACTGTGCTGGAGGCACACAACACCCACTTTAACTCCTGCAGATGCCTGGATTAGAGAACACCAGCAATAAAGGGTAGCTACAGGTGTATACTGTGCTGGAGGCACACAACACCCACTTTAACTCCTGCAGATTCACAATAAAATAACACACTGTCCCTGCCTATCCTTTTCTCCCTGAACACCAGCAATAAGGGGTAACTTCAGGTGTATACTGTGCTGGAGGCACACAACACCCACTTTAACTCCTGCGGATGCCTGTATTAGGGAACATCAGCAATAAAGGTTAGCTACAGGTGTATATTGTGCTGGAGGCACACAACACCCACTTTAACTCCTGCAGATGCACAGTAAAAGAACACACTGTCCCTGCCTATCCTTCTCTCCCTGAACACCAGCAATAAGGGGTATCTTCAGGTGTATACTGTGCTGGAGGCATACAACACCCACTTTAATTCCTGCGGATGCTTGGATTAGAGAACACTAACAATAAAGGGTATCTTCAGGTGTATACTGTGCTGGAGGCACACAACACCCACTTTAACTCCTGCAGATGCCTATATTACAGAACACCAGCAATAAAGGGTAGCTACAGGTGTACACTGGGCTGGAGGCACACAACACCCACTTTAACGCCTGCAGATGCATGTATTAGAGAACACCAGCAATATAGGGTAGATACAGATGTATACTGTGCTGGAGGCACACAACACCCACTTTAACTCCTGCAGATTCACAATAAAAGAACACACTGTCCCTGCCTATCCTTCTCTCCCTGCACGCCGGAACACACTACACAAGGCCGCCGCGCTGGTGGCCTTATATAGTGTGGGGCGTGTACTAAAGCCCCTGAGGTATAATTGGTCACAGGCATCCTGCTTACTCTGGCTTACATTAGTCTGGCAATACTGGAACTGGATTGCCGCCACACTGGAACTGGTGGCCGCAATCAGGAACATGTTTTCTTACTGCACTGGTCTAACAACACTACAATTGGTGTGGTGTTGATCAGGAACACTGTTTCTGGCTTAAACTCGTCAGGTGATATTGGGACTGTTGTGGCAGGAATCAGGAACACTGTTTCTGTCTGCACTTGTCTGTCAAAACTAGTACTGGTGTGGAAGCAATCGTGGACACTTGCCGACTTAGGCTCGATTCACATCCATGCATGTTGCTTTTGAGCGTTTTTGCAGTGTTTTTTGCGGTGCTTGTCGCGTTTTTGGACACAAGTTTTTACCGTAATTTTGCAGCGATTTTGGCACGTTTTGCGTTTTTTCCTGTTTTTTTTTACACTGTGGTTGCTTAGCAACCAGCTATATACAGTGAAAAAGAAATTAAAATTTGTTTTTAAAAAAAAACGCAAATCGCTGCAAAATCGTGGTAAAAATGCGGTACTTGCGTTTTTAATGCAGGTCCATTGACTTCTATTACATGCAAAACGCTGCATTTTGCATGAAAAAAAGTCCCCAACCCTTTCCCATAATGCAGAGGCAGATAAATGCATTGATGTGAACATGTTCTATAGGAACCCATGTTAAAAAAAATTCCCTGCATTTCTGCAAAATGCAAAATGCATCAGAAAACGCGTTAGTGTGAATCAAACCTTACACTGGTCTGGGTAGACAGGTATTAATGTGAGCGTCATCAGAAACATAGTTGATGTCTTACACAGGTCTAGTGACACTGGGACTGTTGTGGCAGTAATCTGAATACTGTTGCTTGCTGCACTGGTCTCATAACACTGGAACTGGTGTGGCAGCAATCAGGGATACTGTTGTTGGCTCAGGCCGCGTACACACGGGCGGACTGTTCGCCCAACTTTGTCCGCTGAACAGTGTTTCAGCGGACAGTCCGCTCGTGTGTGGGCTTCAGCGGACAGTTTCAGCGGACAGTCTGACGAACAAAGTTTTTCGGAATTCCCGTAAGACAGTCCGCTGAAACTTGGTTTGAGCGGACAGTCCGCTCGTGTGTAGGCTTGTTCGACAAACTAAGTTTCGCGCATGCTCAGAAAGGATTTACATGGCGAAGGTTGCATTGCAGTGTATTGGACGTTGAATTTCTCGTCCCGTCGTACGTGCCGTTCACGTCATCGCGCACGCTTTCAGCGGACTGTTCGTTCATCGTGTGTGGTCAAGTCCGCTCATGCAAATTTTGAGCGGACTGTTTGTCGGATTGTTTGACAAACTAAGTTGGGGCGAACAGTCCGCCCGTGTGTACGCGGCCTCAGACTACTCTGGCAATACTGGAACTGGTGTGATGGCAATCAGGACACTTTTGCTGGCTGAACTGGTCTGAAAATACTGCAACTGGTGTACAACTCGTATACATTTTGGGCTACATGTACATATATAACTGTATTTGTAGGTTAGGTAGAATCAAAGAAAAATCCTCAAAACTGTTATAGCCTTATCGTGACAGCCAGGCAGTTATCAGCATTTTCACAATCAGACTGATGCACTAGTGTCAGAAAACGGATTGATGTAGCACCATCTAGCTTGCTAGCATAGGTAGTGTTACCCCCGCATTTGGGGGAGTCATCCAGGATATTCGCCCATGACTAACCTGCCAGTCATTACTCCTATCAACTGGAGTTCCTCAACGAGCTAGGTACTGCATTTTGTCCAGGACCATTGAAGGGGTTAAAAAACTGAGAAAAGGACTTGTGTTCTCTGCCCATTTGTGACTGCTCAAAAGTCAAGTGCTGTTGCACTTAGCAACCAGCAGAAGGGGTTGTTGTTGCCTTGCTGACCAAGTGGCTCCAACCACGGCTGGGGCAAGCACCTATGTTAAATCTGCTTTCAGTGTACTTTAACATGTGCTGTCACCCGTGGCAACCACTGAGGGTGATCACACCCATGAATTACAAATACACCCAGCGATCTGCTTATGGCATGGAAAAAGACTTTATGTTTCAAAACCCTGCTAAAGACAGTAAAGTATGTACAGAGATGGCTGCTGTTGCTAGTGGTGATCGGGGTAAGCCAGCGGGTTCCTGCAAGAAGGCGTTTGTCAGTTGTGCAACCATGGCTAATGGGAAGGAGTGCCCTAAACCTGCTAACTACAGTGAGATACACTATATTGCCAAAAGTATTGGGACAACTGCTTTTACACACACACACATGAACTTTAATGGTATCACGGTCTTAGTCCCTAGGGTTCAATATTGACTTAGCCCACCCTTTGCCGTTATAACAGCATCAACTTTTCTGGGAAGGTGGTTCACAAGCTTTAGGAGTCTGTCAATGGGAATGTTTGACCATTCTTCCAGAAGCGTATTTGTGAGGTCAGGCACTGTTGACGAAAAGGCCTGGCTCCCAGTCTCCGCACTAATTCATCCCAAAGGTGTTCTATTGGGTTGAGGTCAGAACTCTAGGCAGGCCAGTAAAGTTCCTCCAGTCCAAACTCGCTCATCCACACTATATTAAAAGAATTGAGCCACCCCTCCAAATCATCTGGTGGAGGGCGGATTATGTTGTGGGGTTGTTTTTTAGAGGTTGGGCTTTTGGCCCCTTAGTGCCAGTGAAGGGACCTGCCACCTTCTCCCAGTTGCTCAGGCACGATTGGTGCAGAGCGGCATGTCTGGTCATTATCATCATCATCATTGTGCCTGCAAACTTCAGTACAGCGAGCAAAGGGTTACAGCAGAGCGCACAGGAAAAGGCCTGCTTATCAGCATTGCGGGCACTAGCCAGTCTGGAAGCTTGGGGTGAAGCCAACGCCCTGGAGGAGACCCAGCGCACCCTGCTAGCAGCGAGAGAGAGGAGCAAGATGGTGGAGTGTGCAAATGTGTACCCAGCTTTCACCTGGTTGCCTGATCTGCAGGAGCGGACACTGGTAAGTACGTAAGTACGTAAGTATTGTACATATGCAGATTCTGTGTGCCTGGCTGTGCAGGGTGGGGAATCCCTTATTCACCAATGGCTCCTGTGGGAGTAGCGCTACACTGAGTTATAAAATCAATAAGTGACTTCTGTGTCCCAAGCTAGAGCTCATATCCCTGGAGAGATTGATGCATTTTAGTGTCTATGTGCTCTATCTAAGTTCATTATCAATCTGTATGCAATTGTACTGTGTGTTGGCAGATTGCATGCAGATTGTAAACTAGCAGATCTGCCAGAGATCTGTGTGTGTGTGGCCTAGCAAACCAGTCAGCAGACAAACTGCTAGATGGTAGCAAGCTACTGTTTGTTATGTGTGTCTGGTGTAGGGGTGTGTGTTGACAGTAGGAAGAGTGATTAACACAGGGGTTCTAGCTCACAGGATAGCTGGAGGTATCCAAGAAGTGTGTGCTAATTGCTAAACTGCTCCCTAACCCTTATGAGAGACAAATGAGAGCTTTTCATCGGAAAATGCGACCGTGTGTATGTTCCATCCGAATTTAGCTGTCCGAATTTACGCCAGCCAAAAATTAATAGCATGTTCTCAATTTTCCAGACGGAAAAACTTTCTATCGGTAAATCTGATCGTGTGTATGCAATTCCGACACACACCAAAAATCACGCATGCTCAGATTCAACTACGAGACAGACGCTATTGGCTACTGGCTATTGAACTTCCCTTTTCTAGTCCCGTCGTACATGTTGTACGTCACCACGTTATAAACGATTGGAATTTGATGTGACCGTGTGTAGGCAAGACAGCTTGAGCCGAATTCCATTGGAACTCCGTCTGGAAAACCATCAGAGCTTTTTCCGACGAGAATTCCGATCGTGTGTACGCGGCATCAGAGTGCACCAGATTGTACGGATGAGCCAAACACCCCCCGGTTCGATTCACAGCAGAACATGCAAACAGGCAAAAAATGTGTTCGAACGCCATTAAAGTCTATGGGACACGAACATGAAAAACCAAATGTGCTCATTTTAAAGGCTTACATGCAAGTTATTGCCATAAAAAGTGTATGGGGACCCGGAGGGGACATGGAGAAATACCGTATTTTCCGGCGTATAAGACGACCTTTTACACGTAAAAAAATTGGCCAAAAAGCAGGGGTCGTCTTATACGCCGGGTCAGCTCCTCGGATGCCGGCTGGGTGTTCGGTAATACTGTATGTAGCTTCGGCTACATACAGCATATACCGCTGAGCCAATCCTGGTGAGCGATGTATTCAAATGAATACAAAGCCTGCTCGGATTGGAGTAATGACCTCTGCCAATCCGAGCAGGCTTGGAGAGTCAGAGCGGCGCGGGCTGATGATGTTACAGCCTCTGCCAATCCAAGCAGGCTTTGTATTCATTAATAGAATACATCGCTCGCCGTGATTGGCTCCAGCAAATGCAGGAAGAAGGAAGAAATATGAAGCCTCGGAAGCCTCGAAAGCCGGGTCGTCTTATACGGTAAGTACAGATTTAAAAGCATTTTTGTCCTGTAAGATTAGGGGGTCGTCTTATATGCCGGTCGCCTTATACACCGGCAAATACGGTATATCAATGCAAAAAAAGTTTTAAAAACGGCTGTTTTTTAGGAGCACTGATTTTAATAATACTTAAAGTGAAACAATAAAAATGAAATATTCCTTTAACCACTTGCTTACTGGGCACTTAAACCCCCCTCAGTCCCAGACCAATTTTCAGCTTTCAGCGCTGATGCACTTTGAATGACAATTGCGCGGGCATACAACACTGTACCCAAATGAAATTTTTATCATTTTTTTCCCACAAATAGAGCTTTCTTTTGGTGGTATTTAGTTACAGCTCGGAGTTTTATTTTTTGCTAAACAAACAAAAAAAGATGCAAAAAAAAAAAAATCATGTTTTAATAGTTTGTTATAAAATTTTGCAAACGGTCATTTTTCTCCTTCATTGAAGTGCGCTGATTAGGCGGCACTGATAGGCTGCATTGGTGGGCACTGATGGGCTGCATTGGTGGGCACTGATGGGCTGCATTGGTGGGCACTGATAGGCTGCACTGGTGGGCACTGATAGGCATAGTTAAGGCGGCACTAATAGGCACAGATAAGGCGGCACCGATGGGCACAGATAAGGCGGCACTGATGGGCAAAGATGGGCACAGATAAGATGGCACGGATGGGTGGCACGGATAAGTGGCACGGATGGGTGGCACGGATGGGCACTGATAGGTACCACAGATAGATGGGACTGATGGGCACTGATAGGTGGCACTGATAGGTGGCTCTGATAGGTGGCACTGCTGGGCACTGATGGGCGGCACTGCTGGGCACTGATGGGCGGCACTGCTGGGCACTGATGGGCGGCACTGGGGTGCAGCACCTTTGAGGCAGATTTTGGGTGGCACTGTGGGTGGCACTGTGGGTGGCACTGTGGGCACTGCTGGGTGGCACTGTGGGCACTGCTGGGTGGCACTGTGGGCACTATGGGCACTGCTGGGTGGCACTGACAGGGGGGCACTTACTTTATTTCAGGATGGCACTGCGGGTGGCAGGTGGGCACTGGCAGGGGGCAGGTGTCCTTTTAAATTGCTGGCCGTGTTCGGGACTGATGTCCCGAACACGGCCGCCGGCGATCGGCTTTTTTTTTTTCTCCTCGCACTGTCAGCGCGAGGAGGAATACTAGCCGATTACCGGCTCCGTTTTATCACATGATCAGCTGTCATTGGCTGACAGCTGATCACGTGATAAGGGGTCGGGATCGACCCCTTACACGGATCGGTGATCAGGCGAGTCTCACGGACTCGCCGATCACAGAGCGCGCCGTGCGCGCCCCTCAGGGGGCGCGCAGGCCGCTCGTATCCGGGACGACGTCAATAGACGTAGTCCCGGAAATGTGGGTCCGCGCTATTGCCGTCATTTTGCAATAGCGCGGTACCCAAGTGGTTAAATATATTGTCTGGGGCATCTCCTTAGTTTGCCTGTAAAGTAGCGCATCTTTCCCATGTTCATAACAGTACCACAGCAAAATGGCATTTCTAAAGGAAAAAATTTAATTTAAAACTGCTTGCGGCTCATGGCAGGCCACAGGAAAAGGGGGGGATGAGAGAGCGGCCCCCTCCTGAACCATACCAGGCCACATGCTCTCAACATGGGGAGGGTGCTTTGTTGGTCCCCCCAAAGCACCTTGTCCTCATGTTGATGGGGACAAGGGCCTTATCCCCACCACCCTTGCCTGGTGGTTGTGGGGGTTTGCGGGCAAATGGCTTATCGGAATTTGGAAGACCCCTTTAACAAGAGGGCCCCAGATCACATTGTACCCCTACTCATTCACCAAAAAAGAAAATTTTTGACAATTTTTGACAATTCCTTTATTTACACAGTGCAGACGGACCAAAAAAAACAAAAAAGAAATGGAAAAACTCGACAGGAGCTTCGACGGGAGGCGCCCCTGCTACTGCAGCCTTTTTGCGCTGACAGCGCTTATATAGCCAAGGGCAAGGCCACCCGGTAACGTAACCAGGTGACCCGCCCCTTTCTGTTGTCATGTGGAATCACGTGATGTCAGAGGGGGTGGGGTCACCCTTTTACATCACCAGGTGTCCGAGCAAGGGTTATGGGGATGAGGCCCTTCTCCCCATCAACATGGGGACAAAGTGCTTTGGGGGACCCCAAAGAACCCTCCCCATGTTGAGGGCATGTGACCTGGTATGGCTTGGGAGGGGGGCACTCTCTCCTCCCCCCTTTTCCTGCAGCTTGCCAGGTTTCGTGCTCGGATAAAGGTCTGGTATGGATTTTGGGGGGGCCCACGCCATTTTTTTTATTTTGGCATGGGGTTCCCCTTAAAATCCATACCAGAACTGAAGGGCCTCTATGCATTTTAGGGGGCACTGCCATGGCATTTAAAAAAAAAAATTCAATGATTTTTTTGTATATTGCCGGGATCTGACAATTCATTAGAGCTGCAAGAAATGTAATTTTGCTGCTCCCATTCATTACATTATGTACGGGCGCTATGTAAGCAGCCTTACATAGTGTGGGGCGTGGACCCCCTGAGCCATGATTGGCCATGATTGGCCAAAGGCACCTGCCTTTGGCCAATCATGGCTCTCACAACAGAGCGCGCTGTGATTGGCCAAAGAATGCAGGTCAGGTGCATGCTTTGGCCAATTAGCATCTGTCAATACACTGCGATCTTGTAGGGCATTATGGGGCTATCCGTGGGCGCTCAAATTTCCCGCGAACGCCCCATAATGTTCGGAATTCGGGCTCATCCCTACCAGATTGTATGTAAGATTCGTATCTGCCTGTGTGTGGTCAGTCAGCTGGATTAAAGTGGAGTTTCCCTCTAGTGATGACCAGAGGTAGTGTGGGCTGTGAAAGTGTATCCCAGCCTGTTTTACTTGCTTGGAATAAACTCCCCCTCATTACCTTCTACCCCAGTCTAGGTCCACACTCTGGTTAGATAGCTGCCGCCACTGGCTTGCATTCATGAGAAGAGGGTGCACACAAATGGGAGGCTGTGTTAAACCTTTCTCATGCCCTCAGGAGTGAGGCATCTGGCCATTTATAGAGTATACAGTCGGAAGGCAAGTAATTCAAGTAAAAAATGCCATCCTATTTAAAACCAAGAACACCATTCAACTTCTAGCCAACATTGAGATCAGTGAAGGATGTCTGTTGGTTACTGCGGACATTGCATCTTTATATACTTGCTTCTCCCACCATTTGGGATTTGATGCAGTATAATATTACCTCTCTGAAAAATACATTGCCAAATATTCAAAAACAATTCATCGTGGAATTATTATCTTTTGCCATCAGCCATAATTATTTTTGGTTTAATGGTCAATATTACCTCCAAAAGAAAGGGGTAGCAATGGGGGCAAAATATGACCCCAGCTTGGCCAATTTATTTATGTCCAAATAGGAGGAGGATGTCGTCTATGCCCAGAAGAGACCGGAACTGGTCCTCTGGGTTCGCTACATAGACGTCATCCTCCTCCCTTGGAATGGTAGTTTAGATTCTCTCTATTCATATATGGCTCACCTTAATGCCAACCACAGAGGCATTGTATTAACATTTGAAGTCAGTTGAGAGAAAATTCACTTCTAATGACGCGTACACACGACTTTCCGGCAGAAAAGGTCAGACGGAATCCTTCTGTCGGATATTACAATCGTGTGTGGGCTTCATATGACTTTTTTCTTAAAAAATTCAGACAGACCTAGAAATAGAACATGTTTCAAATCTGTCCGACGGAATCAATTCCTATCGAGAAAACCGTTTCCCTGTATGCTGGTCCGACAGACTAAATACGACAGTAGGGTAGGTATTCACTACTGGCTATTGAAATTCCTTTTCTAGTCCCGTCTTACGTAATAATTTTCAAAACGAAAGGACTTCGGTCCGTTCGTGTGTGGACAAGTCCATTCGGTTGTAACTCCATCGTAACTCCTTCGAAAGTCCATCGTAAATCTGTCGGGAAGACTGTCAGACCTTTTCCGGTCGTGTGTACATGGCATTAGACTTGGAGATCAAAGTAGATGGCAGCAGACTCATTACTAGAAATTATTTCAAATCAGCCGACAGGAACTCCTTCCTGAGACAGCTGGTTGTGTTCTGTCCCGCGTAGCCAATTTTAAAGATTACGGCAGTAATTGTACCAATATTCAAGACTTTGAGGTACAAGCGATTACATTTAAAGACAAATTTTTAGAAAAGGGATATTCTCATCAAGCTCTCGATCATGAGAGTCAGAAAGTATGCACTTTAAGCAGGCGCAAACTGTTTTAATCGAATCCCCGTAACCATAACTCTTTTGACCCTAAATGTTTTTTTCACATCTTTCTCTATTCAACATCATCAAATAAAAACATCTTTAACAAACACTTGGATGTTTTGAAAAATGACAGTATTATAGGGCCATTGTTACCTGAACGAGCTGGTGTAATTAATAGAGGTGCTCAATCATTACAGATGAGAGTTGCCCCTAATATTATCAATCCCCCTTCCTAAGCCACTATTTTCTATAACTTTACAGGCTATTATCCATTAAATTTTTTTTATGTATGTCTTCATACAGTAATACACACGGAAAAAGAAAAACTCAATCCTTTACATCGAACGTCACTCATCGCTCCTATCTGATCAAACCGTATGTCACTTGTGTCACTAAGAATGTGGTTTATTTAATCACTTGTCCCTGTGGTAAACATCATGTGGGAAGAACTATTCAAAATTTTTCTACTAGAGTTAATGAACATATTTATAACATCAAAAGTGGGAAGAGTAATCATAGTGTTCCCAAACACTATGTCCAATTCCATAATAGGGATCCTAAAGGAACTCAATTTTTGGTGATAGACAAATAAATATACTCCACCATGGCGGGGTGGTTCAGCTAAGAGAGGGATTTCACAACTTGAAACTTATTGGATATATGAGCTCATGTCTTATTTTCCTTATGGTATGAATGTGGAGTATGACATCAATGCATTTATTAACAGGGCTTGTTGAGCCCACTCCACGCTCACTAGTAAATTTTTAGTGCATAATTTTTGCATTGTATTTTTGTCATTTTTTGATATTATTATACCATTTATATTTTATTCATTTTAATTAATTCACGTCCAATTATTTATTTTATATTTATCATAATAGATTAATCTGTGCCTAAATCACATGCTCCCACTAGATGTCGCTATAATGGTTGTGATGCCTAAACAACATTCACTTATTCGTACTATATTGTTTTGTCAACACAACTTTTGTCGAGTCAGGCTGATGCTGTGCTGATCGACCTCAATGAAATTTAAGATCTACATATAGATACTGTTTAGATCATGTATAATATGTCTGTGCTTATAATCAGATTAGGAAGATTCAGTTTATCGATTTTTAATATTGTTCCATGTTGTGTTATTCCTTCCTGTGACCAGAGGGGGCCCGTGAATGTTTTTGTTTCCGATTTTGATCATGAGCTCCCTTGTGTTTTTTCACAGTTTGACAATGAGGCTTGGAATGCAATGTCTAAGGCATTGTTGTTCCTTTCATTGTATCCCAATGGGGAGTGATGGTGAGGCGTGAAACGCACGCCGGCTCCATGTTGCTGTTTTACAGTGTGATAGTGAGGTTTGTAATGCAATGTTCAAGGCATTGTTTTTCCTCTCATTGCATTAAATGGAGAATGATGGTGAGACATGGAACTCATGCCGGTGCCATCTTGGAACATCATTCAGTTCCGTTTTCAGGAGTCCCCACTAGTCAATTTGTGTCCATTTGTTACTGGATATCTACATATACTGCATTGTCTGCACACGACCCTCACACCCCAGATGCTGTCCAATAGGATGAAACGCGTTGTTCTACACTCGTGAGCTGTTGCAGTCTCTTTTTTTATGCATCTTTGGATTTTATATGCATTAATCAAGCAGGCCTGTGTTATGCTCTGTACAGACAGTCGGACTTTCCGACTGAAAACGTGCGATCTTTTTGTCGGAAAATCCGATCGTGTATGGGCTCCATCTGACTTTTTCCGTCGGAATTTCTGACACACAAAGTTTGAGAGCAGGATCTAAAATTTTCCGACAACAAAATCAGTTTAAATTCCGATAGTGTGTAGACAATTCCGATGGACAAAGTGCCACGCATGCTCAGAATAAGTTATGAGATGAAAGCTATTGGCTACTGCCCTCTTTATAGTCCCGTCGTACATGTGCATTTACATACCGCATTTTGAACGATCGGATTTTCCGACAACTTTGTGCTACCGTGTGTATGCAAGACAAGTTTGAGCCAACATCCGTTGGAAAAAATCTGATGTATTTTGTTGTCAGAATGTCCAACCGTGTGTACAAGGCATAAGTATACACCTGTTTTTACAATAAAACGCTTTTATACAGTTTTACACTATGTGTGGCCATTGATTGCCTACATACATGTTCGGGAGTTTTGTTTTATTGATCAGAGCACGGTATTGACTATTCAATTATTGTTGCATTTGTGTTTTGTCATTTGTGTGCATATTAACAGTTCTCTATGTCACATAATTTTTATTAATAATTGTTTATTGCACTGTATCATTTTTTCAAACTACAGCGCTGCACTATTATTATTTTTTATTTGTTTACACGATTTGTCTAGTCAGTGTTAGCTGCTTTCCACTGTCTCAGAGCGCAGTTTTTTGTTTTTCTACAAGTAATTAAAGTAGAAAGTTGACGTTCTGCAGAGAGGTATTATAAAATAAGGACAGAGCAGACTTCCTCATTTTACCCCAGGGAAACCCCTAAAATAATTTTCATGTCTCAGAGAATCCCTGCAAGAATTACATTAATCAGGGGTCAGTGGGACATTGCCCCTTACAGTAGTGATCAGAACGAATGACACTCTTACAGACTAAAAATATCACTGTCATAACAAATGTCATGCTGCTGGCACTGCCAAGTAGCGATGGACTGAGAATTATGTAGGTGTAAATAGAACCTTCAGGGTCCCAGAGCAAGAAACCATGAAGGCCCCCTCCTCATGATGGGATCAATGGCAGTGGTGGTGGCAATGGTGGCAGTGGTGGTGCTAGGAATGGGATCAGTGGCAGTGCACTGGCATTGAAATGAGTGATAGTGCTTGTGAGGGGATGAGGATCAGTGGCAGCGCTGGGGGTTGCTGGGATCAGTGGCAGTGCTGGGTGGTGGTGGTTGAGGTGGTGGGGAAACAGGATCAGTGGCAATGCTGGTGGGGGGATGAGGATTGGTGACAGTGCTGGGGGAGTGAGCAGTGGCAGTGCTGGGGGATTGATGGGATCAGTGGCAGTGCTATGGGGGGGGGGGGGTGTGATCAGTGGTAGTGCTGTGGTTTTCGAAGTGATCAGTGGCAGTGCTGGGGAATTGATTGGGTCAGTGGCAGTGGTGGTAGTAATAGGATCAGTGGCAGTGGTGGGGGGATGGGATGAGTGGCAGTGGTGGTGGGGGGAATGGGATCAGTGGCAGTGGTGGGGTGGGAGTCAGTGACAGTGGTTGGGGGAGGATGGGATCAGTGGTGGTGGTGAGGGGGTGTGTGAGCTGTGGTAGTGCTGAGAGGGTTGATAGGATCAGTGGCAGTGGTGGTGGGGGTAACAGGATCAGTGGCAGTGCTGACAAGGGGATAAGGATCAGTGGCAGTGCTGAGGGGTGTGATCAGTGGCAGAGCTTGGGGGGTTGATGGTATCAGTGGCAGTTCTGGGGGTAATGGGATCAGCGGCAGTGCTGAGTGCTGGGGGGTGATGAGGTCAGTGGCAGTGGTGGTGGTGGTTGTCATGGGGGTTTGGTAGGGGGGTAATGGGATGAGTGGCAGTGCTGGGGAGGTGAAACGCGTGGCAGTGGTGCTAGGGGGGTATGGGATCAGTGGCAGTGTTGTTGGGGGATACGAACAGTGGCAGTGCTGGCGAGGGGATGGGATCAGTGGCAGTGCTGGGGGGTTGATGGGATTAGTGGCAGTGCCACTACCAAAATAGCAGTGGAGTCTGTTGAGGGAGGGAAATCGACAATAGAATCCATGGAAATGTAACAGCAAGGTTAATCTGGGATAGGCATAAGAAGGAGTAATCCATCCAGGTAGGACGTTGTCAACCTGGATAGCACATACACAGCACATGCTTGCGCATAATTCTTGACATCCTTATGATCAGATAACCACCAATAATAGTGCTAAAGGAAATCATAAGTACATTGTTCAACAGAATGTCCTGAAAGTGAAGAATTGAGGTGAAGATTAAGTGCTACAAACATCTTCCCTGGGATAATGTGGGAGTGCTGGAGATAAGTAGTCGCCAAAAACCTGTTTGGAGTAATAATATGCTTAAAGTTCAGGTGAGTCTCTGGGTTGACAACATCAAAGGACCTGGTGCAACATCACGTGTTACTTAAAAGTAATGTCAAAATGAAACATTACAAAGAGGAGTGCCCATCAAGCTTGTTCGGGATTCAAAGACCAAGCTGGTTGCAGATATTTAAGGTTTTTGTGATATGTATATAATGATGCAATATGGTTAACACTCCAATAAATATCACCATTTTTGTAGAGCAAGTTTGATAACCAGAAACTCTTAGCCTCTATTGGTGTAGTTTCTCTCAACATCCAAAAACCTTTAGAAAAAAACCTGCAGGGTCAGTGCCTACTCCTACCCCAACAGACAAAGCATAAATCTCCAAAGAAAAGAGTTTAGTGAATGGAAGCGTTAACCCTTTTTCAGGTAAGGGACATCAAAGGGGCCACAAAGGTAGAATAGACACAAATAAATTGGTTATAGTAATTGGTAAATCACAAAAATACATTGAATCACCTTTAGTCCTGAAGGTAGGGATCAGTCAGATAAAGAAGGTTCAATCCATGAGGTTATCTGTGACAATGACACATTTCTGGTGGCACTGACGTCATTTCTGGCTCCATGGAACGCACTTCCTGGTCTGTGGAACGCACGCTATGAGCCGCATTCCAATACATCCACAACCCCATTTTACATGCCTATTTTAACCTGAAATTTTGTAAGTACCCATTCTCTTGTGGAATAAATTTTTTTAAATGGTACTTTCACTATCAGTTGCATTTTCTTATCTTTTTGGGGTACCTGGTGCTGAGAACCTTCATTAAGAATGCTCTTGATCTGATGTGTATATCACCACTCCTGAACATCTATGGATACCATTGCTAAGCCTGAAGCAACGTGATCTGGTGAGTGGGGACACATAAGCGGGTGTTGATTTGCACCTGAAAAGCTTTGGAGCATTTGTGATTTTCTGCACCTAAAAAGTTTTGCAGCATCTGTGGTTCCGCTTCACCATAGATTTAAATACATTTGGTTATTTAATTTGGACTTTGTTTGCATATCATAATTTTCACCCAGTTATATTTACTTATTTGCATGTATTTGCTTACTTGTGAGCACCATATTTACAAATTTCTTTACATATTATAACACAAGTATACAAGAGGTCACGGAAAACCCAAAAATGTGTCAAAAATGTCCAATGTGTCCACCATAATGTCGCAGTCACAATAAAAATCGCTGATCACCTCCATTACTAGTAAAAAAAAAATATTAATAAAAATGCCATAAAACTATCCCCTATTTTGTAAACACTATAACTTTTGTGCCAACCAATCAATAATCGCTTATTGTGATTTTTTTACCAAAAAAATGTAGAAGAATACGTATCGGCCTAAACCGAGGGAAAAAAAATTTTTAAATATATTTTTTGGGTATATTTATTGTAGCCAAAAGAAAAAAATAATGCGTTTTTTTCAAAATTGACGCTCTTTTTTTGTTTATAGCACAAAAAATAAAAACCACAGAGGTGATTAAATACCACCAAAAGAAAGCTCTATTTGAGGGAAAAAAAGGACGTCAATTTTGTTTGGAAGCCATGTCGCACGACCGTGCAATTGTCAGTTAAAGCGACGCAGTGCCGAATCGCAAAAAGTGCTCTGGTCTTAAACCAGCAAAATGGTCCGGGGCTTAAGTGGATAGAGTAACCAGGAAGTGACAGTGCATCTTCATCTTAGCCTGGTGGGATGCAGATGCAGCCGCGTTTATTGGGTGCTTTATGCATATATTTCTTCTGATGCTGTGTCCAGCATATTAACAAGTGAGTGCATCTGTTATCAGGCAAAGTTTAAGCATTTGTCAATAGACTGAGCTGTGTTTTTTTTTTCCTTAGAGAACAGGAGTATTGGTCTTTGAGCCTCTTTCACACTAGCATTTCTGTTCTATTTTAGTCATATCAGAACAGAAATATCCATTCTGTTCTTTCCTATCTTGTGATGGAGGAAAATGCAGGACCAGGTAAACGTTATGCGCAGCCAGAGGTAAACAGACGTGCCTCCATCTATATCTACCTATCCCTGGTCAGGTCCACAAAATGGACCTGGATGCAAACTTGTGCAGCCTTATGAACCTGAACGGACCCTGATGTAAATGAACACACATCAGCTTACGTCCATAGTGATGATCTACCACCTACAGAGAAACATTTCAGTCTGTCTAACATAGTAACCTAGCATAGTAACTACTGCTCTAATGGCCATATGGTACTGAACAGTGTTTCACCTTATTTTCTGTACAGAAACTGGAAATGATTAACCACTTCAGCCCTGGACCATTTGGCTGGCCAAAGATCAGAGCACTTTTTGCGATTCGGCACTGCGTCGCTTTAACTGACAATTGGCAGCGACGTGGCTCCCAAACAAAATTGACGTTCTTTTTTCCCCACAAATAGAGCTTTCTTTTGGTGGTATTTGATCATCTCTGCGTGTTTTATTTTTTGTGCTATAAACAAAAAAACGAAAATTTTGAGAAAAAAAGCAATACTTTTTACTATAATAAATATCCCCCATAAAAACATGTTTTCCTCAGTTTAGGCCGATACGTATTGTTCTACATATTTTTGGTAAAAAAAAAATCGCAATAAGCGAATATTGATTGTGTAAAAGTTATAGCATCTACAAAATAGGGGATAGTTTTATGGCATTTTTATTAATATTTTTTTTTTGCCGGCGATCAGTGATTTTCATCATGACTGCAACATTATGGCGGACACATTGGACACTTTTGGCGCTATTTTGAGGCCATTCACATTTATACAGTGATCAGTGCTATAAAAATGATATAAACATGCATTGATTACTGTGTAAATGTGACTGGCAGTGAAGGGGGCTAACTGTAGGGGGAATGGGCTACATGTGTCATGACACTGATCACTGCTCCTGATCACAGGGAGCTGTGATCAGTGTCCTGTCACTAGGAAGAATGGGGAAATGCTTGTTTACATCAGCATTTCCCCATTCTTCCTCTCCGTGAGACGATTGGGGGTATCCCCGCAGACATCGAGTCCTCGATCACACTCACAGAGCTTGCAGCGGGCGCGCACGCACCCACAATGCTGTATCTTAAAAGCGACGTACAGGTATGTTAATATGCCTGTCCGTGCCATTCTGTCAACGTATATCGGCGGCAAGGGGTTAAAGAAGAGATAAGCCATAGTTAAAAACACAGAGGTCAAGAAATAGATGAGAGGACCCCAGAGTGGCCATAATTGCCCTGTGGTAGTCTTCTTCAACTGAAGTATATCCCAAATATTTTACTGCAACATCACATTGCCTGTTCACATGTCTGTCTGCTGTTTGCAAGTATGTAGGACATGCCCACGTATATATAAACACTCATAACAAAGACTAAAGCTGCCAGAGAAGAACATATGCCCACATAGATGAACATTTCATTCAAGCTACTGACTCTTTGTTCTTTCCGTTCTGAGTTTCATTACAGTTCTCAAATCCTGCAAGGTTTCTTTCATGATTTACAATCTGCACAAAATTCTGATCTCTCCTGTCAATCCCACACAGATCATATAACATAATTTGAAATGTTAGCAATTGTACTCGGTGAAACCTTGAATCATTCTCCTTAGCAACCTCCGTAATTCTCTTCCATATTCACTACTGTAAAACACATGCACAACATCATTATTACAACTATATCTATCAAACGTTTCCTCTCAGATTTCATTATCAAGTCTACAAATGTTAAATCTGGTATATAATATAAATCTGAATCACTGTTTTTTACACGGTAAGTTCATGCAAAACTGGCTATTATTGCGCAGTTTTGAGTAAGATCAAGTATGATCAGTTGCCAATTTGGCAATAGGAAAAACCCTTGGTGCGGGCTCAAATATGACTTTGTATATTACTTACATTTCTGTAGCAATGTTTCTGAAGATGCAAGAGGCATGCTTGGTGTACCAGTCTATATTATAATATAACCTGGTCCAGATTTACAATTAGGCAGAGTAGGCTTGTATCTAGACTTTTTATTTATTGTATAGTTATTGCTCCCCTTTTTTTCCCGTTATCACTAGAAATGCAGTCATCTCATATTTGCAAATTTACACTGTGACAATATCCTAAGCTAGTTAGGGATAAGCAAAACAAAATGTTCCTTCTAGCAGAGGTGATCCTGGCAGAATAGGGTTCTTTTGGGCACTAAAGGTTGCATGCTTCCAGGACGCAGTAATGGAAATCCAGCCCTTAGCATAACATATATTGCCCTGCTGTAGTGTCTCCTAGTTCACTATAGGTATGATGACGAGCCCTAAGAGGAAGGACACTGATGCAGAGGCTACATTAAATGTGCTAGAAACCTGATATGATTGCCATCTGGTCCATCAAGTTGAAGTCAGATCGGGAGCCAATGACTTGAAAACTCTGCAGTCTTTGCAGAAACTCCCCAACCAACTAATCTGAAGGAAAGGCAGTTAGCTGAAATAGATTACTCCATATGCTTTTTTTTCCATTGGAAAAAAGCCTGCCCCTAATGAGACTTGCTCAGTGACACATATGTACAACCAAATATAGTTGTACTTTCTCCTAAGAACACCAATTGGGAATCCAACCTTCCAATTGTGGTCTATGGGCAGCCTAATGCCGCGTACACACGAGTGGAATGTCCGACAGAAAAAGTCAGACGGAAGCTTTTCATCATATATTCCGATCGTGTGTATGCCCCATCTGACTTTTAAAAATTCTGACAGACCTAGAAATAGAAGATGTTCTAAATATTTCCGACGGAACCAATTCCTATCGGGAAAACCGCTTGTCTGTATGCTATTCCGACGGACCAAAAACGATGCATTCTCTGAAGCAAGTACGAGATGGAAGCTATTGGCTACTGGCTATTGAACTTCCTTTTTCTTGTCCCATCGTACGTATTGTACGTCACTGCATTCTTGATGATCAGAGTTTTCAGTTAGCATACAACTTTGCCCACATAGGGGCTAAACATTACCCATGCAGGGGTAGATCCTCTGAAGTGGCAACAGACCACAACAGAGCATATCATACATCATATACAAACTACCTGTGATGCAGCAACAGGCTGCAACAGGTCAGACCATAGAACATAACAATCTTACTTATCTATACCCCAATGTGGGGGAGGTTTGGTTCAGGAAGATTTGTGCTCAAAACTATAATGGCAGGATAACGTGACATGAGAGTAGTTGGATCAATATACTAACATTCTAAAGCATGCTGCTACTCTAGGGGTTGGTTATTGTATCTGTCGCCGTGGTATTGTCATCCAACCAACAGGTCCATACCTTTTAAAATTTTTGTGGGCAACCCCTGCCTGAGTAGGTGGCTTTATAAAGGGGTAAACTGGCATTCACTAGATTTTTCCAGAATCTGACAGAGGGAGGAGACGCTTGTTTCCAGTTCATTGTGATGGCCTTACGTGCATAATACAATAGCAGGGATATGAGTGTTTTTCTGGCTCTGAGCACTGACATTTGTTCCACCAGTCCCAGTAGACAATGTTTAGGGTCATAAGGGACTCTAGTCATAGTGACCTTGGTGATTACCTGGAGTACCTCTTTCCAGTAATTTGCAATTGAAAATGTGAAAGAAGTCCCCCGGCTGGTATGAGCAGCGCCAACACGCCGGAGAATGCGCCGGCGACATCTGGTGCAGCCTGTGGGGCCTGTAGTGAGCTCTGTGTACAATTTTGTATTGGACCAGTTTGTCCCTGGCTGAGACCAGAGGGGAGAACGGATAATCCCAAATCTCCCTCCAGTCATCTTCATCCAATTCCGGTATGTCTCCCACCCATCTCCTGCGGAGGGAGGACAGCTTGGGGATGGCAGCAGCCAGCAGGGACCCATATATCTGAGACGTGGGTTTCTCCAGGTTTTTCACCCGAAGGGTGGTTTCCATCTCCGAGTATTCCAGTGTAATTGGTTGGCCTAAGAACTGACACCTGTAGGCATGAGCGACCTGAATATACCTGAAATGGTACATTAAATTTGGTACATAATTCATGGAAGGGAGTGAGCTCTCTGTTGGTGATAATATGCTCAAGGGTCAAAATGTTGTATTTGGCTCAGGCCTGTCAATCCGGCATAGTATTGAACTCTGCTAGGTTAGGATTCAGCCACAGGGGGGGTGTGAGGAGACCAGGAGTTTGGCTGGGGTGCCCTCAGCGCCTCATCTATCCTCCACACCCGTATAGTGGCGCTCATAGAAGGGGTGAGGCAGTGAGGTGTTTTTGGCCCCCTGAATAACAACCCCTTCCAGGCCTCCAGAGACCCCACCACAGCTGCCTCCAGCACCGTTGCAGAGTTGGTCAGGTCTGGCTGCAGCCACCAATGGGCGGTTACAAGCTGAGTGGCCAAGAAATACTTGTGGCAGTCAGGGAGAGCTAAACCCCCCACTATTCACCGGCCTGGTCAGAGTAGTGTATTTGAATCTAGGTGGCTTAGACCCCCAAATAAAGGAGAGAAAGAGCTGTCTAAGAGAGTCGAAGAAGGTTTTAGTTAGCCATTGTGGGGAATTCCTAAAAATGTACATGAATTTGGGGAGGACATTCATCTTAAAGGGGTTGTAAAGGTAAATGTTTTTTCACCTTAATGCATTCTATCTGACAATGTCGGCGCCCCGAGCCACCCCGTTTTACTTACCTCACCCCTCGAAAATCCCACGCTTGCCCCCACCATTCTTCTTCACCACTCAGCCTGGCTGCTGATTGGCTGGAGTGGATGGATGGAAAGCAGCGCAGCCATTTGCTCGCGCTGCTGTCAATCACATCCACTGACGCGGAGCGCCGGGGGCGGGACCGTGTGATACAGCGAGTGGCTATAACCGCAGAGAGTCACCAGTGTCGAGTACACCCCGCAGAGAGTCACCAGTGTCATTTAAAAAAAGCAGCAAATCATCCGCGTAAAGAGCCACTCTCTCTTCCAGCCAGCCCACCCTAAGAACCGGACCCCGGCCGAGCTCCTGAGGACCTCAGCAATAGGTTCCATGGCCACGGCAAACAAGGAGAGAGGGCATCCCTGTCTGGTGCCCCTCTGCAGGGGGAATGGAGGATACAGAGAGCCATTCAGTTTAATACATGCCAGGGGACTGGTGTACAGTGTGCGCATCCAGGCAATAAATTTCAGTGGGAAACCCATTCTTCTAAGCACCTCCCACAGATACACCCACTCCACTGTGTCAAATGCCTTCTCCATATCGAGGGTGGCAATGGTCCTAGTGCCCTGATTAGTATGGGGGGTATGGATATTAGAAAACAGTCTGTGTATATTAATGTCTGTCGACCTACCTGGCATAAAGCCTGTTTGATCAGAGTCAATCAGAGATTTTATTACTCTATTAAGTCTAGTGGCCAGCAGGGGCGGACTGACCATTTGGTCACTCGGGCACTGCCCCGAGGGCCCCGGGCCACTAGGGGGCCCCATCAGGGTTGCAAGCCTCAGTAAAACTGTGTGATTGTATACTGTGTGTGTGTGTGTGTGTGTGTGTGTGTGTGTGTATACTGTGTGGCCCCATAATCTCTGATTGCCTGGGGGCCCCATAATCTCCTATTGCCCAGGAGCCCCATGAGTTGTCAGTCCGCCCCTGCTGGCCAGTAACTTGGTTAGTATTTTTAGGTCACAGTTTAGGAGTGCTATTGGCCTATAGGAGGCGCACAACTTAGGGTCTTTATTAGGCTTTGGTATAAGAACAATATGTGCTTTCCTCATAGAGGATGGTAAGGAGCCCTGTTGGAGACAGGTTTGGAACATCTGAACATCTGAGCTAGTTTGGGGGCAAGCAGTTCCGTGTGGGCTCTATAATACTTCATGGGGAGTCCATCCAGCCCCGGGGTCTTACCTGCTGGGAAAGACCTGATGACTTTGTCTGGGGTGATTTCTGAGACAAGGAGTTGTCTCTCCGCATCGGAGAGCCATCCCAGGGCTCGCTTGTCCAACATGGAGATCATAGGTGTAGGGTCAAAGCAGTCAGGGAGTGAGGAAACATATAGAGAGGTGTAAAACTTGGTGAATGCAGACAGAATATCTTCCTGGGAGGTGACTAATACTCCCTCTGCCGTGAGTATTTCTGGTATAACCGCTAAGGGCCTATCCTGCTGTGCTAGCATCGCTAGAAGTTTGCTGTTCTTGGCTCCATGCTCAAAATATTCCTGTCTGCAAGCCTGGTGGTGTCTGAAACATGGAGATGCAGTTCTCGCCTAAGTTCTGAGAGATGCTCGAAGTTGGGGACCGCTGCAGAGGCCAAATATTAAATTAGAGCCTCCTCAACTTTTTACTGTAGGTCAGAAACCTTGTCCCCAAGTTCCGCCCTCACCGCCACCACAGCCGAGATATATTGACCCCTGCTGTGAGCTTTGGAAGAATACCATGCCACCCCCAGGGAGGCTGACCCCGCATTGTGCACCCAGTAGTCCTGCAAGGAGGGAGAAACCCTGTCATGGACCACCTCGGTTGTAACTTCCAGAGGGCTTTGTTCAGTGACCTGGTGGTCCTAATGGTCAATTTAAGGGAGTGATGGTCAGATAGGCCAGAGGGCAGGTAACTGATCTCCTGGATGTTGGCCAGGAGGGCACCATTGACAAAAGCCAAATCGATTTGGGAGGATGTTTTGAATGTGGATGAAAAGCAGGAGTATGTTCTATCCTGGGGGTGAAGCACCACCATGCCTCTTGGAACTCTGTGGCCTGAGCCCACGTACCAAGATCAGGATTGAAGGTAGACTGCGGGGAAGGTCTATCCAGGTCCTGGGACAGTGTGGCATTGAAATCTCCCATGAACAGAGCACACGCTGGGTAGTGCGGAGCTAGCCTTTCGTATAATGTATACAGAATGTGTATCTGGCTCGGAGGAGGCAGAGAAACATTCACAATAATATATTTCTTGTTATAAATACTCAACACCACCATAACTTATTTCCCCTGGGGATCCAAATGGACATCATGAATTAAACATGAAACTCATTTACTGATTAGTATAGATACCCCTTGTGAATACAAGGAGTAGGTCACATGAAACGCCCTCTGCACCCAGGGTTTTTTCAGAGTCAGAACCTTACTACCAGAGCCAGAACCTTACTAAGTGCGTCTCCTGCAGCAACACCATGTGGGGGTTATGCAGTTTTAAGTATTGGAATAATAGTGATCTTTTGTATTTGGAGTTAAGCCCTCCAACGTTCCATGACAGAATGGTTAACAACTCAGCATCCGAGGGGGTCATCATGGGACACCAGGGGGAAACAGGAGCAGGATGAGCCTATCTAACCAGTAGATGTAAATAAACTTAAATTTGGCACATATAGTCAGCAACATTTGAGTAGCACAGTACATATTCATGTCTTTAGAGCATAGAAACCCCTGCCCCCAGAACATATAACACCCTACCCTAACATCAGGAACACCAAGTTCAGAGACCAAAAAAATAGGCCAGAGAACAATATAAACTGATGTAGGGTTTAGTCTCATAACTGGAAAAAAAACAGAGTCTTTGGGCCACTGGGACCTCTAAGAGTTGGGCCACAGGGCCAGAGGTGGATTACAAACCCTTTCCGAGGAAGTTCGTCTTGACCCAGGGAGCGGAATCCAAAGTGGGGGGGGTGCAGTTACATAGTTACTAAGGTTGAATAAAGACACCAGTCCATCCAGAGTGACTGTCTACAATTGTCCCTATCCCTGTACATTGCACACTCACACTACCCTCAAGGAGCCCACGATCCAAGGTTCCCATTCATATACCAGGGCCAATTTTGGACAGAAGCCAATTAACCTACCTGCATGTCTTTGGAGTGTGGGAGGAAATTGGAGTACCCGGAGGAACCCCATGCAGGCAAAGGGAGAACATGCAAACTCCATGCAGGTAGTGTGGTGGTTGGGATTCAAACCAGCGACCCTATTTACTGCTAGGTGAGAGTGCTAACCACTACACCACTGTGCCACCCAGTAGCTGGTAGAAGAAGGACTGAGGACAGAAAGTGATTGTGATTAATGCTGGGAGTTACCAGGAGACAGTTCTTTTGAACTGCTGGCTGTAGTCAATCAATTTGTCTTCGGCTGAGTATGATTAGCGGGTATCCAGCCAAGCCGCCGCAGCCTCTGGGGTGTCAAAAAAATGAGTGCTCTCGCCATCGGTGATCCGTAGCCTGCTGGGATACAAAAGGCCAAATCGAATGCCCTTTACTCGAAGTCTACGTCTCACATTGGTAAAGGATTTGCAGCGTTGCTGTACTTCCTGGGAGAAGTCCGGGGAAAAAAACAGTCTGGTATTCTCATACTTAATTTCAGGCATGGCGTGTGCCGCCTCCAAGATGTGATCCTGATAGTTTAACAGCCACAGCAAGAAAGGGCGCGGAGGGGCTCCAGGCCTTGGAGGGAGCGACGGGACCCCGTGGGCCCTCTTTACTACGAAAATGTGTGGCACGTTGTGGTGGATAGTAACTGTTCAGTAAACTCAGCGGGCCTGGGGCCCTCAGCTCTCTCAGGCAGGCCAAGTATGGGGATATTGTTCTGCCTGAGGCAGTTCTCGGTATCTATAGCACGTTCCTGAAGCATCTTCACTTGGAGCTGCAGGGCCGTTACCTCCATGGAGAATGACCGGACCGTATCCTCCACCGTGAAGACCCTGTCCTCCACTTCAGCGATACGGGACCGAAATTTGTCCATATCTTGGTGAATGAGACTGACATCCACCACCATCAAGAAGTCAATCTTTGCTGTCAGGGTTTCTTTACAGGATGTAATGGCCTCCAGGATCTTCGCTCCCGTGAGAGCCACCATCTCCCCCGACAACGCGACCGCCTGCGGACCAATCGCCATCCTAGTTGTGGATCCTTTTGCAGATGAGGCAGCCCCCGGGGGGGGGGGGGCACGAGGAGTTTTAGGGCCCAGCCACGGGTCCTAAAACAATAATGATGCACTAGTACAGAAGCAAAGTCTTCTTAATGGGGGATAGCAGGCAGGCTCCAGGGGTTCTGAAAGCAGGAGGACAGGTGCAGCGGTGATGGGCTTCCTATGTTGGATCAGGGCCCTCAGCAGGGGACAACTCCCACAAGGGCGGAGGCACAGGGAAGGCAGAGTAATGTTGCTAAGGCACTGATAGTGGCACAGATAAGACAGTGTGGTGGCACTGGGGCACAGTACCTTATTGCGGAGGATGCGCCTGGCACAGTAGGCCGCAAGATGGTGGTGGGCCACGGGCACCCAGAATCAGCCTCTGTGGATCCTCCGGTGTCTGTTCTGGCCTCCGCACTGTCCAGCTATCCGCCAGGGGCAGCCGACTTGGATGTGGGAAGATTCAGCGTCTCTCTCCAGGATGTAGGAGGCTCAGTAGGCCTCAAGATGGCGGCCGTTCTCTGAAGTGTGGAGCTGGCCGCAGCACTGTGGAATCCTGCTCAGCCGGCCAAATACCGCAATTTTAGCTGGGGCTAGTGCAGGGGATGTCCAGGAGTTTGTGGAGAGTGTTTGGAGGCTCTCCAGGCGGTGGAATTAGCAGGATGGCTACGGATTATGCCAGGATTCTCTGAGCTACTCTGGGACATGTCCTGTCTCTTCTACATCTGGACACGCCCCCCCCCCCCCCCCATGATTGGACTTTGGTGTGATCGTGTGTACGCAAGACAGTTTCAGCGGAATTCCGTCCGAACGACTTCGGAAAAACCTTCAGAGTTTATTCCGACAGGAAAACCGGTCGTGTGTACAGGGCATAAAAGACACCAGCCCCTAGTGCACAGTTTTTAACGTTCTCTTTCCCATTATTATTTAACGTAATAACTTTTAAGGACCAGTGTAGCTGTTTAATACTTATTTTTCAGTAAACCTACTTTAGGATCAAGGAACGCAATAACAAAGGAAAAACAATAAGACTTTTTTTTCCTTCTTCCTAAAAGAAATGTTGCTTAATTTTCTACAAAATATAAGACAAGAGCAAAGCTTATATTCTAAATGGAGTAAAAGCTTCACCTGGAACCCATAGTTAGATAGGTCTGGAAGTGGTTGTATCCTCAGCAAGTCCTGTTGCTAAACACACACAAAACTGTAAAAATATTTTCTGAAGCATATGTGTTTATGGTAGGTGATGTTAAGACAGAGGTAATATAGGGATCACCCCTGTAAACCCCTTATTGAGCTTTAAAAGCCTTGATAGCTTCTAAACATTATTAAAGATCACTGATTGTCTTACCCATTATCATTGCCAAGGAGAGTCTTTAAAGCAATCAGCAACAGGAGCTTACGTCAGTGAAACAAAAAGAAAAAAAAATACATATAAAACCACATAGTACATTTAAAATCTGTGTTAAAATGTAAAACATTACAGCAGATCCATAAAATGTAAGCTATTCGTTTGGTTTCACATTCTTCACACTACAAGAATTCTCACCTGTAATTAGTGTGAAAGTTAATAATGAAATATAGCAGCATTAGTATTGCTACCTACTTCACAGAGACCAAGAAACACTTGCAGTTGTATATCAACTATATTATCTTATTATCCATCTGTTTTATCTGTATTATATGAATAGTAGTTTATACTATTCAATAGTTGATATTTAGGAAGCCTATGAAATATGTATTTTACAATGCGAGGCTGGGTTCACATATGAGCACACAGCGTCTCACAGCAGGAGTCCGGTGTGTCCTTGTTTTAGGTCTGCTTTCCGTCTGAATTTTTGGCTGAATTTGGACCTGAAAATTGGACCTGAAATGGACCAAAAGATGCACAGGGCTCCTGTGCAAATCGCACCGGAGCCGCTGCAAAGATATGTGAACCAGCTCCATAGAGAGCCGGTCACAATCTCCTGCTGTGCGATATGGATGTGAACATCCAATTCGCACTAGTGTGAACCCAGCCTTAATGCTTTAAATCTGACTAGTTATGTTCTTATTTTTATCCCAATGGAAAATAGTAGTATTTCAACAATGGATTTAGCAGTTTGTCTGTGGATTTACCTAAAAGACACTAGAGGAAAACCCTTAGCCTAAAATAGCTCTTCTAGGTTTGGCGACTTTCTATTCATTTTTGTAGAGTGTCAGTTTCCTAAAAGATGATTTACAGCCCTATGTTTACTTTTCCTGTATTAACATCCAGATATCATACTTTGTATTACAGGAAGAGCTAAAATAATTAAAGCTGGACTCCAGGATAAGAAAATATTACCTCAACACAATGTGTTTTTATTACTTGGATGTTGATGTGTTCTATATATTTCCTTCAGTTTATTTCTGTAATAGAGACTGGACACTTGTATTTTCTCTGCTCCTGTAGTTTTCTGCAGGCAGCCTATAGTGGGAGGACTTACTGGTTCCCTTGTACAGGTCTGCTATCTGCAGGATAACAGTGTCACTGCTAACTTTACCAGGCAAAAGCTAAGTTTTTTGGTTTACAAAAAGTGAATTTATACCCTTTAGGGTGACTGAGAAGTGAATTCATGTTAACGTTTTAATGCCTGGAATTCAGCTTTAATGTCCATTTATAAATTCCCATTGTACATGTTGTTTTATAATTGTTATTAAACATAGATTTATTCATTATTCCATGATATTTTAACCAGTTGCCGACCGCCGCACGACGATGTACGTCGATAGCATGGCACGGGCAGGCATATTGGCGTACATGTACGTCCCTTGCCTCCCGCGGGTCGGGGGCCCGATCGGGCCCCCGCCCGGTGCCTGCGGCGGTCGGTATTCGTGCGGGAGCGATCCCGGACGAGGGGACGGCCATTCGTTCATGGCCACCCCCTCGCGATCGCTCCCGACGAATAGGAATCCCCCGTGACATCACTTCCTCTCCTGTAATGTAAACACAGGAGAGGAAGTGATGTATTCTCTCCTCCGTGTCGGTATTTTTCGTTCCGACACGGAGGAGAGCGGATCGGTGAGTTGCACCAACACTCTACACACACAGTAGAACATGCCAGGCACACTCACACCCCCCCTTTACCCCCCGATCACCCCCCCAATTACCCCTGCCCCCCAGTCACAGTGATACCAATGTCATTTTTTTTTTTTTTTTTTTGCATTGGTGTCATTTGTGACTGTAATAACTGTTAGGGCAGTTAGAGTTAGCCCCCTTTAGTTCTAATGTACCCCCCTAACCCCCCCAATAAAGGTTTAACCCCGTGATCACCCCCCGTCGCCAGTGTCACTAAGGCTGGGTTCACATTGCAGCGGTTTATGAGAACGAATGTGATTCGCACCGCACTGCAGTGCAAATCACATCCGATCTCTGTGCGATTCGAGTTCAGCCATTCGCCGCACCCGCCGCACCCGCCACACCCGCCGCACCCACCGCAAATTCGCACGGGACCCTTTTTTTGGCTCGCAGCAGAATCGGATCGCATGGGTGTTCACACCATGCGATCCGAGTTTGCAGATCGCACTGCGATATGCGAACTGATCTGGGGGTGTCAGTAACATTTCACTGACACTCCCAGCAGTTCGCATAGGGCAGTGTGAACTGCCGCCGGGAGGCATGCGATGCGGGAACCCGCCGCGGATTTGCGGCGTTTCCGCATCGCTCCAGTGTGAACCCAGCCTAATAAGCGATCATTTTTCTGATCGCCGTATTAGTGTCACAGGTGACGCTAGTTAGGCAGGTAGGTATTTAGGTTCGCCGCAGCTTTTTATAGCGCCGGGGACCCCCATATACTACCGCATAAAGCCCCCTGATTGCCCCCTAGTTAACCCTTTCACCAGTGATCACCATATAACTGTTACAGGTGACGCTGGTTGGTTAGTTATTTTTTATAGTTTCAGGGCACCCGCCATTTATTACCTAATAAAGGTTTAACCCCCTGATCACCCGGCGGGTGTCATTTGTGACTAATAACTGTTAGGGCAGTTAGGGTTAGCCCCCTTTAGTTCTAAGGTACCCCCCTAACCCCCCCAATAAAGGTTTAACCCCGTGATCACCCCCCGTCGCCAGTGTCACTAAGGCTGGGTTCACATTGCAGCGGTTTATGAGAACGGATGTGATTCGCACCGCACTGCAGTGCAAATCACATCCGATCTCTGTGCGATTCGAGTTCAGCCATTCGCCGCACCCGCCACACCCGCCGCACCCGCCGCAAATTCGCACGGGACCCTTTTTTTGGCCCGCAGCAGAATCGGATCGCATGGGTGTTCACACCATGCGATCCGAGTTTGCAGATCGCACTGCGATATGCGAACTGATCTGGGGGTGTCAGTAACATTTCACTGACACTCCCAGCAGTTCGCATAGGGCAGTGTGAACTGCCGCCGGGAGGCATGCGATGCGGGAACCCGCCGCGCATTCGTGGCGTTCCCGCATCGCTCCAGTGTGAACCCAGCCTAATAAGCGATCGTTTTTCTGATCGCTGTATTAGTGTCACAGGTGACGCTAGT
The DNA here is from genome assembly GCF_037356315.1 of Lithobates pipiens. Taxonomy (NCBI): domain Eukaryota; kingdom Metazoa; phylum Chordata; class Amphibia; order Anura; family Ranidae; genus Lithobates; species Lithobates pipiens. The sequence continues at coordinate 118,988,536 of NW_027507785.1, forward strand.
TAGGCAGGTAGGTATTTAGGTTCGCCGCAGCTTTTTATAGCGCCAGGGACCCCCATATACTACCGCATAAAGCCCCCTGATTGCCCCCTAGTTAACCCTTTCACCAGTGATCACCATATAACTGTTACAGGTGACGCTGGTTGGTTAGTTATTTTTTTATAGTTTCAGGGCACCCGCCATTTATTACCTAGTCTCACTAGTGTACCCCTAAATTTAGGGGTGTCTACTTTCCAAAATGGGGTCATTTGGGGGGGGTTTGTGCCATCTTGGCATTTTATGGCCTTCAAAACTGTAACGCCCTTAGAAAGCCTGAAGGCGGTGCTTGGTTTTCGGGGCCCCGTACGCGGCTAGGCTCCCAAAAAGTCCCACATATGTGGTATCCCCGTACTCAGGAGAAGCAGCAGAATTTATTTTGGGGTGTCATTTCACATATGCCCATGGCATGCGTGAGCAATATATCATTTAGTGACAACTTTGTGAAAAAAAAAAAAAAAAAAAAAGTTTGTAATTTTCCCGCAACTTGTGGCAAAATATAAAATATTCCATGGACTCAACATGCCTCTCAGCAAATAGCTTGGGGTGTCTACTTTCTAAAATGGGGTCATTTGTGGGGGTTTTGTGCCATCTTGGCATTTTATGGCCTTCAAAACTGTAATAGGTAGTGAGAAGTGAACTCAAAAATGTACGCCCTTAGAAAGCCTGAAGGCGGTGCTTGGTTTTCGGGGCCCCGTACGCGGCTAGGCTCCCAAAAAGTCCCACATATGTGGTATCCCCGTACTCAGGAGAAGCAGCAGAATTTATTTTGGGGTGTCATTTCACATATGCCCATGGCATGTGTGAGAAATATATCATTTAGTGACAACTTTGTGAAAAAAAAAAAAAAAAAAAAAAGTTTGTAATTTTCCCGCAACTTGTGGCAAAATATAAAATATTCCATGAACTCAACATGCCTCTCAGCAAATAGCTTGGGGTGTCTACTTTCTAAAATGGGGTCATTTGTGGGGGTTTTGTGCCATCTTGGCATTTTATGGCCTTCAAAACTGTAATAGGTAGTGAGAAGTGAACTCAAAAATTTACGCCCTTAGAAAGCCTGAAGGCGGTGCTTGGTTTTCGGGGCCCCGTACGCGGCTAGGCTCCCAAAAAGTCCCACATATGTGGTATCCCCGTACTCAGGAGAAGCAGCAGAATTTATTTTGGGGTGTTATTTCACATACGCCCATAGCATGTGTGAGCAATATATCATTTAGTGACAACTTTGTGTAAAAAAAAAAAAAAATTTTTTTTTTTGTCATTATTCAATCGCTTGAGGCAAAAAAATAAAATATTCAATGGGCTCAACATGCCTCTTATCAATTTCCTTAGGGGGTCTACTTTCCAAAATGGGGTCATTTGGGGGGGTTTTGTACTGCCCTGCCATTTTAGCACCTCAAGAAATGAGATAGGCAGTCGTAAACTAAAAGCTGCGTAAATTGCAGAAAACGTACCTTAATTTGTAGATGTGACAACTTTTGCGCAAACCAATAAATATACAATTATTGACTTTTTTTTTACCAAAGACATGTGGCTGAATACATTTTGGCCTAAATGTATGACTAAAATTGAGTTTATTGGATTTTTCTAATAACAAAAAGTAGAAAATATCATTTTTTTTCAAAATTTGCGGTCTTTTTACGTTTATATCGCAAAAAATAAAAATCGCAGAGGCAATCAAATACCATCAAAAGAAAGCTCTATTTGTGGGAAGAAAAGGACGCAAATTTTGTTTGGGTACAACATTGCATGACCGCGCAATTACCAGTTAAAGCAGCGCAGTGCCAAAGTGTAAAAAGACCTCTGGTCATTTACCAGCAAAATGGTCCGGTCTGAAAGTGGTTAAACAGTGGCGGAACTACTGTAGGTGATGATGGCAGGCAAACATTACAAACCATGCACAGAGAATCAGTTTGAATCCTATGAATGGTTGTGAGTTTTGCTCCAAAGATGGTGCCAACCAACCTGGGTCTATAGCTTTTAGTGTGCCTACTGCCTATACATTGCCTGCAAGTGCAACTATATTTGAACATTCTCCATCCCGATCACTGTAATTGTGTTCACAGTGATGTCCCCAATGACAAACATCAGTGGTATGCAGTATAAAAGGGAGTAGTAAGGAGGTGAAAGCATACAGTATGGAAGAGAAAAGTAGGAGAATGGTAACAGGCAGTATTAAAGAGGGAAGTAAGAAATGGGAAAAAGGCAGAATGGAAGAATAATGTAGTAGGCAGAGAACAGGCAATATGGAATAGAGATTTAGGAGGCTGGGGGTAGGCAGTATAGAAGAGAGAAGTAGGAAGCAATATAGAAAAAAGAGAAGTAGTGTCACGTACCTGGTGGTGGGAGCCCGGAGTGCAGGGAGCGGCCTCTCGTAAGCCTCTGGCTCGAGATCCCCTGGGAGTGGGAACAGGGGCTCTGGAGGGCAGAGGGCACAAGTGCCAAGTCCGTGTAGGTGGGCCTGGTCCAGGAACTGGCGTCAGACAGCAGTGGATGAAGACAGGTGACTCTGGAGTGGCTGGAGGTCAGCAGCTGGCAGCAAGCAGGTGGGCACACCGGAACGGCTGGCAAGCAGGCGGCAGGCAGCAGCGGTCACAGAACACGGACTGGAACAGCAGGCAGAAGCGGGGTCAACACAAGCCGGGTCGTCAACGGGCTGGCAGCAGAGGTACCGAAGGAGGAGGCAGAAGAATAGTCAGGAGGTCCAGGGGTCAGGGCTGGCAGCAAGCAGGATAATCAGGAACAAGCCGAAGTGGATCAGAGACAGGAACGATCAGGTAATCAGAGGCAACTCTCAGGAACGCTGTAGACAGGACAGCAACGGGCCACTAGAATGAATCACTTAAGAAGCCTTCTGGGCGCCAAGGACGGTCGCACGGCGTGTCCGTTCGCACCCACGTCAAACCGTGCAACCGACCGTGACCCCGCGCACCCGCGTGCGCACGTTCGCAACCCTGCGCACCCGCGTGCGCCCGATCGTACCTGCTCGCACCCGCGTGCGTCCGTTCGCGCTAACGCGCGCCCGGGAAGACCTATTAGCGCTCAACGGACCAACATTGTGGGTAAGTCTTCCACGGGCTGCTGGAACTCGGGACCGACCATGACAAGTAGGAGGCAGAGAGCAGGCAGTATAGAAGAGAGAAGTAGACAGCAGAGAGCAGGCAGTATAAAAGACAGGAGTGGGAGGCTGCAAGCAGCGGGTATGGACCAGAGAGGTAAGGAACATGAAAGGGCCACTAAGGAGAGATAAAGGATGAAACGAGAAGATGTTTTGTGTGTTTATGCATTTTGTATGTTTGTTCCCTTAACCTGGTGTGTCAGAGGGGTTGAAGTTCTTGATAAGGTTGAGGTGAGTAAAACAGAGGACCCAGTGACTCCTACAGGGGTAGGGCTACATATACAAGAGAAAAGCTTGAAGCAGAGAACAATCATTATGAAGAAGGTAGTATGGAAGAGAGAATTACGAGGCAGGAAACAGACAGTATGGAAGAGAGAAGTAGGAGGCTGGGAGTAGACAGTGTAGAGGAGAGAAGTAAGTGGCAGGAAACAGGCAGTATGGAAGAGAGAAGTAGAAGGCTGGGAGTAGACAGTATAGAGGAGAGAAGTAGGAGGCAGGAAACAGGCAGTATGGAAGAGAGAAGTAGGAGGCTGGGAGTAGACAGAAGTAGGAGGCTGGGAGTAGATAGAGGAGAGAAACAGGAGGCAGGAAACAGGCAATATGGAAGAGAGAAGTAAGAGGCTAGGAGTAGACAGTATAGAGGAGAGAAGTAGGAGGCAGGAAACAGGCAGTATGGAAGAGAAAAGTAGGAAACTAGGAGTAGACAATATAGCAGAGAGAAGTAGGAGGCAGGAAACAGCCAAAATGAACACACACAAGAAGCAGGAGTCTGGGAACAGGCAGAATGGAAAGGAAAAGTAGAGGACAAGGGCAGGGAGTATTACAGAGAGAGGTAGGAGGCTGGAAGTAAGCAGTATGAAAGAGAAAAGTATTAGGCATGTAGAAGACAGTATGGAAGATAGAATTTGGAGGCTGGGAGCAGACAGCATGGGAAAGACAATTAGGAAACATGGAGCAAACAGAATGTAAGTAAGTGGTAAAGCACAGGAAAGAAACAATATGGAAGAAAGAAGCAGGAGGCAGAGAGTGGGCAGTAGGGTATAGAGGAATAGAAGGCAATGAGAAAGCAATATGCCAAAGAGAAGTAGGAAGTAGGGAGTAGGGATGGCCGAACGGTTCGCCCGGCGGTCGTTTCGCGGCGAATTTCGGCTGTTCGCCGTCCGCCCGATCGGCGGACTATTGCTGCCATTCGCCCGGCGGACTTCCGTGTTTACTGTGTAAAAGAACTTTGACCTATGATGACACATCCATCATGGGGTACAGGACAGCCAATTGAGACATTACAGCACATGGACACTTGGACATTCCCCCTAACTTATAAATAGACCCGATCCGGCGGCCATTTTACATTCTTTTTTCTGTCACTATAGGGAGAGGTTGCTGTGTGGAGCAGGGAGAGACTGCAGTGACCCAAATCGCTAGCTATTTGGTCCACAAAAGTTATTTTCAGGACTGGTATAGGTGTTAGGTCTAGTTCAGGATATAGGTTTGAGGCACTGCTGTGCTACTGATTTTTGCAGCAGCCTGTCTTTTGTCAGTGTAGAGAGAGGGACAGGACGCTGTGTGCTGCAGGGACAGTCAGTTTAATCATTAGCTGTTACTATTAGGTCCACAAAAGTGCTATCAAGTTATTGTTCCAGCAGCCTCTGTTTTGTCAGTTTAAAGCGGAGGTCCACCCTAAAGTGGACCTCCGCTCATCGGAACCCTCCCCCCCTCCGGCGCCACAATTGGCACCTTTCAGGGGGGAGGGGGGTGCAGATACCTGTACAGTACAGGTATTCTGCACCCACTTCCCGGATAGCTCTCTGCGGAAAGGGGCGTAGATTACGCCCCTTTCCGCAAGTGCCCACCCCTTTCCGCAAGTGCCCCGCTGCCTGCTGGGAAACACACAGATCCCAGAGGCAGCGGGGACCGTCCTTATTGCGCAGCGCGATTCGCGCATGCGCAGTAGGGAACCGGGAAATGAAGCCGAAAGGCTCCATTTCCTGATTCCCATACCCAAGATGGCGGCGGCAGCACCCGACAGACGATCTAGAGATCGGCTTCGGGTGCCGACATCGCGGGCGCGCTGGACAGGTAAGTGTCACTATTTTAAAAGTCAGCAGCTGCAGTATTTGTAGCTGCTGGCTATAAAAAAAAAAAAAAAAACGCGGAGTCCCGGCGGACTCCCGCTTTAAATAGGGACAGGCAGGAAGCTGTGTGTGAGGCAGTGAGGGACAGTCAGTTTAATCAGTAGCTGTTACTATTAGGTCCACAAAGGTTCTTTTCAGGACTGGTATGGTAATAGGCTTGTACACGTATAATATTCTTTCTTCCAAATATAGAAAGAATATTATACTTGACTGCTGCCCTTCTGCTGCAGTAGTCCTTTATCAGTATAGGGACTGAGGTACAGTCTGCTAATCATTCACAACCTACTTGTCCCACAAAGGTCCTTATAAGGACTGGTAAGGTATAGGGTACTACAGTACATAGGGTTGAGTGAGGTACAGTCTGCTATTCCATAAGGACTGGTATAGGTCCACAATACATAGGGTTGAGGTGCACTACCCCAGGAAGGAAGTATTTCTCACAGAAGGGCATCCCAGAGCTATATGGCCATGTTCAGCGGCAAGTGAATGTATCTCTGGCACACAGTGTCGGTGCCAAGATACATCTGACCACAGACACGTGGTCTAGCAAACACGGGCAGGGAAGGTATATCACTTTTACTGCCCACTGGGTGAACCTTTTGACGGCCGTCAAGCATGTAACCCGTGACACCCGTGTAGATTTGGTTTTACCGCCACGGTTTGCATGCAGGCCTGGGTCTTCTTCTCCTCCTCCTCCTACTCCATCCTCCTCCCTCTCCTCCTCGGCTGACTCCTCCTTTTCCGCTGCTAGCGTCTCTATCGCTGCGCCGCCCAAGCTCCCCAGAACCTATTCGACATGCCAGGTGAGACATTGCCATGCTGTGCTGTGTCTGTTGTGCCTGGAAGCCAAGAGCTACACTGGCCCGGCACTCCTTTCAGCTTTGCGTTCACAGGAAGATCAGTGGCTAACACCAATCAATTTGACAGTTGGTAAAGTGGTGTGTGACAACGTTGCCAATCTGCTTAGCACATTGAAACAGGGCAAAATTACGCATGTGCCATGCATGGCACACGTCTTAAACTTGGTCATGCAGCGATTCATTGTCAAATACCCTGGGGTCCAGGACAGCTTGCGGCAGGCAAGGAAAATCTCGGCCCATTTCAGAAGATCTTACACGGCCATGGCTCGCCTTGCTGACATTCAGCGGCGACACAATCTGCCGGTCAGACGTCTTGTTTGCGATTGCCCGACGCGATGGAACTCAACCTTCTATATGCTTGATAGGCTGCTCCAGCAGAAACGTGCAGTTAACGTCTACCTGTATGAACTCTGCGGCAGAACAGGTTCTGGGGAGCTGGGGTTTTTTTCACCGCGCCAGTGACTGCTCATGCGCGACGCATGCAGACTTCTGCGGCCATTTGAGGAGATCACCAAACTGGTCAGTCACAGCCATGGCGCCATCAGTGACATGGTACCTTATGCCTTCTTTATGGAGCGTGCATTGCGTCGTGTCATTGATCAAGCTGTGGAGGAGCAGGAGCGGGAAGATGAGGAAGTCGCAATGCTGGATGAATTCCCAGGGGGGCTACTCTATCTGAGACAAGTGAACAACAGGAGTCTGAAGAGGAGTCAGAGGAGGATGGTGCCGGAGCGGATGAGGAGGAGCAAGAAGAGCATGCTTTAAACCTTTCTGGGATCCCTGTTGTTGTGCGTGGATGGGGAGAGGAGAATGAAGAGGACGACATTATCCTGGATGATGAGCAGGAGCCAGGCCACCACACCGCTTCCAGTTTAGTGCAAATGGGGGCCTTCATGCTCCAGTGTTTTAACAGGGACCCCCGTATAAAAAGCATAAGGGTCAAGGACCAGTACTGGGTGGCAACGTACTTAGACCCCCGGTACAAACACAAAATGGCGGAAATGTTACCGCCGTCACAGAGGGCTGTCAGAATGGATCACTTCCAGGCCTTGCTTCGCGAAATGCTACATTCTGCTTTTGCGTGCGCTGGCAGAGGAGCAATTCCCACTCCCAGAGAAGGAGTTGCGGGTACCAATCCAACAGCGCCTACAAGAAGAGGCCGGTTTGAAGATGTGTTGGTGACTTCTGATATGAGGTCATTCTTTCAGCCTACCCATCGACAGGTGTCATCCGGATCCAGCATCAGGGAACGCCTAGACCGTCAGGTGTCCAACTATATCGGGTTAACGGCTGATGTGGACGCTCTGAGGAGTGATGAACCCCTGGACTACTGGGTGGGCAGGCTTGACCTCTGGCCAGAGCTTGCCCAATTTGCAATCGAACTGTTGGCTTGCCCCTCGTCCAGTGTCCTCTCAGAAAGGACGTTCAGCGCAGCAGGGGGGATCGTGACCGACAAGCGTACTCGCCTAGCTCACGACAGTGTTAACTACCTCACATTTCTAAAAATGAATGAGGTATGGATCTCAGAGGAATTCAACACATGTGACCAGTAGACCATGTATATGTCTATAAACAATTTTTTTAATCGAGCACACAGACCTTCTTTCTTCATTTGGCTCACTTCCTTGTCCAAAAAAAGCACACCGTACTATATGCCCGTACCCTCCTGTTTGAAGAGGTTGAGCGGTGTCATATTTCTACTGGGGCTGCTTATTATGAGGGGCTCCCACCATCCCTGTGCTGTGCTGACTTCCTCCTGGGGCTGCTTATTATGAGGGGCTCCCACCATCCCTGTGCTATGCTGACATCCTCCTGGGGCTGCTTATTATGAGGGGCTCTGTCAGGGTCGTTACCTGGATGGTCGCGGTGCTGCCCGTGTTGGTGCGCGCCGATGTCCTGCGGTGCGTGCTGGGGTGCGTGTTCCTGTGCGTGCGGTGTTGCGCGCTCCTGTGGGCGCTGGTGCGCGTCGGTGTGTGCCCTCACGTGCCCCTGCTGGCGCTGGTGCGCGTCAGCGCGCTGTGGTGGGCACTTCGGGTACCGCTGGTGTGTCTGCCGGCGTTCGGGGGCGCGCGCGCGCGTCGGCGCGCGCCCGTGCGCGGTGCTTGGCGCCAAACGGCCTATTTAGGTCTGCCACTGACATCTCCCAGGTGCTGCCTGATCAACAGCTTCTCGGTTCCTGTCCCGTTGTTCGTATCCTGTGTTTCTGTTTGCTTACCTCCTGACGACCCGGCTTTCCCTTGACACCGCTGACCTCTGCCTGCATCTGACCTCGGCCTGTTTGACCTCTCTTTTGCCTGCTCCTTCTGTGCCTCTGCTGCCCGCCTGTTGCCGTACCCTGCCTGCACCCAGACTTGCCTGCTCTGCTCCTGCTCTGTACCCAGTTGCCTGTGTCCTATCTACACACCTGCTGCCAGAAGCTTCCTGCAAGTTCCTGCTCCTGGAGCCATATCACAGGCTCTCTTACCACTCCGCACTCTCAGCCACCTGTCTGCTCTATCAGGGGTTGTAAGTCGGACACGTACGGGAGACCACCCTCTGCCCAAGCGGACTCATCGGTTCGGTAAGTGCCAGCCTGACAGTATCAGGCAGCCATGACTGAGTCCGGGCAGGGGGCCTCCCCTATGGATGAGTTATGCAGACATTTGGCCGGTCTGACCCAAGCCGTGAAGAGTCTCCAGGATGGCTACTCAAGGTTGGAGGAACAAGTCCAAGCCTTGTCCTCCTCATCTAACCCTCAAGGAACCTCCCCCACCGGTCTTTCATCTGCACCCTCCGTAGTGATGCTTCCTCCAGAGCCAAGGGTACCTACACCCGAGAGGTTTTCCGGCGATCGCACCAAGTATCGTGCGTTTCGCAACTCCTGCGAATTGTACTTCGCACTGCAGCCCCGGACATTCTCTCTAGAGGCAACCAAGGTGGGCTTTGTTATATCCCTGTTGTCCGGCGAGCCTCAAACCTGGGCCCATCGTTTATTGGAGCAGAAATCTGGAACCCTGGATAGCCTTGACAACTTCTTCTTGGCCATGTCTCAGCTCTATGAGGACCCTCAGTTGACTGCGACTGCAGAAGCCGCACTACACTCTCTCCAACAAGGTCGCAGAGCGGCCGAGGACTATGCAGTGGAGTTTCGCCGTTGGAGCTCCGACACGGATTGGAATGACGCCGCCTTGCGTCACCAATTCCGGATGGGACTTTCTGACCCCCTTAAGGATGAGTTGGCACGGGTAGGAATACCACAAACCCTGGATGAGTTAGTCAACCTCTCCATTCAGATTGACCGCCGGTTAAGGGAACGCCGGTCGGAGAGGTCCTCCAGCCACTTCCGTCCCACCTGGGTGCTCCCCAAGGTTCCCAGTTCTGCTGGTCAGTTCTCTTCTACCTCTTCTGCTCCCGCTCAGGAAGCTCCGGAACCAATGCAGCTCGGGTTACTCCGGCCCTCGTTGACCCCTGAAGAAAAGCAGCGCAGACGTACCCTTAACTTATGTCTCTACTGTGGTGAACCTGGGCACTATGTCAGGGCTTGCCCCAACAAGACACGTAAGTGTGTTTCCTCTTCCTTCACGTGTGCCTCTGTTCTACGAAAACCCAGTTCTCACCTTGCCCTTCTCCTCACTTTGCATCTTCCAGGAGGGAGTTTTCCAGTGTCAGCCATCATTGACTCCGGAGCATGCAGCTGCTTTATCGATCTGACTTTCGCTGCCAACCATCACATCTCGCTCATACCCAAGGCCCAGGGGCTTGCTGTACATCTAGCCGATGGCTCCGCCCTTAGTTCCGGTCCTGTCACTCAAGAGACTGTTCCTCTGCTGGCTACTATGGGCATCTGTCACCAGGAGCACCTGCGTCTGGATGCCATCTCCTCCCCCTTGTTTCCAATTATCCTGGGGATACCCTGGTTGCAGGCCCACAATCCAAGCATTAACTGGGCCACAGGAGAAATCAAGTTTCTCTCCGATTACTGTCAACAACACTGCTTGGCCCGACCGACATGCAACTCCTCTTCACTTCTCTGTTTGGATGTTGATCCAAAATTGCTTCAGACCGTTCCGATATATAGATATTCTTCCCCCCCACAGGCCTTATGACTGCCCTATTGAACTGTTACCAGGTACCGAAGTCCCCTTTGGGAGAATTTTTCCATTAACGGAACAGGAGTTAGGCACGCTGAAGGAGTATATTGACGAAAACCTAAAGAAAGGGTTTATCCGTCCGTCTACTTCCCCTGCCGGTGCTGGCATTTTTTTTGTTGAAAAAAAAGACCATTCCTTACGTCCCTGCATTGACTATCGGAAATTGAATAAGATAACTGTCAAAAACCGTTACCCTTTACCCCTAGTACCCGAGTTGTTCCAGAGGCTGGGGTCTGCAGTCATCTTTTCGAAATTGGATCTTCGCGGAGCTTACAACTTAATCCGTATCCGAGAGGGAGACGAGTGGAAGACAGCGTTTCGTACTCGTTTCGGGCACTACGAGTACCTTGTCATGCCCTTCGGGCTGTGTAATGCACCCGCAACCTTTCAACATTTTGTCAACGATATCTTTCGCGACTACCTGGACCTATACGTAATTGCATACCTGGACGATATCCTAATCTTTTCCTCATCCTTGGAAGACCATCGTAGACATGTCCGTAGTGTGCTAGCTCGTCTCAGGGTACACGGGCTCTACGCGAAACTCGAAAAATGCGAGTTCGAACGCCAGTCCATCCAATTCCTGGGCCTGGTTATGTCTGTGGAGGGCATCAAGATGGACCCCCAAAAAGTATCTGCCATCCTGGACTGGCCTGCACCTGTGGACAGGAAGGGCGTACAACGTTTCGTCGGTTTTTCCAACTTTTACCGGAAATTTATCAGGGGCTTCTCTGCGATTATTGCTCCCATCACCGAACTGACCAGGCAGGGTACCCGATTCTCTTGGACCCCTGAGGCACAGCTGGCCTTCGAAAAACTTAAGATGCTGTTCACCTCTGCCTCTATTCTAAAACATCCGGACCCAGCCTTACCCTTCGTTCTTGAAGTGGATGCTTCGGAAATCGCTGTGGGGGCGGTGTTATCTCAACGGCAGGGTGCCAAGGCCCTTCTTTTCCCGGTGGCGTTCTTTTCTCGCAAACTGTCATCATCCGAAAGGAACTATGATGTTGGGGACCGAGAACTTCTGGCCATTAAGGCGGCTCTGGAGGAGTGGCGTTACCTATTGGAAGGTGCTGCACATCCCATCCTGGTTTACACCGACCACAAAAACCTGGAATATTTGAGAACTGCCAAAAGACTTAGACCACGGCAAGCCAGATGGGCTCTTTTTTTTTCCCGGTTTCAATTTCATATCACCTATAGACCTGGTTCTAAGAATGTCAAGCCGGACGCCCTGTCACGTATGTTTTCTATCCCTGAAGAGACTCGGCCTCCTGATACTATTCTCCCTTCTGGGAACTTCTTGCTCCTCCAAGGGGACCTTATCTCCCAGATCAGACAGGCTTCTGTTGGAATGCCCCCGAGCCCCGAGGTCAGCTGTAGTGAGGGGTTGTTCTGGCATAAAGGCAAGATTGTAGTCCCTGAAGCCTTGAAGGTAAACGTGTTGGAACTCTGCCACGACCATAAGATGGCCGGACACTTTGGTACCCGGAAGACTGCCGAACTGATTCAGCGCACCTTTTGGTGGCCTCAACTTCTTAAGGACTGCAAGGATTATGTGGACTCGTGCAGCACTTGCTCCCGAAATAAAAACAGCCGGACGCGGGCTTGGGGCCTACTGAAACCTTTACCTGTCCCTGAGAGACCGTGGAAAATGATTTCGATGGACTTCATCGTGGAACTCCCCCTTTCCGAGGGGTTCTCTACTATCTTTGTTGTCGTAGATAGGCTGTCCAAGATGGCCCACTTCCTCCCGATGAGGGGCACTCCCTCGGCTATGGAGACGGCCAAGATCTTTGTCAAAGAAGTTGTAAGGCTGCATGGGATCCCGGCAAGTATTGTTTCTGACCGAGGCGCCCAATTCACCTCGAGGTTTTGGAAAGCGCTCTGCGGGTCTCTTGAAATTGAACTGGCCTTTTCCTCCGCTTATCACCCCCAGACAAACGGACAAACGGAGAGAACCAATCAGTCCCTGGAGCAGTACATCCGCTGTTTTTCTTCCTTCTCGCAGGATGACTGGGTCTCGCTACTACCCATGGCGGAGTTTGCTTATAACAACTCCTTGCACTCCGCCATCAACCAGACACCGTTCTTTGCCAATTACGGCTTCCACCCAGCCTTCTTGCCCAGCTCAGTCCCAGAATGCCTTGTTCCGGCAGTTTCCGAGACATTGGACTTCTTTTCTAAAAACAACCAACTCCTAAAGGAAACCATGGCCCGGTCCCAGGAATGCTATAAACGGGTGTTTGACAAAAGGAGACGGGGAGAACTCGTTCTGGCTCCCGGCAGCCAAGTATGGTTATCTACAGTCAACCTTAAGATGGCCTGTCCTTCCAAGAAGTTAGGCCCTAAATTCATGGGCCCCTTTTCTGTAAAAAGGAAGATAAACGAAGTGGCATATGAACTTAACCTGCCTGACTCTTTTAGAGTGCACCCGGTCTTTCACGTGACCCTACTGAAGCCCGTTACCCCAAATCCCTTTGCTGACCGCACCACCGACCCACCCGAACCTGTTATAGTGAACAATGAAGAGGAGTTTGAGGTTGAAGCAATCCTTGATTGCAGGAAGAGGGGTAATGTAACCCAGTACCTCATCAAGTGGAAGGGTTATGGACCTGAGGACAACTCCTGGGAACCCGAGGACAATCTACATGCTCAGGAACTTTTGCGGGCCTTCAAGAACCGTCAGGTTTCCAGATCGGCTCATCTGGGCAGCCGGAGTCTGCCCTTAGGGAGGGGGCACTGTCAGGGTCGTTACCTGGATGGTCGCGGTGCTGCCCGTGTTGGTGCGCGCCGATGTCCTGCGGTGCGTGCTGGGGTGCGTGTTCCTGTGCGTGCGGTGTTGCGCGCTCCTGTGGGCGCTGGTGCGCGTCGGTGTGTGCCCTCACGTGCCCCTGCTGGCGCTGGTGCGCGTCAGCGCGCTGTGGTGGGCACTTCGGGTACCGCTGGTGTGTCTGCCGGCGTTCGGGGGCGCGCGGGGGCACGCGGGTGCGCGCGCGTCCGTGCGCGCGCCCGCGCGCGCCCGTGCGCGGTGCTTGGCGCCAAACGGCCTATTTAGGTCTGCCACTGACATCTCCCAGGTGCTGCCTGATCAACAGCTTCTCGGTTCCTGTCCCGTTGTTCGTATCCTGTGTTCCTGTTTGCTTACCTCCTGACGACCCGGCTTTCCCTTGACACCGCTGACCTCTGCCTGCATCTGACCTCGGCCTGTTTGACCTCTCTTTTGCCTGCTCCTTCTGTGCCTCTGCTGCCCGCCTGTTGCCGTACCCTGCCTGCACCCGGACTTGCCTGCTCTGCTCCTGCTCTGTACCCAGTTGCCTGTGTCCTATCTACACACCTGCTGCCAGAAGCTTCCTGCAAGTTCCTGCTCCTGGAGCCATATCACAGGCTCTCTTACCACTCCGCACTCTCAGCCACCTGTCTGCTCTATCAGGGGTTGTAAGTCGGACACGTACGGGAGACCACCCTCTGCCCAAGCGGACTCATCGGTTCGGTAAGTGCCAGCCTGACAGGCTCCCACCATCCCTGTGCTATGCTGACATCCTCCTGGGGCTGCTTATTATGTGGGGCTCCCACCATCCCTGTGCTGTGCTGAGTTCCTCCTGGGGCTGTAGCTCTGCTGTGCATATTATGAGGGGCTCCCACCATCCCTGTGCTATGCTCATTATGAGGGGCTCCCACCATCCCTGTGCTATGCTGACATCCTCCTGCGGCTGCTTATTATTAGGGGCTCCCACCATCCCTGTGCTGTGCTGACTTCCTCCTGGGGCTGCTTATTATGAGGGGCTCCCACCATCCCTGTGCTGTGCTGACTTCCTCCTGGGGCTGTACCTCTGCTGTGCATATTATGAGGGGCTCCCACCATCCCTGTGCTATGCTCATTATGAGGGGCTCCCACCATCCCTGTGCTGTGCTGACTTCCTCCTGGGGCTGCTTATTATGAGGGGCTCCCACCATCCCTGTGCTATGCTGACATCCTCCTGGGGCTGCTTATTATGAGGGGCTCCCACCATCCCTGTGCTGTGCTGACTTCCTCCTGGGGCTGCTTATTATGAGGGGCTCCCACCATCCCTGTGCTATGCCGACATCCTCCTGGGGCTGCTTATTATGAGGGGCTCCCACCATCCCTGTGCTATGCTGACATCCTCCTGGGGCTGCTTATTATGTGGGGCTCCCACCATCCCTGTGCTGTGCTGAGTTCCTCCTGGGGCTGTAGCTCTGCTGTGCATATTATGAGGGGCTCCCACCATCCCTGTGCTATGCTCATTATGAGGGGCTCCCACCATCCCTGTGCTATGCTGACATCCTCCTGCGGCTGCTTATTATTAGGGGCTCCCACCATCCCTGTGCTGTGCTGACTTCCTCCTGGGGCTGCTTATTATGAGGGGCTCCCACCATCCCTGTGCTGTGCTGACTTCCTCCTGGGGCTGTACCTCTGCTGTGCATATTATGAGGGGCTCCCACCATCCCTGTGCTATGCTCATTATGAGGTGCTCCCACCATCCCTGTGCTATGCTGACTTCCTCCTGGGGCTTCTTACGGTGCAGGTGTCAGTGCTGTATATCACGGTGCTGGTGTCAGTGCTGTATATCACGGTGCTGGTGTGAGTGCTTTATGTCACGCTGCTGATGTCATTGCTCTCTATCACGGTGCTGGTGTCAGTGCTGTATATCATGGTGCTGGTGCCAGTGCTTTATGTCACGCTGCTGATGTCAGTGCTCTCTATCACGGTGCTGGTGTCAGATCACTCTATCACGGTGCAGGTGTCATTGCTGTATGTCACGGTGCTGGTGTCAGTGCTGTATATCATGGTGCTGGTGTCAGTGCTTTATGTCACGCTGCTGATGTCAGTGCTCTCTATCACGGTGCTGGTGTCAGATCACTCTATCACGGTGCAGGTGTCATTGCTATATGTCACGCTGCTGATGTCAGTGCTCTCCATCACGGTGCTGCTGTCAGTGCTGTATATCATGGTGCTGGTGTCAGTGCTGTATATCACGGTGCTGGTGTGAGTGCTTTATGTCACGCTGCTGATGTCATTGCTCTCTATCACGGTGCTGGTGTCAGTGCTGTATATCATGGTGCTGGTGCCAGTGCTTTATGTCACGCTGCTGATGTCAGTGCTCTCTATCACGGTGCTGGTGTCAGATCACTCTATCACGGTGCAGGTGTCATTGCTGTATGTCACGGTGCTGGTGTCAGTGCTGTATATCATGGTGCTGGTGTCAGTGCTTTATGTCACGCTGCTGATGTCAGTGCTCTCTATCACGGTGCTGGTGTCAGATCACTCTATCACGGTGCAGGTGTCATTGCTATATGTCACGCTGCTGATGTCAGTGCTCTCCATCACGGTGCTGCTGTCAGTGCTGTATATCATGGTGCTGGTGTCAGTGCTTTATGTCACGCTGCTGATGTCAGTGCTCTCTATCACGGTGCTGGTGTCAGATCACTCTATCACGGTGCAGGTGTCATTGCTGTATGTCACGATGCTGATGTCAGTGCTCTCTATCACGGTGCTGGTGTCAGATGACTCTATCACGGTGCAGGTGTCATTGCTATATGTCACGCTGCTGGTGATCACCTCCTGCACCCTTTTCGTTGCCTACCCTGACCTTCCCTCTCCTCCATTGCCTTCATGCGCTCCACAGTCCTGAATTGTCACAACAATTTCACATATAAAAAAAGAATGCTTGTAGTTGTCGATCCCAGATTCACCTCATACATGTGTTATGTCATTGGCCATGTGGTGGGACTATGTTTACACAGCTAGTAATTATTTTGTGGCTGCAAATTTGACCTGTAGGTTTGCAAAGTTCGCCTCCCATTGAAGTCAATGGGCCCCTCCGCGAACGTTACGGTTCGCGAACTATCGGCCCGCGTTCGCGAAACGTCCCGTCGGAAGTTCGTCCATCACTAGCAGGGAGTAGTCAATATGGAAAGGAGAAGTAGGAGCCAGGAAGCAGACAGTAAGGGAGAGAGAAGCAGGTTGAGAGTAGGCAGTATGAAAACCAGAAGTAGGAGGCAGAGAACAGGCAGTATTTGGGAAGCTGCTGATTAGGGATGAGCTTGGTGTTCGAGGCGAACATCGGCTGTTCACACGTTCAGCAACTACTGAACGTTATCGGTCGTTCGTGCCAAATTCGCGTGGCGCTCACGGCCCACAATGCACTGCGCCATCGCAGTGCATTGCTGGCTCATGATTGGCCAAGCATGCACTGTGACCCCACATGCTTGGCCAATCACAGCGCCGGCAGGGAGGAGAGCCATGATTATAGCTCAGACTGTGTAGTACACGACCCACACTATATAAGGCCTCCAGCGCTGCAGCCTTGTGTAGTGTTCCGGTGTCTGCAGGAGTTAGTGGGTGTTGTCTGTGTGCCTTCAGTGCAGTATACACCTGTATCTACATATATTGCTCTTCTCTAATTGAGCCATCAGCCATCTGCAGGAGTTTGTGGGTGTTGTCTGTGTGCCTTCAGCGCAGTATACACCTGTATCTACATATATTGCTCTTCTCTAATTGAGCCATCAGCCATCTGCAGGAGTTTGTGGGTGTTGTCTGTGTGCCTTCAGCGCAGTGTACACCTGTATCTACATATATTGCTCTTCTCTAAGTGAGCCATCAGCCATCTGTAGGAGTTAGTGGGTGTTGTCTGTGTGCCTTCAGCGCAGTATACAGATGTATCTACATATATTGCTCTTCTCTAATTGAGCCATCAGCCATCTGCAGGAGTTTGTGGGTGTTGTCTGTGTGCCTTCAGCACAGTATACACCTGTATCTACCTATATTGCTCTTCTCTAATTGAGCCATCTGCAGGAGTTAGTTGGTGTTGTGTGCCTCCAGCACAGTATACACCTGTATCTACCTATATTGCTCTTCTCTAATTGAGCCATCTACCATCTGCAGGAGTTAGTGGCTGTTGTCTGTGTGCCTTCAGCGCAGTATACACCTGTATCTACCTATATTGCTCTTCTCTAATTGAGCAATCTGCAAGGGTTAGTGGGTGTTGTCTGTGTGCCTTCAGTGCAGTATACACCTGTATCTACCTATATTGCTCTTCTCTAATTGAGCCATCTGCCATCTGCAGGAGTTAGTGGGTGTTGTGTGCCTCCAGCACAGCACAATATACACCTGTATCTACCCTTTATTGCTGGTGTTCTATAATAAAGGCATCTGTAGGAGTTAGTTGGTGTTGTGTGCCTCCAGCACACCACAGTATACACTGGTATCTACCCTTTAATTGCTGGTGTTCTATATTAAAGGCATCTGCAGGAGTTAGTGGGTGTTGTGTGCCTCCAGCACAGCACAATATACACCTGTATCTGCCCTTTATTGCTGGTGTTCTATAATAAAGGCATCTGCAGGAGTTAGTGGGTCTTGTGTGCCTCCAGCACAGCACAATATACACCTGTATCTGCCCTTTATTGCTGGTGTTCTATAATAAAGGCATCTGCAGGAGTTAGTGGGTCTTGTGTGCCTCCAGCACAGCACAATATACACCTGTATCTGCCCTTTATTGCTGGTGTTCTATAATAAAGACATCTGCAGGAGTTAGTGGGTGTTGTGTGACTCCAGCACAGCACAATGTACACCTGTATCTGCCCTTTATTGCTGGTGTTCTATAATAAAGGCATCTGTAGGAGTTAGTGGGTGTTGTGTGCCTCAAGCACATCACAATATACACCTGTATCTGCCCTTTATTGCTGGTGTTCTATAATAAAGGCATCTGCAGGAGTTAGTGGGTGTTGTGTGCCTCCAGCACAGCACAATATACACCTGTATCTGCCCTTTATTGCTGGTGTTCTATAATAAAGGCATCTGCGGGAGTTGTGGGTGTTTTGTGCCTCCAGCACAATATACACTACCCAATTGCTGGTTTTCCCATCTCCCTGCAGACCATTACCATCTCTAGAAGGCCAACAAGGAGAGGCAGACAGGTACGAGCCAATACAAGAGGGCAACCAGGCTCTGTGTCTAGAGACAACAGTGCTGGTCGTGGACGCGGTGCATTGTCATCAGCACGTGGCCATGGGACGCGCTTGTCCTTATTTTCGGGAGCTGGACGTGTTGAGCCGCATCATGCCGAAGACTTGGTTGAGTGGATGACCAAGCCCTCTTCATCCTCCTCATCCTCTCTCACCCAGCCTCAGTGTACTAGCAAAGCAGCTGCCAATGCATCCTCTTCCCTTGTCTCAATGTCATCATCAGTGACTCCTTCCCTAGACCCACCACGTCCCCCTGAGGAGTCCCCCGAACTCTTTGAGCACAGTGTTGGGTACATGCTGCAGGAGGATGCCCAGTGTTTTGTAGTCTGTGATGATGATACTCAGCTAGAAGAAGGCAGTAGCATGATCGCAGAGAGAGGGGATGCTCAAGAAGGACAGCAATCCAGCAGTCATGTTCCACAAGCTGCAGCATACTGCCAGGTTTGCTCCAGTGATGAAGAGGTAGGGGATGATGAGGGCACTGACTCCACGTGGGTGCCTGGTAGGAGAGATGAGGAGGAGGAGACACATCTCCAATGAGGCAGGATGCCCTCCCGGGGCCAGCTTAGGGGCAGCACACTGACTGAATCACACCGCATAGCTCCGCCTGTGCAGGGCGCTGCCTCTGCGTGTTATTCTAAAAGCTTACCTCAAAGACCCACACCAAAGAACAAAGCAGACCTCTCCTTGCTCCTCATCAGCTGGGATCTCCAACCCCACTAGACCTTCAGTCCTCTCTGAAACCTGCACTGAGAGGATTGAAGGTGTAGAATTAGGTGTGTCACGGCCAAGTACTTGCGGGCACTCTGCTAGCAGTACACCCACGTCCGATTGTAGCAGGCAAATTTCCCTGCCCCAGCTGCTGGACCGTAGAAAGAAGTTCACTCCCAGCCATCCACATGCCCAGCGGTTGAATGCTAGCTTGGCTAAATTGCTAGCACTTCAACTACTACCTTTTCAGTTGGGAGACTCGGCCCCCTTCTGTGAGTTTGTGCAATGGGCGGCTCCTCAGTGGCAGGTCCCCAAACGCCACTTTTTCTCACGGAAGGCGATTCCTGCTCTCTACTGGCATGTGGAAGGCAATGTCCTTGCCTCGCTGGACAGGGCGGTCAGCGGTAAGGTGCATATTACTGCTGACTCATGGTCCAGCAGGCATGGACAGGGATGTTACCTGTCTTTCACGGCCCATTGGGTCACTCTTCTGGCAGCTGGGAAGGATGCAGGACAAGGTGCAGTAGTGTTGGAGGTTGTTCCACCACTGCGCCTCCAAAATGTTACTACTGGTTGTGACACACCTCTCTCCTCCACCCCTCCTCTTCTTCTTTCTCCATGGCCTCTTCCAGTGCTCTGTCCTCGGAACCAGCGGTGCTCCATAGGCGTTCAAGGGGCTACGCAGGTAGTAAGCAGGCAAAACTATGCCATTCCATGCTTGCGCTGTTTTTTTGGGCGGACAGGAGCCACACTGGGACACATATTTTGTCAGCTCTGCAGGGGCAGGCCAAGAGGTGGTTGACGCCACGCCAGCTTAAGCCAGGATTGGTGGTTTTCGACAATGGCACCAACCTCCTCTCTGCCCTCCGACAGGGACAACTGACCCATGTGCCCTGTGTGGCTCACATCCTTAACCTGGTGGTGCAGCGGTTCTTGGGCAGGTACCCGGGCTTACAGGATGTCCTGAAGCAGGCCAGGAAAGTCTGTGTGCATTTCCACCAATCATATAATGCCAGTGTTCGGCTGGCTGAGCTCCAAAAGGAGTTGAACCTGCCCAAGAACTGCCTTATCTGTGACATTCCCACCAGGTGGAACTCAATGTTGGCCATGCTGCAGAGGCTGCACATGCAGCAGAGGGCCATCAATGAGTACCTGTGCGACTACGGCACCGGGACAGGGTCAGGGGAGCTCAGTTCTTTTTCACCACGTCAGTGGGGCATGATCAGGGATGCATGCACTGTCCTTGCACCGTTTGAGGAGGCCACAAGGATAGTGAGCAGTGACAGTGCATGCAACAGTGACACTGTACTTCTTGTCTACCTGTTGGAGCATACGCTGTGTGGAATAATGGCCAGGGCACTTGAGGCACAACAGAGGCAGGAAGAGGAGGACTTCCTTGCCTCTCAAGGCCCCCTTTATCCAGACAATGTTCCTGCTGTCTCACCCATCACACAGGAAGAGGAGGAGGAAGATGATTGTGTCAGCATGGAGGTGGAGCCTGGAACTCAGCATCAGCAGCAGCAGTCTTGTAGGGATGATTTACAGTCCCAAGAAACCCGTGGACTTGTACGTGGCTGGGAGGAGGTGGCTGCGGATCATGTTATCCTTAGTAACCCAGAGGACTCCGGACCGAATGCCTCAGCTAACCTACGGTGCATGGCCTCCCTGATCCTGCAAAGCCTGTGGAAGGATCCTCGTATTCTTAAGATCAAGGAGAGGGAAAATTACTGGCTGGCCACTCTCCTTGACCCACACAACAAGGGTAAGGTTGCGGGCCTTATCTTGCCGTCACAGAGGGAGCAGGGGATGAGACATCTCCGAGAGGCCTTGCAGAAAGGTCTGTGCAACGCGTTCTCAGAGACTGGGAGGTTACAAACTCCTGGTCCTGGACAACGTGTTGCTGAGGCATCGGTCAGAAGGAGCGGTGGAGAAGGTGGGCGTCTGACTGATGCGTTCAGACAATTTTTTAGTCCGAAGCCCCAAGGTATGATCGGTTCCAGCAACCATCGCCAGCGTCTGATTTACATGGTGCAGGAATACCTAGGGGCAAGGTCAAACTTGGACACCTTTCCCACCGAAAATCCTCTGGCTTACTGGGTCTTGAGGATGGATCACTGGCCAGAGCTTACACAGTATGCAATAGAGCTACTGACCTGTCCTGCATCCAGCGTTCTTTCGGAACGCACCTTCAGTGCTGCTGGTGGCTTTGTAACCGATCGCAGGGTGCACCTGTCCACCGACTCGGTTGATCGACTGACCTTCATAAAGATGAATCAGTCTTGGATCACCACCAGCTACCAAGCACCCAAAGCTGATGTAACCGAATAATTTTTTTTGAAATATCACATCCCTTGAAGACTGCCTATGCTGATGCTGAGTGACTGTCCTGTTATGTTGACTGTCTATCCTCTTCCTCCTCCGCTGATATCTTGGAAGAACATTTTTGGGTCTGGGTGATGCCACCAGCCCAATTTTTCAGCCACTGTTTAACAGGGGCGTGTAATTAAAATTTTTGATACAATGCTTTGCAGCAGGGCTCATTCCTGCACTACAAATAGAGTATATGGGAGATGTTGTAGTGTCATGGCACCAGTGCCTCCAGCCCAATTTTCAGCCCCTGTTTAATAGGGGCATGTAATTACAATTTTTGATGCAATGCTTTGCAGCAGTGCTCATTCTTGCACTACAAATAGAGTATATGGGAGAGGTTGCAGTGTCGTGGCACCAGCACTAGTGCCACCAGCCCAATTTTTCAGCCCCTGTTTAACAGGGGCGTGTAATTTAAATTTTTGATGCAATGCTTTGCAGCAGTGCTCATTCTTGCACTACAAATAGAGTATATGGCAGAGGTTGCAGTGTCGTGGCACCAGCACCAGTGCCACCAGCCCAATTTTTCTGCCCGTGTTTAACAGGGGCATGTAATTACAATTTTTGATGCAATGTTTTGCAGCAGGGCTCAAATGGAAGGAGACAACAGGAAGTGAGATGAAAAAAGACGGACGGCCAAACAAATTATACAGGGGTGATAATCCTTCCCTGTTTTCCAAAAAGCTTAAAAATAGATTTTTTGACTGGAGCTACACTTTAAAAATGTACCAGTCCAAAATTACAAACAGATTCTACTTAACACAACAAACCTACACAGCGCCTGTCTTGTTTGCACCGCCTGTATACTCCTGTTCTGAGTATATATGGCCTGGGGGCCCCACGCCTTTCCTTTTTTTAATATGGGTACGGGGTTCCCCTTAATATCCGTGTAAGACCCAAAGGGGCTGGTAATGGGCAGGGGGGCTACCTATGACATTTTTCTCAATGATTTTCATCCATATTGCCAAAACCAGATATTACATTAAAACCACAAGCAGTTTTAAATAACTTTTTTTCCGTTAAATGTCATTTTGTGCAGGGACTGTTCTAAACACGGCAAACACGTGCCACTTCACAGGCATACTATAGACACCCCCAGGCACGATATTTAAAGGAATATTTCACTTTTTTTTCACTTTAATCGTCATTAAAATTAGTGCTCCCGAAAAAACTGCCGTTTTTAAAAACATTTTTGGCAATGACCCATGTCCCCGGGGGCAGGAGCCAGGGCCCCAAACCATTTTTAGGACAATATCTTGCATATTAGCCATTAAAATTAGCACTTTTTATTTTGAACGTTCGAGTCCCATAGACTTCAATGGGGTTCTAAAGTACGCACAAATTTTAGGTCCGTTCGAAAGTTCTGGTGCGAACCGAATCGGGGGGGGGGGGGGGGGGGGGGGGCGGTTCGGATCATCCTTACTGCTGATATAATCCCCAGCATAACTAAGCAGTTAAATGGTCATTAGAATAGGTTCACACTAAAATGCATGGGTTGACATATGTTGATATTTTGCTCTTTTCTCTTGTATACATATTTCATTGCATTGGAAAATGCAGAAAAACACAAAATTTCAAGGTTCAGAAGTCCTAAAGAATTGTGCTGAACTAGGTTCCTTTCAATCCTTTCCACTAATAACAGATGGATGGGGATCTGTTCCCCATCTGTCTAGCGGATCGGATTGGATGGCTGTTGGATGTAAACGGACAGGCAAACTGAAAATATCAGATTTACAAGCATATCCCTGGGTTGAGAAAACAACCCTGACACTAGCATCACCTTTAACTGGCCATAGATATTAGATGATTGTTTCCCAGTCTGACCAATTTCACCAGGCCCACACTAGAGGCCTGCATTTAAACATACATTACACACAGGGCCACTGATAAGGCAGTACAACCAGCCCTCCTGTACCAGGACCAGGCCTCATCAGTTCAAAAGGCAGGGCAGGAGGTCCAGTGGTACTGCCTTATTGCTGACACTTGTGACTTTTCTTCTTCTGGCTGCACTGCAGGAGGATCGATTCTAGTATCTGTGCCCCATGTTGCCTGGGACCCCTGTGTGTCCCTTTCCTCTGCAGTGCTGCAGTTTTCTCTCCTCTCCCACTGGCAACTGCTGAGAGTACGCAGGTGGGTTATTTCAGGATGGTGAGCAGGGCACTCACTATCTTGAATGAACACACCACCCTAAATGGACACTGAGCGATCAGTACTGATATCAGTGCAGATACTGTATTGCCTTCATGCCACTATTCACTTGAATAGGTTTTGTTCAATGGGGGGTATAATTTCTGCCATGGCTGCAAAAATATCATTTAATATTTTCGGAAAGGGGGGCCCTGTTAGGTAGGCTGTATGGGGCCCCGTGATTTCTATCAGCAGCCAGGATTACACACAAGGTTGCCACCTCATCCCTTTAAACCTGAACACATATGTATTACACAGGTTCTGATGCTAATTTAATGCAGATAATGCACCAAGTGAGTTTAATTACCATCTTAATCAGCCACAGAACCTGTGTAATTAATATGTGTTCAGGTTTAAAGGGATGAGGTGGCAACCCTAATTACACATGCATGCCTAATTGCATTGTAGACGTATTTTACATGTATTATGAAAGTCCCTTTCTATTGCTTTTAACAGGAAAGTCAGACCAAAGCACAAAAGATGCAGCATGCATGATGCAGGGCATTTTTTTAGTGCTTCCCAAGCAGACCCCATTGAAAACAATGGATTTTTATCACATCTTTTATTTTTACATTGTGAAAAATGCTGTAAAGCACATAGCACTGCACTTAGTATGTACAAGCTTTTTTCCTGGACCTCCTCATGTCAGCCTACAATGGGTCAGCTCCGCCCTCTCTGATCCTTCCAGGACCACTTTTTCTATAAAGGGCAGCTGTCTGCCTAAGCCAGTGTTCTTTTTTTGTCCTTGAAAATACAAAAAAAGGAAACTGCTATGCACTTCCTGCTTCAAAGAAGCGGCTCAAGACAATGCGACGGGTACATGCCACGTGAAGTCCTACATTAAGGCCACAGACAAGGAAGGATTAAAAAGCGTTTCAAAAGAAACCCGCTCGCTCTGCACTGTCTTCAGCATCCAGAGACTCCGAGCCGGAAGCATCAGTTCGTTTTGACTCGATAAAGACTCTGATTCCTCTGATATCGATATTGAGTCAGAATCATATGCATTTGATACTTCATTGGTTTCCCCCTTGGTGGAAGCAGTGAAAGAAACGTTGAAGTGGCAAGAAGAGGCCTCATCCCAGAGGAAGCAGCGGAGATATTATCCAGATTTAAAGAAGTCTATGCCTTCCTTTCCCCTCATTTTCAAGATTCAGGAGGTGGTTGAGGATGAATGGGCAAAGCCTGGAAAAATCTGAATGTCCACAGTAAAGTTTCTAAGTTTTATCCTTTTAGCACTAAAGATGCGGAATTATGGGACACTTGCTTCATTGCAAAGGCTCGTCTGCCACATTACACTGCCACTGGATGATTCTGTTACTTTTAAAGAGCCCATGGATCAAAGAATTGATACAGATCTAAAAAGATTGTATACTATGGTGGGGGCAGCGCATAGGCCAGCGGTAGCACTCAATTCTGTAGCGGCAGCACTCAGAGTGTGGGTATGTAAGGTATCTGTGATAAGTACTTTAGTGTCTGACGTGGAGCTTGTATGCTGAGGATTCAGACAAAAACGTAGTCAGGCAGGTCAAGTGGACAACAGATCAGGCAAAGTGATACAAAATCCAAAGAATGGTCAGACAGGCGGAGGTCATACACGGATTGGGGGTGAAGTACCAAATCATCAGGCTGGAGAATTCAGGCAGAGGTTCAATACACGGTAGTCCAAATCACAGAGTTATCAATACATCCAGGGAGCTAGTCCAAAAAAATGGCCACTGAGTAACAGGACATGCTATTTATGGACTGCTAGATTGTACATTGTCCTCAGCTGGCAGCAGGTGGGGCTAGTGAGTCCAAGGCAGTGCATCAAGCTGGGAGAACATTGCAATAACTCCAGAGCTCCTCCGTGGCACAACAGGTAAGACTGCAGCTGTGGGACCAGGAACATTCCGGTTTAAAGACACCTAGGTACAAGACAGGGCCGTAGGCCACGGCTCTGCCTTCTAGAATCAAGAATTTGAGAAACTTCAAACTCATTTTGTCCATCAACAAGAACAGGAGGAGGTAGCTGTTATTTTCTGGAGTAGCGATTGAAAATTGCCTTTTTGAGTAGGGAAACGTGGAATACGGGATGTATCCAGACAGAGGAGGGCAATTTCAACCGATAGGAGACTGGCCCGACTCGAGCAATAACTCTGTAAGGAATGATGGATCGAGTGCCCAATTTGGTAGAAGGTTTTTTCAGTTTCACGTATTTGGTTGATAGCCAAACTCTGTCCCCCACCACATATGGAGGTATATGGCGTCTTCGTTTGTTAGAGAAAAGCGCATACTTGCCTGCTGACTTCTGTAGTAATAAACAAATCTTTTTCCAGTGTAGCAGAATATTTTTCACCCACTGATCATCTGCTGGTGCACCAGAAGAAGGCTGAAGTAGGGGAAAAGTCTGAGTGTGATAGTCTAGGACTGCGTAGAACGGTGTGGTATGAAGAGCACTGTGCAAACGCAGTTAATGGCGAATTCAGGCAAATACTCAGACCAGTTGGAGTCTAACGCATTGACAATTAAATCAAACATAGGTTTCTAGGGTCTGATTTATGCGTTCAGTTTGACCATCTGTTTGAGGCTGATGTGAGAGCATTACTCCCAGTTTCTTGCAGAATACTCTCCAGAATCGGGAAACAAACTGGAATCCGCAGTCTTAGATGACATTGGTAGGTATGCCATGATGTTTCACAATATGGGAAAGGAAGAGGTTTGACAGTGCTTGCGCTGTAGGTAATCCAGGGAGTGGTACAAAATAAGACATTTGGGAAAAGCGATCCACTATGACCCATATAGCAGTCATGCCCTTAGACTTGGGTAAGTCTGTAAGGAAGTCTATAGTCAAATGTGTCCAAGGCTGGCGAGGTGCAGGAAGTGGTTTTAACAGTCCAGTAGGCAATGTGTGGGGTACTTTATTAGCAGCACAAATTGAACAGGTAGCCACATAGTCAGTAACATATTTTTTCATACGAGGCCACCAGACATGATGTCACAAAGGTCTTAAAAGTGATTGTGACACCAGGATGACCGGATAATACACCAACATGTGCCCAGAGGAGTACAGGTTTTCTGAGGCTAGGGGCTACGAACAGGCAACCTGGTGGTATCTTCAATCCTTGGGGGACATGATTCTGGGTTTCTTGTAACTGTGGGAAAGAGCCGTAGAGATCTGTACAATTATTTTGGTGAGGTGGGATTATGTACTGCTCGATAGGTCAATCTTCTTCAGAAGCAGCGAACTGTCTGAAAGAGCATCAGCTTTCTTGTTTTTATGTCCAGTGACATAAGAAAGAAAATTAAAAAGGGAGAAAAACAGAGCCCATCGAGCCTAAAGTGAAAATAGAAAATAGAAAAATGCTTGGGAGCCCCTTCCAGAAGATGTCACCATTCAGACAATGCCAATTTGATGGCCTGTAGTTCTCAATTCCCAACATGATAATTCATCTCATCTGGAGAAAACTTTCTAGAAAAAAACACCACTGGATGGATTCTACTGGACTTAGACCTCGAACACACACTTTGATTGTTGGACGACCAAGCGTCTGATCTTTTGTCAAAAGTGTGTGTGCAGGATTTTGTTTGGCATACTAACTATCCAAAAATTGTCGTTTGACAAACACGAATATATAAAGAGAGTATAAAGAGGAAGTTCATTTCTCAAGCGCCATCCTTTGGGCCCCTTATGCTAATTTTGTGTTAGTAGAAGTTCGAGAAATTTGGTGATGGTTGATTCACGATTTTCAGATCGTACAAAACAAATGCCATTTAAAATACGTTTGGCATAACTACATCAGTATCACTAGCAAAGCAGCTTCATTATCCCATTACAGAAGATGAGAATGTGCACTGCATTTTGACATTTCATCAATTGCCGTATCACAAATGTTAATTCTAGATCACAAATGGTAGTTTACAAGACCAAAATCTTCCCAGTCGTTCCCTGATTCCGAGCATGCGTGTTTGTACTTTCGACTTTTGTGTGACAATTTCTGTACTACCCATCCCAAATTCAGATGCTGAGTTCACATCCAACAAAAATGTTATAGCTTGCACATCCAGCTTTGTCTGATGTAAAAGTCAAATTGTCTGTCGAATGCACCATACTAACAATCCGAAAATCTTCAGACAGCTCGATTTAAGACTTTTCCCTTCTGATTTTCGTACCATGTGTACGAGACCTTAGGCTGTCTCTGGAACAGAACGGCACCTGCTCTTACCTCAGAGGCATCAACCTCCATAATGTACTGGAGATCGGGATTTGGATGCTGAAGAACTGGAGCCCTGCTGAACATGTCTTTTAATTGCTGGAAAGCTGATTCCGCTTCTGAGGGCTGCAATTTGTACCTTTCTTAGTCATAGCAGTAAGGGGGGCAGCAATGGAAGCAAAACCTTTGATGAAGTGTCTGTGGTAATTTACAAACCCTAGAAAGCTTTGGAGCTCTCTTAAAGTGGTCGATTGGGGCCATTGCAAGACAGCAGAAGGTTTTAAAGGGTCCATTTGGAAACCGACAGCATTATAATGTATCCAAAGAAAGTCTTTGATGGAAACTGCATTTCTCAATCTTCACGTAAAGGTGGTTCTCAGTCTAGATGAGTCTTGGAAAAAATTAAAATGTCGTCCAAGTAGATGATCACAAAACTGTTGCTGAAATCGTGAAAAATGTCATTCATGAAATGTTGGAAGAAAGCATGGGCGTTAAACAGTCCAAATGGCATAACCAGATACTCAAAATGTCCATTGCAGGTGTTGAATGGTGTATTTAACTCATCTTCCTCTCTAATTCAAATCTGATTATAAGACCTTTGGAGGTCCATTTTAGAGAAGATAACAGCTCACTTAAGTACATCAAACGTTCTAGAATGAGAGGCAAAGGGTAGAAGTCTTGTACAGTGATTTGATTTAACCCTCAATAGACTATGCATGGTCAAAGACCACCATCTTTTTTTTCAACAAAGAAAAAACCTGCTCCTACTGAAGATGAAGAAGAAGAGGGTCAGATAAAACCACTTTTCAAGTTGTCTTTTACATATTCCCCCATGGATTTTTGTTCAGGCAATGACAGGGGATAGGTCCTTCCTTTATGAAGAGGTGCTCCAGGAATCAAATTAATTGTGCATTCAAAAGAACGATGTGGAGGTAAAACCTCTGCCTTTTGCTTGCAAAATACATTTGCAAACTCATGGTATTCATAAGGCAAGGTAGGTGGGATGGCCACAGAAACAGACAAACAGAGAGCCTTTTGGGTTAGGACAAACAGTTTAGATAACAGGACGGCCCCCAAGAGGCTAGTTCTCTGTTTCCCCAATCAAAAGAACCATGGATAACCAAGCATAACGGGCAGAAGTGCAGAATCAATAAGAGACAAGACAATTTCCTCTTTGTAGAGTGCGACCACCTAAAGGGTGATTGTCGTAGTCTCGAACAAGCCCACCTCCCAATGATTGTCTATTCAGGGTGGTAATGCTCAGGGGTCTAGGCTTAGGAACAAATGGGATGCTATTTTCCTTAGCAAAAGTGTAGTCCAGGAATATGCCAGTGGCTCCAGAATCCACAAAAGCCTCACAGGAGACAAGTTTACAGGCTAAATTGATAATTGCAGTAACAGTAATCTTGGTCTTGGAGGATATACCTGTAAGGTCTAACCCAGCTCCTTCAACCCTGCTTAGACCCTGCCTTTTACTGGACAGGAAGGGCAGACAGATAACAAATGTCCTTTAAGTCCACAGTACAGACACAGGCTCAATGCATGCCTCCTTTGTTTCTCTGACTCTGTTAGGTGGAGACGATTGACTTCCATGGGTTCCACAGGTGCCTGGGGTTCAACTGACATTTCAGGTTCTGGCTGAGGTGGTGCTTGGAAGTTAGGGGCCAAATGGTAAACTGGCCTAGGAAGCTTGCAAGTTCTAAGTCTCTCTTGGCACCTTTCATGATACCGGACATCCAGATGAACACACAGCTCTATGAATTTTTCAAGGTCTTCTGGGGAATCCTTATAGACTAATTTGTCTTTGATTGCTATCTGTATAACCATTTCAGAAGAATGCATGTACTGCCCTTGAGTCCCAATTAGTCTCAGCAGCCAGAGTACGGAACTCAATAGCATACTGTGCCACAGACCTTGTACCTTGCTGTATGTCCAAAAGTGAGTACTCACCTGTAGAATCTCTATCTGGCTTGCAAAATACAGTCTGGAGAGAAGCCAGAAATTTGCCAGTGTCTTGCAGCACAGGATCATTGTGTTCCAGGTAAGGAGAGACCCAGGTCAGGGCCTTCCCCTTTAACAAGGAAATTACAAAAGTCACTTTGGCAGACAAAGTGCTAAAAGTCCCAGATTTGTTGTGGAAATGCAAACGGCAAACATTTAAAACATCTCTGCATCTTTTTCAAGCAAGGGAAGGTTGGGTGGTACAGAAAAGGCGGGTTGGATTGGAGCACAAGTAGGAGCCTTAGTCTGGACTGGTGCAGAGGGACCATAGCACAAGGTTCATCTAATTTGGTGTCCAGAGAAGAAAGATGCTGTTCAGGAGCTCCAATCAATTGTCACTGATGTAAAATCACCTTAACAATCTCAGCAGGATCCACTGCTAGGGATGAGCCAAACATGCGAACAGGCAAAAAATTTGTTCGAACACGTGAACACTGTTAAAGTCTATGGGACATGAACATGAATAATCAAAAGTGCTAATTTTAAAGGCTTATATGCATGGTATTGTCATAAAAAGTGTTTGGGGACCTGGGTCCTGCCCCAGGGGACATGATGTCAGAGGGAGGCAGGGTCATCCTGTTTTCGTAAACAGGGAACCCCGTCCCCCTATGACAACACGGGGAAAGCCATAGGGAAGTTCCCATGCGCCAGAGGGGGGTTTGGTCACCGGGTGGCCCCACCCTCCGTTATATAAGAAGTGTCAGAAGAACAGAAGCGTCACACGGCGGAAGACTCCCACCGAGGCGGATCGTGCGGACGGAGCAGAAAAGAAGCCGGAGCAAGATGCGGGACAAGAAAAGCGGAGGAAGAGGAAGATGAAATAGAAGAAGATTGAGGAAGAAGAAGAACTCCGAAGGAAGACCAGAAGAAAGAAGATGGAAGAAGAAGTGGAAAGAAGAAGAAATGAATAAAGGACTTGTCAAAAATCGTCTCTTGTGTTTTTTAACCCTTTTGACACTTTTTTGTGATATGGTAGGGGTACATTTGTACCCCATTATCAATTCACACGGGGGCCGGGATCTGGGGGTCTCCTTGTTAAAGGAGGCTTCCAGATTCCGATAAGTCCCCCGCCCGCAGATCCCCACAACCCTCAGGCAAGGGTTGTGGGGATGAGGCCCTTCTCCCCATCAACATGGGGACAAGGTGCTTTGGGGGGGCCGCTACCCCAAAGCACCCTCCCAATGTTGAGGGCATGTGGCCTGGTACGGTTCAGTAGGGAGGGCGGCCCACTCTTTTCCTGCAGCCTGTCAGGTTGCATGCTTGGATAAGAGTCTGGTATGGATTTTTGGGGATGGGGCTCTCCTTAAAATCCATACCAGACCTAAAGGGTCTGGTATGGATTTTGAGGGGAACCCCCACGCCATTTTTGAAAAAAAAAATTGGCGTTGGGTTCCCCTTCATTTCCATACCAGACCTGAAGGGCCTGGTATGTAATTTAGGGGGACCCCCACGCATTTAAAAAAAAAATTTGGTTTGGGGTTCCCCTGTGGGGAAATTCCATGCCATTTTTATCAATGAACTTTTATGTGTATTGTCAGACCGACAATTCATTATAGCCGCGTGTAATTTGAAATTACTTTTTTTCCTTTTGAAATGTAATTTTGCTGTCAGACTGTTGTAAACACGGGAAACATGCGCCCCGTTACAGGCATACTATAGACAACCCCCAGATATGAAATTTAAAGGAATATTATACTTTTATTGTTTCACTTTAAGCGTTATTAAAATCACTGTTCCCGTAAAAACTGCAGTATTCAAAACTTTTTTTTGCATTGATACATGTCCTCTGGGGCAGGACCCAGGTCCCCAAACACTTTTTATGACAATACCATGCATATAAGCCTTTAAAATTATCACTTTTAAATTCTCCCATAGACTTTTAAAGGGTGTTCTGCGGCTTTCGAATTTGCCGCGAACACTCAAAATTGTTCGCTGAACGGCGAACTGGCGAACAGCCAATGTTCGAGACAAACTCATGTTTGACTCAAACATAAAGCCCATCCCTATCCACTGCCATTGTGGCCCATTTGTAATGTAAGATACCTCTGGTAGGTAATGTCCAAAGTGGAGCTTGTATGCTGAGGATTCAGACAAAAATGTAGTCAGGCAGGTCAAGTCAGCAACAGATCAGGCAAAGCGGTACAAAATCAAAATCCAAAGAATGATCAGACAGGTGGAGGTCATACACAGGGTGGCGGTGAAGTGCCAAATCAACAGGCTAGAGAATGGTCAAGAATTCAGGCAGAGGTTCAATAAAAGGTAGTCGAAATCACAGAGTTATCAAGACACCCAGGGAACAAACGGGCACTGAGTAACAGGAAGAACTGCTATTTATGGGCTGCTTGTTTGTACATTGTCTGCATTTGGCAGCAGGTGGAGCTAGTGAGTCCAAGGCAATGCATCAAGCTGGGAGAACATTGCAATAACTTTAGAGGTCCTCCATGGCACAACAGGTAAGACTGCAGCAGTGGGACCAGGAACATCCCGGGTCGAAGACACCCAGGTACATGACAGTGTAACAAAATTGGAGGATGAGTTTGGAAGTGGAAATTCTTCTCCCTTGCAGATCGTTTAAACATCTGTGGAATTTCTGGCGGAAGCAGTTGTGGACCAAGTAAGGATGACAGCAAAAGGTGATGGCTCATTCTGTGATGGCCCGTACGGCTTTGTAGTTAAAGCATTGGTCCGCAGACAATGCCTCTAAGCACAGCCTCTGTTCAGTTCCATATGAAAATAAGCTACCTTTTTGCAAAGCTTTAGAATCAGCTATCCAATGAGTCCCTGGTGGCAAGTCAGGCCTAATCCCACAGGAATCAAGGAGACAACTACAGCCCTTTTGCTTTGCTAGGAGGGCCAAAGAAGGTTTCAGAGAGGCTAGTTCCTACAGACCTGGTAGGCCATTCTTTAGGCAATGGAAAGGGCTGGAGAAAACCCTCTGAAGGTGTCTCTGCCCAATCCCTTCAAGTAGGAGCAAGGCTAGCTCATTTTGAGGGGGTTTGGGCAGACACAATACAGGACGCCTGGATTTTGACCATCATTCAAAACGCATACCATCTCAATTTTGGAACAAAACCCCCATAGGCCTTTTTTGTGGAAACTCCGCTCCCAGCATGTGAAAAGAAGCAATGTTTGCTAGTGTATATAAAGGAGTTGTTGGCACCAAGAGTCATTCTTCTGGTTCCAAGGCAAGAGTGGGGCAAAGGAGTTTATTCTGCTTTGTTTTTAGTGGCAAAAGCTTCAGGGGGGTTCAGGCCCTTAGACCTAAAGGTACTGAATTCCTATATGAAGATTCTGCCATTCAAGATAGTCAATGGAGAATATCTCAGTGGTGAAGGAGGGGGACTGGATGGTTTCCATCGATCTGGCAGATGCTTATCTACATGTGCCCATAGACACAGCTCACCATTGTTTCCTCAGGTTTGCAAGTGAATGGCTCGCATTTCCAATTTCAATGTCTCCCAATGTCTCAGCCTCTACCCAGCTCCCAGAATTTTTTTGAAGATACTGTTGGCTGTCACCATGACACTCAGAGTGCAGGGCATACAAATATTCCATTACCTGGATGACATGCTACTTCTGGATCCTACAGAAGATCTTCTTCTAGAACCTGTAGTTCTCACCTGTGAAACGCTCACCTGTTTTGGGTGGTTAATCAATTATCGGAAGAGTCAGATGTATCCAACCCAAGTATTGGAATATCTCGGAGTACAGTTCAACATGGTCCGGGGTCGTGTATATCTTCCCCAGAGGAAGATAAGAAGTTCAGATTGGAACAAAGGAAATAATAGTCAGATCCTCTGTAATGTCCAAGGAATGCATGCAGTATCTTGTAGTTCTGTCTGCCATGATTCCGGTGGTTCCATGGGCCAGATGATGTAGAAGGAGGTTTTCAATGCAATTTATTTCTCCAATTGGATTGCCACTTGTTGATCCAGAAGATCTACATGCTGGTCCCTATAAATCATTCCCTGGCTTGGTGGATGGTCTCCCGCAATCTTTACCGGGAAATGCCGCTGAAGTCCCCAGAACCAGTAGTGGTGACGACATATGCCAGTCTTCTAGGCTGGGGGGCACATTGCTTGGGGCAGCAGGTACAAAGCCATTGGAGGCCTCATATGGTGCAAAGTTCGAATTTCTTGGAATTGGAAGCCGCTCTGCTAGTGTTCCAACCTGTGTTACAAGGATGGGCTGTCAAAGTCCCCTCAGACAACAGAACAACTGACACTTATGTGTCTCATCAGGGGACACCAAAAGTCGGTGCCTTCTTTAAGTGGCATGCCAGATCTTCCTGTGGACAGAGAGGAATCTTGACTCTCTTACAGAGATCTCCCAGGGCCTGAGAATGTTCTAGCAGTTCATTTAAGTCAAAGCTTTTTGGATCACAACAAGTAGGGCCTCAATCCCAAATACCTAAGCAAGATCTTTGAGGCCTGGGGGGCACCTACATTAGATCTCATGGCGTAAGAAAAGAATTTCCAATGGCCTCACTTTTTCATCCGGATCTGGCTTCCACAGGCATACGGCCAAGATGCGCTGTCCAAGTCATGGAGTTCCCCCCTGGTGTATGTGTTGTCTCCGCTCCCATTGGTCTTCACGGTCCTGTTAAATATCCATCGAGAGAAGGTTGCCGCAATTGTGATTCTACCTTTCTGGCCCAGAAGGCTGTGGTTTCCACTGGTTTGGAGAATGAAGATAAGTAAACCAATCCCACTACCTCCTTGTCAGGATCTCCTGCTACAGAATGGGGTATGTCACCCAAACCCTGGGAGACTGAAGTTAATGGCGTGGAGATTTAAAGGAGATCTTTGAGCAGATTGGACCACTCAGAGCAAGTATTGAATACCTTGTTCCAAGCTTGTAAGAAGTCAACAAATTCAACCTATCACCGAGTTTGGAAGGCTTTTCGATGTGTCTCTGTGGATAGAGGTTGGGAGCTCGAATCCCCTTTGGTCTTGAACATTTTGGAGTTCCTGAAGTATGGTCTCGATAATGGATTAGCCTACAATTCCATGAAGGTCCAGGTCTCTGCCCTGTCGGCTATGTCAAATAAAAGATGGGCGTTGCATCCTTTAGTAGTCTGCTTTTTAAAGGCAGCCATAAAGACTAGGCCTCCACTGAAATCTTTTTTTCATAAATGGGACTTGACTTTGGTCTTAAAAGCATTACTGGCTCCTCCTTTTGAAACCAGCTTCCTCCTGTTCATTATTCCATTTAACATTAAGAAAGATTTTTTTTTTTACTGTTTGATTTTTCCAGACAAGATTGTCCTCAGACCAGTTCTGAGCTTTCTCCCTAAGGTGGCTACTTAATTTCATATGATTTGGGAGTCAATTCTTCCAGTTTTCCTGGAGGATGTGTTGGAGGATGAATGGAGGAAGCTAGATATAGTAAACTCTTTATCAACTTATCTTGAGAGGACTAAGATGTTTTGGAAGCAAGACCAACTTTTTGTCTTTCCTATAAGTCCAAAAAAGGGCACGGCTGCACCATCTAGATTATGTCTTCTTGGATTGTAAGACTATACAAGTTGCATACAAATCACTGGGCCTTCCTCCTCCTTCCGAAGTCAAAGAGCATTCGACTAGGGGTGTGGCAGCATCCTGGGCAGCTTATGCTGAATGTGGCTCTTCCGCCCGCAGAAGCATTTGGTTCTACTGTTATTACTGCGGCTGTCGACTATTAAATATATTAAGCAGCATTCCATTGTGAGTTTGAGGTTTTTGTGTGATTTTCCCTCCCTGCAGAGTGATGCTTGTTACATCCCATTGTAGGCTGACATGGGGAGGTCCAGGAAAACAGAAAATTGGAATCCATACTTACTTAATTTTACTTTCCTGGATCCTACCCATGTCACCAGGGGATTCCTCACCCTATTTTCCTTTGAGAAAGCTAAGAAAAAAGGTGGTCCTGGAGAGGGTCAGAGAGGGAGGAGCTGACCTATAGTAGGCTGATATGGGGAGGATCCAGCAAAGGAAAATTACGTTAGTAAGGATGGATAACAATTTTCTGTATTCAGAGTCCTAATGCTGGTTACATACATCATTTTTTTAGATGCAATCAAAATCTCCAACTGCATTCAGGGTGATTTCTTTTGATGATGCCACAGAGTTTCTTTCTACAATTGGATCAGAATGACCACGGTAATGGAACGGCTGTCCAATCTTCTTTCAGTTGAATGGATTTCTTCCATGTTCTAGAAGGCTGAATTGAAACAAAACCATTCAATTACACACCGTGGCCCTACCGAAATGATAGAACATTTTGCAACCTGCCCAACTGTTTCTGGTTTAATATGGCCTCAAAAACTTTGATTCAAAGTGTCTGGAGTGTCCACATACAGTTCAATCATTCAAAGATCTGATTATCAAATTATTACATTTAAATTATGTGGGAATCATAAAGTACCCAGAGACACAGGTACCCTGAATTAGCCAAAATCATTAAAGGGGTTGTAAAGGTAAATGTTTTCATTCTATGCATTAAGGTGAAAAAACATCTGACACTGTCTGTGCCCCCAGTCCCCCCGTTTTACTTACCTGACCCCTTGAAAATCCTGCGCTCGATCCCGACATCCTCTTCACCACTCAGCCTGGCCGCTGATTGGCTGGAGTGGATGGATGGAAAGCAGCGCAGCCATTGGCTCGCGCTGCTGTCAATCACATCCACTGACGCGGAGCGCCGGGGGGCGGGGCCGTGTGATACAGCGAGCGGCTATACAGCCGCTGGCTGTATCACGGGAGCGCGCCCGCAGGTGCTTCCCACCATGTGAGGGAGCTCGCATGAACGTGAGAAGTACCTGCAGGAGGAAGCTGAGACAGCCGCCAAGGGACCCCAGAAGAGGGGCCACTCTGTGCAAAACGAGCTGCACAGTGGAGGTAAGTATAACATGTTTGTTATTTAAAAAAAAAAAAAAAAATGACTTTACAATCCCTTTAAGGTTTAATTCACAAGGCTGAATAGCAGCAGCCAGCAGGTGGTGCTGTAAATGCTATCTGCCCACACTGCGTACAAGCAGCTGCAGCTGTCAGCAACGGCTGTCAGTTTTGTACTCTACACCAGTGGTAACCTCAGTCCTCAAGTACCCCCAATGGACCATGTTTTCAGGTTTTCCTTTACTTTGCACAGCTGCTTTAAATTAATATCAATGACATGGTATTGATGAGAGCTATTTTATCTGAAGGAAGTTCCCAAAACATGGCCGTTGTTGGTACTTGAAGCTTGAGGTTGAGAACCACTGCTCTACACAAATAAATGACCAGCCAGTGTGTGTCCGGGTTCAGTGTTTTTGCAAAGATTTGGCCGCAGGTAATAAGCCAGTTTGTATGCGACCATAACACAAAGTGTTGCTGTTTTCTAGAGGCAGTATTTAGCCACCATAAAACACAGCAAACTATCCACTGATTTTGGCCGTGTGAATGTAGCCTTTTAATCTATGGGCTCCTACGCTAGAGAAAAAAACAACCATATTATATAAATATGACAGTATGAAAGCATCAACATGCACCCTAAATTTCAGGTGCCTTGCTTTTAAACACTGACTTGTATTTTCTAGTTTTGTCATTTTGTAACTTAAAAGCTTCAAACGCAGTCACCCAGCAAAGGGTTAATGTTCCCATCTTTTTCACCACCCTTCCACCTCTCCTGAAGCATTCAGCATGCTATAACTGGGTTGTCAGCAGTGCAGGATGATTATCCCAATTAACTTGGAAATAATTAAGCGGCAAGCTTATGAGATCCTGTAATATCTTAACTACCAATGTAGGACAGTAAGAAACTGCTCTTTGGAGAGCACCCCTCTTGTGACATTGATGGTTGCAGAAGATGGGCCAGGGTTTACCAGCAACGACAGAGTTAAAGGCTTTTGGAAACTCACCGCAGCACCTTAACTTCTTTTGCCTCCCAATTCTCTAGTCTATTTGGGGTTAAACGATTTTCTTCTTTTCCTTAAAGAGTCAACCTAAATATAACCCATTGAGACAGAGGGTGTTATTGCTGAGCTAATTCTCATTAACTAAAAATCGTGCATAGAGAAAAGAAAGAGCCAAGATAAATGTGATTCCTCCCCCCTTCCTTAAAGTGGTAATAAACCTAGAAACCAACCTGAAACTATATTGCAGCTTACTAATCCTTAGGCCTCATTTACACAGGTAGAAAAAATTACACTTTTTTAAAGGAAATTTGTTTATTGTAGCATTTAGGTTAAAAGTTTAGAGCAGCATTCAGAGGCATAAAAAATGCATTCATAGAGAAGCTCACCAGCATAATTTACACACATACGTGCATAAACACATGTAAAGGGGCATATATGCACGTAAATTAATGATAGCTCCTGCCAGAAAGATCCAGCGTACAGTTATATGGGAGTATTTTGCCTGTATGGTATCAAGCTCTAAAAGCAGCAGCTGCATTCATTTTCTGTTCCTAGTGTTTTTGCTTTAATTTCACCTGGTGATTTTGCCAGTGAGGTCAATGGGGCCACAGTGAGGTCAATGCGCCGCAGACAGCGGTGGCTGTCTTTGGGTAAATATCTCCTAAACTGTATAGGTTTAGGAGATATTCCTTGGACCTACAGGTAAGCCTTAATCTAGGCTTACCTGTAGGTCAAAGTGGTTTGTAAGGGTTTACAGCCACTTTAACAGTTCCTAACTCAAACATAACCGTTCCTTCAGCTTCACTACAACTGCCTCTTGTAGTTCTTCAACACTGAGCTCCCGGTCTCTCTATAGACGCTCTAAATCACTGACTCTGAATCCATTGAGCTCTTCCAATATTTGCGGTGGTATCTCCCTCTAGCGTCACCCCCGCTTCCCTGCTGGATCCCTAGATTTGCGCTCCAGATACTTCTCAAGCTTCACCCCTGCTGACCGGCTCGGCCCCTGGTTTCACTCACAAGGCTGCTCTGCAAGCGTCATCTCCGTTGGTTGGGTCCCTGATCCAGGGGCAGACTGAGGCCGCGTACACACGCGGGGACTGTCTGCCGAAACTAAGTTCGTCAAACAGTCCGCTCAAACTTTTGAATGAACGAACACGCCCACACACGGCACTTTTTGAGCGGACAAATACGGCAAACTTTGTTCGTCGTACTAAGTCCGCGCAACTTTTGAAATGAACGGACTCGCCCACACACGAGGCAACAGTCCGCTCATTTCGAGCGCGTGTGCAGGTAGGCGGGGCCGCGACGGAGACGTCGCGGGCTCCGCCGCCTGGAATGTACTTAAAGGGGAACCCCAACGCCGAAAAAAATCGGCGTGGGGGTCCCCCCAAAGTCCACAACAGACCCTTGTCCGAGCACGCTACCCGGCCGGCCAGGAAAGGGGGGCGAGCGAGCGCCCCCCCCCTCCCGAGCCATACCAGGCCGCGTGCCCTCAACATGTGGGGTGCCTTGGGGAAGGGGGGGCCGCGCGCCCCCCCCACCCCAAAGCACCTTGTCCCCATGTTGATGAGGACAAGGGCCTCTTCCCGACAACCCTGGTCGTTGGTTGTCGGGGTCTGCGGGCGGGGGGCTTATCGGAATCCGGGAGCCCCCTTTAATAAGGGGGCCCCCGGATACCGGCCCCCCACCCTATGTGAATGAGTATGGGGTACAATGTACCCCTACCCATTCACCTGTAAAATAAAAGTACCCAAAAAAAAAACACAACACACGAGATAAAATATTTTATTGCACAGCTCCGGGGGTCTTCCGTCTTCGGGGGTCTTCTCGCCGGACTCCTCCGCTATCTTCTTGTAGCTCTTTTGCTAGCGGAGGAGTCCGGCTTTCTTCCTCCCCGCCGCCGGCCTCTTCTCCCGACTTCGGGGGTCTTGTCCCCCTCGTCGGTTCTTCTGCCGGGCCACCGCGCCTTCTTATAGCTCTTTTACAGGCGGTGGCACGGTCTTCTGTCGCCGCCGCCTTCCGTTCTTCTGCCGGGCCACCGCGCCTTCTTATAGCTCTTTTTTTTTTTTTTAAAGACAACAAGTTTATTGGTGGACCAGAACAACAGGTCATACAGCAAATAATACAATAAAAAAACATCACGGTAGTCAATTCACAGACACAGATATTACACAGCGTACAGATACATATTATAGCTACATTGATCGAGCTGCAGTCAAACCCGCCCCAATATCCCACCCCCCAAAGCCTTCAGGCAACCGTCGCCATGGCCCGGGGAGCATAACCACTCAGGAGGCCGTACCCTGAATTAATGTAGGCCAGTTCTATAGCACCAGTATCTCCACGCCACCCTCCCATCCCCGCCACCCACTGGTCATCACCCCCAGTGAACCGGGACTGCCGGCAATAGATAGTTTTCGTACCTCGACCTCCTACAGGACCCTCCACGTACGTCTCTAGGCAGACTCCACACAAGTGTCCGGGCTGGCAAGCCACCCGTCCCATATCCTGGTAAATTTGTTGGGGCAACCCCTATTTGTGTATATGACCCTCTTCAGGGGCAGCGACAGATTCACCTCGGCTATCCATGCTCCAATGGTGAGGGGTGTGGTGCGTAGCCACAGCCTAGCAATCAGTTTTCTAGCACTAAACAGGGTCTCATGTAGAAAAGTGGTATGACAGCGAGTGTTCCGTGTGTCAGGCAGAAGGCCCAGTAGACAAACCTTGGGATCAACCTGCAGAGGAGAGCCCATGTGGTCATGTAAAAATTGGATGACGCGCAGCCAATAGGCCTGAGCGTCCGGACAAGCCCAGATTAGATGATAAAATGTACACGAGTGATCCCCACAGCGTGGGCATCTCGGGTCCTGTGTCACGCTGAACTTGCTCAGTCTTAGCGGGGTGAGGTATGCCTTGTGTATAATGTAGAGTTGGGTCAGCCGGTCCGACAACCACGGGGAAACCAGACCAACGTTAGTGAGAATGTCCTCCCATTCTTCAGTGTCCAGTGGGCCAACGTCCTCCTCCCATCTATGCTTAGCTACCTCCGCAATCCCGGTCACCGTACGCGTTCTAAGGAGAGTGTATATAGTTGAGATAAGCTTGGCAGGATCCTCCCCCACTACAACACCCACCAAGGGCATCTCCTGGGTACTGGGAAACCCGTCCCCAAATTGGGCCCGGAGGGCATGTGATAGTTGTGCATAGCAAAAAGCCATGTGTGAGGGCACTTCTTATAGCTCTTTTAGAGGCGGTGGCCCGGTCTTCTGTCGCCGCTGTCGCCTTCCGTTCTTCTTCTTGTTCTTCTTCTTCTTCTCCAGGAGATGTTGACACGTCGCTCTCTCCGGCCGGAATGCCAGAGCCGCGCTGTGCGGCCACTTATATAGTGACAATGGGGCGGTGTCACATGGTATATGTCACATGGGTTGGTCACATGGTGACCCCGCCCCCTTACGATGTCATAGTCCCCATGTGACATCA
This sequence comes from Lithobates pipiens, assembly GCF_037356315.1. Lineage (NCBI taxonomy): Eukaryota > Metazoa > Chordata > Amphibia > Anura > Ranidae > Lithobates > Lithobates pipiens. The sequence goes on from NW_027507785.1 coordinate 119,029,601, forward strand.
ACCCATGTGACCAACCCATGTGACATATACCATGTGACACCGCCCCATTGTCACTATATAAGTGGCCGCACAGCGCGGCTCTGGCATTCCGGCCGGAGAGAGCGACGTGTCAACATCTCCTGGAGAAGAAGAAGAAGAACAAGAAGAAGAACGGAAGGCGACCGGAAGGCGACAGCGGCGACAGAAGACCGGGCCACCGCCTCTAAAAGCTATAAGAAGGCGCGGTGGCCCGGCAGAAGAACGGAAGGCGGCGGCGACAGAAGACCGGGCCACCGCCTGTAAAAGAGCTATAAGAAGGCGCGGTGGCCCGGCAGAAGAACCGAAGAGGGGGACAAGACCCCCGAAGTCGGGAGAAGAGGCCGGCAGCGGGGAGGAAGAAAGCCGGACTCCTCCGCTAGCAAAAGAGCTACAAGAAGATAGCGGAGGAGTCCGGCGAGAAGACCCCCGAAGACGGAAGACCCCCGGAGCTGTGCAATAAAATATTTTATCTCGTGTGTTGTGTTTTTTTTTTGGGTACTTTTATTTTACAGGTGAATGGGTAGGGGTACATTGTACCCCATACTCATTCACATAGGGTGGGGGGCCGGTATCCGGGGGCCCCCTTATTAAAGGGGGCTCCCGGATTCCGATAAGCCCCCCGCCCGCAGACCCCGACAACCAACGGCCAGGGTTGTCGGGAAGAGGCCCTTGTCCTCATCAACATGGGGACAAGGTGCTTTGGGGTGGGGGGGCCGCGCGGCCCCCCCTTCCCCAAGGCACCCCCCATGTTGAGGGCACGTGGCCTGGTACGGCTGGGGAGGGGGGGGCGCGCTCGCTCCCCCCCCTTTCCTGGCCGGCCGGGTAGCGTGCTCGGACAAGGGTCTGTTGTGGACTTTGGGGGGACCCCCACGCCTATTTTTTTCGGCGTTGGGGTTCCCCTTTAAGTCCATACCAGGCGGCGGGGCCCGCGACGTCTCCTTCGCGGGCCCCGCCTACCTGGAGACGCGCTCGAAATGAGCAGACTTTCCTCCGAGCGGGAACAGTTTGCTCATTTCGAAAGTGGCCTACACACGGGCGGACTGTCCGCTCAAACCAAGTTTCAGCGGACAGTTTTTCGGAATTTCCGAAAAACTTTGTTCATCAAACTGTCCGCTGAAACTGTCCGCTGAAGCCCCACACACGAGCGGACTGTCCGCTGAAACACTGTTCAGCGGACAAAGTTGAGCAAACAGTCCGCCCGTGTGTACGCGGCCTGACAACTCATGGGGCCCCCGTGCAATAGGAGATTTTGGGGCCCCCAGGCAATCAGAGATTATGGGGCCACATAGTATACACACACACACACACACACACACACACACACAGTATACAATCACATAGTATACACATACATGTACACACAGTATACACAGACATGTTTCTATTGGCTGAGAAGGTACTGGGGAGGTGGGGCAGCTATAATCTCAGGATTTTTAGACCAAAAGGATGTCGGTAAGGGACATTTCAGAAAAAGAAGTAACAAAAAACACAGATTCTGACATACTGTCCCTGGTTTTACTGAGGCTGGCAACCCTGATGGGGGCCCCTAGTGGCCCGGGCCCCCGGGCAGTGCCCGAGTGGCCGAATGGTCAGTCCGCCCCTGCACTGACCTGATCACCACCTGAAGTTTCCCGATTCTCCACTGTGCCCATTCAGTGAAAATGCTGCTTCAGTACTTGGTTCAGTTACTCACTGTGGTCTCTAGTAATAAGGTGGTTGGCCCCTTTGTTGTGACAGCTTCCCCTCTACCTCTGACCACTGACAGGTTCTCCAGATGGCAGAACCGTCACTTCTGGTTGGACTGCAAGCCACAATCTCAACCCTGTACTGCTCTCTTATTCTGGATAGGCCCTCACACAGCCTAGCAGCCAGATGCCCCTGAGATAGGCCCAATCTCTGGCCTAGCAGCCCGGGGCACACGACACACGTCCACCCAGACAGCCATCCAGGTGGCACAGAACATAGATTACATGACTCCACCTGAATATATAGGCTCTCCCAGCAGCCCAAGGGATTCAAGAAAATATCTGCCCATTGGCTGAGATATTCCATATACCCATGACCTGACCTTGGGTTGTCCTTCTCATATCTAGTACCACCAAGTGCCCAGCCACCTAGTGATGGAAGAGAAAAGTACAACCAGGCCAAGCTTAGGGATAAATCAATCAATCTCTAACAATTGACCAGGGTTATTACTCCTGGCAAGTATATTTGTGAGGAGCATACCTGACTAAACCTCAGGGTGCTACACATAGTTTTGGTAAATCTAAATTTGATTCTGCAGAGGTTGTATGTTTCAGATTTTAATGTGTGTGTTGAGCCTAACGGTGGCCATGCATGGTGTGATAAAACAGAGTGATTGATGTTTCATTTGACAAACGTATCCAATTGAACAGTGATCGAGTGAGCAGAAATGGCATGGACAAGTGATAGGCAACAGATTGTGACAGTTTCAATTAACCAAAGTCGGCATAAATAAATCGTTCATGCAGGGTTAACCTACGGTGTTTTTTGTGCCCTTATATCTAGATGCATTGTAAGGGCATGGAAAACACCATAGATCAAACCTGTACAGTGCGATCAAACCCCTCTACACCCCAGATATCCCCCTCCACACTCTGACCCCTGTACACCCCAGATATCTCTGCAGCACTCTGACCCCACTACACCCCAGAAATCCCCCCAACACTCTGACCCCTCTACGTCCTAGATATCCCCCTCAGCACTCTGACTCCTCCACACCCTAGATATCCCCCAGCACTCTGATCCCTTTCTGCACCCTAGATATTCCCCCAGCACTCTGATCCCACTCTGCACCCCAGATATTCCCCCAGCACTCTTATCCCTCTCTGCTCCACACATATCCCCCCAGCACTCTGACCCCTCTACACCCCAAATATCCCACCAGCACTCTGAATCCTCTCTGCACCCTAGTTATTTCCCCCGGCACTGTTATCATATACCATAAGATACCCCTTGTATTGTGACCCACCTACATCCCTGACCTCTAGCACTATAGCCACCCAAGATACCCCAAACACGGCTACGCCTGATACACCCCAGATCCCCTCTCAGCATTGTTTTCCCCCATACATCCTTGAGACCCCCCAGCACCATTATTCCATCGATGTAGTACCCCCTTTTCCAGTGGAGGTACAGTGCATGTGAACTTTTGGCTATGTGCCCACCTCCAGCACTGTGACAAGGACACACCTATACCAATCAAGTCATGCAGGCAGAAGGAGGAGGGAGATATCTCTTTGGGCATTCCAAGCCCCTCAGTGCAAACAGTGCTGGACAGCTGGGCTCACCGTGACACCATCCACAATGCCACTTCCACAGATGGGCTCTCAGTGCTGCCAACTCAGCAGCTCCCACTCCAGCTCCTAAACCGCAGCTTCCGAGTCCCAAGCATTCAAGCTGCATGGGATGGGGTCAGAGCATCACTGGTGCTCTGGCCCCACCCCTCCCTGCTGGCTGTGAAATAATAGGTATTGTTCTGCACAGCACGGCGCACCACTTCCAGCCTGCCTCCCCTGTGTATCCATCACTCTCAGTGCCATCATGGGGCCCCCAATTTCCAGGCAGCGTGGACTCAAGGAGCAGATTCTTTGGGGAAAGTTCAGAGTCCCCACATGCAGCTGGAACCCCTGGGTAGTGCCCAGGTGTGCCCTCTCATTAAGATGGCCCTGGTAGGGGGTGAAGCTGGTGTCAGTAGGGCAGAGGTTGATGTCAGTAGGACAGTGGACAGTGTCAGTCAGTAGAGCAGTGGACAGTGTCAGTAGTTAATTTTTATTATTTCTTACAATTTTATTTGTTTAATTATTTTTTACATTTTTCTTTTCTCTATTGCAAGGCTTTAGTGAAATAGAAGAGGTCTAACAGATTGGGAACACAGTTCTCAACCTCCATCTCTGACGCCTCAGTTGCAGAGAATGAATGAACAGGAATGGCTCTGTACAGAGCTTCCCATTCATTCAAAAACTGAAGCATTTTAAACACAGTTTGCTAAGCTTAGATTATTAATGAACACAGTTAGTGATTGGTACCGATCTGTGTTCATTCAAAGAAGGAAGGGGCTGGTAAAATACATATTTACCAGCCCCTTCCCCTGCTCTCCATAGTGTATAGTGAAAGAAGAGGAGGGGAAGCCGGCAGTGCTGCAGGGGGGCCCAGTCAGCAGAAAGAAGGGGAACCTGGAAGAGATGGGGGTCATTTACTGGAACTAATCGCCTTTCCTCTGGTAGCAGCTAAATGCCGGTGTGTGGGAGAGGTGGAGAAGCCTCCTTTCAGCTTCTGCAGGAGAAAAGGGGGTTGGTTCCTGTAAATGCTGTAAACTCAATTTAGATTTGGTCTGATCAAAAACGAGCCGATTGGCCAGCGTGGACAACTATCAACCTTTTAGCACTGAGATATTTTATTCATGAATACAATTGGTTGCATGGTGTATTCATGAACAATTGAGTAATAATTTTCCACCCTGAGTTTGATTAAATCAAATTTAAATTGAGTGTAAGGCTCGGTTCACATAAATGCGAATTGGATGCATTTTGAACCTTATCCGATTTGCATGACATGTGAACTGAACCAGCTTTCTATGGAGTCGGTTGACATATGTCCGGGACGGCCATAGTTCATTTTTAAAAAGAGTCCTGTACTTTTTCCAGTCCGGTTCTGGTGCCATTTCAAGTAAAAATTGCACCTCAACTGGTGAACAAAACCACTTGGACTGCTTTTAAAAATTGCACTGAAACCGTCACATTTTTTGGGTGGGCGGCAAACAACCCCCACCCCCACCCGCTCACCCACTTGCAAGCCTGTTTTCCAGCCCGCTCGTAAGCCTTCTTACCCCATCCAAGTTGCGGGCAGCTTTGGCGGCTTCCCCGGCTTCTCCTCATGGCCAATCTGGTCGCCTCTCCTCCCAGCCGATCCGGTTTTAGGGCCCACTTCCTGTCCTGATTGGCTGGGAGGAGAAGCAGGAAGACAATAGCCAATGTTGATTCACTATTGTCACAAGTGGGTGGGCTCAGGACACAGTGCTCTGCGCCCCGAGCACAAACTTTTTTAAACCAATTAGCCCATCCAAGTTGCGGGCAGCTTTGTCGGCTTCCCCGGCTTCTCCTCATGGCCAATCCGGTCGCTTCTCCTCCCAGCCGATCCGGTCTCAGGGCCCACTTCCTGCCCTGATTGGCTGGGAGGAGAAGCAGGAAGACAACAGCCAATGTTGATTCACTATTGTTACAAGTGGGTGGGCTCAGGAAACAGTGCTCTGCGCCCCAAGCCCAACCATTTTTAAACCAATTAGAGCTTCTGGCTCAAATCATGTGCTTCACAAAACAAAAAAATTTGTAGAACTGTATGCATCTGGTGCCCTGCATGGAAATTAGGGACTGGCGCATAGAGATTGGGACGGGCCCTTAGGCTGCATTCACACCTATGCATTGTTAGTGCTTTTTTGCATTTTGCAGATTTGCACTACAGTCCATTTAACATGGTATCCTATGGAACACATTCTGTTGTGAAAATCTGCAAAATGCAAAAAAGCACTACAAATGCATAGGTATGGAAGTTATATCTATTTGACTGCTTTCAGAGTTGATCGTTTTGATCAAATCACCCATGGATCAGATAATAAAATCAAAGCGTGTGTGTCCACCATTGATCGATCATTTAGATTATAAGATTAAATTGTGATTAATAATTTACATTCATACATATTGATCGAAATCCACTTCCCCGTGTGTGGCATATCGATCAAACGGGTTGTGGCATATAGATTGGGACTTCCTATAAGAAGAGATCGATTTAAAAAGAAAACGATCATTTATTGAAGCATGTATGGCCACCATTAGGCTGATTGCAATGAAAAGGACACCCATTGTTGAAAGGAGACACAATAAATAAAAACACAGACGGTGCTGATACAAGAGGTGTAAATTGGGGGTGCAGACTCTCATCTGAGATGTAGTTTGATTTGAGGGGGGGTAAAAAGGGGGGGGGCTGTAAGATCTGACACCCCCCAATCCCTCCTAGAAGCTGAGTGGGGTGGTGACTTAGGACAGCAATGAGAGGAGGGACATGAAGGTTTCCAGTACAGGAGGTCCTACATGAAAGTGCTCTCCAGCAACAGCAGCAGCAGCAGCAGCGCTGGTGTCTAGGAGCTGTCCATTGTAGGAGCTGTCCGTTCCAGGAGCTGTCTATACTCGGAGCTGTCCATTTCAGCACCACGTCCTCCATCATCACTTCCATGCAGCAGCGGCGGAGGAAGCCCAGCCGACACCGCCAGCCTGGACAGCGCACAGGGGGCCTCGCACTGCTGATCCTCACCGACACCACCATGGATTGCAAAAGCCGCAGTCCGTCTCCAGCCAAAGCTTCCAGCATCCACAGGATACTTGTGCTGTAATCAACAGCAGGGGAGGAATCCCACACTCCATCAGACACACACACAACAGCAGACAACCAGAAGAGGGGAGAAGAAAAGATCTGTCAAGAGCAGAAAAAAAAAACACAAGAAAAAAAAAACCTCAGATTTTTTTTTTCCCCCTTTTTTACATGGCGCAGGCTGCAGAGCAAAAGAAGGAAAGCAGAGCCTGCATCCCTAACCCTAAAGCCTCCCCTTGCTGCCTTGGTCCTGATGCTGCTGATGGTTGGTGATGAGAAGGCTGCTGTTTTATTCCTGCCGACAAGAGATTCCCAATTAGCCATCACTTATGGAAACTGAAGATCAGAATTTTAGGAAAAGGGATTAAGAGAGATTAGAGCCTCTCTGTCTGTTAGCTGCTATCCTGTGTGTTGTCAGTCTGTCTGCACTATTTTCATATTCTTTTTTTTTTTTTTGTCCCCCCCCCCCCTTTTTTCTCCTGCAAACCTGCATTTGGACATGATCTGATGGACAACGAGCTCTCCATCCACAAACCTTCCAGGTTTACTTTTGCTATTTTTCTATTAGGATACCTCATATTTTTGGGCACTATCCACTGCTAGCTGAGACCCTCCAGGTCCCCCCCCCCTTATCTACCACCTATTCAGCTCCTGCACCCCCTACACCAGAAGACTGTTGGATGTCTATAGAATGAAGAATTATGGGTCTGTTTGATAGAGGTGTTCAGATGCTCCTGACCACTGTGGGAGCATTCGCTGCATTCAGTTTAATGACAATTGCTGTGGGCACAGACTACTGGTTATACTCCAGAGGGGTCTGCAAGAGCAAATCTATAAGTGAAAATGAAACCAGCAAAAAGAATGAAGAAGTCATGACCCATTCTGGATTGTGGAGAACATGTTGCCTTGAAGGTATTTTGGTGACTGGCTAAAAAGCCTTTTTTTTTCTTCTCTTACATTTTTTTCACCCTCCTCCTATCTTCCCTGCTCCCCTCCCTCTCCCCAGAATCAGAAAACTACATATTCCTCCATCTTATCATTTCATTTTTTTAAACAAGGGGTGGCTAGACTAAGCTAATAAACTGGAAGGGGGGGGGGGGGGGGGGGGGAGGGGGAGGGGTGATTGGAGAGAGACTGATCCACTTCCAGCGGTTCATTGTGATGATGTGAATGATAGATTTTGTTAAGATGGAAGCAGTGGGGCACAGAGTGTAGTAAAAGGTGTGTAGAATACATTACTCTGACTACATGGTGTGTGCAGTGGTGTGGGAGGCTTTTCAGCTGCACTGAGCCATGCCTTCTCAGCTATGGAGCAATGCTAAAAATGGGAGACTGCAACCATACCTGAGCAGGCTAAAGCCTCCTATGTAAAATGGATGTCAAGCATTGCTGATCAAGAAATCAATGAGAATAGATTAAGTGCTGTACAGGCCTAAAGCACCCTACTTACTCCACATCTGCAGGTAGGGGTAGGTCTGCCAATGGTGAGAGAGTAGATGTTACATAGCGCTGCATCCTTAAAGGGGTTGTCTGTTAGCATATAGCTTATTCAGCTTCTAAAGATTTTATATATATATATATATACTGATATGTTGTGAATAGTAGGTTGGGGCCTTGTGAGCTAATTGAAGATTGCGCTATGGTATCTGTGTGTGTTTGTATATATATATATATATATATATATATATATATATATATATATATATAATAATTGTTATTTTGAAAAAAAACATAAGGCCTTCCTTCCAATATCCAAATAAACAAACAGAATAAATAGAAAACCTCCTTATACAGTTGGCCTAGAGGAAGGCAAAAAAGAATCCTATAGAGCATGGTCCAGTTTGCTCCTGTGGGTCTATTTGTGTAAAGTGTGTGTTTGTATATGTTTTATATATATATATATATATATATATATATATATATATATATATATATATATATATATATAGTGCCATTTGAATGTCTCTTTTATTGCTGGTCATTACAGTATATATTCAACTGCATTGTGTTATAATGTTATAAGAGGCCTATGGCTGTTATGTTATTCCCTTTATTACTTTGCTGTGTTGCTGATAGCTGCTTCATCACTAGTAGATTGGAAACCCCTCACCCACCCTTCCTTTAACCATGTGTCCAGCCAGAAAGCCCTGCAGTGCATTGCCATGTAAGCGGAAGGGTTAAACACAGCCCACTTGAAGGGAGATGAGGACTGTGTGCCAGGCAGAGTGAGGTAACAGTATGATTAGTATAGTGGTACACAGACCACCCAGCCCCTCCCCCACCACTCCCCTTTTCAATCACTGCAGGTCAGCAATCCAGCCTTACAACACAGTAAACGCATACATACACAAAACACTGGATGAAATATGACATCTATGGGAACTGAATATACAGCATCACTTTAAAATTATTCCAAAAGATGGTACAACATTTTTCATTTTCCATAAGCAGAGGAAAAACGCCATAGAATAGATCCTCTTGCATATTCTGTCTTCGCTAAACATACAAAATGTTGTGTGAACCAGTACTCCTGTGTATGTTTATTGCTAACCTTGGCTGAGATTGGAACAGATTGCCAGCACACATGTCCACGCACATATACTAAAATACACACACTATACAGCGTATGCCAAGCACATACACACAGTACCACACACCATATGTAGGGTCCAGACCTTGCAGAGTTGCAGACACAAAATTTAGACACATATGTTCACAAATTTGCAAACAACATACCCTTTACACCTCCTACACATATACTTTTTCTCACATTGTACACATTCAGATATGGCCAGACAGCCATGAACCCAACTTGGTCCACACCGGGTGTACACTTAGACATATATATATATATATATATATATATATATATATATATATATATATATATATATATATATATATATATATATATATATATATATATATATATATATATATATATATATATATATATATATATGCTAAAGTGAACTGGAAACAGCTTCTTATATTTCATGTCACAAAATGTAAAAAAAAAAAAATGCACATATACTATACACAATAAGGTGTATGTGTCCAATGTTCTTCTTATGGCCGCAAAAAAATGAAAATGATGCTAAACAGTTTTTTTTTTTATATATATATAATTAATGAGAATAGAGACACAAAAGTCACAAACTCACATACCCACATAGGTCGAACATTACACTTACTACAAATACCAAACCACTGATAAATGTCTGTAAGCCTAGACAAATCTAAAAGGTCACTACAGCACAGGTACAGACATACGAGAGTTACACTACATATTGGGATTTAAAGGAAAGGTAAATGTGATATATATATATATATATATATATATATATATATGCAATCACACACACATGTCTTCTTAGTATAATATCATCTACACCAGCTATCAAGACAGACACACAGTCTCCAGCGCAGGCTGTCAGCCTGTGGGACATTTTGGCCCTTCCTTCTCTGGAGCTGGGCTGTGATGGGACATGCTCTGAATTGCTAAGTGTCTCCATTGAGCGATGAGAACAGTTTGACGCATTAAACACGCATAGCGCATCCGCTGAGCCTCTCCTCAGCCAAGCCAGCCTCTTAACATAATCTGCAGAGGAACATTGTACTGAATAGAATATGCCGTCCCTCCCCAGGCAGGAGAAAATCAATAGCTATGAATTCACCCTGATAGATCTGAGGGCCCCCCTCCTCCTCCTCCTCCTCCTCTTCTTCTTCTTCTTCCCTCACTCCACAGTTTACACCATCCACAACACCTCATTCCCACCTCCCTCCTTCCAGGAAACCTTTTCAATTGATGCTCGTATTTATTAGGTGTCCCCAAAGTGGCTAGTGGTTACAATTAAACATTTATAAGATGCTCATATGAATTTTTGTTTAAGCAGCCAGCTGATCCATTAGACCTTTTGCATGGCTAGCGGCTTGGGCAGCCGTTGCCTGGCGGTGAAATGGTTACTCTTCTTTTTTTCTTTTTTTTTGGAATGGTGATGGACCCGAGGAGACAGATGGAACAGTGGGGTAGTCTGGTCAGGTTACAGTTTTTGAATGATAGTCTTTGGTGGAATGAGAATGTGGATTTTTTTCAGCATTGCAGGTGTCTACATTTTAGGAGAGGAGTTAGTGGAGATGAGAGGAGCCATGCGCAATGTTCAGTTTAACTGCCTGGTTAAGAGAGGATTGTCTAATTTTCAAAGACTGCACAGGGTGTGTGTAGAGAGAAAGAGAGAGAGAGCACAAGGAAAGAGGAGGGTGAAGGAAAGAGAGGGAGGAGGGGTGGGGGGGGGGGGGGAGGCGAAAAGGGTGGGTGTGAGACAGGGGGAGGAAAAAAAAAAGAGGGAAAAGAGAAGACCTTTAGAGAGTGGGAGGACCAATGCAGAAGAGAGCAGGGAAAAAGAGATGGAGCACAAGTCCCACTTTTGTTTTTTAAATCTCCCTTTCTGTACAGAGAACCATGAACAGGCCTGTACATCATAAAGCATCACTGGCACTAGACCTTCATATTATATTAAGGTCACTGCACCCAGGCTATTTGGCTATAAGCATTTCTACTTAGCTGGCGCTTTTATATCTGTATACTGATGGTCAGTCAAGTGAGCCACCGCCATCAATTGCAGATATGTAAACACGAGTAAACTGAAATTCCCCCCAAAAAAGTCTGTATCTCATATATATATATATATATATATATATATATATATATCTACATCTATTTATAGATATAGATATATATTTACAAAGTCATAACACCGTCAACGCTTCTAAGACTACCTATAGACAGGCAGATCCTATAGGTAATTATTTCATATGCCCATCCTCTAAGCCCATCTTGTCGAATGAAAAAGAATGATGCTCCTGATTCATGCAGTATCGCAAGCCGTGGGTAAAAAACATCTTCTCCCATTGGAAAGGAAATAATCGTAGGTTGACCTCAAGAGATTTTCCAACATGCTGGAAAATCTAAATCAACCCAGGGCTCAGCACCTGTCATATACATACAATATGCGACAGTCGCAAGCAATGCTTAGATCACATACATAAACACTATTGGGCTATCGGAAAGTGAATGTCATAACACCACATGATATGGCTAACAGGCAACTCAGCAATATGGCTTTTCAGTTGAATAATTCAATATCTGCAGCAGCAGGGCTATAGATGTTACAGACCTAGTAAGAAGTGGTTATAAGAGGGCTCAAATCATAGGCGAAGCAGAGGGAACACTGTTATAATAATTTACAGATGAAGGCTGAGATGTAAGGGGGTGAGCTTCACTGAGGGCTTTGAAGGTCAAAGACAGAGCTTTGCATCTTATTCTCTGAGATAGAAGATACCAGTGTAGGTATTTGTATTATGCTGGTAGCTGTTGTATAAAGGAGTCTGCTGGCAGGGCTTTAGATTAATTGCGGTGCAGATAATCAATTGCAGAAGCAATCAAGGAAAGGATATGATGAGTAAATTAATATCTTGATTTCATTTTTATAATAACTGAAAAATTGCATAGTGGAGGCAGCGGGACTCTGAAGACTAAAGGTGAACATTAAATATGTTAAGGTCACCTCTAGGCATCAGGCTTTATATACTGAATGCATAAAGAGATCAGTGATCATATCCTTATTGTTTTTGAGTTTTGTATATGCTAGAAAACAGCCAGTGTGTTAAATGAGTCTATATGTGTTCCAGTTTTGGTAAGAACAGAGAGGGAAAACCTTTGCTCTCAGATGTCATAGTGGTTATATCTTTCACTGAATGCAGTGTTTTTTTTATTCTTATTTATTCCAAACAATCTATGATACATAAAGAGGTTTCCATGAAAAAAGGAAAGCCTGTCTTTGAATGGGACTCTTTCCTTTGGAAACCAGGGGTCTCTGCTTCTTTAGACAATAACAAGACTCCATCCTGTAGTAGAGAAAATATGTGAACAACACATTGAGGGTTATATACTAAAACTGGGGAGTTCAGATCTGTATAGAAACCAATAAGCTTCCAGGTTTTATTGTCAAAGCTTCATTGAACCATCTGAAGTGAGAAGCTGATTGGCTGCCATGCACAGCTGCACCAAATTCTGAGTGTTCCAGTTTTAGTAAATGAGTTGTTTTTATGGGTACTTAGTAGGATTTCATTTATCAATGTACATTGCATATATATTGTAGATTCAACAGAATGAATGGTATGTTTGGGTTTCTAGACCAGCCTTTCTCAATCAGAGTTCCATTGAACCCTAAAGTTCCTACAGAGCTTGCTAGGGGTTGCTTGAGCAATGAACAATTTCTACCCCTCAGATAAAAAAACAGTGACACCAATGATCTTTTGGGGAGATTTCTTCCCACTGACCACAAATGTAAGGAACACTCCTCTCACTGACCATCATGCTAATAATCAGTGAGGTGTTGATATAGTCATTTTTAGCAGGAATAACTAGAGACTTTATTATTTCATGGGCTCCTCTATGTTGAAAAGATGATTTTTTTTAGATGATTATCATCCCGTGGGTACTTAAAAAAAAAATCTATGTTAGTACACAATAAACAGCATAATATTTAAAATTATACTGCCGTCAAAACAAAATCCGAAGCTGCCCATCTATGGGTCATATATTTTTGTTCAGCTGGCGAGCTGAATGAAAAAAAGAAACAACAAATTCCTCCATCCATGCAAGCGGGGCAAATGGAGAAATCCCCCCACCAGGACATTCTAACAGCTAGACTGATTGGCTGCAGCCACTGATCAAAAAAGTTTTCTAATGATTGACTTCTGTCAAGTGTGGGTGGCTACACACTGATCGAAATTCAGCCAGTCCCTGCTGAAGCGGCAGAATTTCGAGTCCTGCTTTCTTTTACCTCTTATGTGGTGATCCTGGAACACTTCTGCTGGTGATGCCGGAACACCCTCCTTGATGCCATTACTAAGAATTCACAAAAAGCAATAAGATTCAAATCTTCCTTGCAAGTCTGAATGTGATTGGAGATGCAAAAAGCACAGAGGGAGGACATTACACAGTAGAGGATTCAGGACGTACCCTCTCTGAAGCTGGATTTGCTTATTCTGTTAGAGATTGCATAAAAGCTAAATCAAGGTAAATTGAGGTAACATTCTGATTTTGGCAAAGGTGAAATGTTTACTGGACAGCATAGGCACCTCACTGATTGCTTTTAAAGAACAGTTGGACATTCAAGTACAATCTGATTGTCTTATGGGTATCTCTTGGCTCACCCCTGCAGCTCTAAAAAAAAAGGAACAATTACATGAGTGTTCCTATTAAGACAGTGGATCAGGAACAATGTGGTATACAAACTTTCTTGTACCTTTGTATCCTGGGGAAAGCAATAGACATCACACAAGGTTTTCAAATGAAGCACAGCTATGAGAGAGTGTCAAAGACTGCCCCACAGACATTAGACCATAACCTTATGTGGCTAAAAATGGCTTGATGGGCAATTTTATTTATTACAGGCATTTATATAATGCAAACAATTTACACAAAACTTTGAATACCATTTATTCACATCACTCCTGTCCTCAAGGAACTTATAATCTTAGGTATCTTTCTCACAAACATACATACATACATACAATGCATGCACACTCATGGTTCATTTTTACAAGGAGCCACTTACCTACTAGCAGGACGAAAACAGAGTACCCAGAGTAAACCTCTGCAAGCACAGGAAAAATGTGAAAACTCTATGCAGAAAGTGTTCTGACCAGAAGTAGAACCACAGACCCCAGCACTGCAAGGCAGAAGTGCTAACCACTAGGCCTCGGTGCTGATCAGTTTTAGAGCTGATTTTTTAAAAGTATTATTTTCTACTTAAACTTAAACGTAAACTTCAAATATCACATTTTACTGGTTGAAATAGATGGACTTGTGTCTTTTTTTCAACCTACCTATGTAACTATGGGTTTGATTTACTAAAGACAAATAGACTGTGCACTTTGCAAAGTGCACTTGCACTCTGCAAGAGCAGGCTCCAATGTTTAGTAAATGAGCAGAAGATCCAATGATGTGCAAGCAAAAATGCTGTTTGTTTTTATTTTCCTTGGGCATAATTGGGTATTCTTTGGAGAGTGAAGCCTTACCTCATTTACTAAGTCCTGAGCAACTGCACTTTGCAAAGTGCACAGTCTATTTGCCATTAGTAAATCAACCCCTATGATTCCAGAGTTATGGTATTTAAAAAAAAATTAAATGTTTACATAAACTAAATATCTTTTTCTCTTTAGTGTACCCCCCCCCCCCTCCCCGGACCCTATTTAATCTGAAACATAACAAAGCATAGGGGGGCATGTGCAACACCATAAGCCTCTGAGTTTGAAACAATGCCCACTTTTCGATCGTGCCTTAAGGTGTTCTTTGTAAGCCCTTCAAGATCTACCTCCTAATTATTTGCAAATGTCAACTATGTGAAAGTACAGGTTTTTGTTAGGGCAGGGGTAGGCAACCCGGGGCCCCCCAGCTGTTGTGGAACTACATTTCCCATGAGGCGTTGCAAGGCTGGCAGTTACAAATACTCCCAGAGGCATGATGGAACTTGTAGTTCTGCAACAGCTGGAGGGCCCCAAGTTGCCTACCTACCTGCCTTAGGGTATACAGTGGTGGATTGCATGGCACGGTGGGAGCATTGGAACAGTAAGAACAGGCACCTTATGGAACCTCAGTGCCTCTTACAAAGCATGCTTTTTACTTTGCTAAACTTGTATTGCTCACAGGTAGGGGGTGAGTAAAGTATTAGACCATGTTTTCAGGTTGGGATGCCTAAGGTCTGTTGCACACAGGAGTAAAAAATGCTTTTTACTGATCTAAAATGAGATGCATTGTTGTCTATGGGACACAGCTGTGTAAAGATCAGTAATACAGTGTTGAGTACAGAGCAGTAAAACAAAAATAGAAAATTTTACATTTGGGTGCAGTAATTTACTTGCGTATTTACTCGTTTAATGGTTATGCGAGTGAGTTATAAGTGAGTATATTACAATACTGGCAATCAAGAAAAATTTTACTCTAGGTCTTTAGATGCAATTTTTGTCCCCTTGCTCGTGGGCATCAATAAACATCAATAAATTATGACACTTGTGTGCAAGGGGCCTTAATCGGTATTAAACCCTAAACCAAAAATATAATATATTACCAATCATTAGACGTGGTGGCTGTATTCGTCTTATTTTTTTAGGCCTTTTCCCTCTGTGTCCACCTGGTGATCTGGCCAGTAACCCATCTCCTATATTAGAGATGCCCCCACTCTGGATTAATGAGCACAGTGACACCTTTTGACAGCAGTTTTGTCAGTCTGGGGGCAGGGTAAATTTTTAAACTGCAATAGAAGAAATGTTTGCTTTTGGGTTTAGTACCGCTTTAGTGCCAATTCCCATCTGCTCATTGGTGATGTGATGCAGCTACGTTAAAAAAAAAAAAAGTTGTGCTTGCTGCATCTTTGATACGTTTTCCATCAAAATACATGTTATATGTTATACAGATGTAATTAGTAATGTGACTAAAACTCACGAGGCAAGGAGCAGGTGTGAGTAACACCTCAGAACTGTTTGTTTTTGGTGCAGAATGCGATTTTCTGAGTACTAATACGACAGGCCAAAATACCATGCTGTCAAGGGCAGAGAGAGTTAGTTTGAAGTCCATTATAGGCAAAAAGGAAAAAATACTATGCTGCAGTCTGTCTTTTAATGCATCCTCTCTGTAACATAGTTTTCGTACTAGCTGATCCTGCCAACAGATCCGTAAATTTTTCACTTTATTTGAAAAGACCCTGCAGGTAAAAGCGCAGGAAAATCAAGTATTTTAAATGCTTACTTGCAGTGTTTTTCATTTCCATAAATTATTAGGTAGCTGTTGGAGCAAGAACAAAGGGGAATAATAGAAAATGTCACTTGAGCGACAGTTCTGAGACTACTGGGGGTCCTGACATTAAATCCAAGATGGTGGCACCAGCAGCAGTCTCTGGGCTTTGGAATGACTACACAGGAGAGGCTTTTACAAGTAAATAACATACATAAAATATGTTTAATGCACATATACTAGGGGAAGATTTTTGTTGAAATGAATGGTCTGGCAAAAGGATCTCTATATTTAGGTAGAACTATAAGGCCTCATGCATACTGGACATTTTTACAGCTGCTGTTTTTGGCTTCAGGTGTTTTTTTCTGCAGCCAGTAAACTCCCCAGCATGTTATCCTATGTATCCATGCATATATAGGCTTTTATCAGCATTTTTTGGCTGGGGCGTATTCTGGCTGAAAAGAACTAGTGGGTTTTAAGAGGAGTTGAAAGCGCTCTAACTCTGATAAAAGCTGGAAAAACTCAAAAAAATCTGAAAACGTGGCTATTCAGCATCTATCATAAGCTTTTGTGGGAGTATAGTTTTGCTAAAAATAAAAAAGCTAAAAAACGCCGAAAAACGTTACTGCAAAAACGCTGAAAAAGGAATTCTACATCTATAGCTTTCTACAGCTAACGCTACTGGCGTTTTTATAACATCCAGTGTGCATGAAGCCTAATTTTAGACTGCAGCTGCAGCAACAGTTGTTTATTCTCTTGGAATAAAGGTTTGAACAATCAGAGCCAGTTCACACAGGGGCAGCACAACTTGCAGCGACCTGCACACGACTCCAGCGGCGGCTTGCAAAATGACTTCTGTATAGAAGTCAATGCAAGTCACCTGAAGTCGCCCCAATAGTAGTACAGGAACCCTTTTCTAAGTCAGAGGGACGCAAGTTCCATAGTTACAGAACGGGACGCGACTTGTCAGGCAGCTAAGTCGCCTGACAAGTCACCTTGTGTGAACTGGCTCTATGGCCTCATGCACACTGGATGTTTTTACAACTGCTTCTAGGTCGCTTCTGACATTTTCTTTCCTGCCTCTCCATGTTAGCCTATGTGACCATGCATACATATGCTTTTAGCAGCGTTTAGCGGCAGGAGATTTTAGAGATGGGGAAAAAGCCCACTGCCAGTGTGTTTAGGAACAGCAGAGTTTGGGCAGAAAAAATGTTTGAAGCTACTAGCAGCTGTTAACAGCTTCTAAAAGCTATTAAATATTGGTGCTTGGTGCATTTTAATGACCAGAATAAATTATTTACTCTGGCCAATGAAATGAATTAACGCTCAAGAGCTTGATGCCTGTAAAAGCTCCTAAAAGCTTGTAAAAGCTTAAGACACTTTTACACGCTCCATGCATTTTTTCTGCAAAAACGCTGCTGACTTCTAGGAGAGCTAAATAAACATCCCGTGTGCATGAGGCCTAAAAATAAAGGCACACCATTTAGGCACCATTGTCCATATAATAGCTTGTCCCAACCTATGTAATGTTCACCATCACTGGATAACGAGATTCACAAGCAGAGGTGAAAAAAATTATCAATAAAGGCATGTGAAATAAAAAAGGAATTCATAAACTGAATATTATCATTAACCTTAAATTGGTTGTAAATCTTTTTTTTTTTTTTTTTCTAAAATAACAAACATGTTATACTTACCCGTTCTGTGCAATTACATTGCACAGAGCTGCCCCAAACCTTCTCCTCTGGGGTCCCCCCACCAGAGCTATAGGATCCTCTTCTCCACCACTCACCACCAGTGCACCACGCTAGGAAGCCACTTCCTTTGGTAGCAAACCTACAGGTTCAGCCCCAGAGTCGGGTTGTGTGAGTCTCTAGACACACAGCGCAGCTCGGCCTCACTCCATGCTCCCTCCCTACAACCCTACAAGATTTGATTGACATCAGCAAGAGCCAATGGCTCCTGCTGTTCTCCCTGTGTCCCGTGAGAAGAGAGAGAGAGGGAGAGAGAAGTGTTGTTGCACTCAGGCACAGTGCTGGATCAAAAAAGGATTGGTAAATACTTATGTAGGTGAGAGGGCGATACAGATACTGGGTAATTTTTTACCTTAATGCAGGGAATGTTTTAAGGTAAAAATGTCCTGCCATTAGAACCACTTTTGTTCTTTAAAATGGGTCTTTAAAGAGGAAGTAAACCCTGATGGGTTTACTTCCTCTTTTTTTCCCTGCAAAGGTAAAGCATAATGGACTACTATGCATCGCATAGTAGCTCATTATGTGTCACTTACCTGACACAGGAGCCAGCGAAGTCGCCGCTGTCACCTGTAGTCCGCCGCATCCATCTTGGTTGTGGCGTCTCTCGCAGCTCCGACGAATGACAGCGGAGAAGCCGCGATGACGTCACTCCCGCGCATGCGCACGGGAGTCGCGTCTCGGAGCTCCGACGCTGCCATTCGCCGGAGCCGCGATGACGTCACTCCCGCGCATGCGCACGGGAGTAGACAAATTTGGCAAATCCATTCTTGGACTTGCCGCATTTAGTGCGCCTGCGCGCCGCTGTCTACGGCGCATGCGCCGTAGACAGCGGTGCCCATTTTCGGGCAAATATCTCCTAAACCATATAGGTTTAGGAGATATTACTTGGACCTACAGGTAAGCCTTAATCTAGGCTTACCTGTAGGTCAAAGTTGTTTGGAAGGGTTTACTTCCATTTTAAATTCCACTGATAAGGGTTATATTTAAATTGTACAACTCCGTAAAAATGTTTGGCAACAGGGACACTGGACATTAGAATCAGATGTTGCATATGCTGACAGTTGCACTCAATGTACAACTTTAAGCTCGATATGGATGATGTAATTTTCTTTCCTGCAACCACGGGTTGCAGGAAAGAAAGTCGCTCAGTTCCCCATAAACACAGACAGTGTTAATGGGGGAATCCCTCCTACAAGGCTGTTTTGTTCAATGGATTGACTTGGGAACAATCGGCCTGCCCATACATGGTTTGAATCTCGTCCGCTCCTCGCTGAATTTTGTTCTTTACTCGAGTCATCTTTTGCCAGCTAAATTAGATATACTGTATAATCCTTACGGCCATGTTTTGTGTGCTCAACATATACCACATGGCAGCACTGATGTCCCTGTGAAGCAGTTGACTATTAGGCAGGATATACAGAATAGGCACTAGATGTTCAAGATTGATCTACCTGGGATTTATGTTGCAAACTGAGCACTGCCAAAATTATTATTGTCAACCGAAACCATACCCTCTAATTTCTGTCAATAAAATAGGTCTATAATGGCATGATCCAATGTAAAATGCAGACCATGTAGCACAAAAATGTCTTACAGAGAATTAGTACAGAGAAAAATTCCCAAAACTGTGTGTCATAGACAGTGGCAAAGGAGCAGGTCTAGCAAATTAGTTGCAATTGCATCTGTTCCTCCGCTAAGGGAAGCTCAGAAAACGTATCAAGCCCTATTCAAACATGCTCTCCCTCACCTTGAGGAATTATGCAATTATATTGCTTAGGTGCAGTCTTTCTTAACCAGAGTTCAGTGAAATCTTAGCGTTCCTTCCAAAACTGCTAGGGGCTTCTTGAGCAGTGGCAGATTGGTCTCCTGCTCAAAGGTGCCTGCTAAGTTCCAGGCCCAACGTCATTTAGCAGACCTTCCTGAGCCCATCCTGTCATCTCTAATTAAGTATATTTGCACCAATGTTCTTTTTAGCTGTCTTTACTGTAGCTTTTTTTTAGCTGACCATCAGAGGCACTATACAGATTTTCAATGTAAGGGGCATTTTTTCCACCGACTATCAGTATTAGGTGGCCATTTCCCACCTGACCACAAATCCAAGGGTGCTCTGCTACAACTGACCACTAAAATATTGGGGCTTTCTCCCACTGACCACCAATGAAAGGTGGCACTTTATTGACCAGCAATGTAAGAACACCACAATTTCCACTGTCTAGAGATGCTTTCTGTCCTAGTCAAAAATATCAAGTATGGCATGTCCTTTATTTTATTTTTATATCTAGAACTTATTGATCACCGAGCTGTAGATATAATAATTGCTACAGAGGTTCCTTGAGACCTGAAAATTTTATTTATTTTTATTTTATTTTATAGATTTTTGTATGGTAAAAAGTTCAGAAAGGCTGTTTTGATGTATCTCAAGGGCAAGCTTCTGGTGGTAATTGATGGAGTACTGTTTACTCCTATTCTCCTGTAACTAAATGTAAATTAGAGGTGGTGGAGGTCTGGAGAAGAGGTGAGGTGGTGGAGGATCCATGGTTTTAGGTACAGGAAGTATTGAGGTGGGGAATGTTAGCTTTGAGGAAGGAGTTTATATTTCAGGAGTAAAGTAGTGAGTATGAGATTAAAACTCCAAAGCCCCTATTAGTATCTAGTACCACAGTTCTGGTCAAACTACAACAGTGAACATTGATATAGCATGTTTGGTCAATTTTTGCATCACAAACTCCTAAATACGTTCTCATGTGGGCTGTTTGTATGATTGTATTCAATTAACTTGTGTCAGTATTAATGGGATACCATCACAATAAATGCTTTTCTACTTATTGAAAATCTTGAGGTTATACCTTGCCTGAAGAAATGCCTGACCACTTCTCAAGGCTTAATGCTCAGCTTTGAGGTTTGCAAGCCCTAGATATAATGGATGAAGTCAGCCTTACAAGTGACTGTTCATCCTGCATGCTGATCTTGCATTATCTGTGCTTTTTTTTTTTTTTTCCTTACTGGATCAATAATCAGCCTTGCAGAACAACCAGCAAATAAAGGGAAAAAAAACAGAACAAAAATGATTAAGTATGAAACTATTTATGTTACATTGCTGCTCAAAGCCTAAGCTTGTTTAGGCCTTACTATGCATGTCATGCTTCAGTGATGTCAGTTGTTATTAATCAATTCGTAGGCTTTGTGCCTTATTGATGTCATGAGCAACCAGTAAATGGATGGACCAAATTCTCATGAATATTGAATTAGCCCACAAAATGACTGTGAATGTAGAGTGGTTCACAGCTGCAGATACTGCCATTTAATTTTCTAAAACACTTTTGTAGCCAGAGCTTAACCTGAACATTTAAAAGCCTCTGTAATAAATAGATAGATCATGTTAGTTGGTCCTTGGGCTGCCTATCAGATTTGCAGGAGGTATGCACAGACCTTATAGGCAGGATGAGCAGTTATGACTATGTAAACTGTCAGCAACTTACAGCAGGGTATACAGCGTGCTGGATAACCCACGCTATGAGGTCACTGTGCGACAATGTCCAAAATCCCAGGAGGACTGTCCCACAAGATCCAGGCACTTGACAACTATGACTTCTTAGGTTACTGAGGCCTACTGTGCCTCATGGTAAATGTATGCCTGAATGTACTGATCTAGGGGAAACAATATAGCTGGCCATATACATGGCAATTTTCAGTCAACTTCAACCACTTTCAAACTATTAGGAATCACAAATACAATCTAAGTAATTGAGAAACAAAGCAATATACCTGCCATGAGTTCAACCAAGCCAGACGTTGAACAGTTGTAAAATCAAAACTGGGCAATAAATTACAGTTTCGTTACAGTTTATTGAAAGATCGAATTAAAATTAAATTGAACAAAAAAAAACTATGGCAGTTGCATCGAAAAAAACATTCGATTATTCTGCTGCATTTGGTGGGATAATTTAAATCTCATTTCCTGAGAGTAGATTTAAACCACTCTATTTTTTTAAACTGCTAGGTTATTTCGACATAAAATTAAATGAAACCTTCAATTGATCTATAAAGTTGCCACTTTTATAGCTTAAGAATGGTCTGGAAAAAAGTCCTTTTTGCATGACTGATTTTTTACTCTAACCCCACCCCCAGGTTAGCCAAAGGAATGTTACACAGGTTGCGCTGTGCCCACAGACGTATAATCATACCTGATCTGAAGGAGATTGTACAGTCAGATTATGAGATGTATGATTAGCTTCAGATTTCAGGGGAAAAACATAGGGTAGCAACAGACAGAACATAGGACCAGTTAAACATAAAAGCCGCATGGGCCCCCTGGAGCATAGGGCTGGGTCGAAAATTGTGACCTCTGCAACCCCTGTGGTACGACCCTGGTACTGATACTGGAAATCACAGACTGTTACAGAAGACCTATCAAATTACCACAGTTTTCATGAATCTTAAAGGACAAGTTTGCTTAAAAAATAATAAATGCACATGTTTTGCAGGTAAAAAAAAAATAATTAGCATTTATTTATTTATTCTTAGGAACCTGCAGAGCATTGTAACTGCAATCAGCAATTTGCAGATGCAATGTCAGGCTCCTACAGACAACTAATTGTTACAGTGGGTCCAGGGGATTGGAATGGGAAGAGCAGAGAGAGGTGCACAGTAATATGTTACACCCTAATTACAGGTGTAACATGTAACATTAGATGTATACAGGGCTGGTGCAAGAATTTTTGACACCCTAGGCAAAATCTCATTTTGCCGCCCCCCCCCCCCCCCCCACTTTGGTTCCGCCCGTGACCCTGTAACACATGTGACTTGGGGAGGGGAGAGAGGGGGACTGAGAGGGGGCTGAAAGAGAGGGATGCTGTGAGAGAGGGGGGGTTGAGATAGTGGGGGCTGAGAGAGGAAGTGCTGGCTAAGAATGGAGGGAGGGCTAAAGAGGGGGGTAGAGAGATGGGTGGGCTGAGAGAGAGGGGGGTTAAGAGAGTGGGGGCTGAGAGGGGGGCTGATAGAGAATGGGGGGATGAGAGAATAGGGAGGTCTGAGAGAAAAGAGAGGGGGCTTAGAGAAAGTGGGGCTGAGAGAATAGGGTGTGCTGAGAGAGTGGGGCTGAGAGAAAAAGGAGGGCTGGAAGAGAAGGGGGGGCTTAGAGAGAGGGGACTGAGAGAATAGGGAGGGCTGAGAGAGGGGGGATGGCTGAGAGAGAGAGGGGGGCTGAGAATATAAGGATGGCTAAGAGAGGGGGTGGCTGAGAGAGAAGGAGGGGCTGATCGAGGGAGGAGGGCTAAGAGGAGGGGAGGACTGAGAGGGGAGGGGCTGAGAGAGAGGGGGCTGAGAAAGAAGGGAGGGGGCTTAGAGAAAGGGAGGCTTGGAGAGAAGGGAGGGGGCTTGGAGAGAGGGGGGCTGAGAGAAAAGGGGGTACTGAGAGAGTAGGGAGGGGGCAGAGAGAGAAGGGAGGGGGCTTGGAGAAAGAGGGAGCTGAGAGAGAAGGGAGGGGGGCTGAGGGCGAGGGGGGCTGGGAGAGGGGGGGCTTAGAGAGAGGGGGAGCTGAGAGAGAAGGAAGGGGGGCTGAGAGAGCGGGGAGGACTTGGAGAGAGGGGGAGCTGAGAGAGAAGGAAGGGGGCTGAGAGGGGGAGGGCCAAGAGAGGTGGGCTGAGAGCGAGGGGGGAGGGTTGAGAGAGGGGTAGGGGGCGGGCTGAGAGAGAGGGGGGAGGGCTGAGAGAGGAAGGAGGGCTGAGAGAGAAGGGGGAGGGGGCGCTGAGAGAGAATGGAGGGGGGCTGAGAGAGGGGGAGGGCTGAGAGAGAGGGGGAGGGCTGAGAGAGAAGGGAGAGGGGCTTAGAGAGAGGGAGGGAGAGTTGGGGGAAGATGAGAGACCCCTAGCCCTGCTCCTGCAGTCCCACCTCTGTCCCAGTCTTTGTCTGCAGGTGTGCATGATGACAGAGAGTACCTTCCATAACATGATGCCAGTCTCCTGCTTTTATCCGTCCAGTTCCAGTGGCTCCCGCAGCAGCCTGTGCCTCCTGCCCCTCGTCTGTGACAGCTCTGTGCCCCCAGTGAGCGGCGAGCCTGTCCTCCAGATTCGTGCCTCACATCAGAGAGTGGAGAGGAATTTGGAACAGTCCATGCTCTGGAAGCATGGGGTACGCTGCGCCTGGGGGAGGCGGGGTCAGGGGGCGAGGTCAAAGAGGAGGCGGTGCCACGGTGGAGCTCTTCTCCAGAGTCCCGGGCTCTCTGGCTTATCTGCCCTCGGCCAGCCCCTCGCTTTTCACTGGCATGTAGCAATGGATGCCCGGTCACCCCCACATCTCCCCAACGTCACACGTCAGAGAGCGCCCTGGGGATTGCTGGACATATGACACTCGCTGCGCTGGCTGATAGAAGAGCAGAGGGGGGATTACTGTCTGGACTGGGAACACATAAGGGCGGAGAGTCAGGGCTGCTTGATATGACTCTATGGAGGACAGTGCGGGAATAAAATAGCCAGCGGCCAGGCGCCCTAGGTAGCAGTGCGCCCTAGGCGGTTGCCTAATCCGCCTAGTGGTAGCACCGGCCCTGGATGTATATAACACTTACAAGCATTAGTTAAGCAAAAGGTTACAACAGAAGCAAAAAGATAACTACACATTACATTGGCATACAGGACGTCGACATGTCTCCACCAATGGGGTGTACATGACACACCTTTATGTCCAAAATATCAGAGAGACAATGGCAACCTTTTACACATGCTTTGGAGGTGCTCCAAGCTCTTCCGATATAGGAAGGAAGTCCTTGATACAATCTCTCAAGTATACGCTTTTGCCACTTTTGACCCTAAGATATGCCTACTGGGTGCCTTGGATGAGGAGATGTTATCCCCCTTAATACACGCGGCAATTCTTCGCCTGTTATATATTGCGCGCAAACTAATTGCACAGCTTTTGCCCAGGGTCCCCACTAGGCATCAATGGATTGAGCAGGTCAATAGAATGTTAATTAGAGAAAAACTGACATACCAGCACAGAAATCCACCCCGTTAATTTGATACAATGTGGCGGGCCTGGCTGGAGGTACTTGGATTAGCACCTCATCAGTTAGTGAAGGATAGAATTTTACAAGGCTAACAACTAGAAAAAACTGCTTCACAAAGGCTGAAATAAATATCTGCGCCGTTAGGAAGCTAGATAGCATTCGTAAAATGGGCAGGTTGGGTAGAATGTTGAGCTTGTCACTAGGAATCTGGGAACATGGAGAAGCCATTCAAAATATTTAACTGTTTTACTTTTCCTTATGCGGAGCTTTTTGAAACTTTAAATGGGTGTCTTGCTTTTATTCATTGTGCTTATTCTTCAGCATAATTGCACATTATCTGTAAGTTTTGTCACAGATTTTCTATATATGATTCAATGCTTGACCAAATACCTTGTGCTAATAATTGCTTTTCTATTATACTCTGTAATAGCCAGTATGTTATGTATTAGACACAATGAACAAACAAAATAAAAACTTTTTTTTCTGATTTAAAAAAAATAAAAGAAAACTACACAAAAAAGCAGGGCTTGAAATTTCAAGTCCTGAGCTAATAGCCTGGCCTTAAAACGGGTACACATGGGCTGAATGTTGGGAGACATTTGGCGCGTTTGTATGTCGGTCTGTCCGACAGAAGCCGGACATTTGGCCGTCTTTGTCGGACAGCAGCCGGCCGACTCCCAATCAGCACTCTCAGCCAATCGTAGAGAGTGCAGGTCAGAGTGTTCTGACGGGGGGGGGGGGGGGCATCCCGAGGGTGTCCCCCTGTCAGAACACAACAGCTCAGCGGTGGAGATTGTTGTACTAATGTCGGATGGTGTTTGTACAGCAGCTCGGACCAGAGCTGTCAGTTGTTTTGCGTGCAACCACTGGATTGCGTGCAAAAAAAACTCTTAGTGTGTACCAGGCTTTAGAGTTACTCGCCACCAGTTGCGCACCCAACCCCTACCCTGCCCCACCCATGATTCTGCCCCTAAACATGCCCTCTGAAATTATCTCATGAAATGTTTTATGCAGAAGTGTATTTCATTGATCTGACTGTGATAAAAAAAAAATAAGGATAAAACATGATTTTCTACTATAGGCCCTGTACACATCATTACTTTCTTGTTAAGTAAATATACGATACGTACAGAGTGCAGGATTGAGAGATGCTCTGTGCACAGACTGCAGGGTTGAGAGGTGCGCTACGTACCGAGTGCAGGTTTGAGAGGTGCACTATGTACCGATTGCAGGGTTGAGGAGTGCACTGCATACAGAGTGCAGGGTTGAGAGGTGAACCACATACAGAGTGCAGGTTTGAGGGATGTGCTACATACAGAGTGCAGGGTTGAGAGGTGCGCTATGTACCAAGTTCAGGGTTGAGAGATGCACTACATACAGAGTGCAGGGTTGAGAGGTGCACTACATACAAGCAGCAGGTTTGAGAGGTGCCCTACATACCTACATATTCTCTGGAAGAGTAGGGCTCCTGAAAAAGATCAACTATAACTTACCCACCCCCACCAGCAGCCTGCATGGATAAAAAGGCACTTCTGCCCTGGAGCTGGCAGGATCCTCTTCTCTCCCCCCCCCTTGCAAGGCACCTTTATGTGGCTACGCAGTGTGCACTGGGCCAGTGGCTCCCCCCCCTTCCGAGCCCAAGCTGAGCGGAACAGATCCGACCCTACCTGCCCCCCATCTGAGCCGAGCTGGCCCGCTTTCCCGTTCTAGCTGAGCAGACCCAAGCCCCCTGCCTAAGCCGAATCCGGCCCACCTCCCTGCCTGAGCCAAGCCAACTTGCCCCTCCACCTGAGCCCATGTCGAGCCAGCCGCCTCTACATCTGAGCCAAACAGTGCCATCTTTTCACAGCATAGTAAGTACAGAAGGATCTGTAAAAAGTGCCTTCGCATTGCAAGAATATCTAAAGCTGGCTACACATTATACAATTTTCTTGTACAATTTTCGTTTAGATATAACAAAACCGTATAATATGAGGCCAAACCTAAATGTGTATGCAATCAGGCAGGCCCTTGAGCTACATAGTTGAAGGTAAATCTAAAGGAATTTCAACAAAATAAATTGTACAATATGTAGCCAGCTTTAGTCTTTGAAAATGCCAAACACCATTTGAGATAGCACATATTGTGGAATTCAAAGGTAGTGGAAATAAAGGCAATAATTTGAGGCCAGAACGGACACTCTATTACAATTCCAGACCATATCAAGAAAATCCCCAGATTCCTTAAAACATTTGTGACAGGCAAGTGTGTCCCTCTTACGCATTTAAATCAGCCATTGTGGGGTGTGATATGTTCTATGTCCTATGCACGTATCGTAATTGAATACGTTCATCTCAGGCATAAATCACTGTATGAGAATATGAGTAATAAAAAAAACTTTTGCCAGTTTTCTACAGAGAAATCTGGAATATTAGATTGCCATCATGTTTATGCCTTGAGGACAGGAGGACATTGCTTATCCAAATGAAGAAGATAAAGGTAGAGATGAGGTGTGCATGAACTGTGTAAGGCAAGCCATAGATTACTCGATGGTGTAAGGAACGCATTCATTGTTGATGGGGGAATGCCTCCTGCAGGGCTATTGTATTCTGCCAGCGGTGGGGCGGAGGGTAGGGAGCCTTCCAGGGCCCACAGAATACAATGATTACTGCTAGAGGCTATAGCTGCTGGCAGTAATCATATGTAGAAGAATCTGACAGGCTGATTGTGCCCAAGTCGATTAGGATGGTATGATCAGCCTGCCCATACATGGCTTGAAATCCGTCCAGTCCCTGCTTAACTGGTTACATTTCGATCCACGTATGGCAGACCTTCATTAATTTAGAGTTGGAAAGGTGCATTTCTTGAAGCCCAAACTGAGCTTCTCCTGTGTGCTGAATCTGTAAATATCTAAAGTTCCCAGTTTGCTGGGACACCCAGTTCCTGTTATAATACCAAAAATGCCTTGAAGGAGCCTTGAGAATAGAGTTCATGGAGGTATTTTAGGTGATGTTGTGCTCACAGCAGACCATCCGGAAGGCAAAACAGTGTAATAGCCAGGGATTGGCTGTGTGTAGAGCCAGATAGGTTGATTAGGAGATCTAAGGTGTGCTGAGTCAGATAGTTGAGACAAGCACTGAGTATATATTTTCACTTATACTCTTAAAATATTAGTTCCCACTACTATGGGAATCATTTGCCTAAAGATGAGGTATGCTATAGACCGGTTCCTGGTCCACCCCCAGTGTTTTTGGGGGACACCGGGTACCGGTAGGAAAAGCACCCAGTGCTTGGGAAGTTGTAATGTTTTTTATGCTTGGTGTATGTTATGTGCGGTTGGCTCTTGCTCTAAAACTACTTATCGGGCGGGTCTCAGGTGGGACTTACTCATTCGGACGTTAGAATCTCCCCCCTGGAATCATGGCATTACGTGATCAGGGAACTATGTCGGTGGTATCCTGGAATGTCCGAGGCCTCAACTCCAAGTTTAAAAGGGCACTGATGTTCCAGTATATCAAGACGCACAACCCACACATACTGATCCTACAGGAGACCCACCTGATGGGGAGTAAGCTTATGGCCTTGAAAAAGCATTGGGTTCAGAAAACTTTTCATGCCTCGTATTCCTCATATGCCAGGGGGGTCTCCATCCTGATAAACAAATCCTTTCTGTGTACGGTTGAAGCTGTTCACACGGACCCCCATGGCAGATTTGTGATTGTGGTATTCACGGCCTGGCAACAACGGTATATTTTGGTAGGAGTGTATATCCCGCCACCTTTTAAGCCGGAAGTGTTGTATACTATTTTGGAGAGGATTACCCCGTACTGTCCAGCTAAATTACTAATCCTGGGGGACTTTAACAACACCCTCTCCCCTGATCTTGATAGGCCCACTCCATCGCAGTCCTCTAGGGGGGACCTACTGGGATGGACACACGCGGCGGGAGTTACGGAGGTGTGGAGATGGCTGCACCCACACACTAAAGCTTACTCATGCTTCTCTACGTCCTATAAAACCTCCTCTAGAATTGATTATGCGTTTGCAAATCAACTTATGTTATCAGACGTAGTAGAGGCGACATACCTGCCTAGTGGGCTGTCTGACCATTCCCCCCTCAAGATTACTATGCGGACGACGGAGAGGCGCAGCGGCTCCCTGTGGCGCCTTGGGGTCCATTGGACCTCCCATGAAGAGATAGCAGGGCGAATCCCACAAATACTGCGAGAATATTGGGAACATAATGCGGGGTCATCCTCTCCTCCCACAGTTTGGGATGCCTTCAAGGCATTCACTAGAGGGCACTATATGTCAGAAATTAAGGCAGTAAAGGTGAATCAACAGGCCACTACAACCCAGTTGGAGGAGGAGATCAAGGAGGCATCCGCTGTTTATGGGTCTGACCCCTCGATTTCCAATTTTGAGTGGCTACAGTCCACCAAAAGGAATCTTCACCTCCACCTCTCTGAGGTCACCCGTTTGGAGGTATTTCACACTAAACAAAGGTTTTTTGAGCAGGGTGATAGAAATGGTAGGCTACTGGCAATGATGTCTCACCATGATACCCCTATGACCCTGATCCCCGAATTAGTTTCTCCTACTGGGGAATCTATTACATCCCGGGAGGGTATCCTAAGAGAGTTTCGCGCCTTCTATCAGACACTATACAGTACCACGCTCCCTCCTGTTGTGGATCTGGGCGAGATGGCGCCTCTCCTAGACCCCCTGGCTTTGGGGTGGCTCTCGGATGAGGAGAGGTCCCGTCTGGTCAGGCCTATTCCTGCAGAGGAAGTACATGTGGTTATTAACTCGTTGGCGGCTGGGAGGGCCCCAGGCCCTGACGGTCTGCCTGTCGAGTTCTATCGATCCCACGCGGATCTGCTGGCCCCTCTGCTGGCTGACCTGTATACCCAGTGTCTGGAGGGGGGAGCACTCCCACCCTCCATGGCAGATGCTCATATTATTCTAATTCTTAAGCCCAATAAAGATCCCAAACAGTGCGCCTCCTATAGACCCATTGCTCTTCTCAACACTGACTTCAAAATTTTATCTAAATTGATCACCGTTAGACTTAACCCCCTTCTACCCTCCATTATAGACCCTGACCAGACTGGATTCATGGCCCAGAAATCGACGGATATCAACCTCCGCAGACTATTCACCAATCTGCATGCCATACATGATAATGTGGGCACTAGAACGGTTGCCTCCTTTGATATCGAAAAGGTATTCGATTCAATCGAGTGGCCTTATCTTTGGGAAATTCTGCGGAGGATGGGATTTCCGTTGGTTTTTATTGGGTGGCTACAAACCCTATACAAATCCCCAAAGGCGGCCATCAGACTGGCGGGGGATGTCTCGGCTCCCTTCCAGTTGTCCAGGGGTACCAGGCAGGGCTGCCCTCTCTCTCCAGCACTATTCGCCATTGCTATGGAACCGGTGGCGGAGGCACTGCGGGTCTCGCCCCACATAAAAGGGCTAAAAATAGCATGGCTGGAGGAGAGGGTAGCACTCTACGCTAACGATCTCCTACTCTTTCTGAATGACGTGGGCCCTTCCCTTGGAGGAGCACTGCGAGTTCTGACTGACTTCTCCAAAATAACAGGACTGCGGGTGAACTGGACGAAGTCCCAGTTGCTTGCTATTGACCCTGAGGCAAAACGGCTAGCCCCGCCAGATCTCCAACTGCAATGGGTAGAAGACATGGTATACCTGGGGGTGAGGGTCTCAAGAGCTGCATCCAGCTTTATCCCCCTTAACCTAGATCCGGTGATCCAAGGAGTTAAGGCCAGGTTGAAAACCTGGGAAAACCTTCCTCTATCCCTCTTAGGCCGCATTAACCTAATTAAGATGAAGATCATACCTAAATTTACCTACCTATTCCGTAACTCCCCACAATGGATACCTTCCTTTTTTTTTACAAAATTGAACCGCATGTTCTCCTCTTTCCTCTGGGGCCCCCGGCCCCCATAGATTTAAACTATCCACGCTGATGCGTCCAGTGCTGCGGGGGGGGGGGGGGGGGGGGTTGGCGTTTCCTGACTGCCAGAAATATTTTCTGGCAGCGCAGTTAGTCACGGTAGTCTGGTGGATGGTACCAGACGCATCCAACCCTGCGGCGGTTCTGGAGGCTGCGGTGGTCCGCTCCGTGGAGGCCTTAACACATTTACCCCTGCGGGGCCCCAAAGCCCCCTACAACCTGACACCCTCCATGCACACGACTTTAAGGGCCTGGAGGGCGGGACTGGGACTGGAAGGGTTTCCACGGACTGCGATCTCCCCGCACGCCCCCCTATGGAACAATCCTACCTTACCCCATCTCTACTCGCTACCAGACCCCAAAGTTTGGGCCAAATGTGGTATTAAACTCATGTCTGACCTCACCACCGGCACAACTATACACCCCTTTAATTACTTGGTATCTCGCAACAATATACCCCCCTCGCATGTATTCCGATATATGCAGCTATCTCATGCTTTTAAAGCTCAAGTGTTACCCAATGCCACGCAAATAGTGCAGTCCGCTCTGGAAAAGGTTACAAGGTCTGAATGCGCCAGGAAACCGACTTCGGTCCTTTATGCGCACCTCATTAGGGTCTCCTCTCCAGATCTGTCAAAGCTCCGTCAAAGATGGACTCAGGACATTCCGGATCTGGATTCCGAGGACTGGGAGGACATGTGGGACTTTCCCTTCACAATCCTGGTCTCACTTCGAGAACGTCTCATACAATACAAAATACTACACCGGGCATATATTACCCCATATAGATTACATAAAATGAGAACCTCCCTGTCCTCGGAATGTTGGAGATGTACTGGGGATCCGGGTGACTTCATACACATCTTCTGGTCCTGCCCGGCAATACAAGGCTACTGGTCACAGGTGCTATCTGTAATACAAGAAGTGGTGGGAATAGATGTAGCCCAAACCCCGCGGATATGCCTTCTGGGATTAGTAGAGGGGTTGGCCCCCAGGATAGCGGACAGAACTTTGATAGGACTCCTACTTTTTTATGCCAGGAAAATGATCACTTTATGCTGGAAAAAGCAGGCCCCGCCATCAATGCTGTTGTGGAAAACTCATGTCAATAAAGTACTACCACATTATAAGGAAACATACCAGAATAGGGGATGTCCCAAAAAATACATGAGAGTGTGGGCCAGATGGCTGGCTGAGGCCTCCACAGCGACCACAGATTGAACATGTAAGTGTTGCCATTCTATGGGTGGATGGGATTCTTGTTGTAGGGGGTGCCTAGTATTGCTCTACTTCTTTGTATACTTTTATATGGTATAGCCACTACTGTGGGTCTAGATCACTTTTTCTACTGTCCCTTGCGGCCCGACTGAGAAATTTGGTCCTTAATTATCTTCATCGAGTGGGAGCCAACCAAGCACTAAGTTAGTTGTTGTTTGTTTGTGGACGTGCTACAGCGGTAGATTTATTATGTTGGAAGCAACTAGCTGGCCCCTGCGTGGGTCTAGTCCTAATAATGTGGCATGTCACTGTTACCTGTTGAATGTCTGTTTGTCTGTCTTAAAATCAATAAAAATATTTTCAAAAAAAAAAAAAGATGAGGTATGCCAATGTTACATAGTAGGTGAGGTTAAAAAAAACATGTGATTATATGTCAGTATTACCTTGTATATCTCTGTATGTTGTGGTTGTTCAGGTGCTTATCTAATAGTTTCTTTAAACTATTGATGCTCCCCGCTGAGACCACCGCCTGTGGAGGGGAATTCCACATCCTTGCCGCTCTTACAGTATAGAATCCTCTACGAAGTTTAAGGATAAACCTCTTTTCTTATAATGGTTATAATGGTTTCTTATATGAGTGGTCACGAGTCTTGTTAAACTCCCTTCCATGAAAAAGTTTTATCCCTATTGTGGGGTCAACAATGTGGTATTTGTAAATTGAAATCATATCCCCTCTCAATCGTCTCTTCTCCAGAGAGAATAAGTTGCTAGCAACCTTTCCTCATAACTAATATCTTCCAGACCCTTTATTAGCTTTATTGCCCTTCTTTGAACTCGCTCCATTTCCAGTTCATCTTTCCTGAGGACTGGTGGCCATAACTGGACAGCATACTCTAGGTCAGTGATGGCGAACCTTGGCACCCCAGATGTTTTGGAACTACATTTCCCATGATGCTCAGCTACACTGCAGAGTGCATGAGCATCATGGTAAATGTAGTTCCAAAACATCTGGGGTGCCGAGGTTCGCCATCACTGCTCTAGGTGTAGACCAAAGTCTTGTAGAGCAGAAGAATTATCGTTTTATCTCTGGAATGAATCCTCTTTTTAATACATGTTCTGTTTGCTTTGTTAGCAGCAGCTTGGCATTGCATGCCATTGCTGAGCCTATCATCTACTAGGACCCCCATATCCTTTTAGATTTCCCCAGAGGTTCTCCCCCCAATGTACAGATTGCATTCATATTTTTGACACCCAAATGCATTATTTTACATTTTCTACATTGAACCTCATTTGCCATGTAGTTGCCCACCCCATTAATTTGGTCAGATCTTTTTGCAAGGTTTACACATCTGGCAAATAAGTTATTGCCCTGCTTAGCTTAGTATCGTCCGCAAATACAGAGATAGAACTGTTTAACCCATCCTCCAGGTCGTTTATGGACAAATTAAAAAGGATTGGTCCCAGCAAGGAACCCTGGGGGACCCCACTACCCACCCCTGACCATTCCGAGTACTCCCCATTTATCATCACCCTCTGAACTCACCCTTGAAGTCAGTTTTCAGTCCATCTGCTCACCCTATGGTCCATGCCAACAGACCTTATTTTGTACAGTAAAAGTTTATGGGGAACTGTGTGAAATGCTTTTGCTAAATCCAGATACACCACGTCTATGGGCCTTCCTTTATGCCAACTCTCTTCCTCATAGAAGTTTAATAGATTGGTTTGGCAAGAATGATTCTTCATGAATCCATGCTGATTACTGCTAATGATACTATTCTCATTACTAAAATCTTGTATATAGTCCCTTATCATCCCCTCCAAGAGTTTACATACTATTGATGTTAGGCTAACTGGTCTGTAATTCCCAGGGATGTATTTTGGGCTATTTTTAAATATTGGTGCTACATTGGCTGTTCTCCAATCAGCTGGTAACATTCCAGTCAGTAGACTGTCAGTAAAAATGAGGAACAATGGTCTGGCAGTTACTTGACTGAGTTCCCTAAGTACTCTCGGGTGCAAGCCATCTTGTCCCAGTGATTTATTAATCTTAAATTTCCCAAGTCTAATTTTAATTTCTGTAATTTAATGTCCTGTGTAAGGAGACTACAGCAGCTTCCATTGCAGTGATCTGGATCAGAAGTCCATGAGCTGATCAATAATGTCTGATGGTGTGCATCCCACTGTTCTGATGACCCGAGTTGAGGTCTGGAGCCCAGCAGGTCATATTTTGGGCACCAAGGGAACATTCCCCCCCCCCATTGGGGGTACGAAGATAAGAGTAGAGATTTAGAAGGGAAAGGAGAAGCCTCCAGAGTTTCTAATGTGCTTTTCCCTATGGTAATATTTAAAGAGAAGCATAAGTTTAATTTTGTAGTGAGATATGGGCATGCTGCATCCATGGGGACTATATTTTAGATATTTTTTTTTGGGTGTCTATAAGTATGCCTGTAAATTTCTCATGTATAAAGAATGATTCCATGCTTTGATTAACGTTCACAAAATAAACAATTTTTTTTTTTCTGTGTTTTAGCAATAATTTGTTCAGCTGCTAAGAGCATGTATGTTATAAGCTTAAATTGTGATTTAGTAAGTAAAGTGAGGGGGGTTTGAGGTAGAGAAGTGCAAGCTACAGGTCATTGGAAATTGAACAACTGAATAGTATATGTCGGAGTTTAAATTCCTTGGTGAAACCAATACTTTTTTGTGAGTTGTTTTTCTGTGCAATAGTAAAAGGAAGGTCTAGAACAGGGGTGGCCAACCCGCGGCTCTCGAGCCGCATGCGGCTCTTTGATCGGTTTCCTGCGGCTCTTGCGTTCGGGCTGGTTCGGGCTGTTTCATTGCGGTGACAGGCAGCCCGAGTCTCTGCACTCCTCCGCTCCTCCCACACATCAACAGCCAATCAGCATGTAGTGTCCCCAGCCCGCCACATTTGAATACATAGGCGGTGGAGTGAGGCTGAAGGGGGGCAGAGGAAGGAGAAACACGCTGTATCTGAAGCCGATGAGATACAAAAAGGTATGGCCACAAGTGTGCAGGTTACTGATCTGTCCTCCCTTCTCCCTCTGTCTTGCTCTGTACTTTTTTTTTTTAATAACGGTTTCACCTGAACACTGATAAGATCTGCTCAGCACATTCTCTGTCTGTTGATAGTGTGACACACTGCTGGCTGTTAACCATTTCAGCTTCTTTTCACTTATTTATCCAGAGCTCTGTGTGTGCTGCATGCTTTCTGTGATGTTTTTTGGAAGAATTTACTGCTAGTTCAGGCTAGAAGACCCATTAACTGTTTATTGTTATCCTGACCAGTTCACTGTTTGTAAGACAATTTGTATTTTGGAAATTAGATGAGCTGCTGTCTTCTGTCACATGGATGTACTTTCAAAGGAAGATTACTGACCTGTGGTCTTTGTAGTGTTAAAACAGTGTGTGACATTTACAATAAATCCAGCTGAGCAAAAGTATGTGTGTATGAGGAAGGGATGGGGTGATGTTCATGTGTGCCCATGCGTATGATGTGGCTCTTTGCGGTAACTCGGTAAAAAATGTGGCTCTTGGTCTTCGTCTGGTTGGCCACCCCTGGTCTAGAACTTCTGTCAAGTTTCTTTTGTAATCTGTGTTCCTACTGAGTAGATTTCTCCCAATTTCCTGGTCTGCAAACAGGGGTTCAATATGACAGGAAGTAATGAAAAATCTCTTAAATGGGCACAGGAAAACGAATAAAAACACAATTAATAGTACAGTGGGGCCTCTACAGTTAAACCCTCTGTAAGGTTTTTATTGCTGGGTGGAATTGTCTGTCCTGGTGATCCCTGTTTACTAATTTCTTGTGTCACAGGGACACACAGGGGTTGATTTACTAAAACTGGAGTGCAAAATCTGATGCAGCTCTGCATAGAAACTAATCGGCTTCTAACTTCAGCTTGTTTAACAAAAGTACCTGGAAGCTGATTGGCTACCATGCAGAGCTGAACCAGATTTTGCACTCTCCAATTTTTGTAAATTATCCCCATAGTGAGGGGAAATCTTCCCAGTGAAGTCAAAGACATCCTTCCCCACTCAATTCACAACTAAAATAAACATATTTGGGCTTTACTACAATCACATTTTAGACACGTGATAAGGCCTTTTAAAAAAGATTGTAATCAAATTCCAATGGTAGAAACAAGAGTGTAATTGGCTACACTCTCATTTTGTTCATTACGTAGTAAAACAATACAAACATTTTGATGACTTCTCATCTGAGATATTTGGCTCAATGTAAAACTTTACGTAGAATCGCACACCAGTTGTTCCTCTGTTTACAAGGCCTTACAAGTAGGCTAAGCATGGCCATCTGGCTACCTTGGCAATTGCCAAAAAGACCTGTTTCAGTCTTAATGGTCTGTTGTGAGCTTTTAGGAGCTGCTCAGAATTAGTTGGGTCTGTTTTAATGAAATACCAGAATCCACTGCAGCTTTTGTGTTTTGCCCACTCTATCATAATGTATTGGCAGCCATTTGCATACCTACTATTATTTCTCTTTTTTATTTGCCGGATGTTGATTAATACACAAATATGGGCTGTGTACTTTTAAACCAGGGCTGCTTTTTAGTCCCAATCTGCTGGAGACATGAATACATTTAAAAAAAAAATAAAAAAAATATCTCCGTAGATAAACAAAAAAATGCTAGTTATGCAATGGTATAAGCTAGTAGTTGCTATGTTATGTGTGGTCAGTTTTAAACTTTCTAGCCTGTTAAAATTGATGATATGTGAGTACATTTTACAAGGATTCCTTGTTGCCGGGCAGATCTATCTTTACAAGTCCAACATGTTTAGGTTTAGTGGATCATAGCTGACAACATGATTCATTTTACCCAAGACAGAGTGCTCTGCTCCTGGTTTTCACACTAATTTCCCAGATGAATTAATCTGAACTGAATTGAATGAACATCATTTACTTAATTCAGCCTACGTTAATTGAATGGGCGACTAAGTGAAAACATTGGAAGCAAGATGCTTAAATTCTGGGTGCAACTGATTACGTTCAATGATCAAACTGGGTGTACATAAAATATACTGCACATGTTTTGTTACTGAAGTGTTAGATCATACTGTGTGATGTAAGATATGTAACTGATATATCTAGAATAAAAGAAATGTCTATTCTTTAAAAAATGTAATTGCACACTAAATACCGGTATGTGTGTTATACACGATGGGATTTTTCGATGTTTTGCAACAGGTTCACTTAAATGACAACCCCACAGACTGCACATACTTGGCTTGCCTTGCTTTCACTCTTTTGTAGTCATATTTGGCCACCAGAAGCAAAGAGAGGAAGACCTGTGTAAAGCTGGCCATACACAAATAGAATGTACACATTTTGGAATCTACGGACATTTGTACAAAAATTCTCATGAGTACATTCAATATGAGAAATGTTGTTTGAAAGTACTTTAAAAAAAGCATACTTTTAACATTTACTTTTGGAGTGAATGGATTTTTCCAAATTAAAATTGCATTCTCCATCCTGCTCATTCAAATGTTTTTATCACTGTGGTGGGAAAAAAACATTGATTTGACCCCCACTAATAACTACAAAATTGAATGAATGTCTTTAAAACAAAATAATTTCCAACAGTGTATGGCCAGCTTAGGTTCCAAGTCACAACCATGAGCAGAAGGCTAAGGACTCTCTCTCTTTCTATCCACACAAAAAAATGCCATGTGCCTGAGCAGCCAATCACCAAACACTAGCGCCAACACATGGGAGGGAGAGAGGAGAGTCACATGCACCCTTCCACATACCTAGAATTGCCAGGTATTTTAATATGCTACCAGCCAAAGAACAGAGCAGATGGGGAAACAATGGAAGGTGATGTGCCTCTGCGTGGGCCACCATTAAAATAACCCTGTTTCTTTTCTATTAGTGTGCAAAACACAGGTTATCTTTACATTTCACTGTTCAAATATTCATTGAAGGTGCTTAGTGAGATTTATTTCTTATTTCACCTGACCATCCTTGACCTTCTCTCATCATGACGAATTGCAGATTGATTCGCTCAGCTCTGATAATGAGAATGAGCGTAGATTGAAAATGTCTGTTTTCACTTGCTGAGATTTCTCAGAATGTTGGAAAAGCACTGTAGTTGATTCAAAATTGTTCCCATTCTTTCACAGAAAATAGAATGAAGTGTTTGCTATGTGATGAGTTTCCACACCACTTGGATTAGATTAAATGTTGTGTTGGTTTGGCTCTCGTGACAATGATGGGAAGATTTCTCATCTCTTGTTGTTTTCACTGATCTGCCTGTCTATAAGAAGCTTAAAGTGTACCCGTAGTCATCCTGAGCATAGTAATTTACCTCTGCAGTGCTATAGCAGATACCTCTAGCTGTCTTCTAGGGCATCCACGGAGCCCAAAAAATCTATACCTATACTGACAGAACTGTGGAATGGATGACAAACTGGACCTAGGCAAAAGAACAACTATACAATGCCTACTATAAGAGCTATATCATGACCTGACTAATCAGTAGGTGAGGTGTGGGAACTGAGAATTAATGTGTTAGAGAACCGACTTCTAGTTGAAGTTAGTAGACAATATCAGGGATTAGGGCTCTCAGTTGGTAGACCATATCAGGGATTGGGGCTCTCAGTTGGTAGACCATATCAGGGATTGGGGCTTTCCTGGTACTCTAGAGAATAACCGAGGATATGTTGGGCAGCTGGAGGTACTTTCCATCATTACCAGCTGTCGCTTATTTGGAGTGACTTATGCCTCTTTCGGAACAATATCCCACTACCCCTATTTCCTCATAATTAGACCCTCTATTTTTGTCATATATATATATATATATATATATATATACCTCTGTATGTGTGTGTATATATATATATATATATATATATATATATATATATATATATATATATATATATATATTGTACAATTTAACTTCTATAGGCCTCATGCTATACTAAATCTTTCATCTGACTTCTAAATTGTTGCATTTCCTATTTGCAAAAGCCAGTATAAGAGCTTATTCACATAATGCATACATTATTTTCTGAATTTAGACACAGCAGTACAATATGTTATGGCCTAATAAGCACAGCTATGCACAGTTCCATAATCTAGAAAAAAATATATAAATATAAATATAAATATATATCTAATGTAGATATAAATCTACAGTCCTGCATATGGAACATATTTAACTTTGTAAGCATCCTAACAACCTAGGACACTAGGAGGTAGGAGCCACCTGCATCCTAGCAACCAAGGGCGATAGGCAGCAGAAGCTTCCTGTGTCCTAGCAACCTAGAATAATAGGTGACTGGTGCCCCTGAGCTCTAGCAACCTAGGACATTATTCATCAGGAACCACTTGCATTCTAGCAACCAAAGATACTAGGTAGCAGGGGGGCACCTGCATCTTAGAAACTTAGGATACTAGGCAGTAGGGGCCATCTGTGTCCTAGTAACCAAGGATGGTAAGCATCGGGATTGTGTCCTAACAACCTGGGATGCTAGGCAGCAGGAGCCACCTGCATCCTAGCAGCTTAGGATGATAGGCTGAATGAGGCTGCAAGCACACTAGTAACCAAGGTTGCTAGGCATCAGGAGCCACCTTTTTGCCTAGCAAATAGGGCACACTTGTACTGTACACATGTAACAGCACAAACAGTACATTCGTATGGTGTACTGACAAGATTTTACCTAGGAATTTGCTCCTTGCAAGATCCTACATAAAATCATATGCCTGTGTGGAGTCCTAAAAGAAAAGTAGTGAAGAGAGGAATAAAACTGGGTTCAGCCAATAATTTTTTGTATTTATTCTTCATGGTCCATGTAACATGGCAGAGGTGCTAAATCATGTCCCTCTTTTTGACTACAAAATGTTGGACGTTACGACTTGTTATATAAAGGGGTAGTTTACTAATAACTCTCTCTATTAAACATGTGTAATTGTTTGATATGCATTACCTAAAATCTGCCCAATAAACTATTGGAAACAAAAAATATGGAGACTGCCACTACTGATTTCTTCTTAAATCCCCAGTTGCCTGGCTGTGATGGAAGTTGGATTAAGAGTCCTAACACTTTCTGTTGTGGTCTTTTGCCAGGCCAGTGAGTCAAAATACAGAAAACAGAGACAGACAATCAAATAGCATATTCAAAATGTAAAAAAATGTCAGCCTTCATATTTCGCTCAATATAGCATTACATATTATTTTTCACAAATACAAGAGTTGCTGGACAACTAGATTCAATATACAGGCATATTAGAAATAGTTTCTCTACAGAAGGAAAACTTATAGGAAGCAGTTTCATGGGGCACTGGTTATATAAATATCGATGTATAGGAAATGTTATGCGGAGTGATCTTTATGGAGCAGCAGGAAATGTGTATACAATTGTTATGTGGAATTATAGGAAGTAATTAGGGGGTAAAACATGGCTTACTTGAAATAGCTATCTAATACATGGAGCTATCAGGAAGGGCCACAAAGACGGCAGAAATGATAGACAGAGTTATAGCATAACGTTATCTGAAGCAATCAGAAAAACTGTTGGAGAGTGTTATTTTTTCTGCTTGAATCAAACTGCACATTCTCATTCTTTGACCATTCAAATCCATCCCACAATGTTTAAAAGAATGGTTCAGTACTTTAATCTTTAATGTGTTTGTGTTTTGTTGCTAGACATGGCAATGAACTCTTGAAGTTTCCCTGATATTTCATTTTTGTGTTTCATCAGATAAGTAGTTGTGTACCTGGAATAATAATAAATGAAAGTCAGTAGATATCTGTTCCCGCCTGACGTGGGAGTTTTCATTGGACTGCATGCGTCACTGTGTATGAGCTGCAGGGGGTGGGTAGCTTTTCTTTGAGATGCCTGTGGAAGTGGAGCACGTGTGGCTTTTGCCTCAATGCAGCACTTGCATTTCACGAGCATGTCAAATCTTGTCCAATCTTGTCAAATCTTCTGATAAGCCTCTTTTTATAATGTCCTTGCACATACCAGTAGAGTGTGTTATGCAGAGAAAGGCCTCTCTTACACCTCTGACTCAAGGCCCCTGGTAGAGCAGACAGGTGGCAAGGGAGTGCAAAGTTGCATGAGTGCCTGGCAAGTTACTATCAGGGAGGCTGAACCGGAACTTAAGGCAGAGCTGTGGAAGAACACTGACAGAGCAGGATGACCAGGAACAGCTGACAGGCTGGAGACTGGAGTAGGCTGGTACTTGGGTGCCACGGACAGGAGCATGGGTACAGAAGCTAGCGGAACTTGGTGTTGGTAATGACTGGAGTACAGTCAGGTGCATGCAGGCTGAATCAGACCGGAGAACAGGTCCAGAATAGGTGCTGATGCAGAAGCGTAGTCATATGCAGGCAGGGTTGAAAACAGGCTGGCAGCAAGGTGGCAGGAGGAACAGGCAGGAACGTAATCAAAGACAAGCCGGGGTCAGATGCGGGTGGATAACAGGAGTAGTCAGGAGCAAGCCAGGTAGGTCAACAGGAACTGGTACAGGCAATGGATAGCAGGAGACACGGGAAACGCTATAGACCAGACAGCACTGATCTTGAGGAATAAGCCAGTTTAAATAGCCACTTTGGTGCCAAGGTTCACTAGGCACATGCACTCGTGGTGGCATCCCAACCTGCATTGGCACGCGTGCACACAAATACGCCCATGCTGTCCTCAGTGGGACAAGGAGCAAAGGGGATCTGCTCCGGCCGCCATCTTGGTTGCTGGCAGGCCTTTCCTGACAGTCCTGTATAGCTTCTGGACTTCTGTGCCCAAGCCGCCTGTGCCATAGATGAATACATTTGCTGTGTAGGTCATTAGAGTCCTTAAACTATCTTTATATAAGCCATCTGTAATATAAATAACAGCAGTTTGGTATATTTTTTGATTAGGGTCAAAATAGACTCTGCAGTGAACAGAGGGGTGACTTTGTCAGTGTGCTGCCTCTCCTGGAGTTCTCAACCGACAGACTGAGGTTCTGCCCAGGTTCTGCTGTGGTGCTTTTGCCACACTTAAGGTCCCAGAAGGCTGCCCTTTTTTGTACGGGTGTCCATATCACAGAACTGGTGGCAGAGAATTTCACACCTTTTACCAAATAAGACAAAAAAGCATAGAAAAATATGCTTGTTCCTCCTTGTGTTTTTATGTGAGTTTACATGTATGCATTTTAACTATGGAATTATTTGTTAAACTGGAGCTCAGCTTTGGTACTATAGTGTGTAACACTGCATTCATTTATATGCATATCTGATAGAAAAGGGTATTTTAATTCATAGAACATTTTGAATGCATTAAAAAAGGATTTTTTTTCACTGGTTATTTAAAAATTCAGGACTGAATACAAATTCAACAAAACACTTATCAGTCTAATATTTGTAACTGTTCATTCTAAATTATATTAGAAAAGAACTAATTTGTACTTAATTTTAAATTAATGAGATAAGTGAATTGATCTGCTTGGTTAAAGATTCACCACAAACACATGAGTCTCTGCATAACAATGGCTCCTTTTACGCACTGGGCATACAGGCTGGTATAGCCATAGCAAGACACCCATGCACATTCAGCCCCCTGACATGTTAACCCTGATCCAAATACCTTTTAGGATAAGGTGGTTGCTTCAGGACAGGGTCTTAAAACATAGGTCCTCTTCTTAAAACACCAGACCAGAACTGACAGTAGGGGCATTTTCCAAACATAAACACTGAAATCACTGC
Organism: Lithobates pipiens; assembly: GCF_037356315.1. Classification (NCBI taxonomy): domain Eukaryota; kingdom Metazoa; phylum Chordata; class Amphibia; order Anura; family Ranidae; genus Lithobates; species Lithobates pipiens. Next base: position 119,072,463 of record NW_027507785.1, read on the forward strand.
TGCTTGTCCATTTTTTTTGTATGGAAGAGAAATTTGGGAGCCTTCCACCCTTCAAATGCAAACAAACACTAGGTGTTGTAAGCTAATAGAAACCAACTGAAGTCCAACTTAAGTCTTTGTTCTGATTCTTAAGGATACATTACTTCACAGTACATGCAGCTAGAGAGATCAGTGAGGGCTTCTGTGAAGCTTTTTACTGCTTGGTAAGAATAAAGGTGAAGGGCGGGGCATGAAATGTACCCGCCCCCACCACCTGTGGGATCATGTTAGACATATAAAATTGTAAATTAAATTAAAGTTATTCAAGACAAAAAAAATTAAAAATAATACTTACCAGAGATTGGTTGAAAAACTGACAGTTGCCTCAAAAATCTCAGCCTATAAAAGAAAAGAGGATGCGTCATTAGTGGGGCAGAAGATGGCGACGATCAGAAGAGGAGCACATCCCACCCTCCCTCCCTGTAGTGGCCTGTTTTATGAGGTTTATATACAGTTGCAAAAAAAAGTATGTGAACCCTTTTGGAATGATATGGATTTCTGCACAAATTGGTCATAAAATGTGATCTGATCTTCATCCAAGCCACAACAATAGACAATCACAGCCCGCTTAAACTAATAACACATAAAGAATTAAATGTTACCATGTTTTTATTGAACACACCATGTAAACATTCACAGTGCAGGTGGAAAAAGTATATGAACCCTTGGATTTAATAACTGGTTGAACCTCCTTTGGCAGCAATAACTTCAACCAAACGTTTCCTGTAGCTGCAGATCAGACGTGCACAACGGTCAGGAGTAATTCTTGACCATTCATCTTTACAGAACTGTTTCAGTTCAGCAATATTCTTGGGATGTCTGGTGTGAATCGCTTTCTTGAGGTCGTGCCGCAGCATCTCAATTGGGTTGAGGTCAGGACTCTGACTGGGCCACTCCAGAAGGCATATTTTCTTCTGTTTAAGCCATTCTGTTGTTGATTTACTTCTATGCTTTGAGTCGTCCTGTTGCAACACCCATTTTCTGTTGAGCTTCAACTGGTGGACAGATGGCCTTAAGTTCTCCTGAAAAATGTCTTCATAAACTTGGGAATTTATTTTTCCTACGATGATAGCAATCCGTTCAGGCCCTGACACAGCAAAGCAGCCCCAAACCATGATGCCTCCACCACCATACTTCACAGTTGGGATGAGGTTTTGATGTTGCTGTGCTTTGCCTCTTTTTCTCCAAACATAGTGTTGTGCGTTTCTTCCAAACAACTCAAGTTTGGTTTTATCTGTCCACAGAATATTTTGCCAGTACTGCTGGGGAACATCCAGGTGCTCTTGTGAAAACTGTAAACGTGCAGCAATGTTTTTTTTGGACAGCAGTGGCTTCCTCTGTGGTATCCTCCCATGAAATCCATTCTTGTTTAGTGTTTTACGTATTGTAGATTCACCAACAGGGATGTTAGCATATGCCAGAGACTTTTGTAAGTCTTTAGCTGGCACTCAATGATTCTTCTTCACCTCATTGATCAGTCTGCGCTGTGCTCTTGCAATCATCTTTACAGGACGCCCACTCCTAGGGAGAGTAGCAGCAGTGCTGAATTTTTTCCATTTATAGACAATTTGTCTTACCATGGACTGATGAACAGCAAGGCTTTTGGAGATACTTTTATAACCCTTTCCAGCTTTATGCAAATCAACAATTCTTAATTGTAGGTCTTCTGAAAGCTCCTTTGTGCGAGGCATCATTCACATCAGGCAATGCTTCTTGTGAAAAGCAGGGCAGCTGTAACCAACATCTCCAATTTCATATCATTGATTGGACTCCAGTTGGCTGACACCTCACTCCAATTACCTCTTGGAGATCTCATTAGTCTAGGGCAGTGATGGCGAACCTTTTTGATCCCGAGTGCCCAAACCGCGACGCAAAACCAACTTATTTCTTTCAAAGTGCCAACACAGAATTAAACCTGCCAGCTTTGAATGAGCCCTAAGGGACCAAAAAGAATGCAGAATGCACTGTGCAACATACACTGACCTAGCTGACCATTGCATTCACCTACATGACACATGCACTACCTGACACATGCACTCACCTACATGACCATTACACTCACCTAAATGACACATGCACTCACCTACATGACACATGCACTACCTGACACATGCACTCACCTACATGACCATTACACTCACCTAAATGACACATGCACTCACCTACATGACCATTACACTCACCTACATGACACATGCACTCACCTACATGACCATTACACTCACCTACATGACACATGCACTCACCTACATGACACATGCACTCACCTACATGACACATGCACTCACCTACATGACACATGCACTCACCTACATGACACATGAACTCACCTACATGACACATGCACTCACCTACATGACACATGAACTCACCTACATGACACATGCACTCACCTACATGACACATGCACTCACCTACATGACACATGCACTTACCTACATGACACATGAACTCACCTACATGACACATGCACTCACCTACATGACACATGCACTCACCTACATGACCATTACACTCACCTACTGTACATGACACATGCTTCCTGCACTACTAACATGCCCCCACACAGTACAATGTAAATCGGAGGATCCACCCTCCTCCTTACCTTTCTATTGCCTCATCGTCCAGCTCTCCCCAGACAGCATTGAAGGAATCCCCGACATCCGGCCATTCCTCGATATCCCTGGATGCCAGCTAGCAGCCATTGCACCTCTCCCCATGGAAAATCAGCTCCCAGCACCGCCCCTCCCCCTTCTCTTTTTCACAGGCTGCACTAGGACAGACTGAACCAAAGTCGTCCTGGAGCAGGGGGAGCTGACATAGGGTACCTGCAAAAAGGAATCCCTGAATGCCTTACCAGAAGTGTAGGGGTCCGGGGGAGGCAATAAGCTGCTGAACAGAGTCTGGATGGTGGAGAAAGAAGAATTTTACACTTAAATGACACACAACGAATAAGATGACTGGCTGTCCACTCCCCTGCCGATGTCACTAGCAATGAAGCAAGGAAGAGAGCCGGCTCCTCCCTGCCTGCAACGTCAGTGCAAGTGACTGACTGGCTGGGGGATTCCCCTGGCGTGCCGACAGGGAGGGCTTGACGTGCCAGCTGTGGCACGCGTGCCATAGGTTCGCCATCACTGGTCTAGGGGTTCACATACTTTTTTCCACCTGCACTTTGCATGTTTACATGGTGTGTTCAATAAAAACATGGTAACATTTAATTCTTTGTGTGTTATTAGTTTAAGCAGACTGTGATTGTCTATTGTTGTGACTTAGATGAAGATCAGATCATATTTTATGACCACTTTATGCAGAAATCCATATCATTCCAAAAGGGTTCACATACTTTTTTTATGTTTAATAAGAAGATTTTAATACATGCTAAGTGTATTGATTATTTACAAAAGTTGATATTAATTGATTTAATATTTATACCTATAAATAAAGGGCCACGGACAATTTAAACCACAGGTTTTGTAGTCATTATTTATTTAACTAATGGAATATTTTATTAAATATCAATTGTTAATGAGTTATGACTATGATCCACGTGTAAAACATTTTGTGTATGGGGCTTTGTGTAAAACACAAAGCCCCATACACACTACTAGTTTTATTTTGCTCAACCCAACGAGTTAAACTAAAAAATGGACAGCACAGTTCAGAGTCACTGTACTAACAACCCAATGTTAGTACAGCACTCTCCCCTGCTGTGCTATTGTGTTCTGACAAGGGAATGACCCCCCGACAGAACACTGTGGTCAGCGCTTTCAGTCATTGGCTGAGAGCATAGATCGAGAGCCAGTTGGCAGACCTTTTATGGTCCTGACCCTTAGACAGAAGACATCCGACCACAAAAAGTTTGAAAACTTCCGTCGGACCTGCTGCCATACACACAGACCAGCTGTCACCTGACATTCAGCCTGTGGGTCCTAGGCTTTACAGTCTATGCAGATACATTCGGCCAGTTAGCAGTGGGAAAGTATACAAAACCCCAAAAGCAGTCTTTAAAACAAAGCACAGCGCCTTAAAATAAATATATCCTTAAAGTGTTTGTTACCACAAAAATGGATTTTACTGGGTGCCCCGCTATTATATCTAGGCATAACACACTGTATAAGTGTTTTATTAAAACAAAGCTCATCGTTTTTTACAGCTATCTTCAGGCCACGTGACTCCCGGATGGTCTCCTACTCTGATGCAGGGCTACAGCAGGGGGGTGGGGGCGATATAAGCCTTTGACAGCAGCCAGGGAGGTTACGTGGTGACTCAGGCCCTCCCTCTGTAGCCCTGGATTGGAGTAGCAGAGCAGCCAGGAGTCACGTGATGAAGATAGCTGTAAAAAGGTATTTACATGCTTTGTTTTAATAATATATATAATAGATGAGCTGGCAATGACAATTTGTAATATTTTATTTTCTACTAATAGTGGCAGGAGGGGGGGGGAGCAGAGCGGAGACAGAGACAGACAAAGGAACTGTCAGGCGGGGGGGGGGGGGGGGGCAGAGGAGAGCTGCAGATGACAGAGTGACGTAAACTGACCATGGTGGTCAGGGCTCAGGAGCCATGATTATCGTGGCCAGGACACAGAGGGAGACACCGGAAGTGACAGGATCAGCCAGGTTTTTTACCGTTTAGAGAGGGGCAGATTAGACAGGACAAGTACTGTGCTGTTTAATTTGCTATATTGCTATAAGGGAACAGGATCTCTTTTTTTTTCTTTTTTTTTGGGATTACAAACACTTTAAAGTGATAATATATCACAAGAATATCACTGTGTGACAGCATAAACTGTGAGAAAATGGAATGAAAAAAATGATGAACAAAGGTGTGGAATAAATAAAAGGGACTGAAAAGTACAAAAAAGTCCAGTGAATTAATCCAAGACTTCCACACTGCTTGTGACTGAGAATGATACCACACTCACCAGATCCACAACTGCTAGCACAGCAAGCAGCACATTTGTATTAAACAATCTCAAACCTTCCTATATGATCATCCAGCTTCATCCACATTCGTGGGGTCTCCTGATGTTAGCAGCACACACCATTGGAGGGTGTAAGACCACCCACACGGTAGGTTGCTCCTCTCTCACACAGTGATATATTTTATGATAAAATTAAAGAGGCATCAACACAAATATAGCGAGAACAATCCAGATGCAGAGACCAATAACAATTGCACATTCAAAACTCAACAGAAAATATATGGTATAAAGGTTCTGACAGTGGGTCTTACACAGGGACCTGTGTAAAAAGCCTAAAGTCTGGTATCGACAAGCCCCTGGGTGCTTCTATTAGCCTCTTACAGGGTGTTAGGGAAAAGAACGAGGTAGAAGTGGGGCTAACTCAACCTCAAATGGTAACCCCTAGATCTTTAATACTGGGATTAGAAGCCAGATTGAATGACAACCCAATACATAAGGGGAAGGCAGGGACAGAAAGCACAGTAGGGAGACAGGGACTAAGGAAAAGAAACCACTTAGCATGTTACTGACCAAAACATCTAATGTGTCCAGGTTTGTCCCAGACCAATAACAAAACGAATAGCAAAGATGGTTCAGGGCATTCCCTTTCAAAAGCAAGGTAAGCTGGCAGTTTCCTCTTGTCATCCTCAAAGATTCTTCTAATTTTGTTAAATATTTGTCCAGATATATGAAACATTGCCATCTTAGACACAGAGGCCTTGCAACGGTGATTCCTAAAAGTTATAAGAAACAATACATGGATGTCATAGAACTTCACTTTGATTAAGTTGCTCTTCGTTATCACAATGATAGTGTCCCTATAAAATGCATTTTAACTTTTTTCCCTATCGCTTTTTTTTTTCTTACCTTCTGCCTTTCTCCCACTCTTTCATATCTGTAGCACTTCCACCCCTCCTTTTAGCCTTCAGTGTTCTCTCATTCTCATCCAAGATCCCCCGCCTTTCCCTGCCCTTGGTTTCAGACCTGAGATGAATTGAGCTGGGGACCGAGGGATGGATACTTTATTAAAAAAACAAATGCTCCCTGCTGAAAGATATTAACAGAGTCTTTTACTAAACTCACCCCCCGTGTCCTTCGCAGGCTCAGGATGCCTGACTGTTCACAACCACCTGTCACATTCCCACTGACATAATTAATATGTGCACTTTGGGGTTTGGGTTACCCCAATTACACTAATTTATTGGCAGCTCAGTGAAATCTTACATGTAATAGCAAATACGGTGGAATCAACAAACACAACAGAGTGTAGACAAATGCTACTTTTATTTATAACAGGATTCAGAAACCTGTGATAGGAAAGACAAACTGGGCTGTACTTTAATAGTGTACTTATTAATATTAAACCTCAGGAGGTAAAAGCAGGTAGTGAAAGTTTACTCAGTATGCAAATTTAATCTCTAAACTCTGACGGGCCCCCTTCAGAGAAAGGTTTTCTATTGGTTATGGAGGCTCAGTGCATTCATTTGATGTGGGAGGTGTGGCAGAGCTCTGAGCTCAATCCTGGAAGCAGCCATAACAGATTAAGGACCATGGCTTTGGGGGATCTTAGGAAGCTTTCACCATGTATGTTATCTTCTTGCGTCAGTGTTTACATGGAAAGTATTACAAACAAACACTAAAGCACTGTCTAATTAAATACTACCATGCGTAAAAAAACAATTAATTTAACTACATGCAAAAAATAGTCCATATCCACATTTATTTCCCAGGAATGAACACAAATGCAGTCTCTTCATAGTGCTGTGTGCTATTCATTTAACTGAAACAAACGTTTCAGTGCATACTCCCCTCCCGTGTCCCCACTCACCAACAGTTGTGGACTCTTACATATGAGATCAGTCATATGCGCTTAATACTTATTCTGGTGTTGCTGAGGCTTGTATTCCTCCACTGGGAGCACTCCTTATGTGCAGCAGCACTTCTAGGATTGCTGGGACTTGTGTTCCTCCTCTGGGACCACTCCTTTAGTGTAATAATAATGTTCAGGATGATGGTTTACTCTCACATGTAAAGGGAATGGCAGAAGGGATCGACAGCATAATTCCATTTATTTAAAATCACATGCAAAATTGGTTACACTCAAACAGTATAGATCTTTAGGTGTTTTTAAACTACAATGATTCGTTGATAGTGTAGTGAATGTTTGATGAATGTTACATTCCCTGCTTTATAAATATGCCCCTAAATACAGTATAATATTCATTTTTAGTAGATTTTTCCTTCTGGTCTGTGAGCCAGATGTGGCCCTTTGTTTGCTGTTATCCAGCGCATGAGGCACTATTACAACTACTGACACCAATGATTTGACACCTATCCTCCTACAGAAATACAGTGCCTTGAAAAAGTATTCACACCCCCTATTCAGTGACCAACACAAAGTGGCACATAATTGTGAAATACGAGAAAAATGATAAATTGTTTTCAACATGTTTTACAAAAAAATATCTGAAAAGTGTGGCATGCATTTGTATTCTGCCCTCTTTACTCTGATACCTCTAACTAAAATCTAGTGGAACCAGTTGCCTTCAGAAGTCATCGAATTAGTAAATAGAGTCCATCTGTGTGTAATTTAATCTCAGTATAAATAAAGCTGTTCTGTAAAGCCCTCAGAGGTTTGTTTGAGAACATTAGTGAACAAACAGCATCATGGAAGCCAAGGAACACACCAGACAGGTCAGGGATAAAGTTGTGGAGAAGTTTAAAGCAGGGTTGGGTTATAAAAAAATATCCCAAGCTTTGAACATCTCACAGAGCATGGCCATCCACCTAAACTGACAGGCCGGGCAAGGAGAGCATTAATCCGAGAAGCAGCCAAGAGGCTCATGGTAACTCTGGAGGAGTTGCAGAGATCAACAGCTCAGGTGTGAGAATCTGTCCACAGGACAACTATTAGTTGTGCACTCCACAAATCTGGCCTTAATGGGAGAGTGGCAAGAAGAAAGCCACTGTTAAAAGAAAGTGATAAGAAGTCCCATTTGCAGTTTGTGAGAAGCCATCTGGGGGGCACAGCAAACATGTGGAAGAAGGTGCTCTGGTCAGATGAGCCAAAATGTAACTTTTTGGCTTAAAAGCAAAACGCTATGTGTGGCAGAAAATTAACACTGCACATCACACTGAACACACCATACCCACCATGAAACATGGTGGTAGTAGCATCATGTTGCGGGGGTGATTTTCTTCAGCAGGGACAGGGAAGCTGGTCAGAGTTGATGGGAAGCTAGATGGAGCCAAATACTGGGCAATCTTAGACGAGAACTTGTTAGAGTCTGCAAAAGACTTGAGACTGGGGCAGAGGCTTACCTTCCAGCAGGACAATGCTAAACATACAGCCAGAGCTACAATGGAATGGCCCAGTCAAAGTCCAGACCTAAATTCAAATGTAAATCCGTGGCAAGACTTGGAAATTGCTGTTTACAGACACACTCCATCCAGTCTGACAGAGCTTGAGCTATTTTGCAAAGAAGAATGGACAAAAATGTCACTAGATGTGCAAAGCTGGTAAAGACATATCCAAAAAGACTTGTAGCTGTAATTGCAGGGAAAGGTGATTCTACAAAGTATTGACTCGGGGGCTGAATACAAATGCACGCCACACTTTTCACATATTTATTTGTAAAACATTTTGAAAATCATTTATAATTTTCCTTCCACTTCACAATTATGTGTCACTTTGTGTTGGTCTATCACAAAAAACCCAATAAAATACATTTACAGTCATGGCCCAAATGTTTTGTGTAAAGCAAAACGTGTTACTGCAATACTTTTCTGTGAGAAATACTTGATTTTCTGGAAAAATTTCTGGGGTGTCAACAATTTCGGCCATGACTGTAAGTTTTTGGTTGTATCATGACAAAATTTGGAAAATGTCAAGGGTTATGAAAACTTTTTCAAGGCACTGTACAGATATCAATGACATGGCACTATTCCTCACCTAAATACCAACAACTCAGACACTGCTCCTCCAAGTGATACCAACAATGGGGCACCATTCCTCCAACTTAAACCAATGATTTGGCATTGCTTAATCCCACTGAGGCCAAGGGGTTTGCTAATGCAACTGATAACAGTCTACCCCAACCCCCCCCCCCCCAAGCCTGAAGGACAGCAACTGGCCCTTTGCTTAGAAAGCTTGTACACCCCTTGTATAAGAAAATAGCTAAATTTATAGATACAATACATATTAGATACATCATAGAGTAGCAGCCCTTCACTTTACATTTCTCACTGCAGTCAAAGCAATATATTTTTGTCAAATCTATGATCAGATAGTGACGAAACAGAAGCTTGCTGATGATGGAACGTTTATGCTCTCTGCTCCGGTCGGCAAATTCTATTTGTTAGATTGGGAGCACTGTATAATATGCTAAAGCCTGATTGGTCAATAGTGCTGCCCTTTCCTCGAAATGTTGATGTACAGGAGAAATGTTGATGTACAAAGAGAGATTACAGTATTTTTTCAATGCATTTCTGGATTTTTACTGAACACTTACCTAGATTAAATAGGGGGTCCTTTATACCTTCCTACTGTTCTGCTTTAAACACTGCAATGTTGACGTAAAATGATTTTTCTTTTCTACTGATACAATCAGAACCAAAGCTGCGCAGCCAATTCCTTTTCTGTAGCACTGTCACTGGGGATGTTTGATCAAGGGAGAAAAAAAAAGAACCAAAAGATACATTTAACAAGTCAAGGTTCTCCTGAGTGAATGAGAGTAGAGGTGTTGCAATGTAGTGGTTAAGGTGTTAAGGCTTATTACTGAAATGTGCGGATTTAATTCCTGTGGGCATCATTCCTGGTGATCTCAGATAAACCTCACTCCTCCACCTTTCTCAATCCCCGAAGTATGTTTATCACAGTGTATCTGTGACTTATGCCCCAATAAAATGAATAGCAAGCCTGTGCATTCTTCATGTTATGTGGTGTGCTGAATTGTCAGTTGAAACACAAATGAGCATGTCAAAGGAAAAAAACTCTTTAATGACATCTATATTTGAAATAGCTGGTTTTCAGTCAGAGGTATATGTGCCTCAAGGCTCTTTTGATGGGTCAAGGGAAACTTTTGCCACTTATAGTAAATTCATCATAACAAGTCATAAAATTGTTTACATCATTAAGTATTTTCAATTATTTAAAGGGAATGTATAACGTTTTCATACTGTATATTGTATTGTTATGATCTGTGTTTAGTGCTAAAGATTGCAATTTCAAAAGGAGTTTTATTTAGTAAGTTTTTAATAAGGTAATTATAAAGTTATTTCATATGCAGAGTTTTAATATTTACTATCAGTAAGGAGAGATGCAACAAAAGTATCAGTCTTCTGAAGCTCATATAAAAATCCCTCTATGAAATAGGCCCAAGGAGCAGGAAAAATATGATTACACACACACTTGATCAATTACTTGAATCAAAAGGAGTAAAAAACAATACAGAACTCACTGATAAAGGTCTGCTTTCATCATAGTTGACTTTGAGCTGCTGTTGGTCTAGTCAAATACTTGAAAAACATATACACAGAATTCTTTGAAAATTTTACTTCAATTATATAATTAGTAAAAAATAAATAAAAATAAAATAATGATTTAAATATTTTTAGATTCATACAAATAATAAAAAAAAAATAAAGCAATATATACATGTGTAATTTAAATCTAATAAATTTGACCAAGCCCATTATGATTATTGGGAAAAAAAGGTATGTACAAATGAATACATACATTATTATATTTGAAAAACACTATATTAGATCATACATGTTGGACATGGTAGGGTAGATAAGGTAAAAAGCCCTGTTTTCACTATATTTGTGCAAAGGTTTCACTGGAGGAGATCGGGGCAAACTTATTGCACAGAAATGCCAATAGATAAGAAAGACCATAGGTACCACTGCTATACACAGTTGGATGCAGTAGTGTAGAGGGGACCGGGCCGTGGCTTGTTACACTGCTGAACACATTGCATTCTAAGGAGAAGCAACTCAACTCAGGAGAACAACCATTAAATCTCAAATAATATTAAAGCCCCATAGATTACTTTTTTTTGCCAGTAACAGCATTTTGTCTAGCGGCATCAAAGATGTATGCATGTCTTCTGGACAACATTAACATTACTGTCCATCTGATCTATAGGTGACTACACATACAGTAAGCACAGTGGTTTCACCTGGATCTAGTCTTCAAATGCCAGTACATTCTGCTTCCATATCCTCTGCCATTAGTAATGCGTGCTAATATATTACTTAATAGGCTTCAGGTGATGTATCAATTGTACATTAGGTGGATGACACCCTCCCGAGGTGCTTAATGTCCTGGTGGGGTGGGCAGGGCCCTGCAATTAGAAGCCATAGGATTGTGTACAACCTACTTGACAGACCTCCTCTGATTCCAGCAGTGCAAGAAACAGTGTTACCCTGTTAGTCAGCAGTCCACTTTCATAAGCCAAAAAAAATACTTTACTTCAGCCTCCTGGCTGTAATATATATTATATATCACACACGAGATGGGATGGTGTAGGTGCACAATATATATATATATATATATATATATATATATATATATATATATATAAAAAAAAATATATATATATATATATATATGGCTAAAGCCCTATGACCGATACGTATCCGAACAATACAAACTTATCATGAGATACCCTATATGAAATGGACCTGAAAGTGTGCCCTGGTCTAATGGACGGTATACCAAAATAAGGGGGCATACCCAGTAATTAGAAATGAATGTGTTTGAAGAGAAATGTTTTGATAAATGCCCTAAAAAAGGGGATGGGAGGGTGGGTATTGCGCACAGGAAACCGACAAAGACCACAGGCGAGTGGGCTGGTTAAATACCCCCCGGGCTCCTCCCATAAATTCAGGCCACCATACTGGCCTTACTTATGGCTGAAGCCCTATCACTGATACGTATCCGAACAATACAAACTTATCATGAGATACCCTATATGAAATGGACCTGAAAGTGTGCCCTGGTCTAATGGACGGTATACCAAAATAAGGGGGCAAAACACTTAGGTAGGGATAAGAGAGTTTTATTGTTTCCAGCTTAATCTTTATTGAGCCAGTTGAGTGAATGCCCGAGACATCTCTACCTGTGGGTTAGGGATGTACCGAGTGAAGCAGGCCGATTTCCACCTGCCCAATCTTTTGATGACGTGGTCTGGGACCCCATGTCGGGATGCGGATGAAGCTGCTCCGATGCGGAAGGAGTGGCCGGAATACTCACCGGGATTGAGGAGCAAGTTGCGGAGGAGAATCCTAACATGCTTAATGAACTGGCAGTTCGTTAATGGTTTGACCGGGAAGGGCAAAAGAGGGCTAGAGTTCGGGAGCTCGGGTAGCTGGGAGAGTAACTGTGTAAGCACAGCGACCGGGCACCAGGCGTTGTTGATTTTGTAGAGATGGATATCTACGCCGGTGCCTGTCTGCTGGGTCTTGGTTACCGAGAGGTGGAGGATGAAGTGGTCCTGGTGACGGAGCAGATGACGTCTGCGAAGGACTGGACTGTGTGGGCTGTTATGAGTGAACTCGCTGGGCCGTAGGAAGCCATAGTAGGCCAGGTAAATGGCTGCCTGTATGACCAGACTGGGGAGAACACCGAAGGGGTAGCTGGTAAGCATGGTGGACATGTCCCTGAAGATGGAACTGGTGATGGGGAGCCGTTTGACTTTTATTGGCGGCTGTTGCTTCTGGATGCCATGCAGGATGGCTCGGATCGTGTGGGACGAGAAGATGGACGGTTTGGTAGGATCCTGAAGTGAGAGGAAGTGCTGTATGCCAGATAAGTATAAACGGATGGTGTTGAAGGACAAGGCCAGTTGATTATGGCATTATGAGGTGAAGGCTAGTATGTGCCTAGCATCTGTGGGGGTGCCTACTGTGGAGGCAACCAGAAATGTATTGAACGCCTTCCAGGCTACCCGGTAGGCTTTCAGAGTATTTTCCGATAGTGAACGGTTGATGAGCTGAGTGGCTCTATGTAGATGCGGCTCTAGTCCAGGGTCAACTGAGACCAATGCGGGATAGGAGTTGACGCCGTATCTGCACTGGGAACCTGCTGAAAGAAGGACAGGAAATTAAAGCGGGACAGTGCGTCAGCTGCAAGGTTGTACTTTCCTGGGATAAACGTGCAGTAAACATTAAACTGATGCTGCAGAGACAGCTGCACCAGCCTGCGTAGGAAGGACATCACGGAGAGAGATTTAGACCTGCCTTTGTTGACAAATTCGGCTGTGGCCTGGTTATCGGTGGTAAAACCTACAGTTTGTCCTGTCCAGGTATGACCCCAGAGCTGGGCGGCTGCTACCATGGGGTAGAGCTCGAACAGGGATGAAGACTGACTAAACCCAGGGATCCTGAGTATTTGAGAAGGCCAGGGTCCGGCGAACCAATGGTGGCCAAAAATTGCCGCAAACCCTGTGGAGGCTGCGGCATCGGTCACTACCTGTGGCGAGAGAGGTGAGATACATGGGATGAACAGAGAGATACCGTTCCAGGTGGACAGGAACTCGTCCCACATCGACAGGTCTGCTAAGGCTGTGGTATCTAGGCAGATGAATTGATCCGGGTCTTGTGCCTGAGAAAGGTAGACCAACAGGCGCGAGACAAAGGAGCGACCTTGTGGAATTATACGCATGGCATAGTTGAGCATGCCCAACAGCGACTGTAGCTGCCTCCTTGTACATCCCCTGGTGCGGGTGAACTCGTGGAGAACTGCCCTGATGCGGGTCAGTTTGTCGAGGGGCAGGCTGGCCTGCATGGAGCTGGTGTCTAGATTGACTCCGAGGAAGGTGATTGATTGTGCGGGCCTGTCCACCTTATGTTCAGCAATGGGAACATTGAGGTTCCCAAAGACGGTCCTTATTTTGTCGAGGTCCCTTGGAGGTGTGCCCGGCTGTTCAATCAATAGGAAGTCATCCAGGTAGTGGATAACTTGCTGACAACAAACCTTGTGCAGGAGAATCCACTCAAGAGACTGAGCGAACGTGTCGAACAGCCAAGGGCTGCTTTTGAAGCCAAACGTTAACTTAGTGGCGAAATAATATTGATCTCTCCATTTAATTCCGTGCCAGCACCAGAGGGACGGGTGGATAGGCAACAGTTTAAAGGCGTCGGATATGTCGGCTTTGGCCAGCCACGCACCTGTGCCTACTTTAAGGATGGCCTGAATCGCCATGTCCACAGAGGCGTATTTTAATGAGAACTCTTCGGAAGGAATCAAGGAGTTTAAGCTGGGAATGTGGGAAGAACGAAGCGCAGACAGGTCGTACACCAAACGATTTTTATTAGAAAATTTGCCCTTGACAAGCCCAATAGGGCTAACTCTCCACGTATTGAAGGGGGGCTGTGTGAAGGGACCTATGACAAAGCCTCGTTCTACCTCGTTTTGCAGCAGTTGGTCAATGGCCTGCTCGTCAGAGGCTGCTGAGCGGAGGTTTCTGCACTCGTAGGTTTGGTGGGGTAGGGAGATGAGGCCGGTGTGAAAGCCTGTCGTGAAGCCACTGATGAGGAAGGTGGCTAGTGAAGGAGTGGGATGCATAGTGAGGTAGAAGCCCAAGCATATGACGTCTATGCGGCTCAGTCATGAGCCCTTGTGCGCTTTGACCTCGCACAAATTTCTGGGGTGCGCTCTGTGACATACGACACAGATGTGCAGTAGGCGGCACTGGCTAAAATTGCATGAACCATAGTTATAATTATTGCAGATGGCCGCTCCCCCTACGGTTCGGACCGTACGTCCAAACTTGTCTACTTGATTCTTTGGCACAGAGCCTGATGGGCCTAGGGCTGCACCAGAGGTGGAGGGGAACTCTACCGGGCGACTAACCGGTATGTTGGCACACCAGGAAGCGGTATGGGTAGAGGACTGGCAGATGGCACACAGGGGTGAACGAAGGCCGGCAAAATGCCGGCAGAACAGTTCGGTGTCCATAAGGCTCCAGTCTGTGTGTGGCTGGAACTGTGCCAGTTTAGCGGCTGCCTTGGCTGAGAACGAACGATGATAGTCGTAAAAGGAGAAGCCTCCGTATTTGTATCCTAGGTCCACCACCGTGTGGAGGTACAAATCCAGCTCTTCCCTCCTGGCAGGGGATGCTGAGCAAATGACGTCTCTCAGCATCCCAAAGGCTAGGGCAAACTCTGGGATGGAAAGTTTAGGATTCAGCCTGGGGTCCTTAGCTTTGAGGACTACGGAGACATCTCCCCAGGTGTAAGCCTTGTTCTCTGCAAGGTCATGTACCGAAATAAGCAGGGAGGCAAGGTTGACATCCTTGCCGTCCAAGATGTCCTTCCTTATGCCGGCCAGCACCAGATGTGCTGGACAGACCACGGGACATGTTCCTTCGTTACCTGTCGGCAGTGGTGACGGGACTGGAACCGGAACAGGGGTGGTTGTGGCTGGGTGAGTTTCTAGGAGCGTCACTCTGGCCTGGACGTCCGTGACCGTATTGGTTAGGGACGACACCATAGCATGCAGTTGGCCTATAGCCGCTGAGATGGACTGGAGAGTAGCCTGAGGCGGGGTACTAGGCCCGGCCGTAGCTGGCGGGGTAGAGAGGAGCCTAAAAAGCTCTGCCTTCCTAGCCGTAGCGGGGAAGGGAATGCCCCTGCGTCTCAGCTCCGCTGTCAGCCTGGGGATAGTCCAACCCCTGAAGGACTGTATGCTGTCGCTCACTGAAGGCGGGCGAGGAGACAAGGGGGCGGTAAGGTCTTCGCTGCCGAGTTGGGACATGGCTCCAGGTGAATCGTGCCCTAGGAGTGATGTCCTATCTCTTTGGGGATGAAGGATGGACGACCGGAACCTATAGAGGGTGACATAAGTCAAGACTGTTTCTCTATTTTACCAAGCGAATCCACCTGTTGCTGAGTACTAAGGCGGGAGCGAACATGTATACATATATATATATATATATATCGTCGCGTGCCTTTACATACATATATATGTATACCAGCATGGTTGCTGTTGCCTCTTCCATGCCTTCCCCTCTCTCTTTTTTTTTTTACCTGGGAAGATAACGTCCAAGCTGGTGCAGGGTGGACCTACTGAACTTGACTGACCTGGAGAGAGAAACAACAGATGACAATTGGTGAGGAGCCTAACAAGTAAACTGAAGAGTGACGTAAACGGCTGGCTAATACGACCGAAGTGCACCGGTGAGTAGACATTTTTTGCCACAACTCCTTTATTATCACCGCCATTTATTTATCATCATTTTTTCCTCTCCTTTTCCTTTTTTTTATATTTTTTTAATTTTTTTTTTTTTGCTGTCCCAATCCGACGTATCATTTGCGTAAAGGACGAATTGTGGGATGACCCGTGTCCAATGCGGGAGCGTGAATAAGTGCTGTAATTGTGACCGTACAATAAGGCAACCTGTTGGAAAAAGTGAAATGTGGCCGTTCCCTCTGGGGCACGCCGAACCGAATCGATGCATCACGGATGCTACTGGATTCGAGTCGGAGCGCTGTAAGTGACAGTGAAATGAAGCATGATTGCCATGACAGAGGCACGAAATGGTCGCGTCGCAAGTGCGACTGACAACAAAGCGGACTCTGGAGCACGTACTGAAATGTGGGAAATAACCTGGGGCGAACCGGAACGAATCGGTGCATGTGTATGTGCGACTGGATTCGAACCGGAGCGCGGAGCGTGACAGTGAAATGAACCGAACAACTTCTGTCATGACAGCGGCCTAGATCGGCCGGCCGCGAACTGCGACTGGAACCGAACCGGTCTCTGGAGCATGCACTGAAATGAGGCAAAAAAAATACCTGGGGCCGTCCGGACGAATCGATGCACAGAAATGCCACCGGATTCGCACTGAACGCACTACATGACAATGAAATGTTTCCCATGATAGAGATGCGAATCGGAGAGGACGCAGCCTGCGACCGTCAACGAGCGGGCTCTAGAGCATGTACTGAAATGAGGCCAACGCAACTGGGACACGTCGACCGAAACCCGTGCTTGAGAATGCGCCTGGTTTCAATTCGGGACGTAATAGGTGACAGTGAAATGATTCCCATGACAGAGACCCAGCTTGATTGGCAGCGAGTGGGCTCTGGAGCACGTACCGAAATGAGGCCGAGCAACTAGGGGCACACCGGAACGAATCGGCGCATTTAGCGGATGCGACTGGATTCGAATCGGAGCGCAGTGTGTGACAGAAATGAGTGAAATTATGAAATGACCTACGTGAGCCAGCCGTGGCAGAGGTACGAATCGTTGTGCCGTGTGATGCGACTGGCAACGATTTGCCTGTGGAACACGGTGATGAGGCAGACAACATAACAAGTTACAACAACAGTGCAGTATTTTTAGTTCAAGCAATTTCTACTGAAATTAGGCCCGTGAAATGAAGGGCGCTGCGAAAATGGTGCGCATTGAGTGATTAACGACCTGGTTTCGTAACTAATGACTCAAAATTTTTCAGGTTTTAACGACACTCAAAAATAGAAATGTTTCTAGTAAAGGAAGGTCAATCGAGACCCTTACCTGCGGCAGTCGAGCCAGAGACGTTGTACAAAAACGAACGGGAACGAAAACCACGAGACTTCTAGTAGAGAGAAGTTTTTCCGAATGGCAACGAAACTCGAGCAGTCGGCCTAGTGACGTAGTATTGCGCACAGGAAACCGACAAAGACCACAGGCGAGTGGGCTGGTTAAATACCCCCCGGGCTCCTCCCATAAATTCAGGCCACCATACTGGCCTTCTTACATATATATATATATATATATATATATATATATATATATATATATATATATATAGAGTTAAATCACCTGGCCATTTCTAACATCTCTCAGGAATGCTACTGGTGACGTTTCTGTACTTCTGTCGTTTCTGGGTCTGCAGACCTGCTGTCTCCATTACAAGGGGTTTCCATTCCCCTATTGGGTTTGTAATGATTAAATATTGGAGAAAGAAAAGGAGAATTTCTTGGTTTACCTAGCTGCTGTGGCCATTTGGAGGAGTTTCCACTCCACCTTTTAATATATTATATTATGGAGCATGTAAAAGAGGTGAACTGCAATTATGGCAGGGAGATCTCACTTGAGGCATATATAAAAAGATGTTTACACATCCCACCAGGGTCCACCTATAGCTAACCTTTAACTTTTCGGGGGACTGACTTTTTAAATAAATACAAGTAGGAAACGGTTCTTCAGCTTCCCTCTGACAGCCAGTCTTTTGACCAATGTCACAGCTTTGGAGTTATATTATGTCGTCATTATTCAATAAATTAACCTATTAGAATAGAAATGCAGGAGCTTCCACTGAAGAGTTGTTATTTGGTAAGCCATGACCTAGAGCAGAGATGTATATTATATGTTAGATGATCTAGGCCAGTAATTTACAGAGTAGTGAAGCCAGGATCAGGATGACAACCACAATCAACAATGCCAGCTCGCATGTTTCTATCATGACAGGTTTCATTAAAGGTTATAAACTGATTCAAGGAAATCACCAAGAAGAGGAAAAAGGGAAACTTTCAAATTTAGAACAGGTGATGTTGTCTCTATGGAAGCCCCCAAGGGCTGAACATCAAACAGTGTTGGAATATGTGCTATCTGACCTTAATGACATTAGTAAATCCTATGTCTAGATAGGCCCAGGAAGACTGTATTTTTCTGCCTCTGTTAAAGCAGGAATCATGCATATGAACGATAGCAATTATATTAATGTTACTGTTCTTTTTAGCTACGTGCAAAAAAATCCAAAGAGATGTTTAAGTGTTCATGCACACGGACGTTTTAAAAAACTGGCTGCAAAGCTAGCTCCGACGCCTGGAAAAATCGGCGTTAAAAACACGATTTTTACCGCGTTTTGCATTGGCGTTTTTGCGCGTTTTTTAGCGTTAGCGTTAAGTAGCATTTTTAAAGAAACACATCTCTTGGCTATAGCACTCAGAAAACAAAGAAAATATGTTGCGCGGTTTTGCGCGTTTTTGCGCGTTTGTGCACGTTTTTGCGTGTTTTCCCGCGATTCGCGTTTTTACAGCTCTAGCTCCGCACCACGGAATGCACTGGTCCTGGGTTTTTTTTACAGCTTAAAAACGCCTATGCCATTTGCAGCTCAAAAACGCCTAGGTGGGCATGAAGCCATAGACTAACATGGACAGGCCTTTTTAAGCTGCAAAAAACGCTCAAAAAAGCAGCTGTAAAAACGTCTGTGTGCATGAGGCCTAAAAGGCACACCATGTGTTTTTTTCAAATTTGTATTCTAAGATCAAGGTCAGCTCAGCATATCAAGATATGATGTTTGATGTGGTAATGCATATAGCACCAAAGTGTAATCTTTATCTTGTAACAGCCAGATCAGTTACTATGGGAAACGGATCTAATCAGGTTTCCTCCATTTTCTTCCAGCTTACACCCACGTCACCACTGTGTCCCATAGTGATGTCAGGAGGAGCTTCTGGACACTGCATAGGACACAAGAGATTGACACTCCTGGAAGTGTCAGTTTCTGCACAGACATTTTCATATTGTTGACAGGCTTAAATTCACTGCTAGGGACATGGCGCTTTTGCCCATATCAGCAGCTGTATGCTTTTCCAAGTGATACTTGCATTCGGGCCTTCATGAGTTTAAAGACATATGCCCCAAATGTGGAATTTCTTGTGTTTGAGGTATACAGTCACTGTCCAGTTCAGCCTATTATTGATTTTGGCAGGGCTGCCATGAGCCAGCTATATATAGCAACTGTTTTCCAGTTGCCAGAATATGCCTGTTTGTTTTATTCTTACTATATGGACAAAGCACCCATGTGCATTAGCCCTTTAGGCCATGGCATACTAGCAACTTTGTAGCAGCTACAAAGCTCTCTGCATGTTTTCCATTATAATTTGTAGCTAGCTGTGGGGTTGCTGCTGTAGCTGCTTATCTATGCAGATATAAATCCCTGGTGTACGAAATTGCCAATTGAAATTGACATGAACCTTTGAAATAAGTTAGACATTAAGGCTCCATGCACAGTAGCATTTTTTAAGCTCCTAGAAGCTGTTATTAGCATTTTTTTCTGCCGTTTAGGCTATTAACATTTTCTGAGCTTCAGCTTCTAGGAGCAGAAATAAAATTGTTTTTGTAAAGTTTCTTGGAGCGTTTTTCCAGCAGAAAAATATACTGAATGCTCCTAACTGCTTCTAAACACTACTAAAATGCTGCTAACATTTTTTTTTTAGCTTTTTATTTTTCTTTTCTCTTCAAGTACTATGCCAATAAACAGGGCAGGACTTAGGGTGGTGGGGGCCCCTGGGCTTGAGTCACTTTTGGGCCCTACCTTCTATACATTACCGAATTTATGGGCGTATAACACGCACCCCAAGTTTAGGAGGGAAGTTTAAGGAAAAAAACTTTTAAATTTAAACACCCATCAATGTAGCCTTATCAGTGTCATTTGCAGCCTTGTCATTGCAGTCTTGAAGTTTAAAAATGGTGCCGCCAAGATACAGAGTCTTGTGTATCTTGGCGGCTCTCCTGTCCTCTTGGTGGCTCTTGGCGGCTCTCGGGTCCTCTTGGCGGCTCTCGGGTCCTCTCGGTGGCTCTCGGGTCCTCTTGGCGGCTCTCGGGTCCTCTTGGCGGCTCTCGGGTCCTCTCGGTAGCTCTCGGGTCCTCTTGGTGGCTCTCAGGTCCTCTCGGTGGCTCTCGGGTCCTCTCGGTAGCTCTCGGGTCCTCTTGGTGGCTCTCGGGTCCTCTCGGTGGCTCTCGGGTCCTCTCGGTGGCTCTCGGGTCCTCTCACAGTCCCGAGCAGAGCCGAGAGTAGCCGAGTGTACTCAGCTCGGGTCACAGTCATGCCCATTCCCTTTGTTATGTCCATCATAGGGTGGGACTGGGCGTGACTGTGAGCAGAGCCGAGTACAATCGGCTATGTATCTCAGCGGGGCCCCCTATTGGGCGGGGCCCATGGGCTTGAGCCCAGTCAAGCCCAATGGTAAGTCCTGCCCTGCCAATAAAATGATAATGCTCCTAAATGCTCCAAAAAGCTTCTAAATGCTTCTAAAAGCTATTAAAATGCTACTAGAAGCCTGCACAAAAATGCTATTATCAGCATTTTTCATCCAGCATTTTTCTGGCATTTTTTTTAGCATATAATGTGCATGGAACCTACATTTAGAGACACTATTCTATTTAGGCACAAATGCTTCAATCCTTTTCTCCTCATGTGACAATGCTGTGTTTGGTGATTGGCCCTGTGCCGTCACTGTGACATAGAGCTTACAAAGGGCACCTTTTCGCACTCCCAGTGACTGAATAGAGTAGCTAGGAAGTGAAGGAAAAGTTTGTATGTAGTCCTGGGGTGGGGGTATTTACAGCTAACCTGTTGCCTTGCCCTGCATGGAAAAAGTAAAAGTTTGCTTTAAAGTGGAACCAAACCCATTAATTCCATCTAACAACTGCACTATTTTCTCCTTTAGCTCATCCCCCACAGCTATTGCCCTTTTGTATAACTTGACCCTCCTTCCTAGATTGTAAGCTCTAACGAGCAGGGCCCTCTGATTCCCCCCTGTATTGAATTGTATTGTAATTGTACTGCTCTAATGTTGTAAAGCGCTGCATAAACTGTCAGCGCTATATAAATCATGTATAATAATAATAATTAATTAAGTGGTTTCTCAAAACAGAGCCATTTGAGGCATGCCGGGAATAATAACTGTCACATTTGCTTGATCTCTCAACTGTTAAGCCATCAAATGCCAGGTACACTGATCACATGTGCAGCACTAGGTCGATTGCAGATCAAGCACAAGCTAGGATGGCAACTTCCTTGACTGTAAGGGATAGAAGTGTTAAGATCCACTTTAAGTATAGGTAATTTTCCAATGACCTAAAACTAGGCACCAAAGGGTGACAACACATTTTCTTATTAAACAGGGAAATCTGTTCTGTGTGCCATGAACCCAAGTACACAGAGCACACAGGCCTTGGCTTTACTTCCAAGTTGGAGCTCAGAGGCTTGGTGCCTCTCACCAGTTCCTAAGCTGCAACACTTAGAAAGTTGGTATTTGCATATTGACTGAAGGAGGAAGAACGTATGTACATACAGTACCTGACTTTACCATTAGGATAATAGACATCCTTGTACTTACTAAAATCAGTGCTGGCTGACACATTTCTTCATTGCAGTTTCACTCAAATAATAATTTCACTAGCAGTTTGGCTTGAAATAACGTCTTAACCTCTATAAATTAGCTCAGGTTAAAGTCTGCTAACGCAAGTAATACTTACTAACAGGATAATAAAAAATCTCTGGAAAGTAAGAAGGGCAATTTAATTAAAATGCTTAACATAACAGTGTAAACAACTGTAAGTAACAGGAAGGATTATTAGGCCATGTTTATTACTGCTGCTTGTAGATTATACTGGGACCTAATGTATTTTAAAAATAATGAAGCATGATCCATTACAGGTCCCTACTGTGTCTTGGTATCTTATCACCAGCCTTCTCCTGCTAATGCTGGCCATACATGCTGAACTGAGGTCACAATCTCTATAAAACATTTGATATAGACTTTTTAAGCTTTGTGGGTAGGAATATCAGCGCAAGGGAAAAGTGTTGGGTGTAGGAAACATTTTAAGCCTAGTAGTGTAGAGACACATACTGTAAATGAAGGATATGTTATACAGCTCTATTGCCATGTCTGTAGAACTGAACTATTCATGGTATTGATTACTAGTGTGAAAACTTGACGATTGCATACATGAAGACCAGCGTGACTGGACCAGAAATGAATACAAAGCCCATGCTGGCAATAAGACAATCCCAGTGTTTATCAGAAAAGCTGGCTTGTCAGAAAGTACTTACTGGCTAATTATATGCAAATAATTAATGGTCTGACCATATACTGTTAGATTTTCATTCAAATGTTCGTAGACAAATTGTTCATCAGAACATTTTTTAAATCAAAGTGATTGTAGAGTCACATTTACTAATTTAAAATAAGAGGTTTATACTTACCTGCTCTGTGCAAGGGTATTTGCACAGAGTGGCTGCTTACCTCCAGTTCTGGGTTCCCAGGCTGGCACTCTCCGATACTATTTTTCTATGTGTGCTCCATAGCAAACCACTGTGGATGTGACTATAGAAAGAAAAACGTTTGTAATTTAACCACTTGAGACCCGCGCTATAGCCGAATGACGGCTACAGCGCGGACCTCCTTTGCCGGGACTACGTCTATTGACGTCGTCCCGTGCACGAGCGGCCTGCGCGCCCCCTGAGGGGCACGCGCGGCGCGCTCTGTGATCGGCGAGTCTATGAGACTCGCCTGATCACCGATCCGAGCAAGGGGTCGATCCCGACCCCTTATCACGTGATCAGCTGTCAGCCAATGACAGCTGATCATGTGATACAACGGAGCCGGTAATCGGCTATAAAAAAAGAGCCGATCACCGGCGGCCGTGATCGGGACATCAGTCCCGATCACGGCCAGCCCTGCCAGTGCCCACCTGCCCCCTGCCAGTGCCCACCTGCCCCCTGCCAGTGCCACCTCATTAAAAAACAAGTGCCCCCGTCAGTGCCACCCAGCAGTGCCCATAGTGCCACCCAGCAGTGCCCACAGTGCCACCCAGCAGTGCCACCCAGCAGTGCCCACAGTGCCACCCAGCAGTGCCCACAATCTGCCTCAACAAAGGTGCTGCACCCCAGTGCCACATATCCGTGCCCATCAGTGTCATCTACCAGTGCCCATCAGTGCCGCCCATCAGTGCCCAGCAGTGCCACCTATCAGAGCCACCTATCAGTGCCACCTATCAGTGCCCATCAGTCCCATCTATCAGTGGTACCAATCAGTGCCCCTTAGTGCCACCCATCCGTGCCACCCATCCGTGCCATCTTATCTGTGCCCATCTTTGCCCATCAGTGCCGCCTTATCTGTGCCCATCGGTGCCGCCTTATCTGTGCCTATTAGTGCCGCCTTAACTATGCCTATCAGTGCCCACCAGTGCAGCCTATCAGTGCCCACCAATGCAGCCTATCAGTGCCCACCAATGCAGCCTATCAGTGCCCACCAGTGCAGCCTATCAGTGCCGCCTCATCAGCGCACTTCAATGAAGGAGAAAAATGACCTGTTTGCAAAATTTTATAACAAACTATTAAACATGATTTTTTATTTATTTTTTTGCATCTTTTTTTGTTTGTTTAGCAAAAAAAAAAACTCCCAGCTGTGATTAAATACCACCAAAAGAAAGCTCTATTTATGGGAAAAAAATGATAAAAATTTCATTTGGGTACAGTGTTGTATGCCCGTGCAATTGTCATTTAAAGTGCATCAGCGCTGAAAGCTGAAAATTGGTCTGGGCAGGAGGGGGGTTTAAGTGTCCAGTAAGCAAGTGGTTAAAATAAAAAAACACCCTTTAGGCTTCATTTATACTTGCGTTGGCTAGCACTTCACAGGCTGTGAAAGCCATTATAATAATAATCATCTAGTGCAGTCTTTCTCAACCTTTTTACCCCAGAGGAACCCCTATAATAATTTTCAGGTCTTGAAGAACCCTTGCTAAAACAAATTCATTGGGGGTCCTTGAGAAAAAAATTCACTTCCGTTGGTAGTCAGTAGTAGACGGCAGACCTTTTCAGTGGTGGTCAGAATTACAGACAGCCACCATTACAACAGCTAAAAAATGTAAAGTGGTGTCCTGCTCTTAGGTTTGTCACAAGGTGTTGACCCAGGAATTATACAGGCACCAATATGTGATACAGAGCCTAGAGCTCTGCCCCCTAGCTGAAAATATACACATTTCCCATGCAATATTTCATATTTATCTGAGTATTAACATCAGTAAATATGTTATTTATATAACTAGTTAAAAAGCTATAACACTGTTATATACAATTTTAAAAATATATACATTTTACATTAATAAACAAAGTAACCAAAGCAGCTAGTAGTTCACAATGCTCTTCCAAAATATAGAGGAAACCTGATAAATACATAAAAGCCCAAGCTTAAAAAATACAAATATAATAAAAGATTGCTAAATATCAACCACAAACCATATCCTAAATATAAGTACACTACAGTTGAATTAAAATCAATAAAATGAAAAGGATGATCAAATCTAATCTTATAAATTAACAAAGGGAGCCCTTTAAATATTTAACACATTTCTTGTATTAAAAAGCACAAGAATTTGAAAACAATAATACAATACATATGTCATACATTCTGGGAGTTCCAAGAATAAATACTATAAATATAATTATTTTATTATTAAACGGGTCACCACATGTAGTAAACATGTTAAAGAATTGATGTACAGTTCCAATATAATCTTAAAAACTTCCGCCAGCAGAAATAATTTCCAACATGCTTCAAAAAATTAACACTATTCCACAGTTCTGTCAGTTTAATGGGCACAGTTCTCCAAAGACTACTAAAATCAAAGCCAACAATAAAGGTCAAAACTGCAACCATGAAAATTATCTTAGACTCTTTTATCCAATTATGGAGTGGTGTTCATTTCTATATTTGTCTGGGATAATAGCAATGTCCTACTGCTTCTTGGAAAGAAGTTTGGGGTCTGACTCATCCATTCAGCTTGTCCGTATTAGAGCTTGTCTCTAATACGTGAAATACATGAGTTCCACAATGAGATGGCATTTTTTAGCTGAAAGTACTTATTTTTCATGCTTATTGTCAGAAACTCTCTTGAAATACTATGTTTAGGAAATACAGACTTGAGTTTATCAATACTTGTACAATATTTTATTTGGTGGTTGGCAGGATTTCTACATTTAATAAAAAATAGCAATCAGAAAACGTGATCAGTGGCCTCTAACTTTAAATATAGGATTAAACAGTCACAATCAGATGTGTCATATGACAACAAAGTATCTTGATTAGGTGTTCTATTGGCAGACCTTAAAGTCTCGTAGTCCATGTGTTCCTGGCCCCTAGACATATACAGTGGTGTGAAAAAGTGTTTGCCCCCTTCCTCATTTCCTGTTCCTTTGCATGTTTGTCACACTTAAGTGTTTCGGAACATCAAACCAATTTAAACAATAGTCAAGGACAACACAAGTAAACACAAAATGCAATTTGTAAATGAAGGTGTTTATTATTAAAGGTGAAAAAAATCCAAACCATCATGGCCCTGTGTGAAAAAGTGATTGCCCCCCTTGTTCAATTTCAATTTCTCTAGCCACACCCAGGCCTGATTATTGCCACACCTGTTCACAATCAAGGCATCACTTAAATAGGAGCTGCTTGACACAGTAAGGTCCACCAGAAGATCCTTAAAAGCTACACATCATGCCGAGACCCAAAGAAATTCAGGAACAATTGAGAAAGAAAGTAATTGAGATCTATCAGTCTGGAAAGGGTTATAAAGCCATTTCCAAAGCTTTGGGAATCCAGCGAACCACAGTGAGAGCCATTATCCACAAATGGCGAAGACATGGAACAGTGGTGAACCTTCCCAGGAGTGTCCGGCCGCCCAAAATTACCCCAAGAGCGCAGCGACGACTCATCCAAGAGGTCACAAAAGACCCCACAACAACGTCCAAGGAACTGCAGGCCTCACTTGCCTCAGTTAAGGTCAGCGTTCATGCCTCCACCATCAGGAAAAGACTGGGCAAAAATGGCCTGCATGGCAGAGTTCCAAGGAGAAAACCACTGCTGAGCAAAAAGAACATCAAAGCTCATCTCAATTTCTCCACAACACATCTTGATGATCCCCGAGACTTTTGGGACAACATTCTGTGGACCGATGAGACAAAAGTGGAACTCTTTGGAAGGTGTGTGTCCAAGTATATCTGGCGTAGAAGGAACACTGCATTTCATAAAAAGAACATTATACCAACAGTAAAATATGGTGGTGGTAGTGTGATGGTCTGGGGCTGTTTTGCTGCTTCAGGACCTGGAAGACTTGCCGTGATAAAAGGAACTATGAATTCTGCTGTCTACCAAGAGATCCTGAAGGAGAATGTCCGACCATCTGTTCGTGTAGTCAAGCTGAAACGAACTTGGGTTCTGCAGCAGGACAATGATCCTAAACACACCAGCAAGTCCACCACCGAATGGCTGAAGAAAAACAAAATGAAGACTTTGGAGTGGCCTAGCCAAAGTCCTGACCTGAATCCTATTGAGATGTTGTGGTATGACCTTAAAAAGGCCGTTCATGCTCGAAAACCCTCTAATGTAACTGAATTAGGACAATTCTGCAAAGATGAGTGGGCCAAAATTCCTCCAGGATGCTGTAAAAGCCTCATTGCACGTTATCGCAAACGCTTGGTTGCAGTTGTTGCTGCTAAGGGTGGCCCAACCAGTTATTAGGTTTAGGGGGCAATCACTTTTTCACACAGGGCCATGATGGTTTGGATTTTTTTTCACCTTTAATAATAAACACCTTAATTTACAAATTGCATTTTGTGTTTACTTGTGTTGTCCTTGACTATTGTTTAAATTGGTTTGATGTTCCGAAACACTTAAGTGTGACAAACATGCAAAGGAACAGGAAATGAGGAAGGGGGCAAACACTTTTTCACACCACTGTAGACATAGGCCAACATATTATCATTGTCAACAGTTTTCAGGCTTTGAAGAAATAAAGCACCATTCTTTACTCTGAAAGCCAGCTCTCTGCCAGCTAGATCTCAGGAATGCTGGTGCCAGGGCTGAAGAGGAGTAATTTGCACTCAAAAAACACTGAAGAAATGAAGGACAGCCACACACTAATGGCTTCACCATATTCACCAGTTTATTCCACAGACAAACATAGTGATAGTCCCCATCCAGAGACCACCTCCACCACCCAATGGGTCTTCATTATTGCATTTCAATCAGTAGGCCTTAGTCATAGAAACTAAGCCTTAAGCCTAGTACACACGGGTCAGATGTTGGGCGACATTTTATTGAACCGGCCGACATTCGGGCTTGTGTGCATGGCAGCCGGTCCAACATGGCCGGCTTCTGTGGGATATGCATGCTGGAAAACCAGCAGCCGACCGACTCCTGATGAGCGCTCTCAGCCAAGGGCTGAGGCCGCGTACACACGGGCGGACTGTTCGCCCAACTTTGTCCGCTGAACAGTGTTTGGGCGGACAGTCCGCTCGTGTGTGGGCTTTCAGCGGACAGTTTCAGCGGACAGTTGGACGGACAAGGTTTTTCGGAATTTCCGAAAAACTGTCCGCTGAAACCTTGTTTGAGCGAACAGTCCGCCCGTGTGTAGGCTTGTTCGTCAAACAAAGTTGCGCGCATGCTCAGAAAGGATTTTCACACCGAAAGCTATAATGCAGTGTATAGGACGTCGTATTTTCCGTCCCGTCGTACGTGCCGTTCACGTCATCGCGCACGGTTTCAGCAAACTGTTCGTCCGTCGTGTGTGGCCATGTCCGTCCATGCTAAGTTTGAGCGGACTGTTTGCCGAAACTGTTGGACGGACAAAGTTGGGCGAACAGTCCGCGCGTGTGTACGCGGCCTGAGAGTGCTGATGGGAGTGTTCTGGCAGAGGGGCCGTCTCCCTATCAGAACACAATAGCATAGCACGGAGATCACTGTACTAACATCGGGTTGTTAGTAAAGTGGCTCTGATCTCAGCTTCTTTTTTTTCAACCCAGTGGGTTGTGGTGTGTACCAGGCTATATTGTGTGAAGTGCATTACAGGAGGTGGTATCTGGGTGGGGACTATTGTTATGGTTGTCCATATAATAAACTGTAAAAGATTGTGACATCATTAGTGTGCACCTGTCCGTCATTTCTTCAGATATTAGAAAAACTATTAAACCCAGGTATGTATTAAATAAAAAATATGTGTATTTTTACATACAACTAACTTAAGTACCCAAATGTGCATTTATATTAGTTTCCAGTTATCTCCTGTACAGCAGCACTCATACTGGATGAAGGAGGGACAGTATTCTCATACAATCATTGTTTTGACTCCTATCTTGTCCAGTCATAGGGGAGATCTTTAAAGTACAACAAAAAACAAAACTTTTTTTTTACATTTTGGATAGAGTAAAGGAGGGTCATGCCAGTTTATTGTGTCTCATTGGTGAGATTTCCCTTCATGTCCTGTCCAAAAGCCAAAACAGGAAGTGAGAGGAAATTCCTCCAAAATGAGGTAAACCCTGATTGTCATCAAGGTCACTAGAACTAGTCTCCCCAATGGAACTGTTCTGGCAACAACCCAAAATTTGCACTTTCCCTAACTTTCACATTTGGTGACAGTAAACAGGACAAATAAAGAAAGCATATCTCCCTAAAGGGAAAACAGAGAGAAATAAAAACCTGACAGTGTTCTAATCTCTCTCCATTCTATCCAAAACTAAAAAGTTTTGCCTTTAGTTATATTTTAGATAAAATGAATAAGGTTATTGCCATGTAGTATAAACTACTTGAAACTGTCTGGAAGTCAGCTTAAAGAGAAACGTTACCCCCCCTGGGTTTAATTGCAATATGAACCCCTTCTTACCTGGTATGCCAGTTTGAGATGGATTAACATAATCACCTGTCTCTCTGTGGTCTGCCGAAAGTCACTGTACTTTGGGTCCTGCATCACCATCTTCTCTGTGACGTCATCAGGAGGCGGGCTGTCTCTTCCGGGTCATAGCAGCTGGCCTCCTGTTGGACTCTCACTGCACATGCACAGCTGATTCTAGACAGTCTTATGTGCAGACTGAAAAAAAAACATCCCTCAATATATATTAAAAATAATAATTGCAGGAGGTGGGGTGGGGGTAGCTCCTTTAAGTAGTATTCACAATGGTTCTGGCAGAGATGCTTAATGAGGAGTATATTGCACGTAATACCTTATTGTGCTTAATTAGAATATTACAGACTCTAATGGCCGTACACACAATCAGAAAATCATACAAAAAATACCACTTTTGGTACGATAATCTGATTGTTAGTACAGAGCTTTCGAGAGCTGATTACAACAGCTCAACCAATATTATCCAATTGGACAAGCATGAAAATTTCTCGTATGATGCCAGATCTTCCGATTCTCATTTAATCAGGACACTTAATACCTTATCATGCTTAATTAGAATATTAGAGACTCTAATGGCCGTACACATGATCAGAAAATCGTATGAAAAATACCACTTTTGCTACGATAATCTGATCGTTAGTACAGAGCTTTCGAGAGCTGATTAAGACAGCTCAACCAATATTATCCAATTGGACAAGCATGAAAATTTCTCGTACAATGCCAGATCGTCCGATTCTTGCTTAATCAGTACAGTTGTCATTCGAAATTACAATAAAAATACACTACAACACATTACATCACTTCTAAATATTTATTCTGTTCTGTTCTGTTCTGAATTTTTGCAACTTTAGTAAACTCTTTTTCGTATGAGACTGACATGCAAAAAAAACAAAAAACGGATGATCATTCATCCAATAATCTCATTGTGTGTACCAGGCATTAGAGGGGTAGATTTACTAAGCCCTTGTACACACGGTCGGAGATTCTGACGGAATGTGTCCGATTGGACCGTTTTGTCGGATATTCCGACTGTGTGTGGTCTACATCGGACTGTTTCCATCGGAGTATCCAACGGACCAAGTTTTCCAACTTGTTGGTAAAATTTTCCGACAAAATGCTCCGATTGGACATACTCTGATCATGTGTAGAGAATTCCGATCGGACAAAGTGCCACGCATGCTCAGATCAAATTCCTACACCAAAGCTATTGGCTACTAGCGTGAACGTAGTCCCGTCGTAACGAAATAACGTCATAATGTCGGATTTTCCGACAGAATCTGACGGATTTGGTTATCGGAATCTCCGACCGTGTGTACAAGGGCTTAGATTGGGGTACACAGAATCTGGCGAAGCTGCGCATAATATCCAATCAGCTTCTGACTTAAGCTTGTTCCATTGAATTTGAGAATAAACTCTAGAAGATGATAGGTTCCTATGCACAGCTGCACCAGATTCTGTGTGCACCAGTTATAGTAAATTCCCCCCAGTTTGTGTCTGTGTTGTATTGTGTTTAAAATGTGTACCGTTCTGTTACCATTGCCTTTCTAATGATTATGATGTGTTCTGTGTATGTCACTTCTTTTATGAACTTGTACAATGTATTCCTGTTGAATTACCATATTATCATGATCCTGTTTGATCAAGGCAGCTGTGATCATCTCATATGCTACTAGGCGGTCTATGTGTCCAGATAGTCCTGCATCTTTTTCTGAAATGATTCATCAGCAGATTTGATCCAGGTGGTAGCCAAATGAACACGTGTCATCCCCAAGGTGTATTTAAAGTACATAAAAGTGATGACTGTTCATCTACAAGGAGTTGCCAGTACCCATCCTTCTGATGCAAGCCAATAAAGATTTGCTTTCCACTCTGTAACATTGTGAGGTTTTGAAATAAGGAAATCTGTACTTTACCTTAAACAAAAAAATTTGCAAGCAGGAAGGCTTTTTCGTTTCTCTTTTCTTGCAGAAGAGACATATTATAGACTCCATTCACAAAGCTAACACACCACTATAAGGATCATTATTTTTCTAAAAAGTGACAGTTCATTTCAGTCCAATAAATTCAGAAAATCACAATTATATGATTAAAAGAAAGCAGTGCAGTTTAGTGTACATTCTTGGCTTGCCTTTGTGCCGGCATGAACTAACTCCTGTGTGCACGAAGCACAGATATTACATTATAGCAGGCTGGCCAATCAAAATGGAACCTGGAAGAATGCAAGGTGACTATGTTGGCACTGATGAGGGAGAAAACTGATACTGCACCATTGGAGGGGAAATTAGTATAGTGGACTTTATTTCTACTTTCATATCTTCAACTTGGGTTTCACCATGAGCAATAATCAACACACGTTTTATAAGCTGTCTGAAAAAATGTCCACCCTGACATTGACTGGCCATTAGGATCAGGAGCTTCTCATAGACATGAGACTGATGTTTAATTTGACCTTTCATCTAATATTTATATGCTATGTAGTATATTTACTTTCCATAGACTCTATAGCATGTTTACACAGACACACTACTGCTACTGGGTTTCTCCACTGCACTACCACAGCTTTAAAGCAGGCAATACTGGTGTCAGATTGCCACTCACACTTGAGAAATGTGAAACTTTACTAAAAGCACTTCCACGCTTAACACTAGGATTTCCGTTGTGTTCGGTAGTGCCTATTCACACTCAAACTATATGAGCTTCTTTTGGGGCAGAGTCATGCATCAGGCCTAATAGATTTCAATGAGAGCACCTGAAAATTCATCTAACACATGTGAAAATGCATATAACATACTTTCTTTTTTGTGTTTTCATGCCTAGCAACTAGCTTTCCATTGGTAAAACTTAAAAAAACTCTCTATCCTTCAAAAAGTGCAAAAAAAGCCCTAAAATGACCATAGATGCTCAGTTCAAGTGCGAATGGCTTCTTAATGGAAGATGAGGCTCATCCAATGACTTCTTTCAAACCAGGGCTAATAAATGACAAACACAATTTTGTCCCCAAGCATTAGATAATTCAGTGTATTTAAAGCCTTTAGCATACTTTTCTTTCTGGTATTACAATGCTTTCTGAATTATAGTGACAATTATGTTGCTAAGGATGCTTGAGAATTCTCATTTTGGCAAAATTAAAATCTATACAACTCTAATGCCACGTACACACGATCGGACTTTCCAGCAGACTAGGTCCGTCGGTCTTCCCGACAGACTTTGGGCGGACTTTCGACAGACTTTCCGAACAAACGGACTTGGCCACACACGATCACACCAGTCCAATGGATTTGAACATGATGACGTACAACCGGACTAGAATAAGGAAGTTCATAGCCAGTAGCCAATAGCTGCTCTAGCGTCGGTTTTCATCCGTCGGACTAGCATACAGACGAACTGATTTTTCGACCGGATTCGAGTCTGTCGGAAAGATTTGAAACATGTTCTTAATCTAAACTCCATCTTATTTTTAGACAGCAAAGGTCCAATGAAGCCCACACACGATCAAATTGTCCAGCGGATTTGTTCCGTCAGACCTTTGCTGTTGCTGTTGGCCCCTACGCATCAGATCCCAGCACTTTTACGTGCCTGGGAGGCAAAGGTCTATGACATTTTGAAACATGCTTTAGCTGGACTTGGCTGAATGCTTTACCAAGTGGTACTCATGTTTAGGGCCATATGTGCTCAGGGACATATGACCAGAACAAAGTATTTGCCAGGATTTGACACACAAGGGATAAACACCCAGTCTGCATGCAGCCTAAGCTTTTTTCGTCTATGGTACACAGGAAAATGCTTATTATCTAAATCCTTTTGGTATTTAAAAACATTTGCAGTCAGATATAGCTCTAATTTCAATATGACATAAATATGGTGGCTTCCAGTGAATATCAAAGTGCTAGAAGGTTTAAATTGCTCTGTTCCCATTAGGAACATTCTTTCAAGCAGTTAAAATGCCCTTGCCAATAAAAAGTGTTGTCTCATTAGATACAGTTTTTTTAATCTGCTTGCAGATTTTTTGCTGAAGATCATTTCTGATACCAGAAATTGTCCTTCTCTTACACTTCAGGATTTTGGGAATCCCTGTCTTATGTTGATTCTAGTTAAAGGGTAACATTCCCTATGGTACAGAATGTTACATAGTTACATAGTTAGTAGGGTTGAATAAAGACACCAGTCCATCCAGTTCAACCTGAGTGAGTGTCTACAATTGTCCCTATCCCTGTACATTGCACACTCACATCTGTCCCTACCCTCAATGAGCCCACAATCCAAGGTCCCCATTCATATACTACGGCCAATTTGGGACAGAAGCCAATTAACCTACCTGCATGTCTTTGGAGTGTGGGAGGAAACCAGAGTACCCGGAGGAAACCCACGCAGGCACAGGGAGAACATGCAAACTCCAGGCAGGTAGTGTCGTGGTTGGGATTCAAACCAGTGACCCTTTTTACTGCTAGGTGAGAGTGCTAACCACTACACCACTGTGTCGCCCAAATGTATAAAACATCCAATGGGGAGAATGGAAACCCAACATAATAGTCATCGCAGGTGCAGAGAACAAGGGCTAGGACAGATAGCTCACTAGTAAAGTTCCCAAAAGAAGCACTGAAGCTGGTTTAAATATCTGCTATTTATTTTAAATTTAATTAACTTTTTTTTAAAGGACAAGATGAGATATTGGCGACTAAAATCAGCTTATGTAAGACCTCTATCCCAAAAGAAAAAAATGTTCACTGTAACTTATTATAAAGTATTAGCTGGAGTTCAGCTTCCATTTGTTACTGTATTTAAGTCAGGGATCTGCAAGGTGTCTGTGAGCGGTCCTTGCAGGGTCCACGGCCGCCCATTCGGCCGTTTTGCATTGGACCGAGGGGAATTGGTCAGAGGAGCAGGTCAGATGAATACAAGCAATATATCATACAGAACTGTCAGGTACTGTGGATCATAAGGGATTATTAACAGGGATGGGGGGGGAAACAAGATATACCCAAAATGAATTAATAAGAATTAGTCCATACAGTCCATAGTAGTAAAGGATATCAAGGAGAAGTCCACAGGACAGATGGAT
The DNA here is from genome assembly GCF_037356315.1 of Lithobates pipiens. Lineage (NCBI taxonomy): Eukaryota > Metazoa > Chordata > Amphibia > Anura > Ranidae > Lithobates > Lithobates pipiens. The sequence continues at coordinate 119,106,990 of NW_027507785.1, forward strand.
CCACAGGTGGATGGGGATTGCACACAGTCACCGGCAGCTCCTCAGCAGGGAATGGGAGTTCCCTCAGACAAACAAAAACAGCAGGAAGACGGCGCCTGGGTCAGTGTAATAGTAAAAGCAGTAACACTTTATTCAGATACACTTACATAAAGTATCTTGCAAGCTGCACACAGGGTGGATGTGGATCACCAATCAAGCAGTCAGCCGCCACAAGGAATGAGAAGACTACTATGGGGATAAGCTCAGACCTGCTATATGGAGGTGTATAACCAGCAGTGTCTCCAGCTCTCACACCTGCTTTCACAGAGCTAGCAAAAGACCAAATCAGGACGGGGTGGGCCGCGACGCATTTCCGAGGCACCACTTCCTTCTTCAGGCAAACCCGCCCCCCTCTAGAGAGGAAAATTTATACTGTCAGGACAGAATAGTACAAAAAACACCCAATCGGTACAGAGACTGGGCGTGGTCAGTCGTGCAATCATTAGGGCTATACTGTCCAATATGTATAACTGTCATAGCATGGCACAAGTGTACATATAGCACAAGGGGCACTGAGCTAAAAAGTATATTAAATAAGTACAGGCATACCCCACTTTTAAGTACACAATGGGGTTTATTTACTAAAGCTAGAAAGTGTGAAATCAGACGCACGTCTGCATAGAAACCAATGTGCCTCCAAGTTTTATTACCAAAGTTTAATTGAACAAGCTGGGGTTAGAAGCTCATTGGTTTCTATGCATAAGTGAGCCTGATTTTGCAATTTCTAGCTTTAGTAAATAAACCTCATTGTGTTCTTAAAAGTGGGGTATGCCTGTACATTGGCCCCAGATTCCAATAACCCCCCTGCCTGCAGATCCCCACAACCACCGGCCAGGGTTGTGGGGAAGTGGCCCCTGTCCCCATCAACATGGGGACAAGGTGCTTTAAGGGGGCAGAGCCCCCCCTGCCCCAAAGCACCCCCACATGTTGAGGGCATGTGGCCTGGTATGTTTCAGCAGGGGGGGCGCTCTCTTAACCTTTCGTGACCTGCTGGCCCATACGCTCGGATAAAGGTCTGGTATGAATTTGCAGGTGTGACTTTAATGCGACTTTTGAGGGTTTACATTAAAGTCTATGGCCCTTAAGTCACCATGAAAGTCAGACCAAAGTAGTGCAGAAACGACTTTAATGTCACACAGATATGAACGGTACTCATTGGGAAACATGGGGTGCGAATTGCAATGTGACTTTGGGGTCCAAAGTCGCATGACAAGTCGCACAAGTGTGAATGGGGTCTGAAGCTGTCAGGGCCTGTTGATGTCTTGTTGATGTAGGAAACCAGGCTATACAGTAGAAACACCTGAGTCACTGAGTCTATGCCAATGGTCCTCAACTCCTGCCCTCAGGACCCACTAACAGGCCAGATTTTAAGTATTACCTTATGGAGATGCAGATTAGAATACCGCAATCACTGAGCAGCAAATTCTATCACCTGTGATGTATTTCAGTTATCTTGCAAACCTGGCCTGTTAGTGGGTCCTGAGGGCAGGAGTTGAGAACCATTGCTCTATGCTATGACTTCACTACAGACTTAGCTGTCAGGAGAATGTCCCAAAAAGTTCCACAGATGTAGAGGAGAAACATGAGCTCATTATTACAGTTTATAAACTTCAAGTATGCTAATTTCACTGGAAAGATCACTTTCTGAAGCCTCTTCAGCTACACCTGTCTCCCCCCGAGCTGCCTATTTACATAAAATTAATAACTTAAAACTATAAACAGTGAACACTTGCTTGCATCTGTTGCCATTGCATGTTCCATAAATCTATCTGAACTATATATTACATTTTTTGCATCATTAAATAGATACATTAAATGGGACATTAAATAAAGTTCTAGAGGATTAGCCCCTTTTATATTTCTAAAGCCGGCCATATCTCGGCCGGCTCAGCAGGGACCCCCTGAGATTCGAGCCTTGTATGGACAGGCTGATTGTACCCAAGTTGATTGATCAGTCACCTGGGTTCAACCAGCATGTTGGATTTTTTCACATACCTTCACTGCCAGGGGTATTCTGCCATCTGGGAGTGCTCCCGCACCCCCACATGCAGAATACAATAGTGCAGCCGGAGGTGTTCCCCCATCAGTACTAACAAACAATTGTCTTTATTTTCTGTACACAAGTGTATCTAACTGTGTCTGTATATCTAACTGTATCTAAAACCAAACTATCAGTCTCATTATGGACCACACAAACTGTCAGTGTCGACGAGACAGATGCAGGTGGCAAAGGTGGTAGCTAATTTTTTTCAGGGAACATGTCCTCTTCACCAGAGCTCAGGGCTCTGATGAAGAGGGCATGTCCCTTGAAATGCATTAGCTACTGCCTCCACCATAGAGTGTTGCCTGCATTTGTCTCATTGCCAGTGTGTGTGTGATTCACAATGAGACCAGATTGGCTTGTGAGTATATATATATATAGTATGCATTCTTATTAATAAATGGTATCTGAGGTGATAAACAGGGCTTATTTTCCTCTTTTTTAGCTTGACAGATTCCCTAAGCCCGAGTTCACACATGTGCGGTGCGAATTGAAGCTCAGGTTTCCCTGCGAAGAGAAAACTCAGTTGTTCAGCGTTTCATGTCAGTTATTGATCAGTATCAGCTCAGGATTGCTTCAGTATTTATCCTGTTCACAACGGAACACATCTGCGAATCAGATGCATGCCCATAGAAGATAATGGGCCTGAATTCGCACCTGAGCTGGACCGCACTGCCTAGAAAACGCACACTTTTTTTGCAATGCGGAGTGCAAATGCACCGCAGATGTGTGAACCAGCCTCAATAAAATGAATGTATTTTGAAATGTCCTGCGAATTGGATGCGGTGTAAGCCGCATCTAATTTGCATAGGTGGGAACGGGGGCTCAATCTGAAGACGGCAGCAAATTCTACAACTTTTTTTTTTTAGAAATGTTTTTTTTTGCCGTTTTTTAGAACGGCAATGTAATGTTTTTTTAGTGCCATATCAAATATTGAAGCGCGTTGGGTGCAAGAGTATTTCACACTATTGTATGTACATTCATGTTAAATGCTACAGATGAATTCCAGATGTTACATGATTAATATGTTATTATGTATATATTTAATAAACCATATTTGTATTAAAACACTATTCTACTCTCTATGTGCCTAAAAAGTCCACCATTAGGGGTTTTTTTTGCAAATTCTAGAACAGTGATGGTGAACCTTGGCACCCCAGATGTTTTGGAACTACATTTCCCATGATGCTCATGCACTCTGCAGTGTAGTTGAGCATCATGGGAAATGTAGTCCTAAAACGTCTGGGGTGCCAAGGTTCGCCATCACTGGTCTAGAAGCTTCCTTGGTTACATGTGGGAATATGAAGGCCTATATTTATGACAGATGTTCATAAATGTGATGCATAGTGTTTTTTCTTCTTCATAATATACTGTACAAAACACTGAGCATTCGTTTTAGGTGAACTAAACCTTTAACATGTTACTGTCACCTTCTTCGTATATGTCCAGTCCCTGTTGTACACCGAGTCTGCAGATAAAAGGATTCTAGCTCACCATAGCTCTTGTTGTTGGAGTAGAGTTTGTTCTCCGTGGAAGGTGGTTAATAAATGAAACTGAAGGCTTCCCTAGAGTACTTCCTCTTTCCCGTGTAACACCTGTCCTATGACAATACATACTTCTCTGTGTAGACCATCGGCTCTTACAGCTCTCCGGGGGGGCAGGATCCCCATTGTCAGCAGATTTCATATACAGACATGGAAGTGAATATCATACACATCATCCATCACTATTAGGACTATGTTTTCCATTTCCAGTCTCTATAATCCCCGAATCGCACTCTTTATTACAGTACTCACCTTTATATTAGTTGGTATCTGTACATGCTTTGGGGTGTTTGTGTTTAACATAGTGTATTTATTAATCTTTATTAACCATAAAGATTTAGCCAGATGTGACAGAACCTTTTTCATAAAAACCCATGCCAAGGAAAAATAAAAAAAAAACATAAAAAATTTAGTACATCACTGGAATACGTGCACATTTCCCCGCAGATACAGAAAAGTAACTGTTGACGTGCCAGAAACATAGTGTCCTACCCTCCTGTTTGATATGACAACAGAGCTCTAAATTCCTAAGCATGTGGTGTCAGCCCTGCCTACGTAAATTCTGATGTATTAAAAGAACACAGACCCCCCCCCCCCCACTCATCTCCATAACTCCCTCCTTGTGCACAGGCAAAGAATACTAGGAGATATTGGCCCACAAGATCTGTGGCTTAATTAACTGGTATTTTTTTCACTTATGGCCACTGCGTTGGTGAAGTCACTGGAGCGAAAAAATGGGGAGGGACAGGTTTTTCCACCTATGGCTGCTTTGTACCGAAAAATACACATACACACTGTTGGACATTCTGACCACAAAATCCGTCAGATTTTTTCCAACGGATTTTGGCCGAAATTTGTCTTCCATACACACGGTCGCACAAAGTTTTTGGAATATCCGATCGGAACGAGGTGATGTTATACACGTACGATGGGACTACGTAGAGGCCAGTACCCAATAGCTTTTGTCTCCAAATTTTTTCTGAGCATGCGTGCCACTTTGTGCATCGGAATTCACTGCACACGATCGTAAAAAGTACGATCGGATTTTGTTGTTGGAAAATTTTAGATCCAGCTCTCAAACTTTTTCTGTTGGAAATTCTGACAGAAAAAGTCCGATAGAGCCCACACACGATCGGATTTTCCAACAACATAATCCGATCTGACTTTTACCGTCTGAATTTCCAGCCGTGTGTATGGGGCATTATGCCCCATACACACAATCGGAATTTCCGACGGAAAAGGTCAGATCGGATTGTATTGGATCTAAAATTTTCAGATAACAAAATCCGATCTGACTTTTTCTGATCGTGTGTAGAGAATTCCGACGCACAAAGTGCCACTCATGCTCAGAAAAAATTTGGAGACGAAAGCTATTGGCTACTGGCCTCTACGTAATCCCGTCGTACGATGTTTACCTCACCTTGTTCCGATTGGGTTTTCTGACAATTTTGCAGACCGTGTGTATGCAACACAAGTTTCAGCCAAAATCAGTTGGAAAAAATGAGATGGATTTTGTGGTCGGAATGTCCGACCGTGTATACAGGGCATAAGACTTTGCACACCTTTTGTTTGATAAGATATATTTAGCTTATTTAAACTGAACATTCAAGTGGGCTTTAATGCACCTTATATATGCATTGAACTTCAATTTGCAATTTTTAAATAGGTTCAGGTATTGCATTTGCTTTAGGCCTGAACAGTACATTCATGACCTCAGCTTGCTATGCAAGTGTAGTAGTCTATCCTGCTCAAATTCATTTCACTTTAGTAAATCAGGCCTTCCCTTGAGTTTAAGAATGTCTACTGCACAGCTAAGAAAAGCAGATAAAAAAGAATCATTTATTAAAGAGACTGTCGCTTTGTCCCCAATTAAATGGAAAACTCTTAAAAATCTCCACCCATCCCACATACACTCCCCTGCTGCTCTTTTCCTTTGCTGTTCTAACCTGTGTTATTTTCATGTTAGATGCATAGGCATATGCAGGGGGTGTACTCCCCCCCCCCCCCCCCCCCCCCCCGTGTGGCACTCCCTCCCACCCCCACCGCAGTGCTGCTGGCTTTCCTCCTCTGCTCTCCCCCCGGATGCTGCAAGTGATATTTCAGGATGGAGAGCAGGGGAAGGGGCTAATCATAATCAATATGCCATTTACCAGCCCTTTCCTTTTCTAAATGAACACAGTGAACACACTCACTCACTGTGCTCAATCAGCCTCTCGGCACAGAGCGCTTCCCATTTTTTCCCTTCCCAGTGCAGCTGAGGCTGCAGAGGAAGGCATGTGTGTTTGAGCTTTAGGGTGCACACCCTATTTCAATAGGCTACGCACCCCTATGGTTAGTTACAGGATTGATAATGTGTCTTTCCCAATTCACAGTGTTTGGGTTTGGCAATTGGCTACTAGGCCCATGTACTGCATAAAAGTTTACATGTCCCAATATACCAGGAAGCACTAAGTATGATGCTGTGGCTCCTACGATTCCAGAGAGCAGGTGGAGAGTGTGTAAAAGGTAAGTATAAATGGGCCAGGGGTTGGGGTTTAAAGAGACTTTGGGGGTTATTTACTAAAGGCAAAGCCACTTTGCACTACAAGTGCACTCGGAAGTAAAGTTGCTGCAGATCTGCGGGGGACATGCAAGAAAAATAAAAAACAGCATTTTAGCTTGCACATGATTGGATGATAAAATCAGCAGAGCTTCCACTCATTTCAGATCTACCTCTTAGATTTAAAGCAACTGCACTTCCAAGTGCACTTGTAGTGCAAAGTGGATTTGCCTTTAGTAAATAAACCCCTTTGTCTTTACTTGTGGAATATTCTGTTAAAGGAAGTAGGCTTCTGCGCACGCACATACACAATGGGGTGCAAATAAAAGCGTAAGCTGGAAAAGGGTGGCTTCTTTGCTTTATTTAACAAGAAAATACATCTTTGTTATTTACCTCTGAATACAGTGCAGAATCATGCTTTATAAATAATGCACACCTTAGCAGAAAATATGCAAAGCGCCTACATTGCCCTATTTTAGCCTGTGTTCTTTTATGAAAATCCCTCAGTGAATTGATCATTTCAAGCCCTTTTCACAGAATGATTTGCACGCAAACAGAAGGTCAATTTGAAAACGTAATAATCTCTTGACCAGTGGCATAGCCAGAGGGCTATCTGAGATATCAACTATTACCAGTTCTAAAACCCCTTGGGAGCTCCAGCTGTGACCTTGGCTAATGATCACATATATATTTTCTGCCCTCTTGTACCAGTGGAATTCCTATGATGTCTCTATCAGCTAAGAGCCCTTTCACACTGCCAGTGCGGGGCGTCTGCGGTAGTTTTAGCGACGCTTTACCGTTGTTTTTAACCCCCACTGGTGGCCAAGTAAAGGGTTTAAAGCACCCACAAATCGGCGCTGCTGAGGTGCTTTGCAGATGCTTCAGCGGTGCTGCCCATTGATTTCAATGGGCAGGGGCCTCAAAGAAACTGCTCAAAGAAGCTGCTTGCAGGACTTTTTTTGACGTCCTGCCAGTTCAGCGCCCTCTGGCTTTGACACTGGGATTGCAGATGAGGCTTTTTTTCAGGCGCTTTACAGGCGTTAATTTTAGCGCTAAAGTGCCTGAAAAATGCCTCCAGTGTGAAAGGGGTCTAAAAGAGGCAGCACACATTTGTTTGTATTGTGGGTTTTATAGATCTCAGTAGCCTCTGGCTTGCATTCTGCATTTGGGCCCACTGTATAGCCTTGATTTTAGGCATGTGATTTCTATATACCTTTAACATCAAGCTACAATAGGCCCCTTTCACACCGAGGCGGTTTTCAGGCACTACAGCGCTAAAAATAGCGCCTGTGTAGCGACTGAAAAAAAAACGGGCCCTTTCACTCCAGTGTGAAAGCCGGAGGGCTTTCACACTGGAGCGGTGCGCTAGCAGGACGGTGAAAAAAGTCCTGCTAGCTGCATCTTTGGATTGGGAAGGAGCGGTGCTAAACTGCTCCTACCCATTGAAATCAATGGTGCAGCAGCGCTTTGCGGGCGGTTTTAACACTTTTTTGGCCGATAGCGGGGGTTAAAACCACCCCACTAGGGGCCGCATACTGCTGCTAAAACGATGGTAAAGTGGCGCTAAAAATAGCACCGCTTTACTGCCGACGCCCGCACCGCCCCAGTGTGAAAGGGGCCTTAGACTCAGTTAGCAAAGCTACAACACCCTGATAAGTCTACCTATTTTATAAAATAGTGACAATCCAATAAAATTTTAAAATTACAGTAACATGGCTAAAATACAGTGCCTTAACCTTGTGCTAAAGCTTTGTGAATTGACCCTATTTGCTGTAAAGAACTCATCCTGTGCCATTTATAGGTGGTGCATTTGAGTGTAGATCTGAGTAAGGAGGCCACATCCTTCGAAACACGTTATTCTGACAACTACAGCATCCTCTGTCAGTTGGCTCCATCAAAGCTTTCCCTGGGACAAGTGTTGTAGGTACCCCGCAGCCCTTTCCTAACTGTCTCTTTAGCCAGTGAGCGGCTCGTTCACGGCTTGTAGGCAGCTGCTTGATGAGCCTGTGGACCCAGTCCAGCCATTCATCTAGGTTTTCTCATCCACTCCGAATGTGTTCCTCGTTAAGGCTCTCTATTGGAGGAACTGTTTGATGCTGTTGATTCACCTTCACTTGTGAGTGTATTGATTTTATTCCTTTATATCCAATAAAAAGACATTATTGCACCATGAGCCTGTGCGCTCGTATTCCCTTTTGGCTTCACAGCTATCAATTTCCCATTGACCACTGAGCTGCAAGGAGCATAGTGCTGGCCAGATTGCTTCACATTAAGAATTCACAATAAGGGATTCCTTGGTCAGTGTGTTATCACTTTGGATTGGACATTTTTAGTGCAAAGACTATTTTTGTTTTATTTTTTGGTACATTTGAGTAACTTCTATTCTAAATAGAGATTTCTATACACTTCATGAATTTCAGCTGGTTCCTGATGATGTCACCACCCTCCTGCACAACATCCATCAACTAAAATTTTGAAAGAGCAGGTCATACAATTGGCAGTTGAGGCCAGCTGCCAAAATACAATAGCTGCAGGAGGAGATTTGTCCATATCCACTGTATAATAATAATAATATATCTGTATATCTCTACCCCTATATTGCATTGATTTCTATAGAAATGACAGTGGCTAAAGATTGAATAGGAAAGAAAATTATTAATGCCATTAAAAGAGAAGTATTTTTTTATTTATTATTATTTACCTATCATACTTACCTAGGTGGATGCAGTATTGGCGCTTCGGCATTGAAAACTGAGCCATCGAACATCGCCGATGGCTCAGTTCTCACAGATCCCCGAGCTGAGAGCTGCTGCCTGTCAATCAGCAGCTCTCCTCTCTGCTCCTGAAGCGCTGAGTTGTGAAGGGGTGGGGTGCGTCCATCTCAGTCTCTCAGCGGCTCACTGAGAGGCTGAGACGGGCATCAGTCCAGGCACCAGGCAGATCCAGACTTTATTGTCGTGATGACACGGTGCCTGGATTGATTCCAGTAACATAAGCAGAGAGCGGACTTTCTGCTGAAAATGGGTCACAGGAGTGCAAAACGAACTGCACTCCTGTGACCCAAAGGAAAAGCCCAGCCAAACAAGCTTAGGCTGGACTTCTCCTTTAAAGGGGTTGTTATGCATTAAGGTTAAAAAACTTCTGCCACTCAGCAGCCCCCCCGCCCCCTTGTTTTACTCACGTGAGCCCGTCCCGGAGGCACGATCTACCTCTCTGGCCGGGTTCCCGGCTCTTCATTGGATAGATTGATAGCAGCGCAGCCATTGGCTGGCACTGCTGTCAATCAAATCCAATGATGTGGGCGACGGGGGAAAGGGCCGAGTCCAGCATTCTGTGTCTATGGACGCAAATGCTGGACTCGGGAACGCACCCGCAAGGTAACCTGCAGGGGGGGTGCTTCTCCTAGGGGGTTTACTGATGCGGGGAGTTGCCGCAGCTGCCATTGGGGGACCCCAGAAGACGATGATCAGGGCCACTCTGTGCAAAACGTACTGCACAGTGGAGGTAAGTATGATATGAGTTGTACAATGCCTTGAAAAAGTATTCATACCCCTTGACATTTTCCATATTTTGTCATGTTACAACCAAAATCATAAATGTACTTTATTGGGATTTTATGTGATAGACCAACACAAAGTGGCACATAATTGTGAAGTGGAAGGAAAATGATAAAGGGTTTTCCAAAATTTTTACATATATCTGAAAAGTGTAGCGTGGATTTGTGTTCAGCCCATCTTAGTCAAAACTTTGTAGAACCAACCTTTTGGACATCTAGAGAGTGAAATGTTTGTCCTTTCTTCTTTGCAAAATAGCTCAGGCTCTGTCAGATTGGATGAAGAACATCTGTGAACAATAATTTTTAGGCCAACCACAAATTCTCAATTGGATTTGTGTGTGTGTGTGTGTGTGTATGTATGTATGTATGTATGTATGTATGTATATTTATTTATTTATTTATTTATTTATTTTTGCACGAAAGTGAAGTTACCATTTTTTTTATATAATCTGTAGTTTACATTTTAGGCAATAAAAGGAGCAATGTAAAACAGTACAATATAACCATTATAAGTCTTCCCCTGTTTGAGATATTCGATCTAGGTGGACAGTCCCCTCAAACTTGGGGGGAGGGAGGAGGGGTACACATAGAAAGCTAGGAAAAAATATTGCAATAGGCAAAGAACATATGAAACATAGAGGAGGCATCCGGGAAGCATCAGTTACACCTGGTTCTTTGGCTGACAAAATACTACAGTATTAGGGTTTTTGGTTCTGGTTCACCTGGACAAGTTGCCAAAATGCAGGATCCACCAAGGCTAGCAAGCCAAGATCCTAACTAGTGGGAACTGGAGCCGAGCCAGATACATGAGGCCCAAATAGAGTCAAAACATTCTCAGTTGCCCCTGCAGGTGGTAATCCATGATCTCCGCCACCTTCCCAATCCATTTCTGCTCACTCTGGATGCGCTGATTCTTCCAATGGGTTGGTATGAGGTGTTTTGCGGCATTGAGAAGGTGGAGGAAAGCACTGCGTTTCTAGGGGGAGAGAGGGATGAGGGGATGTGGAGCAAAAAATGTTTTGGTGAGAGAGCAAGTTCGATAACCAGACTGTCCAATATGTGTTTACCAACAATAGACCAAAAGAACAAGCCCACCATATATAGAGGAATGTTCCTCTTTGACCACATCCCCACAAACACAGATCAGAGACGGAAGGGTAAATGCTGGCAAAGGATGTGGACACTCAATATCACCTTGACAGCAGATTATAATTATTTTATGTGTAGTTACCATTTAAGTGTTGCTTTGTTTACAATATCTAGATTGTACAATGCATATTTTCTACCTTAGGAATACACATCTAATCAATAGCTAAAGCTGTCAATAAGTCAGTTCTAGGGATGATTTCTGAAGGCTCAGGTCAGGTCAGATCTGCAACTTCTGGATATTCAAAGCCATGTTGTCTGCCATAGTTGGCACTGACTGTTCTGTCATCAGGAGGTCATCTAAGTATCCTACAATGGGGGTGCCTTAAGAGCACAACAAGGCTAATACTAGGGATAATTTTGTAGACACCTGTATTTCAAATGAGAGACGAAAGAGCAGGGCCACAAGCTGGTAATGTAGTAGCTCTACAGCAAAACATAGGACATGTGAATGTTCTAGAAACATGGGAATATGCAAGTATGCATCTTTAATGTCCAAAGAAATCAGAAAGTCTCTTGCAGGATCCTAGATAAATGGTATCTACAACCAAGCCTAAGAGACATTGTTTCTCGAAGACCTCAAGAATTCCACAGTACAGAACATTAACTAGAGTGACTATGTATGGGTACTGACTGTATGGGTAGGAGAATCATGCAAAATTAGAAACTTTTATCATACTAACACAGCTGAAATTAAAAATTACAGCCATTATTCCATGCATATTCCAATGTTTAACAAAGTACAATCATAAACATCAATGTTGTTAAAGGATAAAACTGACTAGTGCAAAAAAAAATCCAAAAAATTCTCAGATTGTGTATAGCAGACAGAAATTGATCTAAACTAATTCTGCTTTTAGAGAGGATATAAAGTCCTCATCTAATAACGAATTTGCAGAGGGATACTGACTCGCACAGAAGTTCAACTTTTCAAAGTTGGATTTAGCAGAGGAGGGAGGAAAAACAGACAGTAATGATCCATGGGTCCCCAGCATACAGCTGAACCAGACCATAAGGAGCCCCCATCATACATGAACCTAAGTCCTGTGGTTCACTTGCATATGCAGAATGACTCCTCCTCTCCTCACCAGAGTGAACATTAGTTAACATTTGTGTCTGGGTAGTTGGAGCTTAATGGGAAAAACCTCAAACAAGAATCAACAAGAGCTGTTGAAAATTAACCAGCATGAAACTCTCCAAGTACAATGTGACCATGGTTTGTTACTCAGCCTGCGTTAGCATAGAGTACTGACCATAGTCTGTTACTCAGCCTGCATTAACATTAAGTACAATCTGAACGTGCTCCGCTTGCATTAGCATAGAGATTGCACGTTGTAGAGTAGGTATCACATGCCAGTGTAATTCCACACTAAAAACTGTGAGTACACTGGAAGAGACATAAGGTGTGAAGCAAATGTACTGCTGATAGCAATATCACTGCTTATCCAAATCATTCTACTTACTATGTAAAAAAGCATGTGCACATTCCCACATGCCCCACACATCCACGCATTATCCTGTTTGCTGTTTGCTCCCCCATGGGATCACTTTGTAAGGTGCATAAAGTATAAGCAAGCTAGAAAGAAAAGGAGAATTTTAACTCCCAAAAAATGGCCAGTCACCTGCAGTCACTTGTGTAGCAAACACCACATGCACAGCCTCAGTACCAAACAGAGGAAACCTCAACTCAGCATAAATCTGCTAGTCACCCACAACTGTGAGTTCCACAGATAGGATAGGAAAACTGCTTCACATCTGTACTGATAACTTCCTAAGGAATCTGCAGACATATTGACTTGACCTGAACAGCGGAGTCCTGCATTAACTGGAATATGGATGGGTAGTCACTGCTGACTGCAGGACTTTTGCAGAGAGAACACCAGTATAGATAATGGAGAGCTGTTTAGGATTTCCATATCCTGCCTGAACCAACCAACAGATGTAGATGACTGAAGAAACTTTCACAAATTCTAGGCCAATGATGGCGAACCTTGGCACCCCAGATGTTTTGGAACTACATTTGCCATGATGCTCATGCACTCTGCAGTGTAGTGGAGCATCATGGGAAATGTAGTTTCAAAACATCTGGGGTGCCAAGGTTCGCCATCACTGTTCTAGGCTGTCCATGAAAGAACACTGGAGAACTGGCTGGAAAGACTTTGAAGATTTCATATAACTGAATTGGACCTACCAGCAGGTGTTAATTACACAAAATGTTTCAAATAAACAGAGAAGAGCAGAGTCCACTCTTCTGAGGACACTAACGAAAAAACTGAAACGTGATGATTGTTAGCACAATTATCCTGTCTTGGCCAACAATTTTTTTGTTGCCAGTGTCCAATTTTCCTGTACATGGCAGTATAACCTATCTGTCTAAAAATTACTCTGCCTCTCAATGGAAAAGTAAGGAATTCAGTTTTTTTTTTTAATTTGCATATGACATAGTCGTCTTTGCAAAGTGAATTTTCACTTGAATGTGATCTATTCCAATAGTTATTCAGGGTCACTGTGTTAGGTAAATGAAAAAAGGAAAAAATTGATTTGTTTTCTTGTACTTGATTGGATGATTGGGATGAACACAGCTTCATTGTATTTATAAAATTCGGTGAACATTCATTTAGCAAAGTAATCAGTTTGTACTGCCTTAGGCCCCTTTCACACTGGGGCGGTTTTCAGGCGCTACAGCGCTAAAAATAGCACCTGTGTAGCTCCTGAAAAAACCGTCCCCTTTCACCCCAGTGTGAAAGCCAGAGGGCTTTCACACTGGAGCAGTGCACTAGCAGGACGGTGAAAAAAGTCCTGCTAGGCGCATCTTTGGAGTGGTGAAATCAATGGGGCAGCGCGGCTATACCACCGTCAAAACCGCCCTGCTAGCGGCCGCAGACCACCGCTAAAACGGCACTAAAAATAGCGGCGCTTTACCGCCGATGCCCGCACCACCCCAGTGTGAAAGGGGCCTTAGGCTGGTTTCACATGGGGGGTCCGATCAGGTCTGACTGTCAGTTTTTCAGGCGGACCTGATCGGACCAGCCATTGTTCTCTATGGAGCAGCGGATGTCCACTGACACCTGGGGCAACCCGATCCAATCCTGTCTGCCAAAAACAGACAGATGGGGTATCCATTCCCCATACATCTAGTGGATTGGATCGGATGACAATCAGATGGAAATGGACAGGCTCAAATTGGCGGCCCTCTAGCTGTTGCGAAACTACAAGTCCCGTCATGCCTCTGCCTGTGGGAGTCATGTTTGTGACTGTCAGCCTTGCAATGCCTCATGGAACTTGTAGTTTTGCAACAGATGGAGGGACCCCAGTTTGAGACCCCTGCCTTATATGCTATGTTGCCTGTATCTATTATAATTCCCAGTAAATAAAAGGCATTCAGCATTTATCTGCTAATCTGGAATGTCAATTGGCATAATTAATGTTTGACTTAGTGGCATACATTTGGATTTTCTACACATGTATGGCCAATTCTATTAAAGGGCCTGCCAAATGATGCTAGGCTAGAGTGCCTGGAATTTCAGACATAAAAATGTCCAAACAAGTTTTGGCTAGTCCTTTCATGTTCACATATGGATGACTGACAAGACTATCTGCAGTTGCAGAGTTTTTGAAATGTAGATTGTGATGAATTGTTCCCAATGCACAGTAGGCACGAGAAAGTAATACTGAGAGATGCAAAAGGACAAAGTCATTGATTTATACTTTTTATCTTATTTAAGTATGTTTCAGTTATATACTTTGTTTACGAACTAATGTATTCAGGGCTAAAATAAAAAAATAATGTAGCACTAACCCCCGAAGGAGCTGCCGGTTTTATTCGGGCTTACCGTTACCTCTCCTGCTCGCCTCTTCGTCTTAGGGGGGGTCCCATGGAAAGTAGCCCAAATGATGATAGATCAGACACTTAGTCCTTTTTGAAGATTTATTTAGAGATATCACCAAAGAAAGACAGAATACACATGACCTAGCAGCCGATGAGATGCTCAACAAAGTCTCTGCCACAGACTTGTCACTTGAACTTAGAGATCTTGAGAGTTTTTAGGAAGAATTACGATACAGTACCAGATTCTTTCAGCCGGCCCGGCGACACTGTAAGGATATTGATCCAGGTTGCGTCCTCAAACTGAGTTTCCAGGCTCCTCCAGAGACACCAGCCTTGCACTCGGTCCTCCACCTGAGAAGTCCTCCCCTGGATCCTCCAGTTTTTTGGCTTCTCCCCGCAGGCGAGACAGCACAGGACTACCCCTGGATCAGCAGGCCCCAAGACATTCCTGGGCCTACACTCTCAGTTGCAAAGCCTCGGGCCAGTCACCCCCGAGGCACAGATCCATGCGACACAGGCCCCAGGCCAAGAGGGCCATGAGGTTGGGGTAGCGGACCCCAGAAAACAAACCCAAAAAAAGGGCGTCGGTACCTTAAATACCCTCTCCCAGAATGCACAGCAGGGAAACCACACCCACTGAACTATTTCCAAGCAAGAGATGGCATTCAATGCATCCAGCCTGCTGCTGTTCCACACCCACCGACGGTGACAGCGGCACCTACGGTCAAGTGGAAATCAGTGCAACCCAGCTGGACTGGTACAGAAACCAGAACTTTTAGAGAAATTAGTCTGAGCCAAACTACAGCTTCAGACAATTTAAGTTTGAAAAAGACAATAGCGTCTGCTCATCAGGAGCAGGGCGCTGCAATAACAATTAGGCTCCATTCACACCAAGGCGTTTTGAATCGCAAGCGGTATCGACGAGACTCTGTCTGTGATTCTGCTAGTGATTCCAAATCTCGCCATAACACGGAACGTGTTTACAATGCCATTACTTCTTTGTGGCACCCCAATTGCAGTGTGATTTTGCCATGATTGTCGCAAGATAAATCGTGCTACATTCACAGCAAAGTTACAACGCGTGAAGCTCGTCACTCAAAAAGGAGCAGGAGCTTCCTTTGGGCACAGCATTGCGCGTTGCGACTAGAAGTAATGGCATTGCAAATGCGTCCCGTGTTTTGGCGTGATTTGGAATCGTGGGCAGAATCACAGCAGTTCTGCCTGCGATTCAAATCGCCTAGGTGTGAATGGAGCCTTACAAATGAAATCTATACATAAAAGTACAGGAGACACGAAGATATGCATGCAAAGCTTATATAGGTAAGGTTACATAAAAGGATGGGCAACTTTCAAAAGTATATTGCAATACAATATTTAGAAAATGTATAGGTATAACAGGTTGTTTATTTATTTCTGTTACTGGTTTTCTATAAAAAAAAAATCATTAGATTTGAAAGAACTACAGATAGAGATACATGTCAGAATAAATCCAAATAAATCATTTACATATTTTCGGAGGATTTGCACTTCCTCTGGGAATTGCCAGACAGTTTGTCTGTTTTGGAGCATTTTTCCTACAAAGCTTTTATGTTGATTTTAACAAACAGGACTGTGCAGTTTGCTTTTTATTTCTGAAAGCTTAAACTTGTAGTTTCAAAACAGCTGAAGGGCCGAGGTTGCCTAACCGTGGCTTAAAGGAAACCTGTCATGAGGATCATGCTGGCTGCCATTTCTGACCATTCCTTCTGAAAATATGAGTCGCTTGGCTGTCATCCTGATATAGTGTCTTCTCTGCTTCCTGAGTCAGTCAAGTTGATTTACTAAAGGCACGTAGACTGTGGAGGGTATTTACTAAAACTGCATTGTTCAAAATCTGGTTTGGCTCAGCATATAAACCAATTAACTTCCAGGTTTTATTGCCAAAGCTTAATTGAAAAGCTGAAGTTAGAAGCTGATTGGCTACCGTGCACCAGATTCTGAGGGCACCAGTTTTAGTAAATCTTGCCCTATACTCTTTGAGAGTGCAGTTGCACTCATTTCCCCCAGTGCTTAGAGACTGTGCTCACGCTCTGCTGATTTCCATCATCCAATCATGCGTAAGCAAGAATGCAGTTTTTTTTTTCCTTGCACCTGACTGTGCATTCTTTACAAAGTGAAGTTTCACTGCGTTCATTAACCACTTGCTTACTGGGCACTTAAACCCCCCTCCTGCCCAGACCAATTTTCAGCTTTCAGCGCTGATGCACTTTGAATGACAATTGCGCGGCCATACAACACTGTACCCAAATGAAATTTTTATCATTTTTTTCCGACAAATAGAGCTTTCTTTTGGTGGTATTTAATTACAGTTGGGAGTTTTATTTTTTTCTAAACAAACAAAAAAAGATGCAAAATACAATAAAATAAAAAATCATGTTTAATAGTTTGTTATAAAATTTTCCAAACAGATCATTTTTCTCCTTCACTGAAATGCGCTGATGAGGCGGCACTGGTGGGCACTGATGGGCGGCACTGGTGGGCACTGATAGGCAGCACTGGTGGGCACTGATAGGCACAGTTAAGGCGACACTAATAGGCACAGATAAGGTGGCACCGATAGGCACAGATAAGGCAGTACTGATGGGCACAGATAAGGCGGCACTGATGGGCACTGATAGGTGGCACGGATGGGTGGCACGGATAGGTGGCACTAAGGGGCACTGATAGGTACCACTGATAGATGGGACTGATGGGCACTGATAGGTGGCTCTGATAGGTGGCACTGATGGGCGGCACTGATAGGCACTGGTAGATGACACTGATGGGCATGGATATGTGGCACTGAGGTGCAGCAGTGTTGTTGAGGCAGATTGTGGGCACTGATAGGTGGCACTGTGGGCACTGATAGGTGGCACTGTGGGTACTGATGTATGGCACTGTGGGCACTGATGTATGGCACTGCTGGGTGGCATTATGGGCACTGATGGGTGGCACTGCTGGGTGGCACTTTTTTAATTCTCCGGGGGTTACTGGCAGGGGGCAGGTGGGCACTGATACACTGGCCGTGATCGGGACTGATGTCCCGATCACGGCCGCCGGTAATCGGCTTTTTTTTTTTCACGAGGAGGAAAAATAGCTGATTACCGGCTCTGTTTTGTCACATGATCAGCTGTCATTGGCTGACAGCTGATCACGTGGTAAGGGGTCGGGATCGACCCCTTGCTCGGATCGGTGATCAGGCGAGTCTCATTGACTCGCCGATCACAGGGCGCGCAGGCCGCCCGTGCACGGGACGACGTCAATAGACGTCGTCCCGGCAAAGGGGGTCCGCGCTGTAGCCGTCATTCGGCTATAGCGCGGATCTCAAGAGGCTAAAATGGTTGTAAACCCTTTAGAACCACTTTTTACTACAGGTAAGCCTATAATTAGGCTCACCTGTAGCTACACTGGATATCTCCTAAACCGTATTTGCATGTGCCGACGTCAGTTTTTACTTATTTATGTAAAACCCTCATCCAAAAAGGCAAAATAAAACTGTTGCTTATAAAGTGTTAGCTGGAGTTTCGTTTCATTTTGTTAGTGTATGTAAATCTGCTAGTGCAGCTAACACTCCCCTCCAGACTGATGCTGCTGTCCAAAAGTGTCTCTGTTGCTCCTTCATCTAGTGTGTACATGTTACTGGAAAACTCATCAGGTGAAAACAGAGGGAAAAAAATAAAAAGGAAAACTAATACAGTCACCACATCTAGAGATTAGTAAGTTGTAATGTATTACATTTTTAGTTATGAGTTTATTACCACTTTAAAATCGAAATCACCACTTATTGGAACTTGTACAAAATCCTGCCAATGTACAGTAAATAGTTATGTAAGGGTAACACAGGTCTGTGATTATCTGTTTTACATTAAGACCCCTTTCACATTTATAGCACGGGTGCGCTAGCGGTAAAGCACCACTTGTTTTAGCGGCCCTTTACCGGCGCTTTAGCAGCGCTTTTTCGGCCGCTAGCGGGGCGCATTTAACCTCCTCTATCGGCCGAAAAAAGGCTTAAATGCGCACGAAAAGCACCGCTGCCGAAGTGCTCTGCAGGTGCTTCAGCAGGGGTGCCCATTGATTTTAATGGGCAGTGGTGGTGGAGGAGTGGTGTATACACCGCTCTTAAACCGTTTCAAAGATGCTGCTTGCAGGACTTTTTCTAACGTTCTGCAAAGCGCACCGTTCCAGGGTGAAAGCACTCGGGTTTCCACACTGGAGCTGCTGGGGAGGAATTTTTCAGGCGCTTTACAGGCGCTATTTTTAGCCCTTTAGCGCCTGAAAAACACCTGCAGTGTGAAAGGGTGCCAGTAGTATGCCCCAACTGGTATTGTTCGTAGTTCCTTCAAGCACATACCCATATGTATGTATATACCCTGCATGTAAACACATGCATATCATATATTTTCTACATTTTTCCATTGTTTTGTCTGTATATCTTCAGCTTGATACTGTTTTTTCTCTATATGCTGTGACTATGGACAAGCCACCAATCAGGCCTGCTGCTAAATTCTATGTATTACCAGCCTCCTGCTGCTAACATCAGTGGGTTACCATGGAACATTGACTGAGACTCTGAAGGGCCGAACCATTAATCACCCCCTTCTGGAATTATAATAATAGTGGCTGCATTTATTGTAATTATTGATTTGAAAGCCCAGGCTGCTCTTTATTCATAAATGAGTCACAGGATCCAACTCTCTAACTAGCCCTGCAAGAAGAGGAAACGCAGGGGGATGAAATGTTTGTAAACCCTACAATGATGCCTTCTAAATATATAGCGTTTTTCAATGATTGTATTGATATACATGTAAGAAATCAGCTTGATGGAAATAATCTCATCAGTCTTTGTTAATGTTTTATTTTTATGTAGAGTTTGAAATGACGTGTGCATATGGGGCAGCCATATTTGCTTATTAAATGCTTAGCTTTACATATAGCAAGGATAACTTGCCACAAATTTGTGGCAGTGTTGAATTGTAGGTCTTGTTAACTTGCTGCACATTTTCACTGGTAAGTTGTGCACTTGCAGATCACTTAACCACTATAATACTGGTCACTTTCACCCCCTTCCTTCCCAGACCATTTTTCAGCTTTCAGCGCTCTCACACTTTCAATAAGAATTGCGCGGTCATGCTACACTTTACCCAAATTACATTTTTATTATTTTGTTCGCACAAATAAAGCTTTCTTTTGGTGGTATTTATTCACTACTCCGTAGCAGAAATTTGGGAAAAAAACAATATTTTCTTATTTCTATTTTAAAAGAAATCCAATAAAATCGAATTTTGTCATAAATTTAAGCCAAAATGTATTCTGCTACATGTTTTTGGTAAAAAAAGTGAATAATAATTGGTTTGTGTGATCACGGACATATGTACGCAAATGATCATGTACAGATGTGCGCAGGTGATCACGGACATTTGTGTGCAGATAATCATTTGGACATGTGGTTTTAGTGGGACATATGTGGGGGACATGTGTTTTTATTATTTGGGGACATGTGTTTTGGGGACATTGTGGGGTGACATGTGTGTTGACCAGGGACGGACTGACCATTCGGGCACTCAGGCACTGCCCGAGGGTCCCATGCCACTAAGGGGCCCCATCAGGGTTGCCAGCCTCAATAAAACCAGGGACAGTATGTAAAAAGCCGTGATTATAGCTGATTATAGCTGCCCTGCCTCTCCAGTACCTTTTCAGTGTGTGTATGCTTATTCTGTGTGTGCATACTGTGTGTGTATATTGTGTGTCTGTGTATACTGTATGTGTGTGTGTATACTGTGTGGCCCCATAATCTATTGCCTAAGGGCCCCATAATCTCCTATTGCCCGGGGGCCCCATGAGTTGTCAGTCCGCCCCTGGTGTTGACACTAGGTTGGTGATCAGTGAGTAAAAAGCTGTAAAAAACAGCTCATACTCACTGATCACCAGCCGGCTGCAGCGATCCGCTCTCTTCTCCGCACTGACAACTTCCGTGTGAGAAGAGGAGAACCGATTGCTTATCAACCGGCTCTGTGTTTACATAACATGGCGACTGTGATTGGACATGGCCATCATGTGATCAGGAGGGCCAATCACAGAGCCCTCCTGTCGATCGGAGATGTGCCGTGTCTGTCTGACACGAGCGCATTGGGATATACATTGGCCAGGTGGAAAGTGGTTAAAGCACAAGTTCTAGTTGACACTTTTCCAATTTGAAGCAAATTTGCTTGGCAAGTCTCTAAGAAGAGCAATGTTGCAGTCGTAAGACTACAGCAAGAGCTCTGCAAGTCACAGTGACCCCTGTGGTGAGATGACTATTGCACAATATAACTGAACCAGAACTTGCAGCAGACTTTCACAATGTAGAGTACGTCGTCAGCATGTTCACTTTTAGTCTCCATTAAGGACATGACAATGTAGAATCAGAGTTGGCAGAGTCTTGTCACCTCATAACAGGAGGTGCCTGAGCAAGTACCTTTATAGCATTATAAATGGGTATATTTTTTATAAGAGCTAAAGATTTTGAAAAATATTTGAAATTACCGGTACATTAACATATTAAAATGTATGAGAATTCATGACTGGGTTTATATTTTCTTTAAGGGATAACTGCTCTTAGTCCACTGATCCTTTTCTATCTCCTTCTCACCCCAGCTTATACCGAACTTACCTACCACCCTATCCTGGTCTTCACTTCAATGGAAAGCTTGTTTGTCAGCTTGTCAGAGCACATACCAAGTGAAATATTTTAGCACATTGTTCAACACTCTGGACATTTCAATTTCTGTCACCCCCCATCTCTTACACAGACTACAGTGCCTTGAAAAAGTATTATACCCCTTGAAATTTTCCACATTTTGTCGTGTTACATCCAAAAACTTAAATGTATTTTATTGAGATTTTATGTGATAGAACAACACAAAGGAGTTGATTTACTAAAAATGGAGAGTGCACAATCTGGTGCAGCTCTGTATAGAAATCAACCAGCTTCAAGATTAATTGAACAAGCTAAAGTTAAAAGCTGATTGGCTACCATGCACAGCTGCACCAGATTTTGCACTTTCCAGTTTTAGTAAATCAACCCTAATACTTTGTAGAACCACCTTTTGCTGCAATTACAGCTGCAAGTCTTTTTGGGGATGTCTCTACCAGCTTTGCACATCTAGAGACATTTTTGCCCATTCTTCTGTCTGATTAGATAGAGAGCGTCTGTAAACAGCAATTTTCAAGTCTTGCCACATATTCTCAATTGGATTTAGGGTGGTTCTTTGACTGGGCCATTCTAACACATGAATATGCTTTGATCTTAACCATTCCATTGTAGCTGTGGCTGTATTTTTAGGGTCGTTGTCCTGCTGAAAGGTGAAACTCCGCCCCAGTGTCAAGTCTTTTGCAGACTCTAACATGTTTTCTTCTAAGATTGCCCTGTATTTGCCTCCATCCATCTTCCTATCAACTCTGACCAGCTTCCCCGTCCCTAAAGAAAAGCATACCCACAACATGATGCTGCCACCACCATGTTTCACGGTGGGGATGGAGTGTTCAGGGGGATGCGCAGTGTTAGTTTTCTGCCACACATTGCATTTTGCTTTTAGGCCAAAAAGTTACATTTTGGTCTCATCTAACCAGAGCACCTTTTTCCATGTTTTTATTTTTTTCTTACCACTCTCCCATAAAGACCAGATTTGTGGAGTGTAGAAGTAATAGTTGTCTTGTGGACAGATTTTCCCACCTGAGCTATGGATCTCTGCAGGCCCTCCAGAGTTACCATGGGCCTCTTGGCTGCTTTTCTGATTAATGCTCTCCTTGCCTGGCCTGTAAGTGGATGGTGGGTGGCCATGCAATTGTGCCATACTCTTTCCATTTTTGAATGATGGATTGAAGAGTGCTCTGTGAGATGTTCAAAGCTACAGATAGTTTTTTATAACCTAACCCTGCTTTAAACTTCTCCACAACTTTATCCCTGACCTATCTGGTGTGTTACTTGACCTTCACGATGCTGTTTGTTCACTAAGGTTCTCTAACAAACCTCCAAGGGCTTCACAGAACAGCTGTATTTATACTGAGATTAAATTGCACAAAGGTGGACTTTAGTTACTAATTTGGTGACTTCTGAAGGCAATAGGTTCCACTAGATTTTAGTTATCAAATCAGAGTGAAAGGGCCTGAATACAAATGCATGTGCATGCCACACTTTTCACATATTTATTTGTAAAAAAAATGTTGAAAACCATTTATTATTTTCCTTCCACTTCACAATTATGTGCCACTTTGTGTTGGTCTATTACATAAAATCCCAATAAAATACTTATCTTATAAAATCCAGAGTATAGTGAGTGTGTGCTGGTGGAGGGAGTATAAACTGGAGAGCTAAGTTCCTAATCCTGAATCCCATGTTATAATAAAAGCAGACATAACATAATGAGAAATGTTTAGGCAGAGAATAAAATATGCAATGTTATAGAGAAACCATTAACGATGAAATAAGAACACAGACCGTAGCCTCCACAATAAAGTACCCTGTTGTGAGCATGGCACAAAAGTGTGCATTATCAATAAAGCGGATGTTGCGTCACATCACCCCCTTTGTTTTGCTATGTTTAAGACAAAATAGGGCCTGGGGGTACACTGAACAGATTGCGGGAGTAAAATAAGTAAAATGAGTAAAATAAACACCATTGTTGGTGTTAGTGGCAGCAAAAATAATGCCCAGAATAAATGCTAGTACCACCAATGATAACTCTCAAGATGTGTCAGGGCCAGAAATAATCCCCAGCAAGTGTAGGGCCAGCAATAATAACCCTCCAGCACATGTCAGGACAAGCAATACCCCCCAGTTATTACAATAGACAACCTACAATTTCCCTTGGCATCGGTGTTCGGTAGTTTTGGCAACGTTTTCTGTCTCTTGAGCTGCTGCCAAATCTATAATTTATCTGTCAGGCAGGAGATCACTCAAACTGACAGATCGAGGCAAGGCAGTGTGCTAAAATATATTGTCAAAAAACAGCAATAGGTTAAAATGCCGATGTATATGTATAGACAATAAATGACAAACGCATATGTGACAGTATGTTTGAGCATTGCTTCCTTAAGGCCCCTTTCACACTGGGGCAGTGCGGGCGTCGGCAGTAAATGACGTTTTACCGTCATTTTAGTGGCGGTATGCGGCCGCTAGCAAGGCGGTTTCAACCCCCCGCTAGCGGCCAAAAAAAGGTTAAAACCACCCGCAAAGCAGCGCTTTGCTGGCGGTATAGCTGCACTGCCCTATTGATTTCAATGGGTAGGAGTAGTTTAGGAACGGTGTATTCACCGCTCCAAAGATGCGGCTAGCAGGACTTTTTTCACTGTCCTGCCAGCGCACCGCTCCAGTGTGAAAGCCCTCCGGCTTTCACACTGGAGTGAAAGGGGCCGTTTTTTTCAGGCGCTACACAGGCTACACAGGCTCTATTTTTAGCGCCTGAAAACTACCTCGGTGTGAAAGGGGCCTAAACAGGTCCTCTAAGGCTTATATGGTGCAATTCCTAAACAGGGTGCTACACTGGCGATAAGGATGCACTTACCCAGATGCAGGCTGGCGGAATGGTCTCTCTCCAAACTAGGTAGCTTTCAGGTGCTACGGGACCAACCCAGGGTTCCCTAGTGCCAGAGGTAAGCTGTGACCATGTGTTTACTGTTAAGGGGAACAAAAAGGATACCAAATAGGTACCAAAAGGTCGGACTTTTAAGGCATGAAAACAAATGAGAAAGTAACAAAAAAATATATAAATATAAATATGATACATTTTGTACATTGAGCCCTTGTGTGTCGCATCTATGCGTTTCACCATAAAAGGCTTCCTCAGGACACTGAAAAAGGTTCAAAGGCGTAACAAGAAAGAGCAGAATAAATCTCACTATCTTCAAATGGGCTACGCCTTAAGTACAAATATCACGGCAACCGGGAAAAGTCCAAATATATGGGGAAGTCTTACCCAACATAAAAGTGCCTTTAAGTTTGAAAGACCAGAAATCGCCCCCCTCCCCCCCAGGAAAAAAAAAGATCTACAGCCCTGCCTACAGGGGACCTCCAGATGAAGGGGATATGGAGGTACCTAAAAAAAGTCACCTCCTGGTGCCACTGTGCAATCCATTTTTATTTTGATAGCATTTGTCTGTATTTAGCAATCTCAGTTTATGTCAGTTTTGGAAAGATAGCAGTGGGTTGAGTCACCTGCAAATTCTTAAATCTCTTAGTAGCTCTACCAGTGGGATATCATATCATATCATCAAAGCAGTTTGTGTTTCCACCCCCTCTTCCAGGAAATACTGCAGATGATATCTCACGACTAGTGATGGACGAACTTCCGACGGGACGTTTCGCGAACGCGAAACGCGAACGGACACAAACGTTCGCGAAAACGACCGTTCGCCGCGGGCTCCATTGACTTCAATGGGAGGCGAATTTCGCAAACCTTTAGGTCGAATTTGCGGCCACGGGGTAATTATTAGGGGGTAGCACGTAGTCCCACCACCTGGACAATAGCATAATACATGTATGAGGTGAATTTGGGATCGATAACTACAAGCATTTTTTTTTTATTTGGGAAATTGTTCTGACAATTCAGGACTATGGAGCTAATGAAGGCAATGGAGGAGAGGGAAGGTCAGGGACCAGGGTAGGCAAACAAGAGGGTGCAGGAGATACAGAGCACTGACAGCAGCACCGTAATACAGAGCACTGACATCAGCACCGTGACATACAGCGCTGACAGCAGCTCCGTGACATACAGCGCTGACAGCAGCTCCGTGACATACAGCGCTGACAGCAGCTCCGTGACATACAGCGCTGACAGCAGCTCCGTGACATACAGCGCTGACAGCAGCTCCGTGACATACAGCGCTGACAGCAGCACCGTGACATACAGCGCTGACAGCAGCTCCGTGACATACAGCGCTGACAGCAGCTCCGTGACATACAGCGCTGACAGCAGCTCCGTGACATACAGCACTGACAGCAGCTCCGTGACATACAGCGCTGACAGCAGCTCCGTGACATACAGCGCTGACAGCAGCACCGTGACATACAGCGCTGACAGCAGCTCCGTGACATACAGCGCTGACAGCAGCTCCGTGACATACAGCGCTGACAGCAGCTCCGTGACATACAGCGCTGACAGCAGCTCCGTGACATACAGCGCTGACAGCAGCTCCGTGACATACAGCGCTGACAGCAGCTCCGTGACATACAGCGCTGACAGCAGCTCCGTGACATACAGCGCTGACAGCAGCTCCGTGACATACAGCGCTGACAGCAGCTCCGTGACATACAGCGCTGACAGCAGCTCCGTGACATACAGCGCTGACAGCAGCACCGTAAGCAGCCCCAGGAGGAAGTCAGCACAGCACAGGGATGGTGTGATCCCCTCATAATAAGAACCCCCAGGAGGAAGTCAGCACAGCACAGGGATGGTGGGAGCCCCTCATAATAAGAACACCCAGGAGGAAGTCAGCACAGCACAGGGATGGTGGGAACCCCTCATAATAAGCAGCCCCAGTAGAAATATGACACCGCTCAACCTCTTCAAAGAGGAGGGTAGGGGCATATAGTACGGTGTGCTTTTTTGGGTCAGGGAAGTGAGCCAAATGAATTAAGAAGGTCTGTGTGCTTGATTCCAAAAATTGTTTATAGACATATACATGGTCTACTGATCACATGTGTTGAATTCCTCCGAGATCCATGCCTCATTCATTTTTAGAAATGTGAGGTAGTTAACACTGTGGTGAGCTAGGCGAGTACGCTTATCGGTCACAATCCCCCCTGCTGCGCTGAACGTCCTTTCGGACAGGACACTGGATGAGGGGCAAGCCAACAGTTCGATTGCAAATTGGGCAAGCTCTGGCCAGAGGTCAAGCCTGCCCACCCAGTAGTCTAGGGGTTCATCACTCCTCAGAGCGTCCACATCGGCCGTTAACCCAATGTAGTCGGACACCTGACGGTCTAGGCGTTCCCTGATGCTGGATCCGGATGACACCTGTCGATGGGTCGGCTGAAAGAATGACCTCATATCCGAAGTCACCAACACATCTTCAAACCGGCCTCTTCTTGCAGGCGCTGTTGGATTGGTACCCGCAAATCCTTCTCTGGGAGTGGGAATTGCTCCTCTGCCAGCGCACGCACAAGCAGAATGCAGCATTTCTCGAAGCAAGGCCTGGAAGTGCTGCATTCTGACAGCCCTCTGCGACGGCGGTAACATTTCCGCCATTTTGTGTTTGTACCGGGGGTCTAAGTACGTTGCCACCCAGTACTGGTCCTTGACCCTCATGCTTTTTATACGGGGGTCCCTATTAAAACACTGGAGCATGAAGGCCCCCATTTGCACTAAAGTGGAAGCGGTGTGGTGGCCTGGCTCCTGCTCATCATCCAGGATAATGTCGTCCTCTTCATTCTCCTCTCCCCATCCTCGCACAACAGGGATCCCAGAAAGGTTTAAAGCATGCTCTTCTTGCTCCTGCTCATCCGCCCCGGCA
Source organism: Lithobates pipiens (assembly GCF_037356315.1). NCBI lineage: Eukaryota > Metazoa > Chordata > Amphibia > Anura > Ranidae > Lithobates > Lithobates pipiens. Next base: position 119,134,191 of record NW_027507785.1, read on the forward strand.
CCATCCTCCTCTGACTCCTCATCAGACTCCTGTTGTTGACTTGTCTCAGATAGAGTAGCCCCCCCTGGGAATTCATCCAGCATTGCGACTTCCTCATCTTCCCGCTCCTGCTCCTCCACAGCCTGATCAATGACACGACGCAATGCACGCTCCAGAAAGAAGGCATAAGGTACCATGTCACTGATGGCGCCATGGCTGCGACTGACCAGTTTGGTGATCTCCTCAAATGGCCGCAGAAGTCTGCATGTGTCGCGCATGAGCAGCCACTGGCGCGGTGAAAAAAAACCCAGCTCCCCAGAACCGTTTCTTTCGCAGAGTTCATACAGGTAGACGTTAACTGCACGTTTCTGCTGGAGCAGCCTATCAAGCATATAGAAGGTTGAGTTCCATCGCGTCGGGCAATCGCAAATAAGACGTCTGACCGGCAGATGGTGTCGCCGCTGAATGTCAGCAAGGCGAGCCATGGCCGTGTAAGATCTTCTGAAATGGGCCGAGATTTTCCTTGCCTGCCGCAAGATGTCCTGGACCCCAGGGTATTTGACAAGGAATCGCTGCACGACCAAGTTTAAGACGTGTGCCATGCACGGCACGTGCGTGATTTTGCCCTGTTTCAATGCGCTAAGCAGATTGGCACCGTTGTCACACACCACTTTACCAACTGTCAAATTGAGCGGTGTTAGCCACTCATCTGCCTGTGAACGCAAAGCTGAAAGGAGTGCCGGGCCAGTGTGGCTCTTTGCTTCCAGGCACAACAGACGCAGCACGGCATGGCAACGTCTCACCTGGCATGTGGAATAGGTTCTGGGGAGCTTGGGCGGTGCAGTGGAAGAGACGCTAGCAGCGGAAAAGGAGGAGGCAGCTGAGGAGGAGAGGGAGGAGGATGGAGTAGGAGGAGGAGAAGAAGAGTCAGGCCTGCATGCAATCCGTGGCGGTAAAACCAAATCTACACGGGTGCCACGGGTTACATGCTTGACGGCCGTCAGAAGGTTCACCCAGTGGGCAGTAAAACTGATATACCTTCCCTGCCCGTGTTTGCTAGACCACGTGTCTGTGGTCAGATGTATCTTGGCACCGACACTGTGTGCCAGAGATACATTCACTTGCCGCTGAACATGGCCATATAGCTCTGGGATGCCCTTCTCTGAGAAATACTTCCTTCCTGGGACCTTCCATTGTGGTGTTCCAATGGCCACAAATTTGCGAAAGGCCTCCGAGTCCACCAGTTTATATGGCAGTAGTTGGCGGGCTATGAGTTCTGACAAGCCAGCCGCCAACCGTTGGGCAAGAGGGTTATCCGGCGTCATCATTTTTTTACGCTCAAACATTAGGCCCACGGAAGCCTGCCTTTTTGCAGAAAAATGTGAGCTTGGCGTGATGGAAGGTGGAGTGGAGGACAATTGTGAGGAGAGAGGAGAAGGAGAAGTAGAAGACGAGGCTGGACGGTGAGAGCCTGCAGTGTGGCTTTGTGTGTTCCGTTGCTCCCACTGGGCTCGGTGATGGCTGCTCATGTGCCTTCTTAAGGCGGTCGTCCCTAGGTGAGTATTGGGCTTACCGCGACTAACGCGTTGACTGCAAAGATTGCAGATGGCAACGCTATTGTCAGCAGCGGACACGTTAAAAAAAGCCCACACTGCGGAGCCATGTGCCGGTGTCCTGGGAGCGCCAGATGTGACCGTACATGGTCGATGACTCGCTCCTGATACATTTGCAGTCTGCTTTGTCCCTGCTGTGCAATGTAAGTCATTGCTGCTTCTCCTCCCTATCTGCTGGTCCATATCTCCCTCTGAACTCCCCTCCTCTTCCTCTCTTGTGGGCACCCACGTGACATCACTAGACACGTCATCATCAACGTCACCTTCCCCACCGCTATAAGTAGAGTAGGCAGCAACACCGGGGACCAACCTCCTCCTTGGGCTGATCTGGGTACTGGCGTCAGACTGCTGAGTAGCGCTTGTTGCTACCTCCTCTTCCTGATCCAATACCAAGAGTGGCTGCGCATCAGAAATGTCCTCTTGATATGGATCGGAAAATAATTCCAGTGACTCAAGCGGAAGGTATGTGGTGGTGGTGGTGGTGGTCGTGTTGTTGGTGGTAGTGTCTTTGGGGGTGCACATAGCAGAGAGTGAAGAAGAGGGTGCAGATCGAGAGGATGAGGAGGGTGCAGAAGAGTAAGGCTGAGCGAGCCACTCAACCAAGTCTGGTGCATCCTTTAAAGTAATTGAACGCACCTTCTGCAACTTCCCACTTTGGCTCAAGCCTGTTGCTCCTGCCCTACCCCTACCACCCCTGCGGAAGGGCCTGCCTCTTCCTCTGCATGTCATTTTTTAAATGACCCTGTGACAAAACTCTTAGTCCCTATACCGCTGAAGGACTGCTGCAGTATAGGTGAGCGGTCAGCAGTGGTGCACGTCAACCCTATCTATTGTGGACCGATAGCGGTCCTTACAGAACAGCAGACTGTACCGCACTCAAGCCTATGTACCGTAGCACCCTATACCAAGTTACCAGTCCTTATAAGAACTTTTGTGGACCAAGCAGGTTGTGTATTAGTGTTTAGCAGACTGTACGTCAGTCCCTATACCGCTGAAGGACTGCTGCAGTATAGGGCAGCGGTCAGCAGTGGTGCACGTCAACCCTATCTATTGTGGACCGATAGCGGTCCTTACAGAACAGCAGACTGTACCGCACTCAAGCCTATGTACCGTAGCACCCTATACCAAGTTACCAGTCCTTATAAGAACTTTTGTGGACCAAGCAGGTTGTGTATTAGTGTTTAGCAGACTGTACGTCAGTCCCTATACCGCTGAAGGACTGCTGCAGTATAGGGCAGCGGTCAGCAGTGGTGCACGTCAACCCTATCTATTGTGGACCGATAGCGGTCCTTACAGAACAGCAGACTGTACCGCACTCAAGCCTATGTACCGTAGCACCCTATACCAAGTTACCAGTCCTTATAAGAACTTTTGTGGAACAAGCAGGTTGTGTGTTAGTGATTAGCAGACTGTACGTCAGTCCCTATACCGCTGAAGGACTGCTGCAGTATAGGTGAGCGGTCAGCAGTGGTGCACGTCAACCCTATCTATTGTGGACCGATAGCGGTCCTTACAGAACAGCAGACTGTACCGCACTCAAGCCTATGTACCGTAGCACCCTATACCAAGTTACCAGTCCTTATAAGAACTTTTGTGGACCAAGCAGGTTGTGTATTAGTGTTTAGCAGACTGTACGTCAGTCCCTATACCGCTGAAGGACTGCTGCAGTATAGGGCAGCGGTCAGCAGTGGTGCACGTCAACCCTATCTATTGTGGACCGATAGCGGTCCTTACAGAACAGCAGACTGTACCGCACTCAAGCCTATGTACCGTAGCACCCTATACCAAGTTACCAGTCCTTATAAGAACTTTTGTGGACCAAGCAGGTTGTGTATTAGTGTTTAGCAGACTGTACGTCAGTCCCTATACCGCTGAAGGACTGCTGCAGTATAGGGCAGCGGTCAGCAGTGGTGCACGTCAACCCTATCTATTGTGGACCGATAGCGGTCCTTACAGAACAGCAGACTGTACCGCACTCAAGCCTATGTACCGTAGCACCCTATACCAAGTTACCAGTCCTTATAAGAACTTTTGTGGACCAAGCAGGTTGTGTATTAGTGTTTAGCAGACTGTACGTCAGTCCCTATACCGCTGAAGGACTGCTGCAGTATAGGGCAGCGGTCAGCAGTGGTGCACGTCAACCCTATCTATTGTGGACCGATAGCGGTCCTTACAGAACAGCAGACTGTACCGCACTCAAGCCTATGTACCGTAGCACCCTATACCAAGTTACCAGTCCTTATAAGAACTTTTGTGGAACAAGCAGGTTGTGTGTTAGTGATTAGCAGACTGTACGTCAGTCCCTATACCAATGAAGGACTGCTGCAGTATAGGGCAGCGGTCAGCAGTAGTGCACGGCAACCCTATGTATTGTGGACCGATAGCGGTCCTTACAGAACAGCAGACTGTAACGCACTCAGGCCTATGTACCGTAGCACCCTATACCAAGTTACCAGTCCTTATAAGAACTTTTGTGGACCAAGCAGGTTGTGTGTTAGTGATTAGCAGACTGTACGTCAGTCCCTATACCAATGAAGGACTGCTGCAGTATAGGGCAGCGGTCAGCAGTAGTGCACGGCAACCCTATGTATTGTGGACCGATAGCGGTCCTTACAGAACAGCAGACTGTAACGCACTCAGGCCTATGTACCGTAGCACCCTATACCAAGTTACCAGTCCTTATAAGAACTTTTGTGGACCAAGCAGGTTGTGTGTTAGTGATTAGCAGACTGTACGTCAGTCCCTATACCAATGAAGGACTGCTGCAGTATAGGGCAGCGGTCAGCAGTAGTGCACGGCAACCCTATGTATTGTGGACCGATAGCGGTCCTTACAGAACAGCAGACTGTACTGCACTCAGGCCTATGTACCGTAGCACCCTATACCAAGTTACCAGTCCTTATAAAAACTTTTGTGGACCAAGCAGGTTGTGTGTTAGTGTTTAGCAGACTGTGCGTCAGTCCCTATACCGCTGAAGGACTGCTGCAGTATAGGGCAGCGGTCAGCAGTAGTGCACGGCAACCCTATGTATTGTGGACCGATAGCGGTCCTTACAGAACAGCAGACTGTAACGCACTCAGGCCTATGTACCGTAGCACCCTATACCAAGTTACCAGTCCTTATAAGAACTTTTGTGGACCAAGCAGGTTGTGTGTTAGTGATTAGCAGACTGTACGTCAGTCCCTATACCAATGAAGGACTGCTGCAGTATAGGGCAGCGGTCAGCAGTAGTGCACGGCAACCCTATGTATTGTGGACCGATAGCGGTCCTTACAGAACAGCAGACTGTAACGCACTCAGGCCTATGTACCGTAGCACCCTATACCAAGTTACCAGTCCTTATAAAAACTTTTGTGGACCAAGCAGGTTGTGTGTTAGTGTTTAGCAGACTGTGCGTCAGTCCCTATACCGCTGAAGGACTGCTGCAGTATAGGGCAGCGGTCAGCAGTAGTGCACGGCAACCCTATGTATTGTGGACCGATAGCGGTCCTTACAGAACAGCAGACTGTAACGCACTCAGGCCTATGTACCGTAGCACCCTATACCAAGTTACCAGTCCTTATAAGAACTTTTGTGGACCAAGCAGGTTGTGTGTTAGTGATTAGCAGACTGTACGTCAGTCCCTATACCAATGAAGGACTGCTGCAGTATAGGGCAGCGGTCAGCAGTAGTGCACGGCAACCCTATGTATTGTGGACCGATAGCGGTCCTTACAGAACAGCAGACTGTAACGCACTCAGGCCTATGTACCGTAGCACCCTATACCAAGTTACCAGTCCTTATAAGAACTTTTGTGGACCAAGCAGGTTGTGTGTTAGTGATTAGCAGACTGTACGTCAGTCCCTATACCAATGAAGGACTGCTGCAGTATAGGGCAGCGGTCAGCAGTAGTGCACGGCAACCCTATGTATTGTGGACCGATAGCGGTCCTTACAGAACAGCAGACTGTACTGCACTCAGGCCTATGTACCGTAGCACCCTATACCAAGTTACCAGTCCTTATAAGAACTTTTGTGGACCAAGCAGGTTGTGTATTAGTGTTTAGCAGACTGTGCGTCAGTCCCTATACCGCTGAAGGACTGCTGCAGTATAGGGCAGCGGTCAGCAGTAGTGCACGGCAACCCTATGTATTGTGGACCGATAGCGGTCCTTACAGAACAGCAGACTGTACCGCACCCAAGCCTATGTACCGTAGCACCCTAGACAGACCAAGTTACCAGTCCTGATAAAGAGCTTTGTGGAACAAGTGAGTTGTGAATGATTAGCAGACTGCAGCAGAAGGGCAGCAGTCAAGTATAATATTCTTTCTATATTTGGAAGAAAGAATATTATACGTGTACAAGCCTATTACCGTACCACTGATACCAGTCCTGAAAAGAACCTTTGTGGAACTAATAGTAACAGCAAGTCTTTAAAATTATCCTCACTGCCTGACACACTGCTTCCTGCCTGTCCCTATACAAATTGGCAAAAAAGAGTAGGCTGGAACGATTAGCTGGAACAGCTCTTTTGTGGACCTGATAGTAACAGCTAATGATGATGATGATGATGATGATGAAGAAAGACTAATCTGGCTGAGCTGTCCCTAAAATAGCAGCATACAGCGCTCTGTCCCTTTATCTAAACTGACAAAAGAAACTCAGGCTGCTGACCTAACACCTATACCAGTCCTGAAAAGAACTTTTGTGTACCAAATAGCTAGCGTTTTCTCTGTCCCTACTCCACACAGGATCCTTTCCCTACAGTGACAGAAGAAAGAATGTAAAATGGCCACCGGATCGGGTGTATTTATAGGTTAGGGGGAATGTCCAAGTGTCCATGAGCTGTCATGTCTCAATTGGTTGTCCTGTAACACATGATAAACGTGTCACGAAAGGTTAAAGTTCTTGTATACATTAAACACGTAAGTCCGCCGGGGCGAACGACGGAAAAAGGCGTTCGAACCCGCGGACGGCGAAAGTCGGAAATTCGCCGCGAAACGACCGCCGGGCGAACCGTTCGGCCATCACTACTCACGACTACAATCCTCATATAAGGTGATGACACGTAGCATGTAATTCAACTTTCCAGGAACTATGCAAAACTGTCATATAGGGTTTGGGTGAAAATGGCTTCTAAACTCTGAAAAAGGGGATCTATTTATCGGTCTTCACCCAACATTTAAATATATTTCAAAATGTATTGTATTGAAAAACGTGTAAATATTGGGTGAAAATTCTGATAAATGAAACCCTAAAGGGTTTAAAATTTTCTGCAAATAATAAAGCTGAGGGAATTGTGTTAGGTATTTTTTCATATTATAAGTGTCCTGGACATAAATAAACTGACTTTTGGAGTTGCATGAGATACAGATACACAAATCTCATACACACATATATTTCCTTAATATGGAGAAAACCATCGTACTAGTGCATGCATAAGATAGAAAAAAAATTGTTAATTGTGACTGGAAGCCTATTTGGGGCAAATGGAGCAACTGTTTTCTCTTCACTCTGCTCAGAATCTGCCAAACTGCTCTAGTCATGCCCAATGTGTTGCGCTAGAGAAAACCATTGTAACACGTGCTTCATACTGCCATTTGTGTAATTAAAGCATGTCCCATCTGTAGAATATCTGTATTTAAGCAATTAGTGTTGTTTCCAAATACAGCAAATATTAAAGAAAGTCTGTCACCGAGGTTTCTTCAGATATTTTTAGTAGTGTTGATCTGCTAATCAGTGGTTCTTCCTGCTGACCACTTAATCACGTCACTGCTATATTTGATAGTGATGTTGAGGTTCCCATACACCATATTCACCATCCGACTTTGCCAAAAACACAGTTTTCACAGTGTATTCTTCTTCATCTGCAGTTTTCATTTCTTCAATGGAAAATACAAGTCACTTGTAAGATTTATTAGATATTAGATTTGTCACCCAATTATTGTACATTTGCAGATGATAACTTGTTATGGAGACCCACCATCTCCCGACCCACTCATCAAAATCACATTTATCACAATGCAATTTGCATACATGCCATTCATATACAGGTGCATCTCATAAAATTAGAATATCATCAAAAAGTAAATTTATTTCAGTAATTCAATTCAAAAAGTGAAACTTATTTGCAGTATTTTATATCGATGCTAGATGCATATCAGCCATACAGAGTGATATATTTCAAGCATTTATTTAAATTTGAATATTACATAAGGCCAATAAAAAAAGGATTTTTATTACAGCAATGTGGGCTTACTGAAAAGTATGTCCGTGTACAGTATAGTATGCACTCAATACTTGGTCAGGGCTCCTTTTGCATGAATTACTACATCATGGCTGCGTGGCAATGGAGGTGATCAGCCTGTGGCACTGCTCAGGTGTTTTGGAATACAAGCTCTTTGGTTAATCCACCCTCATCCAGCCCCCAAATTCATTTGGAGCACACTCAGCACCCTTTACAAAAAAATGTGTACAGAACGTTTTTCAGGAGTATTTGGTTCAGCCTGGTGACATCACAGGTCTTCTTCATTTCCCTCCCTCTGAATGCTGCAGAGAAAATCACCAAATAATTAGCCCATGTGTACTTAGAACTAATTAGCCCATGGTGTGAAGGTGAGATGGAGCCTAGAGGTCATGGGCTCATTGGAAATTACTCTGAGCTTCATTCAAACCAAAAAATAAGCGGCTATATCACTGGATTGGCTTGAGCAGTTTTTCTTAGTTTTTAAGACATGTGAATTGGGCTTCCCCCATATCTACTACTCTTCACTATATGTAAACCCAACAACAGTTTAAGTGTTTTAAGTGTTTTAAACCCTTGTTAATAGTTACCTCAGATAAATTCAGTATATCAAAGTAATAGTATACGATCCATACAAATATATGCCCAAAGGACAGTGTTTTACATCTGAATTCCAGGCACAAACATTTTCACATAAACATATTCCTTAATAGCTATAAAGGATGTTAATGAATTTAGTGTGCATCAAATGGCTTTGTAAACCCAGATAATACTTTATAAATGCAGGGGTTATGTCATCACTGTGCTGCACATAGCCCGTGCTGAAAGCAGATATGTGGGAGGGACCCGGTAGGCCCCACCCACTACAAGCTGCCTGCAGAAAACTACAGAAGGGGCGGATACAAGACCAGTCACCCTACACAAAGGGAGAGAGCAGCAGTAACTGGTCTTTATTAATGGAAGATGCTTCACAAACACCTTAGATTTGGCAAATTACAAATCTGAAAGCAATACACAAGACACACCAAGATTCAAGTAAGAATGCACATGCATATTGTATTTAGACAAGGTTTACAAGATTTACTTATCCCGGAGTGCAATTTTAAGATCACAAGACATTTTGGAGGTTTCATAATACTGATGCAGTCAGGGGCGTAACTAGAGATCACAGGGCCCCATAGCAAAATGTTGTATGGGCCCCCCCCCCACCAAAAAAAAATGAACTAATGCTATTAAACAACAGACTACCACACCCATGTGGCACAGTACCCAGGCAACAGCTTATATAAATTTTGAACAACAAAGTATGCAGTATACTGTATGCAGCCCCTGAAGGGAACACATTGCTGACCTCCAGGCCTTTTAACCAATTTCTGTTCTGTTATATAAAATGAAATAGTTCAACTCACCATAATGCAAAATCAGTGGGATCCCTGAGCGTGTCACTTGCCATCATCGCCTGCCACCAGATGCAGATTGTAACTTGTCAAACGTTGCGGAATGTCACCTACCACATGTTGCGGATTGTCCACTTGCCACATCCCAGATTGTCACTTGCCAAGTCACCTGCCACACATTATGGATTGTCACTTGCCACATCCTGGATTGTCACTTGCCACACATTATGGATTGTCACTTGCCACGTCCTGGATTGTCACTTGCCACGTCACTTGCCACACATTATGGATTGTCACTTGCCACGTCCTGGATTGTCACTTGCCACGTCACTTGCCACACATTATGGATTGTCACTTGCCACGTCCTGGATTGTCACTTGCCACACATTAAGGATTGTCACTTGTCACATCACCTGCTACACATTGCGGATTGTCCACTTGCCACGTCGCCTGCCACCAGATGCAGATTGTCACTTGTCACACTTTGCAGAATGTCACCTGCCACATGTTGCGGATTGTCCACTTGCCACGTCCCGGATTGTCACTTGCCACGTTACCTGCCACACATTACGGATTGTCACTTGCCATGTCCTAGATTGTCACTTGCCACGTCTCGGGTTGTCACTTGCCACGTCACCTGCCACACATTACGGATTGTCACTTGCCATGTCACCTGCCACACATTACGGATTGTCACTTGTCTTGTCACGGATTTTCACTTGCCACGTCACCTGCCACATGTTACGGATTGTCACTTGCCACATCCAGGTTGTCACTTGCCACGTCACCTGCCACACATTACGGATTGTCACTTGCCACGTCCTAGATTGCCACACATTACAGATTGTCACTTACCACATCCTAGATTGTCACTTGCCACACATTATGGATTGTCACTTGCACGTCCCGGGTTGTCACTTGCCACGCCACCTGCCACACATTACGGATTGTCACTTGTCATGTCACGGATTTTCACTTGCCACGTCACCTGCCACATGTTACGGATTGTCACTTGCCACATCCAGGTTGTCCCTTGCCATGTCACCTGCCACACGTTACGGATTGTCACTTGCCACGTCCCTGGTTGTCACTTGCCACGTTGCCTGCCACACATTATGGATTGTCATTTGCCATGTCATGGATTTTCACTTGCCACATCACCTGCCACATGTTACGGATTGTCACTTGCCACATCCAGGTTGTCACTTGCCATGTCACCTGCCCCACGTTACGGATTGTCACTTGCCACGTCCCGGGTTGTCACTTGCCACGTCGCCTGCCACACATTATGGATTGTCACTTGCCATGTCACCTGCCACACGTTACGGATTGTCACTTGCCACGTCCCGGGTTGTCACTTGCCACGTCGCCTGCCACACATTATGGATTGTCACTTGCTCTGCCACTTTCCTGCTGTGTCACAGAGTTAGGCAGCAGATTATCAGTCAGGCAGCAGAGAGATAATGTCATCTCTCTGCTTCCTGGCTGCCTGCACAGTGAGGGGGAACTGCACTACAGGGATGAGAGGGCAGCGAGAGATGATGTCATCTCTATGCTCCCCCGCCCGTCAGCTCCCTGATTGGCCAGCCCACTCATGCCCACTCTCATCTGCCTCCCAGTCCCACTATCACCCGCGGAGCCGCTCGCGGACCACCCGCGGAGCCGCTGACCACCCGCGGGCCGCCCGCGGACCACCCGCGGAGCCGCGGACCACCCGCGGCCGCCCGCGGACCACCCGCGGACCACCCGCGGCCGCCCGCGGACCACCCGCGGCCGCCCGCGGACCACCCGCGGAGCCGCGGGCCGCCCGCGGACCACCCGCGGACCACCCGCGGACAGCCCGCTCTCACCCGCTATCTCCCGCGGAGCCACGGAGCCTATCCTCACCGGGCCCCACTTGACTGCGGGCCCCATAGCGCCCGCATGTGTTGCTATGGCGGTAGTTCCGCCACTGGATGCAGTGTTAAATTTGACATCAAATTTCGATTTAGTTTTAGTTATAGTCTTTTGACTAAAATGTTATTTTAGTTTTACTGATATTTTAGTCTTTTGACTAAAATGCCATTTTAGTTTTAGTCGTATTTTAGTCATCTGAATTGTTTTCGTTATATTTTAGTCTATTAAAATCTGATGGGTTTAGTTAAATTTGAATGCATTATTTCTTTAGAACTGCCAAACATTATATACTCCTGGAGTAAAAATATAATAACATGTTATTATTTATGATATTAAGGTTTGAACATGCACTACAGACACAGATTTAATCATCATGATATACATTCAATTTCGTTTTAGTTACAGTCTTTTGACTAAAATGGCATTTTAGTTTTAGTCATATTTTAGTCATCTGAATTGTTTTAGTTTTAGCCATATTTTAGTAGACTAAAATAGTATTAATTTAATCAATGAAAATATTTTAGTAAACTAAATTAACACTGTACCAATGACTCTTTATTAGAAGGATCTGAGAATTCCGTCCACTTATTGCTAAAGGAGTTTGGCATTAGAAAGTAGCAATACACTTATTCTCTGATATATGAGTATTAGTATGACTTTATTAGCCTGACATACTGTATATTCTGCTTACCATACAGTATATGATGACTAGAGTAAGATAATCAATAATTTTGTGCATATTAAATAGGGGAGGCTGGAGCCAATACAAGAGATTGTGAGAATGAATGTACACTCCTTGTTGTTAGCATGTTAAGAGTATGTTAATAAAAATTGTAAACCTTAACCACTTGCCGTCCGGCCTACTGCAAAATGATGGCCGGGCGGTGTTTCCATTATCCTGACTGGACATCATATGATGTTATTCAGGATAACGAGCAGGCGCACGCCCGTGTAGGTGCGCAGGGCGGCGACCGGTGGTGCGTTGTGTCAGTCTGAAAGACCGCAACACCGATCTTGGTAAAGAACCTCTGACAGAGGCTCTTTACAACATGATCAGGTGTGTCCAATCACAACTGATCACGGTGTAAACAGGAAGAGCCGTGTATCGGCTTTTCCTCTATTGTGTCTGACGACGTGACTAGAGGAGAGCCGATCTGCTCTCCTGACAGGGGGGTCTGCACTTATTAATTATCAGCACAGCCCCTTCTGAGGATGCCCACATAAGACCACCAGGGATGCCACCAGGACCACGAAGGATGCCCACCACTGATGACCACCAGATATGCCACTCATGGCCACCAGGTATGCCAATCTGTGCGTACAAATGATGCAAATCAGTGCCCACAAATGATGCCTAACTGCTTGTCAGTAATGCCTGCCAGTGCCTCCTTATCAGCGATGGCCATCTGTGTCATCAGTGCCACCCATCAGTGTTCATCTGTGCCACTTATCAGTGCCCATCTGTGCCACCTATCAGTGCCCATCAGTGCCACCCATAAGTACCCATCAGTGCAGCTTTTCCGTGCCCATCAGTGTCGCCTATCAGTGCCCATTAGTGCCACCTATAAGAGCTCATCAGTGCTGTCTATCAGTGCTGCATATCAGTGCCACCTATCAGTGCCCATCAGTGTGCTGCATATTAGTGCCCATCATCATTGGTGCCACCCCATCAGTGGATGTCAGTGCAGCCTATACAGTGTTCATCAGTGAAGGAGAAAACTTACTTTTATAACAGAAACAAAGAACATCTTTTTTATTATTATTTTTTATTTGTTTAGCAAAAACAAAAACCCCAGAGGTGATCAAATACCACCAAAAGAAAGCTCTATTTGTGGGAACAAAATGATAAAACGTTTGTTTGGGTACTGTGTAGCATGACCGTACAATTGTCATTTAAAAAATGACAGCTCTAAAAGGTGAAAATTGGCTTGGGCAGGAAGGGGCGGGAAGTGCCTGGTATTGAAGTGGTTAAAAAAGGTTTATCGTTTCCAAGGACACATCATAGGCACCATGACTTGTTAAGATTTTGCAGTTGCCAGGCTGACAGTTTGGGTGTTTGTAGTCTAAGAAGATGTGATCTGTTTGTTTCACTTATGACGATTTATTAAGAAGAGTGAGAAATGGTTCTCTTCTGATACCCATGTCCTTTGAAAAGGTGAGAAACACATTTATGGATGTGGCAAAAGCATGAGAGCTATGAGTATGATTCTTTGTTATAAGAAGCAGTCTTTGGTGTGTTTGCGTCTGTGAAGAAGATGGGTTATGGAAGGGGAATAGGACAAAAATATGTCTCCCGGGTGGTCAAACTGTTGTAGAAGAGGGATGCACACTAGTTTAATTCTTAGTTGAATATAGAGAAATAAAAACCCATTGTATAGATAGAAATTACTATTTATTCTCTCCATTTAGTTACTGGTGTTGGATTCAATTGTAACATTAATTATATCTTTGGGAGACCTAAGTTTGGACTTGGTTAAAGGGTAACTCCATTTTTGTGGGGAAAAAAATAGAAAATAAATAAATAAATAATATAGCGTATACAATTGCAACTCAAGTCATATTGCATTTGAATGTTATTAAAATTTCCTTTTCAATCTGCAGCTCTGTAAGTTTCTGTAAAATGTAATGCAATATGGCTACATGGAGGTGTTCTGTACACAGAATGTTTACAGAACGCCCCCCAGAAACATAATTTCCTGCTTATGTGATTGGCTCACTTATTTTCCCAGAAGTCTGCACTAAGATTCAAGTCAGATATCAGGCATTCCCTGCAACAAAAATGCAATTTTTGGTGAGATGCTCCCAATAGAAAATCACGCCTAAAGGGATGCAGACCTGCAATTTTCTTCATTAGAGCCCTCCAAGTGCAGGAGCTGATTGAGTATTATGAATCCACTCCCATTAGATTCACTTACCACATGGACACAGACACACAAACAGATTTCTTCAGAATAACAAAAGGTAGGAATCTGCAACAAAGCTTGTTAAAATCCTTGTAATGTACATAGATCACCCAGAGGGGAATGTTTTTTTCTAAACAAAAGTGGAGTTACTCTTTCACTTTGCTAAGAATGCATCTTGAGAATGAGACAGGGCAATTCAATTAGATTGTGCAGAGATATTAACCGGTTCCCGACTTGCCGCATGTACTTATACATTGACAGAATGGTCGTTGACGGCTGCACAAATGGGCGTACCTGTATGACCCTTTGAAATTGCCACCGTGCCATCGCGTGTGCGCCGCTGGCAGCACGCACCTGCTGCAAGCTCTTTCCTGTAAGGAAAGAAATTTGCATGATTCCCCCATCAGCACAGACAGGGCTGACAGGGAAATCCCTCCTCCTGAGACATTGTATTCTTACCCCCCTCCCCCCTGCCGGGAGAAGGCAGTGATTATTGCTTGCAGCTATAGCAGCCGCTAGCGATAATCACAAGTAAAATCGAACACGATGGTTGCACTCAAGTCGATAGATCAACTTGGTACATTCAGCCTGCTATGCATGGTTCGAAGCCCGGCTCCTGCTATGGCCAGCATTACTTGAGCAACCACTTAGACTACCTTAAGGCCTCCTTCACTCAGCCAGTTAGCTGAATTCTCTGGATTCCAGTGGCAAGAATTTGAGGATTTCTGCAGCTGGAATAACTGGAGCATGCAGCCACTCAGCCTATATAAAGGAGAGCAGTGCCAATCTAAGTGCAGAAATGTAAAAACAATTATTTCAATGTAGACAATTGGGAACTCACAAGATCTTAGCTTTGTCAGCGCATTGGAATATTAAGGAGGTTCATCCACTCATATCAGAAGGCAGTCGGCTCGCAGGTGGGGAAACAACTGGTAGACTGACGCTGGTGACTCTCAGTGCTTCCAGACTCTCAGAACGGCTCTGGGGCAGCGATATACGTCACTTCCGGTTGGAGAAGGAGTGGAGAGGAGTGAGAGTTCCGAGCATGCATGCTCCTTCATCAGGCAATCTGACAAACCAGCTGCCTCTCCACCTGCGAGCCGACCGCCTTCCCATATGAAAGGATGAACCTCCATAATATTTCAATGCGCTGACAAAGCTATGATCTTGTGAGTTCCCAATTGTCTACACTGAAATAAATGTTTTTACATTGCTGCACTTGGATTGGCGCTGCTCTCCTTTGTGTCAACTCTCTGATTGGGGGAGGTGGAGATGCGGGGCCAGTGACTTTACCATCTCCACCTCCAATTTAGACTAGAATTTGCATCCACAGAGAATGAATTCTCAATGAATGCAAATTGCACCCTTGCTGAGCCAGTGGCCTCCTGTGTTCAGTAAGCAGCAGGTCAGCCACTTGGCATGGGACCCAAAAGCATTTGGCAATCACTGTAGCAGTGTCTACCACAGCAAATTCCAGTTTCTGCGAGGATCCCACAGGTATGGCACAAACATACTTACATTACTTTTCAGTTCTAAGTTGCAGAGGACCTTGATTTGCTTTCTTAACCACTTGCAGACTGCCCTGCAATGTACTGTGGATGGGCTTCCCATACAGGAAAAGCGACGTACATTGCTGCCTGCTTCCGGGTTTAGAGCATGCGCATGCCTGCCCCTCACTGCCACCCACTACAATTGCACACAGCGGGAGCCTATCAACAAGTCTGAGCTAATGATTCATGGTTGGGATCTGTTGATCAGCTGTGTGCAATCACAGCCCAGAGCCCTGTTTTGACAATCAACACAGGGCTCTGTACAGAGGGAACATCTGTGTATGTTATCTCTGCAAAGATAACAAACAGAGTTGCATGACTGTGCAATTACCAGTTAAGGCAAGTAGCGCAGTGCTGAATAGAAAAAAAGGGGCTGGTCATGACAGGGGTAAAATCTTCCAGAGCTCTAGTGGTTAAGGAGTTTGTAAACCATAACAATGAACTTCTCTTATTTGATTAATTTTGGTCTGGTAAAGACACAATTGAATATGTTTTATTAAAAATGTGTTTAAAAAACTGTTGATCTTGCCACAAATCCTGTCTTTATATTTTTTTATTATTGTCTTTGAGGACTACAGAACCCCACACCTTTATATTTTGGCAAGGACAGGGGGCATTTTCTGTAGTCATATTATATTCCTGTTGTGCTGATAGAGTAGGGTGAGCACTACCACCCTAGCACAGGAAGTGAGTTTGTGGCAAAATCACCAGGTGAAAAAAGGGAGAAAGCTAAAAAAAAAAAAAAGATGCAGCCACCATATCCAAGGACTGGTAAAAATCTCTTAATTTGCATTTTGGGTCTAGGTACGCTTAAATCCCTTAGGGCCCTTTTACACAGGCTGTCCGATCAGGTCAGCCTGTCTATTTTTTTTAATCGAACCCTCCATTCACCCCTGTGGAGTGGAGGATGTGTCCGCTGATATCCACCGTTATCTGATCCGATCCTGTCTGCAAAATCCAGACTTATGGTGGATCAGATATGATCGGATGAGGCGGTCTGTTTTGAGCAGGACTGGGTCCATCTCCGCTCTGTTCAGTAAGCGCAGATGGACCTGTCATCCACTTGCTCAGCAGGGATCAGTGGAGCAATCCGCCACTGAGCAAGCAGAATTTGGCAAATGAAGGCAAACTCATTTTTGACAAAGCTACCCACTTTACCTGTCATGTGCCTACTCTCATTACTCGATCTATAGAGTTGGGCCGAACACCCCCTGGGATCTGAAC
This sequence comes from Lithobates pipiens, assembly GCF_037356315.1. Classification (NCBI taxonomy): domain Eukaryota; kingdom Metazoa; phylum Chordata; class Amphibia; order Anura; family Ranidae; genus Lithobates; species Lithobates pipiens. The sequence continues at coordinate 119,150,975 of NW_027507785.1, forward strand.
TTTAAAAATCAAAAGTCCCCATTTTGAAGCCTTATATGCAAGTTATTGGACATAAAAAGGGTATGGGGGCCCAGATACTGCCCAGGGGGACATGTATAAATCCAAAAAATGATTTTTAAAAAGATCATTTTAAAGGAGCAGGGATTTTAATGATGCTTAAAGTGAAACAATAAAATCGAAAAATTCCTTTAAACATAGTGCCTGGGGGTCCCCTTAGTCTGCGTGTAAAGTGGCGCATCTGTGCCGGGTATAGAACCTGCTGCAGCAAAACTGACATATATAAAGAAAAAAAATACATTTAAATTGATTTTCCCTGCAAGCTTTCTTTATTTTGTAAACAATGGCTTGGGGAGTCAGTCTTTATGATGAGGCCACATTTTAGTGCACTCAGAACAAGATTATAGATTTTTGGATAAATTCTGGTGTCTCTTTGGCAGACTTTTGATGGAAATAAAAACGTTTTGCACCATAACAAGCCAGCCTTATGTGAAGAAGCCAAATATAGTACACTCAGGCCAAAATTAACAATTTTCTTTAGATAAAGTCTTTCTAGACTTTGGATAGAAGTAACAGGTGCAGAAAAATTGGGCTTTGGGTGTTGGTGGTGCCTTCACACCGTAACCCTACAGAGGTACTCTTGATGAAAGCAAGAATTGGCCTTGCTGTAATAAAATTAAATTTGATCCACCTGTCAAAGAGCTGCATTTTGAGAAATGTCAGTTGGTCAACGGAGTCTGTGGACAGACACACTCTTTTATCTGTCACAAAACCTCTGGCAGCACTGAATGCCTGTTCTGAAAGCACACTGGATGCAGGGCAGACCAGCAGCTAAATTGTATACTGGGCAGGTTCTGGCCAGTTGTCTATTCTCATGACCCAGTAACCCAGTGGATCGTCTACTGGAAAGCTCTCCATGTCTGTTTTTGCCTTCAAGATAATCTTCCTCCATATGATGCAGATGCCGATGGGATGTTGAAGCTGATAGTCCTGGGCGCAGAGGACTAAAAAATGTTTTAAATGCATTACTTAGGCGGCCCCCCTTCTCCACCTCATTTGGCACACAGAAGCCTCAAAAATACCTTTTCCATGAGACTGTAACCTATCAGAGTCTAGAAAGGTGTTATATAAACTCATCTTTAAGGTGTCCTCAAGATATTTCATCCTGTGCTCCCTCTGCAAGGGCAGGATGAGTTCCGAGACTTTCCCCTTCTAACGGTGGTCACGGAGGGTTGCCAACCAATAATGATCCATCTGTGGCATTTAGAAGTGCTTGCAGTGGAGGAAATATAAATTTTTGTGGCGGGATATTGTCCCTCTTGAAATGTTCCTCAAATAAAATTTGGTTTTCCTGTGCGATCCATCTGATGTATGTATGTATGGGACCTGCTTGTCTATTGGGGCTCCTTGTTATAATTGCTAATAGAAAAAGTGTCAAATTGGTTAGTGTATTAACAAATTATTTGGGTTGTAATAGAAAAAAAAATGCTGACATATTTTCTATGAAAAAAAAACTAAAGAAATACTGGTTTTGACCTTTGTAAATAGTTGCCTCAGAGGACGTTTTGTATGATGATGATGATGAGGTGATTAGTTAATGTATTCATGAAAATCCATTATACCATCAAGCTATAATGTTGGAAAATCTGCATAAATACACAGTAGGTGACAGTCTGATGCTCTGTACAAGGTGCTACACTGATGGGTAAGTCTGAGGCAGGTGCTGCAAATTAAATGATAGATGTAGATGAAGAGGGCTTGGAAACATAGCTAGGAGCAAGGTGACCCTGAAAACATTGCAACATGAATCCTTCAATAGCAATGCCATATGACAAATCAATATTTCTTTAACTTGTAGTCCTAAACTGTAACATTTAACTGGAAAGGTAACAGACCTTGAGATATACTGTATGAAAATAACCAATTCTCAGAACCAGGGTGAAAATGATTTATGTAAGAATGAATAAAGATCTATAGTCGATACATAGAACTTGTAGCTAATATGCTTGCTATCAAGCCTTGACTTCTTACATTCATTGCAAAACCTGAGTCATTTATTAAAGCAGAGAAGTGCCAACTTTCTGTCACCCCCAATGGAGGCAGCTATACCTAGAGAGCCATGCAGAGTCAGAGGAAGGCAGAGTGGTTGGAGCAGCACACTGGCCATTCCTAGTTTCCAGTGATTTTATGTCTACAACTGATTTAAAGAGGTGTTCCAGCCTGGGGGAAAAAATTAAGTCAGCAGCTACAAATACTGTAGCTGCTCACTTTTATTATATGGACACTTACCTGTCCAGGGAGCCCACGATGTCGGCCCCCCAGCGGATCTTCGGATCGTCTGTTGGGTGCTGCGACCGCCATCTCCACTAAGGGAAACTGAGCCCTTGTACACACGGTCGGAGATTCCGACGGAATGTGTCCTATCAGACCGTTTTGTCGTATAATCCGACTGTGTGTGGTCTCCATCGGACTGTTTCCGTCTGAGTATCCGACGGACCAAGTTTTCCAACTTGTCCGTAAAATTTTCAGACAAAGTGCTCCGATCGGACATACTCTGATCATGTGTAGCCTACTCCGATGGACAAAGTGCCACGCATGCTCAGATCAAATTCCTAGACCAAAGCTATTGGCTACTAGCCTGAACGTAGTCCCATCGTAACGAAATTACGTCATCACGTTATGTACAATCGGATTTTGCTTGTCAGAATTTCCGACCGTGTGTACAAGGGCTTACATCTCCACTAAGGGAAACCTTTCGGCTTCACAGACAGTTCCCTAATTGGCCCTGCAGGAAGGAGGTGGAGGCTGAACTTCCGAGGGATGGTGCCGCGGCACTGTCTTCTGGAAGTGGGGACAGGGACCTGTCAAAAACAGGTACCCGTTTCCCTCTCCCCCCTGAAAGTTGTCAAATGTGGCACTGGAGGGGGGGGGGGGCAAATAAGCAGAAGTTCCACTTTTGGGTGGAACTCCTCTTCCTGCAGACCTTCACCCCTTTTCTAAAGTTCCTCTCTCCTGCCTCTTTCCCCCTCCCTGTAACACAACTGCAAAAAAAATGTTTTGTTTAAGGTACTTTTTTTTTTTTTTCAAAAGTCCAGTTCTTTAATTCTCACCTCGGCAGGAATGACAAACTGGGACCCCGCGTATAAGCAGAGGCGCCACGGGTCATTCTGGGATCCCTTGTGACATATGTGTGCATGCGCACTGTCCTGTAAACTGTCCCCTGGAACTTGCACATCATACCTTCCAGGAGGCAGCTTGCGGGATTTCACATGGCACATGATCTTTGCCAGTTTACTGGCAGGGCTTATGGCGTGTCTGTGCATGTGCTGGGGGGCCGGCACATGCAGAGGCATGGATCCCTGAGACATGTCTGCACATGTTCCAGATCTCAATCCAAGATGGCAGCCTGGGGTCTCAATGCAAGATGGCAGTGCAGAAAAGGAGCATTGCAGGGAGAGACACTCCATGGACTAGTATATATATATTTTTTTTATATATAGGGACATGATTTAAAAAAAATTATTTTTGATAGTAAGGGTGGAGTTCCTTCCTATAAGGAGAAGTATGGGATCTAAAATATAAACATATAGTATCTCACAAAAGTGAGTACATTTTGACATTCATGGTTCCCTCAATGAACTGTAGCTCCCCAGTGCCGCAGCACTCATGCAGCCCCAGACCATGGACAATCCCACCATCATGTTTGACTGTAGACAAGACACACTTGTCTTTGTACTCCTCACCTGGTTGCTGCCACACACACTTGACACCATCTGAACCAAATATGTTTATCTTGGCCTCATCAGACCAAAGGACATGGTTCCAGTAATCCTTAGTCTGTTTGCCTTCAGCAAACTGTTTGCGGGCATTCTTGTGCATCATCTCTAGAAGAGGTTTCCTTATGGGATGACAAATTTGAGCCAGTGTACTGTGTATGATCTGGTCACTGGCAGGCTGACCCCCCCCCCCCCCCCCCACCCCTTCAACCTCTGCAGCCATGCTAGCAGCCCTCATACGTCTATTTCCCAAAAAACCCATAACGAGGCCTGTTCTGAGTGGAACCTGTCCTGTTAAACCGCTGTATGGTCTTGGCCACCATGCTGCAGCTCAGTTTCAGGATATTGGCAATCTTTTTATAGCCTAGGCCATCTTTATTTAGAACAACAATTCTTTTTTTCAGATCCTCAGAGAGTTGTTTGCCATGAGGTGCCATATTGAACTTCCAGTGACCAGTATGAGAAAGTGAGAGTGAAAGACACCAAATTTAACACACCTGCTCCCCATTCACACCTGAGACCTTGTAACACTAACGAGTCACATGACACCAAGGAGGGAAAATGGCTAATTGGGCCCAATTTGGACATTTGCACTTAGGGGTGTACTCACTTTTGTTGCCAGCGGTTTAGACATTAATGGCTGTGTGTTGAGTTATCTTGAGGGGAAAGCAAATTTACACTGTTATAGAAGCTGTACACTCACTACTTTACTTTGTAGCAAAGTGACATTTCTTCAGTGTTGTCATATGAAAAGATATAATCAAATATTTACAAAAATATGAGGGATGTACTCACTTTTATGAGATACTGTGAGTACTGTAATTCTGATGTTGCCACCAAAGTAATATATTATGGTGATACATGAGAAATTACAGGACTGAGGATACATCTAGGGCTCATTTACATTTGTGCAGTACGGTAACACACACGCATTATCATGCATTATTGTGGCTTGCATTAAGGCAGCCTATTTGTTTTGAATGGGCTGCCTGTGCACCCAAACATGTCCATAATGAAATTACATTTTTTTGTAGGATAATGCACTACAATGCATTGCCATACACTGCAGCATGCTACAATGCAGGTGCATTGGGGAGCCATTCCGAATGTATAACACAGCATTGTACCCTTGAAGTAACAAAGAAATGTGATTTGGCCCCTAATATATGTAAGCCTTATATGTGTTTGTATTAACATATACAGTATGTTTTGGATGCACGAGAGGGCAGAATATATACGTTTATTGGAGATTATGTAGCTCCAGTGAAGAGTGTACCTGTATATTGAATGGTAAAATATTAGAAGCTGTTTATTGCTCCTTTTAGGGTAGTAGGCAGTATAACTTTGTCTGTTTTTATTGTGGATTTGTGATGGAAGTTATGACATGTACATGCCCTCTGTTTTATGAAGGGAATACTGCACTTTACAGTGCTTTAAGTGAGGGTTTTTTTTTTGGTTCCTCTGTCACATTATCAAGAAATAACTGACTATCCAATTTTTATTTTTTTGACCATTTCTTCTTTTCTGGATATTTCTCATTCAGTAAATGGGCACAATTTTGTGTCCAATAATTGTAGATTTAGGGTTGTAAAAATGCCCCTTAAAGTGTATTTCTACTTTTGCAGCCAAATTGGGATAACACTTGGTTTATATTTGTTACATGTTCCCATTTAGATACCATAACTTTAAAACATATATAAAATTGCTGCTTACCTTTTTATTTACTGAAAAATCTTATTTACAGTGCCTTTAAAAAGTATTCATAACCCTTGAAATGTTCCACATTTTGTAAAATTACAACCAAAAATGTAAATGTATTTTATTGGGATTGTATGTAATAGACCAACACAAAGGAGCACATAATTAAGAAGTTGAAGGAAAATAATAAATGTTTTTCAACATTTTTTTACAAGTGAAAAGTGTGGCGTGCATTTGTATTCAGCCCCCCTGAGGCAATACTTTGTATAACCACCTTTCGCTGCAATTACAGCTGCAAGTCTTTTTGGGGATGTCTCTACCAACTTGGCACATCTAGAGAGTGGAATTTTTACTCATTCTTCTTTGCAAAATAGCTCAAGCTCTGTCAGATTGGATGGATAACGTCTGTGAACAGCAATTTTTAAGTCTTACCACAAATTCTCAATTGGATTTAGATTTGGACTTTGGGCCATTCTAGCACATGAATTTGATTTGATCCAAACCATTCCATTGTAGCTCTGACTGTATGTTTAGGGTCATTGTCTTGCTGGAAGGTGAACCTCCGTGCCAGTCTCACGTCTTTTACACACTCTTATGCCGCGTACACACGACCGGACTTACGTCCGACAGACTTTCGATGGAGTTCTGATGGAGTTCTGACAGAGTTCTGACAGAGTTTTCGAATGAACGGACTTGGCCACACACAATCACACCAAAGTCCGACGGATTCGAACGTGATGACGTATGACTGGACTAGAATAAGGAAGTTCATAGCCAGTAGCCAATAGCTGCCCTAGCGTCAGTTTTTGTCTGTCGGACTAGCATACACACGAGCGGATTTCTCGGTAGGAACTGGGTCCGGCGGAGTTCTGGCGGAAAAATTTGAAACATGTTCCATTTCTAAAGTCTGTCAGACTTTTGCGAATCAAAAGTCCACTGCAGCCCACACACGATCGTATAGTCTGCCGGAATTGTTCCGTCGGACTTTTTCTTCTAAGATTGCCTTGTATTTGGCTCAATCCATCTTCACATCAACTCTGACTAGCTTCCCTTTCCCTGCTGAAAAAAAGCTTTTCCGACAACATGTTGCCACCACCACGGTGGGGGCGGTGTGTTCAGGGTGATGTGCAGTGTTAGTTTTCCGCCACACATAGCGTTTGCTTTTAAGCCAAACAATTAAATTTTGGTCTCATCTGACCAGAACACCTTCTTGTTTGCTGTGTCCCTCACATGGCTTCTCTCTAACTGCAAATGGGACTTCTTATGGCTTTCTTTCAACAATAGCTTTCTTCTTGCCACTCTTCCATAAAGGCCAGATTTGTGGAGTGCACGACTAATAGTTGTCCTGTGGACAGATTCTCCCACTTGAGCTGTGGATCTCTGCAGCTCCAGAGTTATCATGGACCTCTTGGCTGCTTCTCTGATGAATGCTCTCCTTGCCCGGCCTGTCAGTTTAGGTGGACGGCCATGTCTTGGTAGGTTTGCAGTTGTGCCATACTCTTTCCATTTTCGAAAGATGGATCGAACAGTGCTCCATGAGACATTTCTAGCTTGGGATTAAACTAGGGATCTAACCCTGCTTTAAACTTCTCCACAACTTTATCCCTGACCTGTCTGGTGTGTTCCTTGGCCTTCATAATGTTGCTTGTTACATAAGGTTCTCTAACAAACCTCTGAGGGCTTCAAAGAACATATGCTATTATACTGAGATTAAATTACATAGGTGGACTCTATTTACTAATTAGGTGACTTCTGAAGGCAATTGGTTCCACTAGATGTTAGTTAGGGGTATCAGAGTAAAGGGGGCTGAATACAAATGCACGCCACACTTTCCACATATTTGTTTCATAAATGTTGAAAACAATTTATAATTTTCCTTCCACATCACAATTATGTGCCACTTTGTGTTGATCTATCACATAAAATCCAAATAAAATTAATTTACTTTTCTGTAATGTTAAGGAGGGGCTGGGGAGTAATAATTGCCATAGTTAACTCTGTACTGTGCTTGGGTGGTACATTGTATGTTAATGAACTTGAATCTCTGAATGAAGGAGGTGAGGCTATCAACCATCTAACTGTTCTTAAGCCGGGTAAACACTATTATTTTTTTCGTTCAACACGATCAGAGCGGATGTACTAACCATGCGAGATTAGTTCAGCGATCTCCCCCACTGAGCTGTTGTGTTTTGACAGGGGATCGCTAACCCCCCGCCATAACACTCCAATCAGCGCTCTCTTCCATTGGCTGAGAGCACTGATCTGGAGTTGGTCGGATGCTGGTTTACCAGCATACACGTCCGAAAGAAGCCAGCAAAATGTCGGACATACACACATAGGCCGAATATCTTTTTTAACCACTTGCCGCCCTCCCCTCACCGTCAAACGACGAAGGGACAGTGCGGCTCTCATTCTGGGTGGACATCATATGACAGCGCACCTGAACAGATACTTCCACGTGCCCACGGGAGGGGGCACTCAGAGTGGCAATCCCTGCCGAGCCGTGTTGCTAGGGCACAGCGCGACCCCCGATCTGTGTAAAGAGCCGATAAGAGGATGCTGGGACTGTGACATCATAATGGGGGGGGACATCATCCAGTGATGTCCCTATATAAGTCGCCGCACGCCGCGTGTCCTGTCATAGTGACCGGAGACAGCGACGAGGCAACATCTCCAGAAGAGAAAAACAGAAGACAGCGGCAGCGGCGACAGAAGACCGGGCCACCGCTTGTAAAAGAGCTAGAAGAAGGCGCGTTGGCCTGGCAAGAAGAACCGAAGAGGGGGACAAGACCCCCGAAGTCGGAAGAAGAGGGCGGCGGCGAAGAAGAAAGCCGGGCTCCTTCACTAGTAAAAGAACTAGCAAAAGAGCAGAAGATAGCGGAGAAGTCCGGCGAGAAGACCCCCGAAGACGGAAGAAGACCACCGGATCTGTGCAATAAACTATTTTAACCCTTGTGTGTTGTGTTTTTTTTTGTACATTTTTTTCACAGGTGAATAGGTAGGGGTACATTGTACCCCATACTCATTCACATAGGGTGGGGGGCCGGGATCCGGGGGCCCCCTTATTAAAGGAGGCTCACGGATTCCGATAAGCCCCCCGCTCGCAGACCCCGACAACCAACGGCCAGGGTTGTCGGGAAGAGGCCCTTGTCCTCATCAACATGGGGACAAGGTGCTTTGGTGCGGCTCAGGAGGGGGGGTGCTCGCTCGTCCCCACCCCCTTTCCTGGCCGGCTGGGTAGCATGCTCGGATAAGGGTCCAGTATGGATCTGAGGGGGACCCCCACGTCGTTTTTTTGGCGTAGAGGGTTCCCCTTAAAATCCATACCAGACCTAAGGGCTTGGTATGCTCTAGGTGGGGGAACCCACGCCAAATTTTTTTAATAAATTTGGCGTGGAGTTCCCTTTTGAGAGCTGATAATTCTGTGAGGGTCGCCTCCGTATAGACGGAGATCCGACTTGGCGGTGACCTCCATTGAAATCAATGGGTACCAGTCGCCTACAAGTCGGATAGAAGTAGTACAGGAACCTTTTCTGAAGTCAGAGACACTTCAGTAGTGTGCATTAAGACGGCTCTCATTCACTTACATTGATTTTTACATGTAGCGCGACTAGGGGCAACCTGAAGTCGGATCTGAGTCGCCCCTGTGTGAACCGGCTCTTAGGCATTACCGGGAGGGACCTCGCAGTTAATGCCAGTCTATCCTTCCAGGGCTTTAATAGGTTTATGTGGTAAATTTGTTTGGGCTTCCTTTTAAAGTGAAAAAGTGCAGCGCTCACTTGAAGACTCTCAGATATTACTGAGAGAAAAGTATACACAAAATAATAAGTGCAGAACATGTAACACTGATTCTCGGACTCAAAGAACAGTGTTAAAATAACCAAAATAATATAAAGAAACTATTTGATAAAAAATTGTCCTTATAAATAGGAGAAATATAAGTCCCAATCCTATTAATAAAAATCCAATAAATTGGTGATGGTGATCCAAATGGTGAAATAATATATGCAGTCTGATGTGTGACTTTTAGTGAAAAAGTAGACAAATGATCCGCCACCATAGGTTCTTAAAGGCTTACCAGAACGACTGGACCCAGATGGGCATACACCCACTGAATCAATCAAGCTTGGATGGTATTAAACCCGTGCAAAGATTATGTCCACAACCAGGCAATCCAGGGAGCCAATAAATACACTTCCAATTATATTTATATGGGTTAATGGGCCCAAACGGATAGTAATCAAAAAAAGAAGACAGGAGGGCACATAGCGTGATTCCATAAAAAAACTCAGCATATTTATTAAATGAAGGAATAACACTCACATTTGATGATGACAAACAAGCGCTCTAGAGTAGAGATTGGCAGTAACAGTGGCATCAGTAGTCCTTACCGATGCGTTGCGTCATATTGGACGAAACGCGTCGGGAAGGAATATTGGAAGTTTATTTATTGGCTCCCTGGATTGCCTGGTTGTGGAGATAATCTTTGCATGGGTTTAATACCATCCAAGCTTGATTGATTCAGTGGGTGTATGCCCATCTAGGTCCAGTTGTTCTGGTAAGCCTTTAAGAACCTATGGTGGCGGATCATTTGTCTACTTTTGCACTAAAAGTCACACATCAAACATATATTATTTCACAGTTTGTATCACCATCACCAATTTATTGGATTTTTATTAATAGGATTATATTTCTCCTATTTCTAAGGGCGATTTTTTATCAAATTGTTTCTTTATATTATTTTGGTTATTTTAACACTGTTCTTTGTGTCACAGAATCAGTGTTACATGTTCTGCACTTAATATTTTGTGTATAATTTTCTCTCAGTAATATCTTTAAGTTTTATTTTGCAATATTGATCCTTTGCTGTGCTGGCTGCTTGTGTTTAGCTTAAAGGGACAGCTTGGTATATACTATATACATTTCTTCGGGATTCCTCTTACCCTGTTGATAAACCTTGTAATTGACCTCCCCAGCTCTTTCAATTAGTTTGAAGGGGCCTTACCACTTAGCCAGAAACTTGCTTTCAACAGTGAGAACCAACATCAGGACCCTGTCACCAGGTGAGAAAACACAGTTGTTGGGTTGGGCCACCATGTTGTATATTCTCTATATGGGCCTGCAGTAAGTGTTCTTTTACCATAGGCATGATTGTCGCAATCCTGTCCTGCATTTGAGTGATATGCTCAATGACACTTTTGTGGGGTGTCTGCTCCCCCTCCCAGGTTTCCTTGGCTATGTCTAAGAGTCCCCGAGGGTGACTGGGGAACCTCCCTGATGGCAAACATCGAGTATGGAATCAGGAAGTCCCAGTTTTTCCCATCCTTGTCAACAACCTTTTTTAACATGCTCGTTAATGTTTGATTGAAGCGTTCCACTAAGCCATCACTTTGAGGGTGGTACACAGAGGTTCGCAATTGCGTCACCTTAAAAAACTTGCACAGCTCCCTAGTTATTTGTGACTTAAATGGGGTGCCCTGGTCTGTAAGGACCTCCTTAGGGATCCCAACAGGGCTGAACACCATGAACAGCTCTGTGGCAATGTTCCTAGCAGATGCAGTGCATAAGGGAACTGCTTTGGGGTAACTGGTAGCATAATCCATGATTACCAGAATATGCTGATGACCCAGGGCAGACTTGAGGAGTGGACCCACAAGGTCCATGGCAATCCTCTCAAAGGGCACTTCAATAATGGATAAAGGCACTAAAGACTTCAGAAGTGAGGTAGTGGGGCTGACATCTGACACACAGGACATGGTTGACAATAATTCTCAATAGATAAATGCTACTGTATAATAGAAAAAACATTAAAGTACTGTCGTCCTATACATTTGAAGAAAACAATTGGCAGAGGATCTGAGGCAACTGTGGACTTTCATGGTACGGTAAGGACTTACATAAACTTTTGTATAAAAAGTTAAAATTTGTTTAGAAACATTGACAAACAGGGTTTTTTTTTAAAATCCTTAACAGAAAATATACACAATACATATAAATATAGTTCATTCATACAGACACTGAACAGTGAAAACGTGCATTCAATCCTCCATGATAGGGGAAAAAGAATGACGATCAGGCTGATGCAAACTGGACCTTTATTCTCAATATCTTTCTGTATCCCGGGCCAGTAAAACCTGCATAACACCCTTTCAGTGGTTTTCTCAACCCTTAAATGACCTCCTAGCAAGTTCCCATGGGCAAGTTCCAACACCACCCTTCTGTATGGCTTTTGCCGCGTATACACGGGCGGACTGTATGGCGTACTTAGTCCGTCGAAACACATTTCAGCGGACAGTCCGCTCGTGTGTGGGCTTCAGCTGACTTTTTCAGCGTGCAGTCTGGCGTACTAAGAATTTCGGATTTTTCGGAATTCTGTCCGTCGTACTTTGGTTTCAGCGGACAATCCGCTCGTCAGTAGGCTAGTTCGACGGACTAAGAATGGCGCATGCCCAGAAAGGATTTACACGGCGGAAGGGTGCTTTGCTGTGTATTGGACTTCCTATTTCTAGTCCCGTCGTACGTGCTGTACACGTCATCGCGCAAGCTTTCGATGGACTGTTTGTGCATCTGTGTGTGGTCAAGTCCGTTCAGTCGAAAGTATGACGGACTGTCCGTCGGATTGTATGACGGACTAAGTACGCCATACAGTCCGCTCGTGTGTACGCGGCATTAGGCACCAACTGTTCAACAATTTCATCATTCTTTTTATAGACATGATATAGTAAATCCTTATTGCTGCTGAAATAAGGAAAACAAGGCCTGTCCCCTGGTTCGACAGATAGATTGTTAATCGTTATTACATTTTCCCAGGCACTGGCAAGAGTAGGGTCTTTTCTCTGCTCGGTACCAAAGTTTTCCTTGTGCTCATTAAGGTCAGCAAACTCTAATGTAGCCTCAGAGTCAGCAGACAGCTGACCACCTTCACTGGTCATGGGGACTTCCTCAGGCTTCTCCAGTTCTCCTGCCGTAACTGAGAAAGGAAGACCCGGGAAACCCTGAGAGGAGTCTCCTGACCCCGCATTTTTGGTGCTGGCCAAGACTTCTGGCTCTACCACTGAATCAGTTACTGTGAGTCGGGACGATCCCACAGTCCCCAAAACTTAGGGAAGTCCTTACTAATGATGGCCTCATGCACCAAGTGGAGCACAAGTCCAACCGGATGGGTCACTGCACCTAAGTCAGTTTTAAAGTGAACAGTGTATATAGGATACTCCCGGGTATCCCCATGTGCAAAGATCACAGCAACTTTTTTTTTTTCTTGAAAATTCATAGATTCAACCATCTCAGCTTTAACCACTTGACCACTGGGCACTTAAACACCCTTAATAACCAGACCAATTTTCAGCTTTCGGTGCTCTCACATTTTGAATGACAATTACTCAGTCATGCAACACTGTACCCATATGAAATTTTTGTCCTTTTTTTCACACAAATAGAGCTTTCTTTTGGTGGTATTTAATCACCGCTGGGTTTTTTATTTTTTGTGCTATAAAAGAAAAAAGACCGAAAATTCTGTAAAAAAATGAATTTTTCTTCGTTTTTGTTATAAAATTTAGCAGATAAATTACACCCCAAAACACATTCTGCTTTTACTCCCGAGTATGGCAATACCACATGTGTGAGACTTTTACACAGCGTGGCCGCATACAGAGGCCCAACATGCAGGAAGCACCATCAGGTGTTCTGGAACACCCAGGACAATTCTGACATTTCTTTCCTACATGTAAAAATCATCATTTATTTGCTATAAAATTACATAGAAACCCCAAAACATTAGATATGTTTTTATAGCAAAGACCCTAGAGAATACAATGGTGGTCGTTGCAACTTTTTATCACTCATGGTATTTGCGCAGCAATTTTTCGAACACTTTTTTGGGAAAAAAAACATGTTTTGTGCTTTAAAAAAAAAAAAACAGTAAGGTTAGCCCAATTTTTGCATAATGTGAAAGATGAAGTTAGGCTGAGTAAATAGATACCTAACATGTGACTCTTCAAAATTGCACATGCCCGTGGAATGGCGCCAAACATCGCTACTTAAAAATCCCCATAGGCAACGCTTTAATTTTTTTTCACTGGTTACATGTTTTGAGTTGCAGAGGAGGTCTAGGGCTAGAATTATTGCTCTCGCTCTAACGTTCGCAGTGATACCTCACATGTGTGGTTTGAACACCGTTTTCATATGTGGGTGGGACTTACGTATGCGTTCGCTTCTGCATGCGAGCACATGGGGACAGGGGCGCTTTAAAAAAAAAAATTTTTTTATTGTTCATTTTACTTTATTTATTTTAGTTTGACATTTTTTTCCTCAAAAATATTTTTTTTGATCTCTTTTATTCCTATTACAAGGAATGTAAACATCCCTTGTAATAGGAATATGGCATGACAGGTTCTCTTTACAGTGAGATATGGGGTCAATAAGACCCCACATCTCACCTCTAGGGTGGGAAGCCTGAAATAATAAAAAAAAGATTCAGGCTTTGATCGTATTGGCGAGTCGGTAGAAGAATCGGAGGGCGGGGGGACGTCTATGGCTGGGTATTGCAGGGTATCACCGAGTATGGCTGAGTATTGCAGAGTATCTCCAAGTATGGCTGGGTATCTCCGAGTATGGCTGGGTATGGCAATTTATGGCAGAGTATTGGCAGGGTATTGCAGAGTATTGGCGGGTATTGCAGAGTATTGGCAGGTATTGCAGAGTATTGGCGGGTATTGCAGAGTATTGGCGGGCATTGCAGAGTATTGGGGGGTATTGCAGAGTATTGGGGGGTATTGCAGAGTATTGGCTGGTATTGGGGGGTATTGCAGAGTATTGGGGGGTATTGCAGAGTATTGGCGGGTATTGCAGAGTATTGGGGGTATTGCAGAGTATTGGTGGGTATTGCAGAGTATTGGGGGGTATTGCAGAGTATTGGTTGGTATTGCAGAGTATTGGGGGGTATTGCAGAGTATTGGCAGGTATTGCAGAGTATTGGCAGAGTATTGGAGGGTATTGCAGAGTATTGGAGGGTATTGCAGAGTATTGGCTGGTATTGCAGAGTATTGGCAGGGAATTGAGGGGTTAAATTCGGTGAGCAGCGATGTGGGCACTGCAGATGCAACCCACAGCGCTGCTGACACCGATCTCTTCCCCCTCCGCTGTACCGATCGGTACAGAGAGGGGAGGGGGGATCCGGCGTCATAACATGACGCCGGTTTGTTTACAAGTGATCACTCCGTCATTTGACGGAGCGATCATGCGGTAAACGGCCGCGATGAGCAGCCGTTTACCGTGATCCATGATGTGCCGGGTCCTGTGGACCCGGCGGTCACAGATGCTCTCGAGTGCGCGCCCCAGGGGGCGCGCGAGAGCGAAATTCTGGGAGGACGTCATATGATGGCCTCCCAGAGTTAAACAACCGTCCTGTAGCCGTCATTCGGCTATAGTGCGGTTGTTAAGTGGTTAACAAAAGTCACTAAACGTCCAGAGTCCAGCAAGGTCTTAATAGGCTTATTATTAACAATCATTTGGCACATGTGTTTTCCTTCATTTGGCACTGCAGCAAACATAGACTGCCTTCTAAGGGAAACATCACACTGCATGGATTCATCTGTCAATGGACAGTTTGCTGCAATGTCTCCCAGTTCCTGGCAACGAAAACACCTGATGTTGCCCGGTTTGATTTTCCAACAGGCAGTGGCTTCCCTTGTTTGGGACACCAAACTTCAGTCCTGGCACTAAAAATCCTCCCCTCCATCTCCTTGCCATGCTTACCACCCACTTCCCCTGTAACAGTCTTACCGGTTGCCTGGGGAGACCGTGGCTTTGGGTGGAAAGTCCATGCAGCTGTAGGGGTGGTGACCAGGCTCTCTGCAGCAAAGTATCTCTCAACAAGCTCCAATAGGCTGTCTGCCAACTGGGGGTCTCCTTGACTCACCCACTTCTGCACGGGAATTGGCAGTGATCTCAGGAATTGGTCCATGACCACACGCTCCACTATTTGTGGAGCAGATAGGGATTTCGGCTGTAGCCATTTCCACACCAGGTGGATTAGATCAAACATCTGAGATCTTGGGGGCCTCTCATCTTGGAAGAACCAGCTGTGAACCTGCTGTGCTCAAACGGCAAAGGTGACACTGAGCTGCTCCAGGATTTCCCGTTTGACCTTCTCATAGTCTCTCGCTTCTGCCTACTCCAGATCATAGTAGGACTTCTGCGATTCTCCAGAAAGTAAGGGGGTGACCAGTCTTGCCCAATGGGTTTGAGGCCAACCTTCCCTCTAAGCGGTCATTTCAAACATTGGCAGAAAGGCCTCTGGATCATCATCTACAGTCATCTAAAAAAGAAAGTGACCCACATGGATCGCTGAGGGCTTTTCTTCAACATCATCAATTTTAGCAGATGACCACTGTGCTAGCGTCTCCACAATCTCAGTCAGGGTTTTCCTATCTGCTTTTGCAGCAGTGGCTAGCTGTTCAAACAGCCTCTACGATTGCTCCTGTAAAGCACAAAACTGTTGGCACAGCACCTTGGTTTGCTCCTGTGCGATAACGTTGGCTTGCTGTTGTGCAGCATGGATAACACCAATTGTCTGAGGATTTCCTCCATGTTTAGTCACTCTAGGTACTGGCCTTTTAAGTAGTAATTTATTCGCAGCCTCCACCATATGTAACCTGGGGGACAGGTAGCTGGTACAAAGCTTAAAACAACAAGGCTGGCAACTTGGATGCTCTTGAATAAAAGTATGTTATTGATTACATGGGTACAGGCTATACACTGACCCATTTTGGCTGAGAAGCCTTCATCAAAACCTTCATCAATGCTTTGATGAAGGCTTCTTAGCTGAAACGCATCAGGGTATAGTCTGTACCCCTGTACCCATGTATCAATGTAACCAATAAAGTACTTTTATTCAAGAGCATCCGAGTTGCCAGCCTTCCTGTTTTAAGTATCGTATCTGTGGGACCTGAACGTCGTGGCTAGAGCACTGGAGCAGTGGAGCTGGGGTAACAATTTATTTCTCAGCAGGTACAAAGCTCCCTGGGATGAGCAGTATTTCATGCACAGATACCAAATCCAGTGAGGTAGTGACAAAGTGCGGTGTTTATTGGTGATATATACAGTACAAGTCTATATACAGGTACTGTACAGTGTTTCAGAAAAACAAATAGAACAAAAAATAGCCAAACAAAAACCTAGCCCTGTCTCGGCACTAACTACACAATATATACAGGCTCTAACTACCAGGCTGAGCAAGCCTACAGCTTGTCAGCTTCAACAGATATAGCTTAACAGCTTTTTACCAACCTTTTGCTCTCACAGACCAGTGTTGTCTGTGTTTCCCAGGCAGAGAGCACTGGCTGTCTGTCACCGGTGAGTTTGGCCTGGGGAGAGGACCAAGTTCCGAACTGGATTGTGGATCAGAGATCCCTGAATGTGTATGAGAGGAGCCTGAGAGATGTATAAACTCCGAAACAGGACTTTTTCCAGCTCTTTCTGGAATGCTCTGCTACAATATATACGTATAAGTAAGAGTTACAAAATAGCACATGACAGACTAGGAATGGGAGAAAGTAGAGACTGTCCTATTTTTTCACATGCATAGTCTGACTAGAGGTGTAACATGACCACATAACTAACATTATTCTGATTCATTTAGTTGTTGAATGTTATTTTTCTTACATAACACAAACATGTTTTGCATCTAGATAGCATTACCAAGTGGGTGACTATAGTGTGGTATAGTGGTTAGTGGTGTAAAAACCCAGATTAGAGTGATCACATCAAAGACCAATGTAACAATTAAGGAAATTTGGCCTAAAAGGTGGCAAAAAGAAGCACACGGCTGAAGTATAGGTAACTTGTGGTATCTACATGCATCTGCACTAGCCTTCAGGTTGATTCTTGTAGAGCCCACTTGGATCCCACCTCAGGCTGTACACAGGGACTTGACTTATCTCCAAGCTTAGATTAATCCTGGTCCCCACTATTCAATTTGTAAACCTAGAACCTTGATGAGTTATAAAGATTATGGCATTTACTAGTTAAACAACAGGGAACATGAATTTTGCATTTGGAGGGGGTGGGCAGAGAATTCCAGGCTCTGTGTGCACCCCGAGTCAGAAAGGATTGTACTTCAGCATTATTGCTACCCTGGACTGTAGCTGCTGACTTTTAGTAAACAGACATCAGGGATCCAACACTGTTCTCACTTGGACCAGTTCTTCTTCCATTCTTCAGTTCCTCATCGCTTGCATGTTAACTGTGGGCAGCCAGCTATGAGTCCTTGTGGCTTCACACCTGGTTGCCCACTGTGCATACACAAGTCACAATGCACTTTGTGAATGGTCCTACAGCCATCTGGGAACTATGATGTGTACCAGAAGGTTGTGGGTTGGGGGGTGGACTTTCACTCAGATTGCCTAGGTCAGTGATGGCGAACCTTGACACCCCAGATGTTTTGGAACTACACTTCCCATGTTGCTCAACTACACTTCAGAGTGCATGAGCATGAAGGGAAATGTAGTTCCAAAACATCTGGGGTGCCAAGGTTCGCCATCACTGGTCTAGGTAATAAGAGCAGAAATAGGAGCAGGATTATTGAAATTTTTCCAATGCTGTTTTTATTTTTTGCCTGGATACTTCTTCTATCCATAACAAATAAGGGTCTGGTATGGATTTTAAGGGCAAACCAAGTGTACACAAGCCCAAGTGAAGAAGGGTTTGAGGCTCACTCATGTATTTATTACTGTTTGTGGTTGCTCTGGGGAGATTTGTCCCTACTTCCTATTTCACTGACAGGTATCACAATGACAGGTAATCTCAACAAGGACCAACAGCAAAAAAAAAAAAAATCCTAAAAGAGGTTCTTATCCTTCCCCACAGTCTGATTGCTGTAACTGCTAAATTACTGTTATTTAAATTAAGTGCTGCCCATTGACACAGCAGGCCCACCTTGGTTTAACAGTTATCTGAAATTGCATGTAGTCTCATAAAGTGAAGTCTGCTAACCTGTATTAGTTTTATTGTATTCTAAGAAATAACAGCCACAGGAAAAAATGAACACTGAAAAATATTAAAATTCACCTTAGGGTTCTGTGACATCTATAAATAGAAACTGGAAAAACGCATACTGTGCCATCACATCGATTTTGAGAAAAAACTTAGAAATTTAGATCTGTTTGATTGAAATAAAATAGATCAATATACACTACAGTGTATTTCGCACTAAACAATATTTTTAATCTGAGCTTACTTTTTTCCCGAACAGTAAACCAATCGACAGTACGATCGTATATAAAATTGTTCTGTGTATGGCCACCATTATAGAACGTGAAGATGGTGTGTAGCATTTTCTACAACAACTGTACAAATTAATATAGCTTCACCATTTGTGTGAATTGTAACATTTTGAGTGATGGATGGACATTGCTAGACAGTCAGTTGAGGTGACTAAGAAAAAGGTTGTCAGAAAACACTTTCTCTTTCATAAGACCAGTGCGATTAGATGCCCAATGTGCTAAAGGTGCCATTATTTCTCATAGCAGCCTAAACACAGGCAGCAATACTGCATTTTCATGCAACAAAACGAGGAAAAACATGCAAAACCACGCTACATAAAACATGCATTGTTCAGGGTCAAAAAAAGGTACTTGAGCTACTTTGGCACACGAGATGCGACGCTTAGGTGTAAATGCGGCCTTAGTCACATAAAGCGCCACGTAAACTGTTGGCGCTATATAAATCCTGTTTATTAATAATAATAATAATAATAATAAGAGCTGCATGAAAGGTCCTGTTAAATGGTCTGTACTTGCAGGGCCGCTATTAGAAATCACTGGGCACCATACAGCCATGCTCCAAAAAATTTGTAAATAGTCCCATATCTGTCCCCAACCCCTTCTGCTGAACTAATGGGGCCTGGAGAACTTGTACTTTATTACTGGAAGCAACAGCCCTTGGGATTACTGTACATGCGCTCAAAGGCATTTAGGGCAGGTTCACACCACAAAAATGCACTCCAAAGCTATTCCGGGTGCGTTTCTGTATGCAGGTTTTTAAATGCATTTTGGCGTATTCGGGTGTGTTTTTGATGCATTTCCAGATGCATTCCACATGCTTTTTTTTCCCTGTTTTTTTTCCCCCTGTACTGGTGCATTTTTGATGCATTCCGGTGTACTGTATTCCAGTGCATTTTTGATGTGTTTTACCACATTCCAGTACAGTCCAGTGCAGGAAAAATGCAGCATGTTCTAATTTTTTTCTGGAACTGACCACACTGGTGCGAACTATGCCATTGGAAATCATATGACTTCCCATGCATTTTTTCATGCAAAAAAAAAAAAAAACGCACTGGACTACATGTGGTGTGAGCTGGCCCTAAAAGATTTCATTCTCTCCCCCCAGGCCCTACTGCTGAACTGATGGGACCTGCGTCTTGTACATGCAGGAGCGCTGGCTCTACCCCCCCATCACTTGTATATTTCTTAGCTAGTGAGAGATCCCATGAAGAATGTAATCCCCTGCTACAACACATGGCTGTAAATGTTCCAATATGTCCCTTTGCCACAAGTAAATTAAGCAATTGACTTTTGTTGAGCCAAGGAGCCTACATACTGAACCAAATTTTGCCCCTGCTGAGCCGGATAAGAATTAACCCATCAATGGTCAGCTTTAGAAGGCTCAGTTCACAGGCATTAATGGGTGCAATGGTTGTCCGACAGTGCTTTATCCAGTGCTGTTTATAAAAGCCACTGGGTGAATAACTGTCCATCACTTTGCCATCAGAAACCAAGACCTATTATAAACCAGAACATGGAGCTTATGATGACATTTAAAAAACATGAAAAAAAGTTGTGGCTCTCATGAAAGCCCAACTGAATCTTGGCTTGGCCTTTTGTCCTCTATTGTACATATATTGTATGTTGACCTCAGAAGCTGTCTTGATCACCATTTTTGCTGAGTTTTACAACTTTTGGGTTTTCCCAATGCCTATTTCTGTTATACTTGATTGTTTAAAGCTGTATCTCTATTCACCTACCTAGTGGAGTGTACTGTTATATCGGCACCTTACTTTTGTTACTACTAGTTAATTATGATCTATAATAGGACCATTTGGTTTTATGATAACTGTTACTTTTGACCCTGATGTCTGTTGTCTTCTCTGTAAGCACATTTATTTCCTAACAAAAATAATGTGAAAGAAATTACTGGTCATCTACGCTGGATCTTGCTGGCGGTAAAGTGCTTCAAGAAATGCGCATTCTGATTAGTAAGGGATTTTGCAAAAAAGGCACCCAAAACACAACATTTTAAGGCCTTCAGGTTCTTTTTTGTTTATGGATCTTAATGCAGCCAATGAGTCTGTGCACACAGCCATTAAATGGCAGTAAACTAATGCTACATTCATATTGGATAAAATAAAGATTAAAAAAAAAACTGTGTTACTGGTCAGTATTTTACACATATACATATGCGTACATATTTCACATCCTCCTTTCAATTCTGGGAGCTGAAAACATTCCATAATCTATAAGCATTTACACTTACAGATGTTTATGTGCCTAAAAATGTGTAAACGCAAGCATTATATAGACCATATTCATGTTTTTTACTCTGGAACTTTCTGCCAGCAAGATCTAGCATAATGTTTTCTATTTTTTGTACAGATCTTTACACAGCACAGTTTTACAAATGTAATTGCAGCTATGTTCAAGGGCTCATAGCATAGAATACTGCTGCATTTAGATTCCTAAAACAAACTATACAAATTACGGATCTGAACGCAGTGTTAGTTACGTCGATGTGCAGGATTCTCTGTTGTATACAGACGCTATTATTGCGAACTCACTACAAGAGTCAATATTTGTATCTGAAGGAGTTAGTTCTCATTGCCGAACCCTCCTCTCTGACCCACAGCTAGCACCATGTGCCATCTTCTGGGACTGACACATAAAAATAAGAGCTGCAGGCAGATTTCTTTCATTTTTCTCCCTTCTAGAGAATAAAAGATGGCTGCTAATAGACTGCTTCAAGAATAAAGTCCACTTGAAAAAAATTGACCCAGACATGTAAGCAGCTTTAAGCAGAACTTCACTAGAAAAAAAAATGCCGTACTGCTGATTTGTTCCCTATCCTCAGACTGAATTACATGTTTTTTTGAAGGGGGGAGCCAGTACTTATACTTCCATTCTGCAAGCCTCACCTAGGTGAAAATGATGCTGCTTGCCCTGTCCCCTTTCCTCCTACTGGGAGAGGATGAAAATCCAAGAAGGTTTCAGGACCATTCACAGACTGCTGTGTGAGCATGCACATGGAAAGTGGGGTGCTGGCTGTGCTTCCTCAGGAAGTCACAGCCAGCTCCCATACACTAGATCAGCCTTTCTGAACCTTTTCAACACAGAGGAACCCTTGAAATAGTTCTCCAGTCTCATGGAACCCCTGCTAAAAATTAGAGATCTGCAACTCGTGATACATTAGTGTGATGGTCAGTGGGAAGAATGATCCTTACACTTGTGGTCATTGGAAAGAATGACCTCCTTGCAGATGGCTAAAAAGATCAATGGTGTCAGTGGGAACTTAGCTGAGAGGCAGAAATTGCCCAATGCTGAAGGAACCCCTAGCAACCTTTGGATGAATCCTATGGTTCCACGGAACCCTGGTTGAGAATCACTGCACTAGATGGTGGCATTGGGGATCCAAAGCGGTAAAAATGAGCCAGCTGTGGGAAGACAGCACTGGACTCCAGGCACTGGTATTTACCTGATTTTAAAAAGCCAGCAGCTACAGTATTTGTAAAAAAAAACAGCTGAAGTTCCTCTTTACGTTATAAGCAAATCTTACTTTTTCGTGTACATATCAACATGGATCCACTCCTTATAGGTCTTTCATTTAATGGGCTGCTGGGCTAAGCTCAAAAATTACATAAAAAGCAGGATTTGCATACAATCAACTGATTGTTTAGACATGCTGTTTTCACTGAAGGTAGCCTATGGTTATGCATTTTTAATAATATATGTTTAGTTTGGATTGCCTGCGTTGATGACAGGTTTACTCTGGCAAACTGAAGAGCACTTGAATTGTTGCAAAAATATTAAAAGGGTTTATCTTTTGTTTCTAACCAGGTTTTCTTTAAAGTACCCAAAATGTATTAATACTGATATGGTGTGTGCATTTTCCTTTATGCCTGGTAGGAAAAAAATACATAATCATATTTAAATTGGAACCCCAGCCAGAACTTTTATACAATGTTGTACTGAGTGGGAAGGGGTAGGAATGTTGTCAGCTTTTTGTTGCTGTGTACCCAATCCAGAGATGTTCTGCATTTGGGCAGGGGCTCTAATCTGTCTGCACTGCACTGATTTATTTTTTAAATATATATTTTGCCTAGAGTCCACTGTTAATTAAAAAATAAACATTGCATTGTACATTAGCCAGCAATAGGCAGCAGAAAGATGGCATTGTATAATGTTTAGTGCAAGTGTGTTTGAATGGGTCATCATGTTGACAGTAAACTTGCAAAGAAAATTCTGACACATTTTTCACATTTCTCTTTAGGTAATTTTAAGGGCGTGTGCAAACAAATTGACCACTTTCCAGAAGATGCAGATTATGAAGCAGACACTGCCGAATATTTTCTCCGTAAGTCCACTGATTTGTTTAAATGAAACCTAGAATGCACAATAAAAAATTATTATATACTGTATGTATGAGGTATAAAGCAGCTAGTGCATCCTGTGATTCACCCACCGAAATAGTACAATACTAAGAATTAATCAACTTTGTGCTAATAACACATAAATAATGTTCATATAATCATAATAGAACAATCCAAAACGTCTACTATATATAAATGTGCTACAATGTGTGACCAAAGTCATTTTAAATTATTATTATAGACTGCAAATAACTGTGCAAATATCTCAATCATAAGTGCAAAAAAATATATTTTATTCCAGTCCATGTGTTCAAAAAAAGTCCATTGTGAACCAATAAATGTAATAATCCACCACGTGAACACTCTTCATTCAATGTAATTGTGCAAATAAACACTCTTTTTTACCACTCACTGCTCTCCTATATATGCTCACCTCCATAATAGAAATCCTAATTACAGAAGGTCTATAAGCACTTGATAGTAATCACATAGGTGCTGCCATACGTACATCGTAAAATGTTCCACCAATTGAAATCTGGCAAACAAATTTTATTTTGTGCACCTCTCCAAAAATCCCCAAAAAATAAAACTGAATCTGATGTTCTCTGTATGAATATTTTTATATTGGTTCCAATAAACCATTAATTATAGTCGTATAACATGCAAGGCAATTCACAATAGTGGTCAGAGGATCCAATCACTGATAATTGCTTTCTCCCTGACAGCTGAGTATTGGCTCAGCAGAAACATGATGACATTATGGGCGTGTGGCTCCACCCCTACTCGTTACTTACCAGAGATGGGACTTCATCAGAGGGTAGCGGACACCCTGCACCATCCCTCTTACAAAGCATCTCAATGTTGTCATGGAGACCAACAACAAATACTCTGCTCTCAGGGAGATAACTATCAAGCGCTTACGCATGACTGAGATATGATTGAGATACTTGTACAACTGTTTGAAGTCTATGATAATTATTTAAAATTCATTTAGTCACACATTGTAGCACACTGATGTGTTTGTCACTTAACATGAATATATTAAAGAAAATCAGTGTTTTGCCTATGGAGTCCAAAGCTACATAATGACTTTAAAGCAGACCTTACAGTAAAATGCAATGTCCACTTATAATGTTCGGTATATCTATCTTGTAGAAAATACTTGCTGATAGTATGTCCAAAAGATCCCTGTAAGGCTAGGTTCACAGGGGTGGTAAAACAGGTGGCTGATCCCAGTTTTTACCTCCTCTAACATTCATCTACAAGTAGCCAAATTGGTCACTCAGGTATGCTTACATTGCTGCAGCCATGATGTGTCAACAATTTTACAGTCTGTCAATTTTTAACCTGACAGACTGTTTGTCAAACTCACACACTGATGTCAATATGACTGTGCCAAAACCACAGGCCAAACATGGCTATGGCTGTTGCAGGGCTGCAGAAGAATGTAAAATCCCAATTGGGATTGAAAAAAATACTTTCATTCAGGAGGAGGCAGCATCATCTCCCTATAGAAAAAAGTTAGTAATGGTCAGCCACTTTGCAGTAAGATCCAGGGGGGATACAGAGCAGTCCGAATCTCACAAGAATATGCTCTTATAATGAACAGAACTGGAATGATTTGGCTGCTCTGCATTCCCTAGGAATCTTGGGTGATGGTGGTGTTGCGCCTTGTGAAAAACAAATAAAGTCAGTATGAAGTTTTTTATTTACAGATGCTTTTTAGACATACTGTCAGCCGTTAATTGTTAAGGGGGGACCGAGCCTGGACACTATAGAAGGACCTTCCGTTTTACTACAAAGGCCACTTTAATGCCCCCCTTCCCAACAGCACTAGCACAGCCCTATGTAAGCTCCAAATAGAGTGACTCCGAGCTTACACAGGGCTTCCTTTCCTCACTCCCAGCCAATTAAATAAGTGAAAGGAAAGCAGAGTATGTGCTGCGAGAGCATTATTGCAAAACCTGCTGCTTTACCCTGAATGGACAAAACATAAGTTCTCATGGAAAAATGTAGACCCCTTTCACACGGGCAATTCATGTGTCCATTTATCATCCATCCTTTTACGGATTAAAAAAACGGAAAGCAACTAATTTCTATGGACAAACGGATGTAAACAGATAAGCATCCATTTACATCTGCATCTGTTCAGTTCCATTTTTAAACAGAACAGACAACATCCAGATCCCTTTAAATGGATTGGAATGTGTGTGAAGGGATGTAACCGTATTCTTTGAAAGAATGGGACTAAACAGATGACGCCCGTGTAAAAGGGGCTTAATGGGATGAAAAGGTGAAGGTGTTGCCCAATGTATTTTTTTTCTACACTGTAAAGAAAAATGACAGCTGGAATCAGCCCAGGTACTATATTCCCATTTCCTTACATTTCTCTCCATTACTTTCCTCTATTTATTATATATGGGGTCCACAGGTCTTCTAAAAGTACTAAAATTTGTTGGACATTTTACTGCTACAAAATGTTAAAAAAACATTGCTGAAATGACTCACTTATTTTATATAACACATCAAGAAATGAAGCAGCTCTTCACAGACTGTGTTCACTACGAGCTTCCCGAGGAACCCAAATATTTTCTTCTTAGTTTCACTTTGTAAGCCTCCATCTAAGTAAGCCCATGTTTAATGATTTCACCCTAGTATCTAGTAACAGTAAGATACAGTATTTTAAATTTGCACATAGTTTACATTATCCTATTAACTTAATATAAGCCATGATGGCAAAAAATGGGAGATAACACAGTAAAACAGCATATTTAATGATCATTGATGATGATGATGATGATGACGATGGTGATGTGCATGGTTCAGTAATCCATTTGCAGCCATTTAGAATTCTCTATTTCAGTCATAAAAAATCTTATGGTTGTCATGGATCAATGCACATTCTATATCATCACTGTTTCTTTTTTTGTTTTGTTTTTATTTGCAATGCTTCAGTAAATTGGTCCGATAGGGTTCACAAATTAATTAACATTTAACAGATAGAAAATAAAATCCATAGGACTGCCCAAAATAGGTAGTCTATCAAAGAAACTATTAAAGACAATCCCAGACAGGTTAAAAAAAAAAAGATCAATGAACTGCTAATCATAGCAAGCTAGAGGAAGGGAAATGATTAAGTGTTTTCAGTGAGCTCGTATTGCACTGTTTACCTTAAAGTTCACCTTTGGTTAAAAAATAAATGCACATAATTTTGCACATAGAAAAAATGTGCATTTATAAAAAAAATTTAACACTACAGCCTGAAAAGCATTGCACCCATGATCAGTGGATTGTGGGTGCAATGTCAAGCTCCTTCAGACCTTCAGTACAGCTACTAAAGTGTAGGAAGAATCAATGAACTACAAGGATGCTCACCAGTGTCCTTGCAGTTCCTTGAGAACTACAAGCCATCTGCTGTGGTGGCAGATGGGACTTGTGGTTCATTCATTCACAGAACTCTGTGAAAGAATGATGCAGCTGTATGGGTGTAGCCAAGCACAGCCACGCTGTTATTAAAATGTGATGGCGGGTACAGGGAGAGGATCCCACCCCAGTTGACACAGGGGTGAGGGGGTGTGCAGGTGATTGCTTCAAGGTAATATGTTACACCTCAAATGCAGGTGTAACATGTTACAAAAGGTGAATTTATCCTTTAAAGGGTAAGTTCACCTTGTTTTGAAAAAATATCCAAATATCCTGCCCCCCTGGACCCCATTGTATATAGCAGTAGTGAGGCCATGTGCTGCTGGTGTAGCGTTCCGTATACCACAATACATAGTCCCGGAATAAGCATCAATAATAATGCTAGCAAAGGTAAGTACTCATTGGTCAGCATGGTCATATGCCATTGCAAGCATTATGATGTACATTATACTCACTCTGGGGCGTACAGACCGCTACATAGACAGCAGGGGGCATGCAGACCACATACATCTATAAACATATAGTATAAAATTACAAAATATATATATATATATATATATATATATATATATATAGAAGCAAGATTTTTTAAACCACTTTGATATAATTATTTTGATTAAACTAATTTCCAAAATATTTATATAAAAAAAAACATATATAGAAAAGACAACAGATTGCTGTTTTTTAAAAAGTCCACTTGATTGACCTAAATTGGCTTTCCCTGTAATTAACTGCAACCAGCATCCAAACAGTAACTCACACTTTTAGTGGTAGATTATGTGTATAGCCCAGTGATGGCGAACCTTGGCACTCCAGATGTTTTGAAACTACATTTCCCATGAATTTTCATGATGCTCAACTACACTTCAGAGTGCTGGAGCAACATGGGAAATGCAGTTCCAAAACATCTGGGGTGCCAAGGTTTGCCATCACTGGTATAGCCTGTGCCTTGCAACCTCTTCATTTTCTCTCCTTCCTGTATGACCAATCTAAATCAAACTTCTCTGATTGATAGCTGTGAGAACATTTAAATGTTGATACTCTATACATCATCATTTCTGCATAGGAGCAAGAAAGAGGCTAGTGTGGGTGTGAGAATCCCTCTCCAGTATTACCTGTATTCCTGTATCTCTGATCCGTAGATAGCTGAGAAAAGGACTGGGTAAACTGGTGTAATGTAGCAATGCCTGGACAAAAAAATAATACTAATAAAATAGATTATGTGCCCTGTATGTAATAGAGTACTTCATTTTAACTTGGACTGGAGTGTACATTTTAAAGGACAACTTTTCACTCAGGGAACATTTGTCCCCCAATGAAACATAAAGATCCTACTATTCACGTGAACAATATATTTCTTTACCTTTATGTGTGACTAACCAGACCCCCACCTCCCATTCTCCAGGCTCCCTCCCTCAGTTCTGTACAAAATGGTGATACAGAAACTAGGACATACACAATTTAAGTTACCGATTGATATGAAATCATAAACACATATCCTCAAAACCCAAGTGGTGAAAATACTGTATCCTGCAAATGTATATCCACCATAGAGTGGCCCTCAGACAAGCCAAAACAGTCCACACAGAAACTGTCCATATGCGAAAATCTTTACGGTGAACTAACAACTTCTCTTAATAAACTGTGCTCCACACAAGCTACCTTTCCATTAAAAATGCACTCACCTTAATGTCCGGACTTAAGCTATTATATATTAGACAGGCCAAACTAGCTTGCGTCTCTTTATCAGACTCTTATCAGTCACATCTGCTCTCTCAAATTTTCCATGCCTCATCTCTGAGAAGTAAAAAAAAGGATTGCGGCTACATAGCAAAAAAATAATATGCACAATTTTAAATAATAATTTCAAACAAAAAAAACCCACACTCACATAAAAGGTGTGCATAAATTATTAGCATACCATTGTCCACTTCAGTACTAACCTGTAATTAGGGATGGGCCAAACGGACCCCTGTTCAGTTCGCAGCAGAACTTCCGAACACAGCGAAAGTTAGGACCCGAATAACGTACCCCATTAAATTTAATGGGACCCAAACGTGAAAAATCAAAAGTGCCCATTTTGAAGGCTTATATGCAAGTAATTGGGCATACAATGGTTATAGGGGTCTGAGTCCTGCCCTGGGGGACATGTATCAATAAAAAAAAAAGTTTTTTGATTTTTAAAGTGAAAGTCTAAAAATGAAAAATTCCTTCCAATATAGTGCCTGGGGGGGTTCCCCTTATTCTACCTGTAAAGTGGCAGATCTGTACCATGTCTAGAATCTGCTGCAGCAATAATTGCATTTATAAAGCCAAAAAAATGAAATTTTCTCTGCAAGCTGCCTTCATTTTGCTCAGCAACAGCTGGGGAGCCAGTGTCTATGATGAGGCCACAATGTAGTGCACTGGGAACAAGATTAGAGATTTTTTGAATACATTCTGCTGTCACTTTGACTTTGTATAGAAGCAACGGGTGCATAAAAATTGGTCTTTGTGTGTCGGTGGCGACCTTTCCACCATAACCCCCTTTAGAGGTAATCTTGATGAAAGCAAGAATTGGCCTTGCTGCAAAAAATTGCAATGATATGCACCTGTCAAACAGGTGCAGAAAAATTACTCTTTGGGTGTCGGGGGCTCCTTGCCACCATATCCCTATAGAGGTGCTCTTGATGAAGGCAAAAAAAAATTGCAATGATATGTACCTGTCAAGCAGGTGCTGAAAAATTGGTCTTTGGTCTTTTTTATTGTGCCCATAAAACCTATACCAAAAACATTCTTCCAGATGAATGATTGATAATCCTCAGAGCTAGGCAGCCTCAAAGTCCTGCAGAGATTCCACATGCCAAAAAGACTTAATCAGTGACAGCGGCATCAGGGGCTTCATAGCTGGTAATCCAGAACTGATTAATTTTTCAATGAAGTCAAACGGTCCACAGAATCTGTGGACAGACACGTTCTATGATCAGTAACGGAACCTCCTGCAGCACTGAATACCCATTCTGAAAGCACGCTGAATGCAGGGCAGCCCAACAAATCAATAGCATGCTGGGCAAGTTCTGGCCAGTGGTCTAGTCTCATGACCCAGTAAGTCAGTGGATCGTCAGCTAGAAAGCTTTCCATCTCTGTTTCGGCACCTGAGGTAATCGTCCACCATGTGATGCAGACGCTGCCGATGGAATGTGGAAGCTGACAGCCCTGGGTGGCGAGGACTAAAAAAATTCCGAACTGCCTCACTTAGGCGGACGTCTTGTCCAACGTCCCTCTCAAAACTACATTTTCCACGACACTGTAAACTACTGGAGTCAGGAAAAACATTCAAAATAATCCTTTTTAACATGTCCTCAAGAGATTTTATCTTCTGCACTCCCTGTGGGGACAAAATTAGTTCTAAGACCTTCCCCTTATAACGGTGGTCAAGGAGGGTTGCCAACCAGTACTCATCCTTCTCCTTTATGCCACGTATTCTTGGGTCCTTCCGCAGGCTTTGAAGAATGAGGTTGCCCATGTGCCTCAAATTTGCCAAGGCTTGAGAAGCAGACTACTCGGGGTCACTCAGGATGACAGCATCTGGAACTTCCTCCTCCCAGCCACATAAAACTCATGGCGTTGGAAAGCAATCGCTTACAGATTGACGTATGTCTTCCTCTTCTTCGAAGCCTATGAAAGTGCCAGAATCCTTAACCTCCTCCCCTCTCTCTTTCTATGTGTTCTGTGACATAGGAATAATGGTGTCTGGATTAAGTGGGCCTTAAGAGGAAAGGAAGTCCTCCTCTTCCTCCCACTGCTCTGCCTCCAGTGCTCTGTCCATAATTCCATGGAGAATAAGCATATATTGATTATTTTGTGCAAAATTTATAGCATCTACAAAATAGGGGATAGATTTATGGCATTTTTATTTTCTTACTAGTAATGGTGGCAATCTGTGATTTTTATTGTGACTGTGACATTATGGCGGACACATCGGACACTTTTGAGACGACTGACAATTATACAGTGATCAGTGTTATAAAAATACACTGATTTACTGTACAAATGTCACTGGCAGGGAAGGGGTTAACACTAGGGGGCGATCAAGGGGTTAACTGTGTTCCCTGACTGTGTGTTCTAACTGTAGGGGGGGGGGGGATGACAATAGGAGATGACAGAGTGTGGTTCCTGGCTATTCTTACACACACATGTCCCTGTTCTGCCTCTCCTGCCCACGACTGCTTGTGGCCGGCCATCATCGCAACCGCCAGTCACGAGCATCGGGCACCCCCCAAGTGCAGCAGGATAGCTACATATAGCTACGACAGCTCATGGGATCGTGCTGACCTCCCGCCGTATAATGACGGTGGCTGGTCGGCAAGTGGTTAAATATAGTGCCCGGGGGTCTCCTTAGTCTGCATGTAATGTGGCACATGTTTACTGTGTATAGAGCCTGCTGCAGCAATAATTACATTTATAAAGTCAAAAATATGACATTTTCCATTCAAGCTTTCTTTATTTTATAAACTACAGCTTGGGAACCAGTCTGTATAATGAGGGCACAATTTAGTACACTCAGAACCAGATTAGAGATTTTTTGGACACATTCTGGTGTCTTTTGCCAACTTTGAATAGAAGTAACAGGTGTTGGGCTTTGGGTGTCGGTGGTGCCTTCACACCATAACCCTATACAGGTACTCTTGATGAAAGCAAGAATTGGCCTTGATGTAAAAAAATGCAATACTATGCACTTGCCAAACAGGTTAAGAAAAATTGTGTTTTGGGTGTCGGTGGTGCCTTCACACCATAATCATATACAGGTACTCTTGATGAAAACAAGACTTGGCCTTGCTGTCAAAAATTGCAATGATATGCACCTGTCAAACAGGTGTGGAAAAATTGGTCCTTGGGTGTTAATCGTGCCCATGAAACCTACACCAAGAAGTTTCTTCCAGATGAAATCAACACCGACAAAGCTAGACAGCTTAGACAGTCTTTCAGAGATTCGAGATCCAGAAAGCACTTAATCAGCAACATCAGGGGCTTAATAGCTGCTGCTAATCAAGAACTTATTAATTGTGATAAATGTCAGCTGGTCCACGGAGTCTGTTGACAGACGTGCTCTTTTATCTGTCACAAAACCTCCAGCAGCACTGAATGCCTGTTTGGAAAGCACGCTGGATGCAGGGCAGCCCAGCAGCTCTATTGCATACTGGGCAGGTTATGGCCAGTGGTCTATTCTCATGACCCAGAAATCCAGTAGATCATCAACTGGAAAGCTTTCCATAACTGTTTGTGTCCCTAGATAATCTCCCACCATATGATGAAGACGCTGCGATGGGATGTGGAAGCTGACAGCCCTGGGCGCCGAGGACTAAAAAAAATTAAAAGGCATCACTGAGGCAGACCCCTTCTTCACTGCTCCACTCTTGACCAACAGAAGCCTCAAATTGACGTTTTTCACCAGACAGTAACCTACCAGAGTCGGGAAAGGCGTTACATAAACTCCTTTTCAAGGTTTCCTCAAGAGATTTTATCTTCTGCTCCCTTTGTGGGGACAGGATGAGTTCAGAGACTTTCCCCTTGTAACGGTGGTCAAGGAGGTTTGCCAACCAATAGTGATCCTTCTCCTTGATGTCATGTATTCTTTGGTCCTTTCAAAGGCTTTGAAGAATGAGGGAGCCATGCACCGCAAGTTTGTTGAGGCATGAGAAGCAGACTCCTCTAGGTCACTGAGGATTACAGTATTTGGAACTGCCTCCTCTCAGCCACATACCCCAAGAGTTCTGGGGATGAAATACCATCTGTTAAGGGTTAACGTATTTCTTGGTCTGCTTCAATGGCTCCAAAGCTGCAAGAATCCTCCTCCTCCCTCATCTCTTGTGTGTTCTGTGGCATAGGAAGAATGGTGTCTGCATAAAGCGGACCTTGAGAGGAAAGGAAGCCCCCCTCTTCCTCCCGCTGCTCTGCCTTGAGTGCCCTGTCCATAATTCCATGCAGAGTCTGCTCCAGCAGGAACACAACAGGGATTGTGTCACTGATGCATGCTTTGCCATGGCTCACCATCCTTGTGGCCTCCCCAAATGGTGATAGTACAGTGTGCATCCTTTATCAACAGCCATTGGCATGAGGAAAAAAGCCAAGCCGGCCTGAGCCTGTTGTTGTGCCACACTCACACAGGTACTAGTTAACGGCCCTCTGCTTCATGTGCAGCTGCTGCAGCATTGCCAAAGTCGAGTTCCACCTGGTGGACATGTCACAGATCAGGCAGTTTATGAGCAGGTGGAATTCCCACTGAATTTCAGCAAACTGAGCACTGGCTGTGAATGACTGCCTAAAATGGTTACAGACTCTTCTGGCCTGTTTCAGCAGATCTTCCAACACCAGGTACCTATTTAAAAAGTGCTGCACCATCAGATTGAGGACATGTGCCAGGCATGGAACATGTGTGAAGTTTCCCTGTCTAAGGACAGACAGGAGGTTTGTGCCATTATCGCACACCACCATTCCTGGCTCCAGCTGGCATGGCTTGAACCACCTCTGGGCCTGCCACTACAGAGCTGCATGGCACCTTTCAGCCTGACTCATTGAATAGCTCCTTGAACTCTTAGGGGGTACTTATGGTTCCTGGGACATTTCAGCAAAGGAGGGCAAGGAGGAGGAGAAAAAGGTGGGCTGGAGCTGACAAATCTTGCATCATCACCACTAGCTGTATGGTGACGTTGCGGCACAACAAGCTTCAGCAATGAGCCCTGTCCTGCATCCTTCTGAGTTGCAAGTAGAGTTACCCAGTGTGCTAGGAACTAAATATACCATCCCTGACCATGCTTGCTGGACCACATGTGAGCAATAACGTGGACTAGTGATGGCCGAACGGTTCGCCCGGCGGTCGTTTCGCGGCGAATTTCCGACTTTCGCCGTCCGCGGGTTCGAACGCCTTTTTCCGTCGTTCGCCCCGGCGGACTTACGTGTTTAATGTATACAAGAACTTTAACCTTTCGTGACACGTTTATCATGTGTTACAGGACAACCAATTGAGACATGACAGCTCATGGACACTTGGACATTCCCCCTAACCTATAAATACACCCGATCCGGTGGCCATTTTACATTCTTTCTTCTGTCACTGTAGGGAAAGGATCCTGTGTGGAGTAGGGACAGAGAAAACGCTAGCTATTTGGTACACAAAAGTTCTTTTCAGGACTGGTATAGGTGTTAGGTCAGCAGCCTGAGTTTCTTTTGTCAGTTTAGATAAAGGGACAGAGCGCTGTATGCTGCTATTTTAGGGACAGCTCAGCCAGATTAGTCTTTCTTCATCATCATCATCATCATCATCATTAGCTGTTACTATCAGGTCCACAAAAGAGCTGTTCCAGCTAATCGTTCCAGCCTACTCTTTTTTGCCAATTTGTATAGGGACAGGCAGGAAGCAGTGTGTCAGGCAGTGAGGATAATTTTAAAGACTTGCTGTTACTATTAGTTCCACAAAGGTTCTTTTCAGGACTGGTATCAGTGGTACGGTAATAGGCTTGTACACGTATAATATTCTTTCTTCCAAATATAGAAAGAATATTATACTTGACTGCTGCCCTTCTGCTGCAGTCTGCTAATCATTCACAACTCACTTGTTCCACAAAGCTCTTTATCAGGACTGGTAACTTGGTCTGTCTAGGGTGCTACGGTACATAGGCTTGGGTGCGGTACAGTCTGCTGTTCTGTAAGGACCGCTATCGGTCCACAATACATAGGGTTGCCGTGCACTACTGCTGACCGCTGCCCTATACTGCAGCAGTCCTTCATTGGTATAGGGACTGACGTACAGTCTGCTAATCACTAACACACAACCTGCTTGGTCCACAAAAGTTCTTATAAGGACTGGTAACTTGGTATAGGGTGCTACGGTACATAGGCCTGAGTGCGTTACAGTCTGCTGTTCTGTAAGGACCGCTATCGGTCCACAATACATAGGGTTGCCGTGCACTACTGCTGACCGCTGCCCTATACTGCAGCAGTCCTTCAGCGGTATAGGGACTGACGCACAGTCTGCTAAACACTAACACACAACCTGCTTGGTCCACAAAAGTTTTTATAAGGACTGGTAACTTGGTATAGGGTGCTACGGTACATAGGCCTGAGTGCAGTACAGTCTGCTGTTCTGTAAGGACCGCTATCGGTCCACAATACATAGGGTTGCCGTGCACTACTGCTGACCGCTGCCCTATACTGCAGCAGTCCTTCATTGGTATAGGGACTGACGTACAGTCTGCTAATCACTAACACACAACCTGCTTGGTCCACAAAAGTTCTTATAAGGACTGGTAACTTGGTATAGGGTGCTACGGTACATAGGCCTGAGTGCGTTACAGTCTGCTGTTCTGTAAGGACCGCTATCGGTCCACAATACATAGGGTTGCCGTGCACTACTGCTGACCGCTGCCCTATACTGCAGCAGTCCTTCATTGGTATAGGGACTGACGTACAGTCTGCTAATCACTAACACACAACCTGCTTGTTCCACAAAAGTTCTTATAAGGACTGGTAACTTGGTATAGGGTGCTACGGTACATAGGCTTGAGTGCGGTACAGTCTGCTGTTCTGTAAGGACCGCTATCGGTCCACAATAGATAGGGTTGACGTGCACCACTGCTGACCGCTGCCCTATACTGCAGCAGTCCTTCAGCGGTATAGGGACTGACGTACAGTCTGCTAAACACTAATACACAACCTGCTTGGTCCACAAAAGTTCTTATAAGGACTGGTAACTTGGTATAGGGTGCTACGGTACATAGGCTTGAGTGCGGTACAGTCTGCTGTTCTGTAAGGACCGCTATCGGTCCACAATAGATAGGGTTGACGTGCACCACTGCTGACCGCTGCCCTATACTGCAGCAGTCCTTCAGCGGTATAGGGACTGACGCACAGTCTGCTAAACACTAACACACAACCTGCTTGGTCCACAAAAGTTTTTATAAGGACTGGTAACTTGGTATAGGGTGCTACGGTACATAGGCCTGAGTGCGTTACAGTCTGCTGTTCTGTAAGGACCGCTATCGGTCCACAATACATAGGGTTGCCGTGCACTACTGCTGACCGCTGCCCTATACTGCAGCAGTCCTTCATTGGTATAGGGACTGACGTACAGTCTGCTAATCACTAACACACAACCTGCTTGGTCCACAAAAGTTCTTATAAGGACTGGTAACTTGGTATAGGGTGCTACGGTACATAGGCCTGAGTGCGTTACAGTCTGCTGTTCTGTAAGGACCGCTATCGGTCCACAATACATAGGGTTGCCGTGCACTACTGCTGACCGCTGCCCTATACTGCAGCAGTCCTTCAGCGGTATAGGGACTGACGCACAGTCTGCTAAACACTAACACACAACCTGCTTGGTCCACAAAAGTTCTTATAAGGACTGGTAACTTGGTATAGGGTGCTACGGTACATAGGCCTGAGTGCAGTACAGTCTGCTGTTCTGTAAGGACCGCTATCGGTCCACAATACATAGGGTTGCCGTGCACTACTGCTGACCGCTGCCCTATACTGCAGCAGTCCTTCATTGGTATAGGGACT
This sequence comes from Lithobates pipiens, assembly GCF_037356315.1. NCBI lineage: Eukaryota > Metazoa > Chordata > Amphibia > Anura > Ranidae > Lithobates > Lithobates pipiens. The sequence goes on from NW_027507785.1 coordinate 119,187,044, forward strand.
GACGTACAGTCTGCTAATCACTAACACACAACCTGCTTGTTCCACAAAAGTTCTTATAAGGACTGGTAACTTGGTATAGGGTGCTACGGTACATAGGCTTGAGTGCGGTACAGTCTGCTGTTCTGTAAGGACCGCTATCGGTCCACAATAGATAGGGTTGACGTGCACCACTGCTGACCGCTGCCCTATACTGCAGCAGTCCTTCAGCGGTATAGGGACTGACGTACAGTCTGCTAAACACTAATACACAACCTGCTTGGTCCACAAAAGTTCTTATAAGGACTGGTAACTTGGTATAGGGTGCTACGGTACATAGGCTTGAGTGCGGTACAGTCTGCTGTTCTGTAAGGACCGCTATCGGTCCACAATAGATAGGGTTGACGTGCACCACTGCTGACCGCTGCCCTATACTGCAGCAGTCCTTCAGCGGTATAGGGACTGACGCACAGTCTGCTAAACACTAACACACAACCTGCTTGGTCCACAAAAGTTTTTATAAGGACTGGTAACTTGGTATAGGGTGCTACGGTACATAGGCCTGAGTGCGTTACAGTCTGCTGTTCTGTAAGGACCGCTATCGGTCCACAATACATAGGGTTGCCGTGCACTACTGCTGACCGCTGCCCTATACTGCAGCAGTCCTTCATTGGTATAGGGACTGACGTACAGTCTGCTAATCACTAACACACAACCTGCTTGGTCCACAAAAGTTCTTATAAGGACTGGTAACTTGGTATAGGGTGCTACGGTACATAGGCCTGAGTGCGTTACAGTCTGCTGTTCTGTAAGGACCGCTATCGGTCCACAATACATAGGGTTGCCGTGCACTACTGCTGACCGCTGCCCTATACTGCAGCAGTCCTTCAGCGGTATAGGGACTGACGCACAGTCTGCTAAACACTAACACACAACCTGCTTGGTCCACAAAAGTTCTTATAAGGACTGGTAACTTGGTATAGGGTGCTACGGTACATAGGCTTGAGTGCGGTACAGTCTGCTGTTCTGTAAGGACCGCTATCGGTCCACAATAGATAGGGTTGACGTGCACCACTGCTGACCGCTGCCCTATACTGCAGCAGTCCTTCAGCGGTATAGGGACTGACGTACAGTCTGCTAAACACTAATACACAACCTGCTTGGTCCACAAAAGTTCTTATAAGGACTGGTAACTTGGTATAGGGTGCTACGGTACATAGGCTTGAGTGCGGTACAGTCTGCTGTTCTGTAAGGACCGCTATAGGTCCACAATAGATAGGGTTGACGTGCACCACTGCTGACCGCTCACCTATACTGCAGCAGTCCTTCAGCGGTATAGGGACTAAGAGTTTTGTCACAGGGTCATTTAAAAAATGACATGCAGAGGAAGAGGCAGGCCCTTCCGCAGGGGTGGTAGGGGTAGGGCAGGAGCAACAGGCTTGAGCCAAAGTGGGAAGTTGCAGAAGGTGCGTTCAATTACTTTAAAGGATGCACCAGACTTGGTTGAGTGGCTCGCTCAGCCTTACTCTTCTGCACCCTCCTCATCCTCTCGATCTGCACCCTCTTCTTCACTCTCTGCTATGTGCACCCCCAAAGACACTACCACCAACAACACGACCACCACCACCACCACCACATACCTTCCGCTTGAGTCACTGGAATTATTTTCCGATCCATATCAAGAGGACATTTCTGATGCGCAGCCACTCTTGGTATTGGATCAGGAAGAGGAGGTAGCAACAAGCGCTACTCAGCAGTCTGACGCCAGTACCCAGATCAGCCCAAGGAGGAGGTTGGTCCCCGGTGTTGCTGCCTACTCTACTTATAGCGGTGGGGAAGGTGACGTTGATGATGACGTGTCTAGTGATGTCACGTGGGTGCCCACAAGAGAGGAAGAGGAGGGGAGTTCAGAGGGAGATATGGACCAGCAGATAGGGAGGAGAAGCAGCAATGACTTACATTGCACAGCAGGGACAAAGCAGACTGCAAATGTATCAGGAGCGAGTCATCGACCATGTACGGTCACATCTGGCGCTCCCAGGACACCGGCACATGGCTCCGCAGTGTGGGCTTTTTTTAACGTGTCCGCTGCTGACAATAGCGTTGCCATCTGCAATCTTTGCAGTCAACGCGTTAGTCGCGGTAAGCCCAATACTCACCTAGGGACGACCGCCTTAAGAAGGCACATGAGCAGCCATCACCGAGCCCAGTGGGAGCAACGGAACACACAAAGCCACACTGCAGGCTCTCACCGTCCAGCCTCGTCTTCTACTTCTCCTTCTCCTCTCTCCTCACAATTGTCCTCCACTCCACCTTCCATCACGCCAAGCTCACATTTTTCTGCAAAAAGGCAGGCTTCCGTGGGCCTAATGTTTGAGCGTAAAAAAATGATGACGCCGGATAACCCTCTTGCCCAACGGTTGGCGGCTGGCTTGTCAGAACTCATAGCCCGCCAACTACTGCCATATAAACTGGTGGACTCGGAGGCCTTTCGCAAATTTGTGGCCATTGGAACACCACAATGGAAGGTCCCAGGAAGGAAGTATTTCTCAGAGAAGGGCATCCCAGAGCTATATGGCCATGTTCAGCGGCAAGTGAATGTATCTCTGGCACACAGTGTCGGTGCCAAGATACATCTGACCACAGACACGTGGTCTAGCAAACACGGGCAGGGAAGGTATATCAGTTTTACTGCCCACTGGGTGAACCTTCTGACGGCCGTCAAGCATGTAACCCGTGGCACCCGTGTAGATTTGGTTTTACCGCCACGGATTGCATGCAGGCCTGACTCTTCTTCTCCTCCTCCTACTCCATCCTCCTCCCTCTCCTCCTCAGCTGCCTCCTCCTTTTCCGCTGCTAGCGTCTCTTCCACTGCACCGCCCAAGCTCCCCAGAACCTATTCCACATGCCAGGTGAGACGTTGCCATGCCGTGCTGCGTCTGTTGTGCCTGGAAGCAAAGAGCCACACTGGCCCGGCACTCCTTTCAGCTTTGCGTTCACAGGCAGATGAGTGGCTAACACCGCTCAATTTGACAGTTGGTAAAGTGGTGTGTGACAACGGTGCCAATCTGCTTAGCGCATTGAAACAGGGCAAAATCACGCACGTGCCGTGCATGGCACACGTCTTAAACTTGGTCGTGCAGCGATTCCTTGTCAAATACCCTGGGGTCCAGGACATCTTGCGGCAGGCAAGGAAAATCTCGGCCCATTTCAGAAGATCTTACACGGCCATGGCTCGCCTTGCTGACATTCAGCGGCGACACCATCTGCCGGTCAGACGTCTTATTTGCGATTGCCCGACGCGATGGAACTCAACCTTCTATATGCTTGATAGGCTGCTCCAGCAGAAACGTGCAGTTAACGTCTACCTGTATGAACTCTGCGAAAGAAACGGTTCTGGGGAGCTGGGTTTTTTTTCACCGCGCCAGTGGCTGCTCATGCGCGACACATGCAGACTTCTGCGGCCATTTGAGGAGATCACCAAACTGGTCAGTCGCAGCCATGGCGCCATCAGTGACATGGTACCTTATGCCTTCTTTCTGGAGCGTGCATTGCGTCGTGTCATTGATCAGGCTGTGGAGGAGCAGGAGCGGGAAGATGAGGAAGTCGCAATGCTGGATGAATTCCCAGGGGGGGCTACTCTATCTGAGACAAGTCAACAACAGGAGTCTGATGAGGAGTCAGAGGAGGATGGTGCCGGGGCGGATGAGCAGGAGCAAGAAGAGCATGCTTTAAACCTTTCTGGGATCCCTGTTGTGCGAGGATGGGGAGAGGAGAATGAAGAGGACGACATTATCCTGGATGATGAGCAGGAGCCAGGCCACCACACCGCTTCCACTTTAGTGCAAATGGGGGCCTTCATGCTCCAGTGTTTTAATAGGGACCCCCGTATAAAAAGCATGAGGGTCAAGGACCAGTACTGGGTGGCAACGTACTTAGACCCCCGGTACAAACACAAAATGGCGGAAATGTTACCGCCGTCGCAGAGGGCTGTCAGAATGCAGCACTTCCAGGCCTTGCTTCGAGAAATGCTGCATTCTGCTTTTGCGTGCGCTGGCAGAGGAGCAATTCCCACTCCCAGAGAAGGATTTGCGGGTACCAATCCAACAGCGCCTGCAAGAAGAGGCCGGTTTGAAGATGTGTTGGTGACTTCGGATATGAGGTCATTCTTTCAGCCGACCCATCGACAGGTGTCATCCGGATCCAGCATCAGGGAACGCCTAGACCGTCAGGTGTCCGACTACATTGGGTTAACGGCCGATGTGGACGCTCTGAGGAGTGATGAACCCCTAGACTACTGGGTGGGCAGGCTTGACCTCTGGCCAGAGCTTGCCCAATTTGCAATCGAACTGTTGGCTTGCCCCTCATCCAGTGTCCTGTCCGAAAGGACGTTCAGCGCAGCAGGGGGGATTGTGACCGATAAGCGTACTCGCCTAGCTCACCACAGTGTTAACTACCTCACATTTCTAAAAATGAATGAGGCATGGATCTCGGAGGAATTCAACACATGTGATCAGTAGACCATGTATATGTCTATAAACAATTTTTGGAATCAAGCACACAGACCTTCTTAATTCATTTGGCTCACTTCCCTGACCCAAAAAAGCACACCGTACTATATGCCCCTACCCTCCTCTTTGAAGAGGTTGAGCGGTGTCATATTTCTACTGGGGCTGCTTATTATGAGGGGTTCCCACCATCCCTGTGCTGTGCTGACTTCCTCCTGGGTGTTCTTATTATGAGGGGCTCCCACCATCCCTGTGCTGTGCTGACTTCCTCCTGGGGGTTCTTATTATGAGGGGATCACACCATCCCTGTGCTGTGCTGACTTCCTCCTGGGGCTGCTTACGGTGCTGCTGTCAGCGCTGTATGTCACGGAGCTGCTGTCAGCGCTGTATGTCACGGAGCTGCTGTCAGCGCTGTATGTCACGGAGCTGCTGTCAGCGCTGTATGTCACGGAGCTGCTGTCAGCGCTGTATGTCACGGAGCTGCTGTCAGCGCTGTATGTCACGGAGCTGCTGTCAGCGCTGTATGTCACGGAGCTGCTGTCAGCGCTGTATGTCACGGAGCTGCTGTCAGCGCTGTATGTCACGGAGCTGCTGTCAGCGCTGTATGTCACGGAGCTGCTGTCAGCGCTGTATGTCACGGTGCTGCTGTCAGCGCTGTATGTCACGGAGCTGCTGTCAGCGCTGTATGTCACGGAGCTGCTGTCAGTGCTGTATGTCACGGAGCTGCTGTCAGCGCTGTATGTCACGGAGCTGCTGTCAGCGCTGTATGTCACGGAGCTGCTGTCAGCGCTGTATGTCACGGTGCTGCTGTCAGCGCTGTATGTCACGGAGCTGCTGTCAGCGCTGTATGTCACGGAGCTGCTGTCAGCGCTGTATGTCACGGAGCTGCTGTCAGCGCTGTATGTTACGGAGCTGCTGTCAGCGCTGTATGTCACGGAGCTGCTGTCAGCGCTGTATGTCACGGAGCTGCTGTCAGCGCTGTATGTCACGGAGCTGCTGTCAGCGCTGTATGTCACGGAGCTGCTGTCAGCGCTGTATGTCACGGAGCTGCTGTCAGCGCTGTATGTCACGGAGCTGCTGTCAGCGCTGTATGTCACGGAGCTGCTGTCAGCGCTGTATGTCACGGAGCTGCTGTCAGCGCTGTATGTCACGGTGCTGCTGTCAGCGCTGTATGTCACGGAGCTGCTGTCAGCGCTGTATGTCACGGAGCTGCTGTCAGTGCTGTATGTCACGGAGCTGCTGTCAGCGCTGTATGTCACGGAGCTGCTGTCAGCGCTGTATGTCACGGAGCTGCTGTCAGCGCTGTATGTCACGGTGCTGCTGTCAGCGCTGTATGTCACGGAGCTGCTGTCAGCGCTGTATGTCACGGAGCTGCTGTCAGCGCTGTATGTCACGGAGCTGCTGTCAGCGCTGTATGTCACGGAGCTGCTGTCAGCGCTGTATGTCACGGAGCTGCTGTCAGCGCTGTATGTCACGGTGCTGATGTCAGTGCTCTGTATTACGGTGCTGCTGTCAGTGCTCTGTATCTCCTGCACCCTCTTGTTTGCCTACCCTGGTCCCTGACCTTCCCTCTCCTCCATTGCCTTCATTAGCTCCATAGTCCTGAATTGTCAGAACAATTTCCCAAATAAAAAAAAAATGCTTGTAGTTATCGATCCCAAATTCACCTCATACATGTATTATGCTATTGTCCAGGTGGTGGGACTACGTGCTACCCCCTAATAATTACCCCGTGGCCGCAAATTCGACCTAAAGGTTTGCGAAATTCGCCTCCCATTGAAGTCAATGGAGCCCGCGGCGAACGGTCGTTTTCGCGAACGTTTGTGTCCGTTCGCGTTTCGCGTTCGCGAAACGTCCCGTCGGAAGTTCGTCCATCACTAACGTGGACCTTGCGGCTGACTGCCTTGCCCAATGATGACACAGTATTGCCTTCCACATGATGGTAGAGAGCTGAAATAGCCTTACGTGAAAAGAAATAGCAACTGGGAACCTGACACTGTGTTACAGCACATTTTGCAAATTCACAGAAGGGAGCAGAATCCACCAGATAGAATGGCAGTTTTGACAAGCTTGAATTTAGACACTGGGCATGTGGGTGGCAGTGACTGTATTTTATTTTCCGCTGCAGCAGATGGGGCAGAGAAATGTGCCTGCTGTAGTCTACAGCTGGTAGTGTGCTACTGGCAATCATGCTGCAAGTACCTGGGCCCCCCTGCATTATACCATCATCCCTGTCAGTGGAGGCTGCTGAGAGGTCATGAGGTAGAGCGGCAGTAGACTGGAAGGGTAAGGAGTGAGGAGGAGAAAAATTGCATCCCTTTTATTTGGCTTTCAGTTGCTTTTACCAACTGGCTGAGTGGTGGGAGTTTAAATGTCTTATCAAGCATGTGGTACCCAAATGGCTGGTGTTTTTGCCATGCTTGATGTGCTTGAGGCAAAGTTTGCAAATTGCAACAGTGCGATCAGCTGCATAAAAAGGTTCAAACAGCTGAGCTGTAGGAAGTGGGCCTTGCGATAACAGCTACACAATCTGGTGGAATAGGGTGGCTGCTCTTTGCTCTTTCTCGATGGCTGCCTCTTTGGGGTCGTGCCTCACCCTCTTTCCTCCTCTGCTCTATCCTACACTCAAGTCGTGTCAGTGACCTCATCATCATCCCCTTCCTCATTATCACTGGAGATGCACTTTAATCATTGGAAAGTGGTGTTTGGTGCACTTTAATGTGAGTGCTCACTACACAGGCACACTCAATATACTGTGCTAAACATGCAGTAACACACTGATATGTACTGCGTTAAACATACAGTAATGCACTGATATATACTGCATTAAACATGCAGTAACGCACTTATATGTACTGCATTAAACATGCAGTAAGGCTCTCAAATATACTGCCTTAAACGTGCAGTAACGCACTGATATATACGGCATTAAATGTGTAGTAACACACACAAATATACTGCGTTAAATGTGCAGTAACACACTTAAATATATTGCGTTAAACATGCAGTAATACACTCAAATATACTGTGTTAAACGTACAGTAACGCACTGATATATACTGCATTAAAAGCAGTAATGCACTTAAATATTTTGCATTAAACGTGCAGTAACGTGCTGTTATATAGTGCGTTAAACGTAGAGTAACGTAATGATATACACTGCGTTTAATGTATAGTAACTCACCGATATATACTGCATTAAACATACAGTAAAGCACTGATATATACTGCATTAAACATACAGTAACGCACTGATATATACTGAGTTAAACGTAAAGTAATGCACTGATATATACTGCAATAAGTTTGCAGTAATGCACTGATATATACTGCAGGAAACCTGCCCAGACAAATTAAACTGACATTAAAGTCAAAATGAATGGTCACACTAGATTCACACTAAAGTGACACTAAAGTAAAAATGAATGGTCATACTACGCTCACACTGAACTATCACTAGATTCACATTAAACTGATACTCTACACTGAATAGAAGCACAATAGCACACTAAAGCACACTAACTCGCTAGTAGCACTAAACAGAGCCCTCTTCTATTCCTTTCCATGCCAATATCACACTAAAATGGCTGCTATGGGGGAACATTTTTATAGTGTGGGGCCGGACTAAGAGCAATGAGCCATGATTGGTGAGTCATCATTACTTTCTCCAATCATGGCTCTGACAGTGCTCTGTGCCCTAATTGGGCAAAATTTTAATTGCTTCATCCAATCTCGGCTTTCAATGCACTGTGCGGTGGTGCAGTGCATTGTGGTCATTTGGCGGGCCAAACAGAGTGCATTAAGGTAAAAAGCCTTCTGGCTTTAAAATCTCTTTAAGTTTCCTTCACTGACCACCGCATCTATGATCCTCAACATTGCCTGATTCTTTGTGCTTATTCAAAAGAGCATGAATAGCACATCTTAGAAACCCCAATCTGCTTTGAAATCTTTGCCTGGGAGAGACCTTGCTGATGCAGTATAACTACCTTGTGTCTTGTAGTTGTGCTCAGTCTTGCCATGGTGTATGACACAGCTGTTTCTGTCTTGGGTAATGACCGTGTTTCAACCTACATATGAAACTTATGATCATTAGCACCTGCTTGGTATACCACGCTCTAATTCTACAAAATTCCAAACTATGTGCAAGTGTAAAAAGTGTGAGAGTTTAACCACTTGACCACTGGGCAGTTAAACACCCTTAATAACCAGACCAATTTTCAGCTTTCAGTGCTCTCACAATTTGAATGACAATTACTCAGTCATGCAACACTGTACCCATATGAAATTTTCGTCCTTTTTTTCACACAAATAGAGCTTTCTTTTGGTGGTATTTGATCACCTCTGGGTTTTTTGTGCTATAAATGAAAAAATACCGAAAATTTTGTAAAAAAATGCATTTTTCTTCATTACATTTTTTTGCAAATAAGTAATTTTTCTTCATAAAATTTGGCCAAAAATGTATACTAAATATCTTTAGTAAAAATAACCCAAATTAGTGGATATTATTTAGTCTGCGTGAAAGTTATAGGGTCTACAAGCTATGGTGCCAATCGCTGAAAATGCATCAATTTGATCACACCTGGTGTACTGACAGCCTATCTCATTTCTTGAGACCCTAACAAGCTAGTAAAGTACAAAAAAAAACAAATGACCCCTTTTTGGAAAGTAGACATTCCAAGGTATTTAGTACGAGGCACAGTTAGTTTTTTGAAGTTGTCATTTTTTCCCACAATTCTTTGCAATATGGACATTTTTTTATTAAAAAAATTTTTCACACCAAATTGTCATTATAACAGGTTATTTCTCTCACACTGCATTTACATTCCACAAATGAAACCCCAAAATATATTCTGCTGCTCCTCCTGAGTACGGCGATACCACATGTTGTGAGACTTTTACACAGCCTGGCCACATACACAGGTCCAACATTGAAGTGGCAACTTCAGGCGTTCTAGGAGCATAAATTACACATCTAATATCTCAACCACCTATTACACTTTTGAAGGCCCTGGAGCACCAGGACAATGGAAACGCCCACAAAGTGACCCCATTTTGAAAAGCAAACACCCCAGTGTATAATCTATGAGGCATAATGAGTCTTTGGAACGGTTCATTTTTTTTCCAAAGTTTTTGGAAAATGTGGCCAAAAAATTAAAATGCATTTTTTTTTACAAAAAGTTGTGCATTTATAAGATTTTTCCAACACATAGCATGTACATAGCAAAATGACACCCCAAAATATATTCTGCTACTCCTGAGTATGGCGATACCACATGTGTGAGACTTTTACATAGCCTGGCCACATACACAGGCCCAACATTGAAGTAGCAACATTAGGCGTTCTAGGAGCATAAATTACCCATCTAATCTCGCAACCACCTATTACACTTTTGAAGGCCCTGGAGCACCAGGACAATGGAAACGCCCACAAAGCGACCCCATTTTGGAAATCAAACACCCCAACGTATAATTTATGAGGCATAATGAGTCTTTTGAACGGTTCATTTTTCCCCCAAAGTTTTTGGAAAATGTGGGAAAAAAATGAAAATGCATTTTTTTTACAAAAAGTTGTCCATATATATAATATATTTCCAAGACATAGGATGTACATAGCAAAAATGACACCCCAAAATATTTTTTGCTACTCCTCCTGAGTATGGCGATACCACATGTGTGAGACTTTTACACAGCCTGGCCACTTAGAGGCCCAACATCCAAGAAGCACCATCAGGTGTTCTAGGAACATAAATTGCGCATCCAATTTCCTTACAATCTATCGCATTTTTAAAGGCCCTTCATATTTCTAACATAGCACATACATACCAAGAATTACACCCTAAAATACATTCTGCTGAGTAAGGGGTAAACAAAAAATTACCTGCGGTTTTAGTAGTGCAATTGTCCACAGGAGGAGAGCCCTGATCCAGGCAGCAGGCAGGGACGTGGTCAGCGACAGTGAATGGAATTGTCCAGGCAGCAGGCAGGAATATTGTCCATCCTGGTAGTAAGCAGGAACATGTTTCAAGTAGCAGGCCATGAAATAATGGGGACAGGGGTAGAGGCTTCTCCCACCCAAATCTCTTTGAAGCCTCCGAGTCTCCAGACCCTAATCCGGGAATGAGAAAACTAAAAAATTAGTTTTCTTCATCCAGAAAAACAATTCTGGAGCCCCTCACATATGTGAGACCCCTTTGTTCCCACTAGCATAGCAGGGTAAAAGATCAATCCAAGAGGCAGGCAAAAAACGTGATCAAACAGTCCATGGTCAGTTCCAGAGCAGGCAGAGGTAGATACAGTTTAGCGTTAGGCAGAAGCGTGGTCGTATAACAGGCCAGGGTCAGTTCCGGAGAAGGCAGAGGTATGTTTAGCGTTAGGCAGAAGCTTGGTCGTATAACAGGCCAGGGTCGGTTCCGGAGAAGGCAGAGGTATGTACAGTTCAGTGCAGTGGCATAAGGGGTGTGGAGGAAAATGACAGGAAATAAGAATTACGTTTATCATACTTCCCTAATAGTGTAGAGAAGTATGGTAACGGCGGAAACATTCACCTATACAGAGGCCTGGTTGGGAAGGACAATTGGGACAATAAAATGTGGTGTCTCTTCTAATTCCTCCACTGGAGCACACCCGGCATTTCTTCTGATGTCTGCAGCCTGTTTCACGGGGGGAGGGTATTTTGTCAGGAAAGTGGTGCTCGTGGAGTCTGCTCACGCAATCAGAGCAAATAGTTTCTGGTGGGCTTTCAGGGTACAAAAGGGCGGAAATAACTTCTTCTTGGTAGTACAGATAGGATATGGGGTTCTCTGTAGATTTTTGGTAAATAACATAAGTGTTATACATGCCCAAACTGAAAGAATAAATGGACACTTTTTTATACCAGTGGCGGGATTTTCTTGTGGGAAGGTAGGGTTCAGTCATCTGATCATTGAAGTCCACTCCCCCCATAAACAAATTATAATTGTAGATGCAGGCTGGTTTCTGGATTGAGCTGTTTCTTCTGGAGACTTCCATGTAGGTGTCATTATGGATTGTCGTCAGCATGTGGACGTTTCGTTTGTCCCTCCACTTGACAGCCAATAGCTCCTGGTTCCGCAAAGATGCCATCTCCCCTCGTTGTAGCCTTTCATTGATGAGTTTTTGCGGGAAGCCCTTTCTATTGGCTCTTACTGTACCACATGCTGGGGTGTCTCTCCGGTGAAGATTGCGGAAGAGGAGCAAGCTAGTATAAAAGATGGTATCCCTTTCCAAGGAGTGGATAGACAAGCTGTCAGACCACTCTTCCACTGGCTCCGATGTACTCTGGGCATTCAGGGGGGTGCAGTTGGGAGTCCTTCCCTTCATACACCAGGAAGGAGTAAATGTACCCCGTGGCTCGGTCACAAAGTTTGTAAATTTTAACCCCATATCGGGCCCTTTTGTTGGGGATAAACTGTTTGATGCCAAGCCTGCCTGAGAATTTTACAAGGGACTCATCCACGGATATATTCTGTTCGGGGGTATATAATTGGGGAAATTTTTCAGAGAAATAATTTAGGAGTGGCCGAATTTTAACCACTTGACCACTGGGCACTTAAACACCCTTAATAACCAGACCAATTTTCAGCTTTCGGTGCTCTCACATTTTGAATGACAATTACTCAGTCATGCAACACTGGACCTATATGAAATTTTTGTCCTTTTTTTCACACAAATGGAGCTTTCTTTTGGTGGTATTTAATCACCGCTGGGTTTTTTATTTTTTGTGCTATAAAAGAAAAAATACAGAAAATTCTGTAAAAAAAATTATTTTTTTCTTTGTTTCTGTTATAAAATTTAGCAGATTAGTAATTTTTTCTTCATAAATTTTGGCCAAAATTTATACTACTACATATCTTTGGTAAAAATAAGTACAAATTGGTGGATATTATTTGGTCTTTGTGAAAGTTATAGAGTCCACAAGCTATGGTGCCAATATCTGAAAATTGATCACACCTGAAGTACTGACGGCCTATTTCAATTCTTGAGACCCTAACATGCCAGAAAAGTACAAATACCCCCCAAATGACCCCTTTTTGGAAAGAAGACATTTCAAGGTATTTAGTAAGAGGCATGATGACTTTTTGGAGTTGTAATTTTTTCCCACAATTCTTTGCAATATCAAGATTTTTTTTACTTTTTTTTTTTTTCACAAAATTGTCATATTATCAGTTTATTTCTCACACAGCATATGCATACCACAAATTAAACCCCAAAACACATTCTGCTATTACTCCCGAGTACGGCGATACCACATGTGTGAGACTTTTACACAGCGTGGCCACATACAGAGGCCCAACATGCAGGGAGCGCCATCAGGCGTTCTGGAGCACCCAGGACAATTCTGACTTTTCTCTCCTACATGTAAAAATCATCATTTTTTGCTAGAAAATTACATAGATTTCCAAAACATTATATATGTTTTTTTAGCAAACACCCTGGAGAATACAATGGTGGTCGTTGCAACTTTTTATCTCGCACGGTATTTGCGCAGCAATTTTTCGAATGCTTTTTTTTGGAAAATTTTTGCATAATGTGAAAGATGAAGTTACACTGAGTAAATAGATACCTAACATGTCACTCTTCAAAATTGCACAGGCTCGTGGAATGGCGCCAAACGTCGCTACTTAAAAATCCCCATAGGTGACGATTTAATTTTTTTTTACTGGTTATATGTTTTGAGTTACAGAGGAGGTCTAGGGCTAGAATTATTGCTCTCGCTCTAACGTTCGCAGCGATACCTCACATGTGTGGTTTGAACACCGTTTTCATATGTGGGCAGGACTTACGTATGCGTTCGCTTCTGCATGCGAGCACATGGGGACAGGGGCGCTTTAAAAAATATATATATATTTTATTGTTCATTTTACTTTATTTATTTTAGTTTGACATTTTTTTCCCCAAAAATAAATTTTTTGATCACTTTTATTCCTATTACAAGGAATGTAAACATCCCTTGTAATAGGAATATGGCATGACAGGTCCTCTTTACAGTGAGATATGGGGTCAATAAGACCCCGCATCTCACCTCTAAGCTGGGAAGCCTGAAAAAAAAAAAAAAGATTCTGGATTTGATCGTATTGGCGAGTCGGTAGAAGCACCAGAGGGCGGCGGGGGGGGGGGTGTCTATGGCTGGGTATTGCAGGGTATCACCGACTATGGCTGGGTATGGCTGGGTATCTCAGAGTATGGCTGGGTATCTCAGAGTATGGCGTTGCAGAGTATTGCGTTGCAGAGCATTGCAGGATATTGGAGGGTGTTGCAGAGCATTGCAGAGTGTTGCACGGTATTGGCGGGTGTTGCAGAGCATTGCAGAGTGTTGCAGGGTATTGGTGGGTGTTGCAGAGCATTGCAGAGTGTTGCAGAGCATTGCAGAGTGTTGCACGGTATTGGCGGGTGTTGCAGAGCATTGCAGAGTGTTGCAGGGTATTGGTGGGTGTTTCAGAGTATTGCAGAGTGTTGCAGAGGGTTGCAGGGTATTGGCGGGTGTTGCAGAGCGTTGCAGGGTATTGCAGAGTGTTGCAGGGTATTGCAGAGTATTGCAGGGTATTGCAGAGTAATGCAGAGTAATGCAGGGTATTGCAGAGTAATGCAGAGTATTGCAGGGTATTGCAGAGTAATGCAGAGTAATACAGGGTATTGCAGGGTATTGCAGAGTAATGCAGAGTATTGCAGAGTATTTCAGAGTAATGCAGAGTATTGCAGAGTAATGCAGAGTAATGCAGAGTATTGCAGAGTAATGCAGAGTAATGCAGTGTATTGCAGAGTAATGCAGGGTATTGCAGAGTAATGCAGAGTAATGGCAGGGTATTGCAGAGTATTGGCAGGGAATTCAGGGGTTAATTTTCGGTGAGCAGTGATGTGGGCACTGCAGATGCAGCCCACATCGCTGCTGACACCGATCTCTTCCCCCTCCGCTGTTCCGATCGGTACAGAGAGGGGGAGGGAGGAACCGGCGTCATAAAATGACGCCGGTTTGTTTACATGTGATCACTCCGTCATTTGACGGAGCGATCACATGGTAAACGGCCGCTATGAGCGGCCGTTTACCGTGATCCGTGATGCGCCGGGTCCGGTCATGGATGCTCTCGAGTGCGCGCCCCAGGGGGCGCGCGAGAGCGGAATTCTGGGAGGACGTCATATGACGGCCTCCCAGAGTTAAGAAACCGCCCTGTAGCCGTCATTCGGCTATAGGGCGGTTGTTAAGTGGTTAAATAGTTTGTCAAAAGCTGGGTCATTTCAGGGAGGGCACTGGGTGTTGTCATTGTAGTGGAGGAACCGCATAATCATTAGGTATCGTGATCTTGGCATAAGGGATGAGAAGAGTGGCATGTGGTGGACAGGTTTGGTAGACCAATAGGAGTACAATTGTTTTGTTTTTTGTAAGTCCCATAGAAAAAGTTAGGCCTAAGAAAATTTTGAATTCCTCTACGGTTAATTCTCCCCACTAAAAGGGACGGGCATAACTAGAGCCAGGGTTGCTTACTATATGCTGCTGTGCTTAGAGGTTGCACTGGGCCACAATGGACGATAGTAAGTCTACAGTGAAAACCAAATGAAAAAAATCAAGCATGGCAAAATCATCGGTGTTCACCTGGACACCTGGATGGGCGGTGAAGGGGAGGATATTTGCTGCTCCGGAATTAGAGGGCAGCCACAGGGGGTTTTGAAGGGCATAGGAAAGGCTGGCATGGCCCCTATTCCTTTGGGGCTGAGATGACACCGTACTGGTGCCTGACCTTTGTTGTAGTGGCTCTTCTCTCGAGGTGGACGCCACTGCTCTCGAGGTGGACGGCTCTGTTCTCGAGGTGGACGGCTCTGCTCTCGAGGTGGACAGCTCTGCACTGCTGGTAGTAGGCTGCTGCTCCACGCCAGAACGCCTTCTTTTCACGGGCACACATTCCTCTTCCGATTCTGTATCAGACCCGCTGCTTGTAACGGGTTCATAGGCCGAATCTGAATCAGACTGAGACTCAGAGAGCTCCCCGCTGCTCTCATCAGTCATACTTAGAAGCTGGTAGGCCTCCTCGCTAGTAAAATATTTTTTTGCCATACTGGTGGCTGGTGAGGCTGCACTGCAGAGCACTATGGTGGCACAGGCGGGCACAGGCGGCACTGATGGGCACACTAGTGGCTTTGGTTGCACTGGTGTGGCTCTGGTGGCACTGATTAGCACACAGATGGCACTGGTGGGCACATGTGGCACTGGTGGGCACAGGCGGCACTGATGTGGCACTGCAGTGGCGCAGATGAGCACTGATGGGCACAGGTGGCACTGATGGGCACAGGTGGCACTGGTGTGCACTGTAGTGGCACTGGTGTGGCTCTGGGGGCTCTGGTGTGGCACAGATGACAGATGGCACTGTTGTGGCACTGTTGTGGCACTATTGGGCACTGCTGAGCACTGATGGGCACTGCTGGAACTCAACGTTTTTCACACGATTGCTCTCCTTTCATCTCACGCTGCATTGGTGTGAGGAGAGGAGAGCGATGAACTTATGATGACCCCCGCTAGCTGCATTGTTTACATTTGTGATCGCTCCGTAATTGGATGGAGAGACACGTGGTAAAAAGGCGCTGCCATTACCCCTTTACCGCGATCCGTGTTGCACGGATGTTCTGGTGTGCGCGCCCCAGGGGGCGCACGGGAATGATTCTCTGGGAGGACGTCATATGACGGCCTCTCAGAGATAACAAACTGACCTGTAGCCGTCATTCGGCTATAGGCCGGTTATTAAGTGGTTAAAAACCGATGCTGGTTTGTAGCCAAAGGGTAGTCACACCTAATTTTAGTTTGATTTAAATATTCTCTTGTTCGCTGTCAGGGCTTGGCTCCTGCTATTTAAGGTGGATGTAAACCCACCACCCACTCAGTATAAACCAATAACACAGTATTAATGTATAGATACATGCAAACCTCCTGCATGTATCCCTACCTTGCAAATGTCACCCCCTTCAGTAGTAGGAGCCCTGCAAAACTCTGGAATTGGTGGGTGGGTCTCCTACTCTCCTATTCCTGAGTTTTAAATTAACATACAGTCAAAATTCAGGAAAGGCACCACATGACTTCAACATGTCAAATCATGCTGAGGGTTGGAGCAGCCAATACTGGGAGAGCTAGAGAAGAAAGGAGGGCTGTGAAGCTGGAATTGTAACACTCTCTCTCTCTCATGCTACACACGAGATAAGGAAATCAGATGTCAGTCACAGCAGTGGGGGATGTGGCGACACAAACTTATCCGTGTGTTGTTTTTTATCTTACTAAAAAAACACAAGAGGATTGCTCAGCGCTGGATTAACTCTTCGTGACAAGACCAGGCACAGATGACTTGACATCCTCCACTGTACCAGGTAGAAGTCTTCATTAAACAATGTTTTCCAGGTTTAGATCTACTTTAACCACTTGTCAACCAGCCGCTACAGTTATACTGTGGCAGGTTGGCTTGGCTGCGTGAATCACCATAGGTGTACATCGGGCTTGTACACGGGTTTCCGTGGGCATGCGCCAATTGGCCAGTGGGGGAGAAAAGCAGCAAGTAAACAAGGCATATCTCCGTTCTGTCAGGGGATGACACAGAGAGCCTGTCTTTCTGCTATGCAGGAAGATGGATCTGTGTGTTGTCCCAGGCAGCCCATCCCCCATACAGTTAGCAAACACACCCAGGGAACACATTTAACCCATTGATCACCCCTGATGTTATCCCCTTCCCTACCAGTGCCATTAGTACAATGTCAGTGCATATTTTTAGCACTGATCACTGTAATAGTGTCACTGGTTCCCAAAAAAGTGTAAAAAATGTCAGTTAGGTGTCTAATCTGTCTGCCACAATGTTGCAGTCCCGCTAAAAATGGAAGATCACTGCCATTACTAGTAAAAATAAGTAAGTAATAAAAAGGCCAACAATCTATCCCCTATTTTATAGACACTATAACTTGCACAAACCAATCAATATTAAGGGAGTTTAACAAGACTTGTGGCCACTCATTAAAATTAGAAGAAAAGAGGTTTAACCTTAAACTACGTAGAGGGTTCTTTACTGTAAGAGCGGCAAGGATGTGGAATTCCCTTCCACAGGCGATGGTCTCAGTGAGGGGAAACTATTAGATAAGCATCTGAACGACCACAACATCCAGGGATATACAATGTAATACTGACATATAATCACACACATAGGTTGGACTTGATGGACTTGTGTCTTTTTTCAACCTCACCTACTATGTAACTATGTAATATACATTTATTGTTTGTTTTTTTACCAAAAATATGTAGCAGAATACAAATTGGCCTACATTGATGAAGAAATTAGATTGTTCAAAATTGTCTGTATTTTTTTGCTTATAGCACAAAAAATTAAAACCACAGAGGTGATGAAATACCACCAAAAGAAAGCTCTATTTGTGGGGAAAAAAGTACATCAATTTTATTTAGGCACAGTGTTGCACGATTGTGCAATTGTCAGCTAAAGTAACGCAGTGCCGTATCGCAAAGGGGGTAAATCCTCACGGGGTTGAAGTGGTTAACAATGAGCTCTTTTCTTTCACTGCTCAGAAGCTGCTCGTTGTTACCACATTGAGTCACCTATTTGCCATTATCCTGCTTCATTACTCCAGCCTACAGCCATCCCCTTTTTGCTATTTAAGCAGCTTAGCTCATTTGCTACTTGCCCTTGCGTGGTCTATGATCTCTAGTGCGTTCCTTCATGTGCTGCTTTGAATGACTTGGCCTGGCTGACTTCCCTTCCGATTCCTGTTCCTGATTTTTGCTCCTGACTATGCTGACTTCTGGTTGCCTGACCCCCAGCTCATCTGATTACCCACTCTGGCATCCAAACCCTGGCTGCTGTTTTTTGACTAAGTTCCTGAACTGTGTTATTTTTGCCATTTCATTAAAGGTATGTTTAACTGCACTTTCTGTCTCTGCCTGGATTATGGTTCCTGACCTTATGCAAGGCTCATGAATCCAGAAGATGCAGGCAATCCACCTAGCTGTAATATTTTTTCCACATTGGACTAGCAGGACCACCTTATGGATCAGTTTTCCATAGTATTACCAATGCTCCTGATTTGAACTGCTCATCTGGATCCTCCCACTCCGGCTGCTCTGGTACAACCAGTGTTGCAAGCCATTCCTGCTGCTGCTCCTGTCTCTGTTCAGGCAGCCGCCTTTAACACTACCACTGTAAGAGGTATGACTGGTTCTGCTCTGCTTCCCCACCATTTCGTGGGCATTCCAGCTCACTGCAGAGGGTTTCTCAACCAGCTTGGAATATACAATGTTTTAACATGTTGCCCCAAGCTTACCCTACTGACAGAAGCAAAGTAGGCTTCATTATTTCTTTCTGACAAAGCCTTGGCTTGGGAAAACCCACTATGGGAGACACAAAAAACCCACTGTCCACAAGGACAATGTCCTTCTGGACAGACAGATTACGAGAACTGTTACAGACTACATTATTGAATTCCATACTCTGGCAGCAGAGGTTGGTTGGAACAATGAGGCCCTTGTGGCTGCTTTCTCCCGTGGCTGCTCTGATAACATTAAAGATGAGATTGCAGCTCGAGAATATACCTAGCAATCTTGAGGAGTTTCTAGGTATATTCTCATTTGAATCTCATTTGGCACTCTCATTAATATCAGACTCCAAGAGAGACCTTCCTTAAGGAGCGCTTCCGGAGGTCACCTGTACATTTGGCTCTGAGCTTTGCTTTCCCACCCATACCTCCCTCACCTCCCATGCATCCTGGGCCCAAGTCCTCCAGGGAAGTAGAGCCCATGCAGCTGGGCTTCATGTGTCTCCTGCCAAAGAGAGGGCCTTGGAAAAGGGAGAGATTGTGCCTTCACTGTGGCCAAGCAGGTCACTTATTGATGTCTTGTCCAACCTATCTGGGAAACACTCGCACCTGAGGTCCTGTAGGGGACAAACCTTAGATGGCTTCCTTGCGTCCCCAGCTATCCTGAAAGATAAGCCTCTAGTTCCAGTTATCCTTTCCTGGTCTGATTTTCCCATAGATACCCAGGCACTAATCGATTCTGGGACTGCAGACTTGTTCATAGATAGTGCCTTTGTGTTGAAGCACTAGATGCCACTGCAGCCTTGTGCCTCCCTACTTACCATTGAGGCTATTGTTGGGAGACCTCTACACTTTGCATTTTATTAACTGGTAAAAATAAACAATTCAAATATATATTTTTGAAAGCATTCTTACTTTACAACATCTCCTCGTGCCTTTGTAAAACATTTGCAAAGTACTGTAAGTTTTCAGCAATGCAAGGAAGTGCTTTGCAGACATTACCTACATTTATCCCAAAACCTCCTTCTCCTTCTCAGGAGCATATCCCGGCAATATTATTTTTACCTTGTTCCTGCATGAGAAACAGCTTTTACTACTCCTTGTCAAGTCTTGCAGGGACAGCCGATAGGAGTAGGGATCAGCAAGGTGCTTTACATCAGTTCCCACACAGGAACATCCTCAGAACTACATCTCCTAAAAGCCCTCTTCTTACACACAGGCTCAAGGCGGAAGCATATTCTTTACTGGCAATAAATTCAATGTATGCACATGGAGAGGGACAGAGAGGGGTAGAGATAGGTAGAAGTCAGTATAAGAGCCCAAGTAGGG
Organism: Lithobates pipiens; assembly: GCF_037356315.1. Lineage (NCBI taxonomy): Eukaryota > Metazoa > Chordata > Amphibia > Anura > Ranidae > Lithobates > Lithobates pipiens. Next base: position 119,207,161 of record NW_027507785.1, read on the forward strand.
CTAACAATATGTCTTGGTATTTCAGTGTAGCAGAGTAAAGCCCCATACACACTATCAGATTTTCTGCATATTTTTTCTTTCGGATTTACCAAAACCATATAATATGAGGTCAAACCTTAGGAGTTTCAATTTGTATGCAATCAGGCAGGCCCTTGCACTACATGGTTTTGGTAAATCTGAAGACAAAAATCAGCAGAAAATCTGATAGTGTGTATGGGGCTTTAGTGTTTTCAGCTACCAACAGAGTTCACTTGATTTCTGTCAGGATCATTAGATATTTTTTCTGCACTTTAAAGCAATAAAACATGGAAAAATTTCTAAGCAATGCATATTAATTTTATTTATTTATTTATTACAGGCATTTATATAGCGCTGATAATGTATATATTGTACATTCACAATAGTCCCTGCCCTCAAGGAACTTACAAACTAAGGTCTCTAACTCTCATACATAAATATACATTCTAGGGCAAATTAAAACAAGAGCCAGTTAACCCACCAGAACAGGGGTGCTCAACCTGTGGCTCTCCAGCTGTTGTGAAACTACAAGTCCCATCATGCCTCTGCTTTTGGGAGTCATACTTGTACTTTTCAGCCTTGCCATGCCTCATGGGACTTGTAGTTCCGCAACAGCTGGAGAGCCACAGGTTGAGCACCCCTGCACCTGAATGTCTTTAGAGTGTGGGAGGAAATCAAAGCACCTGGAAAAAAAACACTGAGGCAAAGGGCTCAATTCACAAAAGAATATCTCATGAGATAATTGAATCATGTGACACATTTTCTCCAACTATCTCATGAGATTCTGAAAATGTCAGTTCCCTTATACCTCAGGAGTTACTTACCTCACAAACCAAAAACAGGTAAATAACTCATAAAATGGTGTTAAAGTCAATTCACTAAGGAAATAAATAAATAAATAATAAAAACATGAGTTAAATAAGCAGTGGTCCAGGCATGAGGTATCTAAGGAATATAAAAATATATTAGCCAATTTTGAGTAGTCTCTACCTTTTTGGATTCTTAACAGTAATGCATAGAAACCTAAATATGAAAAAGTGCAGAATCATCAGGGCTGATTTACTTAAAGTATAACAAAAAGGCAAAACAGTTATTTTTTTAGTTTTGGATAAAGTGGAGATGGATTAGCACCCCTGTCAGGTTTTTATTGATGTCTGTGCTTCCGTTAGGGAGATTCACCCTCTCTATTTGTCCTGTTTACCATTATCATTGAAAGTGAAAGAAAATCACAAATTTTTGGGTTGTCCCCAGAAAAGTAATGGGGGGAAATTTTCCAATGGGGACACTAGTTCTGGTGACCTGGGGGCCCCCCAAAGTGATTATTTTAATTTGTAGGGATTTCCTCTCACTTCCTGTTTTGGCTATGGGACAGACGTGAAGGCAATTCTCCCCAATGACAAAGCTGTCTTTTTTTAATGGTGGATAAATGGTATTTATATAATATGTGTGTGTGATTTTTAAAACTATTTTCATTCAATATTTGACATTTATAAAGATATTTTGTATTTCCTTAATTTAACTTGGTTGTTTTTGATACGTCACATGTGTCATGTGAAAGCAGCTTCCCTTTGACTGCTATTCTAGTCATCTTTTTCCTTTTGTATTAATACATATGCTGCAGGGATCGCACTGACTTGTGAGTTTGCATATTTCTACAGTTTAAACCATTTTACCTCTTTATTAGCACTAAAACCTGAAGGGGTTCTAATCCTTCTCCACTGTATCCATCCCATATCATGTCATGAGATAAAATACCGCATAGTTTCATGAGTAAAATACCTCACATTAATGAATAACTCATGCTTTATTTTTATAGTGTTTTTTGTGAATTGCAAAAAAAAAAAATGTGTGAAAAAATCGAATTATTTTATCTCAGATTTTAAGAGTAAAATAACTCTGTGAATTGAGCCCACAAGGAGAACATATACCCTCCATGCAGATAATGTCGTCATTAGGATCTGATGAATCAACATAATGCATTTTTTTTATTTTGTCCACACAAACACTTTATTGTGTCAGCAGACCAACAGACCTGCATTGTGATAATAATCAGTTAAACACAGCCATGGTTTATCACTGGAAAGCAAGAAGCAGAGCATGTGTATTTAATGAGCACATGTATGTTGGTAATTACACACTACACAGAGACAGTTTTTTAAACTGTTAGCAATAAAACATTTACTAATATCTAAATCTCTCTTAATGCATATGTTAAAAAAAAAAAGAGATTATACATTTTCATTAATTTATATATTCCTCTGTGTAATATAAAACCTCCATCAAGAACCTCTATGCATCACTGGCAAGGGAATGACCCAACTCTACATTGCTACTACTATGCAATTAAATTAGCTCACAGGACAAGGAACCCATTGGACTTATTTCTCCTTGTGGTCTTGGATATTATAGATAAATCTAATAAACTATAATGCAGCCCTCAACCCCTAATAAGTATAATAAAAAAATTTAATTGATACTACCCAGCTACATAAAGGCAATAACCCAAAAATCAATCAGTGACTTCACTATATGCAATAACATAAACACTCCACAGTGTACATTTATACCAACCAAAAATTACAATGTGATGCCCATTTTATAATTGCATCTCAAAACTAATACCCCAACGAGCATCCATAACAAATAGTGTAATTAACATCTGAATAATTATAAATAATCAAAAAACCGCAAATATTAGTGACAAAGCCAAAAGCACACATTTATTATATTGCAGCTTACCAATTCTTAGATTTGATGACTGTATTAGTTTCCTTTTTTAAGGCTTTCATTCTTCTGTTTTTATCTGGTGATCCAGCCAGCAAGTCTGGTTTTCAAAAGCAGAAGCTCTCCAGCGGGATGTATTCGTTTACATGGATGAGACAAACCATGATTTTTTGTTTTGCATTAATAAAAAAAAAGTCACCTTTTTTAATTCATGCAAAACCTTTATCCCCCCCCCCCCCCCCCAAAAAAAGAAAAAACTGTTTGCTGCAACTGGTTATAAAGTTCGAGCCACCGTTTGGCTTCAATTTGTCAGTGTATCTAAATCTACACTACCTTCCCCCCCAGAATGACAATGCTGCTGTATGCTGTACCTCCTGTTCTCATTCCTCCAGAGTTGTGTCTCACTAATACAGGAGATGTGTTACTGGCCAGATCACCAGGTGAAAACAGAGGGAAAAATTCCAAAGAAAAGAAAACTGATGCAGCCACCACATCTAATGATTGGTAAGCTGCAAAATAATAATTTTTTTGTTTTGGTTTAATACCGCTTAAAGTGCAATAAAGTTCATAACAATATTTGAAAAAAGGGGTCACTAAATTGATAATTTTTGTCACACTTATAGTTCCATTGCTGTCTAAAAGTCTTTAACCATCTTTAAACCTTAGTGAATCTTATCTGGTCTGTCCAGCCCTATACACATCAGCATTAAAATATAGGCAGCAGCCACAGGTAAAACTGTATGACAAATGTATTATTACAATATTAAAAAGAGCTCACCTAAAAAGTGCATTTAGATGTGTGCACAGGGTAAACAGCCCAGCAAACTCTTGCAATAAGACCAACAGGAATGCTTATGCCCCGTACACACGAGAGGACTTATGTCCGACAGACTTCCAAAGGAGTTCCGCCGGAGTTCCGACGGAGTTCCGACGGAGTTCTGACAGACTTTTCGGCCGAACGGACTTGGCCACACACGATCACACTAAACTCCGACGGATTCGAACGTGATGACGTACGACCCGACTCGAATAAGGAAGTTCATAGCCAGTAGCCAATAGCTGCCCTAGCGTCGGTTTTAGTCCGTCGAAGTAGCATACACACGAGCGGAGTTTTCGAAGGGGACCGGGTCCGGCGGAGTTCCTTCGGGAAAATTTGAAGCATGCTTCATTTCTAAAGTCCGTCAGACTTTGGCGAATCAAAAGTCCGTTGCAGCCCACACACGATCGGATAGTCTGACGGACTCGGTCCTTCGGACTTTGGATGTTGAAAAGTCCGCTCGTGTGTACGGGGCATAACAGTCACAGAAAGGCTTCCGGGTCCAGTTCAGTGTAAAGCTGAACTCCACAATAAGCAAATATTGTCTAAGTACATTTGTCTTTTGCACTCTTACATGAATTTGGAGTGTTTTGTGTACTTCTTCCTAGCTCTGTGCAGTAATCCAGTGTGACATGTTGCCTCTGTGCAGGAGCTTCCCGTAAAGAGCGGTCACTGCTACTCTAAGCCCTTGTACACACGGTCGGACATTCCGACAACAAAATCCGTCAAATTTTTTCCGACGGATTTTGTCCGAAAATGGTGTTGCATACGCAACAAATTTATCGGAAAATTCGATCGTTCGGAACGTGATGACGTTCATTCGTTGCAACAGGACTACTTTGCAGCTAGTAGCCAATAGCTTTGGTCTCGCAATTTGATCTGAGCATGCGTGGCACTTTGTCCGATCGGAATTCTCTACAAACGATCGGACAAAGTCAGATCGGATCATGGTCGGAAAATTTTATATCCAGCTCTCAAAATTTGTTGATCGGACATTCCGACGGAAAAAGTCCAATGGAGCCCACACACGGTCGGACTATCCGACAACATGGTCCGATCGGACCTTTTCCGTCTGAATTTCCGACCGTGTGTACAGGGGCTAACTCTTTGTGCAGGGTAATTGGCCTTGTATCTGCCCCCTCTGCTAGTTTTCTGTGGGCAGTCTTTAGTGGGTGGAGCCTACTGGGCCCCTCCCAGAGCTCTGCTCTCTGCACAAGTTACGTACAGCACAGAATACAAAGTGGATTTATATTCTCTGTGGCTATTGAGGAATCGATTTGAATCAAATTTCTTGTGTCTGCATTTCAGCTTTAGGAGAGACACACTTGTCTTACCTAACTAATATAAGTTAGCTTAGGTCAGGACTACAAAGTGAGCGAGAGCCCAGAGGAGTGGGAGTATGTGTGAGAATATATATTTTTTTTTTGGATCACAAAATCTAAAGAAAAGGAATGGATGCATGACATCATGAGATCTTTAGCACATTTATGAGAAGATACACTTATGATCTGATGGTTAAAGACTTTTAGACCATAATGGAACTTTAAGAGTAGGGAAACGGATTGATTTGGAGACCATGTTTTTTGATTTATGCTATGTCCTTTATTGCACGTAGGGCTATTTCAGACAGTTGGTAATGCTTACCACCATCTAAAAAGCAATCTGTGGCGGATCACTTTTAAGAGGGTGCTATAGTAGCAGCTGGCAGGTGTTCAGGTGGCTCTACTGGTGCATTCTGATGCTTGTTTTTTTTTTTTTTTTTAATTGCCAAACAGTAATCTGACATTGTGCGATTACTTTTCGACAATATGGAAAAAAAAAAAAACACAATTAAATAAAACAAAAAAACACAGGCATTCGAAAGCACCAATACATCTGCCAGCCGTTGATATACCACCCTCTTAAAAGGGATCCACCGTAGATAACTTTGCAGAGGGTGGTAAGCATTACCACCTGTCTGAAAGAGCCCTAAGTGCAATAAAGTCCATAAAAACTGTGGTCTCCATGTCAATCCTTTTCCCTTCTCTCATAGTTCCATTATGGTCTTTTAAGCATTTGGGTTGCAGTTGCAGTGTAGCACTCCTAAAAGGGATCCGCCGCAGATTTCTTTTTAGAGGGTAGTAAGCTTTACCACCTGTCTGAAAGAGCCCTAAGTGCAATAAAGTCCATAACAATAATCAAAAACGTGGTCTCCAAGTCAATCCCTTTCCCTATTCTTATAGTTCCAATACAGTCTTTTAAGCATTTGGCTTGCGGTTGGATTGTGGCCTCAATGATCTCAATAAAACGAGTTTAACAGGCAAAGCCTCCTGTCAAGCTTTGTAGCCCAAGTTAAAATTGCCGTAGCTGCGACGCTGCCTGTTTATACTGCTCCACCACCTGCCAGTGTGAAAGAGTCCTTAAGCACTTCATTTATCACTATTATTTGCTTTTAATATTATGCAGCATATATTAATAAATAATATAGTATACTATTTATGTCACAGCATTATATGATTTGTTCAGATGTTGATTAAGCTATTTTCTTTGGATGCATGTTGGGCTATTCGTTTCCAGCAGCAATTATAAAGTTAGAGCGCATTTTGGATTTTTTAGGTGGTGTAAGTGTACAATGTGGAGTGTTTATTTTATTGTCTATTATTGCATATAGTGGAATTACTGATTTATTCTTTGTTTATTATTGCACTTTATGTCAGTGGGTGGTATCAATTGAAGTTTTTTGTATATTTATTGGGGTTGAGAGCTGCACTTTACATTTTCCCTGAGCTGGCTGCTAAGGCTACTGCATTGCTTTGCAAATTACAGTAAGGATCTTTTAGGGGATTTTTTTTATTGGAAATTATATACTGTATATGTGTCAGCTTCAGTATTTTGTATTGCTAAAGAAAACTCATAATGGTTTGCATGGCTACTGTAACCAAGCAGTGGCTCTTTGAATTGAATTAAATTTGATTTCAGTGCTGATTAAACTGCTTCTCTTCGTTATTATGGAAATGTGCAAGAAAGACAACAGAAATTTGCCCTACTTTTTGTTTGTTCCTATAACTCATGTTCTAATACTTCTGATAACTATAGAAATCAACTGGATGTTATGCAGACTGCTCTCGGCACAGCCAAACAGAGCCTCATAGCAACTGCACTGTTGTATCTGTGCATATTCTGAAAGGCAGCTGTCCTTGCAGAGGATAACGGAATCCTTACTGACCTAACATGACAATGGGATTAATTCTCTAGAACGATTCCCCACTTCTACTATTTACTAATTATAGTGGGATAGTTTTTCTAAGAAAGTGATCCAAGTCCTTTTAATCCAAACAAGTAAATCTGCAATCTGCCGCCCAGTTGGGAGGAAACAGTATAGTCTGAGCAACCTTATGCAGACAAATCCTATTTTTCTGTGCTACTGCTAAAAACTGCTTTATCCAATTTACCATTATACAGGCTGAAATTTGCAAGTGTAGTGTACCTCCTAAGGAGCCGTAAGTAGAATGGAATCCCTCACCCTGCACAGCCAGGCACACCAAATTTCCACAGGCACTCCGGAGTCAGAGAACAGTCCGTGACTTTGTTTTTGTTTTGTTTATTGAGGGTTGGGAGAATATGGGATGCCCATTTCACTTCAGAACAAACTTAAGGGACAATTCTTCCTATATAAAGCTCCTCTTCTTCCTCCAGCACTCACTTGCTTACAGAACTTACCTGGAACACTGGGAATTATCCAACAGTCACTTACATTACATGCAGGAACCTGAGACCCCTTGGTTGTGTAGCAAAGGTTCAGTGTCCATCTTACCTGCTATGGCTACTGATCCCAGCGCCACCTCTTCAGGCACTGTCAACCTGCCAGGCTGCAGCGGCCCCTTTCACTAGCCCCTCAAGCTAACTTCTCTCCACAGTCCTCCAGACTGACACTCACCAGCCCACCAGCTGACTCTAAGGAGCAGGGCAGCTGTTAGAAATCATGGGGCCCCGTACAGCCTACCTGATGGGGCCCCCTTCAACCACCCTCGACCCCACCCCTGATCCCGGCTTGAAACAAAATGCAGGTTTGTTGCCATTTACATGTGCGTGTGGAGCCAATGCATGCTTTTGCAATTAATAAGCATGAAGGGGGGGCAGTTTAAAATTATTTAAAATTGTATTTTAGTACAAATAAAAAAAAATCTTACACTGCATCTTTACATTACTTGTGATAGCATGGGCCATGACAGGTCCTCTTTATGGAGAGATATGAGGTCTTTTAGACCCCATATCTGTCCTCTGCCCTCCAAAGCATCTGATCAAACTAAGATCAGTTTGATTAGGATGCTTGTTCAAGCCAGTGATGGCTTCTTTACATAACCGGCAGTGACAACATCCTTGTCACTTCCCGTTTCTGGCGTCACACAGTGGGAAGAACAATATCCATCCCTCTCACTGTGTCCCCGGAACGGGATGCTACTGGTCACATCTTAAAAGCAGTAAAGGTCGTGATGGGACCCCTTCCACTGCCTGTAAAAGTAATCCAGTGGCTTCTTAGCCATTAGGATTACTTTACTTTGTGCAGAATTGCTGGGACTAAAAAAATTATATCTTGATCATTGCTGTAGTGATGACCAAGATATCATCCGTCTATCCCAGCGATTTACTGGTACATTGCTGGATGGGAAGCAGTTAAAGGGGATTGGTTTGGGGAGCCGTAAAAATGTAGCTCTGCTGCATGTTTACTGCTCCCCCAAATGAAGTGTAAGGGTCGGTTCACACTAGGACGAGCCTGACAAGTAGCATCCCGTTCTGTAGAATGGAACCGTTCTAATCGGAGTGACACAAGTTGCTCCGACTTAGAAAAAGGTTCCTGAACGACTTTGGGGGCGACTTGCATTGACTTCTATACAGAAGTCGTTTTGCAAGTCGCTGCAGCGGTCGCATCTGGGGCGCCTGAGGCAGTCGCGCTGCCTCAGTGTGAACCGAACCTCAAGTAGCATCTCGTTGTTTCTTATGATCATCAGCATTACAATTATCACAGGTAGCACAATAAGCAGGTGCTCTGTCATGGCTCTATCATGGCTCTGTCATGGCTCTAGGTCACATTGCTTTTGGGTGCTCACTGTGTTAACTTATGGCTGTACTGTATGTAACAGACTGTAACCAAGCACAGCCATAATACAGTGAGCACCCAAAAGCAATGTGACCTAGAGCCATGACAGAGCCATGACAGAGCACCTGCTTATTGTGCTACCTGTGATAATTGTAATGCTGATAACCTGCTGTGCTGTGAGATACATGATAGGACACAGTGAGTATTCTTTCCTCTATTCCCCACTCACTGTGTCCATTGCAGCCACGCTGTCCTCCTGCTCTCCTCTGTCAGCCAACTTCTATATCTCATGAGGAATGCAGCCTAGAGACGAGCGGAGAATCACTGTATCACTCCGCCAGCCGGTACTAATAGAATAGTGGGGCGGCATGATGTACATGTGCCCGAAAATAAAGAAATAGTCCCTCTGCTGCGCCTGCACTCCCCTCCTGGAAAATTATATAACCCCCCCTCTGTAAGCATATAGGAGCGGGAGAGGAATTTAGGAAACTTTTTTTTTTAAATGCAGTAACAAACTGTAAGATGCCCGGGTCCCACTGTGTAGCTGATGGGGGCGGGCCCCGTACAATGGGGCTGGTTGTACTGCCCTATCAGCGGCCCTGCTAAGGAGATCTCCCAGACGCGCTGACCTGCTCCCGCTGTCCTCTCTCTTTGCACCTGTGCCTCCAGGAAGGGTTTCCTCCATGTGTTGTAGGGCAAATCTTCCAGCACCCGAGCCCCAGGCCACCCCTCCCCAAACTAGGGGGCACCCTCAAGGGCCACCGACAGCCTCCTCAGCACTGCATCTCCATCTTCCACCCAACTGCCCCTTGCTGGTATGGATCATGTCTATTTATGAGGTAAGCTCTGCTTACCCAAAGCTGGGGTGGGCCCTGCTGGCCTAAGCTGGGGATTGGCTGAGGCCTCATAAATATGCATGACAGCCCCTCCCTTTCTACAAACTTCCAGACCAGGGGGAAGTGCCAGAGTGAGCTACCAGATGAGTCATGCGACCCCCTGAGTCACTGAACCCTGACCCAGATTCACAGCCCAAGTCTGGCCCTCAGCCAAGCTAAAATTTCCCTACACTAACAACCACACTAACACTACTTCTAGCACACACTAGAGGGTGCAACACAATGTCACCAGTCCAAGCATCTCATGCAATTACTGAGTAAGAGTTAAAGTGAAACTCCAACCATTCCCCTCCATTTCCAAAAGGGTAAGAAACCTTTTTCAGATTCTTCTTTCTTCCTTTCATTCTGCAGGGAAGATTTACATTTACTTTCTGTCCTGAGGATTAAACATTATTGCAAAAATACAGAAAAAGTAGAGATGTAGCAGTCAAATTTCTTGTTTGCAAAGACAAAAAACCAGATGGTTTGCGCAACAGCTCAACGTGTGCTCTAGGTTTCAGAAAGATCTTGGTCTAAACCAGTGGTCTCCAATCTGTATCCCACAAATCAAATGTGACCCTTTTCTTTTCCTACTGCTACCAACGATGATATAAACAATTGGGCACTATTAATCCCACTAACACCAATAACAAAGCACTATTAAAAGGAGTTGTCTAGAAGTGCAAGAAAGAAAGCACCACATCCCAAACTAATTATACAGTCATATGGTAGGAAAAAATGAATTTTTAAGGTGCTAGAAGGAAAATTGGAACTATATAATAAAATCGAGAACACAATACTAAAAAAACACTCTGGAATGGAGTCCTTTAAACTATTGTATCAGTGCTCTTGTCAAAAGGATGAAATGACAAGCTCCCATCAACAGTTCATATAAGAGTCACCAAAAGCGAGGGAAATTAAATATAACTTGTGTTGTGATATAATGAGACCACCATCCACATGAGGTAAAACTCCCCTTTGGGGTGCACTCACCAGAAATATGGTAGTGATACGCCTTTGGTTATAAATATTAGTCACGCTATATGGGGCTCCAGTAAAACCCTGTGGATAAATAATAATAAGACATCCACATAGCATAATGCTGCATAAAGTATTAATAAGACAAAAAAAAAACTTTACAAATTAAGCGTGCATCAATTACAATGAAATTAAGCTGTAATAAAGTGTGGTGTGCTAGTATAGTCACCTGGTCACTGATACTCGAAGGAGAACTCGCGCTGTATACAACAGCGATCCTACTTCCTGGTTAGGCTCGCCACACCCGGCCAGTGTCATAGATCTTGTCATAGATCTCGACTGACGCATTTCATCACTTCCTGACTTCGTCTGAGGGCATGATCTATTGACGTCATGGCCGCTTTTATGTAAAACAGCAAACCTCAGCGACCAATCGGCCTCTGATACCTATGCTAAAGCATGCAGCGTGTCCCACACCGTGATTGGCGCAGGCATATGTATCACAGGATTCTTGGCCACGGTATTAACGCTATACAATATGCTGTATTTAAAATTTATAAGTGTGTCAATAGAGAATGCCTACTACCAGAACGGACATTACGAGTATAACATAATTACATGATAATAAACTACAGTCAATTCAAGGCCCAGGTACATACTAAATCAATATTATTGCAGGAATCACAAATGGATAATGTACCCCGTAATGATGTAAGTGCTGCAAAAATGTGACAAATCTGTATATAAAACCCTTTGAACCAACCAAGGGCAAGAAAAGTTTATGTAAAAATTATTATGGAGGAGATTCAAAAGGTGTATGTATATTAAAAAGTCCAATTGTGAACTATAGAAAATATTTAAAATTAATATGCATAGAAATATTGAAAATATGAAAAATAAAAAATATATATATTTTAAATATATTTAAAAATCATTATTATTTGAAAATTACTATATAAAAAACACCTGATATACCCTGCAAACCAGGGAGATCAAAAACGTTAGCTAATATCCGTTTGAAATCAACAACAATCGACTTGGGAGAGAATATAATATGCCGAAATCCTGATATATAAAAATATATTTTAATAACCTAATATTAAAAGGTGTAAAAAAAAAAATTATAATAAGAATATGAAGATAAAACTATGTATCGCTAATAAAGCAATCAATGTTGACTTCTATGTTAAGGCCTTTGGGGGAGAGAATATCTACCAAATATATCCACTGTGTCTTACGTTTCGACACCCCAAAACTCTAAACCAGTTGGCTTTTGGTTGTGTTCAAGTTTAAAATGTAAGGACACATTATGGTCCTTGAACACTATTTTGATATTGTTAATATGCTCAACAATCCTTACTCTTAACATCTTCTTAGTGTGTCCTATATAAATAAGAACACATGGGCATTTTAAAGCATACACCACATGAGTGATGAATTGTTTAATCTTAAAATTTCTATTGTTCGTAGGGGATGTAAAACTCTCCAGACCTCTGACTGGTCTAGACACATCCCTACATGGCTTGCACCTTCTACAGACAAAAAATCCATCACAATCCCAGAATGACTGAGGGCATTTTGGGGGATGTATGACTTTTTTTTTATCACTTTGTCTCCAAAACTGATGACTTTTCTGTATATGAATTGTGTTGTTGAAGGTAACACCGTATTAAGTTTCTTATCCATCAGAAGAATGTGCCAATGTTGCTTGAAAATATTCTCCACTTCTTTATATTGGGCATGAAAGCCAGAAATTAAGCCCCGTTCTTTATTATTCTTTGAGGTAGAGGGAACGACTGAATTTTTCTCCTGTAAACATATGTCTCTGGGAATTGTTTCCACTTCTTCAACCAATCTTTCCAATACCTGTGGGTTGTAGCCCCTGGCTTTAAATCTTTCAGTGAGGATTTTAGATTGTGAAAAGTATTTATCAACCTTGGAACAGTTCCTCTTCACCCTCATGATTTGTCCTTTCAGAATGTTTTTAAGCCAGAGCGGGAGATGGCCACTAGAGGTAGGGAGATAGCTATTTCTGTCAGTTTTTTTGAAGTACACTTTTGTCTCCAGTCTATCATTCCGCCGAAACATGTTTAAATCCAAAAAATGTATTTCTTCCTCATGCCAAGTAGAGGTCAACCTTATGTTATTATTGTTAATATTTACTTGTTGTAAAAACGAATCTAAAGACTCAAGGGAACCAGCCCAGATAAAATAGAGATCATCAATAAAACATTTGTAAAAAATCAACTCTGGTCACTTGTTTTTGAAAATGACTTTGTCCTCCCATTCTGCCATAAATAAATTTGCAATGCTCAGCGCAAATTTTGCGCCCATTGCCACGCCTCTTTATTGCGAATAGAATTAATTTTTATACCAGAAATAGTTGTGGCTTAGGCAAAAATCAAGGGCGTTTCTAAGGAAAATCTTTTGATTATGAGGGAGATTCCCCCCTCATAAACCGAATCTATGCTGTTGACAATTGCTCTTGCTGGAGGATTAGTAGGATCTACCAATACTTCTAATTGGTTTATGTACAATTGGGTGGGGTCCTTATCCAATAATTTATACGTTAAATCAGACAGCATATCCATAATTTGTCCATGATAAAAGTCTTTGGAGAGTACCACCACTCCTCCTCCTTTGACATCAGGCCTTATAGTAATGTCCTTGTGTTTCTCTAGCATGTCTATATCATCTTGTATACGTCTTAGATTCACCTCTTTTTTGGGCTTTAAATGTTCCAAGTCTCGTAAGATCAAGATCAGTCCTTTAAAGATGGATATGGAGATGGTTATGGATATGCTGTCCAATGATTTAATGTATAAATTATTGGATAAGGACCTCACCCAATCATACAGAAACCAATTAGAAGTATTGGTAGATATGGGATCTCATTCTGGGGTCTTATCCATTAAAGAAAGGGGATACTTGTTGCCCTCCAGTAAGTCGGACGCTATATACCTTACCTAAGGTCCACAAGGATCCTACTAAGACTCCAGCAAGACCAATTGTCAACAGCATAGATTCTGTCTCTTCGAGAATGGGTCAATATTTAGACCATTTCTTACAGAAAAGTGTGGTTAATACCCGCTTATATTTGAGAGGCACAAAGAATTTTTTTAATTGCCTACTAAATGTTGACTTGTCAGGTAAACAACATGTGCTTTTGGTTACAGCTGATGTAGCATCTTTGTATTCTATAATTCAACATGATGATGCCTTACTCGCAATAAATTGGGCACTCAGTAAAAGGGAGGACCTCCCTCATAATCAAAAGATTTTCCTTAGAAATGCCCTTGATTTTTGTCTAAGCCACAGCTATTTCTCGTATAACAATAAATTCTATTCACAACAAAGAGGTGTGGCAATGGGCGCAAAATTTACACCGAGCATTGCGAATTTATTTATTGCAGAATGGGAGGTCCAAAGTAATTTTTAAAAACAAGTGACCAGAGTTGATTTTTTACAAACGTTTTATTGCTGATTTATTTTTTTATCTGGGCTGGTTCCCTTCAGTTTTTAGATTCATTTTTACAACAATTAAATACTAACAATAACAACATAAAGTTGACCTCTACTTGGCATGAGGAAGAAATAATTTTTCAGATGTAAACGTGTATCAGCGGAATGAAAGACTGGAGACAAAAAAGTGTACTTCAAAAAAAACTGACAGAAATAGCTCCCTAACTCTAGTGGCCATCACCCCCTCTGGCTTAAAAACCTTCTGAGAGGACAAATCATGAGGGTGAAGAGGAACTGTTCCGAGGTTGATAATTACTTTTCACAATCTAAAATCCTCACTGAAAGATTTGAAGCCAGGGGCTACAACCCACAGGTATTGGAAAGATTGGTTGAAGAAGTGGGAGCAATTCCCAAAGACATATGTTTACAGGAGAAAAATTCAGTCATTCCCTCCACCACGAAGAATAATAAAGAATGGGGCTTAATTTCTGGCTTTCATGCCCAATATAAAGAAGTATAGAATATTTTCAAGCAACGTTGGCACATTCTTCTGATGGATAAGAAACGTAATACGGCATTACCTTCAACACCACAATTCACATACAGGAAAACCATCAGTTTTGGAGACAAAGTGATAAAAAAAAAAAGTCATAGATCCCCCAAAATGCCCTCAGTCATTCTGGGATCATAATGGATTTTTGCCTGTAGAAAGTGCAAGCCATGTAGGGATGTGTCTAGACCAGTCAGAGGTCTAGAGAGTTTTACATCCCCTACGAACAAAATAAATTTTAAGATTAAACAATTCATCACTTGTAACAGCACTTGTAACAGTGGTGTATGCTTTAAAATGCCCATGTGGTCTTATTTATATAGTACGCACTAAGAGGATGTTAAGAGTAAGGATTGTTGAGCATATTAACAATAACAAAATAGGGTTCAAGGACCATAATGTGTCCTTACATTATAAACTTGAACACAACCAGGATCCAACTGGTTTAGAGTTTTGGGGTGTCGAACACCTTAAACCACATTAGAGGGGTTTGAACCTGGTCCGCGACTTGTCGAAACGTGAGACACAGTGGATATATTTGGTAGATATTCTCTCCCCCAAAGGCCTTAATATAGAACTCGACATTGTTTTATTAGCGATACATAGTTTTGTCATCATATTCTTATTATAAGTTTGTTTTACACCTTTTCATTTTAGGATATTAAAATATGTTTTATATATCAGGATTTCAGCATCTTATATTCTCTCCCTAGTCGATTGTTGTTGATTTCAAATGGATATTAGTTAAAGTTTTTGATCGCCCTGGTTTGCCGGGTATATCAGGTGGTTCCATATAATCATTTTCAAATAATAATGATTTTTTGATTTTTAAATATATATTCTTCCCTATTTTTCCTAGTTTCAATATTTTCGATAGTTCACAATTGGACTATGTTTATTCACTTTTTAATATACATACGTCTTGTGAATCTCCTCCATGATAATTATTACATAAACTTTTCTTGCCCTTGGTTGGTTAAAAGTGGTTTTATATAGAGATTTGTCTCATTTTTGCAGCACTTACATCATTACGGAGTACATTATCCATTTGTAAGTCCTGCAATATTTATTGATTTAGTATGTACCTGGGCCCTGAATTGACTGTAGTTTATTATCATGTAATTATGTTATACTCTTAATGTCCGTTCTGGTAGTAGGCATTGTCTATTGACACACTTTATCAATTTTAAATACAGCATTATGGAGTAATGATTGGTTTTTAATATTATTCAATCATTGAAATGCTGAATTTGTTTTGACTGTGACCATCACTATATTGTTTTAATGTTGTTATCAATATTTGTATAGCATTAATCCTGTGGCCAAGAATCCTGTGATACATATGCCTGCGCCAATCGCGGTGTGAGACACGCTGCATGCTTTAGCATCGGTGTGTGGAGGTATCAGAGGCTGATTGGCCACTGAGATTCACTGTTTTACATAAAAGTGGCCATGAGGTCAGTAGATCACACCCTCAGATGAAGTCAGGAAGTGACAAAACGCGTCAAAGACGTGATCTACGACATTGGTTTGAAGTGACGTGTGCACTCCACAGGCCGGATAACCAGGATAACCAGGAAGTAGAATCACAGTAGGATGTTGTATACAGCGGGAGTTCTCCTTCGAGTACCGGTGACCAGGTGACTATACTAGCACATCACACTTTATAACAGCTTCATTTTATTGTAATTGATTATTTTGTAAAGGGAGTTTTTTTGGTCTTATTAAAACTTTATGTAGTATTACGCTATGTGGATGTCTTATTATTATTTTTCCACATGGTTTTACTGGAGCCCCATATAGCGTGACTAGTGCTGGTTGGCAGCGGTGGAGAAATATTTATAACCAAAGGCGTATCACTACCATATTTTCGATGAGTGCACCCCCAAAGGGGAGTTTTACCTCATGTGGTGAAGTGTTCGGTGGATGGTGGTCTCATTATATCACAACACAATTTATATTTCATCTCCTTTGCTTTTGGTGACTCTTATATGAACTGTTCATGGGAGCTCGTCATTTCATCCTTTTGACAAGAGCGCTGCTACAATATTATAAAGGACTCCATTCCAGAGTGTTTTTTAGTATTGTGTTCTCAATTTATATAGATAAATGAGGTATAACTATGGCCTATGGGTCACCCACTCAGCGCCACCTAAATCTTACAGTGCCAGCAGCAGGTAGATGTGTTGAACTATTCGATATCATATGTCGATGTCTCAGACATTAAAAAAAAAATATATATATATATATATATAGATAAATAAACATATAAAATTACCAATATAAAATAGAGATGAAATCAAAACATAAAATAAGACTAAGCAGCTGTTTAAATAAATATAAATAAAGTATTACAGTAGTATAGCCAGAACTAAAGTCCTCCTTGCATCAGATAAATACTAAAACAGCGCTAAAACGAAAATTAAAATAGAAATAAAGAATTGATGGTAATGAAACCATAGGGCAATGGCAAACACCATGGCCAACAGTCTTTATGTAGCAGATGGATATGTGGACAGTTCAGATAATTCACAGTCACTTTTCTCTTAGTGTGCACCTTCCACCAGACTAAGAATGCAATTATCCACCTCGTGAAGCACACACCCCTCTGGGGTACAAACTCACCAGATGCCGCTAGAAAGAGAGCCTTGTATCAGTGACCAGCACGGAAACCGGAAGTGACGTTGTGCGCTCCACCACGCTCTGCCTTCTACCCGGAAGTGTAATACAGTGTCTGCAAGGAACAGCACACTTCCAGCGGATGGCTGGAGATGGTGATAGCACCCTCTATTGTATTTCTTTATGCTTGTTGATTGCATTTTAAATGTAAGCAGCTAGGATTAAGGGGGGTTTCTGCTGTATGGGTATGTTGCATTACAATAAACAGGATTACGCTATGTACATCTATCCTTGTGTTTTATGATACAATTGGAGTATCTATACCAGTAGACCTTCTGGATAAGTGGGGTATCAGCACAAAGCAGTGTTTGGACACTGATACAAGGCTCTCTTTCTAGCGGCGTCTGGTGAGTTTGTACCCCAGAGGGGTGTGTGCTTCACGAGGTGGATAATTGCATTCTTACTCTGGTGGAAGGTGCACACTAAGAGAAAAGTGACTGTGAATTATCTGAACTGTCCACATATCCATCTGCTACGTAAAGACGGTTGGCTGTGGTGTTTGCCATTGCCCTATGGTTTCATTACCATCAATTTTTTATTTATATTTAAATTTTCGTTTTAGCGCTGTTTTAGTATTTATCTGATGCAAGGAGGACTTTAGCTCTGGTTATACTACTGTAATACTTTCTCAATTTATATGTGCATTTTTTAAGTAGCTGCTTTTTAATGTTTTAATGGTTGGTGCATTTATATATATATATATATATATATATATATATATATATATATATATCTCTTTACATAGTAATTATAAGTGTTATCATCCTAGTTGCAGAGCGGTGCTTTTTTAGGGGGGCTTGTACAGTTAAGCACTTTTTTAGTGATATATTAAGGTCAAATAATTTTTATTAACAAATTAAACAAATTTCAAAAAGTTAAGGTAATTTTATGTCTAAAATAAAAGGTGACATTTCAAATGGTGGTCATGTATGATTAGAGGTACATTAGGGATGGGCGAATTGTTCGACAAACACCCAAATTATCAGGGAGTTCGACTGTTTGTTAATGCACTGCCCTGCCCCACTGGAATCCCTTATTGGCTGAAGCAGTGAAAGCTTTGCCCAGTCAGGGCACAGAGCACTGGCAGAGCCATGATTGGACACTGTCATGATGACTATCCAATCATGGCTTGTTGCTCTTAGTCCCACCCCACACTATAATAGTATTCATTCTATAGCGGCCATTTATAGTGTGATATCGGAGTGTGGAGAGAGCTAAAACAGGGCTCTGTTCAGTGCTACTAGAGAGTTAGACCCCATACACACTATTCAATTTTTGTGTTCAGATTTACCAAAACCATATAATACGAGGTCAAGCCTTAAGAGTTTCAATTTGTATGCAATCAGGCAGGCCCTTGCACTACATGGTTTTGGTAAATCTAAAGACAAATATCTTGCTGAAAATCTAATAGTGTGTATGGGGTCTTGGTGTGCTATACTATGCTATTGTGATTCTATTGTCAGTGTAGAATATCGATTTAGTGTGAATGTTGTGATAGTTCAGTCAGTGTGAGTGTAGTGACCATTCCTTTTTATATTAGTGTCAGTTTATTTTGCCAGGGCAATTTTACTGCAGTGTAGTTCAGTGTGTTAATGCACATTTAATGCAGTATATTTCTGTGGGTTACGTGCCGTTTAACTTTTCAGTATGGTACTGCAAGTTCAACGCCGCATATTTCAGTGCGTTACATGCCATTTAATGCAGTATATTTCAGTGCATAACTGCATGTTTAATGCTGTATATTTCAGTGCGCTGTGTGCCATTTAACGTAGTATATTTCTGTGCGTTAGAATATGTTTAAAGCAGAATATTTCAGTGCATTACTGCAAGTTTAATGTTGTGTATTTCAGTGCCTTACATGCCGTTTAATGCAGTATATTTGAGTGTGTTACTGCAGTATATTTCTGAGCATGACCTGCCATTTACCCCAGTATATTTCTGTGAGTTAGTGCAGTGTTGCTCAACTCCAGTCCTCAAGGCACACCAACAGGTCATGTTTTGAGGCGTTCCATTATTTTGCACAGGTGAATGGATCAGTTTCACTGCCTTAGTAATAACGATAGCCATTTCATCTGAGGGAAATCATAAAAACATGACCTGTTGGGGCGTCTTGAGGACTGGATTAGAGAAACACTGAGTTAGTGCACATTTAATGCAGTATATTTCAGTGCGTTGCATGCCAATTAACACAGTATATTTCAGTGTAATACTGCAAGTTTAACGGCCTAGTGCATTACGTTACGTGCTGTTTAACGCAGTATATTTCTGTGTGTTACATTGAACATTTCAATGCATTACATGCCATTTAAAGCAGTAAAAGTTTAATGCCATATATTTCAGAGCATTACGTGCTGTTTAACACAGTATATTTTAGTGCGTTACCTACCAGTTTAACGCCCTATATTTCAGTGCATTACGTGCTGTTTAAGGCAGGATTTCAGTGCGTTACTGCAAGTTTAACCTCGTATATTCCAGTGAGATACCTAAGGCCGCGTACACACGCGCGGACTGTTCGCCCAACCTTGTCCGCTGAACAGTGTTTGGGCGGACAGTCCGCTCGTGTGTGGGGCTTCAGCGGACAGTTTCAGCGGACAGTTGGCCGAACAAGGTCTTACGGAAATTCCGAAAAACTGTCCGCTGAAACAAGGTTTCAGCGGACTGTTCGCTCGTGTGTAGGCTTGTTCGGCCAACTAAGTCTCGCGCATGCTCAGAAAGGATTTCCACGTCGGAAGGTTGCATTGCAGTGTATAGGACGTCGTATTTTTCGTCCCGTCGTACGTGCCGTTCACGTCATCGCGCACGGTTTCAGCAAACTGTTCGTCCGTCGTGTGTGGCCATGTCCGTCCATGCTAAGTTTGAGCGGACTGTTCGCTCAAACTGTTGGACGGACAAAGTTGGGCCAACAGTCCGCGCGTGTGTACGCGGCCTAACATTTAATGCAGTATATTTCAGTGTGTGACGAGCCATGTCACGCAGTATATTTCACTGCATTACTGCAAGTTTAATGCCCTATATTTCAGTGCGTTATGTGCTGTTTATCACAGTATATTTCAGGGAGTTACTGCAAGATTAACGCTGTATATTTCAGCGCATTATGTGCTGTTCAACACAGTATATTTCAGGGCATTAGCTGCCATTTAACGCAGTATATTTCAGTGTGTTACGTGCCATTTAACACAGTATATTTCTATGTGTTAGTGCATGTTTAATGCAGTACACTTCAGTGCGTTACTGCAAGTTTAATACCATATATTTCAGTGCATTACATGCTGCTTAACGCAGTATATTTCAATGCGTTACTGCAGATTTAATGCCATATATTTCAGTGCGTTACATGCTATTTAATGCAGTATATTTCTGTGCATTAGTGCACATTTAATGCAGTATATTTCAGTGTGTTTCTGCAAGTTTAACGCCGTATATTTTAGTGTGTTAGGTGCCATTTACGCAGTATATTTCAGTGCATTACATGCCTTTTAATGCAATATATTTCTGTGCTTTACTGCACGTTTAATGCTGTATATTTCAGTGTGTTACATGCCATTTACAGCAGTATATTTCTGTGCGTTACTGCAAGTTTAACGCCATATATTTCAGGCATTACGTGCCATTTTATGTAGTATATTTCTGTGCTTTACTGCAAGTTCAATGCTGTATATTTAAGTGCGTTCATGCCATTTAATGCAGTATATTTCAGTGCGTTACTACAAGTTTAACACGTCTATTTAATTGCATTCCGTTCTGTTTAATGCAGCAAATTTCAGTGCGTAACTGCAAGTTTAACACTGTATATTTCATTGCATTATGTGCCGTTTAATGCAGTATATTTCTGTGCTTTACAGCAAGTCTAACGCTGAATATTTCAGTGGGTTATGTGCCGTATATTTCTGTGCATTAGTGCACATTTAACACGGTTTATTTCAGTGTGTTACTGCAAGTTTACCGCCATATATTTGCGTGTTACGTGCCGTGCCATTTAACGCAGTATATTTCAGAGTGTTACTGCAAATTTAATGCCGTATATTTCAGTTCGTTACATGCCAAGCCTCTTTCTGCAGTATATTTTAGTGCGTTACTGCAAGTTTAACACTGTATATTTCAGTGCCTTTCTGCAAGTTTAACGCCGGATATTTCAGTGTGTTACATGCTGTTTAACACAGTATATTCCAGTGCGTTACTGAAAGTTTAAAGCCGTATATTTTTAGTGCGTTACTGTCAGGGCTGGGCTCTCAGCCCATCCTTCTCTGCACTCAGGTTGCTCAGCTTTCGGTTAATTGCCAGAACTCATCGTTCCACAGTGGCTCACCTGATGATCATCTCCTGCTTGTCAGTCAAGCCCACAGCCAGCCCCTCCTGGCTATTTAAACTGCCTGGTTTATTTCATCCGTTGCCTTTGCCTTGGTCAAACATATCTAGAGACTCTCTGTTGTGTTCCTGTAGAAGACTTGCCTAGCTGACTTCCCTCTTGTCTGCTGCCTCTATCTACACTGATCTCTGGCTACCGAACCCTGGCTATGTTTTGACTACATTTACCAGTTGTACCATTTTTACCATTTTATTAAAAGGTGTGATTTTTACTGCATTTTCTGTCTCAGTCTGTTTCATGGTTCCTGACAGTAGGCAAAGGCCATGAATTCAGAAGATGCAGGCAAGCCACCTAGTGGTAATATTTTTTCCAGGTTGAATGAGCAGGATAATCGCATGGATCTGTTTGCCATAGCGTTACAGATGCTCCTGATTCACACTACTCACCTGGATCCTCCCACTGTGGCTGTTCCGGTACAACCTGTGTTTCAGGCCTTCTCTGATGCTGCTCCAGTCTCTGTACAGGCACCCGCCTTGAATATTACCTCTGTAAGTGTCCGGTTCTGCTCCGCTTCCCCAGCGATTTTGGGGCGATCCAGTTTAATGCAGAGAGTTTCTGAACCAGCTTAGGATATACTCTGAGATGCTGCTCCAGGCTTTTCCCATGGACAGAAGCAAAGTAGACTTCATCATTTCTTTACTTTCTGATAGAGCCTTTGCCTGGGCAAACCCTCTATGGGAGGCGCAAAAATCTATTGTCTTGAGTTACTCAGAGCTTGTTGTTACCTTTAAAAAGGTATTTGATGTTCCTGCATGCTCCACTTCTTCTGCCAAGAGCCTAATGTCCATCAAACAAAGTAAAAGAACTGTTGCCAATTACGCCATTTAATTCTGTACTCTGGCAGCAGAGTTCACTTGGAACAATGAGGCCCTCGTGGTTGCTTTTGCTTATGGTCTCTTGGATGACATCAAAGATGAATTAGCAGCCTGTGACATACCTACAGATCTGGAGAAGTTGATCACGTTTGAGTCTGCCAGTGAAGTAAAAGCATGCATTTGGGCTTCATACTTATCACACATCTCTCTGCGGATGAGAGGGCCTTTAGGAGGAGGGAGAAATTGTGCCGTTATTGTGGCCAGGCAGGTCACTTTTTGAAGTCTTGTTCTACCCGTTCGGGAAAACGTTTGTACCTAAGTTCCTGTAAGGGACAGACCCTAAGTGACATTGTTACATCCCCAGTTACCTTGAAGGATAAGCCTCTAGTTTCAGTTACCCTTTCGTGGTCTGATTCGTCCATTGATACACAGGCTCTAATCGACTCTGGGGCTGCAGGCCTGTTCATAGACAGTGCACAGTGTGTCTAAGCACTTGATTCCATTGCAGCTTCGTGCCACTCCACTTGCCATTGAGGCTATTGATGGGAGACCTCTACAGCCTGCTCATGTGATTCACGAGGCTGCTCTGTTGACCATGGCCATAGGGGCTCTTCACCGTGAGATAATCCAATTTCAAGTCATTTCCTTTCCTCATTATCTGGTGGTTATTGGTTATCCTTGGTTACAGAGGCACAACCCCTCTTTTGATTGGCTTTGTGCTGAGGTTCTTTCCTGGTCGCCACAATGCACATGTTTTTGGAAAGTGGCAAAGGTCTCGTGCACCTCTTCCCTCTCCTACTTACCAGAGGAGTACCGCAAATTTAGTGATGTCTTTGACAAGGGTCAAGCCGGTAGTTTGCCTCCACATCGGTTGTATGATTGTGCAATTGACCTTCAATTTAATGCTATACCTCCCCATGGCTGGGTTTGTCTGTCTCGGAGGATAAAGCTATGGAGGACTATATTGTTGATGTGCTCTCTCGAGGGTTCATCCGCAAATCTTCGTCTCCTGCTGGTGCTGGCTTTTTCTTTGTGAAAAAGAAGAGTGGTGAACTGAGTTCTTGTATCGATTATAGGGGACTCAATCGCATCACGATTAAGAACACCTACCCAATTCTGTTGATTACAGAATTATTTGACCGCCTCAAGGGAGCAACAGTTTTCAGGAAGCTTGATCTGAGAAGGGCATACAATCTTGTACGGATCAAGGAGGGCGACACATGTACAGAACATTATGAATGCCTTTGCAACACTCCTGCAGTTTTTCAGGAGTTAATCAATGATGTCCTCCAAGATATGTTGCAGCAATGTGTGGTGGTTTATCTCGACGATATTCTCATATATTTTAAATCCCTAGAGAGCCACCACACAGATGTATCCCATGTGCTACAGAGGTTGAGAGATAACCTGTATTGTAAGTTAGAGAAGTTCATCGTGAACAGGCTACATTTCTGGGTTATGACATTTCTACTGACGGTTTTTCGATGGACCTAGAGAAATTATCTGCAGTTCTATGTCCGTTACAATCTTTTCTTGGCTTTGCCAATTATTATTGAAAATGTATTCAGAACTTCTCTTCTCTGGTCAGACCCCTGACTAATATGACCAGAAGGACGATAACCCACAGAATTTGTCTCCGGATTCCATCAAAGCCTTTGAGTCTCTCAAGGCTGCATTTGTTTCAGCTCCTGTGTTGGCACAACCTGATCCTACATTACCTTTCATTCTTGAGGTTGATGCATCTGAGACTGGAGTGGGTGTCCTTCTACCTCTAAGAGCGCTATGCATCCTTGTGGCTACTTTTCAAAGAAATTGTCTCCTGCAGAATTATTTTAGCTCTTAAAGAATGGAGGCATCTCCCCCTGAAGGTACCACTGTGCCGGTCCTCATTTTGACTGACCATAAGAATCTCACATTCTGATCTGAGGCTAAACGCTTATCTCCCAGATATCTCCCAGCTTTAATCACACAGTCTCATTCTTTCCCAGTACCAAGAATGTAAGGGCTGATGCACTGTCGCAACAGTTTTCCTCCGCTTCCAAGGTGGAGTCGGTGCCTGTTCCTGTAATACCGCCCGATTGAAATCTGGCTACTATATGCACCAGTCTCACCTCAAATTTTGGTGACAGAATTTGTGCTGCTCAGATCCAGTATCTTACCATTCTCCCAATGAGGCTGGCCACCCAGGCAAGAATAAACTCATTTGGGCTATTTCTTAACAATTCTGGTGGCCTAGTCTCCGCGCTGATGTAACCACCTTTGTAGCTGCTTGTTCTGCGTGTGCAGAGAGTAAGACACCACAACACCTTCCAGTGGGCCTCCTACAACCCATACCCATTAGAGAGAGGCCTTGGACTCACCTGTCTATGGATTTTATTGTGGCGTTACCCAACTCCCAGGGCAACACAATTATTCTTATGGTGGTTGACCAGTTCTCGAAAATGTCACATTGTATTCCACTAAAGAAGTTGCAGACATCAAAAGAACTGGCATCCATCTTTGCTGGGAGATTAAATGGGCTACCCAAGGTTATCATCTCTGACAGGAGTAGCCAGTTTGTCTCCAGGTTTTGGCAAGCCTTTTGTGCACAGTTGGGATTTCAGCTTTCCTTCTCTTCTGCGTATCAACCGCAGTCTAATGGAGCCGCAGAACCAACCAAGCCTTGGAGCAGTTTATATGCTGCTATATTTCTGACCACCATAACAACTGGTCAGACCATCTACCTTGGGAGGAGTATGCTCACAATAGTGCCATCAATACTGGTTCCCGATTGTCTCAGTTTATGGAGAATTATGATTTCCAGCCATCCATGTTGCCTGACTCATTTGTTCCTCAAACAATTCCTGCATTAGAGGAGAATCTCCGTGATCTTCGCTCCACTTGGGTGCAGGTCCAAGAGCCCTTGTAACATGCCAGACTCCATGCTGACTGCCAATGCCTACCTGCGCCTTCCTATCAGGTTGGAGAGAGGGTCTGGCTATCATCTTGTAACCGCTGACTCTGTGTTCCTTCACTGAAACTGGCACTAATCTATTGGGCCTTTCCGTACTCTACGTAGGATCAACCAAGTGGCTTCCGCATTAGACCTTCCTTTTAACATGTGTATTTCTAATGTTTTTCATGTCTCCTTATTGAAACCTTTGGTGTGCAGCCGATTCACCTCCTCGGTACCACATCCTTGCCCGGTGCAGGTTGAGAAACATGAGGAGTATTTCAGTGCGTTACTGCAAGCTTAGCGCAGTATATTTCAGTGTGCGTTACGTGACATTTAACGCAATATATTTCTGTCAGGTAATGCACATCTACCACAGTATATTTCAGTGTGTTGCTGCACGTTTAATGCCGTATATTTCTGTGATTTACGTGCCATTTAATGCAGTATAGTTCAGTGCGTTACTGCAAGTTTTACACCGTATATTTCAGTGTGTTATAGTTACATAGTATGTGCCATTTAACACGGTATATTTCTGTGCGTTAGTGTCCATTTAACGCAGTATACTTCAGTACGTTACTGCAAGTTTAACGCCATATATTTCATTGCATTACCTGTTGTTTAATGCAGTATATTTCCATGTATTACTGCAAGTTTAATGCTGTATATATTTCAGTACGTTACTGCAAGTTTAATGCTGTATATTTCAGTTCGTTCCTGCAAGTTTAATGCTGTATATTTCAGTGCGTTCCTGCAAGTTTAAAATGCCATATATTTCAGACGTTACGTGCCGTTTAATGCAGTATATTCCTGTGCTTTACTGCAAGTTTAACGCTGTATATTTCAGTACATTACTGCAAGTTGTTGCCATATATTTCAGTGTGTTAGTGCACGTTTAACACAGTATAGTTCTGTTTGTTACTGCATGTATGAAGCAGTATATTGCAGTGCGTCAGTGCAGTTTTACTGCAGTATAATATAGTGTACGAGTCGTATGAGTGCCGGTAAACATGCTTGCTGTTGGGCTGCTGATCCGGTAGTCTGCCAGATGGCAGCGTGCCTCCATGGGGAGGGAAGAGGCTGGTACTTAGCCGAAAAGCAGGTCCCAAAGGTAGCTGGACAGGTGCTAGAAACTTGGTAGCTCTGGAGGGGCTGGAACGTAAGCAAAATCAGATAAGCCGGGTCATACACAAAACGATCAGATCAAGTACAGATGCGGAGAAAGGAAAATGGTCAAAGGTGGAAAACAGGAATAGTCAGGAACAAGCCAGGTCAGTACTTCAAGAGCTGATGCATAGCTATTACTGAATTCAGATGTTGATTCTGAGGTTGAGGAAGGCAGGGACATGTGCCTACAGAGAGGGGAAAACACTGGTACAAAAATTGGCAGTCATGTTCCCCCAGCCGTAATGAATTTCCACTTTGTCTCCCATGATAATGAGGATGGAGGGGATGATGATAAGGTTACTGACATGACTTGGGTGCCGGATAGAGCAGAGGAGGAAAGTGAGGGTGAGGCACAACCCCAATGAGGTAGCCATCATGGAAGAGTAAAGAGCAGCCACCCTATTCCATCACATTGTGGAGCTGTTATCTCCCAGCCCACTTACCAAAGATCAGCTGTCTTTTTTAGCACATGTGCAGCCGATCGCACTGTTGTAATTTGCCAACTTTGTCTCAAGCACATCAAGTGTGGCAAAAACACCAGTCATTTGGGTACCATATGCTTGACAAGGCATTTAACCTCCCATCAGCCCATTGGTAAGAGCACCTGAAAGCCACACAAAAGGGGCGCAATTCTGTTTCTACTCCTTACTCACCTCAGTCTGCCCCCGCGATACATCATAACCTCTCAGCAGCCTCCACTGGCAGGGATGATGGTATAGCGCTTGGTGTCCCAGGTCCTTGCAGCACATATGCCAGTAGCACTCTACCAGCTGTAGACTATAACCAGCAAATTTCCCTGCCCCATCTGCTGCAGTGGAAAAAAAATACATAAACAGTCACTGCCACCCACATGCCCAGCATCTAAATGCAAGCTTGTCAAATCTGCTAGCTCTACAACTTCTACCTTTCCATCTGGTGGATTCTGTCCCGTTTTGTGAATTTGCAGAATGTGCTGTACCACAATGGCAGGTTCCCAGTCGCTATTTTTTTCACGTAAGGCCATTCCAGCTCTGTACCATCACATAGAAGGCAATGTTGTGGCATCATTGGGCAAGGCAGTTAGCCACAAAGTCCACGTTACTGCTGGCACATGGTCCAGCAAGCATGGCCAGGGACAATATATTTAGTTCACAGCACAATGGGTAACTCTGCATGCAACTCAGAAGGATGCAGGATAGGGCTCAGTGCGGCAGTTTGTTGGTTGAGATTATCCACTGCAAAGCAGAAACGCTTTTTAGTAAACAGGCTTTCTATGAGGAAGATGAGAAAACAGGTCACTTGTTAGCTAGGATTGCTGGGTCCCAACAGTCTTCCCCAACCATAGGAGCCATTCGCTGTTCCACTGGGTGGCTGGTGAATGATCTAGAGCTAATAATCGCGTAACTAGCATCTTTTTACGCAGACTTGTACAGGCCTTGTAATGATTACTCTGATAAGGCACTACAGGGCTATCTAGAAACTATATCCCTACCAGTTCTGACCCGTCAGGCTCGCCTAGCACTGGAAGCTCCTTTCACATTGGATGAGCTGTCTCCCAATTGTATATCCTGTTAAGAGCTCACTATACCCCATTAAAACTCTATAAAATGGGCAAACTACCTGACTCGTTGTGTGGCAAATGTTAAATAGTGACCTGATACATCTCCTCTGGCGTTGCCCCAAATGCCATAGATATTGGAAGGGGGTCCTGGCCACGCTTAACCAGGTATTCTAAACAAAAGTCCCTCTTGATCCGCTGTGTTGCCTTCTAGGTGTTCTGGAGGGGGCAATCCCAGAGGAAATTACAAGGATGGCCTTCGCGAGAGCCTTATTCCAAGCTAGAAAAATTATATTAATTAAAAGGAAGTACGCCATTCTGCCATCAGTTAAATCCTGGATTCAGCACATGGGTAATACCCTTATCCTGGAAAAGTATATATAGCAACATAGGTGGAATCCTGGGAAATTTGACAGATTATGGGCCGCATGGCTTGATACACCAGGAATTAGTCCCAGAGAACTGGTACAGCTGACGTTGCTCAGATGCCCTTAGATACAGTGGGTGCCCGGAGAAATGCTTGCTTGAGAAGTGATATGGCTGCCAGTACAATGGCAAGGGTTCGCAGTGAATCACCATATGGAATTGAACAATGGATGTGCCTTACAAAGGCTACTTATGCCGCGTACACACAACCAGACTTTTCTGTCAGAATGAACTCTGACGGACTATTCTATGGATTTCCAACGGAGTTCCGCTGAAACGGACTTGCCTACACACGATCACACCAAAGTCCGATCATTTAAGGAGATTACGTTCGATGGGACTAGAAAAAGGAAGTTCAATAGCCAGTAGCCAATAGTTGCCCTTGCGCCGTTGTTGGTCCGTCGGACCTGCATATAGACAAGCGGTTTTCTCGATAGGAACTGGTTCCGGCGGAAAGATTTGAAACATGTTCTATTTCTAAAGTCCATCAGATTTTGCGACAGAAAAGGTCTGATGAAGCCCACACATGATTGATATGTCCGATGGATTAGTTCCGTCGGGACTTTGCTAATGAAAAGTCCGGTCCTGTGTACACGACATAACTGTTACCTGCTTATTGAAGGGTATGACTAATGGTTATGAAACCAAGATTTTTCAATATCAAATTGAAGTGTAATGTCATTTTTGTTTGGATTTGCTGTGTTTTTCTTTTGCAATAAAAACCTTTTGATTTAAAAAAAAAAAAAAAGTTCAAAAACAAGGGGCCCTCTATATATTTCCAGGAGCACTCAACAAAGGGAAAAAGAGGTTCAGTCAGTCACCCCACTAGGGTGAGCCACAATAAAAATCACCATACCCTCCCCATAGGAGTGGCGCCCTGGGCATCTGTATGACCACTTACCTAATACAGCAGTCTACACATCTACAAAATATAAGAATCAGTTGTATCAATGCATTTATATCCAATCAGAGTGGCAAAATAAAATTCCTCAGATGACCTTTAACAGCAAAGTCTGGGGAATGCCCAGGAAAAAAACAAAGCCTACTTACCACCAGCTCGCAGACAACTAAATTGACCTGTCTAACGGTATGCATCAAAAACAGGTGTTTAGTCCGCACGTATTTGCAAACGCATGCCTGAGCCACAGAGCCACATCATGGCACCCTGGTATTTGTGGACCTAACACTAAAATATAAGTGTCCTCACAGTGGAGGCACATGTATTCTAATGGAGAAATGAGAGCAGGTGGACTGTTTTTAACGCATACTGTTAGACAGGTTAATTTGGTTGTCTGCGAGCTGGTGGTAAGTAGGCTTTGGTTTTCTCCTGGGCATTTCCAAGACTTTGTTGTTACCTAGCGAGCTCAGATGACCTTTACATTGAAATCAAAATTAATAACAAACAAATCATCTCAATACCCCAGAATTCAAATTAAAGGAAAGAGAAAGAAAGGTTATATATGAAAAAAAGAGGTTTATAAAAAAGGCTTGAAGCTCAAGGCTTCATTCAGGCCTGGATATTTGGTGGCTGATAAATTGAATATTCCTTTTGCCACCCGACAAAGGCACGTTTACTCCCACTATTACCAGCAAAAGGGCACTATTCCTCCCACTAATACCATTGATGAGGCATGTTTCCTCTTCCTACTGACCACAGGCACAATATAACTTTTTTACACAAACTAACCACCAAACTGAGACACTGTCTACTCCTCATGATGTGGGTGCAGTTTCTACACCCACTGGCCACAGTCCAGCCTTCCAAAATCTGAAGGACTATAAACTGGCCCCTTGTTTAGAAATATGAAGATCTCTGGTCTAAACGGGAGACTTGCAATGTGGAAGTGTAGGATTAAAGCATTTCTTCCATTAAGGTAAAAAATGTTTAGGCATCAGTATCCCCCCCCACTCCCCCTTTTACTTACCTGAGCCCTCATTTTATCCAGTGCTGTGCCTGTCTGTAGTTCTTCTCTCCCCTCTCTTCCAGGTCTCCCTGGCTTTGCTAAGGCAGTAGGAGTCACTGGCTCCCATTGCTTTAAATCAAAGCCAATGACGCAAGAGCAGGGGCAGGGGCTGAATCTCGCTGTCTGTGTCAATAGCAGTAGAGGCAGACAGCAAGGCTCGGGATCAAGCCAACAAGAGTGCCTACATAGAAAGCAGCTTTGGAGGGAGGGCAATCGGAGGAGGGAAGGAGCCAGAAGCACTGGCAGGGAACCCAAGAAGAAGAGATTTGCGGCCACTCTGTGCAATTCTATTGCACAGAGCAGGTACTGTAAGTATAAACCTGTTTGTTTTTTTATTTTTTAAGACTAAGTACTAAGATTAGTAGTAATGATAAAAAAAAAAATCTGGATTTTAGACGGATAAGTACAAGTAAAATACATATGTGAATTTTGTACCTGCTAAAGGGTAAGTAGTGCTGTTTAGCCAATCTAACGATCTATTAGACACGGGCAATTTGTTTGTTAACAAATTTAGAAGAATTCATTCATTTCCAAATTTTTCCAAATATTCGCAAATTCGGAAATTCTAAAATTCTAGATTTCAGAAATTTGGAAATTCAAGATTTCACAAGTTTGAAAATCTGAAATTCGAAAATTCTAAATTTGAAAATCCAAAAATTCTAAATTTTGGAAATTCGGAGATTCAGAAAATCTTAATTAAAAAATCCAGAAATCTGAAAATTCAGAAATCCAAAAATAAGAATGAAAATCCGAAAATTCAAAAACCCAAAAACTAAAAAATCTGAATTAATAACTAACTAATAATAAAACGTAACTATTACTAACCATTAAAGTATAGGTATTGTAATTTCCTTTCAAATTTGGCTGTTGGTGATTGTAAGCAATACGAATAACAAATGCCATATCTAAACAAATGGAACGTAACAAATTAATAATAATAAATAACAATAATAATAATAAAAACATTTTATTATTTATTATTTAGTTATGTTGCACTTGTTTAGATGTGGCATTCTTTATTTTGGATAATTCATAACTTCAGATAAATTTGTATTCGTTACATTCACTAACAGCCAAATTTGAAAGAACATTACATTACCTATAATTTAATAGTTAGTTATTATTAGTTAGTTATTATTTTGAATTTTCATTCAAATTTTTGGATTTTCCTTTCTTATTTTTGGATTTTCACATTTTCAAATTTAGGAATTTTCATAATAACGAATTTCTGAATTCCGAATGTTCGAATTTGCACATTTTTGAGTTTCCGAATATCAAATTTATGAATTTTTGAATTTCTGAATCTACGAATTCTGAATTGACGAATTCCAAAATTTTGAATTTAAGAATATTTCGAATTTCTGAATTTCCAAAAAACAAATGAAATGAAAATAAACACATTTTTCGGCAGTGCACGTGTCTTCGATCTATACAGCCTTGCCGCAGTCAGGAAAGTATCACTCTCCTGGTTTACTGTAGCTATGCAGCTTTGAGTGTTACATGTCTGCCTTCAGTCTGCACATTAGACAATAAATCAGCTTGTACAGTAAACAAGTGGGTGTCTCAGAAGTGTAGGATCTTGGTGGGACCTCCAAAATGTAGTGGTGCCCCCGTGGGGTTGCTGCGTGTTTCAGCATCCACACATCACCCTGCTTGGTCAGGCATCCATTTTAGGCACACTTTCTCCAGTTAATGAACTTGCTTGTTTTGCTGTTTTTATTAAGGGATTAAAGTTGGATGGGGAAAAGGGACATTGGATGCCTAAATGATGAATACTTCTTAGTAGAATATAGGTAATTGAATCCAGACTGACAAGTCTGTTCTACTGCACATCTACTCCAACACACTACTTGAAATCCCTTGTTTTCCTTCACTGTCCAATTCTAGATTCCTGTCATCATTAGCACATGGCTAGGGCTCACTCTGAATAAGTCCTAACATTTTTCTATTAGCCATTTGCAGGCGGGGGTCTGCAGTCCCCTCTGTGATAGCAACCATTTTAGATGAAGCTAAATTGTGCTAACTGATACTTGGTGCACTACTGCTCCCATTATGCCCAATGCAAATCCTGCCAACCCTCCTGACTGCAGCGACTTAACTTTAACAACACCAAAGTCTCGCCCTCTGACTCCACATCCAATCCTGGCATGTCTCTCCCAGAGCTTCTCACTTTGCTTCTCGCTGACCCCGGCATGAATCCTTCCTGAAAGACTTCCCTGCCCCTGTTCCACACTGGCCTCCCCCTGCTCCTGTTCCAGGACACCTCTCAATGACAGTTTAAAGAGAAGCTCCCTCCCAGCTCCCGAGCTCCAGACCTGAGGTCAACCCCCCCGCCCCAGAAAGGGGGTGCCACAAGGGCCACCACAGCCTAACAGGCCATCATCTCAGTTCTTCCACTCAGCAACTCCTCCCACAACAGGCTGACCATAGGTATATATAGGAGGCCTGCCCCCTGCCAATCCTAGTTGGGGATTGGTCAGGGCTCCCAGATACACCCCATGTCACTCCTGCACTCTGCCCTGCCTCTTTTCCAGAACCTTCTGAAAACCAGAGGAGGTGCCAGAGAGCTGAAGCACATGTCAGTCACCTGCTGCTACACTAAACCACTCCCCTGCCCCCAGTTCAATAACAAACAGGTCTAGCTCACACCTAGGCCTGCCTAAATTTACCTGCACTGGCAGTAAAAACACAAACACTACTCTAGCACCTACCTACCAAAGGTAGAGGGTGCTACAGAAGTATGATCCAGGAACTGATTCTGGCTCTGCATTATGACAGTGGTGTGAGATTCATATAGCTAGCTGAACAGAATTGAAAATTATTTACCGCATAAAACAGTTCACACAGATGTGTTCAACTGTATATTTAGTTTTTGTGTGGAATTCGGCCTTTAAAGCCCAACTGAACCTTCAGTTTAAATAAGCAAAATAAATTCCAGGTTTATCAAAATAAAAGGCGCTCTATTTACCACAGTTTATTTTCCTTAGGGCTGTCACACCATTTGCAGTGACCTATGCTAATCTACACAGATCAACACAGGCTCACTGCTATGGCACATAAAATAAAAGGGATTTCTAAGGGCATACATGCCAATTGTCCCGGATTTTCCAGTTCAGTACCTTTTTTAGTTATCTGTCCTGTCCCTTTTGTGTCCCGAGCTGTGTTTCGGAAACAAGGCTGCAGCGACAGCTACACTCTCTCTGCTCTTGCAGCTAAATTAATTAACACCTCTTCCCATTGAATCTCCGCCCTCCATCCAGCACTCTCCAGAGTTCTCTTGGTCTACAGTGCTCCCTTCTTCTCCCCCAGCAGTCTCCAGCATTGGCTCCAACTTCTCCAGCACTCTTTAGTGCTCATCTGTCCCTCAGCAGTCTCCAACGCTACCTTTATCTCCCTGAGTATATTCCAGTGCCTCCTTCCTCTCACCCATGGCACTGCAATGTTGACTCTAGCTCCCTGAGCACCTTCCATTGCTCCCCCTGTCTTCCTCCTCTATGCTCCAGAGCAGGCTGAAGGAAGGAAACAGAGGTCAAGCATCCATATTACCAACCACTGCTCACAAGTGGCAGCAGAACATGAAAGCATTACCCAGCCTTAGAAATCCTGCTGGGAGGGATGTAAATTGCAGGAGGGGAAGTAAAATGGCTGGCATGTCATAAGGGATTTTTTCAGGTTGTTAAGGTGGTAAGGAGGGTGGGGAAGGTGGTGAGTGCCTGCAGCATGACTCAGTTGCTTTATGTATGCCACTGCCCAGTGACCTCTGCAGTGATAGAGCAATCTCTTTCAGGTGGGTGGCAGTGCTTGCTGCCCTCTGAAAAAGCAATCATGCAGCCTTCTGTCTGCTTTTTTTTCCAATCGCTAGGGGGCTTTTATAGTACAAGAATTGTGCTGCAATTGCGAGCCAAGTGCTTGGTTCACAGTTGCGGTGCACCCCCATTAAACTTAATGGGTGAATTTTCCAGTACAGATAAAAATGCTGTGGCCAAAAACCGCTGCTCAGTGGCCTTTTTTTAACTGCCTTCTTGGCCGTCTGTATGAAAGAGTCCTTTGGACTCATTCACACCATGTACTTTTATACCATCTGCACTCTCCCTGTACCAACTACACACTGTCAAAAACTCTGCATTTCACTCCTGCATATAGTCAAAACTGCTATGCTGTCAAAAACATGCATACTGCACATGCTAGGCACCATATTACTCTCTTCACTTCTCTTATGCATAAACTGGCCACCGTTACACACTCCTCCTTTACTGCACATACCCACTGTAATACACTCTGCACTCATTTCCTGCACATAGCAATTTACACTCCACACTCATTTTCTGCACATACCCTAATACTCTCCGCACTCACTTCCACCACACACTCCACACTCCTTTCCTAGTCATACCATCATACACACCACACTCCTTTCCCTGCATACAAACTGCCATCATACACTCCACATTTCTCTCTTGCACATTTTAACTGCCATCATACACATCACACTCCTCTCCTGCATATACTGGCCACCGTTAAACCCTCCTCACTCCTCTACTGCATATATAGTACTACCCACTGATACTATGCTGCCCCTGTCTGACACAATACTGCCCTAGTCTGAAACTATGCCTCCCTAACCTGACACTACATTCTGCCCTAGCCTGGCACTGTACAGCCCTAGCCTTATGCTACATTCTGCCCTAGACTGACGCTATACTGCCATAGCATAACTACAGCTCCCTTATATACATTTCATTAAAGTATGTCATTTTAATGATATGCTGCTTGTAAAACCATGGCCATTTAAATGAATGCCCCACCCCTAATAAAGTACATTCTCTGCCTACAATGGCTTTCTGGATGCACAGTGAAAAAAGGTTTCCCTGGAAAAAAAATTTTTAAATGTTGTATGTATTTGCCCTGTTCACAACACATCACAGCCTCAAAGTGGGTTGCAATGTGTAGTGTAAAAAACGCAGACATGCTTACCTGAAGTTACCATTAGTCACTGTTTCACAGTAGTGCAAAAAAATTGATGAAATGTCATTTGCAACACTTCAATTATTTTAAAAACTGTAAACAGTGCCTTACACTATAACGATAAAATGCACTGCCTGCCACTGCTTGTACACATCAAACACCAGCCTGCACACTAAAGGCCCTTTCACACACGCGGACCGTTCATTTCATCAGTTCAGTCACGTCTTTTCAAAGAAAAGACAGGTGAGGTTTTCATCAGGTTTTCATCAGTTTTTCATTCGTTTTTCATCAGATTTTCATTAGGTTTTTTTTATCAGGTTTTCATCCGCTGTTCATCAGTTTATTGACATCCACTACCAATGCAAAAACGAATGAAAAACTGACCATTTGTCATTTTACATCTGTTTTTCATTTGATCGGTTTGATCCGTTTAAAAAAAACGGATGTTGAGGGATGCGGATGTTAACTGATGTAAGTGGACGATCACACATAGAGATGTATTGATGTCCATTTTTCATCCATCAACAGTTGAAAAACTGACAAATGGTCCGGATATGTGAAAGGGGCCTAAAACAGATTGTATTCAGTTGTGGGCTGGTGTGAGTGAGCCCTAAAACACAGCCACAGCTCATGCCAGCATGCTGCAGAGGAGGACCCTTGCTCTCTGTGTAGAAGCAGTGCTCTCTCTGCAAAGGTCTGACATATCCACTGCTGAGTCAGAGCTGGAGCTTTCCAATAGGCAGGGATCAGTTACCTGTATATCTTTAAACACCTTTTGTTTTGATGCACCAGAAATGCGTTTGGCTAAAGTTAAACTGAAGATTCAATTGGGCTTTAAAAGCTGAAGTTTAGAGAAATATTTTTTTTAAATCAGCACCAGGGATGGTACTTATAATGAATGAAAAGTGTCCCTTGTGCTGGTGACTGCTGTCAGTCCTCTGCCGCCACAATACCTCCACAACTGTAATCTTCTGGTGCTGCAGGGTTTATACGAGCCACTGGGCCTGTCGCAGACACTCCTGTTCCATTCAGAGAAGCAATAATGTCGCTTTTGGCAATTAAAATCACTCTATAAAAGCGGGTGGATGAATGAAAGGTCTGCCTCCTCTATTCATTCAACGCTATTCAATCTGGGAAGTTATAGTACAGCTTTAAAAAATAGAGCAGGGGGTGGAAAGGATGACACGTACCTGTAACAGGTCCAGCAGTCTGTATTAACCCCTGGAAGCACTGGAAGATCACAGTTGCAAGGGAGCATTGGAAAAGTGGGGGGAATTAAGTTTTCAATGAACACAGCAGCCACCAACACATTCATTGAACTCACCATCCCTGGTGTTGATTTAAAAACAAAATATTTCACTAAACGTGAAGAAAATATATGGTGAGAGCATACACTTTCATTTTATAACACCATCATTGCGAAAGCAATGCAAATAGATTTGACAATACAATATAATCTTACTTGCCTGTCTGCTGGCCATCTCTTTCCACAACTTACTGCATTCCGTGCATTCGTTGTAGCTTCTCCTCTGCTGTTTAATTTTAATTTCTAAGGACTATATATCCCATGGTACCTTGCTACCGGCAAGCAGTGATTCCTATACTGACTCTATCTCCTTAGACTCCTCCTCTCTGCACTTCTGTAGTTCAGAAGGCAGGTTCTGTGAAATGTGTGACACAGCAGTGCCTATTAACAGGGCATAGTGAATAACTATCACAGAATTCAAGGAAGTAAATGTGTGGGAATTTTCACATAGTAAGTTTACAAATTTCAAGTTTGTTTAGATTAATAGGAGTAGGATAGAAATAATTGAAATACAATGTGGAAATTAATATCCAATTTTACATTTTGACTATATGATACACTTTAACCACTTCAGCCCCGGAAGGATTGATCCCCTGCCTGATCAGAGCACTTTTTGCGATACGGCACTGTGCCGCTTTAACTGACAATGGCGCGATCGTGCAACATTACACCCAAACAAAATTGATGTCCTTTTTTTCTCCCACAAATAGAGCTTTCTTTTGGTGGTATTTCATCCCCTCTGGTTTTTATTTTATTTGCTATAAACAAAAAAAGAGCGACAATTTTGAATTTTTTTTTTTTACTTTTTGCTATAATAAATATCCCCCCCCAAAAAAATAAAACAATCTCTCAGTTTATATGTATTCTTCTACATATTTTTGGTAAAAAAAAATCAAAAAAATCACAATAAACGTATATTTATTGATTTGCGCAAAAGTTATAGCAAACGTTATAGCGTCTACAAAATAGGGGATAGATTTATGGCATTTTTATTATAATTTTTTTTATTAGTAATGGTGGCGATCTGCAATTTTTATCATGACTGCGACATTATAGCGGACACATCGGACACTTTTGACACCATTTTGGGACCATTGTCATTTATACAGCAATCAGTGCTATAAAAACGCACTTATTACTGTGTAAATGACACTGGCAGGGAGGGGTTAAACACTAGGGGGCAATCAAGGGGTTAAGTGTGTCTCATGGAGGTGTTCTAACTGTGGAGGGGTGGGCTTCCACTGACATGACAGAGATCACTGCTCCCGATCACAGGGAGCAGTAGATCCCTGTCATGTCATTAGGCAGAACGGGGAAATGCCTTGCTTACAAAACGCATCTCCCTGTTCTTCCACTCCACGATCGCAGGCCCCTGGCGGACATCGAGTCTGTGGGCACGGTCACGGAGCACGCACTCACAATGTCTTAAAGGGGGCGTACCTATACGCCCACTTGCCCAACCGTGCCATTGTGCCGACGTAAATTGCCATGCTTTAACAGTGATTGAAAGTTCCCTTAAACATAACTGGCTGTTTAATGTCTGGTGGCCTGTAGAACATTGAGTAAATCACTCTGAGCCTTCTTTTTGCATGTATGAGTCTACATTAGTAGAAAGCTACCACCAATTACTGTGTCTGAAATTTCTGCAGATGCCTTTTAGAGCTAAAGCACTAGAATTTTAAAGCCGATATATATTACAATTATCTTTTGTGGTGTCACGTTGAAGTCACACCTGTAATTTTCTTGTGAGTGATTCAGAGATGTTAAACTAAGGCAAGGTACGGTTAGTGGTAATATCACCAACATATTTCAATATTACAAGTTCTAAGGTGTTAAAACATTTGCATGTTTGTTAAACATTACAAAACACACCTTTATATAACAAATTATATTTAACCATAGCATATACAGTAAGTGCATGCGTGCATCACTGCAGAACAAGAACCACAGTTACTTATTTGCTTCAACTCACTTGTGGTCCTAAAGCAGCACTAAACAATCTTGGCTTCCCAGAAGCTTTTGCCATAACATTCAAAAACACACACACACACACACACACAATATTTGCAAAGTTTTAGCAAACTTACCATGCAAAGTGCCCTACTCCAACGATGAGACATCTGCGCTTCCCCTCATTACTATGTTTCCTGCGCTTCCATCTTCTCCTAGCCTTCTTCCAGGTCTAGAGTCTTGGTCATCTTAACTGGCTTGCCCTAATTGGTGAACGTTAAGAGTTATCCAAATGGAGCAAACTCCAACAATTAAGGAGACAGAAAAAGGTTTGAATATGCAGATGGTCCTGTGAATACAGACCGCAGCCTCCATCTATATTGCCTCTATTGGTATATAAGGAGATAGCACCAGTTGTAGTGCACATTATCATGTGAGTGTATCTTGTATTATTTTTCTTTGCAAATAAATTTTTAGGTGATTACTGAAAGCACTGATTTTGTCTTTGACCATTATATAATCCAATGGAACCATTTTGGAATGTGGAGTAATCCTTAGGAATTGACCAAGTTTCACATCATCCCAGGGCATGTTATTCCCCTAAATGGACAGGCACATTTTGACCTAACTTTTATAGCTCAAAATAAAAAGTGAGCTGCTGGTGGTGAAGGTGTGTGCATCACATAGTATGTTTATTCACAGAAGATAAATGTGGAGCACGGATTGAAGAATTTTGTTGGAATTATATTAAACAACACAGGATACTTTATTATTTTTTATACATTTTTATTATTCAATAGATTTTTTTCACATTGAATAAACAAATTAAATCTTGCAGCGCTGCATGATTTTGTTAAAATAGGGAGCCCGTGTTACAGAAGTCAAGGAAACAAATATGTAGGGATCTTCACAAAGTAAGTTTACAAACTTCTAGATTGTTCAGATTAATCGGCGTAGGCTAGAAATCATTTAAATCCATTGTAGAAATGAATAGATGATTTCATATTTTGACCACAGATATGTTTTTACAGCAGAAGAGACACAGCATCTATTCTATCATAAATACCTACCTGCTATAATTTTTTTTCCTATCACCTCTCTGCAAGGCAGTACTAAATGATTTAGGCTTCCCAGGAGCTCCTGCTGTACCGCCAAAAATACATAGGATGTTTGCACATTATGGCACACTTACCTTACAAAGTGCCCTGCTCCAACATCAGAACTTCTGGCTTCCACTGCTATCAATCTGTCCAGTGAGGAGGGATAGAGCCGAGAGAGATGCCGCTCTAATGCACAGCTCTGGTGGGAAATGCAGCCCAGGTAGGTATAAGGGAGGGCTGGGGGTATCCTGCACCACAGAAGTTTTTTTTACCTTAATGCATTCAGTGGTTGCAAACCCTCTCCTATACCCAGTCAAGTGAATAGCCTAAGATGATACACAGGGATAAAACAAATCTCCTTACATAAAGTTTTACTTGTATATCTGTTGCCTTTCCCTTTCTACACTCTTTGGAAAGTGCAGATTGTGTTAGAAATCTTTCTTCCTCTTCCAGCAGTGGGTGTGGTGTCTGGGCTTACACTGTGTGAGAGCTGATTGGAGGAAAGGCACAGAAGAGAATTTAACAATAGGCGATGTGGTCGACATGCAAAGATTGGCAGGAGTGGATTGGAGCAGTTCGTATTTATAGTAGGGAGATTTCACTGTTGGTGTTGTCACAAAAAAAGTGCCTGACTCAGCACAACAGGCTACACCTAAAACTAAAATATCACTTTTGAGTAGCCTGACCCTTTCAAGCCCAACTGAATTTTCAGCTTAAATCAGCTAAATACTGTCCAAATGCAACAAAAGAAAAGCTTGTTTTACAGTTTGTTTTCTTTAGAAATCCCTGCTCTTTGTATAGAAACAGTCTGTCTGCAATGGCCAGATGTGCCCCCTACTGAATCTGGCCTATACTGTAGTTCTGCAGTTATAAACGTTCATGCTTCATGGAGCGTCTGAATCCATAGAGAGACCATTCGGCCAATGTACACACACGGTCACACAGGAGCTTTGCTGATGCAGGTATACATCCTCAGCAATCGGCACCTCTTGCATGGCTCCTAGAGTGTGCACCGGTGAGCCTATTGTCTGGGGGACACAGTGGATGACAATACCGGGTACAGGACCAATGTACCATGTGATCGGTGTGTCCAATCATAGCAATCGTATATGTAAAAAAAGTGAAAGTAAGCATCAGTTCTCTTTCCGCCCACAGAGATTATCTGTGAGAGGAGAGAAAACCATTAACGGATCTGTGAGTATTACACAGCTCATCACAGTTTTAAACACACACACACACACACACCAGTGGTAGCCAGCTTACAGATCACTAGTGTAGCAGTGTAGTGCAAATAAACAGTGCAGCCAGCCACCAGTGTCAGTGTCAGACCATTGCCATCAGCCGGTGACCCTGATTACAGTGTTGCCAAACCAGTATACACCAGCACCAGTGTCCTGATCACCGCCATACTAGCATCTTGATCACCACATTACCAGTGTCCTAATCACTGCCATACCAGTGTTCTGACCACTGCCATACCAGTGCCAGTGTCAACAGAGCCAG
Organism: Lithobates pipiens; assembly: GCF_037356315.1. Classification (NCBI taxonomy): domain Eukaryota; kingdom Metazoa; phylum Chordata; class Amphibia; order Anura; family Ranidae; genus Lithobates; species Lithobates pipiens. Next base: position 119,248,372 of record NW_027507785.1, read on the forward strand.
TGTCCTTAAGTGCAGTGATAGCAGACCAGTATACACTAGCACCAGTGTTACACCAGTGTCATTGTCAACAGAGCCAGTGTTCCTGATTACAGTGACACCAGACCAGTATACGCCTTCACCAGTGTCGTAATTACTGCCACACCAGTGCCCTTGTCAACAGACTCAATGAAGCTAACAATACTGTTCTTACCATTAGCCAGCAGAGCCATTCAAGCCAGTAAAATGTTCACCAGAACCTGAACACCATGCCCAAAAAAAGTTTCACAAGTGGGGTGGCCTTTCTGATTCCAAGCATGACTGATGAAAGTAGCAGGTAGCAGGGAAGATGTCACTGTCAAATTTGAATTCTGAATATGAACCCACGTAGAGCAGGGGTATGGTAACCGCCTCTGATTCACAAGAGGAAAGGGTCCCTACAAAAAGAATCAGGTGTTCTAAGCATCAGGCAAGCACCAGCAGTGCGCTACATCCTGGAGAAGTGGAGAGCACCAGTGGCACAGTAAATCTGGATGAAAGTCGAAGTAAAAGTATTGGGGTGTCACATCATTCACAAAGGTGCATACTAGGGTTCCAGAGCCACTAGCAGATCCTTTATGGCTTCCTTTTAATACAGCAACATTTATCACCCCCTCCCCCCCCCCCCATTTACAGCTCAACCATATATTCAGGCAGAAATCTATTTTTTTACACCCATTCAGTTTTTTCATTCGTTTTTCAAAGAAGATTTTCTCAATGAAAATGTGGACCAATGTAGTCTGTGTGCCCAGCAGTACATCACCAACAATCCCATGCCCATCCATCTGAGTGGAAGCCCATCACAATTGAAGAATCTAAAAAAATTCTTGATCTAACCCAAAATATGGAACTCACAAAATACTGTACTTTTTTATTTATTTATTTTTTTGTTTTTTTAAACTTGTTGAAAAAAAAATTACAGTTCCAAAAGAATTACTATGCATTTAGAAAATATGTTGGGATGTTTGCTTCACCAAAATGTGGTAATTTTGTGGGTGTTTCCACTGTCCTGGTGCTCCAGGGCCTCCAAAAAAATGTGATAGGTAGACAGGAAATTATATGTGTTATTTATGCCCCTAGAAAATCTTAAGGTGCTCCTTGGATTTGGGCCTCTCTGTGTTGTTAGGCTGTGAAAAAGTCTCACACATGTGATATCCCTATTCTCCAGAGGAGTAGCTTAATGTGTTTTTGGGTGTAATTGTAATAAGAAACATCTTATTGATTGACAACTCTGTGTAGAAAAATAAACTTTTACTTTTTGGGGGTATTTGTCTTTTTGTAGGGATCCTTTCCTCCTTACATTTTAGGGCCTCAAGAAATGATAGGCAGTCAAAACATAAGGATTGATCAATAAATATATACCATAGTTTGTAGACTCTATAACTTTCACGCAGACTAAATAATTTATACCTAATTGTTTTTTTTTAATCAAAGAAATATAGCACAATACATTTTGGCCTTAACCACTTACTGCCCAGCCAATAGCAAAATGACGGCCGGGCGGTGGTTCGTTATCCTGACTGGATTTCATAAGACGCCTTTCAGGATAATGATCTGAGCATGGCAATCACTGTTGTGGTGTGTCAGTCTGACAGAGGCTCTTTACCATGTGATCAGCTGTGTCCAATCACAGCTGATCATGGTGTAAACAGGAAAAGCCGTGTATCAGGTTTTCCTCTAATGTGTCTGAGTAGAGGAGAGCCACTTGGCTGCTCTCCTGACAGGGGGGGGGGTCTGCACTGAAGCACAGTGCAGCCCCCCCTTCCCGAGGATGCCCACCCAGGACTACCAGGTATGCCCACCACTGATGACCACCAGGCACACCACCCAGGCCCCCAGGGATGCCAATCTGTGCCCACAAATGATGCCAATCATTGCCCATCACTAATGCCTGCTTATCAGTGATGCCCATCAGTACCATCTATCAGTGTCCATCAGTGCCATCCAGCAGTGTCCATCAGTGCCACCCATAAGTACCCATCAGTGCAGCCTTTTCGTGCCCAGTGTCGCTTATCAGTGCCCACCAGTGCCACCTATCAATGCCCATCAGTGGCGCATATCACTGCCACCTATCAGTGCTGCATATTAGTGCCCATCATCAGTGCTACTTCATTGGTGCCACCTCATCAGTGCCCATCAGTGCTGCCTTATCAGTGCCCATCAGCGCAGCCTCATCAGTGCCCATCAGTGAATGAAAAAAACGTACTTATTTAGAAAACTTTTCATGACAGAAACAAAGAAAACTGTTTTTTTTCAAAATTTTCAATCTTTTTTCATTTGTTTAGCAAAAAATAAAAACCGCAGTGGTGATCAAATACCACCAAATAAAAGCTCTATTTGTGGAAACAAAATGTTTTGGTACAGTGTAGCATGGCTGCGCAATTTTCATTTAAAAAGCGACAGCGATGAAAGCTGAAAATTGGTTTGGGCAGTAAGGGGGGAAAGTGTCTGGTATTGAAGTGGTTAATTTATGAAGAAAGATTATTTATTTACAAAATTTTATAACAGAAACTAAGAAAAAAAACACACACTTAAAAAAAATAAAAAAAAAATAAAAGGTTTTTTTTCTTTTATATACATAGTAAAAAAATAAAAAAAACCCAGTTGTAAATATATACCACCAAAACAAAGCTCTATCTGCCCCACAAATTATATAGAATTCGGTTGGGTACAGTGTTGCATGGCTAAGTAATTGTCATTCAAAGTGTGACAGTGCTGAAATCTGAAAAATAGCCTGGACTGAAAGGGGCAGAAGAGTCAGTGGTTAAAACTGACAGTTCAACTGTGCTTTCATTTTGGGTTGTGTTTGTTTATCTACAAGCTGGTTATACTTGGCTTTGAAATTAAGTATTAGTATTCACTGAGCTCAGTTTATCAACCAAACAATACAAAGTATTCACATGTAGAATTTAGGCTAAAATACCAGAGACAGATGCAGAAAAAAACATGAGAGAGTAATGATATAATCCAAATTAGTGTATGAAGACTGTAAAACCAAATGAACATGAAAACAAACAATAATTACACAACTCAATCTGTTTCTCTTATACATAACTTGTGTTAATTTATATAGCAGTTGTAGTTTAATAAGTTTTGAGGAGGCATGGTGGGTAATTCATAGCCATAGCAGCCAACTTTAAATGAGTTTACAGCAATATAATGGAAATATTTAAAAGAACATCTTATTAGTTACTAGGAGTTATTATGCATTTTTATTCATGCAATATAAATTAATTTTGTTGTGCAATATAGGCAAAGAAATCATACCTAACTCATATGATATTGTAGGAACCGTATCTATTCAAGGGATTTTTGTTCTGAAAAACTAGACTTGTGGTTCCTATCTGTTGTAATATAAAAGTCACTCACCACTACCAAGATTTCACATTTAGGCCGCGTACACACGGGCGGACTGTTCGCCCAACTTTGTCCGCTGAACAGTGTTTGGGCGGACAGTCCGCTCGTGTGTGGGCTTTCAGCGGACAGTTTCAGCAGACAGTTTGACGGACAAGGTTTTTCGGAATTTCCGAAAAACTGTCCGCTGAAACCTTGTTTCAGCGAACAGTCCGCTCGTGTGTAGGCTTGTTCGTCAAACAAAGTTGCGCGCATGCTCAGAAAGGATTTTCACACCGAAAGTTATAATGCAGTGTATAGGACGTCGTATTTTTCGTCCCGTCATACGTGCCGTTCACGTCATCGCGCACGGTTTCAGCAAACTGTTCGTCCGTCGTGTGTGGCCATGTCCGTCCATGCTAATTTTGAGCGGACTGTTTGCCGAAACTGTTTGACGGACAAAGTTGGGCGAACAGTCCCCGCGTGTGTACGCGGCCTTACAGTGGTGCCAATAGGGATAACTGAATCTGCCTTGGATTGATTCATTTGGGGGGGGTTATATTTCTGAATGGTCCTCCATAAATCATCCCCATCATCCAAGCTCATGGCCTTCATATTGTCCACCAGATCATCTTTGCTACAACTCTGTGATGTTGCTCACCACAATTACCAAGAACAGATTTCGCTAGGAAGATACAGTCACAACAAATGTTGTAGACAGTTGGCACATTCCCCTCATCTATGCATGACACAAACATTTATTCCCAGTATTAAGACCTTCAAAGACGAATTAACCTCCAAACCTCTGACTGTGACTTAACTAATTTTAACCATTGGCTCCTGGATTACGTAGAAAGACACCATCTTACCCACAATGGATACTGACACTAGGAAATCCTTAGACGGTCCTTTCATGATTATTATGATATTAGCTACCATAACTTACACTGCTACAGATCAAAGTCCAGGCCCAGATGGCTTTACGCATATGTTTTATAAAACATATAAGGAATACCTTTCCCTGTTCCTGCTCCAGGGTTTCAATTCAATCTCTGAAGATAACTTGTTTCCTGCTCAAACCTTGGAAGCACATACTTCACTGCTTCTTAAACCAAAGATTTTAACCTCTGTTCCAGTTATCATCCCATCTTGCTGATTAGTGTTGATGTAAATTTATAAGCAAAGTTGATTGCATCTCGCTTGCAGCCCCTCCTGCTGGACCTGATACAGACAGATCAAGTGGGGTTCATTCAGTGTAACTTGATAATATACTCAAGACCTTTCTGCTCATGATTTATGCCTTCTTTCCATTGACATGGAGAAAGCATTTGATAGTCAGTTAGTCTTTCCTCAAACAAACATTGATCCAAAAAGAGCTGGGTCCAGCCCTACCACACAAAATACTTAACCTGTAATCTAAGTCTAATGCGAAGTTCCGGATCAATGATTCATTGACACCTGGATTTCTCCATAGGCAATGACACATGCCAAGGGTGTCTTCTGTATTGGCTGTTGAATGTCCTTGTCCTATATTACTAACCCCCACATGCCTATGGCCTCGGTCTTACAGGAATTTCAATGTTTTAGCCCCTGTACACACGGTCGGAGATTTCGACAATCAAATCCGTCAGATTTTGTCCGTCGGATTTTGTCCGTCGGATCTTGTCCGAAACTGTTGCATACACACAGTCGGACTAGGTTGTCCAAAAATCCGATCATTCAGAACGTGATGACATAATTTCGTTACGATGGGACTGCGTTCAGGCTAGTGGCCAATAGCTTTGATGTAGGAATTTGATCTGAGCATGCGTGGCACTTGGTCCGATCAAAATTCTCTACACATGATCGGAGTATGTCCGATCGAACCAGTTGGTCGGGAAATATTTCCAACGTGTTGGAAAATTGGGTCCGACGGATATTCCGACGGAATCAGTCCGATGCATATCACACACAGTCGGATTATCCGACGACACAGTCCGATAGGACAGTTTCCGACAGATTCTCCGACCGAGTGTACAAGGGCTTAGACTATTCAGGAATTTCATGGTCAATCTTTCCAAGTTTGATATCTTTAACATATCCTCACAGCCATTGCAGTTTCAAAGCCTTCAAGATAATTCTCCATTTAAATTTTGTTTGTCTGCAATTAAATATTTTGGCATAAAAATCCTATTGGATCTATCCCAACTGTTCAAGGTGAAGAACTATCTTCACCTCCGGACTCTTAATGATCTCAAAAACGTGACTGTAACATGTATTCCTGGTTTGGCAGGATTAATATTCTGAAAATGAATATTGTCCCATGGTTTCTCTCTGTTTCAAACTCTCCCCATTACCCCCAACCCCCCCCCACCTTATTAAAAAAATTGCAAATAGCATTTTCAAAATTAATCAATTCAGTTGAAGCCACAACTTCACAGGACAATTCTGTCTTTCCCTAAGTGCAAAAGGAGGGGCTGGGGCACTGGACCTTTATCTATATCATGCAGCTGCAGTCTTGACTAGGTGAATTCTTAATCTGGAACAAAATCGGACAGCGACGGCTGGTACAGGCACTACGTGGGAGATATCTACCACCCTTTTCGTTGGTTATGGCCTCAGGCCAGACATCTTTCACTCAATGGATGGAATACCAACAATTAGCTTTTTGTTCAATCCCTTCCAAAGAAAGATTTGTTGACTAGGAATCCCAAGCCTATGGAAGCTTCACTTTTACAAGACTCTCCACCTGAACATGCCCTCTCTGTCATTTAAAAAGTTGTCTTAGCATGCACACACACCCCAATATCCAGGAGTATGCAGCTAAATGGGCATCTGATCTCAATGTACAGATTTTTGAGGAGGATTGGGAAGAATCATTTGCACTCACTCATCATCTATCTCTGGCTAACAAGGTCCAAGAGACCAACTTTAAACTCCAAACCAGGTGGTATAGTTGCCCTACCCTTCTGCACTACCTATATCCCTCTCAGTTACAAATTTATGTTGGTGCCGCCAACTTAGTTGAGGCCCACTAGTGCATATTTGGTGGTAATGCACAAAAAAAAGTCTTTGGGCGCTAGAATGTACAGTCTGTATCAGATCAGATTCAGATCGTATCGGAATATTAATAACAAAATTAGGTGTCTCGTGCAGCTGCCAACCACTTAGGAGAAAATGGATAAATAATAAGCCTAAAGAAAAAGGCAGCATCTAAGAATACCTATAGATAAGGCAATGTTCAAAAAATATAATTATTTATTGCATGCTCTAAAAACAGTATTCAATCTAAAAACATTTACGCAATTGTCAATGTGACAAATATTCCTAGCATGGAAAACCAGTCATTGTGTAAATTGAAGCACTTCAACATGAATTGTGTAGGACACCGCCAGATGACCCAGGGTTAACATCACTTGCTGGCTCCGATCGGCAATGTGTACACCAATATCCCGGAATGTGAAGCAGGGTTTGGTGCTCGCAACAGGCTAAGCTCCAGGTAGTGACTTTGGGTACAGGTTATTGTATCCCGCTGTACACTACAGACTGTGGATGTGTATCACATACTGAGCCTGCTTTGGTGGATTGAAAGCTGGGGCTGTGACGGCATCCCGTAAAGGCCTCCGATGTATCAGAACACCACCGCTAGACTCGAAGGGAGCTTGTACCGAAAACTGGACGTCGCGATCATTCGGAACCAGTGTACCCGGAAGTGCGGATGTAATCTCCGAAGGGCTGAATTGTAACGCTTGGGATTGTCATAACAACTGTGACCATGACAATCCCAAGCATTATGATTCAGCCCTTCGGAGATTACATCTGCCCTTTTCCTGGTTCCGTGTGATCGCAACTTACGGTTTTCGGCACTAGCTCCCTGCGAGTCTAACGGAGTCTAGCGGTGGTGTTCTGATACATTGGAGGTCTTGATGGGATGCCGTCACAGCCCCAGCTTTCAATCCACTGAAGCAGGATCAGTATGTGATACACATCCATAGTCTGTAGTGCACAGTGGGATACAATAACCTATAGCCAAAGTCACTACCTGGAGCTTAGTCTGTTGCAAGCACCAAACCCTGCTTCACATTCTGGGATATCAGTGCACACATTGGTGATTGGAGCCAGTGAGAGATGTTAACCGTGGGTCATCTGGCGGTATCGTATACAATTCATGTTGAAGTGGTTCAATTTACACAATGACTGGTGTGCCACGCTAGGAATATTTGTCACATTTGTCACAATTGCGTATATATGTTTTTAGACTGAATACTGTTTTTAGAGCATTCAATAAATGACTATATTTTTTGAACATTGCCTTATCTATAGGTATTCTTAGAGCGCTGCTTTTTTCTTTTGGGTTCATATTTGGTGGGCATGCCCCTCTATGAAAAGTTTTTGGGATTTGATTCTTCAAGTATATACCAACATAACAGATGTGACCGTTCCACCTCAGGTAGTCTTGCTATACATACTGCAGGGGTCAATCAAATGGACACATGTTTGTTTATATCCACTTGTTCATAGACGTAAGATGGTCAATAAGGCAAAAATGCATGGACAAAAGTGGCATTTGTATCACTTGGCTCTGGTATAGCAGGGTATCTGTCTATGGATCCCCTGCTGATCTGAAGAGACATACCCGGTGTAAAAGGGCCTTAGTATGCTTATCAGTAATGTAACCAATGTTTAATTTCTGACTTAGTCAAACATCAACAGGAAAGCACTCATGTCCATCTCTAACCTCTCCCCTGGCCACTAATTTAGACAAAGCGAGATATTACGGTCATTATGGCTATGACTGACAGACTAATTTATTCTTTTTTGTGCTGTGCAAATGGCAAGATGGTTGCGTTTAATCAGGGAATAACTTGTCTTCTAGAGATAGACCAGAGCAAAGTTTTTGATCACTGGTTAAGTTCTTTATGAACTAAATAGTTCAATAGTTCTGTAATTTCTCTCAACACTGGCAAAGGAAAGAATTGCTTAAAGCAATGCAGGCTCAACTAGGACCCACCGCATACTGTGATTGAACAATGAAGGAGGAGCAGGACATTGATTAGGTAATTCATTTACTCTACTATCATGTATTGTAGAGCATCGGTGCTCAACCTGTGGCCCTCCAGCTTTTATGAAATTACAAGTCCCATGAGGCATTGCAAAGCTGACAGGTACAAGCATGTCTCCCAAAGGCAGAGGCTTGATGAGACTTGTAGTTTTGCAACAGCTTGAGGGCCACAGGTTGAGCACCCATGATGTAGAGGATAGCTTTTTTCAAAGTAGCTGGGTTCCAACTGGCTCAGAATGACCCTCTGTCTTCCTATCAGAATACTGATGTACAGAGGATAACAGGAGACAATAATTCAGTCATTCTTTAAATTTTTGAGAGAGAAAGGGAGGGAGACAGCACGACCACTCTGGTGTAGTAAGTTCCAATAGCCTGGAGCCAAAAGAGAGCAAAAGAGCAGCATTGCAATTATCAGAACCTCCAAAAGCTGGACACACACTATACAATACCTATCTAATTTCCCGTACAACTCTCCTCCAGACCCACCAAAACCACACAACATGAGGTCAACACCTAAACACCTTGTATACAATCCGACAGGCCCCTAAATCACACAGTTGGAGGCAAATCCAAAGCAAACTGATCAACAAAAATTGCATGATGTTTATCAAACTTAAATGTCAGGGTGCAATGTGCTGCAGAACACAAGAAGATAAAAACAATGTACATCTGGGATAATGAATGTGACCAATGAAGCAAAATGTATAAATAGATTAAAATCAACAATCGATCCCAGAAAAAAAAGTATATATGTATAAAAGATCCATTATATATATATATATATATATATATATATATATATATATATATATATATATATATACACATATATATATATATATATATATATATAAAATGTAGCACCGGCTCCTGAAGAGCACGCGCCATGTGTTTTTGAAATTTAATGTTACACCTGGACCGCAGTTTGGTTTGGGTTTAATTACTCCAAATTTTGACCTCAGCATCAGTGTGACTAGACTACAGGGTGTTCTGCCTGGCCATGGGGGGTGCTGCCACTTCTGGCAGGCATGGTAAGTCTGGTTGGGTGCTTTAAGATTACTTTCTCTCAGAGCCAGCCCAGTGGGAGTGTCACTCTTGCTGGGCTTTCTGAGAGAGGGTACTTAAGATGCGGATGTCATGTGTTTTGGAGTTCCGGTCCAGAAGTATGTTCTGACTACATGGTCCTGATCCTCCTGAGCAGCCCCCAGGACCCCTATGGCCTGGGGTGCAGATCCACCCAACTTTACATCTCCGGGCTGGCTAGCCCGAGGCAAGTAAACTAGAGGAAGGATTCGGAGGTGGTCCGATGCCATCTCAAGTTGTGGAGAGCTCAAAAAGGGCCTGGTAAAGCTGAAGGACTTAAGCAAATCCAATCTCGTGCGGTATTGCCAGATACTGGTACCACACAAGTTTTCTACAAGTATTCAAGTTTCCTTGTTCATGTACTATAACAAAGTCTGTGGCAGAGACTTATTCCTACACGTGTTCTATCATTAAATCTGTGGCAGAACTTGTTCCTGACTCAAGCACCCTGTTGGCTGCTAGGCCTGGTGAGAGAAGGACTATCCAATTAGGGTGAAGATCCAGCTATGAATGGCTATTCTCTGGATTTATTCAAAGTAAGAGAGTTCTTTCATACCGTCTTTGACACTGAGGCCGCGTACACACGTGGGGACTGTTCGCTCAACTTTGTCCGCTGAACAGTGTTTCGGCGGACAGTCCGCTCGTGTGTGGGCTTTCAGCGGACAGTTTCAGCGAACAGTCTGCTGAACAAAGTTTTTCGGAATTTCCGAAAAACTGTCCGCTGAAACTTTGTTTCAGCGAACAGTCCCCTCGTGTGTAGGCTTGTTCGTCAAACTAAGTTCCGCGCATGCTCAGAAAGGATTTACACGCCGAAGTTTGCATTGCAGTGTATAGGACGTCGTTTTCTAGTCCCGTCGTACATGCCGTTCACGTCATCGTGCACGGTTTCAGCGGACTGTTCGTTCGTCGTGTGTGGCCAAGTCCGTCCATGCTAATTTTGAGCGGACTGTCCGCTAAAACTGTTTGACGAACAAAGTTGAGCGAACAGTCCCCGCGTGTGTACGCGGCCTAAGAGTATCTGGACTTTCCACCTAAACCCTCTGATCCTATACTGAGAGATTGTTGTTTAACTACATTCTTTGCAAATAAAAATCCCTAAGCGGGTCTGTCGTCAGTCTCTATAGTTCTTGGGCCATCTACCATGGGAACCCCCTAGACGCAAATCGATGTGAAGAAGGTAACGGTAAGCCCAACAAAACCAGTCGCTCCTTCGGGAGTCAGCGCTACAATTTATATATGTATTATTATTATTATTATTATATTATTATATATATATATATAAATATATCAATAAATTTAAAATGAACATCAGACATGAATGTTATCTATATCTCTTCAGAAATATCCATATGTCCATGCTTGTGTAAAAATACAGGTGCATATACATTCGTAAAAGGGAAATTGATAAACCAATATGAGTGTATTTTCATTTACAAGCAAGCTACATCAAATATTACAACTCCAACAGTCAGAATATACACACTAAACCAACAGAGGGGAAATGGCTGACTTACATTCCATAAAGTGTCATGAAATGGTGGAAACATCCAGCTCCTCATTTAACCCTCTAGGGTGAGAGAATCTAATTTGAAGATCCAGAATGTTACCCTGGAAATTTCCTGAATCTCTCACCTTCCAGGAGTTTACATGACATAGACGCAATGGCTACAAGGTTCAGGCCCCTACAGTCCTTATGGTGTTGTTTAGTGAAATGTCTGGCGGCACTGTACTTAGGTGAGCCTTTCTCAATACTCCTTCTGTGCTAACTAAAGCTCTCAGCATTCCTCCCCACATTTTGTAGACCACATGCCATCGATGACAAAGGAAAATGAACATGTCAAAAACTCATTGATGGGGAAGGAACTGCCCATATGGTCAGAAAAGGAGTCCTGACCACATAAGATAAAAGAACAAATTAAGCAACCCCACTTGCAGCATTGGAAGACCCCTTTTAGGTCCAAAAGGTGGGTATAGAACCCATGTGGATCATGTTTAAGCTGCCTAAGCTTTGCAATCATGTTCTTAAAGTTTTTTGCTTTCCTGAAGACCACCTTATACTGCTCAGGGATCCTTTTGGTGAGTAAAGGATCACAGTGTAAAATTCCCCAGTTTCTCCCTAGCACTTGGCGGATAGCCTGGTATTGTTGGTGAACGTGGTAGAAAAGATGGGGCCCTGGGAGATGCCTAGTTCCAGGAGGGTAACCAGAGAAGACCAATTTTTAACAACTCCACACCTAGAACGATAATTAACAAATGCCTCATTGATAGATTTCATGTTATTACCTTTTTGGGAGAACTTCTGAAAGAGGACTAGACTTTAGGAACATTAGTCCTCCTCTTTGGTGCAATTCCTAGCTAACCAACAAAACTGACCACCTCCCTAAATTCCCTTTTACAAATGTATTTGCACCTGCATTTTTACACAAGCATGGAGATATGGATACTTTTGGAGAGGTATAGATAATATTCATGTCTGATGTTCATTCTAAACCTATTGATTTCAATATGACATTTTTTTTTATTCATTATTTCAATAATATTTTTATTTTTTATTATCATCAAAAGATTGGTTTTCTGTAATCCAACTCGTTTATGCTTATTGATCCTATCGAATTATATTACCTTTTTGTTGGTCACACTCTATTGTATTTTGTATCTTGTATTTTGTGCAGAGCACAACTTTTTCTATAGATCTATAGATGTGTATACATATGTCATATGTGTATATATTTATATGTGTGTGTGTGCGCATGTATATATACTGTATATATAGAGATATATATACATACAGTTAGGTACATATATATTTAAATATATTTAAATATATCAAAAATGTTCAAAAGTAATTGAACAATTGAATCAAAAGTTGCTCCATGGCCAGGTGTGGGCTACTCCTTTATTATTTCTTCATTAATTAAGGCGTAGTACAGTGGTGCGGGGCAGCACAGTGGTGTAGTCCGGCTTTCTCCCACAATCCAAAGACATGCAGGTAGGTTAATTGGCTTCTGTCCACAATTGGCCCTAGTATATGAATGGGGACCTTGGATTGTGGGTTCCTTGAGGGTAGGGACCTATGTGAGTGTGCAATGTACAGGGATAGGGACAATTGTAGACACTCACAGGTTGAACTGGATGGACTGGTGTCTTTATTCAACCTTACTAACTATGAAACTATGAAGTATTGTAGCTGTTGTATAGTATATTTTTTCACTTTTACTTACAGGTAAGGCTTACCTGTAGTTAAAAAAAAATCTCTTAAACCTGTATGGTTTAGGAGATATTCCCCTGGCAATGAGCCGCTGATTGCACCTTGTTTCTTGGCTGGAAGCCTGGACCCTGCCAGAAAGAAATCTCCCGCGCACATGCACGGGAGTGACGATATCGCCGCTCCGGCCACTCACAGCACCGGAGCCGCGATATCTGGAAGACACGCAGAGGGAACATGTCAGCTCCCTCAGTGTGTATCGGGTGAGATGTTGGGGCCTCGTTCTAAAGTAAGTATTTCATAATTTTCTCTGGGATCGATTGTTGATTCTAATCTATTTATTTATAAATGTTGCTTCATTAGTCACTTTCATTATCCCAGATGTACATTGTACACCAATTTCTATCTCCTTGTGTTCCACAGCACCCGGATATTTAAGTAGGATACACATTATGCAATTTTTGTTGATTGGTTTCCTTTGGATTTGTCTCCAACTGTGTGGTGCAGGGGCCTGCCTGATTGCATACAATTTGAAGGTGTTTGGGTGTTGACTTCATGTTGTGTGGTTTTGGTGGGTCTTGAGGAGAGTTGTATGGGAAATTGGATGGGGAATGTATAGTGTGTGTCCAGATTTGGGAGCTTCTGATAATTGTAATGCTTTTGCTCTCTGTCGGCTCCAGTCTATCGAGGGTGGAGGAAGGCTTGATGTTTGATTAACTGTTTGCTGACCAGCCACCATCATTATACTGCAGCAGGTTGGCTCTCCTGGGCAAAACAGCATAGGTATACGTCAGTCACTTTAAGAGCTCTAGGGGCTGTACGCCCTCGGCGCCACGCCAGAGCTGATGCGCATGGCCAATCGCTCCTCACAGAGACAGAATGGGGATCTGTCAATGTAAACAGACAGATTGCCATTCTGCCAGGGAAGTAGAGAGAGATCTGCTGTTCCTAGTAATCAGAAACAGCAGTCTTTCTCTACTCCAAGTCAGTCCCATCCCTCCACAGTTAGAAACACCTCCCTAGGACCCACTTAACCCCTTGATCACCCCCTAGAGTTAACCCCTTCCCTGCCAGTGACATTTATACAATAATCAGTGGCTATTTTTAGCTCTGATCGTTATATGAATGTCAATAGTTCCAAAAAAGTGTCAAAAGTGTGTGATCTGTCTGCCGCAATGTTGCAGTCCCGCTAAAAAACGCAGATTGGCATTAGTAGTAAAAGATGTTTTTTTTAAAATTCATAAATATATCCCCTATAACTTTTGCGCAAACCAATCAATATATGCATATTGCGATTTTTTTTGCCAAGAATGTAGAAGAATGCATATTGGCCTAAACTGAAGAAGAATTTTTTTTTTTTAATTTGAGGATATTTATTATAGCAAAAAGTAAGTAAAAAATATTGTTTTTTTGTTGCTCTTTTTTGGTTTATAGCGAAAAAAAAAAAGAATTGCAGAGGTGATCAAATACCACCAAAAGAAATCTCTATTTGTGGGAAAAAAACGTTGTACAACCACGCAATTGTCATTTAAAGCGACGCAGTGCTGTATCGAAAAAAAATGGCCTGGTCAGGAAGGTGGAAAATCTTTCCGAGGCTGAAGTGATTAAACAAGCTGTGTTTGGATGGTTTTCTCTCTGCCAGCTTTAGGCTGCCAAGGGTGTAAGGAGACTGGATGGCTGCCTGGACAGGCTGTGCTTAGGATGTATTGCTACAGTCCGCATCTTGTAGTTAACCTAGAGCGTCAGTAACTGAGACAGCTCATTCAAGTGTCTGGAGTCCTGGGTTGTTTCTTTTTGAGGGGCTATTTAAACAGAGCGGATAGTCCATTTGGGGTCAGCTGAGGAAGAGGAACATCTCTTGAAACATGTTCTGTGACCCTGGACTCCAGGTGGACATTACCATCCATCGGCCATTGACATCAGGAACGAGTAAGCTGCGGCACTACACATGCTTACTGGGCTGTCAGAGCAATTTCTCCATTAACAGCTAGTGGCACAAATGTCCGGACTCTGTGCCTGTAGCAGCTCATTATCCATCCATCTAGCTGCACCCTTTTAGGACTGTGCCTCCACCACAGGCTTACACTCGCCCGAGGACTCCCATATATAAATGTGTGTTTTTTTATACTTTGTGAGTAGGGATGAGCCGAACACCCCCGATTAAGTTCGCACCAGAACTTTCGAAGGGACCAAAAATTTGTGCAAACTTTAGAACCCTATTGAAGTCTATGGGACTCGAACATTCAAAATAAAAAGTGCTAATTTTAATGGCTAATATGCAAGATATTGTCCTAAAAAGGGTTTGGGGACCCAGCTCCTGCCCCAGGGGACATGGGTCAATGCCAATATTTTTTTTTCAATGGACGTTTTTTCAGGAGCACTGATTTTAATGACGATTAAAGTGAAAAGTGAAATATTCCTTTAAATATCATGCCTGGGGGGTGTCTATAGTATGCCTATGAAGTGCCACGTGTTTCCCGTGTTTAGAACAGTCCCTGCACAAGATGACATTTAACGGAAAAAAAGTCATTTAAAAATGCTTGCGGTTTTAATGTAATATCTGGTTCCGGCAATACGGATGAAAATCATTAAGAAAAATGGCATGGGTAGCCTCCCCTGCCCATTACCAGCCCCTTTGCGTCTTGTACGGATATTAAGGGGAACCCCGTACCTAAATTAAAAAAATTAAAGGTGTGGGGCCCCCAGGCCCTATATACTCAGCATAGCAGTATACAGGTGGTGCAAACAAGACAGGGACTGTGTAGGTTTGTTGTGTTAAGTAGAATCTGTTTGTAATTTTGAACTGGAACATTTTTAAAGTGTAGCTCCAGTCAAAAAATCTATTTTTAAGCTTTTTGGAAAACATAGGGAAGGGTTATCACCCCTGTATAATTTTTTTGGCCATTATATCAAGAATTGTAATTACATGCCATTGTTGAACAGTGGTAGAAAAATTGGGCCTTTGGTGGTTGTGGTGGTGGTGCTGGTGCCACAACACTATAAGTCCTCACAGTTACTTTCGGTGGGCGCTGGAGCACCCTGCTGTGAACGATTATATCAAGAATTGTAATTAAATGCCATTATTGAACAGTGGTAGAAAAATTGGGCCTTTGGTGGTTGTGGTGGTGGTGCTGGTGCCACAACACTATAAGTCCTCACAGTTACTCTCGGTGGGCGCAGGAACGGGCCCTGCTGTGAAATATTATATCAAGGATTGTAATTACATGCCCCTGTAAAACAGGGGCTGAAAAATTGGGCCTTAGGCACTGTTTGCTGGTGCCACAACACTGCAACCTCTCCCAGATAGTCTAGTTGGAGTGCAGGAATGAGCCCTGCTGCAAAGCACTGCATCAAAAATTGTATTACATGCCCCTGTTAAACAGGGGCTGAAAAATTGGGCCTTAGGCACTGGTGCTGGTACCACGACACTGCAACATCTCCCATATACTCTAGTTGGAGTGCAGAAATGAGCCCTGCTGCAAAGCATTGCATCAAAAATTGTATTACATGCTCCTGTTAAACAGGGGCTGAAAAATTGGGCCTTAGGCACTGGTGCTGGTGCCACAACACTGCAACCTTTCCCATATACTCTAGTTGGAGTGCAGGAATGAGCCCTGCTGCAAAGCATTGCATCCAAAATTGTAATTACACGCCCCTGTTAAACAGGGGCTGAAAAATTGGGCTGGTGGTGTCACCCAGAACCAAAAATGTTCTTCCAGGCTATCAGCAGGAGCATTGAGGAGGAAGAGGATAGTCAGTCAACATAACAGGACAGTCACTCAGCATCAGCATAGGCAGTCTTGAAGGGATGTGACATTTCAAAAAAAAATTATTCGGTTACATCAGCTTCAGGTGCTTGGTAGCTGGTGGTGATCCAAGACTGATTCATCTTTATTAAGGTCGATCAACCGAGTCAGTGGACAGGTGCACCCTGTGATCAGTTACAAAGCCTTCAGCAGCACTGAAGGTGCGTTCCAAATGAACGCTGGATGCAGGACAGGCCAGTAGCTCAATTGCATACTGTGCAAGCTCTGGCCAGTGATCCATCCTCATATCCAGTAAGCTAGAGGATTTTTGGTGGGAAAGGTGTCCAAGTCTGACCTTGCCCCTAGGTATTCCTGCATCATGTAAATCAGATGCTGGCGATGGTTGCTGGAACCGATCATACCTTGGGGCTGCGCACTAAAAAATTGTCTGAACGCATCGGTCAGATGGCCACATTCTCCACTGCTCCTTCTGTGACTGACCAAAGCCTCAGCAACACGTTGTCCAGGACCAGGAGTTTGTAACTTCCCAGTCTCTGGGAATGCGTTGCACAGACCTTTCTGCAATGCCTCCCGGAGATGTCTCATCCTCTGCTCCCTCTATGACGGCAAGATAAGGTCCGCAACCTTACCCTTGTACCATGGATCAAGGAGAGTGGCCAGCCAGGAATGGTCCCTCTCCTTGATCTGAGGAATACGAGGATCCTTACGCAGGCTATGCAGTATCATGGAGGCCATGCAGCGTAGGTTAGCTGAGGCATTCGGTCCGGAGTCCTCTTGGTCACTAAGGACAACATGATCTGCAGCCACCTCCTCCCAGCCATGTACAAGTCCACATGTTTCTTGGGACTGTAAATCATCCCTAAAAGACGGCTGCCGCTGATGCTGAGTGCCAGGCTCCACCTCCATGCTGACACAAGCCTCCTCCTCCTCCTCCTCTTCCTCCTCTTCCTCTTCCTGTGTGATGGGTGGGACAGCAGGAACACTGTCTGGATAAAGGGGGCCTTGAGAGGCAAGGAAGTCCTCCTCTTCCTGCCTCTGTTCTGCCTCAAGTGCCCTCTCCATTATTCCACACAGCGTATGCTCCAACAGGTGGACAAGAGGACAGTGTCCCTGATGCATGCACTGTCACTGCTAACCATCCTCGTGGCCTCCTCAGATGGTGACAGGACAGTGCATGCATCCCTGATCATGCCCCACTGGTGTGGTGAAAAAAAAACAAGCTCCCCTGACCCTGTCCTGGTGCCATAGTCGCACAGGTGCGTGTGCAGCCACTGCAGCATGGCCAACGTTGAGTTCCACCTGGTGGGCATGTCACATATAAGGCGGTTCTTGGGCAGGTTCAACTCCTTTTGGAGCTCAGCCAGCCAAGCACTGGCATTAAATGATCAGCGAAATGCACACAGACTTTCCTGGCCTGCCTCAGGACATCTCGTAAGCCCGGGTACCTACCCAAGAACTGCTGCATCACCAGGTTAAGGACATGAGCCACACAGGGCACATGGGTCAGTTGTCCCTGTCGGAGGAGAGGAGGTTGGTGCCATTGTCACAAACCACCATTCCTGGCTTAAGCTGGCGTGGTGTCAACCACCTCTCGGCCTGCCCCTGCAGAGCTGACAAAATATCTGCCCCAGTGTGGCTCCTTTCCCCCAAACAAACTAGCGTAAGCACGGCATGGCATTTTTTTGCCTGCGTACTTGCATAGCCCCTTGAACACCTACGGAGCACCGCTGGTTCTGAGGACAGAGCACTGGAAGAGGCCATAGAGGAAGAAGAAGAGGAGGGGGTGGAGGAGAGAGGTGTGTCACAACCAGTAGTAGCATTTTGGAGGGGTGGTGGAGGAACAACCTCCAACACTACTGCACCTTGCCCTGCATCCTTCTCAGCTGTCAGAAGAGTGACCCAATGGGCCATGAAAGATAGGTAACGTCCCTGTCCATGCCTGCTGGACCATGAGTCAGCGGTAATATGCACCTTACCGTTGACTGCCCTGTCCAGCGAGGCATGGACATTGCCTTCCACATTCCGGTAGAGAGCCAGAATCACCTTCCGTGAGAAAAAGTGGCGTTTGGGGACCTGCCACTGAGGAACTGCACATTGCACAAACTCACGGAAGGGGGCCGAGTCTACCAACTGAAAAAGCAGCAGTTGAAGTGCTAGCAATTTAGCCAAGCTAGCATTCAATCGCTGGGCATGTGGATGGCTGGGAGTGAACTTCTTTTGATGATCCAGCAGCTGAGGCAGGGAAATTCCTCTCAGTGCAGGTTTCAGAGAGTACTGAAGGTCTAGTGGGGTTGGAGATCCCAGCTGATGAGGAGCAAGGAGAGGTTCGCTTTGTTCTTTGATGTGGGTCTTTAAGGTACGCTTGGCAACGAGCGGCATGGCAGGTCAACATATGTCTGGTCAAGCATGTGGTGCCCAAGCGGTTGATGTTTTGGCCACGCGAGATACGCTTGAGATATATGTTGCAAATAGCAGCAGTGCGATCTGATGCACTCATCTCAAAAAAAGGCCCACACCAAAGAACTTTTGGAATAACGTGCAGAGGCAGTGCCCTGCACAGGCGGAGCTCTGCGGTGTGATTCAGTCGGTGTGCTGCCCCTAAGCTGGCCCCCGGAGGGCATCCTGCCTCGATGGAGATGTGCCTCCTCCTCCTACTCTCTCCTATCAGACACCCACGTGGAGTCAGTGACCTCATCATCCCCTCCCTATTCATCACTGAACATGACTGACAGATTGCTGTCCTTCTTGAGCATCCCCTCTCTCTGCGCTCACGCTACTGCCTTCCTCTAGCTAGGTATTATCATCAGAGCCTTCAAAACGCTGGGCATCCTCCTGGAGCATGTACCCAACACTGTGCTCAAACAGTTCATGGGACTCCTCAGGAGGACATGGTGGGTCTAGGGAAGGAGTGACTGATGACATTGAGACGAGGGAAGAGGACGCATTGGCAGCTGCTTTGCTAGTACCCTGAGCCTGGGTGAGAGAGAAGGATGAGGAGGGCTTGGTCATCCACTCTACCTAGTCTTCGGCATTATTCGGCTCAACTTGTCTAGCTGCCGAAAATA
This sequence comes from Lithobates pipiens, assembly GCF_037356315.1. Taxonomy (NCBI): domain Eukaryota; kingdom Metazoa; phylum Chordata; class Amphibia; order Anura; family Ranidae; genus Lithobates; species Lithobates pipiens. Next base: position 119,267,881 of record NW_027507785.1, read on the forward strand.
AGCACAATCGTGTCCCATGGCCACGTGCTGCAATAATGCACTGCGGAAGAAAAAAGGAGTGGGCTGCGCTAAAAAAATAATAAAAAATTAATAAAATTAATAATTATAAACGGAAAAAATCCTAAAGTGAGAAACTCTAGGAAGTTTCTCACTTTAGGATTTTTTCCGTTTATAATTATTCATTTTATTAATTTTTTATTATTTTTTTAGCGCAGCCCACTCCTTTTTTTTTCCGCAGTGCATCATTGCAGCACGTGGCCATGGGACACGCTTGTGCTTATTTTTGGCAGCTAGACAAGTTGAGCCGACTAACCCACTAACTCCTGCAGGTGCCTGTATTAGAGAACACCAGCAATAAAGGGTAGATACAGGTGTATACTGTGCTGGAGGCACACAACACCCACTAGCTCCTGCAGATGCCTGTATTAGAGAACACCAGCAATCAATGGTAGATACAGGTGTATACTGTGCTGGAGGCACGCAACACCCACTAACTCCTGCAGGTGCCTGTATTAGAGAACACCAGCAATAAAGGGTAGATACAGGTGTATACTGTGCTGGAGGCACACAACACCCACTAGCTCCTGCAGATGCCTGTATTAGAGAACACCAGCAATAAAGGGTAGATACAGGTGTATACTGTGCTGGAGGCACGCAACACCCACTAACTCCTGCAGATGCCTGTATTAGAGAACACCAGCAATAAAGGGTAGATACAGGTGTATACTGTGCTGAAGGCACGCAACACCCACTAACTCCTGCAGATACCTGTATTAGAGAACACCAGCAATCAAGGGTAGATACAGGTGTATACTGTGCTGGAAGCACGCAACACCCACTAACTCCTGCAGATGCCTGTATTAGAGAACACCAGCAATAAAGGGTAGATACAGGTGTATACTGTGCTGGAGGCACACAACACCCACTAACTTCTGCAGATGCCTGTATTAGAGAACACCAGCAATAACGGGTAGATACAGGTGTATACTGTGCTGGAGGCACACAACACCCACTAACTCCTGCAGATGCCTGTATTAGAGAACACCAGCAATAAAGGGTAGCTACAGGTGTATACTGTGCTGGAGGCACACAACACCCACTTTAACTCCTGCAGATACCTGAGAAAAGAACACACTGTCCCTGCCTATCTTGCTCTTCCCCCACACTGGCGGCCTTATATAGTGTGGGGCGTATACTAAACCCCCTGAGCTATAATTGGCCACAGGCATCCTGCCTGTGGCCAATTATGGCTCTCCTCGTTGCCGGTGCTGTGATTGGCCAAGCATGGGGGGTCACAGTGCATGCTTGGCCAATCATGGCCAGCAATGTACTTGGCCAATCATGGCCAGCAATGTACTGTGATGGCGCAGTGCATTGTGGGCCGTGAACACCACACGAATTTGGCATGAACGGCCCATAACGTTTGATATTTGCCGAACCTGCGAACAGCCGGTGTTCGAGTCAAACATACGTTTGACTCGAACACCAAGCTCATCCCTATTTGTGAGTATTCATTTTTAACTTTTCTTTGTAAATAAACCTTCTTGGAACTTACTACATCAGAGTGGTAGCACTGTCTCCCTCCCTTCCCCTTTCGTTGTTTTACAAATGGAGTCCCATCTCTGTTTTGACAGTAGCACCCCTAGGTCATCAGTTCCTTTTGTCTAGCTTAAAGGGCTACCCGCTCATAAAGCCCCCCCTCTAACTTTGGTTTGTATTAATTGTCTTTGTTTATGGATTATGTTTTAAGTGAATCATTCCCATTTACTGGTGTTGGGGAATAATAATAATTATTCTTTTAATTTTTGAGTACTGTAAATTGATTAAAATCTGTTTTCATACTTTTTTTGAGGTCAGCTATAAACTGAATGTAAAAGATATCTAAACCCAAAAACAAAAATGTAATATATTGTAGCTTACCATTCCTTGAATTTGATGGCTTGACTGTATTAGTTTTCTTTTTCAGGCCAAGTACATTTTCTGCAAGGACAAAAAATGACTGTCTTTGTAACTTCCTGTGCACTGAACTGATATCGCTCACAATGTTATTAGTTTTCCCAGCTATCTTTTGTAAACTACAAAACACATTCACCAAATGTAATGGAGATGAGGAGGTGCTTACAGTCTAAACAAGGCTGACACTCCCTAGATACAATGCAGTGAACAAGCATTGTCATTCTAGGAAAATATGTGTGTTTCTGGCAGGATTACCAGGTAAAAATACTGTATAAAATAGGAAAAAAATGCAGCCTAAGCATCTAAGGACTGGTAAGCTACAATACATTTTTTTTTTTTCGTTTTTGAGTTTAGACATATCTTAGCTATGATGAAACATGATTAAAAGCAAAATTGATTTTAGCAAGTTCAAAGACACATGCTATTATCTGGTCAAAAATATTGCAGTTATTGTTGGTTATCCATGTAATATCATTACAATAACAGAAATGTAGGCCTTAAGATATTGATGTGTGTGCTGTGCCTCATTCTCCCATTAGTGATGGACGAACTTCCGACGGGACGTTTCGCGAACGCGAAATGCGAACGGACCCAAACGTTCGCGAAACCGACCGTTCGCCGCGGGCCCCATTGACTTCAATGGGAGGCGAACTTTGCAAACCTTCATGTCGAATTTGCGGCCACGTGGTAATTATTAGGGGGTAAAACGTAGTCCCACCATCTGGACAATGACATAATACATGTATGAGGTGAATTTGGGATCGATAACTACAAGCATTTTTATTTTATTTGGGAAATTGTTCTAACAATTCAGGACTATGGAGCTAATGAAGGCAATGGAGGAGAGGGAAGGTCAGGGACCAGGGTAGGCAAAGAAGAGGGTGCAGGAGATGATCACCAGCAGCGTGACATACCGGAATGACACATGCACCGTGATAGAGGCATCTGACAGCAGCACCGTAATACAGAGCACTGACAGCAGCACCGTGACATACAGCGCTGACAGCAGCACCGTGACATACAGCGCTGACAGCAGCACCGTGACATACAGCGCTGACAGCAGCACCGTGACATACAGCGCTGACAGCAGCACCGTGACATACAGCGCTGACAGCAGCACCGTGACATACAGCGCTGACAGCAGCACCGTGACATACAGCGCTGACAGCAGCACCGTGACATACAGCGCTGACAGCAGCACCGTGACATACAGCGCTGACAGCAGCACCGTGACATACAGCGCTGACAGCAGCACCGTGACATACAGCGCTGACAGCAGCACCGTGACATACAGCACTGACAGCAGCACCGTAAGCAGCCCCAGGAGGAAGTCAGCACAGCACAGGGATGGTGTGATCCCCTCATAATAAGAACCCCCAGGAGGAAGTCAGCACAGCACAGGGATAGTGTGATCCCTTCATAATAAGAACCCCCAGGAGGAAGTCAGCACAGCACAGGGATATCATAAGCAGCCCCAGTAGAAATATGACACCGCTCAACCTCTTCAAAGAGGAGGGTAGGGGCATATAGTACGGTGTGCTTTTTTGGGTCAAGGAAGTGAGCCAAATGAATTAAGAAGGTCTGTGTGCTTGATTAAAAAAATAGTTTATAGACATATACATGGTCTACTGGTCACATGTGTTGAATTCCTCCGAGATCCATGCCTCATTCATTTTTAGAAATGTGAGGTAGTTAACACTGTGGTGAGCTAGGCGAGTACGCTTATCGGTCACAATCCCCCCTGCTGCGCTGAACGTCCTTTCGGACAGGACACTGGATGAGGGGCAAGCCAACAGTTCGATTGCAAATTGGGCAAGCTCTGGCCAGAGGTCAAGCCTGCCCACCCAGTAGTCTAGGGGTTCATCACTCCTCAGAGCGTCCACATCGGCCGTTAACCCAATGTAGTCGGACACCTGACGGTCTAGGCGTTCCCTGATGCTGGATCCGGATGACACCTGTCGATGGGTCGGCTGAAAGAATGACCTCATATCCGAAGTCACCAACACATCTTCAAACCGGCCTCTTCTTGCAGGCGCTGTTGGATTGGTACCCGCAAATCCTTCTCTGGGAGTGGGAATTGCTCCTCTGCCAGCGCACGCAAAAGCAGAATGCAGCATTTCTCGAAGCAAGGCCTGGAAGTGCTGCATTCTGACAGCCCTCTGCGACGGCGGTAACATTTCCGCCATTTTGTGTTTGTACCGGGGGTCTAAGTACGTTGCCACCCAGTACTGGTCCTTGACCCTCATGCTTTTTATACGGGGGTCCCTATTAAAACACTGGAGCATGAAGGCCCCCATTTGCACTAAAGTGGAAGCGGTGTGGTGGCCTGGCTCCTGCTCATCATCCAGGATAATGTCGTCCTCTTCATTCTCCTCTCCCCATCCTCGCACAACAGGGATCCCAGAAAGGTTTAAAGCATGCTCTTCTTGCTCCTGCTCATCCGCCCCGGCACCATCCTCCTCTGACTCCTCATCAGACTCCTGTTGTTGACTTGTCTCAGATAGAGTAGCCCCCCCTGGGAATTCATCCAGCATTGCGACTTCCTCATCTTCCCGCTCCTGCTCCTCCACAGCCTGATCAATGACACGACGCAATGCACGCTCCAGAAAGAAGGCATAAGGTACCATGTCACTGATGGCGCCATGGCTGCGACTGACCAGTTTGGTGATCTCCTCAAATGGCCGCAGAAGTCTGCATGTGTCGCGCATGAGCAGCCACTGGCGCGGTGAAAAAAAACCCAGCTCCCCAGAACCGTTTCTTTCGCAGAGTTCATACAGGTAGACGTTAACTGCACGTTTCTGCTGGAGCAGCCTATCAAGCATATAGAAGGTTGAGTTCCATCGCGTCGGGCAATCGCAAATAAGACGTCTGACCGGCAGATGGTGTCGCCGCTGAATGTCAGCAAGGCGAGCCATGGCCGTGTAAGATCTTCTGAAATGGGCCGAGATTTTCCTTGCCTGCCGCAAGATGTCCTGGACCCCAGGGTATTTGACAAGGAATCGCTGCACGACCAAGTTTAAGACGTGTGCCATGCACGGCACGTGCGTGATTTTGCCCTGTTTCAATGCGCTAAGCAGATTGGCACCGTTGTCACACACCACTTTACCAACTGTCAAATTGAGCGGTGTTAGCCACTCATCTGCCTGTGAACGCAAAGCTGAAAGGAGTGCCGGGCCAGTGTGGCTCTTTGCTTCCAGGCACAACAGACGCAGCACGGCATGGCAACGTCTCACCTGGCATGTGGAATAGGTTCTGGGGAGCTTGGGCGGTGCAGTGGAAGAGACGCTAGCAGCGGAAAAGGAGGAGGCAGCTGAGGAGGAGAGGGAGGAGGATGGAGTAGGAGGAGGAGAAGAAGAGTCAGGCCTGCATGCAATCCGTGGCGGTAAAACCAAATCTACACGGGTGCCACGGGTTACATGCTTGACGGCCGTCAGAAGGTTCACCCAGTGGGCAGTAAAACTGATATACCTTCCCTGCCCGTGTTTGCTAGACCACGTGTCTGTGGTCAGATGTATCTTGGCACCGACACTGTGTGCCAGAGATACATTCACTTGCCGCTGAACATGGCCATATAGCTCTGGGATGCCCTTCTCTGAGAAATACTTCCTTCCTGGGACCTTCCATTGTGGTGTTCCAATGGCCACAAATTTGCGAAAGGCCTCCGAGTCCACCAGTTTATATGGCAGTAGTTGGCGGGCTATGAGTTCTGACAAGCCAGCCGCCAACCGTTGGGCAAGAGGGTTATCCGGCATCATCATTTTTTTACGCTCAAACATTAGGCCCACGGAAGCCTGCCTTTTTGCAGAAAAATGTGAGCTTGGCGTGATGGAAGGTGGAGTGGAGGACAATTGTGAGGAGAGAGGAGAAGGAGAAGTAGAAGACGAGGCTGGACGGTGAGAGCCTGCAGTGTGGCTTTGTGTGTTCCGTTGCTCCCACTGGGCTCGGTGATGGCTGCTCATGTGCCTTCTTAAGGCGGTCGTCCCTAGGTGAGTATTGGGCTTACCGCGACTAACGCGTTGACTGCAAAGATTGCAGATGGCAACGCTATTGTCAGCAGCGGACACGTTAAAAAAAGCCCACACTGCGGAGCCATGTGCCGGTGTCCTGGGAGCGCCAGATGTGACCGTACATGGTCGATGACTCGCTCCTGATACATTTGCAGTCTGCTTTGTCCCTGCTGTGCAATGTAAGTCATTGCTGCTTCTCCTCCCTATCTGCTGGTCCATATCTCCCTCTGAACTCCCCTCCTCTTCCTCTCTTGTGGGCACCCACGTGACATCACTAGACACGTCATCATCAACGTCACCTTCCCCACCGCTATAAGTAGAGATCTCGGAGTAGGCAGCAACACCGGGGACCAACCTCCTCCTTGGGCTGATCTGGGTACTGGCGTCAGACTGCTGAGTAGCGCTTGTTGCTACCTCCTCTTCCTGATCCAATACCAAGAGTGGCTGCGCATCAGAAATGTCCTCTTGATATGGATCGGAAAATAATTCCAGTGACTCAAGCGGAAGGTATGTGGTGGTGGTGGTGGTGGTCGTGTTGTTGGTGGTAGTGTCTTTGGGGGTGCACATAGCAGAGAGTGAAGAAGAGGGTGCAGATCGAGAGGATGAGGAGGGTGCAGAAGAGTAAGGCTGAGCGAGCCACTCAACCAAGTCTGGTGCATCCTTTAAAGTAATTGAACGCACCTTCTGCAACTTCCCACTTTGGCTCAAGCCTGTTGCTCCTGCCCTACCCCTACCACCCCTGCGGAAGGGCCTGCCTCTTCCTCTGCATGTCATTTTTTAAATGACCCTGTGACAAAACTCTTAGTCCCTATACCGCTGAAGGACTGCTGCAGTATAGGTGAGCGGTCAGCAGTGGTGCACGTCAACCCTATCTATTGTGGACCTATAGCGGTCCTTACAGAACAGCAGACTGTACCGCACTCAAGCCTATGTACCGTAGCACCCTATACCAAGTTACCAGTCCTTATAAGAACTTTTGTGGACCAAGCAGGTTGTGTATTAGTGTTTAGCAGACTGTACGTCAGTCCCTATACCGCTGAAGGACTGCTGCAGTATAGGGCAGCGGTCAGCAGTGGTGCACGTCAACCCTATCTATTGTGGACCGATAGCGGTCCTTACAGAACAGCAGACTGTACCGCACTCAAGCCTATGTACCGTAGCACCCTATACCAAGTTACCAGTCCTTATAAGAACTTTTGTGGACCAAGCAGGTTGTGTATTAGTGTTTAGCAGACTGTACGTCAGTCCCTATACCGCTGAAGGACTGCTGCAGTATAGGGCAGCGGTCAGCAGTGGTGCACGTCAACCCTATCTATTGTGGACCGATAGCGGTCCTTACAGAACAGCAGACTGTACCGCACTCAAGCCTATGTACCGTAGCACCCTATACCAAGTTACCAGTCCTTATAAGAACTTTTGTGGACCAAGCAGGTTGTGTATTAGTGTTTAGCAGACTGTACGTCAGTCCCTATACCGCTGAAGGACTGCTGCAGTATAGGGCAGCGGTCAGCAGTGGTGCACGTCAACCCTATCTATTGTGGACCGATAGCGGTCCTTACAGAACAGCAGACTGTACCGCACTCAAGCCTATGTACCGTAGCACCCTATACCAAGTTACCAGTCCTTATAAGAACTTTTGTGGAACAAGCAGGTTGTGTGTTAGTGATTAGCAGACTGTACGTCAGTCCCTATACCGCTGAAGGACTGCTGCAGTATAGGTGAGCGGTCAGCAGTGGTGCACGTCAACCCTATCTATTGTGGACCGATAGCGGTCCTTACAGAACAGCAGACTGTACCGCACTCAAGCCTATGTACCGTAGCACCCTATACCAAGTTACCAGTCCTTATAAGAACTTTTGTGGACCAAGCAGGTTGTGTATTAGTGTTTAGCAGACTGTACGTCAGTCCCTATACCGCTGAAGGACTGCTGCAGTATAGGGCAGCGGTCAGCAGTGGTGCACGTCAACCCTATCTATTGTGGACCGATAGCGGTCCTTACAGAACAGCAGACTGTACCGCACTCAAGCCTATGTACCGTAGCACCCTATACCAAGTTACCAGTCCTTATAAGAACTTTTGTGGAACAAGCAGGTTGTGTATTAGTGTTTAGCAGACTGTACGTCAGTCCCTATACCGCTGAAGGACTGCTGCAGTATAGGTGAGCGGTCAGCAGTGGTGCACGTCAACCCTATCTATTGTGGACCGATAGCGGTCCTTACAGAACAGCAGACTGTACCGCACTCAAGCCTATGTACCGTAGCACCCTATACCAAGTTACCAGTCCTTATAAGAACTTTTGTGGAACAAGCAGGTTGTGTGTTAGTGATTAGCAGACTGTACGTCAGTCCCTATACCGCTGAAGGACTGCTGCAGTATAGGTGAGCGGTCAGCAGTGGTGCACGTCAACCCTATCTATTGTGGACCGATAGCGGTCCTTACAGAACAGCAGACTGTACCGCACTCAAGCCTATGTACCGTAGCACCCTATACCAAGTTACCAGTCCTTATAAGAACTTTTGTGGAACAAGCAGGTTGTGTATTAGTGTTTAGCAGACTGTACGTCAGTCCCTATACCGCTGAAGGACTGCTGCAGTATAGGTGAGCGGTCAGCAGTGGTGCACGTCAACCCTATCTATTGTGGACCGATAGCGGTCCTTACAGAACAGCAGACTGTACCGCACTCAAGCCTATGTACCGTAGCACCCTATACCAAGTTACCAGTCCTTATAAGAACTTTTGTGGAACAAGCAGGTTGTGTGTTAGTGATTAGCAGACTGTACGTCAGTCCCTATACCGCTGAAGGACTGCTGCAGTATAGGTGAGCGGTCAGCAGTGGTGCACGTCAACCCTATCTATTGTGGACCGATAGCGGTCCTTACAGAACAGCAGACTGTACCGCACTCAAGCCTATGTACCGTAGCACCCTATACCAAGTTACCAGTCCTTATAAGAACTTTTGTGGAACAAGCAGGTTGTGTGTTAGTGATTAGCAGACTGTACGTCAGTCCCTATACCGCTGAAGGACTGCTGCAGTATAGGTGAGCGGTCAGCAGTGGTGCACGTCAACCCTATCTATTGTGGACCGATAGCGGTCCTTACAGAACAGCAGACTGTACCGCACTCAAGCCTATGTACCGTAGCACCCTATACCAAGTTACCAGTCCTTATAAGAACTTTTGTGGAACAAGCAGGTTGTGTATTAGTGTTTAGCAGACTGTACGTCAGTCCCTATACCGCTGAAGGACTGCTGCAGTATAGGTGAGCGGTCAGCAGTGGTGCACGTCAACCCTATCTATTGTGGACCGATAGCGGTCCTTACAGAACAGCAGACTGTACCGCACTCAAGCCTATGTACCGTAGCACCCTATACCAAGTTACCAGTCCTTATAAGAACTTTTGTGGACCAAGCAGGTTGTGTATTAGTTTTTAGCAGACTGTACGTCAGTCCCTATACCGCTGAAGGACTGCTGCAGTATAGGTGAGCGGTCAGCAGTGGTGCACGTCAACCCTATCTATTGTGGACCGATAGCGGTCCTTACAGAACAGCAGACTGTACCGCACTCAAGCCTATGTACCGTAGCACCCTATACCAAGTTACCAGTCCTTATAAGAACTTTTGTGGAACAAGCAGGTTGTGTATTAGTGTTTAGCAGACTGTACGTCAGTCCCTATACCGCTGAAGGACTGCTGCAGTATAGGTGAGCGGTCAGCAGTGGTGCACGTCAACCCTATCTATTGTGGACCGATAGCGGTCCTTACAGAACAGCAGACTGTACCGCACTCAAGCCTATGTACCGTAGCACCCTATACCAAGTTACCAGTCCTTATAAGAACTTTTGTGGAACAAGCAGGTTGTGTGTTAGTGATTAGCAGACTGTACGTCAGTCCCTATACCGCTGAAGGACTGCTGCAGTATAGGTGAGCGGTCAGCAGTGGTGCACGTCAACCCTATCTATTGTGGACCGATAGCGGTCCTTACAGAACAGCAGACTGTACCGCACTCAAGCCTATGTACCGTAGCACCCTATACCAAGTTACCAGTCCTTATAAGAACTTTTGTGGAACAAGCAGGTTGTGTATTAGTGTTTAGCAGACTGTACGTCAGTCCCTATACCGCTGAAGGACTGCTGCAGTATAGGTGAGCGGTCAGCAGTGGTGCACGTCAACCCTATCTATTGTGGACCGATAGCGGTCCTTACAGAACAGCAGACTGTACCGCACTCAAGCCTATGTACCGTAGCACCCTATACCAAGTTACCAGTCCTTATAAGAACTTTTGTGGACCAAGCAGGTTGTGTATTAGTTTTTAGCAGACTGTACGTCAGTCCCTATACCGCTGAAGGACTGCTGCAGTATAGGGCAGCGGTCAGCAGTGGTGCACGTCAACCCTATCTATTGTGGACCGATAGCGGTCCTTACAGAACAGCAGACTGTACCGCACTCAAGCCTATGTACCGTAGCACCCTATACCAAGTTACCAGTCCTTATAAGAACTTTTGTGGAACAAGCAGGTTGTGTGTTAGTGATTAGCAGACTGTACGTCAGTCCCTATACCGCTGAAGGACTGCTGCAGTATAGGGCAGCGGTCAGCAGTGGTGCACGTCAACCCTATCTATTGTGGACCGATAGCGGTCCTTACAGAACAGCAGACTGTACCGCACTCAAGCCTATGTACCGTAGCACCCTATACCAAGTTACCAGTCCTTATAAGAACTTTTGTGGAACAAGTGAGTTGTGAATGTTTAGCAGACTGCAGCAGAAGGGCAGCAGTCAAGTATAATATCCTTTCTATATTTGGAAGAAAGAATATTATACATGTACAAGCCTATTACTGTACCACTGATACCAGTCCTGAAAAGAACCTTTGTGGAACTAATAATAACAGCAAGTCTTTAAAATTACCCTCACTGCCTGACAACACTGCTTCCTTCCTGTCCCTATACAAATTGGCAAAAAAAGAGAACGATTAGTGGTTACTGGAACAGCTCTTTTGTGGACCTTGATAGTAACAGCTAATGATGATGATGATGATGATGATGATGAAAGACTAATCTGGCTGTCCCTGTAGCATACACCGTCCTTTCCCTTTCTCTAAACTAACAAAAGACACTCAGGCTGCTGCAAGAATCAGCAGCACAGCAAACCTATCAACACCTAACACCTATACCAGTCCTGAAAAGAACTTTTGTGTACCAAATAGCTAGTGGTTTATCTCTCCCTACTCCACACAGGAACCTGTCCCTATCTTAACAGAAGAAAGAATGTAAAATGGCCACCGGATCGGGTGTATTTATAGGTTAGGGGGAATGTACAAGTGTCCATGTGCTGTCATGTCTCAATTGGCTGTCCTGTATCACATGATAAACGTGTCACCAAAGGTTAAAGTTCTTGTATACATTAAACACGTAAGTCCGCCGCGGCGAACGACGGAAAAAGGCGTTCGAACGTGCGGACCGCGAATGTCGGAAATTCGCCGCGAAACGACCGCCGGGCGAACCGTTCGGCCATCACTATCTCCCATGATCCTGTTTCATAATTAGAGATGAGCTCCAGTGTTTTCAGATGCTCATCTGAATTCACATCACTGAGCCTGCCAGGACGCTGTCAGTCCTAATGGGTCAATCACCTATGGTTGAGGCATTCCCTGCCCGAAGATGGCTGTTGTGTGTATATGGGCGGCTGTGGAGTGGAGACTGGCCCTGCTGCAGACTGCTCCATTACAAGCGATAGTCTATTGGCAGGCTTGGCCATGTAGGTTCAGATGAGCCTCCGAATATGCTAGAGCTCATCTCTAATTATGAACCATGCATCATGGTAAATGGAGGACATCCAAACACACCAGAGGTCCTCTCTACCCATAATATATATTATGTATATATGTGTCACATGATCTGTCATTAGATATACACACCTTTATGAAAGGCCCCAGAGGCTGCAACACCTAAGCAAGAGGCACCACTAACCAAACAATGCCATGAATACCAAGGAACTCTCCAAACAAGTAATGGACAATGTTTTTGAGAATTACAAGTCAGGGTTAGGTTATAAAAAAATATCCAAATCTTTGATGATCCGTAGGAGCACCATCAAATCTATCATAACCAAATGGAAAGAACATGGCACAACAGCAAATCTGCCAAGAAGGATGGCCACACACCAAAATTCACGGACCAGGCAAGGAGGGCATTAATCAGAGAGGCAGTTACCTAAGGTAACCCTGGAGGAGCTGCAGAGTTCCACTGCAGAGCCTGGAGTATCTGTACATAAGACGAGAATAAGCCTTACGCTTCAAAGAGCTGGACTCAATGACAGAGTGGCCAGAAGAAAGACATTACTTTCAGTAAACCAAAAAAATGGCATGTTTTGAGTTTACGAAAAGGCATGTGGGAGACTCCGAAAATGTATGGAGGAAGGTGCTCTGGTCTGGGGAGACTAAAATTTAACTTTTTGGCCATCAAAGTAAACGCTATGTCTGGTGGAAATCCAACACATCACATCACCCAAAGTACACCACCCCCACAGTGAAACATGGTGGTGGCAGCATCATGCTGTGGGGATGTTTTTCAGCAGTTGGGACTGGGAAACTGGTCAAAGTTGAGGGAAAGTTGGATGGTGCTAAATACAGGGATAGTCTTGAGCAAAACCTGTACCACTCTGTGTGTAATTTGAGGCTAGGATGGAGGTTCACCTTCCAGCAGGACAATGACCCCAAACACACTGCTAAAGCAACACTTGAGTGGTTTAAGGGGAAACATGTGATGCAAATCCTTAAACAATCCATGTTAATTCCAGGTTGTGAGGCAACAAAACACGAAAAATGCCAAGGGGGTGAATACTATTGCAAGGCACTGTATCAACCAAAAAAAACACATTCAACAAATGTTATTGAGTTGCAGTTCAGTGAGTAAAATAAATATTTGATCCCCAAGCAAAACATGACTTAGTACTTGGTGGAGAAACCCTTGTTGGTGTAGCAAGGTCCCCGACCCTTAAAGGCCTAATTGTGACCTCCAGAGTCAGGGCGAGTTGACATCCTTCTTTGTAAAGTGGGTTACCAGGCATGGTAGGTGTAATGCAAGAAGAAATGCTGGGTGCCAGTCACTTTTTTGAATGTGAACAAGAGATTTATTGTCTCTTAACAGAACTTGTGGGAGAGAGGGTTAGGGCCAGGACACCCTTGAGTAAATGCAATGCTAATTGGCAGACTCCGAGACTTCTATAGGTAGACAGCTATACAGTGGAAGGTCTCCAGCCGGATAACACTTCTGTATAGGTAGGACCACTGTCTCCTATGGCAATTAATATTGCAACAGTCAATAAAAGGTACAGTAGTTGTACGTAACTCTTGGTAATACAGAACAGTCCTTTTCTTATCTCACAGTATCTCACTGTAGATCTTCACTCACTGAGCTCCCAGTCTCTCACTAGACTTCCAGATCCCAGTCGTCACTGGATCCCCCTTAGCTCTTCCACAGCTATCCCGCTGTATATTCCTCAAGCGTCACCCCCGCTATTCTGCTGGGTTCCTGGCTTGGCACTTGCTGAAGCTTTCCAACTTCTTCACCATCCCCGGTTGGTGAGAAGACTGCTCTGGTACTTGCTCAAGCTTATTCACTGTAGTCTCCAGTAGTAAAATCTCTGGACCCTTAGTGGCGTCAGCTTCTACCTTCTATGTCCGACCACAACTGGTTCCTCATCTGGCTGAACCTTCTCAACTTGGTTGGACTCCAATCCTGCAGTCCCAACCCATAACATAATAATATACATTTGTGAATGTTAAGCAAATGTTAATTACCCTCACCCGAGAGCAGCAAAACAGCGCAAAAGCACACTATGACATCCTCATCTATTAATATATACAGGCGGTCCCCGAGTTACAAACAAGATAGGGTCTGTAGGTTTGTTCTTAAGTTGAATCTGTTTGTAAGTCGGAACAAGTACATTTTTTAAGTGTAGCTCCAGCCAAAAAAATATATATATATATATTATATATATATTTAAGCTTTTTGGATAGCATAGGGAACGGTTAACACCCCTGTAATGTTTTTTTTTTTTGTCTGTGACCCTGTTCAGAAGATTTCACCTCAATTTCTGTCCCAATGACAATTGGATTTACAAAATTTTGGGTTGATGTGGAAACAAGCCTTGATGATAAAGCATCAATGGAGGTAACCTTTTTCCCCATAATAACTCTTATGGCGCATACACACGACAGGACTTTCTGGCAGAAAAGGACCGACTGAATCATTTAATCGGATATTCCGATCGTGTGTGGGCTTCATCTAACTTTTTTTTTCAAAGAGGAAAGAGAAAAATAGTAGGGGGGAAGAAAGAGAGGGGGGAAGAGAGAAAAAAGGGGGAGGGAGGTAGAGAAAGAGAGAGAGAAAAAAAAAAAAAATATATATATATATATACACACACACAAACATACATATATATATATATATATATATATATATATATATATATATATATATATACCGTATTTATCGGCGTATAACATGCACCAGCGTATAACACACACCCCAAGTTTAGGAGGGAAGTTTAAGGAAAAAAAAATACATTTAAATGCCCATCAATGCAGCCTTGTCAGTGTCAATTGCAGCCTTGTCAATCATTTGCAGCCTTGCATTGCAGCCTTCCATTTCAGCCTTGTCAGTCATTTGCAGCCTTCTATTGCAGCCTTGCCAGTCATTTGCAGCCTTGTCAGTCATTTGCAGCCTCGTTAGTGGGTTTGCCATTTAAAAATGGCTGAGATACAGAGTGGATGTCCTGTGTATCTTGGCGGCGCTTGGTAGTTCTTGGCCGTTCTCGGCGGCCTTTGGGTATTTTCGGCCGCAATCGGCCGTTCTCTGCTATTTTCGGCTGTTCTCGCATATTTTCGACCACACTCGGCTGTTCTCGGTGGCTTTCGGCTTTCCGAGAATGGCCAAGAATGGCCGAGAATGGCCGAAAATAGCCGAGAATGGGCGAAAATAGCAGAGAATGGCCGAAGATAGCCGAGAACGGCCGAAGATAGCCGAAAATACCCGTAAGCCGCAGAGAGCGGCAGAAGGGTATAGAAACAGCGGGAGATCAGCGTATAACATGCACCCCCAATTTCCCCCTGATTTAGGGGGAAAAAAGTGTGTGTTATACGCCAATAAATACGATGTGTGTATATATATATATATATATATATATATATATATATATATATTCACATGTGCATACACACACACATATATATATATACATATAAGGAGGAGGGGGAGGGGCATTTGCCCCCTGGGAGCCAAGTTCGATAGTGCTGAACTGTCGATCGGGATCCTGGACAGAGGAACCTGCGATGTATTGGTAGGATTCGTCAGAGAAGCGAAAGAGGTTCGAATGAAACTATCTGGACGTATGGTCCTCCAACTTATCTCGCAGCGCAGAGGTCAGATCTTCCATCTGCTCAATGTCCTTCACTCTTGCGAGCCAATGGGCTACCGCTGGTGCAGACTGTTGCTTCCAAAGAGGTGGGATGCTGGCCCAGGCAGCATTAAGAAATGCTTGAGGAGGGATTTGTGGTAACGTTTCCTTGACAGGGGGGTAAGGTTTAGGAGAACCGCAGCTGGGTTATCCTAAATGGAGATATCTGTAAGTTTCTGTACAAGCTTAAGAACCGGCTGCCAGAAAGTTTGGAGTACAGGGCAGTCCCAGGAAATGTGTAATAGAGTGCCTGAGTGTAAGTTGCAGTGCCAACAGCGGTCAGTTTGCACAGGGAATATCTTAGCCAGTACGGAAGGAGTTCTGTACCAGCGCGTCCCTATTTTATATGCGGTCTCTTGATATTTTCTGCACAGCGAAGATTTCTGTGCAAAAAAGAGTATGCAATCTTTTTGGGGTTCTGTGAAGGTGACTTGCAAATCTCTCTCCCATTTTTCTAAGAATGGGGGGTCTTCAGTGGCATGAAGGTCTAACAGGGATTTGTAGGAGGTTGATAAGGACCTCTAGATCGGTCAATCACCCAAGCAAAGTTCCTCAAAAGAGTGGAGTTTTCTGACAAAGTAGGTTGGTTTGTGCATTGAGCCAAGAAAGTGAGATAGCTGGTTGATGCTCCAGTGGTCTAATCGGAGTGGTGCCTGACCTGAGAGCAAGTTCTCCGTAGTTAGCCAGCCGGAGGAACACAGGAGCGAAGAGGCCCTCATAAGTCCCCATGGGGCTTGCGATCGGAAGGACGGGTCAGAAAGGCCAGGTAGAAAATCTGGATGACCAATAAGTGGCATCATTTTTTAATGAGGCTAAGCAGAAAAAACCTTTTAAGCTCCACAAGAGTTGGTCCAATCAGTGGGTGAGTAGTCAAGTGGATGGCAGGAGTTGTCCCAGCCCAAGGTAGACCAGCTAGTGGGGCTCTGGCTGCCTCCTGTTCCAGTGACACCAAGGGCTTCAAGTCACTGTGAAGGCACCAGTCCATGACTCTGGTCATATGTGCCGCAGTATAGTATAGAGCTGGATCTGGAAATCTGAGGCCTCCTCTAATCTTTGGTCATAACAGGAGTGCTCTACCGAGATGTGGGTGTTTTCCACGCCAGATGAATTTGATGAATATTGAACGAACGGTGTGAAAGAATGTCTGATGTATCTTGATGGGCAACGCCTGCAATAAATACAGAAGTCTGGGCATTGTATTCATTTTAAGTATATTGCAATGGCCGAACCAGGAAAGAAATAGAGATTTCCACCTCTCAAGGTCAGCAGCGAGCATCGATAGAAGGGGCTGAAAGTTCAGGGTGACGATGTCTTGTAATTTTGCAGAGATTTTTGTTCCTAGGTATTGTATTGAGCGTGCAGCCCAATTGAATGGGAACAAGGGGCGTAGGTTAGAAATGGTAGAATCTGACAGGGAAACACTTAAGGCCTTTGATTTTTGTAGATTAACCTTAAAATTAGACAGGGTGCCATAGCACTTCAGCTCCTGTAACAGGGAGGGTAGAGAGATGAGGGGCTCGGTAATGTAGAATAAAATGTCGTCAGCATAAGCTGCAACTTTGTGTTGACATTGACCCGATTGAAAGCCTCTTATGGACTGATTACCTCTGATATGATGTAGAAAAGGTTCCAGTGAGAGAACGAACAGTATTGGAGACAGGGGGCACCCCTGTTTGGTGCAGTCCGCGATAGAGAAAGGGCTGGAGTCTTGGCCATTTACACGAACAGTGGCTGTGGGGTTATCATAGATGGCCGAAATCCATGACAGGATGGGATCTGGCATACCCACAAATTTAAGTGTCTCCAGTAGGAAGGACCAGTCCACCCTGTCAAAAGCCTTCTCGGCATCCGTGGAAAGGAGCAGCATAGCTTTTTCTATGATGTTCAGTGTCCTGGTGGTGTTGTCCCTGGCCTTTCAAGTTTGGATGAAACCGACTTGGTCTATTCCGATTAGACATGGTAATAAAGCATTCATCCTAGAGGCAAGGATTTTAGTGAATAGTCAAATGTGAAATGGGCCTGTAACTGGCACATAGTAGTGGGTCCTTACCCAGCACAGATATAGAGGTGCGCAGCATGTCTGCAGGGAGATTGTGTCCATCAATCTCAGCATTGAAGGCTGCAAGGAATGACGGTGCCAATGTGTCCTGGAACAATTTGTAGTAGGGGAGGGTAAAACCATCCGGTCCGGGAGCTTTACCGGGTTTGGTGTCAGCTACTGCGGCTACGAATTCCCCTGTGATAATAGGTTTGGACAGGTCCGCTCGCTCCTCTGCCGTCAGCGTAGGAAGGTCAGTTTCTTGGAGATAATTGCAGATATCCAAAGCAGATATCCAAAACTGAGGGGTGGAAATTGGATCCAAATTATACAATTTGGAGTAAAAAGCACGGAAGGTATCTGCAAGTTCTGGAGATAAATGAACTCTGGAGCCCAATGGCGAGAGAAGAGCGGGTATGTACGTCTGGGAGTGCTTCGCACGTAAAGCGGTGTTTCCGGGCCTGGGACCATCCCCATCATCTATCCCTCTGCCGGAATTACAGATGATGGCCTCTCCTCTCTGACAGCGACTAGCGGATGTTGAAATAATTACAATGCCCATCTATGAACCACTTTTGTGAGTGTATTGATTTTTAAAAATGTTATTAAAATGTACAGTTTTACTGCACTTAGAAGGTGCTGTTCCTCTTCTATTTGTCTTTTTCTGAGAACCTTTTACATTTCTACTCAGAACTGGCAGCCCCCTATGGACAGTTTCTTTTTAATTCTTTTTAATTATTTTAACTATTTTAAAAGACCCCCGAAGTCAGAAGAAGAGAAGGCGGCAACAGAAGACCGGGCCACGCTAGTAAAAGAGCTATAAGAAGATAGTGGAGGCCTGGCAGGAAGAACCGAAGAGGGGGACAAGACTCCCGAAGAGGGGGACAAGACCCCGAAGTTAGAAGAAGACCCCCGGACGGCAGTGGTGATGAAGAAGAAAGCCGGGCTCCTCCGCTAGTAATAGAACTAGCAGAAGATAGCGGAGGAGTGCGGTGAGAAGACCCCCCAAGACGGAAGACCACCGGAGCTGTCCAATAAATTATTTTAAAAACATGTTGTGTTTTTTTCTTTAAACTTTTTTCACCAGGTGAATGGGTAGGGGTACATGGTGAGGGGCCAGTAATCTGGGGCCCCCTTATTAAAAAGGGGTCCCGGATTTCGATAAGCCCCACACCCGCAGACCCCAACAACCAACAGCCAGGGTTGTCGGGAAGAGGCCCTTGTCCTCATCAACATGGGGACAAGGTGCTTTGGTGTGGGGGGGCCACCCCCCATGTTGAGGGCACGCGGCCTGGTGCAGCTCAGGAGGGGGGCACTCACTCGTTCCCACCCCCTTTTCTGACCAGGCTGCGTGCTCGGATAAGGGTCTGATATGGACTTTGGGGAGGGACCCCCACGCCATTTTATTCAGCGTAGGGCTTCCCCTTTAAGTCCATACCAGGTGACGGGGCTAGCGAGGTGTCAATCTCGCCAATGGAGATGGTGACATTGACCTCCTATGCTAGTCCCATCTACCTGAAAGATCTCAACAGACTTTTCTCTGTGTGTGGGCAAGTCCGGAAAAGTCCAGTCCTGTGTGGGCAGGTCCGCTCATTCGGAAAGTCCGGGGGACCTCCGCTGCAAAGTCCGGCGGTTTGTCCGCCGGATAATCTTATCATGTGTACGTGGCATAAGACTATCTCAACTTGCGTTGAATTCCCGGGGTGCAAAGGAAGGGGGGGATGGGGGGATGGGGAGAGGGAGAGGTGGGGGAGAGAAAAAAATAGAAGAGAAAAAAGATACTAGAAAAAGAAGATGAAGGATAAGAAGAGATCTAGTAGTCAAGAATGTAAACTCCGCAGAGAGAAGCTACTGCCACCTGGGCAGAGTGTGCCTAGTGCGGGGATTGGTAAGGCACAGCTGATTTCCAGGCCCTGGCCATATGGGCCCCCACAGACTTTGTGGTCATGCCATTAAGGCACTATTATCATTACCCGGCTGGGGAAAAAAAAAAGAAAATTTTGGTGAAGACGGACTTGCGAGCCGAAATTGCAAAGTATTTGCCTTGGTATCAAGCCGTAACTGAGGATAACACCGGCTCCACGACCCAGTCCCGAGGCTGCCTAGCCAAGCGGTACCCAAATCTAGGCACCGCGGGTCAGCTGGGGCCACCCCAAGGCAGGGCCATGGCCTCAAAGCGGTACCTGAAAAACTGTAACCAAATTGTGGAACTTGTGAATAGCAAGGTGTCAGTTAAGAGAACATTTACGTCCTCACATTTTCACACATATATACATAAATACCCTCGCTAGTACATACATATCCCCAAACATATATATATATATATATATATATATATATATATGTGTGTGTGTGCATCATCATAGGGAATAGCATAACCTACTATTCGGTAGTGGTGACCAGCCCTAAAAAGAAAAAAGGGGAGCAACTGATCTTGCACATAGTCCAAGGACCATTGCTCCAGCAGAACTTTCGGAGTATACCTATGTGAGAGGCATTAGGTCAGAATTGAAGGTAACAAGCGTAGTACTGGGTCAGTCAAAAAAAAAACGGAGACATGCCATTGATTATGTGGGATCAGAGAAGCCTTTGTTCATCCGTGGACCAGTTGTAGGCTGAATGGTACGCTGGAAGGCCCTCAGTTCACAGGCCTTACACATATTGTTCCTGGCATGACCCCCGTGAATAACAATAAAAGAGAGTTAAACTCAAAATTCAACCTGGGAAACATGAAAAAAGGAATACTGAACTGTATGGGTTTCTGCAGTTTGCGTATGTAGGATCAGCCTGCCACTTCTTCATTATTCGGGGGTTGTGAGCGGGAGTTTCTCCCTCGTCTAGCTTTAGAGTGGTTCCCACGACCACGTCGACAGTCGACTATAGTGGGCCCTTTGTGTTCTACCCGGGGGAGCTTGGCGCATTGGATCTCTGGTGGTAACAGTAAGCAGCCAATTGGGTACTGGAATCGGTTCAAAGTCAGCAAAGGAAAAAAGGTTTGGAAGCTCCGAAGGGTGCCGCAAAGGAACGGGCCTTTGAGGTGGAATGGGTGACCCCACTTGTATGTGAGACCTTTCTCCCCGAGACCATCTAGAAGAGGTTTGAGTGATCGTCGCATTAGGAGGGTCTTTCTGGATACATTAGGTAGGAGGCGGACAGCTGCGCCATCAAATTCCAGGACTCCCACCCACCAGGCTTTCTGTAATATATCTTCCTTGAGGGTGAAGGAGTGTAAACAGCATAGGAAGTCTCTTGGTCTGTCGGATGGATCCGATCGTGGGCCCAGGATTCTATGTACTCTGTCAATGATGATCTCAGAGTCTGGTGGGTGGTCTAGGTAACGGTTAAAGACATTAAGCACTGTTGAGCGCAATTATGAATTTGGGACACTTTCGAGAAATCCCCTCAACCCGATGTTCTGCCTGCGGCTGTGATTCTCCAGGTCATCTTGGTGTAGATGCAGCTGTATGATCTGGTCAGTTAGTTCAGATTGGGAAGTCTGCAGGGTTTTCACAGATTGGGACAGTATAACCTGTTCTTGCTCTACTACAGTGACATGGGAGTCCAGCACTGCTGTATCCTGTCTGATAGATTGTATCTCACTCTTCATGGCTGTCTCCATTCTCTGAACAATTTATTCCAAATCAGTTCTTGTGGGTAGCTGCTGCAAGAAATCCCACAGTCTTAGTTCAAAAGAGGCATGGAGAGGGAGCTGGTTGCTGTGTGCAATAGAGTGTACTCACTGTGTTCAGATGCGTGGATAGTTGCCTCTGTTCCTCCTTGTCTCCTGGGCTGAAACACAGATTGGATGGGAGCTGAGGGTGAAGCTGGGAGCTCTAGGCTCTGCGGGGTGTCCTCTCTGTCTGGTGAGGCTGCCAGTGATCTGGGAAGGCAGGGCGAGAGATCACTGGGTGGTGAGAAGGGCGGCATGGTGTGACAATAATCTGTAGAGGGGGATCAGCCACGCTGGGAACCTCTGCTGTGTCCTGGGCTATATGGCGGGCCGGCACCATCTTGGCGGCTGCCAGGTGATAGCAGGGGGACTCTCAGGCCCCATACACACTATCAGATTTTCTGCTGAGTTTTTCCTTCAGGTTTAC
This sequence comes from Lithobates pipiens, assembly GCF_037356315.1. Taxonomy (NCBI): domain Eukaryota; kingdom Metazoa; phylum Chordata; class Amphibia; order Anura; family Ranidae; genus Lithobates; species Lithobates pipiens. Next base: position 119,289,432 of record NW_027507785.1, read on the forward strand.
CAAAACCATGTAGTGCAAGGGCCTGCCTGACTACAAATTTAAACTCCTAAGGTTTGACCTCATATTATATGGTTTTGGTAAATCTGAAGGAAAAACTCAGCAGAAAAACTGATATTGAGTATGGAGCTTTAATGCCGTCACCAGCCGGGATGGTGAAACTATTGTCCCAATCTGCCTGTAGTGTCTGCAGACGTTGGACCGGTGTGACTACCTCAAGCAAGGATTCCTTGCAGCATCTACAGACGATCCGAGGCCGCAGGTGTGTGGCCAAACTGGAACACTTCCCGGAGATCAGTCTTAAGGCCTCATAACCTCCGGCCATATACAGGGCAAGGCTACCCCTAGGTGTATACCAAACTCTGGTGTCAGTCAGGATGCCCTTAGACCCACTCAGACCAGAGCCAATACCTAAAGCATACCTCTTCCAATCCGACATGGTATCTCCAAGCTGCACTATCTTTCCACCCAACAATCGGATGCACATGGCAGCACTTCCTTATCCTCTGCAGAGCGTTGTCTCCTCCCCCTGCCAAAGGATTGGTCCACACACTTTCGGGAAACTTCAGCACCCACCTCTTTCTCTTTGTGGCATGCCAAAACTTTAATGGAGTCTTTTTTAACTCCTGCAGCACTTGCGTAAAGTGACAAAAGACCAAGCTTACATTCTCCCATGAGCAATGAGACATGTTGGTTCTTCCCCACATTGGTGGAATGCTCAATAACACAGTCTATACGCAGTAAAGATGTTACTTGTCACCATCCCATAGAGCTATGCGAAATCCTGATGTAGCTGTAGCCGGTTGTTAGGGGTGACTGCTGCAGGAATAATGCCTTTTCCCCACAATGGACGACAAATGTAGCAAGGTCCCCCACCCCCGCAGAGGTCTAATGGTGACCCCCAGAGTCAGGGCGAGCTGGCATCCTTCTTTATAAAGTGGGTTACCAGGCATGATGGGTGTAATGCAAGAAGAAATGTTGGGCGCCAGTAACTTTTTGAATGCGATCAAGAGATTTATTGTCTCTTCACAGAACTGTGGGAGAGAGGGTTAAGGTCAGGACACTCTTAAGTAAGTGCAATGCTAATTGGCAGACTCCGAGATTTCTATAGGTAGACAGCTAGTTCAAAGACACATGCTATTATCTGGTCAAAAATATTGCAGATTTTGTTAGTTATCCATGTAAAATCAATACAGAGATGTAAGACTTAAGATATTGAAGTGCGTGCTTTGCCTCATCCTCCCATGATTCCTGGTTCATAATTAAAGATGATCTCAAGTGTGTTCAGATGCTCATCTGAATTCACATGACTGAGCCTGCCAGGACGCTGTCACTTCTAATGGGCCAATCATGTATAGCTGAGGCATTCCCTGCCCTGCAGATGGCTGCTGTGTGTATATGGGCGGCTGCAGAGTGGAGAATGCCCTTGCTGCAGACATTACAAGTGATAACCTATTGGCAGGCTTGGCCATGTAGATTTAGATGAGCCTCCGAATACACTAGAGCTCATCTCTAATTATGAACCATGCATCATAGGAAATTAAGGACATCCGAACACACTAGAGGTCACCTTTACCCATAATATCTATTATGTATATATTATATACTAATAAACGAAAATAGTCATGCTATTCAAAACTAGTGAACAAAATGTAAAACTGAAAAATTAACACACTATAACTCACTGAAACCAATAAAGTGAAGAGTGATTCATAAAATAGAGTCTCTGAAAAATGGCAAATAAAACAAGTTCTATGACGGTAGAGATCCAGAAAGATGGAAAAGAGATTCTTAGAGCTTCCACCACCACCAAGGGAAAGAGATAGAGACTCTTACCCGAAAGGAGTGGACCTCCTGTTGTAATGAGGTCACACACGCCTGCAGATATAGCCCTCGGTGGGGTCTGAGATGGGTCTTGGCTCTAAGGTGTGTAGGTAGACTCCAGGCGTCCTCTGCGATATATGGCTACCATCTGCTCCCCCTTCCACAAAAGCGCAATCTCTCAAGTAAGCATGGAGCATATAGAAGAACAAAGGCTCCAATAGTGCGTTATTGTTTTTCAAAAAAGCTGATTTATTGTACCGTATATACTCGAGTATAAGCCGAGATTTTCAGCCTCTTTTTTGAGGCTGAAAGTGCCCCCCTCGGCTTATACTCGAGTCATCGCTGTCTGCCCGCTCGATCAGCGTGTCGAGCAGACAGACAGCGGCCATTCTATTCAAAAGCCGCGCCTCCGGCTCCGCCTTCGCCTGTGATAGGCGGAACACTGAATTTCCCAGCAGCCTGTGTTCCGCCTATCACGGACATCGTATCATCCTCGTACTACGGACGAGGATGATACGACGTCTGTGATAGGCGGAACACAGGCTGCTGGGAAATTCAGTGTTCCGCCTATCACAGGCGAAGGCGGCGGCGCAGCTTTTGAATTTTACAATGGCCGCCGACGAAGAGGGCACGGGACGGAGGCAAGGCAAGGCACGGCACGGCACGGGACGGGACGGGACGGGGGCAAGGCAAGGCACGACACGGGACGGATGCAAGGCACGGGACGGAGGCAAGGAGGCAAGGCACGGGACGGAGGCTCGGGACAAAGGTAGGCTGGACACACACACACACACACACACACACACACACACACACACACACACACACACACACACACACACAGGGATGGATGGAGACACACACACACAGGGATGGATGGATGGATGGATGGAGACACACACACACAGGGATGGATGGATGGATGGATGGACACACACACACACAGGGATGGATGGATGGATGGACACACACAGGGATGGATGGACGGACACACAGGGATGGACGGACACACAGGGATGGACGGACACACAGGGATGGACGGACACACAGGGATGGACGGACACACACACAGGGATGGACAGGCATGTCTCACCCTCGGCTTATACACGAGTCAATAAGTTTGCCAGTTTTTTTGGGGGTAAATTGGGGGCCTCGGCTTATATTCGGGTCGGCCTATACTCGAGTATATACGGTATATAATCTCTGGTTGGATGTTACAAACATCATAAAAAACACTTGCCGGCAATAAAATCCGAAACACCCACACTTTCAGGGTCACGTGGGGCGTGATGACTTCAGCGCATAGCTCCACCCGACATGTTTTGTCATACGTGACGTCTTCCAGGGACACGGGCTAAGCGCTAAGCCATCACCTTATATACACATAGAGAGACAACCAAGCCTCGTTTTCACATGGCAGCCATATCAAAAAGTCATTCCACCCTCATTTTCACCTAGCAGCTATCTTACAGCCTAAATATATAAACTCTCTTCACACACAGGAAGCCAAACCTCAATGTGACTTCCGGGTATGTCTACCTATTTTATTAATCGTAGACAAAGGATATTCTATTTCTAAATTCATATAGAAGGCAATAACGGTAATAAATTTAGTTAAAAATTATACTAAAAAAACTGGCATTAATTAATAACCTATTTATGTTAAAATACCCAATAAAAATGTAATATTAGCCTATCGTCACTTTGAGATGAGGACCTCTAGTGAACATAAGGTACATTACTGTAAATTCAAGAAAAATACATGTAAACATAAAAATTGCTTTACATATAAAGTTACATAGATAAAAATAAATAAAACCATAAAAATCTATATATAAATGTACAAATGTACAAATTAAGAATTGTCAAAAGAAGCATTGATTTTAATGTCAGCATTTAGGCCCAAAGGTCTAAGACATTTGACGCAATATATACAAATCATTTTGAGTTTGGAAATGGCACGTCTGTTTGGTCCACCTCTCCAATGTGATTTGAGTTTATCGATAGCTATAAACCATGTACCCCTGGGTTTTTATTACGTACCTCCAAGTAATGCCTGGAAACCGGGTGACCTTTAAAACCTCTCCTTATATTTCCAATATGCTCATTTAATCTTACTTGGAGTGGTCTTGCCGTATGCCCTATGTATTGTAATCCGCAAGGACAGGTTAGGAGGTAAACAACATGGGTGGTAGAACATATAATGAAGGACTTTATTTGAAATGCCTGTGGGGAAAATAATTATTTGATCCCCTGCAGATTTTGTAATTTTGCTCACTTACAAAGAAATTAAGGGTCTATAATTTTTCATAGGTGTATTTTAAATGATAGACAGAATATCATCAAAAAATCCCCCCCAAAAAAACACATAAAACAAATGTTATTAACCACTTACGGACCGGAAGATTTGCATGCTTAATGATCAGGCCATTTTTTGCTATACGCCACTGCGTTGATTTAACTGACAATTGGGCGGTCGTGCAATGCTGTACCCAAGCAAAATTGATGTCTTTTTTTCCCACAAATAGAGCTTTCTTTTGGTGGTACAGTGCCTTGCAGAAGTATTAACCCCTCCCCCCTTGGAATTTTCTGTGTTTTGATACCTCACAACCTGGAATTAACATGAATTGTTTGAGGATGTGCATTATTTAATTTACAGAACATGCCCATAACTTTGAAGATGTTTTTTTATTACTGTGAAGCAAACAACAAATAGGACAAAATAACAGAAAAAGTCAATGTGCATAACTATTCACTCCCTAAAGTCAATACTTTGTAGAGCCAACTTTTGTGGCTATCACAGCTCCAAGTCGCTTTGGATAAGTCTCTATGAGCTTGCCACATATTACCACTGGGATTTTTGCCCATTCCTCCTTGCAAAACTGCTCCAGCTCCTTCAAGTTGGATGGTTTGCGTTTGTGAACAGCAATCTTTAAGTCTGACCATAGATTTTCTATATGATTGAGGGCTTGGCTTTCACTAGGCCATTCCAACCCATTTACATGTTTCCCCTAAAACCACTCAAGTGTTGGTTTAGCAGTGTGTGCTGCTGAAAGGTGAACCTCCATCCCAACCTCAAATCACACACAGTGGTACAGGTTTTTCTCAAGAACATCCCTGTATTTAGCACCATCCATCTTTCCCTCAACTCTGACCAGTTTCCCAGTCCCGACTGCTGAAAAACATCCCCATGGCATGATGCTGCCACCACCATGTTTCACTGTGGGGATGGTGTTGTGATGTGTTGGGTTTGTGCCAGACATAGCGTTTTTTTTTTTGATCGCCAAAAAGTAAAATTTTAGTCTCATCAGACCAGAGCAGCTTCCTCCATACATTTTGGGAGTCTCCCACATGCCTTTTTGCAAATTCAAAATGTGCCATTTTGCTTTTTGCTGAAAGAATTGGCTTTCTTCTGGCCACTCTGCCATAAAGCCCAACTCTATGGAGCGTACGGCTTATTGTCATCATATGTACAGATACCCCAGTCTCTGCTGTGGAACTCTGCAGCTCCTCCAGGGTTACCATGTGTCTTTGTGCTGCCTCTCTGATCAATGCCCTCCTTGCCCGGTCCGTGAGTTTTGGTGCGTAGCCGTCTCTTGGCAGGTTGTGCCATGTTCTTTCCATTTGGTTAAGATAGATTTAATGGTGATCCTATGGATCATCAAAGATTTGGATTTTTTTTATAACCTAACCCTGACTTCTCAACAATATTGTCCCTTAGTTCCTTGGTCTTCATGGCAGTGTTTGGTTAGTGGTGCCTCTTGCTTAGATGTTGCAGCCTCTGGGGCCTTTCAAAAAGGTGTGTATATGTAATGACAGATCATGTGACACTTAGATTGCAAACAGGTGGACATCATTTCACTAATTATGTGACTTCTGAAGGTAATTGGTTGCACCAGAGATTTTTATGGGCTTCATAACAAAGGGGGTGAATACATAAGCACATGCCAATTATCAGTTTTTTATTTCTGAAAAATAGTTTTATGTATATATTTTTGTGAATGAATAAAATATTTGTATGAAGCACAACGCGAACTGAATCGCCTCAAGGCACTGTGACGAGCTTTGATCATCAGCTAGAAGAGGAAGGTCTTGAGTTTTTTCCTAAAAGCCAGGTGGTTTTCTTACAGGCGGATGTTGATTGGTAGAGCATTCCATAGCCAAGGTCCTTGGACAGTGAATCTCCGATCCCCCTTAGATTTGTACCGGGTTTTGGGCATAAGGAGGAGGTTTTTGTTGGCTGATCGAAGACTGTGGTTTGGTGTGTAATGGTTTATTTTCTCAGCTAGGTATTGAGGAGCTTCTCTATGCACGCATTTATGGGTGAGGCAGAGAGTCTTGAATGTGATCCGATTTTTTACGGTTAGCCAATGTAGGCTCCTCAGGGAAGGAGAGATTGATTCCCAGGTTTTTTTTCCTGTTATCAGCCTTGCCGCCGTGTTTTGGATCAGTTGTAATCGCGCAAGTTAAGTAGTTACATAGTTACATAGTTAGGTTGAAAAAAGACACAAGTCCATCCAGTTCAACCACAAAAAAAAAATATATACATATATATTAATATCATACCAGCCCATATACCCAATTCTATACCCACAGTTGATCCAGAGGAAGGAAAAAAATTCCAGCAGAGCATGATCCAATTTGCTAAAGCAGGGGAAAAAATTCCTTCCTGATCCCCCGAGAGGCAATCGGATTTTCCCCGGATCAACTTTCCCTATAAATGTCAGTACCCAGTTATATTATGTACACTAAGGCCGCGTACACACGCAGGGACTGTTCGCCCAACTTTGTTCGTCAAACAGTTTGAGCGGACAGTCCGCTCAAAATTAGCATGGACGGACTTGGCCACACACGACGAACGAACAGTCCGCTGAAACTTGCGCGATGACGTGAACGGCACGTACGACGGGACTAGAAATACGACGTCCTATACACTGCAATGCAACCTTCGCCGTGTAAATCCTTTCTGAGCATGCGCGGAACTTAGTTTGACGAACAAGCCTACACACGGGCGGACTGTCCGCTCAAACCAAGTTTCAGCGGACAGTTTTACGGAATTTCCGAAAAACTTTGTTCGTCAGACTGTCCGCTGAAACTGTCCGCTGAAGCCCACACACGAGCGGACTGTCCGCCGAAACACTGTTCAGCGGACAAAGTTGGGCGAACAGTCCCCGCGTGTGTACGCGGCCTTAGGAAATAATCCAGGCCTTTCTTAAAGCAATCCACTGAGCTGGCCATAACCACCTCTGCAGGGAGTCTATTCCCTATTTTCACAGCTCTTACTGTGAAGAAACCTTTCCATATTTGGAGATGAAATCTCTTTTCCTCTAGATGTAAAGAGTGCCCCCTTGTCCTCTTTGTTGACTGTAAAGTGAATAACTCGACACCAAGTTCACTATATGGACCCCTTATATATTTGTACATGTTGATCATATCCCCCCCATAATCTCCTCTTATCAAGAGTGAATAAATTCAGTTCCTCTAATCTTTCCTCATAGCTGAGTTCCTCCATGCCTCTTATCAGTTTGGTTGCCCTTCTCTGCACTTTCTCCAGTTCCCCGATATCCTTTTTGAGAACTGGTGCCCAAAACTGAACGGCATATTCCAGATAAGGTCTTACTAATGATTTGAACAGTGGCAAGATGATATCTCTCTCTCTGGAGTACATACCTCTCTTAATACAGGAAAGGACTTTGCTCGCTTTGGAAACCACAGCTTGGCATTGCATGCTATTATTGAGCTTATGATCTACCAAAACCCCCAGATCCTTCTCCACTATGGATTCCCCCAGTTGTACTCCCCCTAGTATGTATGATGCATGCATATTCTTAGCCCCCTAGTGCATAACTTTACATTTCTCAACATTAAACCTCATCTGCCACATAGTCGCCCAATTAGACAGAGCATTGAGGTCGGCTTGTAAATTGGAGACATCCTGTAAGGACGTTATTCCACTGCATAGCTTGGTGTCATCGGCAAAGACGTAAATGTTACTTTTGATCCCAGACCCAATATCATTTATAAATATATTAAAAAGTAAGGGTCCCAGCACTGAATCTTGGGGTACACCACTGATAACCTTAGACCATTCAGAGTAAGAATCATTAACCACTACTCTCTGAATTCTGTCTTTTAGACAGTTTTCTATCCATTTACAAACTGATATTTCCAAACCTGTAGACTTTACCTTACACATGAGCTGTGTGTGCGGAACTGTATTGAACACAGTTGATATTGTAGTAATCCTATGTAAAGAAAGTTTGCGTAGTCCAGTCGTGAATTAATGATTGTTCCAACTACCACTGCTTTGTCATTCTTTGGGATAAAAGGGATGAGTCTGCATAGCATGCGTAGCAGATGGTGAGATCCACTGACTACTGCTCCTATTTGTGCATCCATTGACATTTGTGAGTCTAAAATAACCCCAAGACTCTTGGCCTTGGTCTTTGGGGAGATGGTCTGCCCAAAGACTGTGGGTGAAGTCCAGGAGGTTTTGGTTACGGAATTATGATTTGGGTGTAGGATAAGAAGCTCTGTCTTTGATTCGTTGAGTTTGAGGGAGTTGGTGGTCATCCAGTCTTCTACTGAATTGAGGCAGTTTTCTAGTTGTTGGTGGTGATCTTTTTGTCCAGTGATACGGAAATAACGTTGCGTGTCGTCAGCGTATGAGTGGAAGCAAAGGTCTGAACATCTGACGATTTGGAGGAGTGGGTGGATGTAAATGTTGAAGAGAACTGGTGACAAAGGTGATCCTTGAGGGACTCCGCAGGTGACTGCCCGGGATTCAGAGAAGAATTTTCCTAGTTTCACTGTCTGTGAACAATTTCCTAGGAAGGACACGAACCATTGGAGATCTGCGACTTGGACTCCGGCTACTTCTGTGAGGCGGACGAGTAGAGTATTGTGGTCTGTATCAAACGCTGCGCTGAGGTCTAACATTACCAGGAGACATGACTCTCTGTCATCCACTGCTTCTCCATGATCTTCGAAATGGTGTTAAGGCTTGTAATTGGCCCTGTTTGGGTCCTGAGGGTCGAGGTTAGGTTTCTTTAGCAGAGGTTTGACGATGCCTTGTTTGAAGGTGCTAGGAACGATCCCTTCTTGGAATGATTGGTTTATGAGGTGCGTTATAGTGGGAGCCACAATGTCGGAACATTCTTTCAGTAGTTTTGTGGGGATGATGTCAATTGGTGAGGTACTGTCACAAAGTTTATTGATGATGTTTTTCGTGGTGTCCGCGGTAATTGGGGTAAGTGAAAATTTTGGCGGTTGTGGAATGTTGGTGTAGATATCCTCTTTTTGTTTTTGATGGCTGAGGTTGGCTGTTTTCTTCTGACAAATTGTTTTCCTGATGGTTTCGACTTTATCAATGAAGAAATTCGACAGTTTGTCACAGTAATCTTGGGATTCATTTGCTGGGGGCTCTAGGCATACCGGGTTCATTGATTGATTGACTATTTTAAACAGTTCCCGCGGGCAGTTTAAGGCCGTTGAGATTGTATATGACAAGTGATTCTTTTTAGCTTTGAAGATTGCTTTGCGATAATTCTCTGTGAGACCTTTGTTTTTTGAGTGGTTTTCCTCGTGGGATTTCTTCTCCATGTTCTTTCCTCTCTTCTGCGTTCTTGCTTTAGTAGGAAGAGGGAGCCATTAAACCATCCAGAGTTTTTCTTCCTGATGAGAGCCCTGCATTTTGGGGCTACCGAGTCTGCTGATTGCAGTAATGCCTTGTTCAGGGAGTTGAGTGTTTGCTCCGTAGAGTAGCTTAAGGTCATTGTAGTTGTATCTTATTGGATAGAGTGGTTCACCAACTTAGACTATTGAGTTCTGATCCATCACATATAATTCAGATTACAAAAAACATTGAATTAAAGGCTGTAATGTAACAAAATAGGTAAAAAGCCAAGGGGGTGAATACTTTTGCAAAGCACTGTATTTGATCCCCTCTGCGTTTTTTATTTTTTGTGCTATAAACAAAAAAAAGAGCGACAATTTTGAAAAAAACTAATATTTTTTACTTGTTGCTGTAATAAAAATCCCTAAAAATGTTTTTAAAAATCAAATTTCTTCATCAGTTTTGGCCATTATATATTCTGCTACATATTTTTAGTAAAAAAAAAAAAACATAATAAGCGTACATAAGTGCAAAAGTTATAGTGTCTACAAACTATGGAATAGATTTATGCCATTTTTATACATTTTTTTTACTAGTAATGGTCAGAACTGCAATATTGCGGCTGACAAATTGAATACTTTTGACACATTTTTTGGGACCACTGACATTTATACAGCGATCAGTGCTGTAAAAATGCACTGATTACTGTATAAATGTCACTGGCAGGGAAGGGGTTAACACTAGGGGGCGATCAAGGGTTTAAATGTGTTCCCTCGTTTGTGTTCTAACTGTGGGGGGATAAAACAGATAGAAGATATTATTGTTCCTAGCTAGTAGGAGCAGACGATCTGTCTCTCCCCTCCTCACAGAACAGGGATTTGTGTGTTTACACACACACATTCCTGTTCTGGCTCTCATGCCTGCGATTACGCGTGACCAGTGGTCATCACAATTGCCGTCCCCACACATCGGCTCCCCCGACATTTAAAGGGCCGACGTACAGCTACGACAGTTCGCAGGATCGTGACGACCAGCCGCAGTATAATAACGGCGGCTGGTCGGCAAGTGGTTAATTGAGTTGCAGTTCAGTGAGTAAAATAAATATTTGATCCCCAAGCAAAACATGACTTAGTACTTGGTGGAGAAACCCTTGTTGGTGTAGCAAGGTCCCCAACCCCTAGAGGCCTAATGGTGACCTCCAGAGTCAGGGAGAGTTGACATCCTTCTTTGTAACGTGGGTTACCAGGCATGATGGGTGTAATGCAAGAAGGCATGCTGGGCGCCAGTCACTTTTTGAATGCGAACAAGAGATTTATTGTTTCTTAACAGAACTGTGGAAGGGGGGGTTAGGGCCAGGACACCCTTGAGTAAATGTAATGCTAATTGGCAGACTCTGAGACTTCTATAGGTAGACAGATAGTTCAAAGACACATGCTAGTATCTGGTCAAAAATATTGCCGTTTTTGTTGGTTATCCATGTAAAATCATTACAACAACAGAGATGTAAGCCTTAAGATATTGATATTTGTGCTGTGCCTTATCCTCCCATGATTCCTGGTTCATAAATAGAGATGAGCTCCAGTGTGTTCAGATGCTCATCTGAATTCACATGACTGAGCCTGCCAGGACGCTGTCACTCCTAATGGGCCAATCACCTATGACTGAGGCATTCCCTGCCCCGCAGACGGCTGCTGTGTGTATAAGGGCGGCTGCTGAGTGGAGAATGCACCTGTTGCAGACTGCTCCATTACAGGTGATAGCCTATTGGCAGGCTTGGCCATGTAGGTTCAGATGAGCTTCCAAATACGCTAAAGCTCATCTCTAATTATTACCACGCATCATGGGAAATTAAGGACATGCGAACACACCAGAGGTCATCTCTACCCATAATATATATTATGTATATATTATATACAGTGGCGAAAATAACTATTTGATCACCTGTAGATTTTGTAAGTATGCTCACAAAGAAATGAAGGGTCTATAATTTTAATCATAGGTGTATTTTAAATGATAGACAGAATATCAACCAAAAATCTAAAAAACAAAACAAAAAAAACACCATGCAACAAATGTTATTAATTGAGTTGCAGTTCAGTGAGTCAAATAAATATTTGATTCCCAAGCAAAACATGACTTAGTACTTGGTGAAGAAACCCTTGTTGGTGTTGCAGGTCCCTGACCCCTAGAGGCCCAGAGTCAGGGAGAGCAGACATCCTTCTTTGTAAAGTGGGTTACCAGGCATGGTAGGTGTAATGCAAGAAGAAATGCTGGGTGACAGTCAATTTTTGAATGCGAACAAGAGATTTATTGTCTCCTAACAGAACTGTGGGAGAGAGGGTTAGGGCCAGACACCCTTGAGTAAATGCAGTGCTAATTGGTGGGCTCTGAGACTTCTATAGGTAGACAGCTATACAGTGGAAAGACTCCAGCCAGATAACACTAATGTATAAGTAAGACCGCTGTCTCCTATGGCAACCAATCTTGCAACAGTCAATAAAAGGTAGTTGTAAGTAACTCTTGGTAATACAGAACAGTCCATTTCTTATCTCACAGTATCTCACTGTAGATCTTCACTCACTGAGCTCCCAGTCTCTCACTAGACTTCCAGATTCCAGTCGTCACTGGATCCCCCTGAGCTCTTCCACAGCTATCCCGCTGTATACTCCTCAAGCGTCGCCCCCGCTATCCTGCTGGGTCCCTGGTATGTGTCCCTGATATAGGACTCAGGCTTCCAGCCTAGCAGCCCGGGGTGACATAACACATGTCCACCCAGACAGCCGTCAAGGTGGCACAGAAAAGAATCTCTAAATACATACATCCAATAATCTATTATATTAAAATTAGACATAATAGAAACCTGAGAATTACTAGAAGATAAAAATTTGGGAATAAAATTGTTGATAAAAAACTAGAAATTACTCAGGAAGCATTTCAGGTCAAACTCTATGTTCATACCCCCAGGTGTAAGTGTATGCATAGTATATATCCATTTTGATTCTTTCTGGCTTATTGTTCTAATTATATGACTTCCTCTCCATGCTTTTTTATATTTTTATATACCCCAAAACTGGAGTTGAGATGGATCTTTATTATGTTTTAATGCAAAATGCTTTGATACATTGTGTTTAGGGAAGCCATTTATTATGTTTTGCACATGTTCCTGTATTTTTACTTTCAGGACTCTCTTGGTTCTGCCAACATATTGCAAATTGCAACTACACTGGAGTACATACATTACTCCCTCAGTGTGACAACTTATAAAATCACAAATGGTATATGATTGGCCTGTAGTGGTGGCCACAAATTCAGTTCACTTTTTCTGAAAATGTTTTGAGTGACGACAGGCATAACAGTTCCTGCAGGGATAAAATCCTTTTCCATCAAAGAACGTGTATGCTGGTTTGGGTGCTATACACGTTCTTTGATGGAAAAGGATTTTGTCACACTGAGGGAGCAGTGTATGCACTCCAGTGTAGTTGCAATTTGTGGAAGGAGGTATATTTTTACTCCAAAACGCATCGGGTGCAAGAGTATCACAACTTACCTTATGTGCAGTGGTGGCTTCTATGTTAATGTACTTTTTATGTTTTTATGATACTTTATAATTAATAAATTACTGTTTCCTGAAAGGCTCCATGGCAGCATACGTGTGGGTAGCCCCGCCTCCACGATTACCCAATAGGACCCAACTCCCATAAATCTTTGCTCCTGGCCACTATCAGTGTTCCTTTTTTGTCCTCCCCAGTAGGACCAGATGGTTTCTTTCCTGGAAATAAAACTTCACGACGATCGATTGGCTGATTGACTGAGAAATTTTCCTCCGATAGGCCCTGACTGTTAAGCAGGGTATGGAGAGTATTTGCAGAGTAGCGCTGAAGAAAGGATTTCCTACCTGAGTGCGCACGGTCTGTGTCCCGTTGTTATGGGTGACCATTATCTGCTGGAGGTATGGCGTGTGTGTGTTCCAGTCCGTTCGGCCAGGTGATCGTTGGTGGAGTGGTGAGCCTTTTATCTATCCATGGCAGCATTGTATTTGTGTGTATTTCTTTTGTTTGTCTTGCGGTCTCCTCCATGCCGTTTGCGTTCGCTTCCGCGTTCCAAGCAAACCTCTCTCCTACTTCCGGGTTATGCAGGCGTTCTGCGCATGTGCGAACCCGGTATGAGACCGAGGCTTGGTTCCCGCGCATGCGCGCGAGCGCCTCGCGTCTGACGTCGGCGATGACGTCACGGGCACCAAATTTAAAAGGCTTTGGAAGCTGTCAGAACCCTGGGAATGTTTGCAGTGGTCGCAGCGACTTCCCGGGGCTGTCAGCGCGGCGGTTTAAGGTAAGAGCGTGTCCCTTAGGCTGGGGAAATGCTTTTTTAAAAAAAAAAAAAAAAAAATGTGTGTTTTATTTTTTTGGTTGCAGTGTTTCTTAAACTGTGGGTTTATTGTGAATATGGACGCCTTACTGCCTCCTAGTGGCCAGCCCGCTCATGTTAGGTAGGTCTTTTAGTATTTATGCTTTTTATATATTGGAGAGAGTGTTTGGCATAGGTAGGATTGACTGTATATCCTTTTCTCTCTCTGTCTGTTTTACCCTTACAGCCCTTCTGGGTCTGATCCACAACCTAACACTTCTAGACGCAGTGGATCATCAAGATCACACCGCCATAAATCCTCCTCAAGATCTAGCCAGCATAGGTCAAGATCTGAACAGCATAATAAGAATTATTCTCACCCCCCTGCTGCTCACTCCAGCAAGCGTACGGAAAAATCATGCTGGGGGTGCAGGATGCCTGTTCCTTCGGACGTATCCTTATGCGATCATTGCTTCTCCAAAGCTGCAGATGAAAGGGATGGTGCAGACCAGCGTTTGGAGTCAATAGTAAGACGGGTTGTGAAGGAGTCTCTGCAGGAGAGGGATGCTCTACAGCTGTGTGAATCCCCGTCAGAATTATTGGCTCCTCCACCTGGAGAGAACCCATTGCAGGAGACATGGGAATCCTTTCAGCCAAGCCGCCTATCTGCTCCCATCTCAGATAGTGAATCTGACTGTGAGGATCCTGGTTTAGGTTTTGACTATGGACTGGTGCCTTCATTGGTCAAAGCAGTGAGAGAGGCTCTGAAGTGGGAAGACCCTATTACTTCCCCACCAAAGCAGAGAAAGTTCTTTAAACAGCTCAATAAGGAGCGACAATTTTTTTCCCTTCCTTTCAGAGTTGGGTGACATTATTACCGAGGAATGGAGCAAGGTGGATAAAAAGGGTTCCATGCAGTCAAAAATCCTGAAATTATATCCCTTTAAAGAAGAGGATGTGAAGCACCTGGAGTCAGCACCACTGGTGGATGCAGCGCTCATGCGTTTGGTGAGATATGTAACCCTACCCTTAGAGGATACGGTATCCTTTAAAGATCCTTTGGAAAGGCGGATCAATTCAGACCTTAAGAGGATATATCTGACTTCTAGAATGGCTTGCAAACCAGTGCTTGCAATGGCAGCAGTATCCAAGGCCATAGAATCATGGGCTGATTCTGTAGAGGAATTCCTGAGGGGTATTTCTATTGAATCAGCAAAAGACTCCCCTATTCAAGAAATCAGGATGGCGTCTGCCTTTTTGGGGGAGGCATCTATTGATGTTATCCGCCTGATATCTCGGGATATGTTAGCAGCAGTCTCAGCTCGCCGTGCGTTATGGCTCCGTCCATGGCTGGCGGATCCAGCATCCAAACAGGCCTGGTGCCGTATTCCCTTTGAGGGGTCATCTTTGTTTGGTAACAAGCTGGATACTGCCATATCCCGGGCTACAGGTGGGAAATCTGGGTTTCTTCCCCAGGACAGACGTCTTCAAAATCAAAGGCGTCCATTTCCTAGAAGACAAGGCCCTGATCGTGCCAGGGAGGCGCGGAGCTATAGACCTGGTCGAGAATTCTCAAGGTCATGGAGATCCAGGCAATCTTCTTTCAAAAATACCTCAAAAGGGGGTTCGTCCGGCAAGCAGGATTCCGCGAAATCCTTTTGAAATTGGGCCCGCTCAAACTTGTCAGGTGGGGGCTCGTCTTCTCCACTTCAGGCATGTTTGGGCGGCCTCAATTCGGGATTTTTGGACTGTAAAAACAATTTCCTCAGGTCACAAGTGGGGTTTTATCAGCACCCCAAAGCTAAGATTTATTCCCACAAATCTTCCAGAATCAAAAGAGAAGAAACAAGTCCTATTGACCTACGTGAACTCTTTACTGGATCAAGGCGCAGCCGTTCCCGTTCCAGAAGAAGAACGTGGAGAGGGCATGTATTCCCCTTTGTTTCTGGTTCAAAAGAAAAACGGCACATGGAGGCCGGTAATAGATTTGACCCATCTCAATTCCTTCATTCGCAAAGAGAAGTTCAAGATGGAATCTCTGCTTACCATCCAGCAGTCCGTGTATCTGGGGGACTGGATGATATCAGTCGATTTGAAGGACGCTTACTTCCATGTTCCCGTGGCAAAGGAGTTTCAACAATACCTCCGCTTTGCAGTAGGCATTCAACATCTTCAATTTACATGTCTTCCCTTTGGGTTAACAACGTCCCCACGGGTCTTCTCCAAAGTTCTTTTGGCAGTTGTGGCCTTTCTCAGAGTCAAAGGTGTTCGTCTCCATCACTATCTCGACGACCTTCTTCTGCTATCCCAGAACAAAGATCAGCTCTTGGAGCACAAAGACCTAGTCATCTCCACTCTACAGGAGTTCGGGTGGCTTCTGAACTTAGAAAAGAGTCACCTAGATCCAACTCAGTCTCTTGTTTTCCTAGGGGCGCAGTTCAACACAGCAGAAGGTACTATCGCCCTTCCAGAAGAGAAGGTTGGAGTCATACGAGACAGGATTCATGCAGCCCTTGCAGCATCCCATCTCTCGGCCCTCCAATGTCTGAGGGTGATTGGCACAATGTCAGCCACCATTCCCATGGTAAAGTGGGCCCAGTGGCACACTCGTCCCTTTCAGAAGGGGTTTCTACAACAGTGGGACTTATCCAGCCAGACACAGCGCATATTCCTCACTCCAGCCATGAGGACGTCTCTTCTTTGGTGGCTACAGGGGAAGAACCTGCGCAACCACCATTCAATCATTCCCATCTCATGGGTCACGGTAACTTCAGATGCCAGCAACCAAGGATGGGGCGCTCACTGCCTTTCGGAGGTCGCTCAGGGCAGGTGGACGTTTCCATCACAGAGAGTCGTCTCCAATGTTCTGGAGCTAAGAGCGGCCTTCCAGGCGCTTCGGTCATTCCATCATCTGACAGCGAATGCCTCGGTCATGCTAAGGTTGGACAACACAACCGCGGTGGCTTACGTAAAGAAGCAAGGGGGAACTCGCAGCTGGTCCCTGTTACAGGAGACGGAGCCAATAATGAATTGGGCTCAGAAGAATTTGTCCAACCTTTCTGCAGTCTACATCCCAGGGGTGCAGAATGTTCAGGCGGACTTCCTATCGCGTGTCGAGTTGGACAACAACGAGTGGTCTCTACACCGGGAAGTATTCGATTGGCTCCTGACCTTAGGATTGTCCCTGGAAGTCGACTTGTTCGCTTCCCCGTGCAATCGGAAGCTTCCGAAATATTACTCAAGGTTCAGGGATCCCCAGGCATATGGGATAGATGCCCTCACAGAACATTGGAAGTTTCAGACAGCTTACGCCTTCCCTCCAGTTCCGGTGATCCTGCAATTCCTTCGGAGACTCAGGTCAGAGAAGGTGGAGATTCTCGCAGTAATTCCTTTCTGGCCCAACAGACCTTGGTTCCCTCTACTGCTGCTCCTCAGTTATCAAGAGCCAGTTCCCCTGCCTCTCAGGTCGGATTTGCTATCTCAAGGCACAAGGTTACATCCATGCCCATCATGTCTGAACCTCAAGGTATGGTTTTTGAGAGGGAAAGGCTAGAAGCTCTTGGTTGTCCGGAAGAGGTCATCCCAACCCTTCTCAATTCCAGACGCGGGAGTACTAATAGGGTATATGAGCGTATATGGTCCAAGTTTTCGGCCCATATGTCCTCCAGAGAAAATTCTTGCAGTTCTCCAACAATACAAGACATACTAAGCTTTCTTCAAACAAGCCTTGATTTACCTCTAGCTATCAGTTCATTGAGAGTCCAAGTATCGGCTATTTCAGCCTTTACGTATTTCCTGGGCAAACCATGCACTGGTACAACAATTCTTCAAGGGAGCTACTAGGCTCAGACCCCAAAGAAAACCAAGGTTTCCTAAATGGGACCTCCCTTTAGTGCTGGATTTTCTCTCAAACCTTGGAAAGGATTCTACGGAGCCTCTGTCCATAAGGGATCTCACTCTCAAGACCATCTTCTTGGTAGCTATAACCTCAGCCAAGAGAGTTTCTGAGATTAGGAATCTAGGTTCGGAAGAACCCTTTCTGACTTTCTTTCCAGATAGGGCAGTATTGATTCCCATGTTGGGATCGCATCCCAAAGTAACCTCGGTCTTCCATGAGAATCAGGAAGTTGTGCTTCCCACTTTCAAAAACTCAGAGAGTCAGGATGTTCATCCTCTGGACGTAGGACACGCGCTGAAACAATATTTGGAAGTCACAGCTCCCTTTAGACAAACGAAATTTCTTTTTGTTCTCCCTCATGGCAAGAATAAAGGATTGCGAGCTTCGGCTAGATCTATCTCTACCTGGATCGTTCAGATCATTCAGAGGGCGTACAGAGCAAAGGGCTTGGCTCCTCCTGAGGCATTAACGGCTCATTCAACACGGAGTATTTCAACATCGTGGGCAGCTTCTCGCCATGTGGCGCCTGAAGTTATTTGCAGAGCGGCCTCTTGGTCTTCTATTAATACCTTTGTTTTTCATTACTGTGTAGAGCCAGCGGCTCTGTCTTCTGTTAATTTTGGTTTGCAAGTTTTGTCGGTTGACAATGCTAAATAAACTTTTGTTCTTTGCTCGACATTTTGCCCACCCGGGTGTGTTTGGCGAGTTATTTCCCACACGTATGCTGCCATGGAGCCTTTCAGGAAAACGGAAAATTTATATCAAATACTTACCGTAATTTTCCTTTCCTGATAGGCTCCATGGCAGCAGGAGTTCCCTCCCAAATGTCTGGAGTCGGCTAGTTACGGAACACTGATAGTGGCCAGGAGCAAAGATTTATGGGAGTTGGGTCCTATTGGGTAATCGTGGAGGCGGGGCTACCCACACGTATGCTGCCATGGAGCCTATCAGGAAAGGAAAATTACGGTAAGTATTTGATATAAATTTTCCGTTTTTCTTGTACCTTATTATACTTTTTTATTTGATATGTGCCTTAAAAGTCCATTTGAGGGGTTTTTTGTTTTTGAATTCTATTATTGGATGTGGCACAAAATAATGCACAAAATTGTCGTTCATACAAATTTCTCTTAGGGTCATAGTCAGCATTTTTCTTCCTCCAAACACGGCAAGTCCCCCTCCTCAAGAAGGCACGTGTACAGTCATGCCAATGAACATCTAAATGATTCAGAGAAAGATTGGGAGAAAGTGCTGTGGTCAGATGAGACCAAAATTTGCTCTTTGACAAATAACTCGACTTGCCAATTTTGGGGGAAGAAATTTGTTTTTTTGGTTGATATTCTCTCTATCATTTAAAATACACCTATGATAAAAACATTATAGTCCCTTTATTTCTTTGTAGGTTGACAAACTTTGAAAATCTGCAGGGCATCAAATAATTATTTTCCCACTTTACATGCAATATTTATGATCACTCTTAGTTTGTGACCGGTTCCATTCAAGCAACCTCGTTTTCCTCCCTAAAACACTTTTTTTTTCTTCTTTCTACAGTGTTTCCTCCCAAATGGAGTCAGAGATAAGACAGACAGTTGCAAGGGAACATGAACAATACACATTAAAGATCCCTTTTAAATATGCTAACCTATTGCCACCTATAATTTGAGGAAAGGTGGACCGCAGTAGTTTTATTGTGCTTATAAGACAGATTAAGCTGTGCACAGGATAATACCTCCCAAATAGGCAGAACTTTTCTTCAGTTCTATTGCATTTCTGAAACATTCAAATATTGGTTTTAACAGTAGCTGTTTTAATAACAATGCTCTTAAGCCCCATACACAATCAGTTTTTCTGCTGAGGTTTTCCTTCAGATTTACCAAAACCATATAATATGAGGTCAAACCTTAGGAGTTTCAATTTGTATGCAATCAGGCAGGCCCTTCTACTACATGGTTTTGGTAAACCTGAAGGAAAAACTCAGCAGAAAAACTGATAGTGTGTATGGGGCTTAGGTTTATTGTTCCTTAAGGGCTCTTGCACGTGGGCGTGAGAAAAAAAATAGAGTGTTTGAAGAACACAAACTATTCCTGTAAAATAATATTTTAAAAAAATTTGAAAATGTTAAATATTAAAGGACCCCTTTTGTGGGAGATCAATGGAGTAGACATTGTTGACCTTTGCGTTTGAAAATGCTAGTTCCTTGGCTATTATTCTGATGCTTTGACTTCTTTGCTGATCCAGAAAAAGTACATTTCTGTGTAATTCGGACACTTTCTTAGAACACATTTACAACAGGCTTGTTCTGGGTCAGACACAGGCAGGCATCTAACATTTTTAGAAAGAGGCAGGCAATGGCAGCCCATTCTGATGACAGACATTTTAAAAGAAAGTCATATGTGTCCACATCCTGAGCAAAAATCACTACATCCTGCTGGAAAAATTTAATATATGGTTTAGAAATCCATTCTTAGAAAACCAGCAAGGTTTATTGCGTATACCATTTTAGTGCTTTTCGTAAAGGAAATTTGTCACAAGAGAAATAAAAGAAATATTTAGGTGGCCATTTCTGACCTCAATGAATGGCAAGCAATACAGCGCACAAAGGACAGATGTATTGAGAGAATGCAAAGCAGCGCAATAGTTGCCACAACTTAGTCTACAACAGGAGGCTAGACACTGGTGAGTAAGCAGAAGAGTGGGACTCGGTTTTGCTGGTTCTCTGTAAAACACGTTTAAACAATGTTTAGTCATTTTGTAATGAACAGTACATGAACCAGTGCAATGCAGAATACAAAAAATGTTTCTAGCACTATTATTATAACCTTTGAGTCTACTCCAGGACAAATCATAATCATGGTATATTTTTGATGCCACAACCCCTTTAATGCTATACTAAAGTACTAACAATAATTTACAAAGCCATCCATAACTATGACCCCAGCTACATCACTAACCTAGTCTCAAAATACCAACCAAGCCACTCTTTTTGGTCATCCCAAGACCTTCTGCTCTCTAGCTCCCCTGTCACCTCCTCCCATGCTTGCCTTCAGTATTTCCCCAGAGCTTCTCCCATCCTTTGGAACTCGCTATTCCAATCTGTCCAATCTGTCCGACTGTCCCCTAATCTATCCATCTTTTGACCATCCCTGAAAACCCTTCTCATTAAAGAATCCTATCCTGCTTCTAACTAATACACTGCTTTACTTTCTCCATCAGCTCACCCCTACAGCTATTACCTTTTGTATCAATTTAGAATGTAAGCTCTAATGAGCAAGGCCCTTATTCCTCTTGTAGCAAATTGTAATTTAACTGTAATGTCTGCCTTAATTTTGTTAAGCGCTACGCAAACTGTTGGCGCTATATAAATCTTGTATAATAATAAATATTCCTGTATAATAATACTGTTAGAAGGTTTAAAGTCTGAACATAAATATATGATCTCCATTACTTTTACACTTTCTTTTTACAGGGGCTGTGAGGGCTTCCAGTATATTCCCTATCCTCAGTGTAATTCTGCTCTTCATGGGAGGGCTTTGCATTGCTGCCAGCGAGTTCTACAAAACCCGACACAATATCATATTAAGTGCTGGAATTTTCTTTGTGTCTGCAGGTAAAATATATCATTCTTCATACAGAATTAATACTTTTCTGTTTAGATACTTTTGTTTGGTACTGTTTATACTGTCTGGGCAAAAAGTGTTCTAAAGTGGTCCTAGGATGCAAAATTGTAATTTACAGGAGTTATAGGGTTTCATTGAAAATTTTGTGAAAATTAGTCCAAAATGCATGCACATCTGTTATATATTTTGCCTCTATGCTGAAAACTCAGCACTGGTTTTCATCTGGGTGTTCTCTGTACCATGCTGCACCCTACCATAGGGTCCCCCCACAATCACACTAAGACTCTCTGAAACCCCAACCCCCATATTTATACTCCTTGTAACCCCATTCCTTACAGTAACCCTCCCTGTAACCCTATTACTTTCAATCAGTGCTTTTTTTTCTCAGAGAATAGGTCCAGGAACTCCCACCTTCTAAGACCCCTTTCACACTTGTGAGACTTGTCCTGCAACTTGGGACTGCAAAGTTGCATGACAAGTCATACCCCATGATTTCCAATGAGTAGCAG
Organism: Lithobates pipiens; assembly: GCF_037356315.1. Lineage (NCBI taxonomy): Eukaryota > Metazoa > Chordata > Amphibia > Anura > Ranidae > Lithobates > Lithobates pipiens. Next base: position 119,311,233 of record NW_027507785.1, read on the forward strand.
TCATATCTGTGCACCTTAAAGTTGCACTGACTTCCAAGTAGTCCCTGTACTACTTTGGTCCGATTTTGATGCGGTCCAGAGATCTCAAGTTTACACAGGCATTCTCTGAAATCACATCAAAATCACTGTAAATTCAAAATAAAAATCATGCGACTTTCAAGTTGTGGCAATGTGAAAAGGGCCTAAGTCACTCTGTGTCTCTGCCCCCTACCCACCTCTAAGCACTGACCCTTGGTTCTGCCCCTACCCACCTCTGAGCACGGACCCTTGGTTCCACCCCCTACCCAGCTCCCAGTATGGCCCCTTTTAGAGAATATAGAGCCAAGTATCATTTTGTAGTGCTAAGTAATTTTAATGGAATTTGGTAATGACAACAACAAAAGAAAGAAAATAAATCCCCCGCAGCCAGCAGAAATAGACCCCCCCCAAACAATAGACCCCCCAGCAGTAGCAACAGATCTCCTAGCAGCCATAATTAATAGGCTCTCCAACAGCCAGCAACAGTAGACCACTATCGAAGCAGTAAATCCCTTCCAGCAACAATTGACCCCCAGTAACCCCCCCCCCCAGGTCCTCAACCAGCAACAATAGATTGCCAAGCAAAAATAGATCCCCTCCAGCACAATAGATAACCCAGCAGACAGCATAAGTAGACCCTATGTCACACCCCAGCACCCCTTGCCATTGCATACATTCACTACTGGAAGTGTCCGGAACTGTGCTCCCCCACGTTCCTGCTGAAAAAAAGCCCTGCTTATAATAACCCTCTTTGTAACCTCATTCCTCATGCTAACCCTCCTCTGTAACCCCAACATTTACACTAAATGTCCCTATAACTCCAACCCTCACACTAACCCTACCTGTAACCCCAACCTTCACACCAATGCTCTCTGTAACCCCAACCCTGACACTAACCCTTCCTGTACCTCTAACCCTCATAAATACACTAATTTCTCACACTAACCTTTAACCCTATCCCTCACATTTCCCTTTTCAGCTTCAGAATCTGGACCAATTTTCCACTGTGACTATTGTACGGTGGTTGCATTTATGCATTTATTTGAATACAGACACTGTTTGGCTGAAACTTTTCTGCACAACTCCTTTGATTTTTCATTCAAAGGATGTCAAGCAGGAGAATGGCTTCAGGGCCAGCCACGAAGTGATAATTTACTTTTTGGTCAGTTTAACCCTCCCTGTAACGCCAATCCTCACGTTACCCTCTAAGAAACCTCACCCATCACATCACAATTACTTTCCCAGTAACCCCAATGTTCACATTAACCCATTTTTTAGCCCTACTCTCACACTGACACTCCCTAATGAAAACTCATATGCATACTCACATCTCCTGTGCTGAGATTTTTTGCATTTAAGGCTATCCACTCTATGCTAAAACCAGCCGAGACGTTAGCTTTCTCCTCTCTTAAAGCTGGGTTCACACTTATGCGAATTGGATGAAGTTTTCACCGCATCCAACTTGCATGACAGGGGATTGTAACCGGCTCTCTATGGAGGCTGCGGTGCGGATTGCACAGGGGCCCAGGGCATCTTTGGCTCTGTTTCAGGTCCGAATTCAGGAAATATTTTGGGCCCAATTCGTGAAACAGATAACATGGATGCACCTAACCCCTGCCATGAGCCACATCCTTATAAAAGCCCAGCCTAAAGAAAGCTTCGTGCTAAAAAATATTTTAACATGTCTGACTTTAGATCGATAAAATTTTTTAGTGATCCAGGTATTTGTAAAAATATTTATTAAATAAAATTATGTTTCTGAATGTTTTTTTTTTTGCTTCCAATGTGAAGGGTACAGCATGCGCTAGACAAGCACATCTTAGTAACAATCCAAGCAGGTTTTTCCAGTTTTGTTCAGCAAAGCAATAAACAATTAGCCTAATACAGGAGGGCCTTGTACAGCAAATCCATAACATAAAGCAAACAAAAATATCTGCTCATGAGCCCCTTTAGCATTCTGTCAATAGTCAGCCTTTCACCCAGCAGCAGGCTGTAACAGCAGAGAGAGCCCTTGAACCTAAAGGACTGGAGGCTTTATCCCAAAGCTCTACAAAAGCTCCGGGGCCCAGAACAGGGCCTATTAGGATCTGAAAAAACAACAAAATTTGTTTTGACCATAACAGACACAAACCCTAGCGCCACTCACCATGTGTATGTGAGAAACCTAGGTGACACATATACCCATCCACAATCCTACCAGCAAGTGTCTCACCAAAAAAAAGCCTGTCTCTTTATTATCTATCTATATTCATGGATGTAGCAGCATTTTGTCTTATCTGACAGCATCCAAAGGCAGAATAAGACAATGGCATCTATGTATGAAAGTTCCAGGATGTAGGATATACACTTTCACTCAGGGCTTTTTGACTTAGTGCTGCACAGTTCTTCATTTGTGTCTGTCCCACTGCTTAAGAAGCCGTGCTGTCAGAACATCTGAAATGTTGGATGAAATGTAATGAATGTGCTAAAATAAAATACTTCACCTTCTTTCATCAAGTGCTTTCCTTTTATACTGAGGAGCTGTGGTGGATGCAGAATAGAGGTAACTGAACAAACAGGTCTTTTTGCCCAAATAAGGTAGGAATACCAGTTAAAGCATGACTTCAAGTAAACAGCTAAAAACAACATTGAAATACATATATGTTTACTGTTTTACCTGCAAAAGGATTGGCAATCCTATTCAGCCAGTCTTGTGATTCACACACATTTCTGAAACTGTACCAGGCAGTTTTTTCCCAGTTTAGCAATGCTCTTTTTGTGTTGCCTCCCTGCCCTTTGTACAATGAATTGGCATCATCACCTCTGTCCAATTAAAATAGAGGTGTGGCTGAACATTATGGCCAATATGTGTAAATCAGTGGCTAAAAATCCCAATCCCATTGCAGATAAAATAGTAAACATGTATGTTCTTTTTATCTTTGAATTCAGCTGACTGTCTATACTTCCACTTTTTCACAAGTTCCCCATAGTTCTTAACTCAATTGCATGTCCCCAGTTGCCCTCTAAGTTGGTGGACATACTGATTGCCTAGTGACTGAAGGAGAAGACTTAATGCCTAGGACCACGCTTTTAGTGATGTTTCGCATAGCATTAAGAATTACCATGTTATATGTGTTCTAGTTCTGAATTACAGTTGGCATCTTCTTATAGTATAATACTTTAACCTTCTTTCTCCTGTATAAATTTAACAGGTCTAAGCAACATCATTGGAATCATTGTCTACATATCAGCCAATGCAGGTGACCCTTCCAAAAGCGACTCAAAGAAAAACAGCTACTCATATGGCTGGTCTTTTTACTTTGGGGCCCTTTCCTTCATTATTGCTGAAATGGTGGGAGTGCTTGCTGTTCACATGTTCATTGACCGCCACAAACAACTGAGGGCCACAGCACGGGCCACGGACTACCTCCAGTCCTCTGCAATCACTCGCATTCCGAGCTATCGCTATCGTTATCAGAGGCGTAGCCGCTCCAGTTCCCGATCTACGGAGCCATCCCACTCCCGTGATGCCTCTCCTGTGGGCCTTAAGGGCTTCAACACCCTTCCCTCCACTGAGATCTCCATGTACACGCTGAGCCGCGACCCCCTCAAGTCGGCTGGAACCCCCACGGCCACTTATAACTCGGATAACAGCTTCCTCCAAGTTCATAACTGTATACCCAAAGATAATAAGGACTCTGCGCACACCAACACAGCCAACCGCAGGACCACCCCAGTATGAAACAGGATGGAGCAAGAAAAGAAAGACAAAGAGGGATAAAACAAAGAGGGTCAGAAAGCTAAAGTAGTGTGGTCTAGAGATCAGGATCTGTGTATCAAGCCTTTGGCTGTCATTTTAATCAACAAGTGAACTCTTTTGGTTCTAAATTAGGTTCCAAAGCTAGCCTTCCCATTTCTACACAGACACTACAACATTTAAATGCTAATTTCAAATGTTTTGGTATTCAATAGTAGCCCAGCCGTTTCTAGACTACTGTAACCACGTAAAAATGGAAATAAGTGTAAAAAGAAACTGCTGAAGTCATATACTAGTAACCTTCAATTTTTATTCATATTTTTAAACCCCATAAACTAAAATCAAATTTTAACATTTCTATTTTAAAATAAGAGCCAGAGCCAGGAAAGAGCATGAAGCCATCCCAGAAACTCAACATAAAGGAAAATACGTTCTTCACTTGACCTTCAGCGAAATTTATTGTACAAAGCAATTAAACAAAGTCTGATACACAGATCTATATGGCTAGGGCAGGGGCTTTTTTTCAAAAATAGCCTCAAAATGTTTCCATTAGCATAACTACACACAATTGCTTTGAAACAAATATCCTACATGGTCTATGGGATTGTCTGAAACAGAACATCTTACCAAATCAGAAAGTCATATCCAATGTCTAGAACCAGCTTATGTCACTTTAAATATAAGAACCACTGTTGCATCAAATATGCAGTAAACATCATAATTTAGAAACATGTGGAAGACCTTTAAAGGCTTTAATTGGTACATGCTAATATATAACATTTTGGGGTTCTATTTTTTGAAAAATGCATTCTGTCTAAACACACAGTTTTGCTTGTATGGGGATTAATAACAATAATTATAAAAATTGCCTTGCAAAACAAAAGAAACATATGATAGTGGGTACCCATGTTTAAACATTACTATTAAAAACATTTATGCAGCATATTTACTGGGAACGTGATAACAATATATAGCCACATTGAACAACATACTGCATCACCATCGTGTATACCATTACTGTGTGCAAAGGCAAAATGACAGAGTATGTGTGTGTGTGTATACACATACGTACATATACACACACACGTGCAAAGGAATTATGAAGTATAATGTTTTAATTTCTTATCTTGCTTAGAGGGTTTTCAATATTTCATGGAATTTGGTATTTTTTTGTATACCTTTACCCTGTACAAGCAAACTGTAGAATTTAACCCTTTCATTATATTTATCTGGTAAGAGTGAAAGGGTTAAACAAAGGTTCAATGGTGGAATGAAAGAGACTGAAAGGGCTAGAGACCCAAACTGAGCAAGAACGTGCAAGTACAGAGAACAAAGTGCTAAAAGAAGAAGAAAAAACAGATTTCTTAAAAAAAAGACAAAAAAAATCAAAACACATTAAAAAAAATTCCCAAAAAGGATAGAATGAACCAAACGAAGAAAAAAATGCATGAATTCCCTCTATGTACCTGTTCATTTAACTGATTCATTTAAAAAGAAAAAACGATCAAAGCAAAAGGACGAGAATACTGGGGCAAAAAAAATAAATAAATGGGGAAGGGGAGAAAAAAAAATGTGAAGCGATTTTCAATGAACAAACATGTTTTTTCTGGGTAGGGAAAAGTGGGTAGGTCATAGGATTTGTTTTATTTAATTATACTATATTTTTGTCTGAAATTATTTAATTTATTATTATTTATTCTTTTTTTTTTCTTTTACAAATTTAGTAGGGGCTGCATAAGAACGGATGCAGAAAATGCCAAGCCAGGTTTTTAAAACCAATTTTTTTTAGAAAACATTTGCACTGTAACAAAGATTAATAATATTCCCACATCAAAGACATTATTAAGAAATCTCAGAAAATAAAAACATAAATGCTAGTCAGTTTTCCTTCAGTCATCAAAGAAATATAAACACATACATATAAAAGTCTATACATAGAAATATATAGGTATAACTATATCTATATATATAAATGTATATATTTATATCACTTTCTATATAAATATATGTATGTGAAAAATATATATATATATTTATTTATTTTTCTATTATCATATAGTGTTAAGTCAATGTATTTAATTTACAGGGAATGTATGTTTAATAAGATTTGTGACATCTATCTTACATATTGGAAACATTTTTATTATAAAAAGAATATATATTTAATTTTCTTTACAAACATAAAGTAGATTAGTGCTGCATCAAATCAGCACTGGAGATGAGCTACAAGTATGGTATATATTTAAATTACTTATCCACTATACAGTGTATATTTTACATATACAAATATTGCATCAACGCATTAGTGCAAATATATGGCAGGATTTCAAATGGAAGTTGTATGGGATACAGTTTGCAATGCAAAGAAACACAAAGATAGCAACAACTAGCTTTTCCAGCTACCAGCACAATCCTTACTAACCCATATGTTTAGGACTTATAAATAAAGTATATAAGACTGTTGCATTTTAAAAATAGGTAACAATTGAGAAAATCTTTCCTTACTACATGTGTGGTCATCCAGACAGGGAAAAGAATCTGCACAGATGTTGTCATTGGTGGCTCTTGGGTCTGTAGGAAAATGTAATGAACCCCCTGCTTTTATAGCACTGTTCGACTGCTAGAGCCCAAGTACAATAAGAAAGATGAATTTTGTTCATTAAAATATAATATAGCAGTCTTTAGATGGGATAGAAGATCAAAGAGTTTCAATCAGCAAAGAAGAGCTGGTTCAAACTAAACAAACAGTGGTCGGACCTTTATATACACATATCAGGATTCCCATGGTGCATGGGCCAATACAGCAGATCAGTCACTGGAATGGGATCCACATAGGTTGCCATGTGCCCTATCAATGTCAGTCAGCTGAAGCATTTAAAAGTGAAATGATACGTTATATCTGCCATTCCCCTGTTCAGTAAGAGCAATTCTATGTTCTTTGAACTCTTACTGGACAGGATAGGGTAGGTTAAATTAGAAGTCATGGAAGCCAGGCCCCTGTAAAAATCTGAACTCAATCAAAGAAGCTCTATAGAGTCTAATAGAGTCTAAATGTAAATAGCAGACATCGTGTGGTGTTGGTTGTTATGTAGGACTAGTGGTTCAAATGTTTAACATTTCTGACAGGTTTAACTCAGTCAGAAAAGAGTAAATAAGTTGGCGATGACTTCTGATGTAGTCTCTGAGTACTTTCAGATAGCAGCAGATGTGAATACATATAGCAATTTTCTAGATATCTACTAGAGAGAAAATCTGAATAAAAAAGGTATATGTTGCGTCTGATTACAACTCAGCAGAATACATGAGACCATACTCAAAAAAAAAAAGATGAGGTTTAGTGGGCAAAATAAAAAATGGTTGTATCTGTAGGTGGATCATCACAATTCTTTATGGTGATCCTTGGAATACCAGGCACAGCCTATTACTAACTGTATTTATAAAATTAAATGTGTTTTAAAAGATGTGTTTCTAGGGCAATCAAGAAAATGCAGGATGAGTATATACAATGCTGTGAAAAAGCATTTGCCCCCTTCCTGATTTTTTATTTATTTTTTTGCATATTTCTCATACTTAAATGATTCAGATCATTAAAAAAAATAGTAAATCTAAGATGCAGTTTTTAAATTCTTATTTCATTTATTAAAGGAAAAAAGTTGTTCAAACCTGCCTCGCCCTATCTGAAAAAGTAATTGCCCCCTCCCATGCTAAATCATGAATGAACTGTGATTAAGCACCATTTTTTGGAAAGCTGAGTTAAATTCACTTGCCACATCCAGGCTTGATTACTGCCAGACCTGTTGAATCAAGAAATCACATAACTAGAAGCTGTCTGACAAAGTGAAGCACGCTAACAGATCACAAAAAGCCACACATTATGCCACAATCTAAAAAATTCAAGAACAGATTAGAAACAAACATGCATCAGTCTAGGAAGGGTTTCAAAGCCATTTATATGGCTTTGGAACTTTAGTGAACCACAGAGAGAGCCATTATCCACAAATGAAGGTAACTTGGAACAGTGGTGAACAGGCCTACAAAAATTACTCCAAGAGCATGACGATTACTCATCCAGGAGGTCATAAATGAACCCAGAACAACATTTAAAGAACTGCAGGCTTCACTTGCCTCAGGTAAGATCAGTATTCATGATTACACAATAGGAAAGAGACTAGGCAAAGATGGCATCCATAGGAGAGTTCCAAGACCAAAGCCACTGCTGACCAAAAAGAACACAAAGGCTCATCTCACATTTACCAAAAAACACCTTGATTATCCCCAAGACTTTTAGGCAAATGTTCTGTGGACTGATGAGACAAATATTTTACTTTGTGGAAGATGTGCGTTCACTTACACCTGGCATAAAACGAATACAGCATTTCATAACAAGAACATCATACCAACAGTCAGACATGGTGGTGGTAGAGTGATGGTCTGCTGATGCTTCGCAGCTTCAGGACCTGGACAACTTACCATAATTGATGGAACCATGAATTCTGAGCTCTACCAGAAAATCCTAAAGGAAAATGTCCGTCCATCAGTTCAAGACCTCAAGCTCAAGTGCACTTGGGTTATACAGCAGGACAATGATCCAAAACACAAAAGCAAGTCCACCTCCAAATGGTTCAAACAAATCAAAATTTAGGTTTTGGAGTGGCCTAGTCAAAGTCCAGACTTTAATCCAACTGAGATGCTGTATCATGACCTTACACAGGCCGTTCATGCTGGAAAACCCTCCAATGTGGCTGAATTAAAATAATTCTGCAAAGAAGAGTGGGCCAAAATTGCTCCACAGCAATGTGAAAAACACATTGCCAGTTATCGTAAATGCTTGATTGCAGTTGTTGCCGCCAAGGGTGGCACAACCAGTTGTTAGCTTTAGGGGGCAATTACTTTTTCACATAAAGCCAAGCAAGTTTGGACATCTTTTTTGCCTTAATAAATGCAACCATCTTTTAAAAACTTCATTTTGTATTTACTCGGGTTATCTTTGTGTAATATAAAATTAATCTGATGATCTGAGAAATTTAAGTGTGACAAATATGCAAACACGTTTTTACAGCATTGTATTTCCTATTTCTGTATGCTTAAATTTCCTTTCTCCTTAAATTTCCTTTCCTTTTCCTTTCTAAACACCCATATAGTAACATATAAAACCCTACTTACTGCACATGGAGGAGTAGAACATTATTTGGACCTTTACTGAAATAACACCCACATCCTGTGTCCTAATATCCATACTGGTACCCAGTGCACAAGGGTCTCTCTAATGTCGGTCACCTCAAAAAGTTCGAGAAAATCACCTCTTCAGAAGACAATTTGTGAACATTGGCCTTAGGTCATATGACTTTTAGAGGTAGCACAGAGCACTGGATACTGTAGAAATGGTTCCTCCACACTTATGTTACTACTTTTGAATATAAAGCTGAACTCCCAGGACATACACATTTATTTAAATATATTCATAAATAGATGCAAAGAATATAAATCCACTTAGTGTGCACCAAGTGTCTTGGTAAACTTAGGTATTGCTTTGTAAAAGTAGCAACGACCTTACCGCTGTGCTCCACATAGCCTGTGCAGAAAGCAAAGCTGTGGGAGGAACCCAGCAGGCCCTCCTACTACAGGATGTCTGCAGAAAGCTACAGGAAGGGGCAGATACGAGCCCAGTCATCCTGCAGAGGGCAGAGATCAGCAGGGGCCGGTCTTTATTACAGGAAGTTTCTGTACAGAGGCAAAGATATGGAATACACAAAGCACACCAAGATTCAAGAAAAGCCTCATCCACACTGGAGTTTTTGCTAACTCTCCTAAACTCCTTTTCTTCTGGCAGCAACACTTTGAGCGAAGAAAAAAAAAACGCTTTTAAACTCATGTAGCACGTTTAAGACTTTCAAGAGCTTGAGTGTTAATTCATTTTATTGTCCAAAATAAAAAAATGTCTGGCCACTGAAATTAATTCAATTTCAAGCACCTAAAGCATGTAGCGACCAGGCGCATTTAGATGTGTTTACACACGTTTTGGTGCGTCAAAAGTTTTTTGCCACAAATCTGCTCCTGGATTATGGGGGGGGGGGGGGTTTCTGCTTCTAAATGCCCCACCCACTGAACTCCTCTAAATGCCTGTTCTTGTGGACACATAGGCTAACAAATAATAAGCACCCCAGCACTCAAGAATTTAGACATAATTCACTTATCCTGGAGTTCAGCTTTAAATGAGCAGGATTTGGGTTTTTATTTCAGTATGTAATGGTTGGCTGACCTTTATCATAAAAATTACTGTTTAGACAAGGGGCCCCAGTAGAATAAAAATACCTGTTTAGTTTAAAAAAATACTGATTGCTGGAAGAGCCATACTTGTAGGCCATTTTCGGTAGCACTGAACTCTGGCTCAGATACTCCAATATTTGCTGACATTCCTGTCCTGGGTACTTTCACAGAAGCTCTAGACATTATACGCTTCCCCCCAACATCACAGGAGCGAGTGTCTCCCTGTTTGCAAAACTGAGCATGCACAGTGCACTGTCCCTTACCCTGGAGTAGCAGTGGTTTAGCCTTTAATATACTTTCAGGAGTAGAAAAGCCACATAAGCGTGTATTTTATAGTATTATTACAATAATATGCATTGGCCCAAAGGAACCAATCTCACAATTCTGGCAACTGTAAACTGAAATTGAATTGGTTGCTATCTTGCTATAGATTATTACATTTGACACATAATCTTTGTTTTTGCAATGCCTTAAAAAAAAAATCAGACAGCATACAATGTAAATTATATCTGATGCAAAATGACAGTTTATTCTTTACTGTACTTTACAACATACTGCATACAGCGTGCTATTTTGATAACTGCACAAACTCTGCTGCTCGCACAGTTACCCGCTAACAGCGTTGCACAATGTAGCCCTGACTGTATCATGCAGTGTGCTGAAAATGATGCAGTCATTGCAAATTTCTCTTCTCAGACTACACGATAGCTGAGACGCTTACTGCAAGAGGTTAAATACTGCCAAACTGAGATTTATTGTTTGCAATTAGAGATATAGGATTATCAACTAACAGTTTATAGAGAAGTTATAGGGAGCAGTTATGTGGCATAGTAAGAGGAATTATATAGGAGGATTATGTGGCATAGTAAGAGGATTATGGGAAGATGTTTATACTGAGTAATAAGAGTTATAGAGACTAGAATATGAAACAATACGATGAATTATATAACATCACACATGGATTATAATTGAAAGAATCCAACTCTGTGTGTCGGTGAAATTTTTATTGCTTGCTAATGTATCTATTTATCTATCTTAATGAAAGTTACACTTGAATGTCCCTTTAAAAAAAAAACTGCCCCAATTTTATTTATTTTTTTACAGGGGTAGTCCATGTGAAACTGTCATTTCAGGTTTAGTGGATGGCAGCAGGATGAAACACATAGTGGCTTCTTGGGGACTCTGACAGTGAGAACTCTGTGTCTGTATGTCCGTATCCACCTACCTTCTTCAGCCATTGCAAAAGAACCTGGTTCTCTTTGCTGAAGTTTGCATTTATTCTACATGAGGTGCCTCCAACTTTTCCCGTGCAGAGTTCTCACTATCATATACCTTGAGATATGTACAAAGCCATCACGTGCTTTAGCCCATCAGTATCCACCCATTAGCTGAAATACTAGTTTTGAGTGGACTGAACCTTTAGTTTTTGGGGCCTCAGGGAAAATCTGAAAAAAATGAAAATCAGCCCATCTCAAAATATTTTTTGTAGATTATTTATTAATTTGCTTAATGATATGAAAATTGGTTTTAACCGCCTGGCCTGGCATTGTCTGTGTTTGCCTATCTGTTTATAAACCTTGTGGTTTCTGGCCCTCTCTGGGAGGCACAGGTCGAAACTATAAGCTAAAGTCCCAAAACAAACACTGGGGAAGCTAGTAGGGATTTTCTGACTACCATTTAATTTATAAGGATAATTCAACAAAACAACCTTTTTTATTTTCTTTTTGTTCTTTTTTTAATAAAACGACAACTAAAAAAAATCAGATATAAATAAATGTAAATATGTAACAGAAGTCCTGGAGAGAAGGTGGATATGGTGAATTCTTTCATTATGGGGTCTTGGGATATAACATGATTGTTATTATTTATTTTTTGTCTCCGCTAAACACTGTGACATCCAAACAAGAGATGAGTTTAAAAGTTGCCCTTGCTGTACCTGTGATGTGTATACCTGTCATGGTGTAGCAATGTCTTTGAAATGGAGAGACTGCTGTTGACAGTGATGCCTGTGATGTGTATAGTGTTGTTTGTAAGGTTGAAGTGTGTGGCTAAGATAATGTGACCATTGATGAACCTTGGGGCGTTTGCTGGTATAGACCAAAACTATATGTCAATGGAGACCCTGCCCTGTAGCACACTGTCCCAAAAACAAGGTAAATTATTTAGAAAATAAACTGACAAATCCAGGCACATTCGAAGATCTGGATTTACTCACATTGTGTAGAGGCATTTGTTGGATTCATGAAGATTACCGCTAAAGGTTGTAAAGGGTAAATAAACATGATGGACTCCTCTGAATCTTCAGCTGATATGGACTAAAGACATCATAAGCAATAGATAATAGTTACCCGATCTGGCTTTCTTTGGTTAGAACAGACGACAATCAATTGTCTATGAAGTAATACTCAACAGGCCTAAGTACGTTTTCCCAAGAATGGTAAAAAACCTAGCTAATGTTGTCTACGCATGGCTCCCCCTACATTTCCTCAAACAGGAATGGTTGTGCAACTAGATAGTACCTGTTTAAGAGAGAAACTGACCCAGGATATATTGTGAGATGGTTAAAGTGATTGTAAAGGATCAAATTTTATTTTGTTAAAAGAACAACAAGTTATACTTACCTGCTCTGTGCAATGGTTTTCCACAGGGCAGTCACACTCCTCCACTTCTGCGTTCCCCCACCAGTTCTCCTGGTTCCTTTCCTCCCAGCCGTGTGCCCACCATAGCAAGCTTCTTTCTAATAGAGTACTTGTGCAGGACACACACACATAGACACACAGAGCTCAGCTCAGCTCTTCCCTCATCCCTGGCTGTCATTGACAGCAGCAGGAGCCATTGGTTCCTGAGCCAATGAGGAGGGAGAGAGCGAAGACAGGCTCTGCTCTCATGCACAGTTCTGGATCAAGATCGGACTCAGGTAAGTATAAGGGGGGCTGGGAAGGGGCTGGGAAGGTGCTGCACTTAGATGTTTTTTTACCTTAAAAGAGAAATATGGGGTTGGGTTTTTTTTTAATCATACTCACCTAGGTGGATGCATCATTGCTGCAAGTGTCCCTGCTGGTGCTAACATTGGGAACTGAGCAATCAAACACTGCTGATCACTCAGTTCTCAGGGCTTCTCAGGGAGCAGAGAGCTGGCGACTGTCCCCTCCCTCAACCGCTCACTGGAGTATTGAGCTGTGGAGGAAGAGGGAGTGGCCAGCTCAGGCTCTCAGCAGCTCGCTGAGAGGCTGAGCCGGGTTACAGTCCGGCATGTGGGTGGATCCTGACTTCATTGTCACAACCTTGCCTGAGCCTGGACCTGCTCTGTGACGTCAGCTGACAGTGGGCTTCAGGCCACTATCTACTGAAAACGGGTCACAGGAGCGCAGAACGAACTGCACCTCTGTGATCCACAGGAGAAGTACAGCCAAATGAGCTTTGGCTGTACTCTTTTAATGCACAGAATGCATTAACCACTGTAAGACCAGGTCTCTTTTTTAGATGTGGTGTTTACAAGTTAAAAACATTTTTTTTTTGCTAGAAAATTACTTAGAACCCCAAACATTATACATTTTTTTCTAACATCCTAGAGAATAAAATGGCAGTCATTGCAATACTTTCTGTCAAACCGTATTTGCGCAGCGGTCTTACATGCGCAATTTATTTTGAAAAAATACACTTTTTTTAATTAAAAAAATAAGACAACAGTAAAGTTAGCCCATTTTTTTTATATTGTGAAAGATAATGTTATGCCGAGTGAATTGATACCCAACATGTCACGCCTCAAAATTGTGCCCGCTCATGGAATGGTGACAAACTTTTACCCTTAAAAATCTCCATAGGCGACATTTAAAAAATGCTACCGGTTGCATGTGTTGCATAACAGAGGAGGTCTAGGGCTAGAATTATTGCTCTCGCTCTACCGATCACGGCGATACCTCACGTGTGGTTTGAACACCGTTTTCATCTGCGGGCGCTACTCACGTATGCATTCGATTCTGCATATTTTAGCTTTTACTTTTTATTTTTACAGTTTGTAAAAAAAAAAATTTGTCACTTTTATTCCAATTACAAGCAATGTAAACATCTTTTTTAAGACCCCTTTCACACCACACCGCCCATAGCGTTGGTGGTAAAACGCCGCTATTTTTAGCGGCGTTTTACTGCCGGATTTGCGGCGCATTTCGGCCACTAGCGGGGCGCTTTTACCCCCGCTAGCGGCCGCGAAAGGGTTATAACCGCCAGCAATACGCCACAATAGCGGCATTTTGCCGGCGGTATTACAGCGCTGCCCCATTGATTTCAATGGGGAGCAGCGGTGGAGGAGCGGTAAACACACCGCTCCTTCACCGCTCCAGAAGAAGCTGCTGGCAGGACCTTTTTTCTGACGTCCTGCCAGCGCACCGCTGTAGTGTGAAAGCCCTCGGGGCTTTCACACTACACACAATGGTGCAGCTTCTTTAGGGCGGATAACGCTATAGTGCCTGCAAAACGCCCTGGTGTGAAAGGGGTGTTATAGAAAAAAAGCATGACAGCACCTCTTAAATATGAGATCTGGGGTCAAAAAGACCTCAGATCTCATATTTACACTAAAATGCAATAAAAAAAATAAAAATTATTTGTCATCTAAAAAAATTTAAAAAAATAAAATGGCCCTTTAAGAGCTATGGTCAGAAGTGACGTTTTGACATTGCTTCCTCCCTGCAGTGTCATGGAGATGGGCGGGGGCAATCTTGCCCTCACTCGTCTCCATGTCAGCCCAGGGGACAGACACGATCGCCTCCTCCGCTGCCGACTGCTCCGGTAAATGGTGGAGGGCATTGGATCGCGGAGGGAGGGGGGCCCGATAAAAGTGATCTTGCAACGATTCCGCTGCAGAGACCACTTTTATCTTGTACCGGACCACCAGCCAAACACGGGGATACTGGGGTTATGGCAGCTAGCTGCTGCCATAACAACGATATCCGTCCCCAAAGTAGAGACTACATCGGTGTGCGGCGGTCAGGAAGGGGTTAAGGTAAAAAAAAATCTTCACCCTTTGCAACCACTTTAAATCATGTGCTAATGTGTATGACCAGCTTCAGAAATAACATCACTGCAGCATCACCATGGATGAATTTATTGCAATACTTTTGTTCAGATAACTTAACTGGCAAATCGTATAACATTCTCTGCTTTATAAAAATAGAAATATTACTGGCCCTAGCATTTTATATGAAGATATCTAGATGTTGTAAATCTTTTTGAAACAAGTGAATGTTTTAGCTAATGTGTGGTGAATCTTTACAAACAGACAGCTATAAGACAAGATTGTATATTGGCTTAACATGCTTATGGACATTATTACACCGCCCATAATGATTATCACATACTGCATCAGTAAAACTTTAGCTATGGTAGCGGTATGGATAATTAAAGGGACATTCTAACCAAGACTTATTTTAAATGTGTCCTTACAGCCAAAATTTTAGTTTATTTTATTTTGTGGAAAAAGAGAGCAAGAGATAGAACTTCTGTAGGCTCTTTACATGGCTGGACATACACTTTAAATTAGGGGTCCTCAGGCATTCTTAACAAAGAGCCAGTTCACTGTTAAACTTTCAGTAGGTAAAACTGTGGTCATTAGGAGTAGGAAATTTCCTAGCATCAGTGGTCTGTGGGAGAAAACTATTCCCTAGGCTCTGTGGTTACTGGGAATAGAAAATGCCCTAGAGTTGGTGAGTGATGAAATTAAAAAAATACCTAACACCTGTGGTTAGAAGGAACAATGCCCCATCCCTGGAGTCAGTGGTAGAAATAGTGCCTAATTGTTGGTATCAGCTAGAGGATAGTGCCCCACCCTAGCTATCAATGGGAGGAATAGTGCCCCATCACTGATGGCCCCTATTGTTGGCAGTAAAGGAAATAGTGTCAAATTCTTGGTTTCAGTGGGAGAAATAATGCACTTGTGCCCCAAGGACTGGTTAACATGAAGCAAAAGGCAGCACCCACCCTATGGGCCTTAGTTTATGGATCACTGTTTTCAATGTTTGGCAACTGCTGAAGAGTAAAATTGCCTTATATCTCCTACATATATCTTATATATCTCAACAGCTCCAGCAGTGAGATTTCTGTCCCTGAGTTTCGAGACTTGCACTGCCCGTGTATTCATTACAGGAGGGTCCTGCACTCCCTGTTGGGTTTTAGGTCAAATGTCTTTTTATTCAAAAGTTTTAAAGAGTATATAAAGTAAAAGAACAAATATAACAAGTCATACATCAAAACACTATGTTACAGTGTATACATAGAAAGGGGCTATAAACATCATATTGCCAATAAACTAATAATACCCAGGCCATGGTATGAAGGCAAAGTTTCAGTTAAAAGGGAATAGGAAAAAAGAAGGGGAGTAGACAGGGGAAGGAAGTCCTCGAAAACAAATACGATTACCAGAGAATTCAACGTTCTTAGATAAGGAGTTATAAAAGAAAGCTTAGACAGACCTCTAAGCAAGTATTAATACATGCAAGCATACAGTATGGTTTAAAAAACACTAAAAAAGTCAATGAACTCAATGTATGTAATAGCATGTTGTCTACCTACAAATGTGTTTGGTAGTGAAAGTAAAGATGCTTACATGGATAAGGCTATGAAGCTATCTGAATCTTTATGGGCTCACCAACAGGTCCACATAGTATGGTATGGGTTTGAAAAGGTCTCCCTTTTGGGTTATATTAGTATTATATTTTAAGGAGGATTCAGGGGATCGAGCAGAACCAACAGAAGGTGAAAGGGCACACACAAAATCCAAGGTAGGTGGAAACAGATCCTGGAAGATCCATGTCTGTGACTTCTTCTGTAACTAAACGATCACTTTGGGTGAAACAACCATTTAGAGTGTATGTAAACCAACATCTGTTTTGAGTACGTTTAGTGTAATGTGTAATGTTGTATACAATTTTTGTACCACTTTTTTTTTTACATTGATTGCAAAAGTTTTTATCTAGAAAACATGCCAGTAACAGAAAAATGCAAAGCCACTGCCTCACAATTAGCAGCAGCATTGTTACGCTTCTTCCATTGGCCATTGGGCTTTCCACTCGGTCTATCAGAAAAAGCAGCCCAACAGTCAACAGAAGGAGGTTGATATGCTTTTAATTTCTAGGCAGTATTAGTGTTAGTGATTTATCAGCATTAAACAAGAAGTGCTGTTACTGGCAGGATGTCCAGGTAAGAAACGTTTAAACAGATCTACAAAAAATAATTTGCTTAAGAAATACAGTGAGGTAAGATGCCAAAGAGATTGAAAAAAAAGGTGTACACCCAGTCAAACTGTTATATGTCAAAAAATAACACGAGAACAGCACTGCAACTGGCTGATGAAATGACAACCCTATTTATTTGTATTTTTCTAAGCTGCCCTGGCAGCTGGAAACCTTGTACTTGTGCAGTTAATCCGGAAATGGAACAACAATCTTGCATCACTGAACACCACAACACATGTAGTTTCACGTTCAAAAAACAACTTTATTGACTAAGGAGTAAACAACTCAAAATGATAACATAATTCAGATACTGCCTTAAAAGCATGTGGCTGGTTGCGCTAACCATCTGTCCCACACCTTGTTGTATTTAGCCGGGCATACTCTGTGGACATAGATCATTTTTTTGTATGAGAGGGTAGAATTCACCTCCCGTACCCACGTTACAAATAGAGTAGGGGTTGCCTGCATTATGTGCAATCACTTTGCGAGCAGTGAATAATGTTTCATGCAAAAAAAAAGCTTTTAAAAATGTGTTTATATCGGGCTCTGGGAAGATAACCAGCAAGCATGCCTTGGGATGTAAGGACAGGGGGGGCATGAGTTCATGTAAAAAAATCTGATTAAAAAGGACTGAACCACAGGACACGACCATATGAGATGAAAAAATTGACTTACTTGTAAACAAAGAGGGCAAGAGGAGCTATAAGACGGCTTGTAGCGTGAAACATGAACTGGAGTCACTTAGGCCCTATGTAGAATATACATCTGGGTGAGTCGGTCAGAAACTTTAGGTGAGACCAATTTCTAATTATCTAGGACTTCTTCCCACTCCGCATCTTCCACTTCTCCCACAGCACATTGTAATTTAGTTAGTTAATAGTTAGTATATCCGTTTATATAACTTGTGTTCTTTATAATCATGTGGTTTCCAGTGGATTTTACATTTTCAATCCATTGTGATGTCATTCAAAATAGGATTGCATGGTGATCTAACAAGTACTTCCCAGTCCTGAAACATCCCAGTCCTAGATGTTGACAGAGCTTCTGTAATAATAATCATTGGACTATTTTATTTATTTTATTGCCCCCCTCATTGATAGCTGCCTAAAATAAATGGCATATTGGATGGACAGTTATAGAGTGTGTTACCCCTCAACCCCCCCCCCCCCCCCCGACCACCATTCTACATGCCTTTAAGCAATAGAGGGCACTTTAAGAAGGTGCCTACAATATGCATTGGAATTACCATTCATTTCCAGTGGCACATATATTAAATAAAATGCAGGCTTGTAAAAAAAAAAAAATAAATAATGAAAAAAGTTAATTAAAACAAAATCATTATTTATTATGTTGTCCATTTTATAAGATCTCAATGAGATTGGGTTCTACACCATTGCGAATTGGATGCAGGGAATAGCAGGAGATTTTGACTGGCTCTCTATGGAGCTGGTTCACATATCTCTGCAGCGGGTCCGGTGCATTTTAGACAAAAATGCTGTGCGTCTTTTGGTCTGTTTCAGGTCAGAATTCAGCCCAAAATTCGAGCTGAAATCGGGCCTGAATCAGTGAACCAGGATGCACCGGACCCCTGCTGTGAGCCACATGCTGCTCACCAAGCCTAAAAGACGAACGTCTTTACTCTACCCAATGCTGAGTTTCCAATTCTAGCAAAGCTGCTACTGATTATCAATCATCATGGGAATTGGGCTCCCGGAATCTCCCAGAATCCCATGGACCAGTACACTCAAATTGAACAATTCTTAGAGAAACTTTCAGTTGCCACCTTTATACAGAGAGATCAATGCTACATCAAAATTAACTATATATGTTTTCATGTTTAACAGTGTGCACCAAAATATAGTGCAAACTCCCTAAGAATGTTTATGGATTTTCATTTAAATGGTAAGCAAGAATTCGGAGTAACATTTCATTAAAGCTCATTTTCAAACTAGGACATTTTTCTGTTAACATCTTATGCACAATTGTGACCTGGTAAGGGGAAAATAAAAACACCAGCTAGCAAAAGACAGGGTAGCAGCATTTATCTCACACAAGAGACAGAAATGTTGCAAGTTGTTGGTGCTACCTGTTTGGATAACAATGCTGGAAAATTTTCCTGACATTCAGAACTGAAATAGTGGCTTGGACAAGCTTCAAAATGTTTCAGCATTACAGAGTAAATCCAGTTGGATGTGGCAAACTACAACTAGATATACTTGTTAAGCATCCTCTTCATGCTTCAACATTGGGGAAGATTTACTAAAACTGGTGCACACAGAATCTGGTAGTAACCACTTGGCTTCTAACCTAAAGTGTATGTAAACCCTTACCTTGTAAAACAATCAAGTTTAAAATAGAAATGAAAGGTGGAACATTTGTATATAGATTTAAAAAACATTATACCTTTTTTTTTCCTTTTTATAAGTGATCACATGGCATCTGTTCTCAGCAGAGAGGTGAGGGAGGAGAAACAGCATTACACTGGTCATGCCAGTGCTAGGCAGTGCAGGGGGGTGTGTGTGAGCAAGTCTGATCATTGGAGGAGAGCAGGCACAGCTAGAGAACTGACAATGCTTTGCTCCCATGCCGAGTGTAGTCAGTTTTTAAGCAGAGGGACTGGCAGGATCACCAGGAATTTCACACAAAGGAAGCAATACGACGAGAACAGGGCCATTTTACATACAAGTACATGGTACGTATCAGGAGTATGAAATGTTGGATTTGCATATTCTTTAAGCTTGTTCAATTAAGCCTTGACAACAAAGCCTAGAGGCTGATTGGTTACTTTATGCACAGCTGCACCAGATTCTGTGTGCACCGGTTTGCGTAAATCTCCCTCATTGCGTGGCTGATTGTCAGTAACATATTCCTATATGTAATAAAATGTTCCAGATTGCCAGTCTGCCATTCAGAGCGATCCATCTGGATCCAAGTTTTACTCTCCTTACAAACATTGAGAATTTTTTTGTTGCTGGAATAATGTATTGTGTATTTACAGTGCCTTGAAAAAGTATTCATACCCCTTGAAATTTTCCACATTTTGTCATATTACAACCAAAAACATAAATGTATTTTATTGGGATTTTATGTGATAGACCAACACAAAGTGGCACACAATTGTGAAGTGGAATGAAAATGATAAATGGTTTTCAATTTTTTTTACAAATAAATATCTGAAAAGTGTGCTGTGCATTTGTATTCAGCCCCCTTTACTCTGATACCCCTAACTAAAATCTAGTGTAACCAATTAACTTCAGAAGTCACCTAATTAGTAAATAGAGTACACCTGTGTGTAGTTTCAGCAGTATAAATACAGCTGTTCTGTGAAGCCCTCAGGTTTGTTAGAGAGCCTTAGTGAACAAACAGCATCATGAAGGCCAAGGAACACACCAGACAGGTCAGGGATAACGTTGTGGAGACCTTTAAAGCAGGGTTAGGTTATAAAAAAATATCCCAAGCCCTGTTCAATCCATCACTTGAAAATGGAAAGAGTATCGCACAACTGCAAACCTACCAAGACATGGCAGTCCACCTAAACTGACAGGCCGGGTACGAAGAGCATTAATCAGAGAACACCGAAGAGGCCCATGGTAACTCTGGAGGAGCTGCAGAGATCCACATTTCAGGTGGGAGAATCTGTCCACAGGACAACTAATAGTTGTGCACTCCACAAATCTGGCCTTTATGGAAGAGTGGCAAGAAGAAAGCCATTGTTGAAAGAAAGCCATGAGAAGTCCCATTTCCAGTTTGGAACACGCCATATGGGACACAGAAAACATGTTGTGGAAGAAGGTGCTCTGGTCAGATGAAACCAAAATGTAACTTTTTGGCCTAAAAGCAAAACGCTATGTGTGGTGGAAAACACTGCACATCACACTGAACACACCATCCTCACCGTAAAACATAGTGGTGGCAGCATCATGTTGTGGGTATGCTTTTCTTCAACAGGAACAGGAAAGCTGGTCAGAGTTGATAAGAAGATGGATGGCGCCAAATACAGGGCATTCTTAAAAGAAAACCTGTTAGAGTCTACAAAAGACTTGAGACTGGGGCGGAGGTTCACCTTCCAGCAGGGCAACCACCCTAAACATACAGCCAGATCTACAATGGAATGGTGTAGATCAAAGCATATGCGGTAGAATGGCCCAGTCAAAGTCCAGACCTAAATCCAATTTAGAAGCTGTTTCAAGACTTGAACATTGCTGTTCACAGACGCCAGACACTCTCCATCCAATTGACAGAGCTTGAGCTATTTTGCAAAGAAGAATGGGCAAAATGTCACTCTCTAGATGTGCAAAGCTGGTAGAGACATCCCCAAAAAGACTTTCAGCTGTAATTGCAGCAAACGATGGTTCTACAAAGTTTTGACTCAGTGGGGCTAAATACAAATACACGCCACACTTTTCACATATTTATTTGTAAAAAAAATGAAAACTATTTATCATTTTCCTTTCACTTCACATTATGTGCCACTTTGAGTTGGGCTATCACATAAAATCCTAATAAAATACAATAACTTTTTTGGTTGTAACATGGCAAAATGTGGAAAATGTCAAGGGGTATGAATACTTTTTCAAGGCACTGTGCTCTAGATACTTTCAAAGTGAAATTTATTCAGTTTTAAAGTAAAAAAAAAAGTATCAACAGTAGCCCTGTAGCTCAAGAGCAGACACCACAAGCTTCCTCTGTGGCCCTCCTGATCGAAGTTCACCTTGATATTGAAGTCCAATGAGACTACCTCAGTTTCCAATAAAGACACTCTCACTGGACAGGGGGGATTACTTTCAGTGGAACATAATCATCGAACCAGAAAACTGAACAGTAACAAGGTGAAACTAAATTAGAGGGGGCTAACTAGTACCTACAGAGCCCAGTGCAAAAAAACATGAAGCCCCCATGAACTCATGAAACATGAAGCCCCCATGAACCCCTTCCTTTCGAGCTCAGTGGCAGAATGCCAGGGCCCGATCGCAAATGCTACCTTTGGGAAAGTGGCAGTTCTGTCACTGGTGTTATTTGTTACAATTATTTTCTATTTTTTACAATTATTTTAGGACCCCCATTGGGAGGCTTTGGTGAAATATCAGGGGTCTAAACAGACCTCTCATGTTTCAGACAGATAAACGAAATTGAGGACACAGAATAAATGGACAGGAATAGCTCTGTACAAAGCTTCCCGTTCATTCACAGACCAAAGCATAGTAAACTGTGTTCTATGCTTTAGATATGAATGGGCAGAATCTTTGATCAATACTGATTAGTGACTCTGTCCATTCAGAAAAGGAAGGGGTCGGTAGATTACATATTTACTGGTTCTTTCCCCGTTCTCCATCCTGACACATCCCCTGCAGCAGCTGGCAGGACAGGGGAGGGGAGCAGAGCTACTGGGGGATGAGGGGGGAGGGGGCAGGGGAGCACACAGGGGCTCGGGAGTAGAAGAAAGCAAAAGAAGCTGGATAGTAGGGAGAGCAGAGGTGTCATGCAGAGGAACCGATCCCCTCCATTTTCTTCTTGCAGCCGCTGGATGCCTGCTTGAGGGAGAAGAGGAAAAGCAGGCTTTCAGTGGTTGCAGGAGGAAAAGGAGGGGATTGGTTCCTCTATTATCCTCCCCCATCGCCCTTCTTATCCAGATGTACAGAGGAGCCACACTAGCCACTGGAGCATGGGGCCGGGTCGCAAATTGCAACCCCCGTAGTTACGTCCCTGAGAGAAGAGCAATAAAGAGGCTTTTTCTATACATGAAAGCAATGGAAGGTATCTATTGATGTGTCTGCTCTTGGGCAGGATGTATACTTTAAAAAGTAACACTCACAAAAATTACTTTAACTGATGTGAAGTCACAATTCCTGATGTACTCATTTATATATTGAAGCCATTAGGTCAGCATACCTCCCAACTTTCTAAGGCCGCGTACACACGGGCGGATTGTCTGCCCAACTAAGTTCGTCAGACAATCCGACAGACAGTCTGTTCAAAATTTGAATGAACGGACTTGACCACACACGATGAGCAGACAGTCCGCTGAAAGCGTGCGCGAAGACGTGTACAGCGCGTACGGCGGGACTAGAAAAACGACGTCCTATACACTGCAATGCAACCTTCGGCCGTGTAAATCCTTTCTGAGCATGCGCCATACTTAGTCCGTCCAACTTGCCTACACACGAGCGGACTGTCCGCTGAAACCAAGTTTGGACGGACAAAACCAAGTTTGAACGTACAAAATTACGGAAATTCCGTAAGACTTTGTTCGTCAGACAGTCCGCTGAAAAAGTCCACTGAAGCCCACACACGAGCGGATTGTCCGCTGAAACACGGTTCAGCGGACTAAGTTGGACAGACAATCCGCCCGTGTGTACGCGGCCTAAGATGGAAAATAGGGACACAATGTAGCATGCAGCATGTGGGCAGGGCCACACCCCTACCATGCCCTCAATCATGTGAATCACACAGTATTAATATTCAAAATATGATTGATTAAACAGATTTCACCACTAGATTTCCTTTATACCAGATTTTCTTAATAACATATGCAATAAATTGGAGGTTGGGTGAAAGGTGTATGTACTTACTTTTAATAAATAGTACATTTTTAATAGAGGCCTATACATTAGGCCAAAAAGGAGGGGTAACTAAGAAGGAACAAGGGACAGAGGGGCTTGTTCCCAAAAGAGGGACTGTCCTTCCAAATGAGGGACAATTCGGAGCTATGGGTCAGCATGACAGCCCAGGAACTAGAGTTAGTTCACCAATGGCAGTTCCCATTCATCTGCAAGTACAGGAAGGGTACAAGAATGATAATCCTGCACTGATGGGTCTCCAACAGGGATGGCATTTTGGTTTAAAAATACCTAGTGTGATTAGTGTGTGCATTGTGTGGGTCTGTGTATATGTGTGTGTTTGTGGTACAAAACTAAGTGGCTTGGTGTTAGATGGACCCTTTGCTGTGTACACTTTTGGCTCCCACCAAAGGAGATTTGGAAATGCACATACTGTATAGTCACTGCTACTGTAAAGGATTCAACTGCATTCAAAAGGATTGGTAGCAGTTATCAGAAGGTTGTTATCAGAAGGTTGTTATCAGAAGGCTCTCACAGCAAACATGATCAGAGGTTTCCAGTGAATTTACGTGATAACATCAATAGCAGCCATAATGATATGCTCATTACATTGGTTTATACATTCAGTGATAAATTATCATTTAGAAAACCAAGAAAACCTTAAAGGACGGTAAGTATTTGTCAAAACAGACCGTACAGAAGAAGAAAAAAATGTCAGGTCCTAATTTCCTACCAAACTATCTATGGCAACCAAGCACTGTAGAAAACCCTGTCTCTGATATATTGGCTCCTAGAAGATGGCAATATCTATTAACCCTTGAAAGCAAGAAAAAAAAACAACTATAGTGTAATAGTTGATGATAAATTTCCCACAAGAGGTTAAATTCTTTTTACTGCAGTCTATTTAAATCTAACATGTCCAATTCTATCACTGTGTCTCCCACCCTCCCCCATATCTTAAATCCCACCTAATAAGCCCCAATGTCGCCCCCTGTGCCTCTGTCCTTTCTCTCTCCTTTCTCTTTCTTCTTTGCTTCTATCCTTCTTTTTTTTTACTCCCCCACCCTCCCTTTCTGTATCTATCCCCCTCCTTCTCCGTTTATCTCCCTCCTCCCTCTCCCCTTGTGCTCTGTCTCTCTCTCTCTCTCCCGCACTGCAGGCCTGTTTATCCCCTGCAGTCCACTATCACAGTGAGGAATGTTCTGCACCTAGCATCTCATGTCATGCAGCAGGAGCTGTGTGGGGGCAACTGAGCGTCCACCCACCTGCAGCATTCACTGCCATTAGCTCTGTGTCTCATCTAACAGATACACTAACATTCACCGCAGTCTGATCTATATTTGCATAGAGACAGAATAAAACAGATTGCAAACATCTATATTGTACAAATAAAAAGCATGTAACTCACCAATTAAAAAAATGATTTAAGATAAAGTGGTCATCTAGGATACGCTATCACTGGACAGTCATTTTGGTCAGACATATTGGACCATTTTTCATAGTTTCCCCCACTAGAGAGCTTTACTTCATAACATGCAAATAGCAATTGTGTGCACAGAAAGCAGCCAAAATTCTGGAGGATGAAGACTTTGGGCCCGATTTACTAAAATGTGACTCACTTTTGTGCAGGAAATTGAAAAACATGAAACTTTTCCCATACAGGATTGTATCTTTAACGTGAATTCAAATGCACTTTACTGTATATCACCCCGTGTCACACTTTAGTAAATCAGTATCTTAAAGCAAACTTGTTTTTTTTTTAATGCAAAGCAAAATATCATGTTTGATTTTCACACTCCTGTAAATGTCAATGCCCTAGTGGACTTTTTTTTTTGGGGGGGGGGGGGGGGGGTATCTCATCAATGGAGTGGAATTCGGTACTGAAGAAGACAGCAGAAAAGGTAAACATTTACTATTTTTTTTCTATAGGGGGTGGTTTACTATAGTGACAGGGTGGCTAAGTTAATAGGTCCTGCTTGCATAACCCTTCATCCCAGGTCATCTCATAATCCTCGGCAGCTGCCAACCACCAAATGAGACGTGTCAAAATAGGGATCTGGTATGATGGAAATAGAGGGAACCATGAGCAAAGTCAAGCATTTAAGAGAATTTGCTCAGAAACTGATGTTCTTCTAACTAAAGTTATGTTCATCCACACTGTGATGCTTCTTTTAGGAGATGGTTAATTGGTCGGTGTATATGACGTGAGAGATTTGATTTAAGCTACCCATAATGTATTCATGAATACAATACAAAATCTCCAGCCAATTGTTCTCGGGGAATAGCAGGTTGATTTGGTTTAATTTTTCCAATCACTATGGTTTCACTGAGATAATGCCACCTACACACTCTCTGTCCACTGCAATGTGAGCATGCTTGAAGATGCATATGTTTGTTTAACTGTTCAGCACACATATGAAACTGAAGTCTTATTTCAAGGACTAGCTTAAAGAAGAGCTCAAAAAATTGCATTTATTTTAGTTATGTACAGTATATTTAACAGAATGGGTAATCAGACAATTGATCAGAGAGTAACTGTAAATTGCAGTTTACTAAACTAGTGCAAAGTTAGAATATATAAGGCACAACAAGCTCTGGATGACAAAATAACATGCATATGCTTCAAAATTATGAAAACTACAGAAACAAAACTCTTCACGGCAATATCTTTGTTACTCAATCAGGGTATTATGTGGCTGCCTAGCTTAGTCTCTGTGAGACCCTATAACAACAGAGAGATAAGAGAATCACTATTTCAGTAAAATAGTACAGAACATTACTACTTGCAATTATCTTCATTAAGATCATCCCTTACAGTGAAGTCCAGGGTAGTTCTAGTAAGACAGGTGAACAGTGCCACCCCACTGGATCTAGAGTACTCTGGTAGTAACTGGGGAGACTCCCTTAGTAGCTGGGTCTTTTGGAGAAGTTGTGTGCTATTAGGCTCTGGCTCTGCTGCCTGTTTGCAATTATTCCCTGGACATGTGCAGGCACTCTGCTATATGCCACCCCACTTTAACTCACTGTCCATGGTAAGTTTGCAGACCATTCAAGTTCATTCTGCTCAAGGCACACAGTGGTTTCCTAAACTTATATCTCTAGGAGAGCTTAAGGTGTTGAGCATGGGCTCCATCTTCCAAGATGTGAGGTACCAGTCTCTGTCCTCAGGCCCCAGAGTGGTAGCATGGACCTGAGCTGGGTGACCATTGGGCTATGTATTATTGTCAGGATGCATAGTTTTTCCTGGGAGTCTTAGGCCGCGTACACACGGGCGGACTATCCGTCCAACTAAGTCCGTCAGACAATCCGACAGACAGTCCGTCCTACTTTTAAATGAACGGACTTGACCACACACGATGAACAGACAGTCCGCTGAAAGCTTGCGCGATGACGTGTACAGCACGTACGACGGGACTAGAAATACGACGTCCAATACACTGCAATGCAACCTTCGGCCGTGTAAATCCTTTCTGAGAATGCGCCATACTTAGTCCGTCCAACTTGCCTACTCACGAGCGGACTGTCCGCTGAAACCAAGTTTGGACGGACAATATTACGGAAATTCCGAAAGACTTAGTCCGCCAGACTGTCCTCTGAAAAAGTCAGCTGAAGCCCACACACGAGCGGACTGTCCACTGAAACACGTTTCAGCGGACCAAGTCCGTCAGACAGTCCGCCCGTGTGTACGCGGCCTTAGAAGTAATGATGGAAAAGCAAGAAGCAGCAACAATTGAACCTCTGATGGTCATCTATGTGGGTCCTTCAGCCTTTCTCTAGATCTCATGGGTTTGAGGGTTTTACAGTGTAGATATCTCTGTCTCTAGTACTCTTATAGTTCCACCCCTGACCAGTCTTTAAGAAAGTGTTGGACTTCAGAAAGGCTATTACACTCCCATATCTAGGAAGTTGTAGTGTGTTCAAGTTCTTCTGTGGGCACAATGGCCAGAACTTAGTTGAGGTAGTAGAGATAGAATTCAGTCTTAACTGCATCTGTTGACTCCTTGTAGTAGGACATACTAATTTAACAGCTTTTACTTTGTATGGTTGGAGCAGTCTCTCTGAATGTGGCCCAGTTTAAAAGCCTCAACACCACAAGAATGATGACCTTGTCTGCCCCTGAGGTTGGTAAGTCCCGCCCACACACCCAGGGCATCTCCTTACTCTCTAGAAAGGTTTCTATGATCTTGCTGGACAGCAGCTCATCTACAGAATGTTCCTTCAGCTATCTGTCTGCATCACCCCAGCCAGGCCACCCTACTCAGCCTCTCCCATGCTATGCCTTGAAGTTCCAGTGCATATTGTGGAATAGATTCTCCCATTCTCCGCCTTCTGCTGATGAAGTGAGCTCTAAGGTCCCCTAATGTTTGGCTATTAGCAGTTAGAACTGAATGCTAGAAATGATATATTTTTTTTAACTTTTGCTGTGTAGAAAAAAGCGTGGGTGTCCCATGTGTAGATGCTGCTGTGTTGAGTAAATTTCTTATTTTCAATACAAGGCATTCCATGAATGGACAAAGGGAGGGTGTGGCAGTCATATGCCCTCCCTCACCTCATTCATTCACAAAATGCCTTGTATTCCATGAACAGACAAAGTGGGCAAGCCACTACCATCACTCTACTAGAGCCTAATCTGTAAGTTTCAGGGCTGGAAATTTGGTGCTTATAGTAGTGTAATGGTTGAATGAAAATAAGAGTTTTACCCAATGCAGGAGAATCTGCACATGAGACACAGGTCATTAGATGTAGATTATTTTTACATAGCAAATGACTAAAAAATGTTTTTTTAAGAGTTCAGCTTTAAAGAGGAACTGCAATCTGCTCACATAATTTATAATAAAAACATCTTTGCCATTCTGAAGCTTCCCTCCAACCACTTTTCATATTATTTTATATACTGTGATTTTGTACTTGCCAAATATGCTGCAGAAATCTCCCTCCACTAAGTCTGGGTGCAACCATTTTAACTGTGGGCAGCTTAAGGCTGCTGCATGTTCACGTCCTGGATTTACACAGAGGCACACCTCCAGCTCTGCAGCCCTGCAGCTCTCGTTGCCCTCTTATGACTCATCCCCCCTCCCTTCCTGGCAAACTCTCTGGAGAGTGAGAGCGAGAGAGCTGCCCATGATGCCATAACCCTAGGCTTTTTAACCAGACAAGAAACAGGAAGTGGGTTGTAAAAGATATTTAGTGGCAGAAAAAAAAATTTTTACTATCCAAAGTTAAAACAACAAGGGCAGAAGATTTAATAGATGGAAAGTTGAAAAAATTACTGAAGGTCCGCTTTAAATATCTTGTCAAAGGAATCCTGATCTTCCTCTGGGAGGTGCAGACTTAAATTAGTTGTAAAGGCAGAAGGTTTCTTATCTTAATGCATTCTATGCATTAAGATAAAAAACCTTCTGTGTGCAGCAGCCCCCTCAGCTCCCCTAATTCTTACCTGAGCCCCATCTCGATCCAGCGATGTTGCAGCAGTGTCCCTCCTCATTGGCTGAAACAGCAGCATGGTGCCATTGGCTCCCACTGCTGACAATCAAAGTCACTCAGCCATTGAGGAGAGAAAAGAGGTGGGGCCTGGGTTGCGGCTTCGTGTCTGAATGGACACAGGGAGCTGTGGCTTGGCTCAGGTGCCCCCATAGCAAGCTGTTTTCTGTGGGGGCACTTAACAGGAGGGAGGGGCCAGGAGCGCCAGCAGGGGACCCGAGAAACAGAGCATATGGGCTGCTCTGTGCAAAACCATTACACAGAGCAGGTATAACATGTTTTTTGATTTTTAAATCATTATAGGCCAGTTGTGTCTGCTGAGTAGGCAGGATTCCAGATGAATGGATCAGGTCCTGCAGTGTCTTGGCCCATACACCCATGTCCTAACCTGGCCCTTTATACTTTGGTATCTGTTGCAGGGGGAATCCTGCCAAGAAGAAGGGGTCAATATTGTCGGGGTGGTGGGTTGCCTGCTTCCCTCTGGAGTAGTACAATCAGGTGCCACTGTCATACCACGCCCCATCACTATTGTCTGACATGGGCGATCCTATTTGAAGACCCCAAGTTTAAAGCTGAACTCTGCCAAAAGTATAAATCCTCCACTTGCAGTGAGGCTGCCCCTGCACAGCAATGGGTTAAATGGTAGTTTATGCCTAGCGGGCTAGAAAAAAAACTGTTTTACTTACCTGACTCCTCCGTTCCTACAGGCCCCTCTGTGCTGCAAGACCAGTCCCTGCAGCCACTTCTACCCTGTTCTCCAGTACTTGGATACCCTCTGATGTCACCACAACCAATTCAGGGCCTACATCCCTGCATTAGACTTAAGCACATCGCAAGAGCATAGCGGAGCACTATCTAACAGGGAAGCAGAGGATTGGGTAAGTAAAACTGCTTTTCCTGGTCCCTAAACCTAAATGAACATTTAACACTTTCAGTGCAGAGCAGCCCCACTGTAAGATATATATAGCACACCTTGTAGGGACTGCTGATGAGCTTGGATCCCCCACTCCTGCACAGCCAGGCACACCGAATCTTCACAAGCACCCAGAGTCAGAGAACAGTCCATGACTTTGTTTTTGTTATTAATTTGAGAATTAATATTTGGATAGGGATAGGAGGTTATGGGATGCTCACTTGACTTCAGCAACAACTTCAAGGACATCTTGCTATATACAGCTATATACAGTCTCCTTTACTTTCCTCCTGCACAACTTGCTTGCTCCATCTGAATCACTGCAGAATAATCTGACTGGCTCCCAATCAGATTTTAGATTTTAGATTTTAGATTTTACACTGATCTCGGTAAAGAGCCCCCGGCAGAGGCTCTTTACCACGTGATCAACCGTGTCCGGCTGATCACGATGTAAACAGGAAAAGCCGTTAATCGGCTTTTCCTCACTCACGTCTGTCAGATCGGCAGCTCTCATGACAGGGGGGTCTGTGCTGATTGTTTATCAGCGCAGCCCCCCTCTCAGATGCCCACACTAGACCACCAGGATGCCGCCAGGACCACCAGGGAAGGGGGC
The DNA here is from genome assembly GCF_037356315.1 of Lithobates pipiens. Lineage (NCBI taxonomy): Eukaryota > Metazoa > Chordata > Amphibia > Anura > Ranidae > Lithobates > Lithobates pipiens. The sequence goes on from NW_027507785.1 coordinate 119,342,044, forward strand.
ATCATGTGGATGGCCACGTATGTACCCCTGGCCATCCACATGTGCAAATGAATGTCCAATCTGTGCCAATCAGCGCCCAAAAATGGGCACTGACTGGCACCATCATGTAACAAATGAAATCAGTGATGCCCAGCAATGCCACCCATCAGTGTCATCAGTGCCACTGATGACACTGATGACTGTCCAGCAGTGCCCACCTATCAGTGCCCATCAGTGCCACCTATCAGTGCCACCCATAAGTACCCATCAGTGCCACCCATAAGTACCCATCAGTGCCACCGAGTGCCCATCAGTGCTGCCTATGAGTGCCCATCAGTGCCACCTATGAGTGCCCATCAGTGCCACCTATGAGTACCCATCAGTGCCACCTCATCAGTGCGAACTCATTGGTGCCCATCAGTGCTGCCTTATCAGTGCCCGTCAGTGCAGCCATATCAGTGCCCGTCATTGAAGAAGAAAACGTACTTATTTACAATAAAATTTAACAGAAACAAAGAAAAACTTGTTCTTTTTCCAAATTTTCTGTCTTTTTTTATTTGTTGCGCAAAAAATAAAAATTGCAGGGGTGATCAAATACCACCAAAAGAAAGCTCTATTTGTGGGAACAAATTGATAAAAAATTTGTTGGGGTACAGTGTTGTATGCCCATGCAATTGTCATCATTCAAATTGCTACAGTGCTGAAAGCTGAAAATTGGCTTGGGCAGTAAGGTGTCTAGGTGTCTAAGTGCCTGCTGAGATATCAATAAAAATGCCATAAAACTATTCCCTATTTTGTAGACGCTATAACTTTTGCGGAAACCAATCAATAAACGCTTATTGCGATTTGATTTTTTTTTTACCAAAAATATGTAGAAGAATACGTATCGCCCTAAACTGAGGGGAAAATTTTTTTTTTAGATATTTTTGGGGGATATTTATTTTAGAAAAAAGTAAAAAATAATGCAATTTTTTCGAAAATTGTTGCTAGTCTTTTGTTTATAGTGCAAAATCATAAAAAGCCACAGAGGTGATCAAATACCACCAAAAGAAAGCTCTATTTGTGGGGAAAAAAAAGGACGCCAATTTTGTTTGGGAGCCATGTCGCACGACTGCACAATTGTCAGTTAAAGCGACGCAGTGCCGAATCGCAAAAAGTGGCTCTGGTCAGGAAGGGGGTAAATTCTTCCGGGGCTGAAGTGGTTAAGATAAAAAACCTTCTGCTTGTAGCAGCCCCCCCCCCCCCCCCAGTACCCCCTAATTACCTACCTGAGCCCTTTCTCTCTCCGACAATGTCCGCAATCCCCTCATCCCTCCAGGACACTTCTCCCGATTGGCTGAGACAGAGCAGCGGCACCATTGGCTCCTGCAGCTGTCAATCAAAGTCAGTCAGCCAATCAGGGGAGAAAGAGGTGGAGCAGGTTGAGGCTCTGTATCTGAATTGATACACGGAGCTCTGACTTGGCCTGGGTGCAAGCTGCTGGCTGAGGGGCACTCAAAGGAGGGAGGGTCTAGGAGCAGCAAAGAGGGACCCGAGAAGAGGAGGATCCAGGCTGCTCTGTGCAAAACCAACTGCACAGACGAGGTAAATATAATGTTTGTTATAAAAAAAAAAAAGACTCTACTATCACTTTAAGGAAAGATTTCCTCCCATGTGTTTTGGCAGGATCCTTCCAGCACCCGAGTTCTGGCCCAAGGCAGGACACCTCCCCTCCAGTCTAGGGGGTACCCCTGAGGGCCACCGACAGCCTCCTCAACACTGTATCTCCATCTTACACTCACCTGCCCTTGCTGGCATGGCCCATGTCTTTTTTTGGAGTGGTCTCAGCCCCCTTCAAGCCTACTTCTGAGGACTGGCTGAGGCTCCATGAATAGTCATTGCAGCTCCTCCTAACCTCCTCCCACTAATTCTAGGAGATTCTCCAACTTTCTAGACCGGGGGGGGGGCACCAGAGAGCTGCGAAGATGAGTCACCCAACCCTGAACCTTACTGAAACTTGAGCCAGAATCCATGGCGCAGGGTTAGCTCTGAGCCAAACTGTATTTTACCTACTCTAAAGCCGGGTACACAATACAGTTTTTTTCATGCAGCCCCGGTTAGACAGTTTTGGTCAAACAGCTTCAGTCGGAGCCACTGTACTAACCAGTGATCACCCCCGCTGAGATGTTGTGTTCTGATAGGGCCCAAACACTCCGATCATCGCTTTTTGCCATTGGCCAAGAGCGCTGATCGGAAGTCGGGTGGCTGCAGGTTTTTCCAGCATGAACTTTCGACAGACTGACATACACATAGGCCGAATGTTGGACCTTTTTATTTATTTTTTAATCGCCTATTCCTGACATTTGGCCCATGTGTATGGGGCCTAAATCCTAACGTACCAACTTCTAGAACACACAAGAGGTGCGAGGGCGCACAAGGAGCAGATTGTAGACTCTTGTTTATTCCTGTTTATTCAACTTTCCAATAAACATATTGAAACAGAACACACAAGAGGGTGCTACATATACTTTTTACTTTTTACTTTTTCCTAGACTTGGGCTTTAATAAAATGGCCTACATTTGCCAACCACAAACTCCTCGGAGGTAACCAGGTAAAGCGCTAATTAGCATCATGTGTATAGTGAAGCAGTCGGGTTTAAGCAGCAGACACAAGACTGAAAATCACAGGGGCTGGCATCTCCTTAACCATTTAAGGACCACGCCTCTTTTTCAGATTTGGTGTTTACATGTTTAATACAGTTTTTTTTGCTAGAAAATTACTTAGAACCCCAAACATTATATATATTTTTTTCTAACAACCTAGAGAATAAAATGGCGGTCATTGTAATACTTTTTTTCACACCGTATTTGCGCCATCCATACCCAGCCATCGATAGGACCCGATCGCCTCCGCCACTACCGACGGCTCCGGTAAGCGGCAAAGGGCGCGGGAGAGGGGTGGCACCTCTCCCGCCACCGATAACGGTGATCTCGTGGTGAACCTGCCGTGGAGACCACCGTTATCGGACACAGGACCGCCTCCTGTAAAGAGGGATACCTAGGTTGTGGCAGCAGCTGCTGCTGTTACCGAGATATCCCTCTTCAAAGTGCCGACGTATATGTACAGGAGGCGGTCCTTAAGTGGTTACAGTATTGCAGAGTGTATGGCGTTGTTGTATATCCTGGTGGACCGGTCAGCACCGCTACTGAGGCCATTCTAGCCATTACATTCATTCAGCAGACAACGCTGCCATCCAAAGGTACCTCTGTGCTCCTTCATCCAGAGTGGGGGCACTCTAAAACAGGATGTGTGTTACTGGCCAGATCACCAGGTGAAAACAGAGGTGGAAAAAAACTAAAAAAAGAAAACGAATGCAGCCACCACATCTCAAGATTAGTAATCTGTTGTATATTACATTTTTGTTTTTGTGTTTATTATCGCTATAACCTCTCCAGAAGAGGAAACATGACAGGAAGCCATTTCTAAATGAAGTAAACAACGGCACCTGGTTGCACAACCCGTCAGTTACAGAGAAGACACGAGGGACGGTTTTGGGGGCGAAAAAATAGTGAAAGAAATTTAAAAAAGCACTTTGTTAATACTATTTTATGCCTCCTGGCTGGAGTTCAGCTTTAATTTCTTGAGCTCGGTTCAGTATGTTTCCATTTTTCAAAACCGTGACAGTGTAATTGCTTAGCACAGCATAGCCTTCTTATAACAAAAGACCATTCTCTCTTCCAACACACATCTAAAATAAAGGGGTTCATTCTCCAGTTTAGAATAGTGGGCGGGGCTATGCAAATCATTCTATTATACCCCTGGAGCCAATTATGGATCCAGTAGCACAGATATAGCCTGTTACAGGAGAATATTTTAATACAGACTGTGTGCAAAGGTTTTAAGCTGATATAATTACCTGAAATCTAGGTTTATATTATCTTCCCATGATCCTTTGCACAGAAATCAGACAAAGTGTGGGACTTTCCCCGCCGCTAGGTTATTTTGTTTGTTTTGAACACAATTTCCAATTTAACGTGTATTTGGGCACTGGGTACCTAATGTTTTTTAGGCAGCTTTTAGGAAGAGGATGACACAGGAAGGATCACGGCATTGTGCTGATGGTCTTCCATAGTCTGAAGAGCAGGCAGGAAACACAGAAGATGCAAAAGTGAATAACAGAGACATCATCTTAGCTATACAGTGTGGGAATCACAAGAGTAGCTGCAGTAGGAATAGCGGCACATCACTGATTCTTACACCTTGTTATTACATAAAAATTCATTACGTATTTCTCACTGGCTGGTAACAAGAACACACTGTGTCAAGCTCTGTTTTATTTAATCGCATTAATAGATATGGTCTACTATTAATTAATGAAATGAAATATACACTATAAAGAATAAAGTTAGGTCTGCATAAACATTGACATTTAACAGTCTGTCTTTAGGGCACTGAAACGATTGCATGGGTTAACAAATGTAATAAATGATACAAAGCGCTGACAAAATGAAGTCATCATATGTAGTTTTATAATACAGTCTCGCTCATCATACTATATTAAATAGGCCTACTAGCTGCTCGTCTCCTTGGAGTTCTGTGACTCAGTCTATGCCCTTAGCAACTAAGAAGATTCTTACAACCTGAAATTAGAAGCACAGAATTTCGATAAGGCCTCTTTCATATATTAGTTATACCTTACAAGCTGCAGGCGATACCATTCTATTGTTTTGCCCCTAATATTAGATTTATGCTGCAGTAATTAGTTGTCCTCACTATTTACAAAGTCAAAATACATTGCAGCACGAAAGGAAGCAATTGATGGCTATCCGCTTAATTGTGGAACTGCAATTCACAGCATACCATGATAGCACTATGATTTACATAGGTCAGATGACATTCTGTTCATTCTAAAAAAAAATACACATAATCTTCCACTGTGTAACAAGTTAAAATATTTATTATGCAAAGCTACCTGTGACTGCAGAATCACACCGGAGCCAAGAGTGTCAGCTCAGAATCAAGTAACAAAGAAAGCCACAGCAATAATCTGTCCACATTGGCGCCATGTTGCACAAGCTGCTCTGTGGCAGCAACAAAATTCTCTGGTTATGCTTTGTGGCAATTTGTTGCCACCAAGTAAAGTGGTAGTAAACTCCACTCTGTGATTTTTATCTGCGGGTAAGGTTATAATAAAGCTTACCTGTAGGTCAGGGGTGTCCAAACTTTTTTTCAAAGAGGGCCAGATTTCATGAAGTGAACATGCGTGAGGGCCGACCATTTTGCCTGACATTTTTTGAACCATTAAAATTAAATGCAAATTAAATATTTTATGCAAAGTTTATTGCAAATGGCATACCATTCATTTCATAACATTGATGACAATATATAATGATATATAATGATATATAATATATACTGTATATCTTCTCTTCTCCGCTCAGGGTAACAATGAGCTCAGGCTCTATCTATCTATCTATCTATCTATCTATCTATCTATCTATCTATCTATCTATCTATCTATCTCTCTCTCTCTGTATCTCTAAAAAGGAAAGGAACCGCATTCCGGTTTGATGTGGCCCCCCAAGTATATACATCTGTGGCCCCCAAAGCTCGAGCGTGTTATGTTTTTTATGCTGTTAATATATCTATCTTCTTTAGCCTTTACAAATTCCGAGTGCCACGCTCATTCTTAGTATGAGCCAGGGCATGTGGTTGGCCGTGTTCACAAGTCTATGTGCCCAAGCCCGCAAGGAAGCCAACAGTGCACATTGCCACCGCCAATAATAAAAATAATGCAGTCCGCAGATGCAGAGATCGGGAATAGTCACAGTGCCTGTGATTGGCTCTTCGCACTGTGGGGGCCACATCAAACTGGAACAAGGGCCGCTTGCGGCCCACAGGCTGGACTTTGGACATGCCTGCTGTAGGTAAAATGAATATCTCCAAAGCATGCACTGTTTAAGAGATATTCACTCTGGCAGCCAGTGACCTCACCGACGCATGCGCTCTGAAGGAACAGCATACCTGTGCCATGGCTTCAAAGTGCTGTGCTGTCCTGTTGCAATGACATAATTGCGGCTCAGTCATTCAAGCAGCTGCAGCCTGAGAACCCGGAAGAAAGACCGGGTGAATTTGGAAGCAGTGACTGTACACCGATGGAGGCTTTTGTTCTAAGGTTTTTCATAATGGATTTTGGGATTTTTTTTTTATAAATGCAGCGGTTTACTACCACTTTAATGGTATCGATCAGGGGTGCCCAACCAGTGGCCCGGGGGCCACATGTGGCCCGCGGAGCCCCCTGATGTGGCTCGTGACCTCCTTCCATGGAATGGCAGATTGGCAAGCCCAGAGCATCTGTGTTGTTAATGAAGCCGGCAAAGCAAGCAGCTGTGGAGTAGAGCTGTATAAGCTGATGCTTCCTGTATAGCGCCGTCTCTTACCACAGTCGGAGTGATACCAAATTCACTCTGCCGGGGACAGCAAAGGCAAGCGATACCTGAATGGAAGACTTATTAAAGGTCAGTTTATTACTAAAATTTCACTGTATATATGGGCATATTTGCGCAGTGGTTACCGGCTGCTTTCAGACTGATCCGCAGGTGCAGTGCACCTTCAGGTTACCTGCACTGAGGCATAGACTTCTGTTATTACCTGTGGGTTTGGTGTGCCTTCAGAAAGGGCACCACACCTGCAGGATATAATAGAAGTCTATGGCAAAGTGTAGCTAACCCGCAGGAAAGACACGGGTGCACTGCACTGCATTAGTGTGAAAGGCCCCTTTCACACAATCAGTCCAACTCAATTGGACCCTCCATTCACCTCTATGAAAAGGCAGATTTAAACAGATTTGTCTTCTTTTACACCCGCCTACCTCCAATCTGATTTGCTAAAAAAAAAAAAAACAGCAGAGGGCCATCAATGAGTACCTGTGCGACTACGGCACCAGGACAGGGTCAGGGGAGCTCAGTTTTTTTTTTCACCAGGACAGGGGGGCATGATCAGGGATGCATGCACTGTCCTGTCACCATTTGAGTAGGCCACGAGGATGGTGAGCAGTGGCAGTGCATGCATCAGTGACACTGTACCTTTTGTCCACCTGTTGGAGCATACGCTGCTTGAAATAATGGGCAGGGCACTTTAGGCAGAACAGAGGCAGGAAGAGGAGGACTTCCTTGCCTTTCAAGGCCCCCTTTATCCAGACAGTGTTCCTGCTGTCCCACCCATCACACAGGAAGAGGACAAGGAAGAGGAGGAGGAGGAGGATTGTGTCAGCATGGAGGTGGAGCCTGGCACTGAGCATCATCAGCAGCAGTCTTTTAGGGATGATTAATGCCCCGTACACACGACCAGACTTTTCAACATCAAAAGTCTGACGGAATGATTCCGGCAGACTATTCGAACGTGTGTGGGCTGCAGCGGACTTTTGATTTGCAAAAGTCTGACAGACTTTAGAAATGGAACATGTTTCAAATTTTTCTGACAGAACTCTGCCGGACCCAGAAATCCACTCGTGTGTGTGCTAGTCTGACGGACTAAAACCGACGCTAGGGCAGCTATTGGCTACTGGCTATGAACTTCCTCATTCTAGTCCAGTCATACGTCATCACGTTCGAATCCGTCGGACTTTGGTGTGATTGTGTGTGGCCAAGTCCGTTCATTCGGAAAGTCCGTCAGAACTCTGTCAGAACTCCGTCAGAACTCCGTTGAAAGTCTGCCGGACTTAAGTCCTGTCGTGTGTACGTGGCATTACAGTCCCAAGAAACCCGTGGACTTGTACGTGGCTGGGAGGAGGTGGCTGTGGATCATGTTGTCCTTAGTGACCCAGAGGACTCCGGACCGAATGCCTCAGCTAACCTATGCTGCATGGTCTCCCTGATCCTGCAAAGCCTGTGAAAGGATCCTTGTATTCTTCGGATCAAGGAGAGGGACCATTACTGGTTGGCCACTCTCCTTGATCCATGGTACAAGGGTAAGGTTGCAGACTTTATCTTGCCGTCGCAGAGGGAGCAGAGGATGAGACATCTATGGGAGGCCTTGCAGAAAGGTCTGTGCAACGCGTTCCCAGAGACTGGGAAGTTACAAACTCCTAGTCCTGGACAACGTGTTGCTGAGGCTTCAGTCAGTCACAGAAGGAGCTGTGGAGAAGGTGGCCGTCTGACCGATGAATTCGGACAATTTTTTAGTCCGCAGCCCCAAGGTATGATCGGTTCCAGCAACCATCGCCAGCGTCTGATTTACATGGTGCAGGAATACCTAGGGGCACAGTCAGACTTGGACACCTTTCCCACCGACAATCCTCTGGCTTACTGGGTCTTGAGGATGGATCACTGGCCAGAGCTTGCACAGTATGAAATTGAGCTACTGGTCTGTCCTGCATCCAGCGTTCTTTCGGAACACACCTTCAGTGCTGCTGGAGGCTTTGTAACCGATCACAAGGTGCGCCTGTCCACCGACTAGGTTGATCGACTGACCTTCATAAAGATGAATCAGTCTTGGATCACCACCAGCTACCAAGCACCTGAAGCTGATGAAACCGAATAATTTTTTTTGAAATGTCACGTCCCTTAAAGACTGCCTATGCTGATGCTGAGTGACTGTCCTGTTATGTTGACTGACTATCCTCTTCCTCCTCGATGATCCTGCAGATAGCTCGGAAGAACATTTTTGGTTCTGGGTGGCGCCACCAGTGGCTAAGGCCCAATTTTTCAGCCCCTGTTTAACAGGGGCATGTAATTACAATTTTTGATGCAATGCTTTGCAGCAGGGCTCATTCCTGCATTCCAACTAGAGTATCTGGGAGAGGTTGCAGTGTCGTGGCACAAGCACCAGTGCCTAAGGCCCAATTTTTCAGCCCCTGTTTAACAGGGGCATGTAATTACAATTTTTGATGCAATACTTTGCAGCAGGGCTCATTCCTGCACTCCGACTAGAGTATCTGGGAGAGGTTGCAGTGTCGTGGCACCAGTGCCTAAGCCCCAATTTTTCAGCCCCTGTTTAACAGGGGCATGTAATTACAATTCTTGATATAATATTTCACAGCAGGGCCCGTTCCTGCATCCACTGAGAGTAACTGTGAGGACTTATAGTGTTGTGGCACTAGCACCTCCACCACAACCACCAAAGGCCCAATTTTTCTACCACTGTTCAACAATGGCATGTAATTATAATTCTGGATATAATTGTTCACAGCAGGGCGCTCCAGCCCCCACCAAGAGTCACTTTGAGGGCTTACAGTGTTGTGGCAACACCAACACCTTAGGCCCACATTTCTGCAGAGCATATAGGGCAGGCACCTACTTTCAAACATCCGACTTACAAATGTCTCCTGCTTGCAAACGGAAGGAGACAACAGGAAGGGAGATGAAAAAAGACGGACAAAAAAAATTATACAGGAGTGATAACCCTTCCCTATGTTTTCCAGAAAGCTTAAAAATAGATTTTTTGACTGGAGCTACTTTAAAAATGTACCAGTTCAAAATTACAAACGGATTCTACTTAACACAACAAACCTACACAGTCCCTGTCTTGTTTACACTGCCTGTGTAACGCTGTTCTGAGTATATAGGGTCTGGGGGCCTCACTCCTTTATTTTTTTTTATTTGGGTATGGTGTTCCCCTTAATATCCGTACAAGACACACGGAAAACACGTGCCACTTCACAGGCATACTATAGACACCCCCCAGGCATGATATTTAAAGGAATATTTCGCTTTTCACTTTAATCGTCATTAAAATCAGTGCTCCCGAAAAAACAGCCGTTTTAAAAAAAAAAATTGGCATTGATCCATGTCCCATGGGGCAGGAGCCGGGTACCCAAACCCTTTTTAGGACAATATCTTGCATATTAGCCATTAAAATGAGCACTTTGGATTTCAAACATTAGAGTCCCCTAGACTTTAATGGGGTTCTAAAGTTCGTACGAATTTTCGGTCCGTTCGAAAGTTCAGGTGCAAACCGAACCAGGGGGTGTTCGGCTCATCCCTACTCTTCAAGCAGGAACAAGAAAGGTTTCCTTTTTTGCTGAGAACATGCACTCAAACAGAGGCAGAACAAGAAAAAGTATTTGGAGAATCTTTCTCAAGAGGTTGCAGATCAGCCCTAGAAGGAGGACATAATACCTGGCGTTTACGTCTCAGGCTCTAGATGTACTCCATCCCCAACAAGGGATACCTTCAACAGGGATCCAGTCTGTTCCACTTGCTGAAAATGCAGAGCCCTCCAGCAATAGTTTCTGCTTGCCGCATAAGTGATGAGGATATGATGATATATAGAATATGAGGATATGGGATATTAACCTCTCCCTTTGGTGTGGAGACTACCGGTTGAGCATAGCTAAATGCAAATGTGCTGTCTTTGAAAAGGACAGTGTAGCCAAGAATAGTACTCATTGTGACATACATCGTACATGCCAATTATTTGTCATGTTGCAGGGAGGACCACACCCTCCTGGAGGTAAAGGCATTGCAGTACCTATGTGATGTCCAATCCAGGACATTGCCCCATAGCAGGGTCCCCTGATAAAGAGGGAACTATCTGTACTGGGAAGCCAGACTGAAGTCGTAGGTATGGGGACAACCCGGCAAGTGGAGTCCCCTAGGAGAGGGGAAAAGACCATCCCATACACCTGAAGAGATTGGTGGGTCACACCAGGGACTACTTGATCCATAGGAATGATATGAGTATTTCTTTCAAGGTCAAGGCCCAAAGCAATAGAGAGGGGTGCTGGGAAGGACTGAGAGCTAATGACAGAAGGGCTAACAATGCTGAGAAGGGGTTGCCCAAATGCGGATATAGCTGCTGGCAATAATCGCATGCCAAAAATTCGATATGTTAGTTGTACCCAAGATGATTGATGAGTTAACTTGGGTACAATCAGCCTGCCCATAGATGGTTTCAATCTTGGCTGGTCCCTGCTGAACTAGTAGAGATTCAAACATGTTATGGCCGGCTTTAGAGAAGAGTTGTGTCAAAGCAGCATGGAGCAGAGGGATGTTGGCAGGCTTGACAATATGAAGCAAGGTGGAGGTAGAGCTTGAAATTCTAGCTTGAGATCTCTGAACACTACATCCTTCACCCAATTGACCATGATGCCTACAGACCAAGTAGTTGCAAATGCCAAAAGACATCCTCTTACTTTGAGAAAAAGAGGTGTCCCCTAATTGCAAGAAGGACTTGTTCACAGGTTTGGAGTCTTTGGGGGTTCAAGACTGACAGTAGAACTGGGTCCAAGACTTTGCAAAAGAGTGCTCCTCCCCAAATGACAAGCTTGATAAAATTGCCCAGGTAGGCACTAAAAAGGCATATGCAATGAGTGTTTTTTTGCAGTGACATTTGGCATACCAGCATTTGAGCCAAGGGATACTCTGCATTATTGTCAGGAACCAGGTCTGAATCCACAAGCTCTGCTGTGTCTGGTAGTGTCTTATCCATGCTGAGCCACCTGGAATGCTGGACAGCTCCCCGGACAATCCCCTCCATGATCTTGCCTTGAACTCTGTTTTTCTTCAACATGGAACTCTTTGCTTCTCCCAAGAATGTCTTCCTTATAGTGGTTGTAAACCCTTACAAACCACTTTGACCTACAGGTAAGCCTAGATTAAGGCTTACCTGTAGGTCCAAGTAAATACCTCCTAAACCTACACAGTTTAGGAGATATTTACTAAAAGACAGTCACAGCTGTCTACGGCGCATGCGCTGTAGACAGCGGCGAGCAGGCGCGCTATTGTTGTTAGCGGCATGCCGCTGCTAACAGCGATTTGCCATTAGTGGCGGCTCCCATGCGCATGTCGGGAGTGACGTCAACGCTGCTCCGGCACTGTGAGTGGCTGGAGCAACGATACCCAGAAGAAGATGGAGGCTCCGGACTACAGGGGACAGCGGTGACATCACTGGCTCCTGTGTCAGGTAAGTGACACACAATGGGCTACTATGCGATGCATAGTAGCCCATTATGCTTTACCTTTGCAGGGAGACAAAGAGGAAGTAAACCCATCAGGACCTAAGTGGACTTTCAGTGCAAAGTGGATTTTTCTTTAGTAAATAACCCCCTTTGAGTTTGAATTAGGCATTAGAGACAGTTTTAACCCTTTTCAAAATATGGTTTAATAATGAAGAGGTAAAAAAATGGTGCAAATAAAATATTTACAGGAAAAGGGTATTACAAAGAAACAATAATGCAACAGAGAAACAAAAAGGAGTTGAAAATGAAAAATACTTGCAAGTCCTTGTTTCAGCAGACTTTAGTCAATGAGCAAGGTGATACTGTATATTGCCTCTCATACAACTTGACAGATATTCCTTGGTTTGAGGTTACACGAGAGATGTCCAATGTGGTTACAGTCCACTTTTCTTTGGTATCGAGGGGGGTGTTGACAGAGACCATCTGACCAATTAAGTGGATGAGGAGTGGGCCCTGGAATGTCACTGTGTTTATGACTGTGTCCCAGGTACAGTTTTCTATAAGTATCAATATCACTGAATACCTACAGGTTACAGTTTGCTAACATGCATATTATTGTCCAGCATGAAATAAGCTTTGAAATCGATATGAATATGGCAGGTTTCGTAGATTTACTTTACCTAGGTTGTTCTGTCTCGTTGGCTCCCCATATTGCCTATTATAGGGGTGTTTGGATTAAAAATGTTACAATTTAAGGGAGGTAAATATGTCCTTATTCTGTCTGTACTCTTATTAATTCATGAGTTATGAAATAAACTGGGATTATAGATTCTACCCAGAGGAAAAGGCCAGCAATGTGGATTGCTACTTCAGCTAAGGTATTTATGACCAAGTACCTGTTAAAATGGATATAAACTCTTTTACATTACTTGTATCAACAGGTAAGCTTATAATAAGGCTTTACTTGTAGGTACTGTGAATATCTCCTAAACTGGCACCATTTAGGAGATATTCAGAGTGCATGTAGCTGATGACATCATCGGCGCTAGCACTCTGAAGGTCCGGCTTACAGTGCCGGACCTTCAGAGCCCGTTCCAGAAACAGTGGCTCTTGCATGCATGCACAGGAGTGACATCATCACTGCTCCGGCCCCTCACAGCACCGGAGACCGCGAACCCAGTGCATACTAGCACATTATGCCACTGTCTTTTTTTTGTTTGTTTTTTTATTATTCTTTAGCGGTTTACAACCACTGTAATGCTCTAATCACTCAAGAGGGCAAGTCAGACAGCTTTCTTAGGGTTTCCAGAATAAAGTGTAAATTTGGCTAATAGGCATGAGAGGGTCTGCTCCCGTCCTGATCTGATAATGAGGTTCTGGCATTAGCTATCAGTGTGTGTATTGTATCATTTGTTTCCTGGGGGGATGAATAAAAGGGGGTCACTGCTGCTATTCACCAACTTGTATGACAAACTGTCATGGGTGAATTCTGAATAACATGGCATCCTTGTCCTTTCACACAGCTTTGTGAGAGGCCCAGTACATGTTACCATTACACCTGTTACAAAATGTATGTGCCTAGTTGCAACAATACCTCACACTACTGTCCTAACACTAATGTTGCTATGCCTATACTTAAACAATCAACATTTAAACTTTATACCATAACTTGCATACACTTTCATTAAGGTGCAAAACAAATAAAGTATGGTCCTTCAAAAAAAATTCTTAAACTTGTATAATAGGTATATAGGCTAAGACTATTAAACTGTAAAATCTGTTCAACTTTTTTACAGTGAAAAGCAGGAACAAGCCAAAAATCTCATCAGCTGACAACAATAAAAAAAAAAGCTTGATAAACCTAGCCAACAGAATTGATGAAAACTGAGTCAAATCTTCCTCTTGATTTAAGCTACATAAGTAAACTGGTGGTTTCGGTTCAGTTTGCTTGTTAGCCATGTTTTCAAAGTATCTGCTGATCAGCTCTCCTCTACTCGTGCCCGTCAGTGGAAGTGGAGTAAAGAGTGCACAAAAATGCTGTTGCCCATGGTAATCGGGGTAAGCCAGTGGGGACCTGCAGGAGGGGTTCTATCAGTTGCCCAACTACAGCTGATGTTGACTGTCCTAAACCTGCTAACTACAATATGATGAATGTTATAGATGTTGCTGTTGCTCCTGGAAACCAGGGTAAATGCTTGCTGCCACAATCGGTGCCAAGCGACATTTCCAGACAAGTTCTGCAAGTGCCAGTGTATCATCATCATTGTTGTGTCTGCAAACTTCAGTACAGTTAACAAGGGGTTACAGCGGAGCACACGGGAAATGGCCGGCTCTATTGGATCTGAGGGCTCCAACCAGTCTGGAAGCTTGGAGGTGGAGCTACGCCCCAGAGGAGACCAAGAGTGCCCTGCTATAACTGAAAGAGAGGAGCAAGATGGTGGAAGGTGCACGTGTGTACCCAATGCTGACTTGGTTGCCTGATCTGCAGGAGCTGACACTGGTGGACACTGGTGTTAGGCTGGAGCGTCGAGGGGGATTCGCTCTCGGGATGATCGAAGGGGTGGAGCGACTGTGTCTACTATTGCAGTGGCTGGATCCGCTGTGGGCACTGCAACGAGATACTCACCCAGCTCACACCAAGTGAACAGAAGCCACTTATCTTCAATATGGACCTGTGGCCAGGCTTATGCACGGAGCAGCTGTGGAAGTTTCAAAAGGCCGGTGTGCGCCTTGAATCATCCGTTTAAGGTGGGGTTGTGTCTGAGGCTGGTGAATTCCCTGCAAAGACAAGTGACATTGGGGAAGAGAGTTGGAAATCTGCCGCTGCCTGCTGCCCAGTTGGGGACCTGTTGTAGGTCTTTTCGGTTCCAGTATGAGAAGAGATCGGTCATAGTGAGCACCACACAGACACAGTTAAACTACAGATAGGTACATTTTAACCCCCTGATTGTCCCCCAGTTAACCCATTAAATGCCCTATCACAACTTTTACGTGGACAATTTTTATACAAGCGTGACACTTTTTAGACACTTATTTGATCTCCACCCAATGGCTTCCTCCTGGTTTTTATAGCGTTAGGTACCCCCATATACTACCTAATAAAGGTTTTAACCCCCTGATTGCCCCTAGAGTTAGCCCTTTCACCAGCGATCACCGTATAAGTGTCACTGGTGACACTGGTTAGCCAGTTAGTTATTTAGGTTCCCGTCAGGTTTTTATATAGCGTCAGGGACCCCCATATACTACCTGATAAAGATTTTAACCCCCTGATTGCCCCTAGTTAACCCTTTCACCAGTGATCACCGTATAAGTGTTACGGGTGACTCTGGTTAGTTAGTTTGCTTTTTATAGCATCAGGGCACCCACCATTTATTACCCAATAAAGGTTTAACCCCCTGATCACCCAGCGGGTGATATCAATTAGGTTTTAGGGTTAGGGTCTGCGTCGCCCCAGGCAGTGCTAGGTTAGTGCCAGTACCGCTAACACCCATGCGCAAAGCATACACCTCCCGTAGTGGTACAGAATCTGAACAGATCAATATCTGATCAGATCTATACTAGCGTCCCCAGCAGTTTAAGGTTCCAAAAAAATGCATTGTTAGCGGGATCAGCCCAGACACCTGCTAGCACCTGCGTTTTGCCCCTCCGCCCAGCTCACCCAAGTGCAGTATCGATTGATCACTGTCACTTACAAAACACTAAACACATAACTGCAGCATTTGCAGAGTCAGGCCTGATCCCTGCAATCGCTAACAGTTTTTTTTGGTAGCGTTTTATATTTAAATCCTGAAGGCAGTGCTTGGTTTTCGGGGTCCCGTACGCGGCTAGGCTCCCAAAAAGTCCCCCACATGTGGTATCCCGTACTCGGGAGAAGCAGTAGAATTTATTTTGGGGTGTAATTCCACTTATGCCCATAGCATGTGTGAGCAATATATCATTTAGTGACAACTTTGTGCAAAAAAAAAAAGAAAATTGTAATATTCCTGCAACTTGTGGCAAAATATAAAATATTTCATGGACTCAATATGCCTCTCAGTAAATAGCTTGGGGTGTCTACTTTCCAAAATGGGGTCATTTGGGGGGGTTTTGTGCTATTTTGGCATTTTATGGCCTTCGAAACTGTGATAGGTAGTGAGGAGTGAAATCAAAAATTTGCACCCTTAGGAATCCTGAAGGCAGTGATTGGTTTTCGGGGTGCCGTACGCGGCTAGGCTCCCAAAAAGTCCCACATATGTGGTATCCCCGTACTCAGGAGAAGCAGCAGAATATATTTTGGGGTGCAATTCCACATATAACTATGGCATGTGTGAGCAATATATCATTCAGTGGCAACTTTTTGTAAACTTTTTATTTTTTGTGTCATTATACAATCACTTGGGACAAAAAAATAAAAATATGGGCTCAACATGCCCCTCAGCAATTTCCTTGGGGTGTCTACTTTCCAAAATGGGGTTACTTGGGGGGGTTTTGTGTTATTTTGGCATTTTATGGCCTTCGAAACTATGATAGGTAGTGAGGAGTGAAATCAAAAATTTGCACCCTTATGCCGCGTACACACTTAGTCTGACGGACTTTCCGAACGAGCTACTTGCCCACACACGGCACTTTTTCAGCGGACTAATACAGCGTACTAGGTCCGCCGGACTATCCGCCGTACTTTGGAAATGAACGGACTCGCCCACACATGCGGAGGAAAGTCCGCTCATTTTGAGCGAGTCTCCAGGTAGCCGGGGCCAGCGAAGGAGGCGTCGCTGGCCCCGCCACCTAGTATGGACTTAAAGGGGAACCCCTATGCTGAAAAATCTGCGTGGGGGTCCCCCCTAGGTCCACATCAGACCCTTGTCCGAGCACGCTACCCGGCCGGCCAGGAAAGGGGGTGGGGACGAGCGAGCCCCCCTCCTCCTGAGCCGTGCCAGGCCACATGCCCTCAACATGGGGGAGTGCCTTGGGGAAGGGGGGCCGCGCTGCCCCCCCAACCCAAAGCACCTTGTCTCCATGTTGATGAGGACAAGGGCCTCTTTCCGACAACCCTGGCCGTTGGTTGCCCGGGTCTGCGGGCGCCCCCCCACCCTATGTGAATGAGTATGGGGTACAATGTACCCCTACCCATTCACCTGTAAAAAAAAAGTAAAAAAAAACACAACACACGGGTTAAAATAGTTTATTGCACAGCTCCGGGGGTCTTCTGTCCGTCTTCGGGGGTCTTCTCGCCGGACTCCTCTGCTATCTTCTGCTAGCTCTTTTGCTAGCAGAGGAGCCCTGCTTTCTTCTTCGCCGCCACCGCCCTTCTTCTTCTGACTTCGGGGGTCTTGTCCTCCTCTTTGGGGGTCTTGTCCCCCTCTTCGGTTCTTCTTGCCAGGCCACCGCGCCTTCTTCTAGCTCTTTTACAGGTCTTCTGTCGCCGCTGTCGCCGTCTTCTGTTCTTCTCTTCTTCTCTTCAGATGTTGCCTCTTTGCATCCTCTGCTCACAATGGCAGTGAAGCGGCACACGGCGACTTACATAGGGACATCACCAGATGATGTCCCCGCCTATTATGATGTCACAGTCCCAGCATCCTCTGGTGCTCTGCTCGGACAAGGGTCTGATGTGGACCTAGGGGGGGACCCACGCCGATTTTTCGTAGGGGTTCCCCTTTAAGTCCATACCAGGTGACGGGGCCAGCGACGCCTTCTTCGCTGGCCCCGGCTACCTGGAGACGCACTCCGGGCGGGAAAAGTCAGTTCATTTCAAAAGTACGGTGGACTGGCACACACACAGCCGGATTGTCCGCCGAAATGCGGACTTTTGGGTAAAAAAAGTCCGCCAGAGGCTACACACGGGCGGATTGTCCGGCGGACTTGAGTTTGCCGGACTTTTCCACTGATTGTTTGATCGTGTGTGTACACGGCATAAGAAATCCTGAAGGCAGTGATTGGTTTTCGGGGTGCCGCATGCGGCTAGACTCCCAAAAAGTCCCACATATGTGGTGTCCCCGTACTCAGGAGAAGCAGCAGAATATATTTTGGGGTGCAATTCCACATATAACTATGGCATGTGTGAGCAATATATCATTTAGTGACAACTTTTTGTAAACTTTTTTTTTTGTGTCATTATTCAATCACTTGGGACAAAAAAAATATTCAATGGGCTCAACATGCCCCTCAGCAATTTCCTTGGGGTGTCTACTTTCCAAATGGGGTCATTTGGGGGGGGGTTGTACTGCCCTGCCATTTTAGCACCTCAAGAAATGAGATAGGCAGTCATAAATTAAAAGCTGTGTAAATTCCAGAAAATGTACTCTAGTTTGTAGACGCTATAACTTTTGCGCAAACCAATAAATATACACTTATTGACATTTTTTTTTTACTAAAGACATGTGGCTGAATACATTCTGGCCTAAATGTATGACTAAAATTTAGTTTATTCGATTTTTCTTATAACAAAAAGTAGAAAATATCTTTTTTTTTTTTAAATGTCAGTCTTTTTCCTTTTATATCGTAAAAAATAAATATCGCAGAGGCAATCAAATACCATCAAAAGAAAGCTCTATTTGTGGGAAGAAAAGGACGCAAATTTTGTTTGGGTACAACATTGCATGATCGCGCAATTACCAGTTAAAGCAGTGCAGTGCGAAATTGTAAAAAGACCTCTGGTCCTTAGGATGACAATTGGTCCGGGGCTTAAGTGGTTAACCACCTCAAAATAGGGCACTTAACTCCCTTCCTGCCCAGGCCATTTTTCAGCTTTCAGCGCTGTCACAATTTGAATGACAATTGCATGGTCATGCTACACTGTAACCATTTGAAATTGTTATCATTTTCTTCAAATAAATAGAGCTTTCTTTTGGTGGAATTTAATCACTCAAAGACCAAAAATGTAGAAAAAAATAGTTTTTCTTAGTTTCTGTCAGAAAGTTTTGTAAATAAATAATTTTTCTCCTTCACTGATGGGCGCTGATGAGGAGGCACTCATAGGTAGTGATGGACGAACTTCCGACAGGACGTTTCGCGAACGCGGACTGCGACGGCCGATAGTTTGCGAACCGGAACGTTCGCGGCGGGCCCCATTGACTTCAATGGGAGGCGAACTTCGCAAATCTACAGGTCAAATTTGCAGCCACAAAATAATTAAAAGCTGTGCAAACATAGTCCCACCACATGGCCAATGACATAACACATGTATGAGGTGAATCTGGGATCGACAACTACAAGCATTCTTTTTTTATATGGGAAATTGTTGTGACAATTCAGGACTGTGGAGCGCATGAAGGCAATGGAGGAGAGGGAAGGTCAGGGTAGGCAAAGAGGGTGCAGGAGATGATCACCAGCAGCGTGACATACAGCAATGACACCTGCACCGTGATAGAGTCATCTGACACCAGCACCGTGATAGAGAGCACTGACATCAGCAGCGTGACATACAGCAATGACACCAGCACCGTGATATACAGCACTGACAGCAGCAGCGTGACATAAAGCACTCACACCAGCACCGTGATATACAGCACTGACAGCAGCACCGTGATAGAGAGCACTGACATCAGCAGCGTGACATAAAGCACTCACACCAGCACCGTGGTATACAGCACTGACAGCAGCACCGTGACAGAGAACACTGACATCAGCAGCGTGACATACAGCAATGACACCTGCACCGTGATAGAGTCATCTGACAACAACACCGTGATAGAGAGCACTTACATCAGCAGCGTGACATAAAGCACTCACACCAGCACCGTGATATACAGCACTGACAGCAGCACCGTGACAGAGAGCACTGACATCAGCAGCGTGACATAAAGCACTCACACCAGCACCGTGATATACAGCACTGACAGCAGCACCGTGACAGAGAACACTGACATCAGCAGCATGACATACAGCAATGACACCTGCACCGTGATAGAGTCATCTGACAAAAGCACCGTGATAGAGAGTACTGACATCAGCACCGTGATACACAGCACTAACACCTGCACCGTAAGCAGCCTCAGGAGGAATCAGCATAGCACAGGGATGGTGGGAGCCCCTCATAATGAGCATAGCACAGGGATGGTGGGAGCCCCTCATAATGAGCATAGCACAGGGATGGTGGGAGCCCCTCATAATAAGCAGCCTCAGGAGGATGTCAGCATAGCACAGGGATGGTGGGAGCCCCTCATAATAAGCAGCCCCAGGAGGAAGTCAGCACAGCACAGGGATGGTGGGAGCCCCTCATAATGAGCATAGCACAGGGATGGTGGGAGCACCTCAAAATATGCACAGCAGAGGTACAGCCCCAGGAGGAAGTCAGCACAGCACAGGGATGGTGGGAGCCCCTCATAATATGCACAGCAGAGGTACAGCCCCAGGAGGATGTCAGCACAGCACAGGGATGGTGGGAGCCCCTCATAATAAGCAGCCCCAGTAGAAATATGACACCGCTCAACCTCTTCAAAGAGGAGGGTACGGGCATATAGTACTGTGTGCTTTTTTTGGAGAAGGAAGTGAGCCAAATGAAGAAAGAAGGTCTCTGTGCTCGATTAAAAAAATTATTTATAGACATATACATGGTCTACTGGTCACATCGTGACAGAGAACACTGACATCAGCAGCGTGACATACAGCAATGACACCTGCACCGTGATAGAGTCATCTGACAACAACACCGTGATAGAGAGCACTGACATCAGCAGCGTGACATAAAGCACTCACACCAGCACCGTGATATACAGCACTGACAGCAGCACCGTGACAGAGAGCACTGACATCAGCAGCGTGACATAAAGCACTCACACCAGCACCGTGATATACAGCACTGACAGCAGCACCGTGACAGAGAACACTGACATCAGCAGCATGACATACAGCAATGACACCTGCACCGTGATAGAGTCATCTGACAAAAGCACCGTGATAGAGAGTACTGACATCAGCACCGTGATACACAGCACTAACACCTGCACCGTAAGCAGCCCCAGGAGGAATCAGCATAGCACAGGGATGGTGGGAGCCCCTCATAATGAGCATAGCACAGGGATGGTGGGAGCCCCTCATAATGAGCATAGCACAGGGATGGTGGGAGCCCCTCATAATAAGCAGCCTCAGGAGGATGTCAGCACAGCACAGGGATGGTGGGAGCCCCTCATAATATGCACAGCAGAGGTACAGCCCCAGGAGGATGTCAGCACAGCACAGGGATGGTGGGAGCCCCTCATAATAAGCAGCCCCAGTAGAAATATGACACCGCTCAACCTCTTCAAAGAGGAGGGTACGGGCATATAGTACTGTGTGCTTTTTTTGGAGAAGGAAGTGAGCCAAATGAAGAAAGAAGGTCTCTGTGCTCGATTAAAAAAATTATTTATAGACATATACATGGTCTACTGGTCACATGTGTTGAATTCCTCCGAGATCCATGCCTCATTCATTTTTAGAAATGTGAGGTAGTTAACACTGTCGTGAGCTAGGCGAGTACGCTTATCGGTCACGATCCCCCCTGCTGCGCTGAACGTCCTTTCGGACAGGACACTGGATGAGGGGCAAGCCAACAGTTCGATTGCAAATTGGGCAAGCTCTGGCCAGAGGTCAAGCCTGCCCACCCAGTAGTCCAGGGGTTCATCACTCCTCAGAGCGTCCATATCGGCCGTTAACCCGATATAGTCGGACACCTGGCGGTCTAGGCGTTCCCTGATGCTGGATCCGGATGACACCTGTCGATGGGTCGGCTGAAAGAATGACCTCATGTCCGAAGTCACCAACACATCTTCAAACCGGCCTCTTCTTGCAGGCGCTGTTGGATTGGTACCCGCAACTCCTTCTCTGGGAGTGGGAATTGCTCCTCTGCCAGCGCACGCAAAAGCAGAAAGCAGCATTTCTCAAAGCAAGGCCTGGAAGTGCTCCATTCTGCCAGCCCTCTGTGAGGGCGGTAACATTTCCGCCATTTTGTGTTTGTACCGGGGGTCTAAGTACGTTGCCACCCAGTACTGGTCCTTGACCCTTATGCTTTTTATACAGGGGTCCCTATTAAAACACTGGAGCATGAAGGCCCCCATTTGCACTAAAGTGGAAGCGGTGTGGTGGCCTGGCTCCTGCTCATCATCCAGGATAATGTCGTCCCCTTCATTCTCCTCTCCCCATCCACGCACAACAGGGATCCCAGAAAGGTTTAAAGCATGCTCTTCTTGCTCCTCCTCATCCGCCCCGGCACCATCCTCCTCTGCCTCCTCTTCAGACTCCTGTTGTTGACTTGTTTCAGATAGAGTAGCCCCCGGGAATTCATCCAGCATTGCGACTTCCTCATCTTCCCGCTCCTGCTCCTCCACAGCTTGATCAATGACATGACGCAATGCGCGCTCCATAAAGAAGGCATAAGGTACCATGTCACTGATGGCGCCATGGCTGCGACTGACCAGTTTGGTGATCTCCTCAAATGGGCGCTGAAGTCTGCATGTGTCGCACATGAACCGGTTCTGCCGCAGAGTTCATACAGGTAGACGTTAACTGCACGTTTTTGCTGGAGCAGCCTATCAAGCATATAGAAGGTTGAGTTCCATCGCGTCGGGCAATCGCAAATAAGACGTCTGACCGGCAGATTGTGTCGCCGCTGAATGTCAGCAAGGCGAGCCATGGCCGTGTAAGATCTTCTGAAATGGGCCGAGATTTTCCTTGCCTGCCGCAAGATGTCCTGGACCCCAGGGTATTTGACAAGGAATCGCTGCACGACCAAGTTTAAGACGTGTGCCATGCATGGCACGTGCGTGATTTTGCCCTGTTTCAATGCGCTAAGCAGATTGGCACCGTTGTCACACACCATTTTACCAACTGTCAAATTGAGCGGTGTTAGCCACTGATCTGCCTGTGAACGCAAAGCTGAAAGGAGTGCCGGGCCAGTGTGGCTCTTGGCTTCCAGGCACAACAGACGCAGCATGGCATGGCAACGTCTCACCTGGCATGTCGAATAGGTTCTGGGGAGCTGGGGCGGCACAGCGGAAGAGACGCTAGCAGCGGAAAAGGAGGAGTCAGCTGAGGAGGAGAGGGAGGAGGATGGAGTAGGAGGAGGAGGAGAAGAAGAAGTGGCTTTGTGGGTTTCGTTGCTCCCATTGGGCTCGGTGATGGCAGCTCATGTGCCTTCTTAAGGCGGTCGTCCCTAGGTGAGTGTTGGGCTTACCGCGACTTATGCGTTGACTGCAAAGGCTGCAGATGGCAACACTATTGTCAGCAGTGGACACGTTAAAAAAAGCCCACACTGCGGAGCCATGTGCTGGCATCCTGGGAGCGCCAGATGTGACCATACATGGTTGATGCCTCGCTCCTGATACAATAGCAGTCTGGTTTGTCCCTCCTGTGCGATGTAACCTCCGCCTGCTTCTCCTCCCTATCTGCTGGTCCATATCTCCCTCTGAACTCCCCTCCTCTTCCTCTCTTGTGGGCACCCACGTGACATCACTAGACATGTCATCATCAACGTCACCTTTCCCACCGCTATAAGTAGAGATCTCGAAGTAGGCACCAACACCGGGGACCAACCTCCTCCTTGGGCTGATCTGGGTACTGTCGTCAGACTGCTGAGTAGTGGTTGTTGCTACCTCCTCTTCCTGATCCAATACCAAGAGTGGCTGCACATCAGAAATGTCCTCTTGATATGGATCGGAAAATAATTCCTGTGACTCAAGCGGAAGGTATGTGGTGGTGGGGGTGGTGGTGGTGGTGTTGTTGGTGGTAGTGTCTTTGGGGGTGCACATAGCAGAAAGGGAAGAAGAGGGTGCAGATCGAGAGGATGAGGAGGGTGCAGAAGAGTAAGGCTGAGCGAGCCACTCAACCAAGTCTGGTGCGTCCTTTAAAGTAATTGAACGCACCTTCTGCAACTTCCCACTTTGGCTCAAGCCTGTTGCTCCTGCCCTACCCCTACCACCCCTGTGGAAGGGCCTGCCTCTTCCTCTGCCTGTCATTTTTTATATGACCCTGTGACAAAACTCTCAGTCCCTATACCGATGAAGGACTGCTGCAGTAGTGGACCTATACCAGTCCTTATAGAATGGCAGACTGTACCTCACTCAACCCTATGTACTGTAGTACCCTATACCTTACCAGTCCTTATAAGGACCTTTGTGGAACAAGTAGGTTGTGTGTGAGTGATTAGCAGACTGTACGTCAGTCCCTATACCAATGAAGGACTGCTGCAGTATAGGGCAGCGGTCAGCAGTAGTGCACCTCAACCCTATGTATTGTGGACCTATACCAGTCCTTATAGAATGGCAGACTGTACCTCACTCAACCCTATGTACTATAGCACCCTACACCAGGTTATTACCAGTTCTTATAAGGAGCTTTGTGGAACAAGTAGGTTGTGTGTGAGTGATTAGCAGACTGTACGTCAGTCCCTATACCGATGAAGGACTGCTGCAGTATAGGGCAGCGGTCAGCAGTAGTGCACCTCAACCCTATGTATTTTGGACCTATACCAGTCCTTATAGAATGGCAGACTGTACTTCACTCAACCCTATGTACTGTAGTACCCTATACCTTACCAGTCCTTATAAGGACCTTTGTGGAACAAGTAGGTTGTGTGTGACTGATTAGCAGACTGTACGTCAGTCCCTATACTGATAAAGGACTGCTGCAGTATAGGGCAGCGGTCAGCAGTAGTGCACCTCAACCCTATGTATTGTGGACCTATACCAGTCCTTATAGAATAGCAGACTGTACCTCACTCAACCCTATGTACTGTAGCAGCCTAGACAGACCAAGTTACCAGTCCTTATAAGGACCTTTGTGGAACAAGTAGGCTGTGTGTGACTGATTAGCAGACTGTACGTCAGTCCCTATACTGATGAAGGACTGCCGCAGTATAGGGCAGCGGTCAGCAGTAGTGCACCTCAACCCTATGTATTGTGGACCTATACCAGTCCTTATAGAATAGCAGACTGTACCTCACTCAACCCTATGTACTATAGCACCCTACACCAGGTTATTACCAGTCCTTATAAAGGACCTTTGTGGAACAAGTAGGTTGTGAATGATTAGCAGACTGCAGCAGAAGGGCAGCAGTCAAGTATAATATTCTTTCTATATTTGGAAGAAAGAATATTATATGTGTAAAAGCCTATTACCATACCACTGATACCAGTCCTGAAAAGAACCTTTGTGGACCTAATATAGTAACAGCTACTGATTAAACTGACCCTCACTGCCTCACACACTGCTTCCTGCCTGTCTCTATATAAACTGACAAAACAGAGGCTGCTGGAACAATAACTGGTTACTGGAATAGCACTTTTGTGGACCTGATAGTAA
Source organism: Lithobates pipiens (assembly GCF_037356315.1). Classification (NCBI taxonomy): domain Eukaryota; kingdom Metazoa; phylum Chordata; class Amphibia; order Anura; family Ranidae; genus Lithobates; species Lithobates pipiens. The sequence goes on from NW_027507785.1 coordinate 119,367,153, forward strand.
CAGCTAATGATTAAACTGACTCTCCCTGCAGCACACACCGTCCTGTCCCTTTCTCTAAACTGACAAAAGACACTCAGGCTGCTGCAGCAGTCAGTAGCACAGCAAACCTATATACACCTAACACCTATACCAGTCCTGAAAAGAACTTTTGTGTACCAAATAGCTAGCGATTTGGGTCACTGCAATCTCTCCCTGCTCCACACAGCAACCTCTCCCTATAGTGACAGAAGAAAGAATCTAAAATGGCCGCCGGATCGGGTGTATTTATAAGTTAGGGGGAATGTCCAAGTGTCCATGTGCTGTAATGTCTCAATTGGCTGTCCTGTACCCCATGATGGATGTGTCATCATAAGTCAAAGTTTTTTCACAGAAAACACGGAAGTCCTCCGGGGCGAATGGCAGCAATAGTCCGCCGATCGGGCAAATCGCGAACAGCCTAAATTCGCCGCGAAACGACCGCCGGGCGAACCGTTCGGCCATCACTACTCATAGGCACTGATGAGGCTGCAATTATTGGCACTGATGAGGAGGCATGAATATGCCGCACTTATGGGCACTGATAGGTGGCACTGATGAGCACTGATAGGCTGCACTGATGGGTGGCACTGATGGGCACTGGGCACAGATAGGCAGCACTGGTGGGCACCTATAGGCCGCATGGATAGGCGTCGCTGATGGGCAGCACTGATGGGCATTGATGGGTGGCATTGATGGGCAGCAGTGATGAGCATTGATGGGCAGCAGTGATGGGCATTGATGGGCAGCACTGATCGCCAACACTGACTGGCATCTCTAATGGCCACTGATTGCTGGCACTTGTCGACACTAATTGCTGGCACTTGTGGGCACAAATTGGTGGCAATTGTGAGCACCGATTGCTGGCAGTAGTGGGCAATCATTGCTGGCACTGGTGGGCACTTAATTGTAATCAGGGCACTGGTGATCAGCGAGAGGTCATTCTGAGAGGCCTTCATATGAAGTCCAGAACGAAAGCCGCACCACCCAGCCATCATTTGACGGTGGGCAGACGGCAAGTGGTTAAATTGCAAAGAAAGTTTAAAAAAAAGTAAAAAAAAAACATTAAAAGTGAAAAAAAACTAAAAAACTAAATAAAAAAGTTATAAAAGTAGTTGTCCTTTTAGTGAGTTAATGTTCTGTTTTTACTCTGTTTTATTGTTAACCTTTGTTTGCTTTGCAGTAATGCCATTCAGCTGCAGCACTAACCTTTTTTGTTTATTCTGACAGCAGCAGAGTGTGCTTTCAGGATACATATGCCAGTGCTTGCAGCGCTGCTGGAGGAGAGTTATCATTTAAAAAAAAGAATGTATATGCCCAAGCATGGGGGGGCTGGATGGATCACTCCTATGCTTCGGCATAGAGAGATTTGTTCACCCACGTGAATTGAGGAATCCGTGGGCTGAACAAAAAAAAGGACATCACATGTATGCCCAACATCAGAAGTGGGTGGATGCAGGGCGGTATATATTCTAATGGTGAGCATACCACACCATTTTTCTGGCAGAGATTTCTTCATCCACATCAATCAGGCTGCATAAAAAAAGAACATTGCATGCCCCACAAGGACCAGACAAGTAATCTTACGTCGCTGAGTTTTGAGTGGTTATACCTGGATCATGCATGTAGGAATCATCCTGGTATCATTGGTTAGCTTTCATATAAAAGCAATCCCAGCAGCTAATTAGCCACTGAACTGCTTTTACAAGTAGCAGGAGAGGACATTACCCCCCAATCACCTCTATGGTCTGAGAAACCGGAAGCTATGAGCATTTCATTACTTTGCCGGATATAAACAGAGCCATTTTTAAATTGGGAAAGCATCTGATCACACTGGTCTTGGTGTGTTCAGATGCTTTAAGGGCAGAGGAAAGATCTAGAATCTGAAAACCCCAGATTTTTCAGAAAAGAGTACCTGTCACTGCCTATTGCTACCACAGGAGATATTTACATTTCCTGTGATAACAATAAAAGTAATTAAAAAAAATGAAATGAACAGTGTACAAATTCAAAAAAAGCAAAATAAATAATTAAAAAAATAAAATTAAGCACCCCCATCCTGACGTGCTTGTGTGCAAAGGCGAACCCAAGCATCAGTATATGGTCGGTATGTAAACAGCAAAAGCACCATGAATGGGAGGTATCACCACAAATATCAGATCGAGAGCAGTAATTCTAGCACTAGACCTCCTGTTTACATCTAAAGTGGTAACCTTTAAAGGCTTTAAAAGTGTCACATATGGATATTAAACATTTATGTAATTTGTCGATGTTGCATGGGCGTGCGCAATTTTAAAGAATGTCATGTTTGGTATCTATTTATTCGGCGTAAGATCATCTTTTCGATTTTACCAAGCAATTGGGCAATATATTGTGTTTTGTGCATTAAAATTGAAAAAAATGTATTTTTTCCAAAAACTTGGCATTTAAAAAAACGCTGCGCAAACACTTTGTGGCATAAAAATTTGCAACACACACCATTTTATTCTTTAGGGCCGGTTCACACTGCAGGCGAGGCGAGGCGACTCCGACTTGCCTCGCCGCGACCTGCCGCGACCTCGGCGGCAACTTGCAGATGACTTCTGTATAGAAGTCAATGCAAGTCGCCCCGAGGTCGCCCAAAAGTAGTACAGGAACCTTTTTTCTGAGTCGGAGCGACTCGAGTCGCTCCTCTCAGAACGGTTCCATTGTACAGAACGGGGGCGACTTGCGAGAGCGAGGCGAGGCGAGTCGTGTCCCCTCGCATCGCCCGCTGTGTGAACCGGCTCTTAGGGCCTCTGCTTTAAAGAATATATAACGTTATATGTTTATTAAAAAAAAGATTTTTTTCATGTTAGGTCTTCAAGTGGTTAGAAAAGTGGGTGATGTGTGGCATGAGCTTTTAATGTTGAGGATTAAGTGCCAGGACAGTTGAAACACCCCCAAATGACCCTTTTTTGAAAGTAGACACCCTGAGGTATTTGCTGAGAGGCATGTTAAGTGCACGGAAGATTTTATTTTTTGCCACAAGTTTTTGGAAATAAAATTTTTTTTTACTCAAAGGTGCCGCTTTAATAAGATAGTTTAAGATATTTCTCACACATGCCATGTGTATATGTGGAATTACATCCCAAGACACATTCTGTAACTTCTCCCGAGCATGAGGATACCACATGTGAGAGACATTTTGGCAGTCTAGCCATGTACAGGACCCCAAAATCCAGTAAGCATCTTCAGGCTTTTAAGGGGTGTTATTTCTTCATTACACTTCCTGACTACCTATCACAGTTTTGGAACAAAAAAGGTTTTACCCCATGGAAAATTGGGATTTTAATGGTAAGCAACACACCAATATATGTAAAACCTATCACAATTTATTGAAAACATTAAAATCATGTAACTCGAACATGGACACAACAAATGTGTTATATAAAAGAGACCATGGTTGTATTACACAGACATCAAGGTGTATAGAGTGTTATAACCAGTAGATTTCTCCATTCAATCCAATGCGTTTCAGGTAGGTAACCTTTCATCAGGGGTATTTAATGAAGGAGGTATTCGCTTATCTCTATAAAAAGAGATATAACATGACATTATAGTGACATATAATACAAGGCATACAGAAATGGGAAGCATGACAAAGGTACCCAGGATGTAATCCTAACCCTTTGTACCACTAAATGCTATACAACCCCACCCTTTTTACCCCAACTAAAACTACCAAGAACCATGACACAAATGTTGGAGTAAAATTGGCCATTTCAGCCCCTTTATTAAAACAATAACAAAATATATAACAAACATTCCTTAAAACAGGAAACCAAAATATTACAATAACCATAAAATTAAGGTTGCCAATGCTTGGAGGCGCCAAGTATTAAATTATCTACTTTGTGTCTGCATAACTACTTACAGGTCCCCAGACGCACCACACTGGCCCCGGGGATAAGCCCCATTCTGCAAATACCACAATTGTAATTACCAGTTAATCCGCCGTAACTGGCATTCTACTGGGGACTCCATACCTTAGATGGGTCCCTAATAAGATAATCACAGCAGGTTGTTTTAAAATGCCTCCAAAGACCCAAACCGCCACAGCGCAAAGTGTGAAGCCTCACACCTTTGTGCCCTGCCAAAAATGCAATGCCCTCTGTACCCCGTCTTGTAATCCTAGAGACCAAAGATCCGTGCCCACTGCATTAAGATGCACACCGTAGCTGCGTAAATACTGCCAGGTATTCACCTCCAGCTCCCGATGCTGAACCACAAAACTGCAGTTCGCATTATGAACTTACCAATCTCCTTATTAACCTTAACTCTTGGCCCTGTTCAATTTATCCACAGACCTGGCAAAAACGCCAAGACGTGTGGCCTATAATGTCAGACCAAACTATCACTGTGTAAGGAAAAGCCAGCTGCAGCTGGAGGATGTCAAACTTGACGTCCCGAATAATGTGTCTGCTAGACCGGACACCCAGATCCTTGCCTCCAGTGTGCAAGACCAGGATGTTCAGGGCCATGTCCCATCGTGAAACCCTATGTACCACCGGGACCATCCTACTCCACAACAATACCAAAACACCTATCCACCTGATGCTAGCCTTGGACCTAGGGAAGCCCAGCTGAGGGCCATTATGCCTGACATTAGCCCTCTTGGCCCCCCCAATGAATGAAGGAGTGGCCCAAAATCCAGACGGGGCAAGCATGAGCTGAAAAGAAATCATAAAACATTAGACATAACACAGAACCTGCCACAAAAGCCACAAAAGCTCACGTAATAGAACTAACACATAAGACACACGGTGATGCTTAAACCAAAATGAGGACGGACACCTGCTGATGCGTCTTACCACCGCGTTGTCAAATCCTCAGTGGCCGCCCTGATGCGGAATGAATGAGAAGAGTAACTGGGTGCCTCCAGCCCAGCGGCTGTTAGCCCTGGTACACACGGTTGGACATTCCGACAACAAAATCCATCGGATTTTGTCCAACGGATTTTGTCCGAAACTTGTGTTGCATACACACGGTCGGACAAAGTTGTCTGAAAATCCGATCTTTCAGAACGTGATGACGTTATTTTGTTACGACGGGACTATGTTCAGGCTAGTAGCCAATAGCTTTGGTCTAGAAATTTGATCTGAGCATGCAGGGCACTTTGTCCGATCGGAATTCTCTACACACAATCGGACAAAGTCCGATCGGATCATGTTGTCAGAAAGTTTTATAGCCCAGCTCTAAAACTTTGTCCGTGGGATATTCCGACGTAAACAGTCCGATGGAGCCCACACACAGTCGGATTATCTGACAACACGTTCCGATCGGACATTTTCCGTCAGAATGTCCGACCGTGTGTACAAGGGCTTAGACAGCGTTGAAGAACTGACAAGAACAGGAAAGTGGACAGGGCCAAACCATCCAAATGAATGAGAAAAGAACCAGTTCCCACAGGGCAAAACTGTATACACTCCACAACCGTGAAAACTGGGCAGATGGGCGAACCCTGAACCCTATGCAAACGTGAAATGCGCCCCTTTACCTGCCTGATCCATCTTAGATCAGTGGATAAACAGGTCCATGGAAATGCCATCACAGCGGACATCAGCCGCTGGCAAGCCTCTTTGAGCAGTCTTGGATGTACTGACCAACTAGGACCACCATGAGGGCTCCATAAAAAGCCAAAGCGAAGGCCTCCTGGAATAACATAGCTATGAAACCAGAAGAACACACCGCAATCACCTGTATGAGCAAGGATTGTAGGATGTCAAAAGTGATTGGCTGGCGGCCGTCTGGCCTCCGGGAACCCTTTCGATAACCTCTCAAGGCCTGTTTTACTAAAAACTCCTTGGTAAAATCCGGGATGCCCCAAAACTTAAAAAGCAAGGCCACCCAGGCCAACTTGCGGTTCATGGTGGAAATAGTCACACCATCAGTGAAACTCAGACAAACAAAATAAATCAAGAGATGTTTGATCTCAGAACTGACAATATCCACCCCCGCCCGCTGAAGAAGCTCCCCCCACTCACGCTAGACCTTGGTGTATGAAGACCACATCGACTCGCTCAAGGATCTTCAAATCAAACTGGAGGTGACTCCAACGCAATCCGCCACAGCGCCAACTTCTGGAACCTGTCCAACAGAAAGCAAGAGAGAGTGTCAGCCAATGTATTCTTTGCCCCAGGAAGATGCATAGCACACAAAAACACATTTAGCTGAAGACAACACAAAACAAGATGTTGCAAAAGTGGGATTACAGGATGGGAGGACCCAGACAGTGAATTGATGACCTGAACCACTACTAGGTTGTCTAACACCCTTACAAGAAGGAAAGCCCATTCCTGACCACACAAAAGTGCATTTCTGGGTATTTCCTGTGGAGGCATGCATCCTTATGATCCCTCTGTATTTATTTATATACTATGGGCAGTGACCCTTACTAGATAGTCGTTTTGTGAACAGTCTGCCTTTCCCCTGTGCAACAGAAAAACTCTTTATTTCTGCAGGGACACAGGTAATGCATTTATAAACTAGTCTTTTGGTATGCCTTTAATAAGGAGGCATTTAGAGATGGCCTTGCGGTTCACCTGGTGGTCGGTTCGCGGCAAATTTTGCTCGTTCGCGATTCGCCAAACTGGCGGACTTCTGGCGCTGTTCGCGGTGGACATATGCCTTTACATTGTGAAGAACTCTGACCCAGGCCACATCCATCATGGGGTACAGGACAGCCAATTGAGACATTTCAGCACATGGACATACCCCCTACCTTATAAATAGACCTGATCTGGCAGCCATTTTACATTCTGTCTTTTTTCAGTGTAGGGAAAAGATGCTGTGTGGAGCAGGGACAGTCAGTCTAATCACTAGCTATTAGGTCCACAAAAATCCTTTTAAGGACTGGTATAGGTGTACAGTATATAGGGTTGTAATACACTTATAATATACTTTCTTTCAAATATAGAAAGTATATTATGGTGCACTGCTGTGCTGTTGAGTGCTGACCGATTCTGCAGCTGTCTTTTCTCAGTGTAGGGAGGGACAGTTTGGTGTTTGGAGCAGGGACAGTCTGCAATTCACTAGCTACTAGGTCCACAAAGGTCCTTTTAAGGACTGGTATAAGTGTACAGTATATAAGGTTGTAATACACGTATAATATACTTTCTTTCAATTATAGAAAGCATATTATACTGCACTGCTGTGCTGCTGACCGATTCTGCAGCTGTCGTTTCTCAGTGTAGGGAGGGACAGTTTGGTGTTTGGAGCAGGGACAGTCTGCAATTCACTAGCTACTAGCTAGCTACTACTAGGTCCACAAAGGTCCTTTTAAGGACTGGTATAGGTGTACAGTATATAGGGTTGTAATACACGTATAATATATTTTCTTTCAAATATAGAAAGCATATTATAGTGCACTGCTGTGCTGCTGACCGATTCTGCAGCTGTCATTTCTCAGTGTAGGGAGGGACAGTTTGGAGTAGGGACAGTCTGCAATTCACTAGCTACTAGCTAGCTACTACTAGGTCCACAAAGGTCCTTTTAAGGACTGGTATACTTGTACAGTATATAGGGTTGTAATATACGTATAATATACGTTCTTTTAAATATAGAAAGCATATTATAGTGTACTGCATGCAGTGCTGCTGACCGATTCTGCAGCTGTTGTTTCTCAGTGTAGGGAGGGACAGTTTGGTGTTTGGAGCAGGGACAGTCTGCAATTCACTAGCTACTAGCTAGCTACTACTAGGTCCACAAAGGTCCTTTTAAGGACTGGTATAGGTGTACAGTATATAGGGTTGTAATACATGTATAATATACTTTCTTTCAAATATAGAAAGCATATCATACTGCACTGCTCTGCTGCTGACCGATTCTGCAGCTGTCGTTTCTCAGTGTAGGGAGGGACAGTTTGGTGTTTGGAGCAGGGACAGTCTGCAATTCACTAGCTACTAGCTAGCTACTACTAGGTCCACAAAGGTCCTTTTAAGGACTGGTATAGGTGTACAGTATATAGGGTTGTAATACACGTATAATATACTTTCTTTCAAATATAGAAAGCATATTATAGTGCACTGCTGTGCTGCTGACCGATTCTGCAGCTGTCGTTTCTTAGTGTAGGGAGGGACAGTTTGGAGCAGGGACAGTCTGCAATTCACTAGCTACTAGCTAGCTACTACTAGGTCCACAAAGGTCCTTTTAAGGACTGGTACACTTGTTTCTCAGTGTAGGGAGGGACAGTTTGGTTTTTGGAGCAGGGACAGTCTGCAATTCACTAGCTACTAGCTAGCTACTATTAAGTCCACAACGGTCCTTTTAAGGACTGGTATAGGTGTACTATTTGGTGTGCAGTATATAGGGGTGTAATACACGTATAAAATACTTTCAAATATAGAAAGCATAGTATAGTGCATTTCCACTGTGCAGAATTGTGACTGCTGAGCGGTTCTGCAGCGATACTACAAAGAGTGACAAACGCAATTAGAAAAAAATATTATAACTGGTGTGATAGACCAGTGGCCCCCCAAAACGACAGATTGAAGCAGGGTGTTATATACCTTCTTCCACATATACTGCACTTTTCTAGAGACTTTTGTCACAGGGTCATTTAAAAAATGACAGGCAGAGGAAGAGGCAGGCCCTTCCGCATGGGTGGTAGGGGTAGGGCAGGAGCAACAGGCTTGAGCCAAAGTGCCAAATTGCAGAAGGTGCGTTTGATTACGTCAAAGTACGCACCAGACTTGGTTGAGTGGCTCACTCAGCCTTAGGCCGCGTACACACGCGGGGACTGTTCGCCCAACTTTGTCCGTCAAACAGTTTCGGCAAACAGTCCGCTCAAAATTAGCATGGACGGACATGGCCACACACGACGGACGAACAGTTTGCTGAAACCGTGCGCGATGACGTGAACGGCACGTACGACGGGACGAAAAATACGACGTCCTATACACTGCATTATAACTTTCGGCGTGAAAATCCTTTCTGAGCATGCGCGCAACTTTGTTTGACGAACAAGCCTACACACGCGGGGACTGTCCGCTGAAACAAGGTTTCAGCGGACAGTTTTTCGGAATTTCCGAAAAACCTTGTTCAGCGGACTGTTCGCTGAAACTGTCCGCTGAAAGCCCACACACGAGCGGACTGTCCGCTGAAACTTGGTTTCAGCGGACAGTTTCAGCGAACAGTCCCTGCGTGTGTACGCGGCCTTACTCTTCTGCACCCTCCTCATCCTCTCGATCTGCACCCTCTTCTTCACTCTCTGCTGTGTGCACCCTCAAAGACACTACCACCAACAGCACCACCACCATATAACCTCCGATTGAGTCACAGGAATTATTTTCCGATCCATCACAAGACATTGCCGATGCGCAGCCACTCTTGGCATTGGATCAGGAAGAGGAGGTAGCAACAACCATCACTCAGCAGTCTGACGACAGTACCCAGATCAGCCCAAGGAGGAGGTTGGTCCCCGGGGTTGCTGACTACTCCGAGATCTCTAATTATAGTGGTGGGGAAGGTGACGTCGATGATGATGTGTCTAGTGATGTCACGTGGGTGCCCACAAGAGAGGAAGAGGAGGGGAGTTCAGAGGGAGATATGGACCAGCAGATAGGGAGGAGAAGCAGGCGGAGCTTACATCGCACAGGAGGGACAAACCAGACTGCTATTGTATCAGGAGCGAGGCATCAACCATGTATGGTCACATCTGGCGCTCCCAGGATGCCAGCACATGGCTCCGCAGTGTGGGCTTTTTTTAACGTGTCCGCTGCTGACAATAGTGTTGCCATCTGCAGCCTTTGCAGTCAACGCATAAGTCGCGGTAAGCCCAACACTCACCTAGGGACGACCGCCTTAAGAAGGCACATGAGCTGCCATCACCGAGCCCAATGGGAGCAACGGAACCCACAAAGCCACACTCCAGGCTCTCACCGTCCAGGCTCTTCTACTTCTCCTTCTCCTCTCTCCTCAGAATTGTCCTCCACTTCACCTTCCATCATGCCGTCCTCACTTTTTTCTGGAAAAAGACAGGCTTCCGTGGGCCAAATGTTCAAACGTAAAAAAATGATGATGCCGGATAACCCTCTTGCCTAACGGTTGACCGCTAGCTTGTCAGAACTGATAACCCGCCAACTACTGCCATATAAACTGGTGGACTCGGAGCCCTTTCGAAAATTTGTGGCCATTGGAACACCACAATGGAAGGTCCCAGGAAGGAAGTATTTCTCACAGAAGGGCATCCCAGAGCTATATGGCCATGTTCAGCGGCAAGTGAATGTATCTCTGGCACACAGTGTCGGTGCCAAGATACATCTGACCACAGACACGTGGTCTAGCAAACATGGGCAGGGAAGGTATATAACTTTTACTGCCCACTGGGTGAACCTTCTGACGGCCGTCAAGCATGTTACCCGTGGCACCCGTGTAGATTTGGTTTTACCGCCACAGATTGCATGCAGGCCTGCCTCTTCTTCTCCTCCTCCTACTCCATCCTCCCTCTCCTCCTAGGCTGACTCCTCCTTTTCCACTGCTAGTGTCTCTTCCGCTGCGCCACCCAAGATCTCCAGAACCTATTCGACATGCCAGGTGAGATGTTGTCATGCTGTGCTGTGTCTGTTGTGTCTGGAAGCCAAGAGCCACACTGGCCCTGCACTCCTTTCAGCTTTGCGTTCACAGGCAGATCAGTGGCTAACACCACTCAATTTGACAGTTGGTAACGTGGTGTGTGACAATGGTGCCAATCTGCTTAGCGCATTGAAACAGGGCAAAATTACACACGTGCCATGCATGGCACACGTCTTAAACTTGGTCGTGCAACCATTCGTTGTCAAATACCCTGGGGTCCAGGACAACTTGCGGCAGGCCATTTCAGAAGATCTTACATGGCCATGGCTTGCCTTGCTGACATTCAGCGGCGACACAATCTGCCGGTCAGACGTCTTATTTGCGATTGCCAGACGCGATGGAACTCAACCTTCTATATGCTTGATAGGCTGCTCCAGCAGAAACGTGCAGTTAATGACTACCTGTACGAACTCTGCAGCAGAACAGGTTCTGGGGAGCTTGGTTTTTTTCAGCGTGCCAGTGGCTGCTCATACATGACACATGCAGACTTCTGCGGCCATTTGATGAGATCACCAAACTGGTCAGTCGCAGCCATGGTGCCATCAGTGACATTGTACCTTATGCCTTCTTTATGGAGCGTGCATTGCGTCGTGTCATTGATCAAGCCGTGGAGGAACAGAAGCAGGAAGATGAGGAAGTCGCAATGCTGGATGAATTCCCAGGGGGGCTACTCTATCTGAGACAAGTCAACAACAGGGGTCTGAAGAGGAGTCAGAGGAGGATGGTGCCGGGTGGATGAGGAGGAGCAAGAAGAGCATGCTTTAAACCTTTCTGGGATCCCTGTTGTTGTCCGTGGATGGGGAGAGGAGAATGAGGAGGATGACATTATCCTGGATGATGAGCAGGAGCCAGGCCACCACACCGCTTCCAGTTTAGTGGGCCTTCATGCTCCAGTGTTTTAACAGGGACCCCTGTATAAAAAGCATAAAGGTCAGGGACCAGTACTGAGTGGCAACGTACCTTAGACCCCTGGTACAAACACAAAATGGCGGAAATGTTACCACCATCACAGAGGGTTGTCAGAATGGAGCACTTCCAGGCCTTGCTTAGAGAAATGCTGCATTCTGCTTTTGCGTGCGATGGCAGAGGAATTCCCACCTCCAGAGAAAGAGTTGCGGGTACCAATCCAACAACGCCTGCAAGAAGAGGGCGGTTTGAAAATGTGTTGGTCACTTCTGATATGAAATCATTCTTTCAGCTGACCCATCGACAGGTCTCACCTGGATCCAGCATCAGGGAACGCCTAGATCGACAGGTGTCCGACTACATCGGGTTAATGTGGACGCTCTGAGAAGTGATGAACCCCTGGACTACTGGGTGGGCAGGCTTGACCTCTGGCCAGAGCTTACCCAATTTGCAATGGAACTGTTGCCTTGCCCCCTCATCCAGTGTCCTGTCCGAAAGGACGTTCAGCGTAGCAGGGGGATCGTGACCGATAAGCGTGGTCGCCTAGCTCACGACAGTGTTGACTACCTCACATTTATAAAAATTAATGAGGCATGGATCTCGCAGGAATTCAACACATGTGACCAGTAGACCATGTAAATGCATAACTCTATAAACGATCTATATAATCTAGCACATGGACCTTTTTTCTACCTTTGGCTCACTTCCTTGTACAAAAAAAGCACACCGTACTATATGCCCTTTCCCTCCTGTTTGAAGAGTTTGAGCGGTGTCATATTTTTGGATCCTGCAGCAAGTTTCTGGTATCAGTGCTCTCTATCTCGGTGCTGGTGTGGTGTCAGTGCTCTCTATCACGGTGTTGGTGTCAGTGCTCTCTCTCTATCTCGGTGCTGGTGTCAGTTCTCTCTCTCTATCTCGGTGCTGGTGTGGTGTCAGTGCTCTCTATCACGGTGTTGGTGTGGTGTCAGTGCTCTCTATCTCGGTGCGGGTGTGGTGTCAGTGCTCTCTATCACGGCGTTGGTGTCAGTGCTCTCTCTCTATCTTGGTGCTGGTGTCAGTTCTCTCTCTCTATCTTGGTGCTGGTGTGGTCTCAGCACTCTCTATCACGGTGCTGGTGTCAGTGCTCTTTATCACGGTGCTGGTGTCAGTGCTCAGTCTCTATCACGGTGCTGGTTTCAGTGAGGGAGATAGCAGCAGAGAAGCCAATCAGCAGGCAGTGCCAGCACCATGGCTGAGGATCAGCACTGGACTGGCACCTCCGGACCACCGCAGTGGAGCCCTGCATAGGTAGGGGTAAGGGCCGGGCAGAGGGAGGGGCTCAAGCACAGGTTGGGACGCTGGCACAGGACTGCCCTGCCCTGACTGTGGCACTGATCATCTCCTGCACCCCCTTCATAGCCTGCCGTGACCTTGCCTCGCCTCCATGGCCTTCATGCGCTCCTGAATTGTCAAAATTTCACAGATAAAAAAAAAAAATGAATACTTGTCAATGTCGATCCCAGATTCACTTAATACTTTTGTTATGTCAGTGTCCATGTGGTGGGACTATGTGTGCCCAGCTAGTAAGTATTTTGTGGCTGAAAATATGACCTGGAGGTTTTTAAGGTTCGCCTGCCATTAAAGTCAATGGGGTCCACTGCGAACCCTGCGGTTCGCGAACTTTTGGCCACGTTTGTGGTTCACGAAACGTCCCGTCGGAAGTTTTGGTTTTCAAATTCATTACACCGATATATGTCCATTTTTACCCACAGTACCCATCACCTGTCAGGGTGCCCCCCATGTTGGGACCTCCGTGGGGTGTCATTGGGGATCCTACCCTCAGTTAGTGCACTTCCTCTGGTCCATCTGGGTTCTCTTATACTACATTCTCAACAACAGTACTACATGGCTGTTTTCTAAATCTCTGTATGCCTTGTATGACATGTCACTATAATGTCATGTTTTATCTCTTTTTATAGAAATAAGCAGATATCTTCTTCATTAAATACCCCCAAAGAAAGGTTACCTACCTGAAGCGTATTGGGTTGAATGGAGAAATCTACTGATTGTAACCCTCTATATACCCTGATGTCTGTGTAATACAGCCATGTTTTCTTTTATATAATACAATTGTTGTGTCCATGTTCGAGTTACATGATTTTAACGGTTTCAATAAATTGTGATAAGTTTTACGCATATTGGTGTGTTGCTTGCCTTTAAAATCATAATTTTTCAAACCTTTTTTGTTCTACAATTTGGGGATGTCGGCAGGCAAACACCAAACCCCATGATGGTGGATCCTCCTTTTTTATAACAGGTTCAGAGGTATTTGCAAAGAGGCATGGTGAGTATTTTGTAAATCTCATTTGTTATAGTCACAAAAAAGTGCAGCACTCTCCTTCAATAAAGTGAAAAAGTGCATTCAAATTATAGTGCATCAAAAATATCTGAAGACAGTGTAAAATATATAAATAAATATATATATATATATATATATATATATATATATATATATATATATATATATATATATATATATAAATAAATGTATGTGAGTCCATCTTTTAAATTTAAATATATATAAAGTCCATCAATAAATTAATGATACAATGTCCACAACAAAAGTGCAGTCCCATATACCTGTATACCTGAAACACTTCAGTAATTGACTCCGGTCATCACAATGCCCTTCACCCCACCTATAGGTGTCTTCTCACCTGCTTGAATCTACCTCACTAAATACAGGAGGTCTATATGCACTTTGTAGTGTTATAAGTGGCTGTACACTCCAAATCCCTAGCTCTTAGCATGGTGTCAATCATATGGGAGGCAAGAGGAAAGAACCAGTGCAAATCGCTAATGAAAAGTATTTAATTTCCATATAAAATCCACTCACATTTCAGAAGTAAATAACGAACATTTCACAATACAATTTTTGTGTTTTGTATTGTGAAATGCAAAATTTTTACTTTTGAAACGTGAGTGGATTTTATATGGAAATAAATATTTTTTTTAGTGATTTGCGCTTTGGTTCTGTCCTCTTGCCTCCTATATGATTGATACCATGCTAAGAGCTACAGATTTGGAGTGTACAGCCAGTGGATGCGGTGCCACGTATAACACTGCAAAGCACATATAGACCTCCTGTAATTAGTGAGGTTCATCCAAGCAGGTGAGAAGACACCTATAGGTGGGGTGAAGCGCACTGTGGTGATCGAGATATTTTAGTACTCCCCAAAGGAAAAGGAGGGATAGGACTCCCAGACCCAATAAAATACCAGGAAGCTTCACATTTAGCCAGAGTAGTGGAATGGTGTAGGCTTAAAAATGAAAAACCGTGGATACAGACAGAACAAGCAGCGATAGATATCCCATTGGAAGGATTAGTGTGGATTCCAGATACAGAAATACCAGTAGGAATGAGAAAACAGCCAATACTAGGGGAGACATTACGAATAACTAAAAGAGTATTCAGAAAAACATCTATTTCAAGAATTCCCAGCCCGCTCCTTCCCATCCTGGGTACCCCGGCATTTCTACCGGGAATAACAAATCCAAAATTTAAAACAATACGAGACAGAGGCATGAGCAGAATTTGTCATTTCTCGGTAGGCAATCAGTTAATGACTAAAAAAGATATTGAAATAGGAATGACATTAGGGCTAGATCCCTTCAGAATGAGGCAATTAGAAGCCTTTATTAGATCTAAATCAAAAGTATACGTAGAAATAATGGCATTGACTGAGTTTGAAGAGATCTGTTTGAAAGGAGAGGAACTGAGACATTTGATGTCTTATTTTTATAGTATGTTAATAGAACAGGAGACTCCACAAGAATTGCCCTTTCTGCAGGCTTGGGAAAGAGACTTAGGGACTAGGTTTTCCCCAGAACAAAAGGATAAGATGTTGCTGTTTAATCAAAAGGCCTCGATGGCAAGCAGATATCAAGAAGGGGGATATAAGATCCTCACTAGGTGGTATAGAACACCAAAAGTGTTACATCAAATTTACCCCCAGATATCAGAAACATGTTGGAGATGTCATGGAGCAGAGGGAACACTACTACATATATTTTGGGAATGTCCAAAAATTAGAGTGTTCTGGGAGATGGTAGCTGATACTATTGTAAGGATTACAGGAATTGACCTGGGAGATAAACCGGCAACTTTTCTGTTGCTGGATATCCCAATGGCAATAGAAAGATTCAAAAATTCTTTGCTGAGACACTTATTGATAGCAGCAAGGGCATGTATTCCGGTTCTGTGGAAAAAAAGCAGCCCTCCAGATAGAGCACAGTGGTTTCTGAGAATTGCAGAAATCCAACAAATGGAAAATTTAACAATGACAATGAGAGATCAAGATGAGAAATATCAGAAGATTTGGGCTCCATATCTAAATTATAGAGAAAGTATGATGTAAAACATTTGAAATATGATAGAGCAGGCGGGTTGTGGGGGGAGGGAAGGGTGAGGGATGGGGGAGGATGACATGGAATTGAGGTATGGATTGAAATATTATAAGACATAGCTGTTAAAGAAGTTGTAGATATATAACGAAATGTAATGTGAAATCTATGGAAAGAAAAGATGAAAAAATAAAGAATTTATAAAAAAAAAAGAGGCAATTACTGAAGAATTTTTGGTTTGTGGGACTGCACTTTTGTTATGGACATTGTATCATTTATTGATGGACTGTATATATATTTAAAAGAAAAGATGGACTCACTTAAATGTAATATATATATATATATATATATACACACACATATATATATATATATATATATATATATATATATATATATATATATATAATTTGAACGCACTTTATTGAAGGAGAGCGCTGCATTTTTTTGTGACTATATATATTTATTGCATTTTGTACAGGAGGTTGGATGAATAGTGGTGCTAACTGCTTCCTATAGTATAAAGTGTTGAGTAGAAATAGTTGAGTGGTTTATACATAGGGATAGGGCAGAAAGTTTTTTCACATTTAGATCTCATTTGTTGCCACAAGTTTTTGGAAAAAGAAAACGAAAATTTATATTTTTATTTTATTCTTTTCATTTTTAAAACCTTATGACAAAATATCGGCAAAATACTCACCATGCCTCTTATTAAATTCCTTGGGGTGTCTAATTTCCAAAAAGAGGTCATTTGGGGGTGATGCTTGTTCTATACTGGCATTTCAGGGCCTCCAAAACGGTGATCATTTAAATTTAAATAATTTTTTTTAAAACTTGTGACAAAAAATAAAATCCTCTATGGGATCAACATGTCTCTCAGCAAATGTCTTGGGGTGTCTACTTTCCAAAAAGGGGTAATTTGGGGGGTTTTGTACTGCCCTGGCATTTTAGCACCTCAAGAAATGTGATAGGCAGTCAGAAAGTAAAAGCTGTGTAAATTCCAGTATATACAGTATACCATAGCTTGTAGACGCTATAACTTTCAAGCAAACCAATATAGACTTTTTATTTATTTTTTACAAAATATATGTAGTAGAATACATTTTGTCCTAAATTTATGATGAAATTCGATTTTTTTTTTTTATAACAGAAAGTAGAAAATATTGTTTTTTTTTTTCCAAATTGTTGGTCTTGTTTGGTTTATATGACAAAAAATAAAAAGCCTAGTAGTAATCAAATACCACCAAAAGAAAGCTCTATTTGTGTAAAAAAAAAAAAAAACACAAATATTGTGTGTGTATAACCTTGCATGACCATGCAATTATCAGTTAAAGCAGCGCAGTGCCGAATAGCAATAAATGCCCTCTGGATAAAACCTTTCAAGTGGTTAAAGTGATTGTAAAAATATATAACAAACATGTCATACTAATCTGCTCTGTACAGTGGTTTTGCAATGAGCAATCTGGATCCTCCTCTTTTCAGACCTCTCCTGGTCTTACTGGCTCCAAATACACAGCATATTTGACACCACAAAATACCCAGCATAGAAAGCCACTTTGATAGGGGGGCACTTGTGTGGGCTTGCTCCCAAGCTGGCTCTGTATGTTCACAGAAACACAGACTGCGACTCAATGCCACCCCCGCTACCTCCTCAGTGGTATTATAGCAGAAAGTAAAAAAATATTGTTTTTTTTTTCAAAATTGTCGGTCTTGTTTTGTTTATAGCACAAAAAATAAAAACCGCAGAAGCGATCAAATACCAGCAAAAGAAAGCTCTATTTGTTTGGAAAAAAGTGTATTCATTTTGTGTGTATATAACGAAGCACATCCGCGCACTTCTCATTTAAATGGATGCAGTGCCGTATCGCAAGAAATGGCCTGGGCATTAACCACTTTAGGCCCGGAGGGATTTGCCCCCTTCCTGACCAGGCCATTTTTTTGCGATACGGCACTGTGTCACTTTAACTGACAATTTCGCAGTCGTGTGTCATTGTACTCAAACAAAATGTATGTCCTTTTTTTCCCCACAAATAGAGCTTTCTTTTGGTGGTATTTAATCACCTCTGTGGTTTTTATTTTGTGTGCCATAAACCAAAAAAAATTTCAATTTTGCAAAAAACACAATATTTTGTAATTAAGAAAAAGGAGCAAAGATATTTGGGACTTTAAATGAGGTAGTAGGGGCCATTCAGATCCCCTCCTCCATCCCGGGTTCAATATTTAGAAAAAAAAGGAAGCAATAGGCGGGACTTTATAGTAGGCACACGGAAGCAGAAAAATAAATTTCGATAAAAAACGGGTTTTAATAACTACAAATAGTCATATATTTACATGTTATTGCACATAACCATACATTAATATTTTCAATTTCATCAAAATATGCATTCCAACAAGGACTTAATAGTAAATAAATGAAGAACTTGACATTCAATAAGCACCAATTATATATGGATATGTGACACATTAAAGTGTCACTTGGAAAAAATACAAAAACACTAAAGTCGCGTACACACGGGGCGGACTGTCTGGCCAACTTAGTCCGTCAGACAATCCGACGGACAGTCCGTCATACTTTCAAATGAACGGACTTGCCCACACACGGCACTTTTTGAGCGGACTAATACGGCGTACTAAGTCCGCCATACTATCCGCCCTACTTTTGAAATGAACGGACTCGCCCACACACGTGGAGGAAAGCGAGCGCCCCCCCCCTCCTGAGCCGTACCAGGCCGCGTGCCCTCAACATGGGGGGGTGCCTTGGGGAAGGGGGGGCCGCGCGGCCCCCCCACCCCAAAGCACCTTGTCCCCATGTTGATGAGACAAGGGCCTCTTCCCGACAACCCTGGCCGTTGGTTGTCGGGGTCTGCGGGCGGGGGGCTTATCGGAATCCGGGAGCCCCCTTTAATAAGGGGGCCCCCGGATACCGGCCCCCCACCCTATGTGAATGAGTATGGGGTACAATGTACCCCTACCCATTCACCTGTAAAATAAAAGTACCAAAAAAAACACAACACACGAGATAAAATACTTTATTACACAGCTCCGGGGGTCTTCCGTCTTCGGGGGTCTTCTCGCCGGACTCCTCCGCTATCTTCTTGTAGCTCTTTTGCTAGCGGAGAAGTCCGGCTTTCTTCCTCGCCGCCGGCCTCTTCTCCCGACTTCAGGGGTCTTGTCCCCCTCTTCGGTTCTTCTGCCGGGCCACCGCGGCTTCTTATAGCTCTTTTACAGGCAGTGGCCCGGTCTTCTGTCGCCGCCGTCGCCTTCCGTTCTTCTTCTTCTTCTTCTTCTTCTCCCCCATGTTGAGGGAACGCGGCCTGGTACGGCTCAGGAGGGGGGGCGCTCGCTCGCCCCCCTTTCCTGGCTGGCCGGGTAGCGTGCTCGGACAAGGGTCTGTTGTGGACTTGGGGGGGACCCCCACGCTGATTTTTTTCGGCGTTGGGGTTCCCCTTTAAGTCCATACCAGGCGGCGGGGCCAGCGACGTCTCCTTCGCGGGCCCCACCTACCTGGATACCCGCTCGAAATGAGCAGACTTTTCTCCGAGCGGGAAAAGTCCGCTCATTTCAAAAGTACGGCGGACTGGCACACACACGGGCGGATTGTCCGCCGAAATGCGAGTCCGACGGACAGTATTACGGAAATTCCGAAATACTTAGTCCGCCAGACTGCACGCTGAAAAAGTCCGCTGAAGCCCACACACGAGCGGACTGTCTGCTGAAATGTGTTTCGGCGGACTAAGTAGGCCAGACAGTCAGCCCGTGTGTACGCGGCTTAAGAGATAAATGAAGAAGGAACGTCCAATCTTTGTTGAAAATTGTCTGCACAAAACGGAAGTTGACAGCTCTACGCATTTTGTAACCTTTTAGTCACTCATCAGGAGCAAGACCGTAATGGTAACCTAAGAATAGAGAAAACAACCATATTTTGCATGGTCTGGGAAAAGGTGGACAAATATACCATATGAAAAAAACCCATATGTACACTTGACCCACAGACTTACATATATACTTGCGCAGAGGTGGTGTGGCACACTGGTAGTCAGGCTGGCCAAAAATGCCATAGACCTGGGTTGAGGGGGCACAACCCAGGCGAAACCCAGAGAGCACAAATGACACCCCAAGCAGGTCAGAGTGTAGAATATGGCACGGGATTCAGTGTTGAAAGTAGAGTGGCTCGTAGTGAAGGGACATCTAAAAAATAAACAATCAAAAATCTATGCGTGACAAGTGACTGTAAAGGTGAAGTATGAAATTAAGAAAAAAAGTGACAAAAGGGCAAGAAAAGGTTAAAAAGTGAGAAATATAGTGAGAAAAGTAAAAAAATGGGAAGACTAAAGAAGTAAAGAGTCAGTGAACGAAATCAAGTGATGGAAGAAAAAAAAGAAAAGAAAAAGGAATTAAATATAAACAAAGAAGGAAAAAGGAGATGCAAATGTGTGAGTACCTAAAAATACGTGAATGAAGCGTAAGGAAACCATTGTACATGTAGTTGCAAAGGAGGAGAGATAAAAAAGACCAAAGTGTGAGAACCTACAGAGGGTGGAGACGGCAAGGAGGGGCAAGGACGGTGAGGGGGCAAGGACGGTGTCCAGCTGCCTGCCATACCAACCAGGTTAGGCAGCTGCGAGGGTCAGACCGAGCCCTCCGATGGTCGGAGGTGAAAAACCAGGCAGCCAGTACAAGTACGCCACGAGGACGCCAGATATCCGGCGCCGGAGACATGACGTTGACGCGCAGTGAAGGAGGCCCCACCCTACGTCAGAACAGGGCGGGGGGGAAACCCCAGTACGCGTTGCAACCCTGGAACATAACAAAGAAGAGCACAGCCATAAGACAAACAACGTCCGATACCAAAAATAGGAAGCAATGGGCGGGACTTTATATGAGGCACACGGAAGCAGAAAAATAAATTTAAATAAAAAACGGGTTTTAATAAATACAAATAGTCATATATTTACATGTTATTGCACATAACCATACATTAATATTTTAAATTTCATCAAAATATACATTCCAACAAGGACTAAATAGTAAATATATGGATATGTGACACATTAAAGTGTCACTTGGAAAAAATACAAAAACACTAAGAGATAAATAAAGAAGGAACGTCCAATCTTTGTTGAATATTGTGTACACAAAACGGAAGTTGACAGCTCTACGCGTTTCAAATATTTTGTAGTTTTTGCTATAATAAATATCCAAATTTAAAAAAATATATCTATAATTTTTTCCTTAGTTTCGGCCAATATGTATTCTTCTACATATTTTTGGTAAAAAAATTAGCAATAAGCATATATTGATTGATTTGCGCAAAAGTTATAGTATCTACAAAATAGGGGATAGAGTTATGTCTTTTTTTGTTTTTTACTAGTAATGGAGGCGATCTGCGATTTTTATCAGGACTGTGACATTGCAGTGGACAGATTGGACACTTTTGACACTATTTTGAGACCACTGACTTTTATGCAGCGATCAGTGCTAAAATTAGTAATTGATTGCTGTCTAAATGGCAGGGAAAGGGTTAACACAAGGGGGTGATCAAGGAGTTAACTGTGTTCCCTAGGTGTTTACTAACTGTAGGGGGGATCGGACTGACTAGGGGAGGAGAGAGATCTGTGTTCATACTTAGTATGAACACACGATCTGTGTCCTCTCCCCTCAGAGAACCGGGATCTGTGTGTTTATACACACAGATCCCGGTTCTCGCTCTGTCACAAGCCATCATGGGTACCCAGCGGCCATCGCACCCACCGGGCACAAGCATCAGCTTCAGGGATGCGTAGCTGCTGTGACGTCTTAAAGGAGTGACATACAGCTACGATGATTTGCCCAGCGGAGCCAACCTGCCGCAGTATAACTGCGGCGGCTGGTCGGCTAGTGGTTAAAGCGGAGGTGCGGCGGCTGGTCGGCTAGTGGTTAAAGCGGCGGTCCACCATTTTTTTTTTCTTAAGTTAGCAGCTACAAATAATGCAGCTGCTGACTTTTTAAAATAAGGACACTTACCTGTCCAGGGCGCCCACAATGTCGGCACCCAAAGCCGATCTATCCATCGGCTGACTGTTGCTGCCGGTCAGAAACGATGAAACAGACTGAGACAGATGTACAATCAAATCACACTTGTTTATTAATAAAAATAAAAAGGTAAATAGAAAAAAGCGTAGTCAAGCATAGCCAGAGTCCTGTAGCCATATCGGGTAGTCAGCCAGTCCAAAGTTCATTAACCAGATCTGGTAATCAGCCAGGCCGGAAGTCAGGGATCCAAGGAGAGCAACCGCAAGCAGGATAAGAAGCCAGGTGGGATGTCAGCAAGCCAGTCTTGAAACAAACAGCAGGAGATTCCCTGTTATGTGACCAACAGGAAGGCAAATGAAAAAGTGAGCAGGAAGGCTTTAAATAGGCAGGTCAGACCAGCATCATCGGGAACAGCTGGTAACTGTGGAAAGAGAAAAGAGCTGGCAATTAGCTGACATCTGAGCGGCCAGCCCAGAGGAGGAAGGGCTAAGCCAGCCCTGCCGTCCCCCCCCCCCCCCCTCAATGACCCCTCTCCCTCGGAGGGCCACCAGGCTTGAGGAGAAACCGTCTATGGAACTCGTAGAGGAGAACAGGGGCATGTACGTCAGAGGATGAAACCCAGGAGTGTTCCTCCGGACTGTACCCTTTCCAATGCACCAGGTACTGTATGCCCCCATGGAACCTACGGGAGTCAACAATGGATTGTACCTCATACTCCTCATGGTTTTCAACCTGAATAGGGTGAGGACATGGCACCGAGGAGGTAAATCGGTTACAGACCAACAGTTTCAATAAGGAGACATGAAACACATTAGAGATGCGCATACTAGGAGGAAGGTCCAACGCGTAAGCTACTGGGTTAATCCTGCGAAGGATACGGAACGGCCCAATAAAGGTGCAAACTTCAGTGAGGGAACACGAAGCCGGAGGTTGCGAGATGACAGCCAGACCCTGTCCCCAACCTGGTAGGAAGGCGCAGGCAGGCGTCTGCGGTCAGCATGGAGTCTGTACCTATCATTAGCATGATGCAAAGCCTCCTGAACTTGTACCCAAGTGGAACGAAGACCACGAAGATGCTCCTCTAACACAGGAATACTCTGCGGAACAAACGATTCAGGCAACATGGAAGGTTGGAAACTATTATTCGCCATAAATGGAGACAATCGGGAGGCAAAATTCAAGGCACTGTTGTGAGCGAACTCTGCCCAAGGTAATAGGTCAGACCAGTTGTTATGATAGTCAGAAATATAACAACGTAGGAATTGCTCCAATGATTGATTGGCTCGTTCTGCGGCCCCATTAGACTGCGGGTGATACGCAGAAGAGAACGCAAGCTGGATTCCCAACTGTGCACAAAAGGCTCGCCAGAACCGGGAGACAAACTGACTGCCCCTATCCGAGACAATCACCTTGGGTAGCCCATGTAAGCGAAAGATCTCCCGAGCAAAAATGGAAGCCAGTTCCTTAGAGGTGGGCAACTTCTTAAGTGGAATACAATGACACATCTTTGAGAACCGGTCAACCACCATAAGGATAACAGAGTTACCTTGGGAGTTGGGCAATTCCACAATGAAATCCATAGACAGGTGAGTCCAGGGTAGGGATGAGCTTCGTGTTCGAGTCGAACGTACGTTCGACTCGAACATTGGCTGTTCGGCTGTTCGGCCGTTCGGCGAATTCCGAACGTTTGGGCCGTTCGCGTCAAAATTCGAGTGACGCGTGCGCGGACCACAATGCACTGCGGTGGCGCAGTGCATTGCTGCCCCATGATTGGCCAAGCATGCACTGTGACCCCGCATGCTTGGCCAATCGCAGCGCCGGCAGCGAGGAGAGCCATGATTGGCCACAGGCATCCTGCCTGTGGCCAATCATAGCTCAGGCTGTGTAGTGCACGCCCCACACTATATAAGGCCGCCTTTGAGGCGGCCTCGTGTAGTGTGTTACTTAGCATCTGAAGCAGTGGGTGTTCTGTGTACCTTCAACACAGTAAACACCAATCGTTTTTGGCTGATTTCCTATCTTGCTGCTGTGTAGTGGTTGTTGTCTGTGCCCTGACTGCAGTATACACCACTATATTCACCTCACCTATATAGCTAGTGATCTAGCTTTAACCACTTAACAACTGCCCATTGCCGATTAACGGCTTCAGGGGGGTTGTTTAACTCTGAGAGGCCGTTAATTAACGGCCTCCCAGAATTCTGCTCTCGCGTGTCCCGAGGTGTGCGCACTTGAGAGCATCCGTGACCGCCGGGTCGCATCACGGATGAGCGGCCGTTTACCACGTGATTGCTCCGTCAAATGACGGAGTGATCACTTGGAAACAAACCGGCGTCATGTTATGACGCCTGTTCCTCCCTCCCCTCTCTGTACCGATCGGTACAGCGGAGGGGAAAGAGATCGGTACCCTGCCATTACTCTGCAGTACCCCGCCATTACTCTGCAGTGCAGTACCCTGCCATTACTCTGCAGTGCAGTACCCTGCCATTACTCTGCAGTACCCCCCATTACTCTGCAGTAACCCCCATTACTCTGCAGTACCCCCCAATACTCTGCAGTACCCGCCATTACTCTGCAGTACCCGCCATTACTCTGCAGTACCCCCCATTACTCTGCAGTACCCTACCATTACTCTGGAGTACCCCCCAATACTCTGCAGTACCCTGCTATTACTCTGTAGTACCCCACCAATACCCCGCCAATACTCTGCAATACCCTGCCATAAATTGCCATACCCAGCCATACTCGGAGATACCCAGCCATACTCGGTGATACCCTGAAATACCCAGCCATAGACGCTGGTAAATAGGTAAATAGAAAAAAGCGTAGTCAAGCATAGCCAGAGTCCTGTAGCCATATCGGGTAGTCAGCCAGTCCAAAGTTCATTAACCAGATCGGGTAATCAGCCAGGCCGGAAGTCAGGGATCCAAGGAGAGCAACCGCAAGCAGGATAAGAATCCAGGTGGGATGTCAGCAAGCCGGTCTTGAAACAAACAGCAGGAGATGGTTCCCTGTTATGTGACCAACGCGAAGGCAAATGAAAAAGTGAGCAGGAAGGCTTTAAATAGGCAGGTCAGACGAGCATCATCGGGAACAGCTGGTAACTGTGGAAAGAGAAGAGAGCTGGCAATTAGCCGACAGCAGAGCAGCCAGCCCAGGGGAGGAAGGGCTAAGCCAGCCCTGACACTACCGCCGCCATCTTCGGTTAGGGAATCAGCAGTGAAGCCTTGCGGCTTCACTTCCTGGTTCCCTACTGTGCATGCACAACTCGCCTTGCGACTCGCTATCCCACTTGTCCCTGCTGTCTTCGGGGACATGTGTGTGGGAACGGAGAAGGCGCCAGAAGTGGCGTAGATACCGGCGGGTGACTCGGGTATCTATGCCCGGAAGTGGGAGCAAAATACCTGTATTAGACAGGTATATGCTCCCCCTCCCCCCCCCCCCCCCAAAAGGTGCCAAATGTGCTATGAGTAAGCACTCTTGGTAGTGTAAAACACGTTATATATTGTGCTTTGCTATGACCCACTTTTGTGTGATTCTGCTTCACGAATAAAAGGCATTTTAATTTATCTTGGAGTGCGGCCGTCCAGAGTACTTCAATTATTTGTGACACCGGAGGAACCGGAAAAGCAGCAGTTACCTTTTTGGGTGCAACTCTGCTTTAAGGGGCTAAATCCTTCCGGGGCTGAAGTGATTAATGCAAAGAATGCATACAGGTAAACAAAAAAACAAAAACCTTCAGCCTTTAGAACCATTTTGAAAAATAAAAAATGCGATGTTGCAATGTTGCCAGTTCAATGTGGCAGGGAATCTACTAAACAAAACAATCTCCTATACCTTGCCAGTACCTACAATGACATGTACTGTATTTCTCCACTTTTTATTTATAACTGATCAAAATGACATAGGCAAACCCCTTGAGAACCATACAATTTTTTTTTTCAAAATCATCATTTTATAATCATAGACAGCCATACTAAATTGGGAAGTCTTATTCCCCCTGAAGGTACAGACGTGGGTCTTTTGTAAATATTGCATCTGGTGATATGTTGAGCTACGCTCAAGGCTTAAAAGACTTTAGTGTAAATTTGTAGTCTGATATGTGTTTAATTAATGCATGTTCCATCTTAAAGAACGCCAATACACATTTTTACAAAGGTATTAAAGAGGAATTCCAAGAATTTGCTTTAAAGGTCTGGGTATTTCAGATTCTAATGGTGTTTTTTTTACCCAGTTAGTATTTGCATAGTGATAAGAATGCCTTCCATGTGACAGTGTTTGGCACACCAGTAGGTCCGTAAAGCAGCCAGCGCTGCACTGGAAAGGGGATAGAGAGAAGCCCCCCCCCACACACACACACACACACACACACAGATTTGATGATCCTTAAAATGTATGCAGATCCCCTTACTCATCTAAGATGATTTGATCTGACATTTAGAGCAACAAGGCTGCTTTCTGGTGGCCATAGTGGGAAACTGCACATAGGAAGGCACAACTCTGCCCAGCAGCCTTATCCTATTAGCCTATTACAATTAGCTTCAATCCGCTACTGCCAATAAGACTCACAGCACCACAGCACACCAACTGTAAAGCCCTCTGATAATAAAGTAGTTTAAAGCACACTGAAAAATGAACCAGATGTTGTGCTTCGCTTTCCAGCCTGACAGCCAATTTTGAACTTACAAATCCTCAAGCTTACAGCATCATTTAAAAATAACCTCCCTTTTAAAGTGAAAAGATGAACTGTCCAAAATAATAAAAAGAAATATCTTTCAAAGCATTATGATACATTTATGTCTAGAAAAATTGTGTCCCTTTGCTGCGCGGCAGAAAAACATAAAAGACAAAAAAAGGTGTGCATGATTGTTAAATAAAAATGAAGCCTTTATCTAATGCTGTGTTGTTTATAATTTAAAGGAATTATAAAGTCAGAAGGTTTTTTTTACCTTAACCACTTCAGCTCTGGAAGGTTTACGCCAAGAGCGCCCCCTTCCTGACGAGGCCATTTTTTACGATAGGGCACTGCGTTACTTCAACTGACAATTGCGCAACAGTGTACCCAAATAAAATTTTTGTCCCTTTTTCCCCACAAATAGAGCTTTCTTTTGGTGCCATTTGATCACCTCTGTGGTTTTTATGTTTGCGCTATAAACAAAAAGACAGACCATTTTGAAAAAAAAAAAACATTTTTACTTTCTGCTATAAAACGATTTCCTGGACCTCCCCATGTCAGCCTACTATGGGTCAGCTCCGCCCCCTCTGACCCCTCCAGGTCCACCTTTTTCTTAGCCCATAAAGGGCGGCTGCCTGCCCACACCAGTGTTCTTTTTTTGTCCTCAGTCTGGATGCCTTTTAAAGTTTATTTTTATTTATTTATTTTTATTTTATTTTTATTTTTTTTCTCCATCCACCATCCATCCTGTTCAGGTTCAGCCTCTCCCGGATCAGAAGACCCCCCCCCCCATATAGACTGTAAATCTCCTGAGGAGGTGGGTTGCCGTGGTGCTGGGATTGTATGGTACAGTATAAATGAATGTGTATTACTGGCAAAGGTCACTGGCAGTATAAATTACTGTATATACCTTCATTAGGCAAGTGCTGGCACTCTCTCCTTCCATGTTTTTGTGTGTTCAGGCAGTGGTTTGGCTCGCTGGGACTTGTAATTCACCACCTCCACATGTATTCCTTTCAGGAAGCTCAGAGTTGAGCAGGTGAGGTCAGAGGTAGCTTCCTCTTGGATTGCCTAGCAAAAACCAGAATGCTCACTGCTGGTTTGCAGCAGGCTCTGTCCTCTAGGTTAATCTCAGCCTGCAGCTGATCAATCTGTTACTCTGCTCTGGTAAGCCTGATTTCCAGGACTATCATTACTGTGCCTTTAAAGATCTGGGGAGTTTTCCCTACCTGCCTTGCTGTCTTAGCACTGAAGATTCAGATGGAGAAGTTTATTTTATTTATTTATTTTTATTTTATTTTTTTAAAGAGAGCACATCCTCTGTGTTGTACAGAGAGAAGGGCCCAGTGTGAGCTAAACGCCCGCAAAGAGGTTCCTAATCAGCATTCCAGCCTCAAAGGAGTAAAAAGGGGACTATACATGACAAATCGCAGAGTCGCATGCAGCTGGATAGATGCCTTTTGTCATAGCATTCCACATCTCCCTCGCCCTTACCTCACTTTAGTCACTCTGACCCGAGCCAAGAGAGGTCAAGACATAAGAAAGCCTCTAGAAAGAGCAAATCCGGGCGCAGACAGAGAAGAAGATCCTCTTCTTCGGATATGTCTTCATCACCAGCCCAGGATCCTGTTGGGCCTGCTCAGCTGAGGTCATCAGAGGAAAGCGGGTGTGCATCTTGCTTCAAGGAGGTGGCTCAGGACAATGCTGCAAATGCACGCCAGGTTAAATCCTACATTAAGAACGCAGTCAAGGAAGGGTTAAACAGTGTTTCAAGGAATCCTGCTCATCCTGCTGTATCTTCAGCATCTGCAGATTCAGATCATGTGTTTTCAGTGCGTTCTAACTCTGACGTCGATAGCGATTCAGATCTAAGGGGAGATGGTCTCAGAATCACATACGTTTGATTTTTGCACTGGTTCCCCCCTTGGTGGATGCGATGAAGTGGCAGGAAGAATTGTTGCCTCCAAAGAAACAGCAGAGATACTACCCATATTTAAAGAAATCTTTAGCTTCCTTCCCATTCATTTCTGAAATTAAAGAAGTATTTGACGATGAGTGGGCAGGGCCTGAGAAGAAGCTCAATGTACATAATAGAGTATTGAAGCTATAACCCTTGGGACACTATGCCTAAGGTGGATGCTTCTTTACCTAGATTCACCTGCCACATTCCGGTTCTGCTGAAGGATTCGGTCTCCTTTAGGGATCCTATGGATGGCAGAATAAATGCAGACCTAAAAAGGTTTTATAGTTTGGCCAGAGCAGCCTGAAGGCTGGTGGTAGTGCTCACTTCTATGGCAGCAGCATTTGGGTTGGATTCGCACCTGTACAGTTTTTGGTGCTTTTTTCAGTTTTGCACTACCCTTCATTTACCATGGTCTCCTATGGGACGTGTTCTGTGGTGCAGGACTGCGGAATGCACGGAGCGCTGGGAGTGCATGGGTGTGAATCCATCCTTAGACTGTGGGTAGCGGAGCTGGTGGATGGATGTTCAGATGGAAGTCTGGGAAGTGGCAGTTCTTCTATTTTGCAGTTTTCAAGACTACTGTAGACTTTGTGGCTGAACTGGCTGTTGACCAGGTCAGGGAGCTGGTTCAAAAGATGACAGCAAAGATAATGGCTCATTCCATCACAGCCCGCAGAGCCTTATGGTTGAAGCATTGGTCAGCCAATAAGGCTTCTAAGCACAGTCTATGTTCGGTTCCATTCGACGGGAAGCTACTCTTTGGGAAGACTTCAGCAAGAATCAGCAATTCAGAGGGTTTTCGGCAGCAGATCTAGCCTAAACCCACAGAAGAGTAAAAGACAACAGCAGCCCTTTTGGTTTAACAAGAGATCCAAAGAAGGATTCAGAGAGGCCAGTACTTACAGACAGTTTTTCATGGAAGGGAGCCAGGTAGTCCCATGTGGTCAGGTGGCGCAGAAGGAGGTTTCAATGCAACTTTCTTCTACAGTGGGATTGTCACTTCTTGTTCCAGGAAATCTATCTGCCAATTCCGATAATCTAAATTTGAAAGGAAGTTGGGACTTTAAAATGAAGCGGCTGAAGTGTGGAGGTCAAGTAGAATATATACCGTATATGAATTTACTCTGTATCATACATTGTTATGAATTCAATTAAATTATTTTTCTACTCTGACCTCCACACTTCAGCCGCTTCATTTTTAAAGTCCCGACTTCCTTTCAAATTTACCTTATACCGGGATGGAGGCGCTTACCCGTGCCTCATTTAAAGTCCCAAACAGTTTTTTGTTTAAATTACGATAATCTGGTCCCTGGTTTGGTGGTCAGTAGCTCGCAATCTTTCCTGGGGAGTTCCGTTGAAGGCCTCAGAACCAATAGTGGTGATGACCAATGCCAGTCTGGCAGCCTGTGGGGCACACTGCCTGGGACAGCAGGTGGGGCGAAGACAAGGAGGCAGTGGTGGGGCGAAGAGTTCAAATTTCCTGGGATTGGATGCTGTCAGATGCGCTCTCTTAGCGTTCCAACATATATTGAGAAGTCAAGCTATCAAGATTCTTTGGATAAGAACTACGATGCCTTATGTGTCTCATCAAGGAGGCACAAGAAGTCGCCCTCTCCTTCAGGTGGCATGTCAATCTTCCTATGCACAGAGAAGAATCTCGGCTCTCTTACAGCATCTTATCTCCCAGGGCCTGGGAATGTTTTAGCAGATCACTTGAGTCGAGGCCTTGAGGATCACAACGAATGGGTCCTGAATCAATAGATCGTATGACATTGGAGGACAATTTTCAACTCAACTGCCTTGCTTCTTCTCCTGGACCTGGCATCCACAGGCATTGGGTCAGGGTGCTCTGTCCAGGTCTTGGAACTTCCCCTTGGTGTATGTGTTTCTGCTGCTTCCATTGGCTCTCAAAATCCTGCTGAAGATTCAGCGAGAAAGGATCACAGCAATAGTAGTCTTACCTTACTGGCTCAGGGAGCCCTGGTTCCCTCTGGCTTGGATGATGAAGTTGGGCTCGCCAATCCCACTGCCTCCTTGTCAAAATCTCCTGTGGAGTGGGCCTGACACCCGAACCGCAGGAGGATGAAGTTATTAACTTGGAAGTGAAAGGGAGGCTTTAACTGGCTTGGGTCTCTCAGGCGGTGTAGTGGAGACATTATTACAGGCTCGTAAGGGGTCCACGAATCACCAGATCTGGAATACTACAAAAAAGGGTTGGGACCTTGGATCTCTTTAAGTATCTAACATTTTGGAGTTGCTGCGGAGTGGTCTCTAAGGGTTAGCCTATAATTCCCTGAAGGGTCAAATCCCCGCTTTGTCGGCTATGTCATGTTCAAGATATGCTCTACATCCATTGGTGACAGTTTTTTTTTTTTTGTTTTTTACTTGCCGTTGCCTTGGCCAGAAGAGTCTCCGAGTTGTGCGCCTTCTCATCTACAGAACCATATTGTTTGGTGCTCCCAGACAAGATAGTCCTTAGGCCGATACCAAGCTTACTATCTAAGGTTGCCATATAATTTCATATGAACTGGGAGGTCATTCTCCCAACCTTTCCGGAGCATACAGCTGATGATGAGTGGAGTAGTTTAGACCTGGTCTCTGTGGTTTCAACCTACCTGAAATGGACTAAGAGCAGATCAGTTGAAGTTTTTCCCAATGGGGCCTAAAAGGGTATGCAGGCAACATCCAGAGTTGTGTCTTCCTGATTTGTCAAAGACCATACATATTGCATACAAAACGCTGGGCTTTCCTCCTCCTTCAGAGATCAAAGCACATTCAAAGAGGGGTATGGCAGCATCCTGGGCAGCAAACGCAAAGGTCGCCCCTGAGGTAGTTTGCAGAGCAGCAAGCTGGAGCGCACCCAGCACTAGTGATGGCCGAACGGTTCGCCCGGCGGTCGTTTCGCGGCGAATTTCCGACTTTCGCCGTCCGCGGGTTCGAACGCCTTTTTCCGTCGTTCGCCCCGGCGGACTTACGTGTTTAATGTATACAAGAACTTTAACCTTTCGTGACACGTTTATCATGTGTTACAGGACAACCAATTGAGACATGACAGCTCATGGACACTTGGACATTCCCCCTAACCTATAAATACACCCGATCCGGTGGCCATTTTACATTCTTTCTTCTGTCACTGTAGGGAAAGGATCCTGTGTGGAGTAGGGACAGAGAAAACGCTAGCTATTTGGTACACAAAAGTTCTTTTCAGGACTGGTATAGGTGTTAGGTCAGCAGCCTGAGTTTCTTTTGTCAGTTTAGATAAAGGGACAGAGCGCTGTATGCTGCTATTTTAGGGACAGCTCAGCCAGATTAGTCTTTCTTCATCATCATCATCATCATCATCATTAGCTGTTACTATCAGGTCCACAAAAGAGCTGTTCCAGCTAATCGTTCCAGCCTACTCTTTTTTGCCAATTTGTATAGGGACAGGCAGGAAGCAGTGTGTCAGGCAGTGAGGATAATTTTAAAGACTTGCTGTTACTATTAGTTCCACAAAGGTTCTTTTCAGGACTGGTATCAGTGGTACGGTAATAGGCTTGTACACGTATAATATTCTTTCTTCCAAATATAGAAAGAATATTATACTTGACTGCTGCCCTTCTGCTGCAGTCTGCTAATCATTCACAACTCACTTGTTCCACAAAGCTCTTTATCAGGACTGGTAACTTGGTCTGTCTAGGGTGCTACGGTACATAGGCTTGGGTGCGGTACAGTCTGCTGTTCTGTAAGGACCGCTATCGGTCCACAATACATAGGGTTGCCGTGCACTACTGCTGACCGCTGCCCTATACTGCAGCAGTCCTTCATTGGTATAGGGACTGACGTACAGTCTGCTAATCACTAACACACAACCTGCTTGGTCCACAAAAGTTCTTATAAGGACTGGTAACTTGGTATAGGGTGCTACGGTACATAGGCCTGAGTGCGTTACAGTCTGCTGTTCTGTAAGGACCGCTATCGGTCCACAATACATAGGGTTGCCGTGCACTACTGCTGACCGCTGCCCTATACTGCAGCAGTCCTTCAGCGGTATAGGGACTGACGCACAGTCTGCTAAACACTAACACACAACCTGCTTGGTCCACAAAAGTTTTTATAAGGACTGGTAACTTGGTATAGGGTGCTACGGTACATAGGCCTGAGTGCAGTACAGTCTGCTGTTCTGTAAGGACCGCTATCGGTCCACAATACATAGGGTTGCCGTGCACTACTGCTGACCGCTGCCCTATACTGCAGCAGTCCTTCATTGGTATAGGGACTGACGTACAGTCTGCTAATCACTAACACACAACCTGCTTGGTCCACAAAAGTTCTTATAAGGACTGGTAACTTGGTATAGGGTGCTACGGTACATAGGCCTGAGTGCGTTACAGTCTGCTGTTCTGTAAGGACCGCTATCGGTCCACAATACATAGGGTTGCCGTGCACTACTGCTGACCGCTGCCCTATACTGCAGCAGTCCTTCATTGGTATAGGGACTGACGTACAGTCTGCTAATCACTAACACACAACCTGCTTGTTCCACAAAAGTTCTTATAAGGACTGGTAACTTGGTATAGGGTGCTACGGTACATAGGCTTGAGTGCGGTACAGTCTGCTGTTCTGTAAGGACCGCTATCGGTCCACAATAGATAGGGTTGACGTGCACCACTGCTGACCGCTGCCCTATACTGCAGCAGTCCTTCAGCGGTATAGGGACTGACGTACAGTCTGCTAAACACTAATACACAACCTGCTTGGTCCACAAAAGTTCTTATAAGGACTGGTAACTTGGTATAGGGTGCTACGGTACATAGGCTTGAGTGCGGTACAGTCTGCTGTTCTGTAAGGACCGCTATCGGTCCACAATAGATAGGGTTGACGTGCACCACTGCTGACCGCTGCCCTATACTGCAGCAGTCCTTCAGCGGTATAGGGACTGACGCACA
This sequence comes from Lithobates pipiens, assembly GCF_037356315.1. Taxonomy (NCBI): domain Eukaryota; kingdom Metazoa; phylum Chordata; class Amphibia; order Anura; family Ranidae; genus Lithobates; species Lithobates pipiens. Next base: position 119,400,625 of record NW_027507785.1, read on the forward strand.
GTCTGCTAAACACTAACACACAACCTGCTTGGTCCACAAAAGTTTTTATAAGGACTGGTAACTTGGTATAGGGTGCTACGGTACATAGGCCTGAGTGCGTTACAGTCTGCTGTTCTGTAAGGACCGCTATCGGTCCACAATACATAGGGTTGCCGTGCACTACTGCTGACCGCTGCCCTATACTGCAGCAGTCCTTCATTGGTATAGGGACTGACGTACAGTCTGCTAATCACTAACACACAACCTGCTTGGTCCACAAAAGTTCTTATAAGGACTGGTAACTTGGTATAGGGTGCTACGGTACATAGGCCTGAGTGCGTTACAGTCTGCTGTTCTGTAAGGACCGCTATCGGTCCACAATACATAGGGTTGCCGTGCACTACTGCTGACCGCTGCCCTATACTGCAGCAGTCCTTCAGCGGTATAGGGACTGACGCACAGTCTGCTAAACACTAACACACAACCTGCTTGGTCCACAAAAGTTCTTATAAGGACTGGTAACTTGGTATAGGGTGCTACGGTACATAGGCCTGAGTGCAGTACAGTCTGCTGTTCTGTAAGGACCGCTATCGGTCCACAATACATAGGGTTGCCGTGCACTACTGCTGACCGCTGCCCTATACTGCAGCAGTCCTTCATTGGTATAGGGACTGACGTACAGTCTGCTAATCACTAACACACAACCTGCTTGTTCCACAAAAGTTCTTATAAGGACTGGTAACTTGGTATAGGGTGCTACGGTACATAGGCTTGAGTGCGGTACAGTCTGCTGTTCTGTAAGGACCGCTATCGGTCCACAATAGATAGGGTTGACGTGCACCACTGCTGACCGCTGCCCTATACTGCAGCAGTCCTTCAGCGGTATAGGGACTGACGTACAGTCTGCTAAACACTAATACACAACCTGCTTGGTCCACAAAAGTTCTTATAAGGACTGGTAACTTGGTATAGGGTGCTACGGTACATAGGCTTGAGTGCGGTACAGTCTGCTGTTCTGTAAGGACCGCTATCGGTCCACAATAGATAGGGTTGACGTGCACCACTGCTGACCGCTGCCCTATACTGCAGCAGTCCTTCAGCGGTATAGGGACTGACGCACAGTCTGCTAAACACTAACACACAACCTGCTTGGTCCACAAAAGTTTTTATAAGGACTGGTAACTTGGTATAGGGTGCTACGGTACATAGGCCTGAGTGCGTTACAGTCTGCTGTTCTGTAAGGACCGCTATCGGTCCACAATACATAGGGTTGCCGTGCACTACTGCTGACCGCTGCCCTATACTGCAGCAGTCCTTCATTGGTATAGGGACTGACGTACAGTCTGCTAATCACTAACACACAACCTGCTTGGTCCACAAAAGTTCTTATAAGGACTGGTAACTTGGTATAGGGTGCTACGGTACATAGGCCTGAGTGCGTTACAGTCTGCTGTTCTGTAAGGACCGCTATCGGTCCACAATACATAGGGTTGCCGTGCACTACTGCTGACCGCTGCCCTATACTGCAGCAGTCCTTCAGCGGTATAGGGACTGACGCACAGTCTGCTAAACACTAACACACAACCTGCTTGGTCCACAAAAGTTCTTATAAGGACTGGTAACTTGGTATAGGGTGCTACGGTACATAGGCTTGAGTGCGGTACAGTCTGCTGTTCTGTAAGGACCGCTATCGGTCCACAATAGATAGGGTTGACGTGCACCACTGCTGACCGCTGCCCTATACTGCAGCAGTCCTTCAGCGGTATAGGGACTGACGTACAGTCTGCTAAACACTAATACACAACCTGCTTGGTCCACAAAAGTTCTTATAAGGACTGGTAACTTGGTATAGGGTGCTACGGTACATAGGCTTGAGTGCGGTACAGTCTGCTGTTCTGTAAGGACCGCTATAGGTCCACAATAGATAGGGTTGACGTGCACCACTGCTGACCGCTCACCTATACTGCAGCAGTCCTTCAGCGGTATAGGGACTAAGAGTTTTGTCACAGGGTCATTTAAAAAATGACATGCAGAGGAAGAGGCAGGCCCTTCCGCAGGGGTGGTAGGGGTAGGGCAGGAGCAACAGGCTTGAGCCAAAGTGGGAAGTTGCAGAAGGTGCGTTCAATTACTTTAAAGGATGCACCAGACTTGGTTGAGTGGCTCGCTCAGCCTTACTCTTCTGCACCCTCCTCATCCTCTCGATCTGCACCCTCTTCTTCACTCTCTGCTATGTGCACCCCCAAAGACACTACCACCAACAACACGACCACCACCACCACCACCACATACCTTCCGCTTGAGTCACTGGAATTATTTTCCGATCCATATCAAGAGGACATTTCTGATGCGCAGCCACTCTTGGTATTGGATCAGGAAGAGGAGGTAGCAACAAGCGCTACTCAGCAGTCTGACGCCAGTACCCAGATCAGCCCAAGGAGGAGGTTGGTCCCCGGTGTTGCTGCCTACTCTACTTATAGCGGTGGGGAAGGTGACGTTGATGATGACGTGTCTAGTGATGTCACGTGGGTGCCCACAAGAGAGGAAGAGGAGGGGAGTTCAGAGGGAGATATGGACCAGCAGATAGGGAGGAGAAGCAGCAATGACTTACATTGCACAGCAGGGACAAAGCAGACTGCAAATGTATCAGGAGCGAGTCATCGACCATGTACGGTCACATCTGGCGCTCCCAGGACACCGGCACATGGCTCCGCAGTGTGGGCTTTTTTTAACGTGTCCGCTGCTGACAATAGCGTTGCCATCTGCAATCTTTGCAGTCAACGCGTTAGTCGCGGTAAGCCCAATACTCACCTAGGGACGACCGCCTTAAGAAGGCACATGAGCAGCCATCACCGAGCCCAGTGGGAGCAACGGAACACACAAAGCCACACTGCAGGCTCTCACCGTCCAGCCTCGTCTTCTACTTCTCCTTCTCCTCTCTCCTCACAATTGTCCTCCACTCCACCTTCCATCACGCCAAGCTCACATTTTTCTGCAAAAAGGCAGGCTTCCGTGGGCCTAATGTTTGAGCGTAAAAAAATGATGACGCCGGATAACCCTCTTGCCCAACGGTTGGCGGCTGGCTTGTCAGAACTCATAGCCCGCCAACTACTGCCATATAAACTGGTGGACTCGGAGGCCTTTCGCAAATTTGTGGCCATTGGAACACCACAATGGAAGGTCCCAGGAAGGAAGTATTTCTCAGAGAAGGGCATCCCAGAGCTATATGGCCATGTTCAGCGGCAAGTGAATGTATCTCTGGCACACAGTGTCGGTGCCAAGATACATCTGACCACAGACACGTGGTCTAGCAAACACGGGCAGGGAAGGTATATCAGTTTTACTGCCCACTGGGTGAACCTTCTGACGGCCGTCAAGCATGTAACCCGTGGCACCCGTGTAGATTTGGTTTTACCGCCACGGATTGCATGCAGGCCTGACTCTTCTTCTCCTCCTCCTACTCCATCCTCCTCCCTCTCCTCCTCAGCTGCCTCCTCCTTTTCCGCTGCTAGCGTCTCTTCCACTGCACCGCCCAAGCTCCCCAGAACCTATTCCACATGCCAGGTGAGACGTTGCCATGCCGTGCTGCGTCTGTTGTGCCTGGAAGCAAAGAGCCACACTGGCCCGGCACTCCTTTCAGCTTTGCGTTCACAGGCAGATGAGTGGCTAACACCGCTCAATTTGACAGTTGGTAAAGTGGTGTGTGACAACGGTGCCAATCTGCTTAGCGCATTGAAACAGGGCAAAATCACGCACGTGCCGTGCATGGCACACGTCTTAAACTTGGTCGTGCAGCGATTCCTTGTCAAATACCCTGGGGTCCAGGACATCTTGCGGCAGGCAAGGAAAATCTCGGCCCATTTCAGAAGATCTTACACGGCCATGGCTCGCCTTGCTGACATTCAGCGGCGACACCATCTGCCGGTCAGACGTCTTATTTGCGATTGCCCGACGCGATGGAACTCAACCTTCTATATGCTTGATAGGCTGCTCCAGCAGAAACGTGCAGTTAACGTCTACCTGTATGAACTCTGCGAAAGAAACGGTTCTGGGGAGCTGGGTTTTTTTTCACCGCGCCAGTGGCTGCTCATGCGCGACACATGCAGACTTCTGCGGCCATTTGAGGAGATCACCAAACTGGTCAGTCGCAGCCATGGCGCCATCAGTGACATGGTACCTTATGCCTTCTTTCTGGAGCGTGCATTGCGTCGTGTCATTGATCAGGCTGTGGAGGAGCAGGAGCGGGAAGATGAGGAAGTCGCAATGCTGGATGAATTCCCAGGGGGGGCTACTCTATCTGAGACAAGTCAACAACAGGAGTCTGATGAGGAGTCAGAGGAGGATGGTGCCGGGGCGGATGAGCAGGAGCAAGAAGAGCATGCTTTAAACCTTTCTGGGATCCCTGTTGTGCGAGGATGGGGAGAGGAGAATGAAGAGGACGACATTATCCTGGATGATGAGCAGGAGCCAGGCCACCACACCGCTTCCACTTTAGTGCAAATGGGGGCCTTCATGCTCCAGTGTTTTAATAGGGACCCCCGTATAAAAAGCATGAGGGTCAAGGACCAGTACTGGGTGGCAACGTACTTAGACCCCCGGTACAAACACAAAATGGCGGAAATGTTACCGCCGTCGCAGAGGGCTGTCAGAATGCAGCACTTCCAGGCCTTGCTTCGAGAAATGCTGCATTCTGCTTTTGCGTGCGCTGGCAGAGGAGCAATTCCCACTCCCAGAGAAGGATTTGCGGGTACCAATCCAACAGCGCCTGCAAGAAGAGGCCGGTTTGAAGATGTGTTGGTGACTTCGGATATGAGGTCATTCTTTCAGCCGACCCATCGACAGGTGTCATCCGGATCCAGCATCAGGGAACGCCTAGACCGTCAGGTGTCCGACTACATTGGGTTAACGGCCGATGTGGACGCTCTGAGGAGTGATGAACCCCTAGACTACTGGGTGGGCAGGCTTGACCTCTGGCCAGAGCTTGCCCAATTTGCAATCGAACTGTTGGCTTGCCCCTCATCCAGTGTCCTGTCCGAAAGGACGTTCAGCGCAGCAGGGGGGATTGTGACCGATAAGCGTACTCGCCTAGCTCACCACAGTGTTAACTACCTCACATTTCTAAAAATGAATGAGGCATGGATCTCGGAGGAATTCAACACATGTGATCAGTAGACCATGTATATGTCTATAAACAATTTTTGGAATCAAGCACACAGACCTTCTTAATTCATTTGGCTCACTTCCCTGACCCAAAAAAGCACACCGTACTATATGCCCCTACCCTCCTCTTTGAAGAGGTTGAGCGGTGTCATATTTCTACTGGGGCTGCTTATTATGAGGGGTTCCCACCATCCCTGTGCTGTGCTGACTTCCTCCTGGGTGTTCTTATTATGAGGGGCTCCCACCATCCCTGTGCTGTGCTGACTTCGTCCTGGGGGTTCTTATTATGAGGGGATCACACCATCCCTGTGCTGTGCTGACTTCCTCCTGGGGCTGCTTACGGTGCTGCTGTCAGCGCTGTATGTCACGGAGCTGCTGTCAGCGCTGTATGTCACGGAGCTGCTGTCAGCGCTGTATGTCACGGAGCTGCTGTCAGCGCTGTATGTCACGGAGCTGCTGTCAGCGCTGTATGTCACGGAGCTGCTGTCAGCGCTGTATGTCACGGAGCTGCTGTCAGCGCTGTATGTCACGGAGCTGCTGTCAGCGCTGTATGTCACGGAGCTGCTGTCAGCGCTGTATGTCACGGAGCTGCTGTCAGCGCTGTATGTCACGGAGCTGCTGTCAGCGCTGTATGTCACGGTGCTGCTGTCAGCGCTGTATGTCACGGAGCTGCTGTCAGCGCTGTATGTCACGGAGCTGCTGTCAGTGCTGTATGTCACGGAGCTGCTGTCAGCGCTGTATGTCACGGAGCTGCTGTCAGCGCTGTATGTCACGGAGCTGCTGTCAGCGCTGTATGTCACGGTGCTGCTGTCAGCGCTGTATGTCACGGAGCTGCTGTCAGCGCTGTATGTCACGGAGCTGCTGTCAGCGCTGTATGTCACGGAGCTGCTGTCAGCGCTGTATGTCACGGAGCTGCTGTCAGCGCTGTATGTCACGGAGCTGCTGTCAGCGCTGTATGTCACGGTGCTGATGTCAGTGCTCTGTATTACGGTGCTGCTGTCAGTGCTCTGTATCTCCTGCACCCTCTTGTTTGCCTACCCTGGTCCCTGACCTTCCCTCTCCTCCATTGCCTTCATTAGCTCCATAGTCCTGAATTGTCAGAACAATTTCCCAAATAAAAAAAAAATGCTTGTAGTTATCGATCCCAAATTCACCTCATACATGTATTATGCTATTGTCCAGGTGGTGGGACTACGTGCTACCCCCTAATAATTACCCCGTGGCCGCAAATTCGACCTAAAGGTTTGCGAAATTCGCCTCCCATTGAAGTCAATGGAGCCCGCGGCGAACGGTCGTTTTCGCGAACGTTTGTGTCCGTTCGCGTTTCGCGTTCGCGAAACGTCCCGTCGGAAGTTCGTCCATCACTACCCAGCACCTTTTATTAGGCATTACAGGCTTAATTTGGCTTGTCCGCCTGAGGAAACATTTGTCTCTATGGTTATTACAGTGGCTGTTGCCCATTAAAAATTTTAGTAGCATTGCATTGAGGGTTTGGCTTATTTTTTGTATTCCGTCCCTTTTTAATATTGCTTGGTGCATCAATATTTGACATGGCTGACATGGGGAGGTCCAGGAATAAGGAAAATTGTTATCCATACTTACCGTAATTTTCCTTTCATGGATCCTTCCCATATATATATATATATATATATATATATATATATAATTTCCAATAAGCGTATATTGATTATTTTGCACAAAATTTATAGCGTCTACAAACTATGGGATTTTTTATTTATTTATTTTACTAGTAATGTCGGCGATCAGCGACTTATAGCAGGACTGCGATATTGTGGCGGACAAATCAGACACCTGACACTTTTTGGGGACCAGTGACACTAATACAGTGACCAGTGCTAAAAAAAATGCACTGACACTCTACTAATAACACTGGCAAGGAAGGGGTTAACATCAGGGGCGATCAAAAGGTTAAATGTATGCCTATGTTGTGCTTACTAACTATAGGGGAGGTGCTTTGACTGGGGGAAGGCAAAGATCCATGTTCCTGCTTAGCAGAAACACAGGATCAGTATATTCCCCTCTGACAGAACGACAATCTGCCTTGCCTGTTGTTCTGACTGTGTTTTGTCTGATCGGCGGGTGCTGGCAGACATCAAGTCCACGGTACCTGCCGCTGGGCCCCAGACCCGAAAGTGTCAGATCACGTATTAGGTATGTGATCTGTCATAGAGCGGCTGCCCTGCTGCAGTAAATGTACGCGGGGCAGTCTCTAAGCAGTTGATGCATTCTAAAACTTACCTTAGGTCCCTCTCTGTCAAGTAATGTCCACGAGTGTCTCAGACATCCGAGATTCTTCCTCCTGTTTGGCTGGGACACAGCAGCAGCGCCATTGGCCCCCACTGCTGTCAAGTCAACTAGCCAATCAGGAGAGAGTGGGGGCAGGTCTGGACTCCATGTCTGAATGGATACAGGGAGCTGTGACTCGGCTCGGGGGCCCCCATAGCAAGCTGATTGCTGCAGGGGCACTCTTCGGAGAGAGGGGCCAGGATCACAGAAGAAGAACCCAAGAAGAGGAGGATCTGGGCTTCTCTGCGCAAATCCACTGTAAGTATAACATGTTTGTTATTTTTATAGGACAAAAACGAGACTTAACAATAAGTGATACATTTTGTGTGATTTGTGTTCAAAATGTAAAACATTAACCACTTGCTGACTGCTTTCCGCATATATACTGCGGCAAGGCAGCTTGGCTGCGCAAACTGACGTACCTGTACGTTGGTCTGTGCATGTGGTACTGTGGGTGAGGGAGTGTGCCTGCAGGTCCGATGTCCGCTGGCCACCGGCGATCGCGGTGAGGAGAAGCAGAAGAGGGATCTGCCAATATAAACAAGGTGGAGCCCTGTTCTGACAGGGGAGGAAAGAAAGACGAGGAACCGCAATCTCTCTCTAATACCAGTCAGTCCGTTCCCCTGACAGTTAGAAACAACTCCCTATAGAACACTTAACCCCTTGATTGCCCCCTAGTGTTAACCCCTTCCCTGCAAATGCCATTTATACAGTGATCAGTGCATTTTTATAGCACTGATCACTGTATTGGTTTTCACTGGTCACCAAAAGGTGTCACTTAGGGTCATATTTGTCCGCCGCAATGTCGCAGTAAAAACAATAATAAAAAAAAAAATGGGCCCTAAATCTTTCCCCTATTTTGTAGACACTTTAACTTTTGCACAAACCAATCAATATATGCTTATTGCAATTGTTTTACCAAAAATATGTAGAAAAATAAAAGCACTGTAAAACAAGTCTCTTGAAGGAGAAGTAGGGCCAGAACTTTTTGGTCTATACCTTACCTGTGAGTCACAGGAGCGCACTTATTGTCACTTCCAAAAAGGTTGAATGGTTGACAAAATGACAGTAATAGTTTCTCATCTCAGTAGACGGCAATTCCTAAAGTAGACCTGTGAAAATAAAATATAGGATGTGTTCTTACAGACTTGTTTTTAAGGGTAGAAACTCTTGAGCTCTCATTTTGAGAGGTGGCTTAACTACCCATTGAATCACTTACCTGCAACAAGCACATGTGACTATTCCCACTATGCTGGGTGTACAATTGTACCAGGAGACTGACTCTCTAGGTCAGTGATGGCGAACCTTGGCACCCCAGATGTTTTGGAACTACATTTCCCATGATGCTCAACTACGCTGCGGAGTGCATGAGCATCATGGGAAATGTAGTTCCAAAACATCTGGGGTGCCAAGGTTCGCCATCACTGCTCTAGGTAAAGGTTTAGAATGGCAAACTTAAAGAACACACCTTTAACCACTTGCTTACTGGGCACATAAACCCCCCTCCTGCCCAGACCAATTTTCAGCTTTCAGCGCTGATGCACTTTGAATGACAATTGCGCGGCCATACAACACTGTACCAAAATGAAATTTTTATCATTTTTTTCCCACAAATAGAGCTTTCTTTTGGTGGTATTTAATTACAGCTGGGAGTTTTATTTTTGCTAAACAAACAAAAAAAGATGCAAAATAAAAAAAAAATTTAAAATCACGTTTAATAGTTTGTTATAAAATTTTGCAAACAGGTCATTTTTCTCCTTCATTGAAGTGCGCTGATGAGCCGGCACTGGTGGGCACTGATCGGCTGCACTGGTGGGCACTGATAGGCATAGTTAAGGCGGCACTAATAGGCACAGATAAGGCAGTACTGATGGGCACAGATAAGGCGGCACTGATGGGCAAAGATGGGCACAGATAAGATGGCATGGATGGGTGGCACGGATGGGTGGCACGGATGGGTGGCACTAAGGGACACTGATAGGTACCACTGATGGATGGGACTGATGGGCACTGATATGTGGCACTAGGGTGCAGCATCGTTGTTAAGGCAGATTGTGGGCACTGATGGGTGGCACTGATGTGTGGCACTGTGGGCACTGATGGGTGGCACTGATGGGTGGCACTATGGGCACTGATGGGTGGCACTGATGGGGGGGCACTTTTTAATTACTGAGGTGGCACTGGCAGGGGGCAGGTGGGCACTGGTAAGCTGGCCGTGATCGGGACTGATGTCCCGATCATGGCCGCCGGCGATCGGCTCTTTTTTTTTTCTCCTCGCGCTGTCACCGCGAGGAGAAAAATAGCCGATTACCGGCTCCGTTGTATCACATGATCAGCTGTCATTGGCTGACAGCTGATCACGTGGTAAGAGGTCAGGATCGACCCCTTGCTTCGCTCTGTGATCAGGCGAGTCTCATAGACTCGCTGATCACAGAGTGCGCGGCGCGCCCCTCAGGGGGCGTGCAGGCCGCTCGTGCACGGGACGACGTCAATAGACGTAGTCCCGGCAAAGGAGGTCCGCGCTGTAGCCGTCATTTGGCTATAGCGCGGATCTCTAGTGGTTAAAAACAAGTCAGCATTTGTAGCTCCCACATTTCTTTTCTTGCAAAATCACAAAAGGTGGAGATCTACCTGAACAACAGGATCAAAGATCACCAGCGCAAAATTTAACTCACAGCAAGGCCCCATAAAATAAGGAAAGTTCAGGGATGAGTAGTAATGCAGAGGTATGCACTCCTGTGGCCAGGTGAACCAGGCAAACCACCAGGAAGAGTCCTGGTGGTTCCAAACTTCTTCCATTTACGGATGACGGAGGACATTGTGCTCATTGGGCCTTTTTAATGCTGCATACATTTTTCTGTACCCTTCCCCAGATCTGAGCCTCGTAACAATCCGGTCTCAAGGGTCTACAGACAACTCCTTGGACTTCATGACTTGGTTTGTGCTCTGGCATTCACTGTTAACTGTGAGAGCTTATATAGATAGGTGTTTGTCTTTCCAAATCATGTCCAATCAACTGAATTTACCACAGGTGGACTCCAATCAAGTTGTAGAAATATCTCAGGGTTGATCAATGAAAACAGGATGCACCTGAGCTCAATTTTGAGTGTCATGGCAAAGGCTGTTAATACTTATGTACATGATTTTTTTGTTTTTTATTTTTAATAAATTTGCAAAGATTTCAAATAAACTTTTTTCATGTTGTCATTATTGGGTATTGTTTGTATAATTTTGAGGAAAATAATGAATTTAATCCATATTGGAATAAGGCTATAACATTACAAAATGTGGAAAAAGTGAAGCGCTGTGAATACTTTCCGGATGCACTGTAGTACATACATTATAGTATAAGGCATACATATACAATTGTAAGTAATGTAGATGCATAAAATAAGATTTTTATAACAGTTTACTTTTATAAAATTCTTTTCTTCGAGTACATCATGGGACACAGAGCGACAGTAATTACTGTATGGGTTATATAGGCACCTTTAGGTGATGGACACTAGCACACCCTAGACAGGAAGTTTAGCTTCCTTTAGTTTAGTCCCTATATAACCCCTCCCCTTACTGGGAGTACCTCAGTTTTGTAGCAAAGTAATATATGTGTATTAAAGAGGGAAGGGACCTTTGTGTCCCGTGATGTACTCAAAGAAAATGATTTTACAGGTAAGCTGTTATAAAAATCATATTTTCTTTATCGTACATCATGGGACACAGGGCCACTGTAATTATCAATGGGAGCCAAATCTGTTAAGTTAAAAAGGCCCATTTCCTGGCTTAATGATAATTGGGACATGGGCACTGCCCTGGAAAACATGTACCAATGAAAAAAGAAATTGTAAAAATTGAATCGGGCCAGGGGCAGTGTTTGTATTTTTAAAGAAAAACTGAACACCGATCCCAAATGTCTCCATAATGGGGGTAAACAAGCACGCACTTCCCCCTCTTGAACCATACCTGGCCTCAACATGGAGGGGGTGCCCCTCTAGCAAAGGCTAAACTCTGGAAAACGAGAGTCCTAAAAAAAAAAAAATCTTCTGTATTGGATGAAATTGCTCTTGGCTTGAAAAATGAAAACTAATGTTTGACATCTAAACTTGACTGAAGTTTGCCAAGCCCTGCCTGAACCCAAACCCAGGGCAATTCAGCTGATCACTATTTACTATAATATAAAATGTTATGTAACCATGATATAATGTTACACAAATACATTTATTTACCACATGACCGGCTGTGTCCAATCATAGCCGGTCACAGAATGTAAACAAACTGCTGTAACGAGCTGTTACCGGGTTCTCTTCCTCACATTCCGCTTACAATGCACCCCCAATCACACTGATTGTCCACCCCAGTAATATAGAGGACCTGTCACCAGCCCATCTAAGTACCTGTCACAGCCCATCTGAGTACCCGAGTAGCTGTCACCAGACCATCAGAGTAGCTAAGTAACTGTCACCAGCCCATCAGGGTACTTAAGTACCTTCCACTACCCCTCAGAGTACCCGAGTACCTGCCTATATATTCAGTGCATTCGGTTTTGTACAATTTATAATTCACTTCAGGCAGTGTACATAGTATATGATACAGTGTATACAGTTTCTAATACACTTCAGGTGGTGTACCAAGTATATAATACAGTGCAGATGATGTACATGGTATATAATACAGTATGTATAGTTTCTAATACACTTCAGGTGGTGTACACAGTATATAATACATTGCAGATGGTATACAGTTTCTAATACAGTGCAGGCAGTGTACACAGTATATAATACAGTGTGTGCAGTTTCTAATACACTTCAGGTGGTGTACACAGTATATAATACAGTGCAGCCGGTGTACAGTTTCTAATACAGTACAGGCGGTGTACACATTATATAATACAGTGTATATAGCTTCTAATACACTTCAGGTGGTGTACACAGTATATAATACAGTGCAGCCAGTGTAGAGTTTCTAATACATTTCAGGTGGTGTCACAGTATATAATACAGTGCAGCTTCTAATACAGTACATGCTGTGTACACAGCCTGTAATACAGTGTGTACAGTTTCTAATATGCTTCAGGTGGTGTACACAGTATATAATACAGTGCAGCAAGTGTACAGTTTCTAATACAGTGCAGGTGGTGTACACAATATATAATACAGTGTGTCCAGTTTCTAATACACTTCAGACGGTGTACACAGTATATAATACAGTGCAGCCAGTGTACAGTTTCTAATACAGTGCAGGTGGTGTACACAGTATATAATACAGTGTGTACAGTTTCTAATACAGTGCAGGTGGTGTACACAGTATATAATACAGTGTGTACAGTTTCTAATACACTTCAGGCGGTGTACACAGTATATAATACAGAGCAGCTGGCGTACAGATTCCAATACAGTGCAGGTGGTGTACACAATATATAATACAGTGAGTACAGTTTCTAAAACACTTCAGGCGGTGTACACAGTATTTAATACAGTGTGTACAGCTTCTAATACACTTCAGGCGGTGTACACAGTATATAATACAGTGCAGCCGGTGTACAGTTTCTAATACAGTAAAGGTGGTATACACAGTATATAATACAGTGTGTGCAGTTTCTAATACACTTCAGACAGTGTACACAGTATATAATACAGTGCAACCGATGTACAGTTTCTAATACATTTCAGGTGGTGTACACAGTATATAATAGCGTGTACAGTTTCTAATACACTTCAGGTGGTATACACAGTATATAATACAGTGCAGCCGGTGTACAGTTTCTAATATAGTGCAGGTGGTGTATACTGTATATAATACAGTGTGTACAGATTTGAATACACTTCAGGTGGTGTACACAGTATATAATACATTGTGCACAGTTTCTAATACACTTGAGGTGGTGTATTAATATTATATATATATATATATATATATATATATATATATATATATATCTATATATATATATATATTGTGACAGAGCGAGGCTCTGTCCTTATGAAATTGGAGGAAAAAGAGACACAGACACAGAGTTTGCATATCTGCGGACTGCAAGACTACAGAGTGTAGTGTTTAAATGGAGAAAACTGCTCTGTCAGTTTTCTCCAGGTTTTGCTAGCTCCAAATGGGATTCTGTCGTTTGGAGATCCCTGAGAGTCATGGGTGGGACGGGATCTCCAACCCTGTGTCCGGGTATCTTGACGATAGCTAGCAGGGTGTGTGCCCAGCTGCACACAGCCCATATAACGAAGGGCTGTTGGGAGTAGAGTGTGAGCAGCTTGCTGCTGCTTGAAGACAAGCCTGTGTTTGGAGAGTGGTCTGCCCTGTGGGAGACTGCAGTCCATGTAAGGGGCTGGAAAAGGCTGACAGCCTTGAGAGTCAGGAAGACTAAGGAAGTCGGTGAGTCCAGGGGGCTGGAAAGAATTGATAAATCTGTTGGGAGCAAGCAGAGGAACTGCTGACAATTTGACAATTGAGAGCCAGGTGGCTTGGTCTGTTTTAATTTGTGTGCTGAATGAAGTTAAACCCCTGCGTGGGATTCCTGGATGGACTATTGTTTTGTTTTTCCTTTAACCACTTCAATACCGGGCACTTAAACACCTTCCTGCCCAGACCAATTTTGAGCTTTCAGCGCTGTCGCATTTTGAATGACAATTGCGCGGTCATGCTACACTGTACCCAAATGAAATTTTTATAATTTTTTCCCCACAAATAGAGCTTTCTTTTGGTGGTATTTGATCACCTCTGCGGTTTTTATTTTTTGCTTTTTGAGGTGGCACCAATGAAGTGGCACTGATGAGGTGGCATTGATGGACACTGATATGTGGCACTGATGGGTGGCACTGATGGGCGACACGGATGGGCACTGATAGGTGGCACAAATTGGCACTGATAGCTGGCACGGATTGGCATGGATGGGCATGGGTTAGGCGGCACAGGTGGGCATGGGTTAGGTGGCACAGGTGGGCATGGGGTAGGCAGCACAGGTGGGCATGGGTAGGCAGCACAGGTGGGCATGGATGGGCACTGATAGGCGGCATTGTATTATAATATACTGTACTAATGGATGCCAATCAGTGCCAAACAATAATGCATGCCAATCAGTGATGCCCATTGTGGGCACTGATTGGCATCCATTGTGGCACTGACTGGAATGCCTGGTGGTCTAGGTTGGCATACCTTGTCCTGGGCATCCCTGGTGGTCTGGTGGCATCCCTGGTGGTCCAGTGTGGGCATCCTCGGGGGGGGCTGTGCTGATAATCGATCAACACAGACCCCCCCTGTCAGAGGAGCAGCCGATCGTCTCTCCTCTACTCGCGTCTGACAGATGCAAGTGAGGAAAAGCCGATCACCAGCTTTTCCTATTTACACTGTGATCAGCCGTGATTGGACACGGCTGATCACGTGGTAAAGAGTCTCCGTCGGAGACTCTTTACCGAGATCGTAGTTGCAGGGTGTCAGACTGACACCCCGCAACAACGATCGCCGCGATGCGCGCCCCCGGGGGCGCGCAGCGGCTCATAATCCTGATCACGTCATATGACGCCCGATCAGGATTATGAAACCACTTTGCCCCCGTCAATTTGTTATAGGGCGGGCGGCAAGTGGTTAATAAACGTGGGCTACCAGGCCCTTAACTATAAATGCCTGCCTGATGTGGACTGAAAATGCATCTAACCACTTGAGCTAAACAACCCAATGTCACTATATATATATATTACACTCTGCATTCACTATAGCCTATATACAGTGCATTCGGTATTAATAGTGATTTATGGGGCGCTCTAATTACTTAATTTAAATGTATTAGTGCAAATCCTATCAAGTAAACCATAGGAAAAAAACATAATACACAATATTATAACATATAACTGAAATGAGTGCAAACAATATCTCTATCTGATACCAATAGTGATCAAGTGACTATTTAACAATTAATTCAAAATTAATCATAAGCTTCCCATCAGTATAGCACAACAACGTTTTTTGATAGGTGATTCCAAATCCACCAACATGAAGATTCTTGCAAAATGTGATAGAAATTAATCCAAATAGATTGCATATACCTCCACCAGAGATCTCAACACAATGACACCAAATCGTGATTGAAAATGCAATCTGCTTAACATGATAGAGCAGAGGAAACTGAAGGTGAGGCGGCACAACCCCAAGGAGGTCGACATCAAGAGAGTAGAGAGCAGCCACCCTATTCCATCACATTCTGCAGCTGTTATCTCCCAGCCCACTCCCCAAAGCTCAGCTGTCTGGGCCTTTTTCAGCACATCTGCAGCAGATTGCACTGCTACTATCTGCTAACTGTGTCTCGGGCACATCAAACATGGCAAAAACACCAACCATTTGGGTACCACGTGGTTAACCACCTCAATACAGGACACTTAAACCCCCTTGCTTCCCAGACCAATTTTCAGCTTTCAGTGCTCTCTCACTTTGAATGACAATTACTCAGTCATGCTACACTGTAACCAAATGAATTTTTTATCATTTTGTTCACACAAATGGAGCTTTCTTTTGGTGGTATTTATTCACCACTTCATTTATTATTTTTTGTAATATAAGCGAAAAAAGAGCGAATATTTTGAAAAAAAAAAAAAAATTTCTACTTTCTCTTTTAAAAGAAACCAAAAAAATCTAATTTTGGCGAAAATTTAGGCCAAAATGTATTCTACTACATGTCTTTGGTAAAAAAAAATCCTGATAAGTGTATGATCATTGGTTTGTGTGAAAGTTATAGAGCCTACAAGCCATGCTATGCATTATTGAAAATGTATCAATCCTAATGCACTGATGGCCTATCTCAGTTCTTGAGGCCCTAAAATTTCAGGACAGTACAATAACCCCCCAAATGACCCCTTTTTGGAAAGAAGACAGTCTGCGGTAATTAGTAAGAGGCATAGTGAATTTTTTGAAGTTGCAATTTTTCCCCCTCAATGCTTTGGAAAATTAAGAAATATATATATATATATTTTTTTTTTTTCTTCACTAAATTATCATATTTACAAGTTATTTCTCACACATGGTGCAGGCATAATTGCAATTACACCCCAAAATACATTCTGCTATTCGTCCTGAGTATGGAGATACCCCATGTGTCAGACATTTCCACAGCCTGGCCACATACAGAGGCCCAACATCCATGTAGCACCATCAGGCGTTCTAAAGGCATAAATTACACATTTCATTTCCTGAGTACCTATCACATTTTTGAAGGCCCTGGAGCACCAGGACAATGGAATTACCCACAAAGTGACTCCATTTTGCAAAGAAAACAACCCAATGTATATTCTATGAGGCATAATGAGTCTTTTGAACATATCATTTCTTTCCACAAGTTTTTGGAAAATGTGGAAAGAAAATAAAAACCTATTTTTCTCCAATCATCTTCCAGGACGGCACACCTGAGATGACTGGTCCACCTGACAGGAAACACAATCAACAACAAGTTTAAAAGTTCCCACCCCTCCCTCAGACCCTCAGTTCTTGATTGTGTTTCCCACAGGATGGCAGCGAAACCAAGTTTCTCCTTTTTTGTTTTTTTCTGGGACCCCGTTTTTCTCTAAACAGGGTTATTTTTCCTGGGACTCAGACAGACAGGGTCTGTGATGGTCTCGTGTAACCCCCAGGGGCACCTGGGGGGGGATATGGTAATCCTCACTCAAGGTCTTTCCTCAGGAAAGCCTTGTTTTCAGCCGCAGGGGACAGGGGAGTTATCCTAATCGTGCTGCTCCCCATTTGTGTTTGTGCCTTACCTAGAACTGTGTTCGTTGGTGGAGGCGGTGAGCTGCATCTTTCCAAGCAGTGCTGAACGCGGATGGCGTGCGTTCCAGCACTACTGCGCATGTCCGGAAGTTCGTCGAAAGACGCGTCACTTCCGGGCATCGAGTTTTCGGATAGAGGAGATCTCGCTGAGTCTGGACGCCGGCGTGCGTTCCAGCATCACTGCGCAAGACCGGAAGTCCGGCGGGAGGGCCTGACGTCATTTCCGGGTGATGGACCTCCAAAAAATGGCGCCAATCAGCAGTCATTTAAACGGCAGAGGGTGCAGTGGAAAGCACCCAGGCAGCATTTCTGGTGAAGCGCTTCATGCATTGCAGCATCTCCAAGACAAACAAGGGGAACGCTCAAGACAGCACCTGATCCAGCGATCCTGCAGGGCAGCTAAATCGCTATGGAAGTGGAAGGTCCGTCTGAGCAAACAGCCATTGAGGTCGCCACAGGGGGTGAGTGATCCAGCTGTGTTTTGTAGGGGCAGGGTACTCTGAGGCAGACCCCCCTTGCCCCTTTAGGACATGAGTAGCTAATTGTTTATTTTTTACTGTTTCCAGGGACTGAAGGCTCTACCCAGGGGTCAGCCTGTAGGTCTAAAGGAAAGGCTACTTCGAAGTCCAGGCGTTGTGGTTATTGTAATTCTAAATTAGCACAAGACCACAGCAAGCCTTTCTGCGACAGATGTATCTTTAAGCTCACAGGCAAGGAGACCGCCCAGGTTGTGAAAGAATGTAGGGCCTTACTGTCACGTACCTAGTAGTTGAGCCTGGAATGCAGGGAGCGGCCCCTCGTATCCCCTGGTTAAAGAACCCCTGGAGGTGGAGACAGGTATTCAATAGCTCAGGGGGCACAAGTGCCTGGCAGGTAGTACTGGTCCAGAGAATCAGCTGGGCACCGACAGCAAGTTGGCAGAGCAGGAGGTGCTTGACTGTAGCGGGCAGGCACAAGTGCGGAGACTGGCTGGAGAGCAGATGTCCGGTAACACAGGAACTCAGACAGGCAACAGGAACAGCGGAGTCGGGTACAGGCCGGGTCAGCAGGAATCGGTCAGCAAGGTACAGAGGATGAGGCAGAGACGTGGTCAGACAAGCAGAGGTCGTAGGCAGGCAGCAACGGATCAGGGTCAAGGAACAAGCCGGATATCAGGAACCAAGGTAACGGGTACAGATACTGGAAGCAAGATCACGGACACGCTGTAGACTGGACAGCACGGGTAGGAGGGAGCCAGTGACTAAAGAAGGCCTTAGGGCGCCAAACGGACGTGCGACGGGTCAGCGCGCCCTTGCACGTACACGTGCACCCGTTCGTGACCTGCGTGCGTGTGTGTGCGCGTTCGCGTCAACGCGAAAGCGTTCGTTCGCTTTAGCGCGCGTCCAAGGGGAACGACGGACTCTCCACGACGGGTTCCGACGGGTAAGACTCCTGTGTTTGGCCGAAACGTCAGAGTGGTCGTGACATTGCCCCCCCCCAAGGGGCAGCCCCCGGATGCCCAACCGAGCCCACTTGTCCGGGTGGGAATTCTTGAAGGCACGGATGAGTCTCTTGGCATGGATATTGGCCTCTGGCTCCCAGGAATTCTCTTCGGGTCCGTACCCCTTCCACTTGACTAAGAATTGGACCTGGTTTCTTCTCTTCCTACAGTCCAGGATGGCCTCAATTTCGAACTCCATCTCCCCATCGACCAACACAGGTTCCGGAGGACGGGAAATCCTGTCAGAGAAGGGGTCCTTGACTGCAGGCTTGAGAAGCGATACGTGGAAGACCGGATGAATTCGGAAGGACTCAGGGAGTTCTAGCTCAAAAGCCACGTCATTTAGCTTCCTTTTGACCGGAAAGGGACCCAGGAATCTTGGGCCCAATTTCTTGGAGGGACAGGATAGTCTGAGGTTTACGGTGGACAACCAGACCCGATCCCCGGCCTTAAGGTCCAGCTCCCCTCTTCTCCTTCTGTCGAAAACTTCCTTGTTATGTTCTTGCGACCTAGCCAAGGTTTCCTGTAAGAGCTTATTATTCTCTTCAAAGAAATTAAGCCTCTTCTGAACCGCTGGTACCGAACATTCGGGAAGGTTGCCAGACAAAAACAACGGGTGGTACCCGAAGTTCGCATAGAAAGGAGACTGCTTGGTAGCTGAATGGGCTGTGTTATTATAGGCGAACTCGGCCATGGGTAGCAGGGAGACCCAATCGTCTTGTGAGAAGGACGAGAAGCAGCGAAGATACTGTTCTAAGGTCTGATTCGTCCTCTCGGTCTGACCGTTGGTCTGCGGGTGGTAGGCCGAGGACATGCAGAGGTCGATCTTCAGAGTTCCACAGAGTGCCTTCCAGAATCTGGAGGTAAACTGCACCCCCCTATCAGATGTGATGTTGGCGGGGATGCCATGAAGTCTTACTATTTCCTTTATGAAAGCGTTAGCTGTCTCCGTGGCTGAGGGGGTGCCCTTCATGGGCAAGAAATGAGCCATTTTAGTGAGCCTATCGACTACGACAAAGATCGTTGTATGGTTCTCTGAAGGGGGAAGTTCAACAATAAAATCCATGGAGATCATTCTCCATGGTCTATCAGGAACAGGTAGTGGTCTTAGTAAGCCCCAGGCTCTAGACTTGTCGCCCTTACTCCGAATGCAGGTGGTGCAGGCCTGTATGTAACTCTTGCAGTCTTCCTTCATCCGCGGCCACCAGAAATTGCGCCTGAGCAATTCTAGTGTCTTGAATATTCCGAAGTGGCCAGCCATGGGATGGTCATGACAGGAGGCCAGAACCAGGGTCCGAACTGCCTGGGGGATAAAGATCCTGTTCCCATGCCACATAAGGTCATCGTTGGAAGACAGCGGAATGCCGGGTGGAGGTAAGGCGCCCATGGAGGCTTGCTTGACTTGAGAGATCACATCTCCTTGGAGTAAGAGAAAGTTTCCAGCAGGGAGAATGGTGTCGATGGGAGACGAATCTTCCGGCTGGCTAAACATGCGAGACAACGCGTCAGGCTTCGTATTCTTGGATCCGGGACGGTAAGTTATATGGAATACGAACCTCGAGAAAAAGAGTGCCCACCTGGCTTGACGAGGTTTCAACCTTTTAGCTGTCTTCAGGTATTCTAAATTTTTGTGGTCCGTATAGACCAGAATTGGGTGGATAGCCCCCTCTAGCAGATAGCGCCACTCCTCAAGTGCAGACTTAATTGCTAAAAGCTCGCGATCACCAACGTCGTAATTTCTTTCGGCTTCAGCTAATTTGCGGGAAAAAAAGGCGACTGGGTGAAGTAAGGACTTGGGTCCCTGCCTCTGGGAGAGTATAGCTCCGACTGCTACTTCCGAAGCGTCAACTTCAAGGGTATACGGTAGAGTGGGATCAGGGTGCTTCAGGATTGAAGCTGAGACGAACAATTTCTTCAGGGTCTTGAAGGCCTCTTGTGCCTCAGGGGTCCAGCGGAACTTAGAGCCCTGCTTGGTTAGCCCGGTAATGGGGGCGATGATAGAGGAGAATCCTTTTATGAACTTGCGATAAAAGTTCGCGAAGCCCACGAATCGCTGAACTCCCTTCCTATCGGAGGGGGCAGGCCAGTCCTGGATTGCAGAGATCTTCTGGGGATCCATCTCTACCCCTCGAACTGAGATAATCAGGCCGAGGAACTGAATACTCTCTTTTTCAAAAACGCATTTTTCGGGCTTGGCGTACAGGCCGTGGAAACGGAGGCGGGTCAGAACCTTCTTGACATGTTCTCTGTGGATGGCTAAAGTGGAGGAAAAAATTAGTATGTCATCCAAGTAAATAATCACAAACAAATCAAGAAAGTCTCTAAAAATGTCATTGACAAAATGCTGGAACGTAGCCGGGGCGTTACACAGCCCGAATGGCATCACTAAGTATTCGTAGTGTCCGAAGCGGGTACGAAAGGCTGTTTTCCACTCGTCGCCCTTTCTGATACGGACGAGGTTGTAGGCACCCCGAAGATCCAGTTTTGTGAACAGCTTAGCGGAACCCAGTCTCTGGAAAAGTTCAGGTACTAATGGCAGAGGGTAGCGATTTTTAACGGTGATCTTGTTTAGCGCCCGATAATCCACGCATGGGCGCAGAGAATGGTCCTTCTTTTCCACGAAGAAGATCCCAGCGCCGGCTGGGGAGGTGGAAGGTCGGATGAACCCCTTTTCGAGATTATCGTCCAAATAGGTCTTTAGGGTATTCAGCTCGGATTCGGATAGGGGGAAGATCCTTCCGAAGGGGATTTCCGCCCCCGGGAGCAGTTCAATAGGGCAATCATAAGGCCTATGAGGCGGGAGAGTTTCTGCTCCCTTCTTACTGAAGACGTCCAAAAAAGCGTGGTATTGCTCAGGCACGGCTTGTCGGGTTTCCTCATCAGAATCCAAACAGAGAAGGACAGAAGAGTCCCCGTTGGGGGTCGGGCAACAATGCCGGTGGCAGTAGTCCGAGGAAAATTCAATTACTCCGGTGGCCCAATCAATGCGTGGGTTGTGTGCCTTCAACCAGGGCATGCCTAGGATGATGGGGAACAGAGGAGACTGGATGACATCTAGGCAAAGGAGTTCTTGGTGAGTCCCGGCAATGACAACGGGTAGAGGACTGGTCTCCTGGGTTACTGGTCCTGATTCCAAGGTAGACCCGTCGGCCAGGTATACCGAGAGCCCCTTCTCCCTTGGTCTAAGAGGGATCCTGTTCTTTCGGGCGAAGGACGAATCTACAAAGCCACTGCATGCCCCGGAATCAATAACCGCGTGGGTTGAGACAGTCCTTCCTGGAAGCTGTAAGAGAACAGGAACAGCTAGATGGGAGATGTTATCAGGCAACACAGGTGAGGGAACAGGTGGGACAAGGAGGCACTTACGCGTCTTGGCTGGGCAGGAACGAACAAAGTGCCCTGGTTCTCCGCAGTATAGGCAGAGATTGTTGACCCGACGACGCTGGCGTTCTTCTGGAGTCAAAGATGGGCGGAGTAGCCCCAGCTGCATGGGCTCCGGGGTGTCCAATGTGGATGCGACTGGAGCAGGCGGGGTTGGGTGACTAGGCACCCGTGGTAGCATCCAAATCGGACGGAAAGTTGCGGAAGATCGTTCTTGGCGGCGCTCCCTCAAACGCCTGTCAATCTGGATAGAAGCGTCTATCAGGGCCTCCAGGGTCTCGGGCACACCCACACGTGCCAGCTCGTCCTTCAGAGCCTCGGAGAGACCCGTGCGGAACTGGTACCGCAAGGCCGCGTTGTTCCAATCTGTGTCTGCACTCCATCGTCTGAACTCTGAGACGTAGTCCTCCACAGGTCTGCGACCTTGTTGCAGGGCATGTAGGGCTGCTTCTGCAGTTGCGGCTAACTGGGGGTCCTCATAGAGCCTGGACATTGCCTGGAAGAAGATGTCCATGGAGTCTAAAGATGAGTCCTTCCGTTCCAACAGACGGTGTGCCCAGGCCTGGGGTTCGTTGCTTAGCAGGGAGATGACAAATCCCACTTTCGTCGCTTCAAGAGAGAATGTTCTGGGTTGTAGGGCGAAATAGAGTTTGCAAGAGTTGCGGAACGCCCTGAACTTGCTCCGGTCTCCTGCGAATCGTTCCGGAGTTGGGACCCTGGGCTCAGGTGGGAGCATCACGACTGACGGTGGGGCATGGACCCCAGGAGCCACTGGTGCAGAGGCGGATAGCGCCTGGATTTGTTCCTCCAGTCTACCGTAGCCCTCTTGAAGGTTCTTAACTGCCTGGGTAAGGCCGGCCAGATGGTGGCAGAGCTCGTCCATGGGGGAGGCTCCCTGCGCAGGCTCGGACATGGCTGTCCAGTACTGTCACGTACCTAGTAGTTGAGCCTGGAATGCAGGGAGCGGCCCCTCGTATCCCCTGGTTAAAGAACCCCTGGAGGTGGAGACAGGTATTCAATAGCTCAGGGGGCACAAGTGCCTGGCAGGTAGTACTGGTCCGGAGAATCAGCTGGGCACCGACAGCAAGTTGGCAGAGCAGGAGGTGCTTGACTGTAGCGGGCAGGCACAAGTGCGGAGACTGGCTGGAGAGCAGATGTCCGGTAACACAGGAACTCAGGCAGGCAACAGGAACAGCGGAGTCGGGTACAGGCCGGGTCAGCAGGAATCGGTCAGCAAGGTACAGAGGATGAGGCAGAGACGTGGTCAGACAAGCAGAGGTCGTAGGCAGGCAGCAACGGATCAGGGTCAAGGAACAAGCCGGATATCAGGAACCAAGGTAACGGGTACAGATACTGGAAGCAAGATCACGGACACGCTGTAGACTGGACAGCACGGGTAGGAGGGAGCCAGTGACTAAAGAAGGCCTTAGGGCGCCAAACGGACGTACGACGGGTCAGCGCGCCCTTGCACGTACACGTGCACCCGTTCGTGACCTGCGTGCGTGTGTGTGCGCGTTCGCGTCGACGCGAAAGCGTTCGTTCGCTTTAGCGCGCGTCCAAGGGGAACGACGGACTCTCCACGACGGGTTCCGACGGGTAAGACTCCTGTGTTTGGCCGAAACGTCAGAGTGGTCGTGACACTTACAGTCAGAGATGTTAGCCACCCTCCAGTCTTTCCAAACTACTCTATTGAAGAGTCAGGATGAGGGTCCTTCTGGGAGAGAGACCCCTCATTCACAGGAAAACTTTTCCACATCTTATACGGAAAGTTCCCAGGGCCAGGTCTCCCTGTTGTCTGAGGTGGAGGAAGGTCAGGTCCCAGATTTTAGTACTGGGGAGGAAGATTCAGACCAGGATAGCCAGGGGGAGGCTAAGCCTAGGGAACTCTTGTTCTCGACTGAGGACATGGAAGGCCTATTAAAGGCCATTTATACCTCAGAAGATATCCAGGTCCCCTCTGCACAGGATAGGGTGTATAGGGGCCTAGGAAGGTTACAGGCCAGAACCTTTCCCATCCACCAGTCTCTGAAGGATATAGTCCTCAGAGAATGGAAGGAACCTGAACGTAAGCTTCTCAAACTGAAAGCTTGGAAGAGAAGGTGTCCCTTTAAGGATGAGGAGGAGGAGGATTTTTTTTAAAACTCCTCGTTTGGATGCAGCCCTAGCACAGGTGTCTAAGAGGTCTGATTTATCCTTCGAAGACTCTGGAAACATCCAGGATCAGATGGATAAAAAGTCTGAGACATTACTCATAAGGGCCTGGGAGGCGAATGGCGCCGGCCCTAGCCTCCGCCTGTGTAGCCAGAAATGCAGACGCCTGGCTTGGCAGATTGATGGATCACGTCTCCCGGGGTAAGGAGACTAAAGAAATTGTAGACTCGCTGGAGGTAATCAGTCGAGCGGTAGCGTATGTGGCAGATGCAGCGGTGGAGACTGTTAGGACCACAGCTAAGTCAGCAGCACTTCTAAACTCCACCAGGAGGGCCCTATGGGTAAAGACCTGGGATGGAGATTTCACTTCCAAGTCTCGCTTATGTGGCATTCCCTTTGAGGGTTCCCTGTTGTTTGGGTCAGGGCTAGATCATATCCTGTCCCGGTCTACTGAAAAGGGAAAAGAAGTTCCCTGTGAGGCCCAAGAGGGAAAGGGGTAAGAGATTTTTTTCAAGGCCCCCACTCAGACTCATCACAAGGGGAAAGTTGAACAGAGGAAGAAGTGGAACCTTGGAAAGGGGAAAGAAAAAAGTGCAATTCTTTTCTCCAGTTCCGGAGCCTCTCAGAAAGAAGGCAAATGACGCCACCGTAAGGGTAGGCGCAAGACTCAGCGACTTCCTTCCCCAGTGGGAAAGGATTACACAGTCCATATATTATAAATCTTTTAAAGGAGGGGTACAGACTGGAATTTCAGAGTCTTCCCCCACAGAATTTTCTTATTACCTTTCTTCCCAGGGACCCAGCCAGGGCAGAGGGGTTACTGGGAAATTTAAAGGAGCTGGCAGAGCAAGGGGTTATTGCTCCAGTACCAGCCAGTCAGTTGTCCCAGGGTTTTTACTCACATGTGTTTGTGGTTCCAAAACCCTCAGGCAGATTTCGGTTAATAATAAATTTGAGAGGACTCAACCGTTACTTCCCAAGAGGTTCAGAATGGAGAGTATTTATTCAGTAAGAAAACATCTTCAGGCAGGAGTCTTTATGGTCACTCTGGACCTGAAGGACGCATATCTACACGTACCCATTGCTCCCGAACACCAGAAGTACCTACGCTTCGGAGTATGCATACAGCAGAAGGTACAACACTGGCAGTTCAGAACTCTTCCCTTTGGGCTGGCGGCAAGCCCAAGGGTATTCACAAAGGTGATGGCCGAAGTCGTAGCATACCTACACCTGCAGGGGATAGGGTTAATACCCTACCTGGACGACTTGCTGATCTACAGTGTGGATGAGAGGCAAGCGGTGATAGACAGAGACATCATGTTAGAGACTCTGGAGACCTTGGGCTGGATGGTCAGTCGGGAGAAGTCCTCACTGACGCCATCTCAATCCAAACTATACCTAGGCTACCTGTTAGACTTCCAGGCACAGAGGGTATTCCTACCAATAGAAAAGGTAGTGAAGGTCCAGAATGCGGTTGTCACCCTTCTCAAAAGAGGAGAAGCCTCTCTGAGATATGAGTCCGCTGGGTCTCATGACCGCCTGCATACCGGCAGTAACCTGGGCACAACTACTTTCTCGGCAGCTTCAGGCCTTCCTACTTGCCTCATGGGGAGGAAAAAGAGAAACATTGGAGAGGAGAGTGTCCCTCACAGAGGAGGTCTCTCTCTCTCTGCAGTGGTGGCTCGACCCACACAATCTGTTGAAAGGTCGCCCCCTGGTCCCAGGTAGACCCATTGGTCTTGACCACGGACGCCAGCGCTTGAGGGGGCTCATCTGGGAGACCGATATACCCAGGGGTCCTGGAACCGCAGCCAAGCCAGGGAATCCTCCAATTTCAGGGAGCTTCTGGCAGTAGGCAAAGCCCTAGACTATTTCCAAGAGCAGCTGCAGGACAGAGAGGTTCAGGTCCTCTCAGACAACCTGGTCACGGTTGCATACCTAAACCACCAAGGAGGGACAAGGTCGGGCGAACTGAGGGAGTTAGCACAACAGATCCTTGGGGAAGCAGAAAGGAAGGTCCTTTCACTGTCAGCGATTCATATAAAAGGCTCGCTCAATCTGCAGGCAGATTTCCTAAGCAGACAGCCCATCCTTCAGGGAGAATGGGGATTGAGCAAAGGAATCTTCTTCCTGGTGTGCAGACATTTTGGCAAGCCAGAAATAGATTTGTTAGGAATGCGAAGGTCCGCAGGTTTTTCTCCCTTTACAAGGATCAAGAAGCAGAAGGGATAGACGCTCTTGTACAGGGGTGGGATTTCAGGCTGGCTTATGCCTTTTCCCCACTGGTACTCCTTCCCAGAGTTCTACAGAAGTTAACCTACTCAAGGACAGACCTGGTGCTGATAGCACCCTGGTGGCCCAAGAGTGTTTGGTTTCCCACCATTCAGAGTCTCTCGGTAGCTCCCCCGCTGCATCTGCCGGGGCAACGAGGTCTGCTCAGTCAGGGTCCAGTCTTTCACCCCGAACCGGGACGTCTCTCTCTGACAGCATGGCTATTGAGAGGGAAATACTTCGTGACAGGGGCTGTTCGGAGAGAGTGATAGACACTCTTCTTCTCAGTAGGAAAGGCGTCACCAGAAAAATGTATGCAGTCTAAGGAGGGGGCTCTCCAGATGATAGCTACCATCCTAGACTTTCTTCAACAGGGGGTGGACCAGGGTTTGGCAGTCAGCACCCTCAAAGTCCAGGTGGCAGCCCTGTCCGTGTTTTTTGACAGGGAGCTAGGACAAGAACCACTGATAAAAAGATTTTTGTTGGCCAGGGAAAGGGTAGTCCCAGTCAGGTCGGTCAGTTGCCCTCCATGGGACCTGTCCCTGGTATTAGATGCCCTAACAAAGGGGCCTTTTGAGCCGGTGACTCAAATTTCTGTTAGACTTTTATCATTTAAGTTGGCCTTCCTTCTGGCTATCACTACGGCCAGAAAGGTGGGTGATATACAGGCCCTTTCAATTAAAGAGCCATTTTTACGTATCCTAGAGGATAGGGTAATCCTCACTCAGGATCCCCTTTATTTGCCAAAAGTGGCTTCGTTATTTCACAGGAGATTATTCTCCCGTCCTTTTGCCAGAATCCCAAGAATAAGGAAGGTTCCATTTCTTAGATGTCAGGCGCTGTCTCCTAGTCTATTTAGAAAGGGTGAGAGACTTTAGGAGGTCCAGTCACTTATTGATCACCTTCTCAGGGAAGAGAAAGGGTCTACAAGCCTCTAAGGCAACGATGGCTAGATGGGTCAGACAAACCATATCTATTGCTTATAGGCAGGCAGGTAAACCAGTGCCAGCCCGCCTTAAGGCGCATTCAACCAGATCCCTGGCGACCTCCTGGGCAGAAAGGGCAGGTGCCTCAATCGACCAGATCTGCAGAGCAGCAACATGGACGAGCCATAGGACATTTCTGAGGCACTACAGAGTGGAGCTGTTGTCCCCTCAGGATTTGGCATTTGGCAGGAAGGTCCTACAAGCGGTTGTCCCGCCCTAAAGGTAGGCCTGAACTTCTTGCTTATCATCTCAGGTGTGCCGTCCTGGAAGATGATTGGAGAAAATGACCAGTTACACTTACCGGTAACGGCTTTTATAGGAAATCTTCCAGGACGGCAGGCCTACTTCCCTACCCTTGTTTTATTGGTGTGGTATATTCATTCCTCACAGAATGTTCCCTCTGACACCGGTGTGGGCTTTTCTTTACCATAACTGAGGGTCTGAGGGAGGGATGGGAACTTTTAAACTTGTTGTTGATTGTGTTTCCTGTCAGGTGGACCAGTCATCTCAGGTGTGCCGTCCTGGAAGATTTCCTAGAAAAGCCGTTACCGTTAAGTGTAACTGGTCATTTTTTTCCACAAAGTTGTCAATTTAGAAGATATTTCTAACACATAACATGTACATAGCCAAAATAACACCCCAAAATACATTCTGCTACTCGTCCTGAGTATGGCGATACCCCATATGTCAGACTTTTCCACAGCCTGGCCGCATACAGAAGCCCAACATACAAGTACCACCTTCAGGCTTCTAACATATAGCATGTACACACCAAGAATTACACCCCAAAATACATTCTGCTGAGCAAAGGGTAAAAAAAAGGCTCACCTGTGGTTTTAGCAGGCAGGGACACTGTTCCAGAGCAGTCAAAGCATTTTCTAGACAGCCAAAGGAAATGTCCAGGAATTGTCCAGGCAGCAGACAGATATGGAAATTTATGAACATGGTTCAGTACAGTCCAAGGTTTAGCAGGCAGTTCAGGCATAGGCATGTCCAGTTCAGGTGGCAGGCAAAGGCAGGGCCAGTTTAGATGGCAGGAGGCGGCACTTTGTACATTGGGCCTTGGTCAGGTAAGACCCGAGGACAGGGGTAGAGGCTTCTTCCCACCCAAATCTCTACGAAGCCTCCAGACCCTAATCCGAGAAAACGAAAAACCTGGAGAAAAATGTTTTCTCCACTCGGAAAACTTTTTCTGGAGCCCCTCACATGTGAGACCCCTGTGCTGTACAGTGGCAGGGCAAATGATCAGTTCAGGAGGCAGGCAAAAAGCATGGTCATTTAACAGGCCGAGGTCAATTCACGTTGAAGGCAGAAACATGTCTGGCAGAGGCATAGTCATTTAACAGTCCGGGTCATACACAGAAATGGCAGAAAGTGGAAACTGGAAAGAAATCATCTTCACTTTACTAATAGTGTAGTGAAGTATGATAGCTTCGATAGCAAGTTCCAATGCAGAGGCCTGGCTGGGAGGGACAGTCTGGACAGTAGTATCGGGTGTCGCGGCGAATTCCTCTACTTGTACACACACTGCATTTTTTTGGGGGTTTGCGACCTGTTTGGGTAGGAGGGAGGATGTCGGGGAAAGTGCCTTTCATGGAGTCTGGCTACTGCATCAGAGCGAATTAGTTGAGTGGGTTGGCCATGGGGATAGACAGGGGCTGTGATAACATCTTCTTGGAATCTTAGATAGGTCAGGGAACTTTGGGTGCTCTTAGAAAAAATAATATATGAATTGAACATGGGCAGTTGCATCAAATGCGTCGGATGCGCCTGGTGATGGCGGGCGTCGGATGCGCCTGGTGATGGCGGGCCGATGCGGCAGGTGATGGCGGTCAGATGTGTCTGGTGATGTCGGTCAGATGCGGCAGGTGATGGCGGTCAGATGCGGCAGGTGATGGCGGGCCGATGCGCCTGGTGATGGCGGGCCAGATGCGCCTGGTGATGGCGGGCCAGATGCGCCTGGTGATGTCGGGCCAGATGCGCCTGGTGATGGCGGGCGGCTGATGTGTCAAATGGCAGGCTGATGTGCCCACTGTTCTGTATGATAGGTGTTTTTGGGGACACTGTGTTTTTTGGGGGACACTAGCTGGGTGATCAGTGGGTAAACAGCAGACAAATAGCTATAAACTCACTGATCTTCCCGGCTGAAGCACAGATTTCTCTTCCTCTCCTCACTGACAGGTTCTGTGTGAGGAGAGGAAGAGATGAGAGCAGTTACAACCGCTTTCTATTTATTTACATTACATGACGACTGTGATTGGACAGAGTCGTCATGTGATCAGGAGGGCCAATCACATGGCCCTCCTGTTGTATTCTGCTCTCCAGTCTCCGGGGGTCTCAGGCAGATCGGGATCGCGCCGCTGCGTGGGCACGTGGCGGCGCGATCACCGGTTATCTGCCACCCATCCCCCTTTGTTTACATTACGATGGCTGTGATTAGACACATTGCCCTCCTGCCGATCCGAGATGTGGCGTGTGCGGGGGACACGCGCGCGTCGGGATCGCGCAGCTGCGCGGGAGCGCGCCCGCTACTTTGACAGGACGTTCAGGAACGTCCTGTCAGGAGTAGAGAGCTCCCACCCGGCCGTTTATATGCAGTGGCCGGGTGGGAAGTGGTTAACAGGGTATTTAACGTCCAACCACTCAGCCAGTTGGCAAGAGCACCTAAAAGCCACACAAAAGGGGCACAAATGTGTCCCTCCTCTTCCTCCTCTTCTTTAACCACTTCAGTCTGCCCCTGCGATACCGAGTCATTACCTCTCGGCAGCCTCCATTAACAGCGCTGCAGCTTGTTGTGCCCCCACATCTCCATACAGCTGGTGGTGATGATGCCAGATCTATGAGCTCTACCTCCTCCTCCACCACCTCCATGGCCTCCTCTGCAGAATTGTCCTATGAACATCAGGTACCCCCTAAGCCAGTGATGGCGAACCTTGGCACCCCAGATGTTTTGGAACTACATTTCCCATGATGCTCATGCACTCTGCAGTGTAGTGAAGCATCATGGGAAATGTAGTTTCAAAACATCAGGAGTGCCAAGGTTCGCCATCACTGCCCTAAGCGTTCAAAGGGCTATTCCCAGAGTCAGGCTAAAAGGTGCCATGCAGTGCTTCAGCTGGTGTGTTTAGGGGACAGGAACCACACCGGAGCAGAGATTCTTGCAGAGGTGGTTCACACCATGCCAGCTGGAGCCAGGAATGATGGTGTCCGATAATGTCTCAAACCTCCTGCCCGCCCTTAGACAGGGAAAGTTGACACATGTGCCATGCCTGGTACATGTCCTCAATTTGGTGGTGCAGCGTTTCCTAAGTATGTACCCATGGTTGCAAGATGTACTAAAGCAGGCCAGAAGAGTCTGTAGCCATTTCAGGCGGTCATACACAGCCAGTTCTCGGTTGGCTGAAATTCAGCCAAAATTCCACCTGCCCGTAAACCGCCTGATCTGTGACATGCCCACCGGGTGGAACTGAACTTTGGGAATGCTGCAGCAGCTATACATGCAGCAGAGGGTGGTCAACAAGTTCCTGTGCCAGAACGCAATGATGACAGGCTCAGGCCACCTCTGTTTTTTTCCCCACGCCAATGGCTGATCATTAAGGATGCATGCACTGTATTTTCACCATTTGAGGGGGCCACAAGGATGGTGAGCCATGACAGTGCATGCATCAGTGATACAATCCCTGTTGTGTTCCTGCTGGAGCAGACTCTGCATGGCATTATAGACAGGGCACTGGAGGCAGAGCAGCAGGAGGAAGAGGACTTCCTTTTCTCTCAAGGCCCACTTTATCCAGACACCATCATTCCTATGTCACAGAACACACAGGGCGAGAGAGGGGGGGAGGAGGAGGAGGAGGAGGAGGATTCTGGCACTTTCATAGGCTTTGAAGAAGAGGAAGATATGTGTCAATCTGTAAGTGATGGCTTTCCAACACCAGGACCCCTGGGAGTAGTACGTGGCTGGGAGGAGGAAGTTCCAGATGCTGTCATTAGGTTGCAGTGTCATGGAAAACTTAGTTTTGAGTCTTCTGTTGGTCAAGAGAGGAGCATTGGAGAAGGTATCCGCCTAAAGTGAGGCATTTCTGAATTTTTTTAGTCCTCACCGTCCTGGGCTGTCAGCTTCCACATCCTGTCGGCAGTGTCTGCATCACATGGTGGACTATAACCTTGGGGCCAAAATCGAGATGGAGAGCTTTCCATCTGATGATCCACTGACTTACTGGGTCATGAGAATAGACCACTGGCCAAAACTTTCCCATTATGCTATTGAGTTGTTTCGGGTGCCCTGCATCCAGCCTGCTTTCGGAATGGGCATTCAGTGCTGTAGGGGGTTTTGTTACTGTCATGGAACATGTGTGTCCACATATTTCGTGAACCGTTTGACTTTTATAAAAATGAATCAGTCCTGGATTACCAGCTATGAAGCCCCTGATGCCAATGTCACTGATTAAGTCTTTTTGGGATGTGGAATCTCTGCAGGACTTCAAGGCTTTCTAGCTTTGAGGGTGTTCAATCATTTCATCTGACAGAATGTTTTTGGTATAAGTTTGATGGGCACAATTAACACCAAAAGACAATTTTGAGTACCTGTTTGACAGGTGCATATCATTGCAATTTTTTACAGCAAGGCCAATTCTTGCTTTCATCAAGAATACCTCTATAGGGTTACGGTGACACCCAAAAGAAGAAAATGAAATGAAGGAATTTTCCTTTTTTAAACTATAAGCTTGAACAATCACTTAACGAATCCATTTAGAAATAGTAGATTTCAACGCTGCCTGTCCTCTTTTAGGGCTCTCTGGCAATACAAACAGAATATCTGTTTTTACAAATCTGAGCGGTCACTTTCAAATAGACCTTGACTGCTCTTACCACATCAAAGAGAATTTAGTGACTTTTCTTCCACAGAATGAGGTTCTGGAAAAAATGAAGGCAGAAAAATATCCTGGTTCAAATGAAAACCTGACACTACCTTTGGTAGGAAATTAGGAAGAGGCCACAATACAACCTTATTCTTATGAATAATCAAATATGGCTCTTTACAAGAAAGAAAAGCCAACTCTGATACTCTTCTTGCAGAAGATATGGCAACCAAGAAAATTATTTTCCTAGTCAAGAGGACCAAGGGAATATCTCGAATAGGCTCAAAAGGCTATTTTTGTAAAGCTATCAGGACAAAATTTAAGTCCCAAGGGTTCAGGGGTGACTTAACTGGGGGATTAATCCGCGTTACCCCTTGAATAAAGTTACGAACCAGTGAGTGTGAAGCAAGTGGTCATTAAAAAAATACAGATAAGGCCAACACCTGCCCCTTGTTAGTACTTAAGGCCAGCTTCATTTGTAATCCCATCTGTAGGAATTCAAGGATCCTACCTATGACATATTTTCTGGGGTACCAACCCCTGGATTCACACCAGGAGACATATGCCTTCCAGATTCTATAGTATATGATTCTGGAGGCCGGCTTCCTACCATTAACCAAAGTAGAAACTACTGAAGGTGACAGCCCACGGTCCTTTATAATGTGGGTCTCAATAGCCAAACTGTTAAATTTAGCATAAGGTAGGATGGAATATCGGACCTTGCCAGAGAAGGTCTGGCCACAGTGGTAGGGTCCAAGGGTCCCCTACCGCCATCTTTATGATCTCGGCAAACCAAGATCTCCTGGGCCTTGCTGGGGCCCCCCGAATCACCTCCTTCCCTTCTTGCTTGATCCTGCGAAGAAGATGCGGAAGCAGCAGAACAGGAGGGAACGCATAGATCAGTGAAAACTGATCCCACGGAAAGACCAAGGCATCTGTTCCGTATGCCACCGGATCCCTTGTCCGTGACACAAAGTTGTCGGTCTTGTTGTTGAACCTGAACACAAACAGATCCAGGTCCGGAACGCCCCATTTTTGACATATTGACAGAAAGATGTCGGGATGAAGGGACCATTCTCCCGGGAACAATTGTTGGTGACTCAAGTAGTCCGCCTGCCAATTCTCTATCCCTGGAATGAAAATTGCTGATAGGCAAGTAATGTTGTTTTCTACCCAAGAAAGAATATGATTCACCACTTTCTGGGCCACACAACTTCTCGTGCCACCTTGGTGATTGATATAGGCCACTGCTGTGGCATTGTCGGATTGGATTCTGACAGCACAATTCCGTAGTCTGGACATCCAGGCCTCCAGGGCCAGGCATACTGCCTGAATCTCTAGAATATTGATGGACTATCTCCCTTGGACAGACGCTTCTTCCAGGACTGCTTCCCAGCCCAGAAGACTGGCATCTGTTGTTACCACCTTCCAGGTAACTGGTAGAAAAGATTTCCCATTTTGAAGATATCAACCACTATTTGAGGCTCTGACACACATTGGGGTATAAACGCATTGAGGAGTCCAGAGCTTGGACTTTCTTGTTCCAAGTTGAGAGGATACTGTTTTGCAGCAGTCTTGAATGCAACTGCGCATAAGGAACGGCCTTGAAAGAAGCCACCATCTTTCCCAACAATTTCATGCAAAGTCGAATAGAAGGATTCTTCTTTGTTTTGACCAACTGAATCAGTTCCTTTATGGAACTGATCCTTTCCTGGGGCAAAAACACTGTCTTCTGAGCTGTATCTATGATCTGCCCCAAATACTGCAATCTCCTTGATGGTTTTAAGGAGGATTTCTCTAGGCTGAGAATCCAACCTAGTTATTCCAGGTAGCTGACCGTGGTGACCAAAGTTTGGTTTAAGTGGGCTACCGATTGATCTATCAAGAGTAGATCATCTAAGTAGGCTAGTACCATTATACCTTGAGCCCTTAGCCTGGAGGAGCCAAGACCTTTGTAAACACTCGAGGTGCAGTAGCTAGACCGAAAGGCAGAGCTACACACTGGAAATTAAGATTTTCTACCTCAAATGTTGATTGACGCTAGAAGTTCTCCCCCTTGTAGGATGGGGACTACTGATGGGATTGACTCTATGCAAAAAGAACGGATATTCAAAAATCTGTTTAGATCTTTGAGATCTAAAATGGGTCTGACATCCCTGTTTGGTTTTGGAACCGTGAACAGCTTTGAATAAAACCCCAAATCTTGCTCTTCCAATGGGACTACCGATATCACTCTATGAGACAAGAGATGATCCAAATCTAGAAAGAGAGACTTCTTTTTCACTGGCTCTCTGGGAACATTTGATATGAGCAAATGAGGAGACGGGAACTCTCGGAAATCTAGTTTGTAACCCAGAGAAATTGAGGAAGCCACCCATCTGTCTTGACATTGTTCCTGACAGATCTTTGAAAACTGTAGAAGCCTTCTCCTCACTCAAGACAGCGGGGGCGCACCATGTGGGTTTCTTCCCCCAGGTCCTTTTTTTGACCCTGGGACTGACCCTAAGGTTTACCTCTTTAACCTGACGGTGGAGGCCGTCGTGACTGCCTGGAGGCTGACACTGGAGAAGAAGCATGTTTAAAAGAAAAATGCTTAAACTTCTTAACCGGTAAAAGGGAACTTTTCCCATTAGAAATTCTTTGGATATACTTATCCAGATAGTCTCCAAACAACCGTTCACCACGAGAAGGGAAACTGGCCAAGAGAATTTTGAATTGCGCTTCGACTGACCAATTTTTCAACCATAGGATTCTACGCACATGTACCAGCCCTAGCATGAGCCGTGAGGCCTAGAGAATAAAATCTTTCATAGTGTCTACTGTAAAACACAACACTTCTGATATCCCGGACAAATCCTGGGCCTGCTGATCAGGAATAACTTTGAGAACCTCTATTGACTGACTGGTCCTTTAAGGACTGAGATACCACGATCGCTGCCAGCGCAGGTTGAATGACTGAACCTGCGATCTAAATATAGTTTTTAAAAAGGAACTTTAACTTCTTATACGCTGGATCCTTTAGCATATGAGCATTGTCAACTCGAAAATTCAGGTTTCTGTTTACAGAGGATATAGCAGAATCATTTGCTGGGACTCCCCATTTCTTATAAAACTCTTTCTCCATAGGATAAAGTATTGAAAACTTTTTTTGGAGGAAAAAACTGTTTATCTGGGTGCTCCCACTCAGAATACATTAGTTTCCTTAGCCATGAATGGATAGGAAAAGAATGAACAGATTGGGGAGGCTTTAGTGAACCCAAACCAGAAGTGGGCTCATTGAAGAAAAAAACTCCTTAGTAATATACACAGGGGCTGCAGTGTTAAGAGCAGCAGCAACACTCCCTCCTGATGGCTCACTCTGACCAGGCTGAGGATGCCATCTTTTTTTAGATGGTTCTAGGCTTCTATGTGACTGTAGAAGTCTTTCTATATCCCTTTTTTGAGGTGTTTTTACCCCTCCTTCCGCTCATAGCCCGATGCACAAAGCAGAGGTACTACCAGAAGAAACACATCCACTGCTTGAGCCAGCCCTGTTGCTGCTATTAATGCTCAGCCTGTTACAGTAGTAAATGTGTCAAAAGGAATGCCTGTGTCACCAAACCTCTTATATGGCACTTTTGCTCCTGTGTCCCTCCAGCAGCATGTAACAGCACAAATGGTGCCTTTTAAAACATACCTTCCCACATTGGAGGACAGGAAGAGCTAAGCCCCGCCCCCCACCGCCTAAGGCCCTTCCCCTCTTTTTATTTTTATTTTTTTACATCCACAGGGAGGAAGGAAAAACGGCGAGGGGGGGGGGGGGGCTGGAAGCTGCCGAGCAGCGTGCTGTTCACGCCGTTTTTTTATTCTTATAGCACTCTTTCCCCGAGAAAAGGGGAAGAAAAAACAGCACAGGGGGGTGTCTGGTGGGGAGAGGGAACCCCCAGACTTACCAGAGGTCCACTGCTTGGCCGGAGGAAGAAGAAATGGCTGCTTCCTAGACAACAACGTGGGCTTTCTGAGAAGCACGAGACGGTAAGTGCTCAATACAGCCCCCAGTGATAACACATAGGCATGACAACACTTCCTAAATTTAAAGGAGACAATCATAAGAAAAATTTGTTAGAAAACTCCACTTACCTTTCCCGCGGCAGGGTTTTCTGTGGTAAACCAACAGACCCAATCTTCACCCAAGACATTGTTTCTTCAGATGCGAGGCCCGTGTACCATTCAATGCAACCAAAAAGAAACTTTGAATGGATCCGGCTGCATGGCTAGCCCCAGCAAGGATTGCTCCAGTGGAGCTCAGCACAGCACATCTTCACTTGTGACCAACACCTTAGACACTGGCGAAAAAACTGAGGTACTTCCAGTAGTGGGAGGGGTTATATAGGGAGTGTACTTTTTGTCTTAGGTAGTGCCAGTGTCCATCACCTAAAGGTGGCTTATACCTCACATAGTAACTACTATGGCTCTGTGTCCCGTGATATACGATTTTATTAATACATGTCCCACAGGGCAGGACCCAGACCCCTATAACCATTTTATGCCCAATTACTTGCATATAAGCCTTCAAAATGTGTACTTTTGATGTCCGGGTCCCATTGAGTTTAATGAGGTTCGTTATTCGGGTCCGAACTTTTGCGGTGTTCCAAAGTTCTGGTGCGAATTGAACAGTTCAGCCCATCCCTAGTACACAGTATACAATACAGTGTGTACCGTGTCTAATACACTTTAGGCGGTGTACACAGTATATAAAACAGTGTACAGTTTCAGTTTCTGATACACTTCAGGTGGTGTATTAAAAAAAAAATATATATATATATACACAGTCTAGTGTGTGTGTGTGTGTGTGTGTGTGTGTGTGTGTGTGTGTGTGTATATATATATATATATATATACTCTGCAATCAGTGTAGCCTATATATACAGGGCATTCGGTGGTGTACAGTTTCTAATGCACTTCAGGTGGTGTACACATTATATAATACAGTGCAGCCGGTGTTCAGTTTCTAATACAGTGCAGCCGGTGTACACAGTATATGCTCACAGGCCACTAAAAGAGAGAAAGCAGCCCCTGTGTCTACAGTCCACAGTGGTGGTCGTGGACATGGTGCATCCTCTGCTGCTGGCCGTGTTATTGAGCCACAACATGCAGAAGAGTTGGTGGAGTGGATAACGTCCTCATCCTCCTCACCCTCTGTCACCCTGGCTGATAGTAGTTTGCCTACCAATGCAGCTACCTTGGCCACAGTTGCTCCTTCCATAGCCCCATCATCATGCACAGAGGAGTCACCAGAATTATTTGACCATAGTGTCGGTTATATGCTGCTGGAGGATGCGCAGAAATTTGAAGGCTCCAATATTGGTCCCCAGGTTGAGGAAGAGAGTAATGTGAGCCTAGAGAGAGTATGTGCCAGAGAAGGATAAGAAACTGTCAGTCATGTTCCCCCAGCTGCAGCATACTGCCAAGTTTGCTCCGGTGACGAGGAGGGGGGGATGATGAGGTCCCTGACTGTACTGTGCCTGAGAGAAGAGAGGAGGAAAGTGAGGGGGAGGAGGAGACACAACTCCAACGAGGCAGAATGTCCTCCAGGGGGAAGCCACTCTATTGTATCACACCACAGAGCTCCTTAGAGCGCTGCTGACTCCCGCTGGCTTGCAAAAGTTCCTTGGTGTGGGCTTTTTTCGACACACATGTGCAGCAGATCACACTGTTGCTGTTTGCAACCTGTGTCTGAAGCGGATCAAGCATGGGCAGAACAGCTGCCGCATGGGCACCACATGCTTGACCAGACATATGACAACCCGCCATGCACTCTGTTGGCAACAGCACCAGAAAACCAACATCATAGAAAAAAGGCGGGCTTCCCCTTGCTCCTCATCTGGGATCTCAAACCCTAGTATACCTCCAGTCCTCTCAAAAACATGCACAGAGGAATGACTGTATAGCAATAGGTGCCACAAGTACGTGTAACCAATCTGCTAGCAGAACACCACCAGTTGATTTTAGCAGGAAAATTTCATTCCCCAGTTGCTGAACAGTAAAAAGAAATTCTGTCCCAGCCATCCATATGCATCTAAATGCTTGCTTGGCCAAATTGCTAGCACTGCATAGCTACCCAGTTACATAGTTAGTAAGGTTGAATAAAGACACCAGTCCATCCAATTGTACATGGCTAGGAGGAGGTAGTACTGTAACTGCTGCCTTTTCAGCTGATAGACTCTGCCCCCATTCGTGAATTTGTGGAATATACTGTACCACAGTGGCAGGTTCCAAACAACATTTCTTTTCACATAAGGTCATTCTGGCTCTCTACCATCATGTGGAAGGCATTATTTTAGCCTCGTTGGACACTGACTCGTGGTCCAGCAGGCATGGGCAGGGACGTTACCTTTCCTTCATGGCACACTGAGTAACTCTGCTGGCAGCTGGGAAGGATGAAGGACAGGGCTCAGTGTTGTTGGAGCTTGTTACACTACCACGCCTCCAAAAAGCTGGTAGAGAATCTGCCACAGCTCTCTGCTCCCTCCCTCTCTTCTTCTTCCTCTATGGCCTTTTCTGCAGAATTGTCCTCTGAACCAGCAGTGCTCCGTAAGTAGTCAAGGGGCTACGCAAGCAGTTGGGCTAAAAGATGCCATGCAGTGCTTCAGTTGGTCTGCCTAGGGGAAAGGAGCCACACTGGGGCAGAGATTCTGTCAGCTCTACAGGGGAAGGCTCAGAGGTGGTTGACGCCACAGCAGCTTGAGCCAGGAATAGTTGTATGCTACAATGGCACCAACCTCCTCTCCGCCCCCCGACAGGTACACTTGACCCATGTTCCATATTTGGCACACGTCCTGAATTTGGTGGTGCAGCTTTACTTAACCAGGTACCCAGGCTTACAAGATTTCCTGAGGCTAAAAAAGTCTGTGGTAATTTCTGCCAGTCATACAATGCCAGTGGTCAGCTGGCTGACATTCAAAGGGAATGCAACCTGCCCAATAACCGCCTCATTTGTGAAATGCCCACCAGGTGGTACTTAACATTCACAATGCTACAGCCGCTGCACAAACAGTACACAGCAGAGGACCATCAATGAGTACCTGTGCAAGTACGTCACCAAGACAGGGTCAGGGGAGCTTGGCTTCTTTTTGCCACGCCGCTGGCTGCTGATCAAGGATGCATGCACTGTCCTGTCACCATTTGAGGAGGCCACAAGGTTGGTGAGCAGCGACAATGCATGCATCAGTGACACCGTCCCTCTAGTCTTCCTGCTGGAGCACATGTCTTAGTGAAATCACAGACAAGGCACTTGAGGCAGAACAGGGGGAGGAAGAGGAGGACTTCCTTACCTCTCAAGGCCCCCTTTATCCAGATAGCTTTCCTGCGGGGCCACCAAGCACACAGAAAGAAGAGGAGGATTGTGTCAGCATGCATTTAGAGGATAACACACAGCAGTTTTCAAGGGATGGCTTCCAGTCCCCAGAAACCCAAGGAGTTGTACGTGGCTAGGAGGAGGTAGTTACGGATAATGTCATCATTTTTTTAACAAATATTTTTATTGCATTTTTTTAACAGACAGACATACAAATAAAAACAAAAACAAATTCAAACATAAAATACAAAATGCTCCTATGTCATCCTAGAACAGTGGAAAATCATGCATTTACTATGTTATTCAGAGTGAATAACTTCTAACTCGACAATAGACTCTGTATAGACAAGTATCACAGTCATGGATAGTACTATCATGGCAAAAGTCATTGACTGTATGAGGCAAACTACCTTAAATAACACCCAATTATGGCAGTGTAGGTGAGAGGGTTAGTGAGTATACAGTGGTAGGGATTCGTTAACCAGTTTCAACCAGAGACCCCTAGTAGGGGTCGCAGTACCCTTCCAGGTCACCAAGATGACCCTTTTCACATAAAAATAGAGGATACCAAGCAGTCTCTTGGCCTGGGAGGGAATGGCAAGGTCACCAAAGATGCCCAAGAGATAGTTCTTGGGGTTAAGTATATTGGGGAGACCCAGTGCTGAGGGGAGAAAGGTGCCTATGTTCACCCAGAAGTTCTGTACTATAGGACAAGTCCACAAGCAGTGGAGGAAGTCAGCTGTGTCAACATTTTCAAAAGCATTCGGCCGAAGGGGATATACCCATTTTTTTCATTTTAAATGGAGTAAGGTGTGATTGGTGAAAGACCTTGAGTTGAATTATCTTATATCTGGAAGAGATAACCGAGGTCCTAAAGGTGTCACAGAATTCAGACCAGTCTTCTTCTGTGATAGGGATGTCTAAGGAGTCCCATTTCTGTTGGGCTGCCCTGAACCTAGGATTAGAGTTTGTAACTAGGCATGAGTAATAGGTAGATATAAGTTTTTTTGTCTGGTCTGGAGCTCTTAGGAGCTTTTACAGGTCAGGGGTCTCTAGGGGACTAGCTAGGGAGCCAAACTGTGCTCGTACAGCATGTCTGAGTTAGAATAGAATAGATAGGTGCGTGGCAAATTTAAAGTCTAATCTCATCTAGGAGAATGATTTGAAACCCTGAGGAGTGTATATAAGGCATAGGTATTTGATCCCCTTGGATGTCCATCTTTTATGGTCAGGTAGGGAGTTTAGTTCCTTAAGTATAGGGTTATACCAGAGTGGACTATTGGGAAAAGCCAACCAAGAGTCAGAGGTACATTTGACTGTCACTGTTTTAAAACAGATCGAGAGAAGTATGTATGATAGACATTCCAGGTCCCGGTGGCGTGCATTTGCGGTATATTATAGTGTTTCAAATGAGGAAATGATGGCTCCTTCGGTAGTTGTACACGCGTTATTCGAGTCAGGGTGTAGACAGTCATGGATGTTAACTAATTGAGATGCCTAGTAGTAGAGATAGCAGTCAGGGAAAGGTAACCCTGCCAGGTGGGACGGGAGACAAAGTGTCTCTAGGGGGTTGTCCATTCCAAAGGAAGGTGGTACAGATAGAATCTATGCTCCTAGAAATGGATTTAGGGATTTTTCAAGGGGAATTAGCCATAACATGCAGCATTTTAGGTAGATATATCATTTTAAGGACATTGGCTCATCCCATAAGGTCCAGGGGTAAGTCCTTCCACTGTTTGGTCTGCGTCTGCAATTGGAGTAGTAGGGGGCCTACATTATTGGTTATGTAGGGGGATAATGACAGTTGAATTATAACTCCTAAGTACCAAAATGAGGTGGCTATTTGCAGTTTGGAGTCTGGTTTGATTTCCGAGGTAAGAGCTTGATCTAGGGGAAAGAGGATTGACTTGTCCCAATTCACTCGGAATCTGGAGAATTCCCCAAATGTATTAATCACAGCTAACAGATTGGTAAGGGAGTCATGTGGGTCGGGTAGGTAGACTAGTGTGTCATCTGCATAAAGAGATATTCGTTCCCCTATGTCATTTATGGGGAGACTTCTGATGAGCAGGGAGCTGCAGGTCCGATCACAAGGGTTTCCATGGCCAGGGCAAACAGGAGGGCAGATAAAGGGCAACCCTGACTGGTGTCTCTGGCGATAGAGAAGGTCTCTGTAACTCGATAATTAATTTGTATACGGGCCAGTGGCAGGGTATGGCTATTCTACGCTGTCAAAAGCCTTGCAGGTGTCAAGGGATGCGATAACCCAAGTGGGTGGGCAGTCATGTGAGTAGATCAGGTTGTGAAATAATCTGCGGATGTTCATTCTGGTCGAATGATCTGGTATGAAGCCCCCATGGTCACTCCATACCAACTTCACAACTACTTTGTTCAGACAGTTGGCCAGCACTTTAGCCAGAATTTTGACATCTACGTTGATGAGCGATATCGGTCGATAGGAGTCACATTTAAGAGGATCTTTTTGGGGTTTAAGTATTAAAACAATTAAAGCCTCTCTTATTGAGGGGGGAGCACTCCTTCTTTCAGGGCTTCATTATATGTATTAAGTAGCATAGGACTAAGGAGATGTTGAAAATGCATGTGCCATTCAGCTGGAAAACTGTCTAAGCCTGGCATCTTATCAGTTGGCAGTTGTGAAATCGCAAGGGACAGCTCCTCCACAGAGAGAGATTCATCCAGCTTCTCGCGGTCTTGGCATTTTCT
This sequence comes from Lithobates pipiens, assembly GCF_037356315.1. Lineage (NCBI taxonomy): Eukaryota > Metazoa > Chordata > Amphibia > Anura > Ranidae > Lithobates > Lithobates pipiens. The sequence goes on from NW_027507785.1 coordinate 119,443,012, forward strand.
AGTTCCTCAGTATGTTGTTGGGCATTTTTGCATAGGACACCAGTAATAGACATGAAGGTTGCCCTTAACACTCCTTTGGAGGCAGTCGTGGGTCCAGTGGAACCCTATTCACCCGCCAGTAGTCAGTGATGCTCTTCTGGCATTCATTCGGTACAATCTCATCTTCCAGCCAGTGAAAGTTCATTCTCCAGACCTGAGGGCCTACTCTTGGCAGGAGGAGGAGGTTAACAGACATAGGTGCGTGATAGGAGATCCCACGAGGCAAATATGAGACTGACTGGACAAGAGGAAGTACCTCTGCTGGGATAAATGCCAAGTCTATGTAAAACATAGTATGGAAGGAGTCAGAGTGACAGGAAAACTGTCGATCATCTGGGTGCTTCCATCGCCATAGCTTGGTGAGGTCATATACCTGGGTCCAGTCAACTAATGAGGGGTAGGGTATGCCCCCTCCCCGCAAGCTGTCTACAGTAGGATCAAGTACATTGTTAAAGTTGCCTATAAACAGTAGGGTATGTGGGAGAGAATTTCTGGAGAGAACGGGGGAGGAACATATGCGTTCACCAGTGTAAAAACTAGGGACACTATATGAAGGGTAATTATAATAAAGCATCCTGCGGGGGCTGTTTTTGCTAATATAATTTCTGCTGGGAGGGACTTTGCTATCAAGATTGAAACCCCTCGAGAGTAGTTGGTGTAGGTGGCATGATATTGGGTAGCTAGTAGCCAGGGACGTTTAAGAGTCCGTGATGTAATATAAGTAAGGTGGGTCTCCTGCAGACAAATGATATGAGGCTTATATTTTTTTAAATAGGAAAACACTAGGGACGGCTTGTGAGGTGAGTTCAGACCCCTGACATTCCAAGAAATTAATTTTAGCGCATCAGCCATATATAGTCTTATCTAACTTAATATCATTAGAGTAATCAAACATTACAGCATACCACATATAACATAGCATACAGTATTGCTATCTTAGGGATGCAATAGCCCCCGCTCTACTAACCCAAACACAGTGAGCATTGGTTCCCGGAACAAAAAAGAATCCCTCTCAGCAACAGTCATGAGAGAGATTAGTAAGACCTGTGGTCCCACCACCTACTGGTATGGGGGAGGTAGCAGTTTCATGTAGGCTCTCAAGTAAGGTGCAGGTGTCCATCTTGCAGAACATAGGATAGTTCTATAACTTAAGGCACATACAATAACAGTAACAGTGTGTTGGGCATAACAGGTGCAATCTGCAATCAGATTAGGGTATATTGCTAATTGAAATGATCAGACCTACATTGGGGGGGGGATTCAGGAGGGCATACACTGATACACTGGGGGGGGGGGGACTCAGGAGGGCATACACTGATACACTGGGGGGGGGGGTGGGATTCAGGAGGGCATACACTGATACACTGGGGGGGGGGGGCGGGATTCAGGAGGGCATACACTGATACACTGGGAGGGAGGGATTCAGGAGGGCATACACTGATACACTGGGGGGGATCAGGAGAGCATACACTGATACACTGGGAGGGGGAGATTCAGGAGGGCATACACTGATACACTGGGGGGGGATTCAGGAGGGCATACACTGATACCAGGGGGATTCAGGAGGGCATAAACTGATACACTGGGGGGGATCAGGAGGGCATACACTGGGAGGGGGGATTCAGGAGGGCATACACTGATCCACTGGGGGGATTCAGGAGGGCATACACTGATCCACGGGGGGGATTCAGGAGGGCATACACTGATACACTGGGAGGGGGGGTTCAGGAGGGCATACACTGATACACTGGGAGGGGGGATTCAGGAGGGCATACACTGATACACTGGGAGGGGGGATTCAGGAGAGCATACACTGATACACTGGGAGGGGGTATTCAGGAGGGCATACACTGATACACTGGGGGGGATTCAGGAGGGCATAAACTGATACACTGGGGGGGATCAGGAGGGCATAAACTGATACACTGGGGGGGATCAGGAGGGCATACACTGATACACTGGGGGGGATTCAGGAGGGCATAAACTGATACACTGGGGGGGATCAGGAGAGCATACACTGATACACTGGGAGGGGGGGATCAGGAGGGCATACACTGATACACTGGGAGGGGGGGATTCAGGAGGGCATACACTGATACACTGGGGGGGGGGGTTCAGGAGGGCATATACTGGGAGGGGGGGGGTCAGGAGGGCATACACTGGGGGGGGGGGATTCAGGAGGGCATACACTGATACACTGGGGGGGATTCAGGAGGGCATACACTGATACACTGGAGGGGGGGGGGGATTCAGGAGGGCATACACCGGGGCAGTCATAATCTTTTAAGGAGTTACATTTTTCCCTTTTTCATGAAAATAGATGAAGATCTAATTTTTCCTCTAACAGCACCTCTATGCTAAGCTGCAGTAACCCAGCATAGAGGTGCCTGTAAAGAAATCCACAATGTAGTGCTAGCAGCAGAGCTCACCTCCAGGAACTTTCACATGGATCTCTCTGCTCAGCAGCTGCTGCACACATCTCCCTCTTCCTGAGGATGTTGGAGAAAAGGCACACCCCACCCCACCCACTCAAGCAGCAGCCTGCAGGAGAGAGGCTGAAAAACTGCAGGGGGAGGTACAGGGGGCGGAGAGTGCAGGTTTCTGAACAGCGATTCATTCTAAAGCCCCATACACACGGTCGGACTTGTACAAACTTTTCCGTGGACTTTTGTACAAAGTGTGTTGTCCACAAGTTTGTATTGCATACACACGGTCGGACTTTTTGACAACAAACACGAACGTAATGACGTCACAACGTACTGACGCCGCTTCAAAAGAGGACGTTCAATGACTCCAGCGCCACCTTTGGTCAACTTCTGTATTGTAGTCTGATCGTTTGCAATGGTTCTGAGCATGCGTGTTTGTACCTTGTACAAAAGTCCGATGCTTTTGCGTACACACGGTAGGACTTTGCTCCATCGGACTTCTGTTGTCAAAAAGTTTGTCCGTTCGCAGAGCCAACAAAAGTCCGATGAAAACAGAAAAAGTTTGTCCGATGGAGCGTACACACAGTCGGATGTTGCTCCAAAACAGCTAATTTGCATGTTTGTTGTCAAAAAGTCCGACCGTGTGTACGGGCCTTTAGAATGGCTGCGAGTTGTCCAGCCCATACACTGGCCGGGTAACCAGAGCAGATCAGGTTACCCGGGGTGTGCTCAGCCTCAGTCTTTCATGTTTTCAATTGCCCCGTTGCCCCCCCTGGATCCGCCCCTGCATCAGACCCGGTTAGGCTGTAAGGAAGTTCAAAGAAAAGGGGCAATGCAGATAATCAATCTTGAGGAATCGTTGCTGCATGGCAAAAGAGAGTAAGCACAGGATAGAATTCACAGATATCCGTGTCAGCAGTCATCAAACAGGATAATCGCATAGGCACAAAAACCCTCCACGGAGCCTGAGGCCAATGACATCAGTTGCAGCACTGTCTGGGTTGCTTTCCAAAGTGGGTATCCAGCCAGGCCATAGCTTATTTAGGGCAGGAGCAAAATTGAGCTTTGCCCTCATGGATGATGCACAATTTAACAGGGAATAGCATTGCATATCGGAGGCCTTTTACCTCTGCATATAACATGCTCTGGCTTTGCACTTCTGCTGAAAAATCAGGGTATATGGAGATGGTGTTGCCATTGAATTTAAGTGTGCCTTTTTCTCTGCCAAGACACAGTATAGCGACTTTGTCACGGAAGTTGAAGATTTTTCGCAAACAGAGGTCTCGGGGGGGGGGGACCTTTGATTGTGGGGGGCATGATGTGCACGCTCTATTTCAAATGCAAGGGAGAGCTCCTCTAACCCAAAAATATCACGCAGCCATTTATGAAGGAATCTTTCTGGGCAGGAACCCTCCGATCATTCAGGGAACCCCATAAATCTGAGATTGTTCCTTCGGGAACAATTTCCCAAATCGTCCAATTTAGCTCTGAGGGTCACTAGCTTGTCTGTGGCCGTGCGTACAGTTGCATTCAAAGGATGCACAGTATCTTCCAGAGAGCTGACACATGCCTCCACCTCCCCTGTACTAGCCTTCAGGTTCTGCACATCTTTCTTCAGTAGGGAGAAATCAACATGGATGCTCTCCATTTGTACAGTGAGAGAAGCCTTGCAATCTTTTATGTCTAGCATGATTTCTGCCAGTGTAGGTTCTTCTATGGAGGGACTGGGGGAGGTGGGGTCCACTGAGCTGTCAGGGGAGTCTATGGCTGCTAGGTGTACAGCCTGGGTGCGAAAGGCTGCAGGAATAGAGTCACTCACTCCTTGTGCAGAGACCTGTGATGAGGACGGAGCTGTCTGTTGTGTGTGCTCATGCATGGCCTCCCCGATTCTGCAAAGCCTGCAAAAGGACCCTAAGATTCGTTGTATAAAGGAGAGGGATCATTACTGGCTGGCAATCCACGTAACAAGGGTAAAGTTGCAGAACTCATCCTGCCTTCGCAGAGGGAGCAGAGGATGAAACATCGTCAGGAGGCCTTGAAGAAAAGTTTGTGTGATGCATTTTCAGATCCTGGGAGGTTACCATTCCCTGGTGCTGGACAACGTGTTGCTGAGGCTTGTGCTCGGTTCTGATTGGTTCAAGCAACCATCACCAGCGTCTGCATTATATGGTGCAGGAATATCTAGGTGCAAGAGCAGACTTGGAGACCTTTCCAACAGAGCATCCACTGGGTTACTGGGTCTTGATGATAGACCACTGGCCAGAACTTACTCAATATGTAATCAAGCTATTGGCCTGTCCTGTATTCAGAGTGCTTTCTGAACGCACATTCAGTGCTGCTGGAGGGTTTGTAACAGATCAAAGAGTGCACCTGTCCATAGAATCTGTTGATAGGCTCACATTTTTAAAAATGAATCAGTCCTGGATCAGCAGCTATCAAGCACCTGATGCTGATGTAACTGATTGAATTTGCTATGGATCAGGGATCCCTTGCTGCCAACAATATTTTTGGTTTAGTGCACCCAGTTTTTCTGCCCCTGTTTGACTGAGGCATGTAATTAAAAATTTTGAAATAATATTTATCAGCAGGGCCCATTCCTGCACCCAACAAGAGTAACTGTGAGGGGTTACAGTGTTCAGGCACCACCAACACCCAAGGTCCAATTTTTCTGCCCCTGCTTCACTGGGGTATGTAATTAAAACATTTTTAATAATATTTAACAGCAGGGCACACCCAAGGCCCAATTTTTCTGCAGAGTATATAATGCAGTCCGTATAGTGTAAATACTGAAGTTCAGAGTATAAAGTGAAGTCTGTACAGTATATATACTGCCGTTCCGTGTATACAGTAGAGTGCAGTCAGTGTAGTGTATATTCAATACAGTGCAGGGTATATAGTGCAGTGTACAGTATATAATAAAGTGTATTGAAGTGGTTAAAGGGAACCGTATGACAGAATTAAGGGAAAAAACGGCATGGGTTCCCCTCTCAGTCCATTAACAAGGGGGTCCCAGATCCTAGCCCCCCCCCATGTGAATGGGTATGGGGTACATTGGTCCTCTACCCATTCACCAAAAAAAGTGTCAAAAAGTTAAAACCACAATACACCGTTTTTGAGAAGTCCTTTATTAAAAAAGAAAAAAAAAGGGGGGGGGGGGGGAATGTCCCGCGATGTCCATCTATCTTCAATCACGGCGCTGACGGACCTGAATGGGAGGCATCCCGTCGACTCCTGTCTCTTGGCTGTGACAGCTGTTATATAGGCATGGGCAGCGCCATCCGGTGACATAACTGAGTGACCCCGCCCCTTCTGACGTCATGATGGGCGGGGTCATCCAGTTACATCAGCGTGGAGGCGGAGTATTTTCATTTTTTTCTTTCTATTTTTCGGGTCCGTCGGCCCCGTGATTGATGATGGATGGGACTTTTTTTTTTTTTTAATAAAGGAATTGTCAAAAACTGTCTTCTGTGGTTTTTACTTTTTTACAAATTTTTTGGTGAATGGGTAGGGGTACAATGTGCTCCATACCCATTAACATGGGGGGGGGAATCTGGGGGCCCCCTTATTAAGCTAAAAAAACACTGGAAAAAGTGTTGCAAAAAAACGCTAGTAATAGCTTTTTTTAGGAGCATTTAGGAGTGTTAGAATTTTTGCAGTACAGCTCCATGCATACTATCGTTTTTTAAGGTCCTAGAAGCTGTTTTTAGCATTTTTTTTGTCTGCACCTAGAAGCCAAATAGTGTTATCCTTTGTGTCTACCACTTTAGGCTATTAGCATTTTTTGAGCTTCACTGTCTAGGAGCAGAAAAAAAGAAAAAACATTTTTTTTTAGATTTTAGGAGCAATTTTCAAGCAAAAAAAAAAAACTCTCCTAAATGCTCCTAGCTGCTTTTAAATGCTACTAAAATTCTACTAACAGTTTATTTACGGTATTTTTTTCACGTACTGCAAAAACGCTAATAAAATGCTACTGCTCCTAAAAGCTTTTAAATGCTTCTTAAAGCTACTAAAATGCTACTAGATGCAGACACAAAAAATGCTATATCAGCATTTTTCGGCCAGCGTTTTTTTTTTCTAGGTTTTTTTGAGCTCATTAAAAATACTAGTGTGCATAGAGCCTAAAAGGGAAAAAAGCTAAAATACTACTAATAGCATTTAGCAGCGTTTAGGAGCGTTTCTGCTTGAACTAACGCTCTAAGAAACTCTACCAAAAAAAAAAATATTTTTCTGCTCCTAGACGCTGAAGTTCAAAAAATGCTAATAGCCTAAAGTAGTGTGCATGGACACATAGGAGAACACCATTTAGCTTCTATGAGCAGGAAAAAAATGCTAATAACAGCTTCTAGGAACTGAACCCAAATAAAATTGTCCTTTTTTTTTCCCCCACAAATAGAGCTTTCTTCTGGTGGTATTTGATCACCTCTGCGATTTTTATTTTTTGTGCTATGAAGAAAAAAAAGAACAACAATTTTGAAAAAAATATATATTTTTTACTTTCTGCTATAAAATATACCCAATATAATTTTTGAAAAAAAAATCTAATTTCTTCATCAGTTTAGGCCAATATGTATTCTGCTAGATGTTTTTGGTAAAAATAATCCCAATAAGCGTATATTGATTGGTTGCAGAAAAGTTATAGGGTCTACAAACTATGGGATATATTTATGGACTTTATATTTATTTACTAGTAATGGTGGCTGTCTGCAATTTTTGTTTTTGTTGCAATAAAGTTTATTGTGTTACATAAGAGTAATAACAATGGAATAGCAATATAATAGTACAAACGTACAATGAGCAAGAATAAATTAGACATGTATTCAAGAAAAAGAATTAGAAACTATAAATATCTAAATGCAATATTTGATAATAAAAATCTGTAAAATTATCATGAGGATAATTTTGCATATTCAGAGGATGTACAAAAGCAATTCCAAAAATCCCAAATCTTCAATTTTTAGCGGGACTGCGACATTGCGGGGGACAGATATGACATTAAGTGACACTTTTGTGGACCAGTGACACCAATGCAGTGATCAGTACTAAAAAAATTATAGTTAATAGGTCTACACGACCTTTTGCTCCACTTAACCCTCCCTTCTAGATTGTAAGTTCTAAGGAGCAGGGCCTTCTGATCCCTCCTGTATTGAATTGTATTGTAACTGTACTGTGTGCCCCCATGTTGTAAACCGCTGCACAAACTGTTGGAGCTATATAAATCCTGAATAATAATAATAATAATAATTATTGTATTCACAATATCAAATGTTTAACCACTTCAGCCCCGGAAGATTTCCCCCCCAGGCCATTTTTTGTGATACGGCACTACGCCGCTTTAACTGACATTTGCACGGTCAAGCGATGTTATATCCAAACAAAATGGATGTCCTTTTTTCCCCACAAATAGAGCTTTCTTTTAGTGGTATTTGATCACCTCTGCGGTTTTTATTTGTTGCGCTATAAACAAAGAAAGAGAGAGAGAATTTTGAAAAAAAAACAACTATATTTTTGTACTTTTTGCTATAATAAATATAAATATTCCAAAAAACGATTTCTTCATCAGTTTAGGCCAATGTGTATTCTTCTACATATTTTTGGTAAATAAAATCGCAATAAGCGTATATTTATTGGTTCATGCAAAAGTGGATGCACTGGAGGTAAACAGAGATCCATGTTTCTGCTTAGCAGAAACACAAGATGTCCATTTCTCCCTCACAGAAGTGCAATCTGCCTTGTTTAAATACAGTTTTGCTCATAAGTTTAAATACCCTGGCAGAATTTATGATTTCTTAGCAATTTATCAGAGAATATGAATAACACAAAAACAGAAAATTGTACCATACTTACAGTAATTTTCTTTTCCTGGTGCCTATCCATGGCAGCATACCTGTGACAAGCTCCGCCTTGGCTCCTCCCTCAGGACTAGTGAATATTATAAAATAAATGGTTAGCGCAGCCCCCGCATTCTCCGTAATATAGAATACCGAGGGTGGGATTGTATGCTGCCATGGATAGGCACCAGGAAAAGAAAATTACGGTAAGTATGGTACAATTTTCTGTTTTCCTGGTGCCTCCATGGCACCATACCTGTGACAAATAACTAGCTGAAACGGGTGGGATGATGCTTAGAAGTTTATTTTAAAGAAATTATTATTTAGAAGAAGCGAAGGCTGATGTGACTGCCTGTCTGCCAAACTCCACCTATGAGAGAGCTCCTGGGTCCACCCTGTAATGTTTCAGAAATGTATGTTGGGACGACCAAGTCGCTGCCCGACAAATAGTTTTTAATTGACACATTCACTCTTGCCGCCCAAGAGGCAGAAACTGCTCTGGTGGAGTGCGCCCTGACCGCCGAAGGGGGTTCCAGTCCATTTGTCCTGTACACCTTGTGGATGAGTTTAACGATCCATGAGGCAATCGTTCTTGCTGACGCCTCCTTGCCTTTGTTTTTACCCCAGGGAATTATAAACCGCCTGATGGAGGCCCTGAATGATCCTGTGGCCTGCAGATAGCATCTCAAAGCGGAGGCAATGTCTAGCTCATGAAGAGAACCGGAGTCCTGTTCTGAAAATGTTGGCAGTGCCCAAGGTTCCGACATGTTCAAGGATGATGCGACTTTGGGAATAAATCCTCGCACTGTTCTGAGTTCTACTCTGTCCGGATAGAATATGATGTGATTATGATCTGCTCCTAAAGCTTGTAGCTCTGAAACCCGTCTGCCAGAGGTTATAGCTATCAGGAAGGCTAGCTTCAAGGTTAGATTCCAGAGCGATGCCGACCCCGAAGGGGCAAAAGGTGGATTGGCCAAGGACTCTAGGATGACGGCAAGGTCCCAAGTGGGAAAAGATTGTTTAGTTGGCGGTCGCATATTTCTGACAGCTTTGAAGAACTGGATTAATAATGGATCCTAGGCCCATCTTCTACCGGTTGCTGCTGAAATCGCTGATACCTGTACCTTTAGTGTACCTAGTGCAAAGCCTAGGTCTAGGCCTGCCTGCAAAGACTCAAGAATTTGAGAGGATGATGGGGAATGTGGATCACAGCTTCTGCCAATCATGAAGGCCCTGAACTTGTTCCACACTTTATCGTATATACCGTTTGTGGATGGTTTTCTTGCTTTGAGCAGGGTTGCGATCACTTTGTTGGAGCACCCTAGGGATTGGAACCTTTCCCTTTCAGCTGCCAGATGTGAATATCCAGCCTGCGGGGATCTGAATGGGTGTGACATCCTTGCGACAGGAGAAGAGGTATTATTGGAACCTTGACTGGAGGCCGGGTACTCAGATACATTGCTGTGGGGAACCAAGGACGTCTTGGCCAGTACGGTAGGACCGCTATCACCGTCATGGTCTCCCTCATAAGTCTTGACAAGAATCTTGGAATGAGAGGCCGTGGAGGGAAGGCATAGGCCCGATTGCATGCCCAAGGGGCTAAGAGGACATCTATTGCCTCTGTCCTGGGGGTGAGGAAGCCTCGAGATGAACCTTGGAAGTTTGGTATTGAATGTTGTCGCAAATAGGTCTAGCTCGAGGGGACCCCACTGGTTCACTATCCAGTTGAAATCTCCGGGTGTAGAGACCATTCGTTGGTATCCACGAACTTGCAGGAAAGGTTGTCGGCCCTCGAGTTGAGATGACCGGGCAGATAGACTGCCCTCAGGTCTTTCAGATTCCTTTCTGCCCAGAGGATTATGGGTTCCACCTCTTTCAGTAGGGACCTGCTGCGTGTCCCCCTTGTCGGTGTACATAAGATACCGCAGCCCTGTTGTCCATTCTGAGGAGAACTGGTTTCCCCGAACTCTAGGGCTAGTAATGCAAGGTAGGCCGCTCTGAGCTCCAGGACATTTGACACCATGCCCGCTGTATGGAAGGACCATCTTCCCTGTACTGAGATCTGGTTGCAGTGTGCTCCCCAACCTGCTACACTGGCATCGGTAGTAATTGTGATCCAGACGACATGCCCTAGCGGGCGTTATTTCAGAAGTGTCTGTTTCTTCATCCACCAATGTAGACTCCTGAGAATCAAGGTCGTCAAGTGTATGGGTTGGGACAGATACCGTCTGTTCCACAGTCTCAGGAACTCCAGCTGGAAATGTCTCAAATGCCAATGGGCCCAGGGGACCATAGGGATACATGACGACATCCGGCCTATCAAGCTCAAACAGTTTGAGGCTGTCAGGTAGGATCTCGTACTCACTTTCTTAATTTTCTGAATAATGGATGTCGCTTTCTGAGGTGGGAGAGCCACTGTTCCGTTCCTTGTGTTGAACAGAGCGCCCAAATAAACCATCTCCTGGGTTGGGGAAAGGTGACTTTTCTCCTGGTTTATCTTTCATCCGAATTCTGTTAGAGTCGTCAAATCAATGTTCCTGTGTTCCAATAACTGGGCTGGATCCTTCGCCAGGAGTAGAAGGTTGTCCAAGTAGTAGTAGGCCAAATGGAAGTCTCTGGAATTGGAGATGTACCTGACCCACTGCGAATCTCAGATACTTCTGGAATGGAGGGAGTATGGGTATATGCAGGTAAGCGTTCTGCAAGTCTATTGACAACATCCAGTCCCCTGGTTGGACTACACGAATAATCGTCTGTAGTGACTCCATCTTGAATTTTTCTAGGAAAATATAGCAATTTAGTCTTTTTAGGTCTATCACGGGTCTCCACCCTCTGTTTCTCTTGGGGACTAGAAACAGGGTGGAGTAAAAACCCGAAAATCTCTCTGATGGAGGCACGGGGACTACTGCTTGTTGCTCCTGCAGGGAGAGAAGAATTCGCTTTAGCGCTTCCGCTTTTTGGGGGGACCTTGACACCCTTGTCGGGAGGAAGAAGACCTTGGGAGGTTTGTCTAGGAATGACCAGAAATGGCCGTATTTGACCGTGGCAACTACCCAAGGATCCCTGCACTTTTGTTCCCAGATCTTTGAGAACTGTTTTAACCTGGCCCCTACAGGGATCGCTTGGGCTGGCCTGGTGTCAAAAGGATTTAGTTGAATCCTGTGGGGTAGGCACTGGTCTCTGGCTTCGGGTTTTGAGAAACGTAGACTGTGTGCTTTTCCAATTATGCCTGAAGCCTTTCCCTTGCCTGGACTGTCGGTAATCCTTATTTTTGGAGTATTGGAATCTGGGTGCGAATGTCCTGGAGCTTCTGGATCGCCTGTCTTGGGGAAGTAGGCCTGATCTTCCACCAGTGACCCGAGAGATGGCCTTGTCCAGCTTTTCCCCAAACAAGGCTTTACCGTCAAAAGGTATCTTGCACCAGTTCTGCTTTGAGGCAATGTCCGCTGCCCACGGTTTCAGCCACAGGGCCCGTTTGGCCATTACTGAGTGGAGCATTGCCCTTGCGGAGCAACGAATTGATTCAATGGCGGCTTCACCAATAAAGTCTGCTGAGAGCTTCAGCTCATCCAGGGCCTTAATTATATCTTCCTTAGGGATGTCCTGTTGGATTGCCGACTCTGTTATCCGCCCAGACGCGTAGAGCGTTGGACACTGGCGGACTGTCTGGCCAACTTAGTCCGTCAGACAATCCGACGGACAGTCCGTCATACTTTCGAATGAACGGACTTGCCCACACATGGCACTTTTTGAGCGGACTAATACGGCGTACTAAGTCGGCCATACTATCGCCCTACTTTTGAAATGAACGGACTCGACCACACACGCGGAGGAAAGTCCGCTCATTTCGAGCGCGTCTCCAGGTAGGCGGGGCCCGCGAAGGAGACGTCGCTGGCCCCGCCACCTGGTATGGACTTAAAGGGGAACCCCAACGCCAAAAAAAATCGGCGTGGGGGTCCCCCCCAAGTCCACAACAGACCCTTGTCCGAGCACGCTACCCGGCCGGCCAGGAAAGGGGGGCGAGCGAGCGCCCCCCCTCCTGAGCCGTACCAGGCCGCGTGCCCTCAACATGGGGGGGTGCCCCACCCCAAAGCACCTTGTCCCCATGTTGATGAGGACAAGGGCCTCTTCCCGACAACCCTGGCCGTTGGTTGTCGGGGTCTGCGGGCGGGGGGCTTATCGGAATCCGGGAGCCCCCTTTAATAAGGGGGCCCCCGGATACCGGCCCCCCACCCTATGTGAATGATTATGGGGTACAATGTACCCCTACCCATTCACCTGTAAAATAAAAGTACAAAAAAAAACACAACACACGAGATAAAATAATTTATTGCACAGCTCCGGGGGTCTTCCGTCTTCGGGGGTCTTTTCGCCGGACTCCTCCGCTATCTTCTTGTAGCTCTTTTGCTAGCGGAGGAGTCCGGCTTTCTTCCTTGCCGCCGGCCTCTTCTCCCGACTTCGGGGGTCTTGTCCCCCTCTTAGGTTCTTCTGCCGGGCCACCGCGCCTTCTTATAGCTCTTTTACAGGCGGTGGCCCGGTCTTCTGTCGCCGCCGTCGCCTTCCGTTCTTCTTCTTCTCCAGGAGATGTTGCCTCGACGATCTCTCCGGCCGGAATGCCAGGGACGCACTGCGCGGCCACTTATATAGGGACAATGGGGTGGTGTCACATGGCTTTATGTCACATGGGTTGGTCACATGGGTTGATGTCACATGGGGACTCCAGCATACTCTCTCTCTGAGAGAGAGTATAACTTTCCCAAGCGATTGGTGGAAAATCTCTTTTCTGTCTTCTTCCACTCTTCCTCGATCACATCCCTGATCTCTTCCATGAGAGGGAAAAAGGAGATCTGGCGCTTGAGAAAGGGGAAGTATGATTTAGACTTCTTAACCTCTGTGTTGGTCTCTTCCCAGCCGATCAATTGTTTAACTGCCTGTACATAAGGCTGGACCATGGCGAAAGCAAAGCCGGGAGGTATCTAGGTCATCAGATGATTCCTCTGAAATGGCAATCTCTTCTTGATGTTTAGAGGAAGATGCAGGCGTCAGACGAAAAATTCCCCTCGTGGATGGCCCGGGAATGGAAGCCTCAGCCGTCTGCTCCTGGGGAGTGGATGCTGGTTGTTGCGTCGGCATTGTGGCTACCAATTCCGCAAGGGAGTCTTTTACTGCCTTTTTAAGTAGATCTGCCACTTGCAGACCCTCAGATTCTCTGTCCGCTGCATAGTCCCTAAGGCAATTTCGACAAATCAGTTTGTCTAGAAGTGGGGTTCCTCCGCAGGCCTGACATCTTGTAGGTCTAGGTCTCGAGGAGCGCGAATGACGGTGCTTTTTGGCCGAAGCTTTCCTGCCACTTCTGTAATCCCCACGCCTGGGCGACCTGTCTCTACTGTGACTAGAGTCATCGTCATCTTCATATCGCCTTGAGGTCCTCTTAGACGTCTTCTGGCATACATGACTGAAATACATAAAAGTACCACCCTCAGCGCACTTTTTTTTTTTTTTTTTTTAAAGTGTATCAACTTACCTGGACGTAGGTCCTTACCTCAGGTGTAGAGTAGGATCTTGTGCGGGCGGCGAATGGCTCATACTAGACGGATTAGCAGAAGCAGCAGCTAAGAAAGAGTTTTAGAGGAGAGAAATCAACTCGCCATGTCCTGATTTGGTAAAAGGGAAAATACCTTTATTAAAAAATGGGTTCTCTACGTTTTTATCTTTTTTGGCCCCCCCCTTTTTTTTTTTTACCCAGGTGAACATTAAAAAAAATATATTTTTTATATATATATATATATATATATATATATATATCAATTTAATGTATTTATGTTATTCTATATTATTTAATTAAATAATTCTTTCTTTTTTTTTTTCTTACCTGGAAGTAGGTATTTTCCCCCCTGGAGCTCTCAGAGGCAGTTCTCCCTGCAGCCATAGGTGTCCCACTGAGGCCGCCAGGGAGATAAATAGTGAAACAGGAGAGGCAGGGCACGCCTCTATCCTGTCAATAACGTTTTAAGGGCATAGTTGTCACTATGCCCTTATCCAAAAATCCACGGTCTTCGGAAATACTGCGCATGCGCCGACCGGCGGAACGGAGACCCAGGAGCCTCGCACCACCGGCGCATGCGCAGAGCACGGCGGGGAACGCCGAGGGGGGAATAAAGTGCCGGGGCTGAACGCGCGCGGCTCCTACGGAGCTGACTAAGGCGGCAGAGAGAGGGGTTTTCCCTCTAAAAGAAAAAATAAAAGAGAAATGAAAGGGCAGGGGAAAAAAAAAGAAAGAAAGAGTGGACGAATGACAGAAAAGGAAGGTTGGGGAAGGGAAGGGAAGGGAGAGAGGGAAGGAAAGAGAAAGGAAAGGAAAGAAAAAGATATAAAACATAAAAGGGGAAGGAAAGAAGAAGGGGGGAGAGAAGGGGAGGAGAAAAAAAAGAAATGTAGAAATAGCTGGTGCCTCCGTTACCGTGAATGAGCTGGTGCCTAATCAATTTGCAGATAAAGCTCTTAGTTTAAGAGACAAACTGCTTGTCCCAAAAGATCCTACAGAAGGGACTTCCAACCTTATAAGCGCGTTTAGCTGCCCAAGAGAAGGAACTGCGCCCGGGAGAGGCTTGAACCCAGACGGAAGCTGCCGAATGCAGAAGGTAAGGATGTTTGACCAGAATTCACTGCCATGAGGTATGAGGAAAAAAAGGAGAATGCACTAGTCCCGAGGGAGGAGCCAAGGCGGAGCTTGTCACAGGTATGCTGCCATGGAGGCACCAGGAAAACTTTTCTTTACTCATGGTTAGTGTTTGGCTGAAGCCATTTATTATCAATCAACTGTTTACTCTTTTAAAATCATAATGGCAACAGAAACTACCCAAGTGACCCTGATCAAAAGTTTACATACCCCAGTTCTTAATACTGTGTTTTGCCCCCTTTAACTTCAATGACAGCTTGAAGTCTTTTGTGGTATTTGTGGATGAGGTTCTTTATCTTCTCGGATGGTAAAGCTGCCCATTCCTCTAGGCAAAAAAAGCCTCTAGTTCCTGTAAATTCTTGGGCTGTCTTGCATGAACTGCACATTTGAGATCCCCCCAGAGTGGCTCAATGAAATTGAGGTCAGGAGACTGAGATGGCCACTCCAAAACCTTCACTTTATTCTGCAATAGCCAATGACAGGTCAACTTGGGCCTTGTGTTTTGGATCATTGTCATGTTGGAATGTCAAAGTACGTCCCATGCGCAGCTTCCTGGCTGATATATGCAAATGTTCCTCCAGTAATTTTTAATAACATACTGCATTCATCTTACCAACAATTTTGACCAAATTTCCTGTGCCTTTTTAGCTCACACATCCCCAAAACATCAGCAATCCACCTCCGTACCTTTTATCATAGGCCTTGTTGACTCCTCTCTAAATGTAGCGTTTATAGTTGTGGCCAAAAAGCTCCATTTTGGTCTCATCTCTCCAAATGACTTTGTGCCAGAAGGTTTGAGGCTTGTCTCTGTGCTGTTTGGTGTATTGTAATTGGGATACTTTGTGGCATTTACGTAGTAATGGCTTTCTTCTGGCGACTCGAATATGCAGCCCATCTTTCTTCAAGTGCCTCATGAAACAGCCACACCACATGTTTTCAGAGAGTCCTATATATTTCATCTGAAGTTATTTGTGGGTTTTTCTTTGCATCCCAGACAATTTTCCTGGGAGTGGGGGATGGGGGGTCTCCCTCCTCAAGCCCGGGTGAGACATTGTATCTGGGCCCATCCCATCTCCATTCAGTAGCTGGGCAAAGTTTATGAGCTGACTTGTAAGTAATCAACCAGTTTTTGTTTTTTGGTATAATTTTGTCCCTTAGAGGGCATTATATACGAATAGACATTTCATTCACTTACTTTTAGAATTATCTTGCATCTTAGGCCGCGTACACACGCGCGGACTGTTCGCCCAACTTTGTCCGTCAAACAGTTTCGGCAAACAGTCCGCTCAAAATTAGCATGGACGGACATGGCCACACACGACGAACGAACAGTTTGCTGAAACCGTGCGTGATGACGTGAACGGCACGTACGACGGGACGAAAAATACGACGTCCTATACACTGCATTATAACTTTCGGCGTGTAAATCCTTTCTGAGCATGCGCGGAACTTAGTTTGACGAACAAGCCTACACACTGCCGGACTGTTCGCTGAAACAAGGTTTCAGCGGACAGTTTTTCGGAAATTCCGTAAAACCTTGTTCGTCAAACTGTCCGCTGAAACTGTCCGCTGAAAGCCCGCACACGAGCGGACTGTCCGCCCAAACACTGTTCAGCGGACAAAGTTGGGCGAACAGTCCGCGCGTGTGTACGCGGCCTTACTCCTGATGCGTGGCTACAGACCATGAAACACATAAAGAGGCTCCAATGAAAGGAGCCAAGACAAGCCTGTCCTAATCATGAATTTTATAAAGAATTTTTAACATTATGTATTTATTTGTACGCTGGATTTATGATGCTTTTTTACATTTATTCTTTCAATCTTGTTCAGGTGTTGATTTATATCACAAATCTTTGTATCAATCATGTTTATCAAACTGTATGAGTGTTAATCGATATCTCCATTATTCATGAATAAAATATATTATTATTAGGGATAAGCCGGTTTGGTTCGCACCAGAACTTTCGAACGGACCGAAAAATGTGCGCAAACTTTAGAACCCCATTGAAGTCTATGGGACTCGAACGTTTAAAATAAAACGTGCTAATTTTAATGGCTAATATGCAAGATATTGTCCTAAAAAGGGTGTGGGGACCTGGCTCCTGCCCCAGGGGACATGGGTCAATGCCAATTTTTGTTTTTAAAAATGGCAGTTTTTTTCAGGAGCACTGATTTTAATGACGAGTGAGGCCGCGTACACACGCGGGGACTGTTCGCCCAACAGTGTTTCGGCGGACAGTCCGCCCGTGTGTGGGCTTTCAGCGGACAGTTTCAGCGAACAGTCCGCTGAACAAGGTTTTTCGGAATTTCCGAAAAACTGTCCGCTGAAACTTTGTTTCAGCGAACAGTCCCCTCGTGTGTAGGCTTGTTCGTCAAACTAAGTTCCGCGCATACTCAGAAAGAATTTACAGGGCGGAAGCGCTCGGTCTTGTAAAACTAGTGTTCGTATTGAAGCTAGCATATTCGTCATGCTGCTAATTTTGTGGTTTTTTTAATATAGCCCGTTCTTTTCTTCTTCGTAATGCAAGAAAAGTGAAGTAGCTTTGCTGCTTATATTCACACAGAGTTATACTACATGTTTTTATTCATCCTCATCCTATGATTAATCTTCCAATTATAGCAAAAATATATTCCCAATTTATATAAAAAACAAAACAAACCAACCCAAAAAAAAAAAAATTATATATATATATATATATATATATATATATATATATATATATATATATATATATATATATATATATCTCTCTCTATATATATATATATCTCTCTCTCTATATATATATATATATATATCTCTCTCTATATATATATATCTATATCTCTCTCTATATATATATATCTCTCTCTATATATATATATATATATATATATATCTCTCTCTCTCTATATATATATATATATATATATATATATATCTATCTATATATATATATATATATATATATATCTCTCTCTATATATATATATATATATATATATATATATATATATATATATATATCTATATATATTTCAGAAAAAAAAAAATTATCTATTACTATATATTTTTGGAACTACCATTGTCAAATTTTTTTTTTTTTTTTTTAAGATAGACACATTATATATATATATTTATATATATATATATATATATATATATATATATATATATATATATATATATATATATATATATATATATATATATTTATTTCAGAAAAAAAAAATATCTATTACTATATATTTTTGGAACTACTATTGTTTTTTTTTTTTTTTTTTTTTTTTTGGGTGGGGGGTTTGAAACAAGATGGACTTGCATTTTTTTGGGCCAAGCAGGACTATGCAAGTAGAGATAGATAGATAGATAGATAGATAGATAGATAGATAGATAGATAGATAGATAGATAGATAGATAGATAGATAGATAGATAGATACCCAAACCAGCATTTTAGCCTACACATGATTGCATGTTCAAAATCAGCAGAGCTTCCCCTCATTTCAAATGTTAAGCCTCAAATTTACAGCGAATGCACTTCCAAGTGCACTTGCAGTGCTTTAAAAATTGCACTTGAAGTTAGCATATTTACATGAACATGTGTTTTGTAAATAACCCCCAGAGTCTTTTGACATGTATCTGCCTACTCACAAATAAACTTTGTTTTTTTAACCCAAAATTATACAAAAATATTGATAAAAAAAAAAAAAAAGAAAACATACAAGATTTTTTTGAAATAATAAATTTTTATTTTTCCTCAGAACCAAAAAAACAAAAAACAAAAGGGAGGCAACACTGGAGACAATTTTGACGTTTGTGAAGCCTTTTGTCCCCCAGGCACACATCAAGTGAGTGGACACCAAAATTCCGAACCTGCGTAGCATGTACATAGGGAGCACAACCAGGTCCTAGAATCCCAAAGACCAGGAACAGCAGCAGATGAGATCTATGTCCCCAGACTGTGGTACTACAACAGCCTGCGTCTTCTTTCAGAGCAGACTGAAGCCAGGCAGTCACTTGCGACTCTTCCGTCTAGCCTTCCCTCCACGCTTCACTGGAGGCTGTGCCTCTGGTGGTGGAGTTGTGGTAGGAGGAGGAGGAGGAGGAGGAGGAGGAGCAGTAGGGTCTGTTTTGTAGAGCTTAGTGGTGGGTGTGAGCTCACCCTTCAGACCCAGTTGTATGGCATCAAAAAAGATTGCCTCACACATGTTTCTTTGGGGTTTGTCCATTTCTTGGAGCTTGCTAGCCAGATAAGTGGCATAGGCCTCCTCAGGATTGGGGGGTTTGGACAAAATCTGTGTGGCTCGCTGTATCAGCACCAAGGACTCCTCCTCTGTACGGGCCATCCTCCTGGGCCTTTTGCTGGCTAGGCGGAGGGGAGGGACCTGGCTCTCAGTCCTACTCCTGCTGGGCCCAGCTAGCTCCTGCGTGTGGCTGGTCCCGGCCTCCTCCTCCATACCACTGGTCCCGGCCTCCTCCTGGGTGAGCTCATCCTGTGTAAAAAAACAAAGCAATCAATAACTAAAATATGTCTATATTTAGAAATCATCAATCACTAACAATTTTACAGTTCTCACTTGCAAATATATTTGTCTTGAAATACAAAAGGCTATCATTTTGACACCATCATTTTTCCATCAGTTCATTAAGATTTGAGCCACATTTGTGTAAACTACTGTATCCTTCTATCTAATTTAATTTGTGATGAAATCCTAGATTTGGAAGCAATTCAAACATTGAACTTTACATCATTAATATTTGAGCAATCCAAACGTTAGAAACTAAAATATACCTGGCTCCAGCTGGGCGCATCAACCTCGTCCAGCAAGGAAGGGTCTGGATCTTCCAGGGATGGCTCACCTGAGGCGGAGGGAAGGGTGGAGGGACGGGTAGACGGAAGAGTCGAAAGTGACGGCCTGGCTTCTGACGTGTCATCCAGAAAACGCAGCCTGTCATAATACCACAGCTTAGGTACATAGACCTGACCTGCTGCTGATCCTGATGTTTGGGAGTCTAGGATCTTTCTTTGCTCCCGCCTATACGCGCTACGTAGGTTCTTAATTTTGTTGTTCACAAAATCAGTGTCTGCCTGGGGGACTCGGGTTTTCACAAACGCCAAAACTGTCTCCAGTGTCTTCTTCCGGGCAGCACGGATTGGATATTGGGGGTGTTTTGTATCCCACAGATTGCTGTGGGACTCCACTAAATCTAGAAAGGTGGAGAGGAAGGCCTCCTCTTTAAAGGGGTCTGCAGTATACTTTTGCATTTTCTGAAAAAAAAATAAAAAATAAAAAAAAAAAACAAAAAAAAAAGTCAGACCAAATGCACACTATATTGTGACAATGTAGGCGAGACACACACTACTACACACGCTACCCCCCCCCCCCACACACACACACTACCCCTCCCACATACACACTACCCCTCCCACACACACACACACAAACACTCCCCCCCCACACACACACTCTACACACACTACTGCCCCCCCCCCCCCACACACACACACACACGCACACACACACACACGCACACACACACACACACTAGCCCCACCCCCTATACACCCACCCCCACACTACCACACAAAACACCAAGCCCACTCAACCACCAACCCACATAGAAATCAATTAAACATCAATAAGAATAAAATTCAATATGCATATCCCTAACGCAGGCTTTAAATTAACCGAAAATAAAATGATAACTATCTTACCGTGGCGTGTAGCACTCGCTGCTCCCGTTCGGACAAGCGTACGGCCTCGTGGTAACGCTTTATATACGGCGCATGCGCTCAGGCTCCGCCTGCGTCGCCCGCCCCTGACGTTCCTTGCGACCGTGTTTCCCCGCCCCTTTTACCCTCCTTCCGCTGTGGGTGTATGAGAGTAGAAAATGGCGGATGCAAGTTCAATTAGCAGCGTGAGCAGCGCGGAGGAAAGCCATGGGCCCCATGCTTCAGGAGCAAGGAGGAGATACAAGGCCACCAATATGGCCTTCAAAGAGATGGTGGAGATGGTGGCTATCCTTAAAAGGGAGGACTATGATGGGGAACATGGCCCTTACCCAAAACCGAATATCAGGAAAAGCGCCATCTTGGACGAGGTGGTCACAGCCTTGGAGACAAAATTTGGGGTACGAAGAGGAAAGGACCAGCTGCGGAAAAGATGGTCGGACATCAAGTCCAGGGAGCCGGACCAATATGACCGCATCAAAAAGCTCCTGAAAAAAAGTGAGTAAACTCCGCGTTTCTCGTGACTGTCGGACATAATCGTTTGATTTGATCGTAATCGTTCGTGTAGATAGTGTATGTAAAACTGGCGGATTTGATCGTAATCGTTCATGTAGATAGTGACTGAAACTGGCGGATTTATATTAATCGTTCGTGTAGGCGGTGTAAATCTGGCGGATTAGATCGTAATCGTTCGTGTAGATAGTGTATGTAGAACTGGCGGATTTGATCGTAATCGTACGTATAGATAATGTATGTAAAACTGGCGGATTTGATCGTAATCGTTCATGTAGATAGTGACTGAAACTGGCGGATTTATATTAATCGTTCGTGTAGGCGGTGTAAATCTGGCGGGTTAGATCGTAATCGTTCGTGTAGGTAGTTTATGAAAATATGGCGCATATGGTTGTTCGTATATGTGGGCGTAAATAGCATGAATTTGTGTATGGTGTAAATTTATCTGGTGTTGGATTAGATTTTAATTAGTTATTTTTTTTTTTTTTTTTTTGTATTGTTCATGATAAACTGAATTGTCACGCTCAGTTTATAGGATATAAATTTTTAATAAAGTTTCATAAATGTATTCAGTGCAATGTAGACTCAATTAAAAAAATGAGATAGATAGATAGATAAAATGCTGGTTCAACATCTGGACTAGGAAACTTTTATAAGTGTAGTTTGGGCCTTCATAGAACATTTTTGACATAATCACACACAGGTACTCCAGGCGTTGATTCGAGTGTGTCCGTCTGTGAAACTTGGACAAAAGATATACAGTATCACAGTTTGGTTAAAGGCTAGGTTCACATTGCTGCAATGTACGAGATCAAATGTGATTTGCACCGCACTGCAGTGCAAATCACATGTGATCTCTGTGTGATGCGATTTCAGCCATGCATGTAGTATGGCTGAATTTACATCGCATCCGGACCAAACTTGTACATGGCCCTTTTTTTAGTCCACAGCCAAATCGGATCACATGGGTGTTCACACCATGTGGTCCGATTCCTGTCCGAGTTTAAAGATTGCACTGTGAAATGAGAACTAATTTGGAGGTGTCAATAAAACTTTACACTGATACTCCCAGCAGGTCACATAGGGCAGTGCGAACTCCGCATGCGATGCGTGAAACCACAGTAGATTTGCAGCGTTCACACATCGCAGCAGTCTGAACACAGCCTAACTAAAAAAAAAGTCATTTTAAGGATGTATTAAACTAGGATCTTGTAATAACCAGCTAATAATTTTACACCACTTCAAACCAATGTTTCATATTCAAATTTCTGAACTCAAATATCACTATGCTTAAAAGTTTTTTTTTTTTTTTTTTTCATTCTCATAGGGAAACAAAGACTCAGACAAGAGGCGGAGCAGCCCAGGACCCCCCGACCTCGCCAGCCTGATTGGGCAATTAGCCCCAGCCCCAGCCCCAGCCCCGTGTCGGTGATGGAGCCATCCAGCCCCGCGTCAGTATTGGAGCTGCCCAGCCCAGTGTCCTCGAGGGAGCAGCCAAGCTCGGTATCCTCCGCTGGACCAAGCTCCGTAGCTCCACTGGATGAGCCCAGCCCAGGGCTAGATGTGGAGGAGGAAGAGCAGGTGGAGTTACACACCCCACAAAGTGAAAGTGAGTGTCTGACAACCCAGCTTAAGGTAAACAATTAATGGCTGTATATTTTAACCAATTTTTTATCTACACATGTTTTTAGGTGATGATCTGGTGGTGGTAGGAGAAGCTGCGGAGCCCTTTTCAGCGGACAGTGCCCAGAGGCTGATAGGGCAGATCATGGCCTGGAATGCCAGGATCGACTTAATGGAGAGCAACATCCAGGCCATGCAACAACAAATCCTGGCCACGCAACAACGAATCCAGGGCATTCAACAACAACTGGTCCCTATGAGGCAGGAAATGAAGGACATGATCGATGTTTTAGGGAGAATATAAGCCCCTTTTCCCCTAAAACACAATCGATCATGTCCTTCATTTCCTTGCCAAAAAGTTTTTAAGGTTTTTAGTTGATTTTTAGAGGCCAAATTTTGAAGATGCACACGGTGTGTCAACATGTGCTATGTGCCATCAGAGGATCGCAATGGACGCATTTGGTGTTTGCAAACCCTTCCTCCTTCTAGTATGAGAGAGGAAGGGATTGCACACACCAAACACGTCCATTGATCACTCATGATGGTACATAGCACATGTTGACATTACCAATTTTTGGTGTGTATCTTCAAAATTTGGCTTTACCCCTTGTTTTATGTAAATAGTTAAAAATCTGATTTTATTATTTTAAATTTTTGTGATAATTGCATTTTTGATATATTTATATATTTCTATGTTTACCAAAAAAAAAAAAAAAAAAAAAAATAATTTATAAAAACAAAAAAATATATAAAAAAAATTATTTTTTAAAAACCAATTTCACAAAAAAAAAAAAAAAAAAAAAGAATAAAAAAAAAGAAACACAAAAAAAAAAGATCTAAATAAGAGGTTGGAATGTGCACTATTAAAAAATCAAAAAAATAAATAAAATATGTGTGTGTCTACTTCTTTCAATACTCAATACCAGTTTGGAAAGTCATTTTGTGTTTTCTGTCACAAAGGGCCTTATTTCCTATTGTCAAAAACCACTTTGCTATACAAATGCACTAGGACAGGAATATGCAATTAGTGGAAATCCAGCTGTTGCAGAACTACAAGTCCCATGAAGCATAGCAAGACTGACAGCCACAAGCATGAGACCCAGAGGCATGATTGACTTGTAGTTTTGCACCAGCCGGAGGTTGGCCAATTGCATATCCCTGAATTAGGTCAATGTAGGATACAAGCAACGTGAAAAGCAAACAAGAACCAAACTTAAAAATGTGAACAGACAAGACATATTTCAAGAAAAAAAAATTTTTTATTGGTCAGCTGGCATTGAAATAGCCCCCCTACCATTAAAATAGCTGACATAGCGGTCACGCACCTCACGTGCTGTTTGGGGGGCTAAGCCAGGAAGGGCATGATCCAGCCCTGTCAGTTCTGGAAGCCTGAGTCCGGCCTCAGGCCCAATAGGCTGCAGGTACTGGTTACCAGAAAATTTCCTTAAAAAATTGTGAAGAATGCAGCAGCACAGAATAACATAGTTGAGTTTATATTCTGCCAGGTTGATGGCTGTCAGCAACAGACGGAACCGGCTGGCCATAATGCCAAAGGCACTCTCCACAACCCTTCTTGCTCTGGCCAGCCGGTAATTAAAAATCCTCCTCTCCGGGGTGAGGGTCCTTTGGGGGAAGGGTCTCATGAGATGTTCACTCAGACCAAACGCTTCATCAGCCAGAAAAACAAACGGGAGCCCCTCCCCATTTTCGGCATCTGGTGGCAAGTCCAGGCCACCAGTGGTAAGACGGTGGCAGAACTCGGTCTGCCTAAAGACTCCTCCGTCAGACATCCGGCCGTTCTTCCCCACATCCACATAAAGGAAGTCACATTGTGCCGACACCACCGCCATTAGCACCACACTATGGAACCCCTTATAATTCCAATAGTAGGACCCCGAATGGGGTGGGGGCACAATCCTCACATGTTTCCCGTCGATGGCCCCTCCGCAGTTGGGGAAGTCCCAACGGGCAGCGAACTGGGAAGCCACAGTCTGCCATTCCTGTGGCGTTGAAGGAAGCTGAAACAAAAAAAAAAAAAAAAAAATTAGTCATTAAATAAAAACAATTCATAACAAAGAAAATTCAAAAACATTTTGGAACAACAGTTAAACAGAAATCTTGCTAATTTATTTTCTGCCAAGAAAAAAAAAAAAAAGTAGGCGGACCAATTCACAGATTAATCAGCCCTCTGATGGACCAGGGGACATAAATTAGGTGGGTAAGTGGGGTGGGGGGGGGACTAATTACTAAGTATACAACACATGAACCAAATTTGAGTGGGGTGGGGACTAATTACTAAGTATACAACACATGAACCAAATTTGAGTGGGGTGGGGACTAATTACTAAGTATACAACACATGAACCAAATTTGAGTGGGGTGGGGACTAATTACTAAGTATACAACACATGAACCAAATTTGAGTGGGGTGGGGACTAATTACTAAGTATACAACACATGAACCAAATTTGAGTGGGGTGGGGACTAATTACTAAGTATACAACACATGAACCAAATTTGAGTGGGGGGAATAATTAATGAGTTGACAATCCATATCTCTCTCTATATATCTCTCTCTATATATGTCTCTCTATATATGTCTCTCTATATATGTCTCTCTATATATGTCTCTCTATATATGTCTCTCTATATCTCTCTCTCTCTCCACACAGGGTGTATACACAAAAAAGGTAAAAAGCTAAAAAAAAAATGACACAAAAAAAAAAAAAACACATTTAAAGAAAAAAAAATGACACAAAACAAAAAAACATTTAAAGAAAAAAAAAAGACACCAAAAAAAAAAAAAAAAAAAAAAAGTAGGCGGACCAATTCACAGATTAATCAGCCCTCTGATGGACCAGGGGACATAAATTAGGTGGGTAAGTGGGGTGGGGGGGGGGGGGACTAATTACTAAGTATACAACACATGAACCAAATTTGAGTGGGGGGAATAATTAAATTAATGAGTTGACAATCCATATCTCTATCTATATATCTATATATCTATCTCTCTCTATCTATCTCTCTCTCTATCTATCTCTCTCTCTATCTATCTCTCTCTCTCTATCTCTCTCTCTATCTATCTCTCTCTCTATCTATCTCTCTCTCTATATCTCTCTCTCTATATCTCTCTCTCTATATCTCTCTCTCTATATCTCTCTCTCTATCTCTCTCTCTATATCTCTCTCTCTATCTCTCTCTCTCTCTCTATCTCTCTCTCTCTCTCTCTCTCCCCACACACAGGATGTATACACAAAAAAGGTAAAAAGCTAAAAAAAATGACACAAAAAAAAAAAAAAAAACATTTAAAGAAAAAAAATGACACCAAAAAAAAAAAAAAAAAAGTGCATGCATTCATATAAAGGGGACATTCACATCATATTCCTGTCATGGATATTAAAAGTCATGATGAAATTAATACAAACATACAATGCAATATTAAAATAACAAACTTACCTTAATATATTCCTTCTGCAGGACCCGAATAATGGCAGAACAGGTCTCTGGAATAATGATCCCCAGAGCCTGGGGGGAGATGCCTGTCGAGAACTTGAGGTCCTGAAGGCTTCTCCCTGTCGCCAAGTAGCGCAACGTGGCGACGAGCCTCTGCTCCGGAGTGATGGCTTGCCGCATGCAGGTATCCTGCCTGCTGATATAAGGGGTCAGCAAAGCCAGCAGACGGTGAAAAACGGGGTCCGTCATCCTGAGATAATTCCTGAAATCATCAGGATTATTCTCACGGATCTCACGGAGTAAAGACATATGAGAGAATTGGTCACGCTGGCGCAACCAATTCTTTGTCCATGAACTCCTCCTCACCCTGTTCACAGACTGGGCTCGGGTCAAAGTATTAACCCCAACACCAAGCCCCCATATAGCACGAACTCGTTCCCGAGTACGTCCACACTCCATGGCTTTGAAACGGTCGGCTGGACAGACAAGCTCAACTGAACGCACTGAAGAACAGCCAGACCTATGAAGAACGACCTGAAACCCAGAAACGAGCGGACCAGAAGCGCCTAATAACAGGTACAACTGATCCACGCGTACCGAAAGACAGATACAAACCTCACAGGTAGACTGAAATATTCCTTTAAATATCGTGCTTGGGGGGTGTCTATAGTATGCCTGTGAAGTGGCATGTGTTTCCCCAGTTTAGAACAGTCCCTGCACAAAATAACATTTAACTGAAAAAAAGTCATTTAAAACTGCTTGTGGTTTTAATGTCATGTCTGGTTCCGACAATACGGATGAAAATCATTGAGGAAAAAAATGGCATTGGTAGCCCCCCTGCCCATTACCAGCCCCTTTGGGTCTTGTATGGATATTAAGGGGAACCTCGTACCCAAATTAAAAAAAGGAAAGGCATGGGGCCCCCAGGCCCTATATATTCAGAACAGCAGTATAGAGGCGGTGCTGTGTAGGTTTGTTGTGTTAAGTAGAATCTGTTTGTAATTTTGAACTGGTACATTTTTAAAGTGTAGCTCCAGTTCAAAAATCGTTTTTTTTTTTTTTTTTTTTTTTAAGCTTTTTGGAAAACATAGGGAAGGGTTATCACCCCTGTATAATTTTTGTTGGCCTTCCGTCTTTTTTCATCTCACTTCCTGTTGTCTCCTTCCGTTTGCAAGTAGGAGACGTTTGTAAGTTGGGTGTTTGAAAGTAGGAGCCTGTCCTATATGCTCTGCAGAAATGTTGGCCTAAGGTGTTGGTGTTGCCACAAAAATGTAAGCCCTCAAAGTGACTCTTGGTGGGCGCTGGAGCACCCTGCAGTGAACAATTATATCAAGAATTGTAATTACATGCCATTGTTGAACAGTGGTAGAAAAATTGGGCCTTTGGTGGTTGTGGTGGTGGCGCTGGTGCCACAACACTATAAGTCCTCACAGTCACTCTCAGTGGGCGCAGGAACGGGCCCTGCTGTGAAATATTGTAATTACATGCCCCTGTTAAACAGGAGCTGAAAAGTTGGGCTGGTGGCATCGCCCAGAACCAAAAATGTTCTTCCACGCTATCAGCAGGATCATTGGGGAGGAAGAGGACAGTCAGTCAACATAACAGGACAGTCACTCAGCATCAGCATAGGCAGTCTTGAAGGGATGTGACATTTCAAAAAAAATTATTCGGTTACATCAGGTGCTTGGTAGCTAGTGGTGATCCAAGACTGATTCATCTTTATGAAGGTCAGTCGTTCAACTGAGTCGGTGGACAGGCACACCCTGTGATCGGTTATAAAGCCTCCAGCAGCACTGAAGGTGCGTTCCGAAAGAACGCTGGATGCAGGACAGGCCATTAGCTCAATTACATACTGTGCAAGCTCTGGTCAGTGATCCATCCTCAAGACCCAGTAAGCCAGAGGATTTTCGGTGGGAAAGGTGTCCAAGTCTGACCTTGCACCTAGGTATTCCTGCACCATGTAAATCAGACGCTGGCGATGGTTGCTGGAACCGATCATACCTTGGGGCTGCGGACTAAAAAATTGTCTGAACGCATCGGTCAGACGACCACCTTCTCCACCGCTCCTTCTGACCGATGCCTCAGCAACACGTTGTCCAGGACCAGGAGTTTGTAACCTCCCAGTCTCTGGGAAGGCGTTGCACAGACCTTTCTGCAAGGCCTCCCGGAGATGTCTCATCCTCTGCTCCCTCTGCAACGGCAAGATAAGGTCGGCAACCTTACCCTTGTACTGTGGATCAAGGAGAGTGGCCAGCCAGGAATGGTCCCTCTCCTTGATCTGAGGAATACGAGGATCCTTCCGCAGGCTTTGCAGGATCAGGGAGGCCATGCAGCATAGGTTAGCTGAGGCATTCGGTCCGGAGTCCTCTGGGTCACTAAGGACAACATGATCCGCAGCTACCTCCTCCCAGCCACATACAAGTCCACAGGTTTCTTGGGACTGTAAATCATCCCTACAAGACTGCTGCTGCTGAGTGCCAGCCTCCACCTCCATGCTGACACAATCATCCTCCTCCTCCTCGTCCTCTTTCTGTGTGATGGGTGGGACAGCAGGAACACTGTCTGGATAAAGGGGGCCTTGAGAGGCAAGGAAGTCCTCCTCTTCCTGCCTCTGTTCTGCCTCAAGTGCCCTGTCCATTATTCCACGCAGCATATGCTCCAACAGGTGGACAAGAGGCACAGTGTCACTGATGCATGCACTGTCACTGCTCACCATCCTTGTGGCCTCCTCAAATGGTGACAGTACAGTGCATGTATCCCTAATCATGCTCCACTGGCGTGGTGAGAAAAAACCGAGCTCCCCTGACCCTGTCCTGGTGCCGTAGTCACACAGGTGCTCATTGATGGCCCTCTGCTGCATGTGCAGCCGCTGCAGCATGGCCAATGTTGAGTTCCACCTGGTGGGCATGTCACATATAAGGCGGTTCTTGGGCAGGTTCAACTCCTTTTGGAGCTCAGCCAGCCAAGCACAGGCATTAAATGAACAGCGGAAATGCACACAGACTTTCCTGCCCTGCTTCAGGACATCCTGTAAGCCCCGGTACCTGCCCAAGAACCGCTGCACCACCAGGTTATGGATGTGAGCCACACAGGGCACATGGGTCAGTTGTCCCTGTCGGAGGGCGGAGAGGAGGTTGGTGCCATTGTCGCAAACCACCATTCCTGGCTTAAGCTGGCGTGGTGTCAACCACCTCTCGGCCTGCCCCTGCAGAGCTGACAAAATATCTGCCCCAGTGTGGCTCCTGTCCCCAAAACAAACCAGCGCAAGCACTGCATGGCATCGTTTTGCCTGCGTACTTGCGTAGCCCCTGGAACGCCTACAGAGCACAGCTGGTTCCGAGGACAGAGCACTGGAAGAGGCCATGGAGGAAGAAGAAGAGGAGGGGGTGGAGGAGAGAGGTGTGTCGCAACCAGTAGTAGCATTTTGGAGGCGTGGTGGCGGAACAACTTCCAACACTACTGCACCTTGTCCTGCATCCTTCCCAGCTGCCAGAAGAGTGACCCAATGGGCCGTGAAAGACAGGTAATGTCCCTGTCCATGCCTGCTGGACCATGAGTCAGCGGTAATATGCACCTTACCACTGACCGCCCTGTCCAGCGAGGCAAGGACATTGCCTTCCACATGCTGGTAGAGAGCCGGAATTGCCTTCCGTGAGAAAAAGTGGCGTTTGGGGACCTGCCACTGAGGTACCGCACATTGTACAAACTCACGGAAGGGGGCCCGAGTCTACCAACTGAAAAGGCAGCAGTTGAAGTGCTAGCAATTTAGCCAAGCTAGCATTCAACCGCTGGGCATGTGGATGGCTGGGAGTGAACTTCTTTCGACGGTCCAGCAGCTGGGGCAGGGAAATTTGCCTGCTATAATCGGACTTGGGTGTACTGCTAGCAGAGTGCCCGGAAGCACTTGGCTGTGACACACCTAATTCTACACCTTCATTCCTCTCAGAGCAGGTTTCAGAGAGGACTGAAGGTCTAGTGGGGTTGGAGATCCCAGCTGATGAGGAGCAAGGAGAGGTCCCCTTTGTTCTTTGGTGTGGGTCTTTGAGGTACGCTTGCCAACGAGCTGCATGGCAGGTCAACATATGTCTGATCAAGCATGTGGTGCCCAAGCGGCTGATGTTTTGGCCACGTGAGATACGCTTGAGACATATGTTGCAAATAGCAGCGGTGCGATCTGATGCACTCAACTCAAAAAAGGCCCACACCAAAGAACTTTTAGAATAACGCGCAGAGGCAGCGCCCTGCACAGGCGGAGCTCTGCGGTGTGATTCAGTCGGTGTGCTGCCCCTAAGCTGGCCCCCGGAGGGCATCCTGCCTCGTTGGACATGTGCCTCCTCCTCCTCTCTCCTACCAGGCACCAACGTGGAGTCAGTGCCCTCATCATCCCCTCCCTCTTCTTCGCTGGAGCAAACCTGGCAGTATGCTGCAGCTTGTGGAACATGACTGCCAGATTGCTGTCCTTCTTGAGCATCCCCTCTCTCTGCGCTCACACTACTGCTTTCCTCTAGCTGAGTATCATCATCAGAGCCTACAAAACACTGGGCATCCTCCTGGAGCATGTATCCAACACTGTGCTCAAGGAGTTCAGGGGACTCCTCGGGAGGATGTGGTGGGTCTAGGGAAGGAGTCACTGATGCTGACATTGAGAGGAGGGAAGACGATGCGTTGGCAGCTGCTTTGCTAGTACCCTGAGCCTGGATGAGAGAGGATGAGGAGGATGAAGAGGGCTTGGTCATCCACTCTACCAAGTCTTCGGCATGATGCGACTCAACACGTCCATCTGCCGAAAAGAAGGACAAGCGTGTCCCATGGCCATGTGCTGATGATGACGATGCACCACGTCCCCTGTTGTCTCTAGAGACAGAGCCTGCTTGCCCTCTTTTATCAGCTCGCGCCTGTCTGCCTCTCCTTGTTGGCCTTCCAGACATGGTAATGGCCTGAAGGGAGATGGAAAACAGCAATTGGGTAGTGTATATTGTGCTGGAGGCACACAACACCCACTAACTAATCTCCTACAACTGACTGCAAGCTCTATTACAGAAGTGCAATATAGCTAGCTATATAGGTGGATATAACGGTGTATAGTGCGGTCAGGGCACGCAGACAACACACACAATCTCCTACAACTGACTGCAAGCTCTATTACAGAAGAGCAATATGGCTAGCTATATAGGTGGATATAACGGTGTATACTGCGGTCAGGGCACGCAGACAACACGCACAATCTCCTACAACTGACTGCAAGCTCTATTACAGAAGGGCAATATAGCTAGCTATATAGGTGGATATAACGGTGTATAGTGCGGTCAGGGCACGCAGACAACACACACAATCTCCTACAACTGACTGCAAGCTCTATTACAGAAGAGCAATATAGCTAGCTATATTGGTGGATATAACGGTGTATACTGCGGTCAGGGCATGCAGACAACAGGCACAATCTCCTACAACCGACTGCAAGCTCTATTACAGAAGAGCTATATAGCTAGCTATATAGGTGGATATAATGGTGTATACTGCGGTCAGGGCACGCAGACAACACCCACAAACTCCTGCAGATTGCTAACAGCTCAATTACAAAAGAGCAAGAAAATCAGCCGATAACGAACGGTGTATACTGTGTTGAAGGTACACAGAGAACACCCACTAACTCCTACAGACGCCAACACACTACACAAGGCCACCGCGCTGGAGGCCTTATATAGTGTGGGGCATGTACTACACAGACTGAGCTATGATTGGTCACAGGCATCCTGCCTGTGGCCAATCATGGCTCTCCTCACTGCCCACGCTGTGATTGGCCAAGCATGCAGGGTCACAGTGCATACTTGGCCAATTATGAGCCAGCAATGCACTGCGATGGCGCAGTGCATTGTGGGCCGTGAGCGCCACACGAATTTGGCGCGAACGGCCCATAACGTTCGGTATTCGCCGAACGTGCGAACAGCCGATGTTCGACTCGAAGCTCATCCCTAGGTATTTGTACTTTCCTGGCTTGTTAGGGTCTCAAGAAATTAGATAGGCCGTCAGTACATCAGGTGTAATCAATTTTCAGAGACTGGAACCATAGCTTGTGGACTCTATAACTTTCACAAAGACCAAATAATATACACCGATTTGGGTTATTTTTACCAAAGATATGTAGCAGTATAAATTCTGGCCAAAATATATGAATAAAAATTACTAATTTGCAACATTTTATAACAGAAACTAAAAAAAAATGCATTTTTTTTACATAATTTTCAGTCTTTTTTTCTTTTATAGCACAAAAAATAAAAAACCAAGCGGTGATTAAATACCACCAAAAGAAAGCACAATTTGTGTGAAAAAAAGGAGAAAAATTTCATATAGGTAACTTGTTGCATGACTGAGTAATTGTCATTCAAAATGTGAGAGCACCGAAAGCTGAAAATTGGTCTGGTTAGGAAGGGAATTTAAGTGCCCAGTGGGCAAGTGGTTAAAGGAATATTTCATTTTTATTGTTTCACTTTAAGCATTATTAAAATTACTGCTCCTGAAAAACTGGCCATTTTAAAACTTTTTTTGCATCGATACATGTCCCCTGAGGCAATAACCGAGTGCCCAAACACTTTTTATGGTAATAACTTGCATATAAGCCTTTAAAATTAGCACTTTTGGTTATTTATGTTCATGTCCCATAGACTTTAACCGTGTTTGCACAAATTTTTGCCTGTTCGCATGTTCTGCTGCGAACCGAACCGGGGGGTGTTCGGCTCATCCCTACTAATATTCACTTGTACCCATCCATCACTTGTCATGGCTATCCATCACAGACATCACTTGTCAAGTGAATGATAAGTTTAAAAAAATGTAATTTCCCATTGTCTGGTATTTTGTGTGTAGCACCCTCTAGTATGCTAGGATAGTGTGTGTTTTTTTTTTGTAAGAGTAGGTACATTTCCAGGCTTGCTGGCAGCCAAGCCTGGATGTGTTTTGATCTGAGTTGGGAGTGACTCAAAGTAGAGCTGGGTGATTTACAAGCATCATCACCAAGACCTCCCACTTCTTTCCAGAATGTTTTAGTGTTTACTGGAAGGGAAGGAGGAAAAGGGAGGTGGAGCTGCCTGGGGTGTTCTGAAGAGTCCTGACCAATCCCCAATCTGGATTGTCAGGGGGCAGGCCTCCTTTAATACCCAGGGTCAGCCCAGCTGGGGGAGGAGTTGTTTGGGTGGAAGCTGGAGATGGAGTGCTAGGCTTTCGGGACCTTTGCGGAGGCTCCCCAGCCTGGGGCTCGGGTGTGGACAGGGCCCTTCTCATGACACATGGAGGTGTCCTGGACAGGTGGCACGAGAGCAAGAGAGAACAGCGGGAGAGCACTGCCAGGCAAATTCTCCAGTAGAGGAATAACAGGTAGCAGCTAAGTAGGCTAGTGAGTGACACACAGTCGGGTGGACTGGGGAAGCACACCTGAGAGGACTGGGAGAGTGCAGTCTGAGATGAGTGCAAAGCCAGAGGAGTGGACTGTGGTATCATGGGCAGTAGAGAGAGGCAGCTGCAGCCATGAGGGCTTGCAGGGCCTGAAGATGTGGTACTGGGCTCAGTAGACACATGGACAGCTAGCACTCATATTTTTGCTACACTAAAGAGGACCACGGTCCCTGCCTGCAAAAGGCATTCACCCTAGGCCTGGCTGAGCCAGTGTCATGCTTCCTAATCAGTGCTAGCTGATCTGGGAAGTGCAAGCAAGTGATGTGCTGGAAGTGTTGAGGGAGAGATAGTGTGCAAGCACAGGAGGTGTATATAGTCGGTTCCATAAATATTGTTCTACAAATCAGTTTGGGCATCTCATGAAAATCCCATCCCCATCCAAGTTTATTCCCCTCAATAAAAATAAAAACGAAGTTCAAGGACTGGTTTTCTGCCTCAGGGTGAATGAGAACTGTGTGCCGGGCTGGGCAGGGTGACAGACAGACTACAACACTCAGCAGCCCTCAAGAGGGTACCGCTAGATGTGGAAAATAGCACTCATTTTTCATACCGAATACATTCAGCAAAATGGTCATATCCTATAGTCTGCAGTTGTGAAGTTAACTAAAGTTGTCTTGCCAGCAGCCAGAGAATGCACTTTCTACACAGCAAAGTATTTGGCAGCACCTAGAGGTTAATACAAGGTACTGCAGACCTATGAGTAAAAAAAAAAAAAATGAACTACAGTGACTATTACCAAGTGCATGACAACTAATAACTGCAGGCCCCCATAGCAAAATTTTGATCAGGCCCTTCCCATTGTCACTGATCCTAACATAAGTCAGGGGCAGGTAGCAGGAGAGCTGCCTGAATGGAAAGTACATTCATAAGGATGGGTGCTGTGGACACTACATTAAAAGAGAGAAAAGGGGGATATTAGTAAATTATTTAATTGATATTCATTTTCCAGCTAGCCCCCAGTCTTTTGTAACCTAAGTGTAAATTCTAATTCTGTTCCCCTTCCACCACCACAGCAAACAAGTGCTGAAAGAGGTGGGGCAGTAGTCAATAAAAAAAAACAATTAAGATCACAATAATAATAAACATCATTCTTTTTATATCGTGACATACTGTGATTTTTGTCACTCCTGCAAAAAAATGACTGTATACATGTTCATTCACACAGGCGTGCTGTGCTATATATTACTCAGTTAAGTGTATTTCTGGGGTGGGCATGGCCAGGTGTTTATGGGACAGTTTGGGACAGATGAGTGGTCCTGAACAGAGACAGTTTGAGTTTGGTGCCAATCTGTCCCTAACTGCATGTTATCGCAACATGGGCAGGGACATGTGAACAGTCATGGACAGTTGCAGCCGCTGTCAGCCTGTCAATCTGAGCTGCCACAGCCAAACATAATGGTTATAAAAAAAATACCCTATCTCACAGAGCACTATTCAATCCATCATCTGAAAATTGAAAGAGTATGGCACAACTGCAAACCTAACAAGATATGGCTGTCCACCTAAACTGACAGGCCGGGCAAGGAGAGCATTAATCAGAGAAACAGCCAAGAGGCCCATGGTAACTCTGGAGAAGCAAAACTCAGGTGGGAGAATCTGTCCACAGGACAACTATTAGTCGTGCACTCTACAAATCTGGCTTTTATGGAAGAGTGGCAAGAAGAAAGCCATTGTTGAAAGAAAGTCATAACTGTTTGCAGTTTGCGAGAAGCCATGTGGGGGACACAACAAACATGTGGAAGAAGGTTCTCTGGTCAGATGAAACCAAAATTGGACTTTTTGGTCTAAAAGCAAAATGCTATGTGTGGAGGAAAACTAACACTGCACATCTCCCAGAACACACCATCCTCACCGTAAAACATGGTGGTGGCAGCATCATGCTTTGGGGATGCTTTTCTTCAGCAGGGACAAGGAAGCATGTCAGAGTTGATGGAAAGATGGATGGAGCCAAATACAAGGCAAACTTAAAAGAAAACCTGAAAAAGACTTGAGACTGGGGCTGAGGCTCACCTTTCAGCAGGACAATGACCATAAACATACAGCCAGAGCTACAATGGGATGGTTTACTTTAGATCAAAGCATATTCATGTGTTAGAATGGCCCAGTTAAAGTCCAGACTTAAATCCAATTGAGAATCTGTGGCAAGACTTGAAACAGATACTCTCCATCCAATCTGACAGAGCTTGAGCTATTTTGCAAAGAAGAATGTGCAAAAATATCACTCCCCAGATGTGCAAAGATGTTAGAAACATCCCCAAAAAGACTTGCAGCTGTAATTGAAGCAAAAGGTGATTCTACAAAATATTGATTCAGGGGGGCTGAATAAAAATGCATGCCAAACTTTTCAGATTTATTTGTAACAAATTTTGAAACCCATTTGAAGGGATATTTTAGAATATTTCTGATTGTTATGCCCCTAGTGCAGAATCTTGTTCTTTACACCAGACACATCCAAACAAGACTGGAGTGAGGATGGAGTTGAATAAAACTCTTGCCTCTAAAAATAGGAGTAAAAAGGCTTTGCAAACATTGTTTCAGGTTTTAGTAGTAGCCACTGCAGTAGATCAAGATACTGATATAAAAATGCCCCTTTGGAAATGCTGAGATAGGATTTGGGGGAGTATTCTCTTGGATATATTGCAGTAATGATAATCATACTCTTCTTTATCTTATATACAAGCTTATTATGTGCCTTATCAGGAGAGCCACTTGCATTATATATCCCTCACTTCACAATAAAGTTTATCTTAGCATGTATTATCAGAAGCAAGCTGATCGTTCTGCTATGAAGGGAGATCATGAGTGAGATCATGTACGTGTGTGTGTGTGTGTGTGTGTGTGTGTGTGTGTGTGTGTACTTCCTTATCAGAGTGGTCTCCAGGCCTGCTGGGTTTGAAGGATACTCTAGGCAGATACCTTAACCGAGGGTCCACTCACCCCTAGACCACTGTACACCCCAACACCATTTATCATTTTCTTTCCACTTCACAATTATGTGCTACTTTGTGTTGCACATAAAATCCCAATAAAATACATTTGCATTTTTGGTTGTAACATGACAAAATGTGTAAAATTTAATTTGCTTGTAAGCAGATGATCTTGGCCAGCAACACTATGCTTGCTAGCTCTCACACACAAAAAGCCTAAAGCAAATAGGAAATATTAGTTATAAGAGGATTCTCACAGTAAACAATCAAATTTGTACCGTACTGGAAATCTGAATATGAATGGTGATATTGGAAGCCGACAGAGAAAATGTAGCAAAATAAAAAAAGTCTTCAAGTGCACTTTTAGATTAGTTTTAATTTTGAAAGCAAGCAGCCTAAGGCTAGGATCACACATAGGCGTGTCCTGTGTGACGCATTTGCTTGGGCACAGCAGCCCATTAATTTAAATGGGCTGCTGTACCGGGGGAAACGTGGGAAAAACAGTCCCCAGCCCTTTTTTCAAAACATGGCTGCATGGAGCCACATAGTGCTGTGGCACCATGTGGTTTTGCATACCCAAATCCCCCCCACTCTTTCTGATGCATGGGGTGCCACTAAGAATTAACCACTTCAATACAGGGCACTTAAACACCTTCCTGCCCAGACCAATTTTGAGCTTTCAGCGCTGTCGCACTTTGAATGACAATTGCGCGGTCATGCTACACTGTACCCAAATGAAATTTTTATCATTTTTTTCCCCACAAATAGAGCTTTCTTTTGGTGGTATTTGATCACCTCTACGGTTTTTATTTTTTGCGCTACAAATAAAAAAATACCAAAAATTTTGAAAAAAAAAATGATTTTTTTTGTTTCAGTTTCAAAACTTTGTAAATAAGTATGTTTTCTCCTTCACTGATGGGCACTGATGGGGCTACACTGATGGGCACTGATGGGCACCAATGTGGCACTGATAGGCGGCACTGATGAGCGACACGGATGGGCGACACGGACGGACACTGATAGGTGGCACAAATTGGCACTGATAGCTGGCACGGATGGGCGGCACGGGTGGGCATGGATAGGCGGCACAGGTGGGCATGGATAGGCGGCACAGGTGGGCACGGATAGGCGGCACAGGTGGGCACGGATAGGCGGCACAGGTGGGCACGGATAGGCGGCACAGGTTGGCACTCAGGCGGCACAGGTGGGCACTCATAGGCGGCACAGGTGGGCACTCATAGGCGGCACAGGTGGGCACTCATAGGCGGCATCGGTGTTATAGTAATGGATGCCAATCAGTGCCAAACAATAATGCATGCCAATCAGTGATGCCCATTGTGGCCACTGATTGGCATCCATTATGGGCACTGATTGGCACCCATTGTGCTGACTGGCACCCTGGTGGTCTAGGGAGGATTATGGATTTTTATTACCTTTTCCCTGGTGGTCTAGTGGTGTCCCTGGTGGTCCAGTGTGGGCATCCTCGGGGGGGCTGTGCTGATAATCGATCAGCACAGACCCCCCCTGTCAGAGGAGCAGCCGATCGGCTCTCCTCTACTCGCGTCTGACAGACGCGAGTGAGGGAAAGCCGATCACCGGCTCTTCCCATTTACACTGTGATCAGCCGTGATTGGACACGGCTGATCACATGGTAAAGAGTCTCCGTCGGAGACTCTTTACCGAGATCGTAGTTGCCGGGTGTCAGACTAACACCCCGCAACAACGATCGCCGCGATGCGCGCCCCCGGGGGCGCGCAGCGGCTCATTATCCTAATCACGTCATATGACGTCCGGTTAGGATAATGAAACCACTTTGCCGCCGTCAATTTGTAATAGGGCGGGCGGCAAGTGGTTAATGGCACCTGTGCTCGTTTGTTAAAGAAAGCATTTTTTCTGTGGGTCAGGGGACACTGCAATTAGCACACGTTCCCTTAACCCACATATGTTTGAACCTAGACAATCTGCTTGAGCCAGCTCTTAGTGGACAAAGGAAACAGCTGGCACCAGAGAATAATATACCCAATTCCCCTAAGTATACATAAAAGTGTATGGGTGGAAAAAAAAAGTATGTAGAACTAAAAATAACTAGTGATCCCAAATCACACATAAACTAAGGATAAAGGTTGGGTTGTCTGGCTGTCATGTTTATTTATTATATTCTAGTTTACTGACCCGGAAAAAAAATGCAGATCAGGTATATTTTTGGCCATCTAGTCCTAAGATTTGCTCAGCTCTGTCAGATAGCACAACCAGGTCGCTGGTCTAAAGATTTTGAGGGACTGTTCTTGAATTTGAACAAAGTCCCACTGTCCCTCTTTCCTCCTCATTTGTCCCTCATTTTGGTCTGATCTATATAATTGTATATAAAATGCACTTTTTATCTTTCAAAAAATGTTTCCCAGTGCTAAACCTTTCATTCAATTTCTAAATTGCTGCATTTGTAAATGTCAAAAGCCAGTATAAATGAACAGTAGTGGTTTAAAAAAAAAGTACTTACTTTAACTAATCTTTTTTTTAATCATTTTCCTTAAAGGGGTGTGGCAAGGGGTGTATTCTATGCCTACATACTTAGGCTAATAGGTGTCCCTCATTCCCATCTCAAAAAGTTGGGAGGAACGCATGGATTGAAATTTGGCAAGTTCAACAGGGAACAAGTAAAATTTCGATCCATGTATGGGCACCCTGGTTGTACAGACAACACTGATCATTGTGTTTTGGCAGTGGGGAAGGCTTCCCGCCACGAGAACAGAATAACACAGCAGGATTGATTCCCCCATCCACCTTCAATGTGTGGATGGGAGAATTGGCACATTTGTTTTCTTTCCAGCCAGTGTTTGAACGAAAATAAAATGTACAATGTATGGCCTGCCTAACTTTTTTCCTCCACAGTTAAAGCGGAGTTCCGCCTGTCCCTTTAAAAATACACATACTGTAGCTGCTGACTTTTAACATTAGGACACTTACCTGTCCTGGAGTCCAGCAATGTCGGCACCGTAGCCAATTTTACGTTAGCTGGTCGGGTGCTGCCGCTGCCATTGCAGGTAAAGGAACCTGGCAGTGTAATATACAAATTACACAAAAAAACACTGCGCTATCTCCAGTTAATCAGCCGCTGACACACTAAACGTGGAAATCTTAGTGGGATCAATAGTAAAGAAAAGTGCCGCGCTAAATATGATAATCATACAAACATCTATGCAAAACTTGTGAATTCATATATGACATCTATAATAGTTCAATGTGTATATATAAATTACACGTAAGAAAATAATACACTTGGAATAAATCAAAAAAAAGTCCTTCTATATATTGTCCGTGAAAGGAATGAACAACTGCGACTTTTTTTCTTTTTTACGTGAAAAGTGAATGAAAAGAGTCCATCAAGGAATCCAAAAAAGTGCACAATCCACCATTATGTGATTACCACCACGACGTCCAGGGCGACGAAACGTGTCAGGAGAACCTCACTGCTGTAACCATTTTGACAAAAGAGCTATATCTACTACAGGAATGTAAGTGTGATATTATTTAATTAATAAAATTACGAGTTTTACGGAATTACACTATGTTGGTTCCATTTTTCTATCCCGTATGATCGTGTTTGGTGGAGTGTGGTCTGCTCTTTGGAGGATAGTCTGACATCGCGTATGGTTTGGAGGAGTTTTTGTATTAACCCGGTCTATACCTCACGATTTTCTGGAGACCATCCAATCCATTTACAATAAAGCTTTGTCGATCCTTCAGGCATATGCCTGTTTGGGTCCAAGGCATCTGGTAAGCCTTGAATTTTTTTCATGGTGGTGGTATTCACATAATGGTGGATTGTGCACTTTTTTGGATTCCTTGATGGACTCTTTTCATTCACTTTTCATGTAAAAAAGAAGTCGCAGTTGTTCATTCCTTTCACGGACAATATATAGAAGGACTTTTTTTGATTTATTCCAAGTGTATTATTTTCTTACGTGTAATTTATATATACACATTGAACCTGGCAGTGTAGCCTTTTGGCTTCACCCCCGTCGGCCCGGGTCCCTACTGCGCATGCGCAAAGAGCGCTGCACTCTCTCACTGGTCCGGAAGAAGGGGAGGGGGAGGGAGGAAGAGGGAGGCCGAGCTGTGACGTAATTCCCTGCGGCCCGGTCTCACAGAAGTGGGCACAGGCTACCTGTAGAAAAAAGGTAATCGCTTTCCCCTCTCCCTGAAAGGTGCAAAATGTGGCATCGGAGGGGGGGAGGAATCAGATAAGCAGAAGTTCCACTTTTAGGTGGAACTCCGCTTTAAAGTAGAACTAAAGGTAAAATTTTAGTAAAACTTTAGGCAACAAAGCCTGGTCTCCTCCCTGCCCCCAGCCTGTGACTGGACAGAGGAGCAGTACGAAAAGGTGGACTGAGTATTTTTCCAAGGTCTCCAAAATTCGTTGTCCGGCCTGTAAGTACAGACCTCTTTCTTGTTTAATCGTTTTTATTGTAAGTGTATAAAAAAAATGTACAATAATACAAACGCACCTAGTCCGCTAAAAAAATAGGGGATATGACTGGTGACATAGAGGACATAGAGAACAGTGTACTATACATATACAGCATAAGCGAAGGAGGAAGGGCCTCCTTCTTAAACAAGCATATCTAACCTAAACAAAAAATACATGTATTTTCGGTGGAAAACCCCATAACTGCCAAGGTGGTCAGGACCTTTATGTCAACAACTCCTTAGTGAGCAGTCCTGACACCAATAGGCAGCTAAAGAGACCTCTTCTGTCTCACCAGGTGTCTATCCTGAAGTATAAATCTGGATCTACTACACATCACCTTGGTAATTGCCGCATTTGTTGCCGAACAGTGGTTGGCCTTCAATGGGAATTTTGCATCACCATTGCTTTAGGGCAGGGTATGCCACATAAGGCCTGAGACAAAATGATTTCTTCCCTGTAACCAGCCAAAGTTTTACTCTTGTCTCTGATTTGATTATGTTGATTGATGCTTCTATGATAAATCCAGAAATAAGCTTTTTGTATCGCTTTGCCAAAATGATCTCATCTTTATCAAGGTTGTTGGAGACCATTTATTAAACATTTTAATCTCAGACTTCAAGAGTCCTTGAAACAGAAGCTAAAGATGGTCCTCCAGCTGTCAGATATATTTTCTTGAAGTTCATATCTATATGTCTGTCTAGGACATCCCTATAAAAATCCAAGGGGAGTGTAATGTGCCCTGTAAACCTTATTAAGGCAACATCTACCGAAGTTTTGTCAAGGGTTTTCACATCAGCAAATCTGTAATGAAGACTGTCTATTTAAATGTCTTCCTTCGAAAAGTTGTCATCAATTTAATCAATAAACTGGAAACCCTTTTTTTTTTTTTTATGTGCGCTTCTTCTGAGGCTCATCTGCCTGACCAATTAACAGAGGGTTGTACCAAGGCCAAGGCAAAGTGATGTAATGTATTTGTATTGTATTTTTGGATGAAAACTGAACTGGTTAAATGAAAATTGCATGATCTAGTATCATACAAAAAAAACTTTTGTGTTTGTCCCTTCGGATAATTTTGGAAGAAAGCTGTGTACGAAAGATCAGATTATCGCTTCAAACACTGTATTTTTTGTAGGATATTCTGATCATGTGTACTAGGCTTAATTGTCTCTGGTTCCTTCTGTAAAACAGTTTTCGCAATCAGTTTTCCTTGGTAAAGCCACGTTAGAACTGGCCCAATACCCATCAGGTACAGGCTGAGGGTGAGAATATCCTTCATACATTTTTGTTGGGGAACAATAGTGTCTCGAAGAGGATCATTCCATTCAGTCTCTGTGGTGGCTACAGAGGTCTCTCTCTCTCTCTCTCTCTCTGGATGAATATTTACAGTACATCTAGCAGTGTTCAAGGCTTGCAGTCAGCTCCTGGAAGACCTATGTGCTGATTTGGAAGGGTTGTGTGTTGTGGATCCACAGAAACAATGGGCGCTAATATATAGCAAAGAAACTCTGTGGAATTGATTTACTAGAACTGGAGAATGCTAAATCTGGTGCACCTGTGCATGTTAGCCAATCTGCTTCTAACTTCAGCTAGTTCAATTAAGCTTTGGCCAAAAAAACTGGATGTTGATTGGTTTCTATGCAGAGCTGCACCAGATTTTGCACTCTCCAGTTCTAGTAAATCAACCCCTGTATGACAAAAGGTATAGTGGGGGCCTTCACCTAACTTCTCTGCACTGGTTAGTCTTTGGAGGGTATGACATGGCTGTATTCATTCATACGCTTACTGTGAACAGAATAATGAAAGGCATGCTGTTAGTATAATTGCATAAAAAAGTGTAAGCAAAAATAAGACACAATGGCAGAAAAGCCTACAAGTTACAACCAGTGTCCAAAAAGCGGAACAGTAACCAGCTCTAACAGAAGCTAGAGTGAAGCATTTTCTCTAATCCCATTTGGATTCCTTCTGGTATTATCCTAGTTTTTTCAGCTTTACTATGAATTAGCAAAGAAGTATAGAGAAACAAGTCCAAGAGACCAGTGATGAGATTCCCTTACCAAAACTACATTTAGCAGTTCATCTGGGGGGACTTTACCAACCAATTATTGGACTATTAGAGGTTTAAATAGAAGCAGTATGGGGGAGAGTTTACCACAAATAGAAGCACTATAGGAGAAGGTAAAAATAGGAATGCTGTGGTTGGGGGTGGGGACAAATTCATGGATAAACAGTTGAGTCCTATGAAGGTAGATGGGGCAGAGACTACCCATCAGTATTCTGACAAGGAGCTGTCAGGAAAGTGGAATTTCGAGCAAACATTTTTTTTTGCCTGGGTATATTGGGAAGATCTTGGTGAATTAGGGAAGACTTAAGTCCTGTCTGTATCTCCATTTGGGCAGTTTACTCATGCTTACTACCCTGGTGATAGTTGTCACCATGATAGAGAATTTTTTTTAAGGCTGCTACCAGAACAGATGTAAAGGGTAAATCTGCCAACAGAGACACCAGTTTAAGTGAAAACTGAAATCTGTTTGGAGATTTTTTGGCAAATTCTTACTTTGGCAAAAACTAATCAGCCATTTAAGGTAAAATGAAAGATGGTGTGTGTAGCAAAAGCATGGTTGCCAAATGTACTGGATCAAGCAGAACAGTCTTGGGATTTTGCACATGGTTCCACAGTGTTTGTGTCCAACAGGAACCAGGAAACACTGTAGAGGGGCAGTCGGGTGTTAAGTGCTGGAACACTGGGAGTATTTACT
This sequence comes from Lithobates pipiens, assembly GCF_037356315.1. Lineage (NCBI taxonomy): Eukaryota > Metazoa > Chordata > Amphibia > Anura > Ranidae > Lithobates > Lithobates pipiens. Next base: position 119,486,885 of record NW_027507785.1, read on the forward strand.
AAAACTGGACAGTAAAAACACTGGTGCAGCTCTGCATAGAAAACAATTAGCGTTCAGGTTTTATTAGCTGTCACATAACAAGCTGAACTTAGAAGCTGACTGGCTACTATGCACAGCTGCATCAGATACTGAGTGCTCCAGTTTTAGTAAATCAACCCCACTATGTGTTGCAGCAACTGCAATTGCAATTATACTGGTACATCTGGCAGAGTGGTGTCCTTCCTGACAATGACAGCATAGTTGAGACGAACACCAATGCCAGAATGGTGCTTATTTTACTTTCAGTGCCACCAATATTTTGCTCCCATTGATAAGAATGATGGGCTTAGTTTACTCCCAGTGACTCCAATGATATATTATGCTAATTCTTACATCGCTGGTGGTACTTATTTTACGCCCACTTTTTCTTTGGTGACCCAAGAGCCTATTTTGTCTAAACAGAGGGGAAGGGTGCTACACATCTGGTCTCCCCCTCCTGCCCTCAGTCATCCCCCCTGGACAGATTCCCCAATCATTGTATGTGATGGGAGTGCAAGGTACCATGGTGACAGGTTTATGAGGCTCTGCACTCATATGATGTCCCTTAAGATGTACTTACATTGGCAGCTATAACCATACCAAGTCTGATTTACACCTCCCCCACCCCCATTTGGGTCTATTTCTGTAGTGTGAGTGCTTCAACTGTGCCTGGGTACAGTTAAGTGTACTGTGACTCCTTGAAAGAGGTGTCTGGGGCACAGTTTACTTGTAGATCAATACTGTTCGCGTCAGTGTGAGTACAAACTATGCCTGAGCATAGATCCCTGAGTACAGAAACAGAATTACTGTGGTCTGGCTGGCAGAGCTGATGATATAAGCATGCCTGGGAATGCAGATAAGCAGATCAGAAGTGTGAGCACACCCTTCTGGGCTGAAGGACACATCATTTAACCCAGAAGACACCTAATGGTAGAAAGGAGTTACTGCTGGGGACAGTGCAGAAGAGGTGATGAGTAGTGTTGGGTGAGCTCATGCTCGGGCCGAACATTGGCTGTTCGTCCCATTCGTCCAACACCCAAATTTGCATGGTGTTCGGTGGGTATTCACCCCGCCGATTGCCCTGCAATGCATTGCATAATACACAGTGCATTTTGCTCCCTGATTAGCCAAAGCTTTTCCCAATCAAGGCACAGTATAAGCTGGTTGTTAAGGAGCAGGGCTGGGAAGCTGATCGTGGCATCCTTAACAACCGATGAGTCATAAGCTGTCAATGGGTTTCCCGCTGACAGCTAAATAAAAAAAAATTGTTTTTGAAATTGCTGGTTAGAAAGTGAAAGACAAAAATCAGCATGGGGGTCCCATGTTTAAGGTTTTCATACCAGACCCCTATCTGGGCACGCAGCCTGGCTCCTGAATCATACCAGGCCACATGCCCTCAACATGGGGGGGGGGGGGGTAAGTGCTTTGGGGCAGGGAGGCTGCCCAGACCTCCATATCCCTTTTATGGCCAACTACTTGCATATAAGTCTTCAAAATGGGCACTTTTGATTTTTCTTGTTCTGCTCCCACAGACTTCAATGGGGTTCACCGTTCAGGTTCAAATCAGGGGGGTGTTCGGCCCATCTCTAGTGATGAGTACTGCAGCCAGAGCTGCTTTGCTATTTTAAAATAAAGTATAACTAAAGGCTAAACTTTTTTTTCTTTCGTTTTGGATACAGTGGAGAGGGATTAAAACTGTTTTTATTGCTTTATGTGCTCCCCATTAGAGGGATTCATCCTCTCTACTGAAAGTGAAAGAAAGTACCAGAGTAGACAAAGAGGGAAAATCTTTCAATGGGGACATTAGTTCTGGTGACAACCAAGGATTCCCTCACTTTAGTAGCATTTCCTTTCATGTCCAGTTTTGGCTATGGGACAGGAAATCTTCCCAATTGAAGGGGCTATAAACCTCCCTTACAATATCCAAAATTAAAAAAAATATGTGAATTTTCTTCTGCTTTCATCTTTTCAAGACTTGAGCCAAGCAAAACACACATAAATATAAACTTTTGTACATTGATAAAAACTATATATATAACATTCGATAGTAATGGGATCTGTATATGCATAGTGAATATAAACTGCCATCACGTAGCTGAAAAGATAATTGAAAGAGCAAATAATTGTAGGATTATGCTGTTATTCTTGTCTTTATAGGCAAAATGTTGTGCACTTTAATAGCATAACATTACTGAGCACATGGTGATATTTATTCTCAGGCCCCATTCACACCTGCATGTTTTTTTTTTGGCGTGTTTTTCATGTAACAGCGTATGGCAGCTCATTCACTTATGCGTGACCAAAGCACCAAAAGAAGCTCCTGCGCCTTTTCAGGCTGTGAGTTTCACATGTTTTGTCACGTTTGGGGTGCCATTAACAATTAGGCATCATTCCCACCTGCACATCATGTGTTTTTTCAAGGTTCACTTGAACGAGCTGTCTTGTGCACAAACACGCCAAAAGAAGCTCCTGCACCTTTTCAGGCAGTGAGCGCCGTTCGACAGAGCACACATTTCCGAGCTACATTTGGCATGCCATTTACAATAAGGCCGCATTCATACTTTTGCAACACATCGCTTTTTTTTTTTTTTTTTTGCGTGTTTGTCATACAACAGCCCATTCACTTGAATAAGATGCCATATATGAGACAAATGCACCAAAGTAGCTCCTGCACCTTTGTTTCGGCAGTGAGCCAAGCGCGTTTTGCGAGGGACATTTTAGGAATTTTTTTGTGCCACAAAACGAGTGGCTTATACCTGCATTTGGGGTGCCATTACAGCAGATCTCATCATGACTCCCCCTCCTTATTTTTTTCCCCCTTGCTTACCTGAAGGTGGTATCTGCACATTTCAGATACTCGCCCATTCAGCATTCTACCACTAAGATCCACTCTTGACCTGCCCCCGTGCCACCATGTTCTGGACGTAATTGAGAGGCCCTCTGACTCCAGCGGGTGGGTCTCTCCATGACACGCCGATGAGCCAACCCCCTCCACCTTTCATAAATAAAAAACTATGCCTTCGGCGATATGTGACATGCATACACCGGAAGGCACAGCGGGCACTCTGTGTGTCATTTGCCAAGGCAATATGGCACCACAAGCAAAATGGGTGTTCCAGAAAACATGGCCAGAAACACATATTTCTGCCCACCTTCTAGGAAAGCTTAGGTGTGAACGCAGCCTAAGGCCCTATTCAATTCTGTGTGGCATACTAACGCAAGTTCTTTGCATGACAACATAGGACAGCCCATTTACTTGAGTGGCCTGCACTACACCTGCCTAATGAAGCTCCAACACCTTTTCTGGAGATGAGCTTCACATGCTTGTAAAACAACAAAACACACATTTTCTCATGTTTGCAGTACCCAGTGTTGCCAACCGCCCAGTAATTTACGTGCAGCCCGTAAAATTTCAGCCCATTTTTGGGCTGCCCGTAAATGCCCATTAAAAAATATGGCTTGTGGGCCGACAGTGCAACTGCGCATGTGCCGTTCCGAAACCTGCCGGGCTCCGGAAAGCCCGTACAAGCTGGCGCTATTTTAAATGGCAGGCACTCGTTCTTGGTAGTCGGCACCTTGCCACAGCAGAGGACGTCGGTCTCTGCCTGGAACAGAGCGCTGACTGACCATCCAGGGTGAAAGTGTTGTGTACTGATCAGCCTCCCCTATACTGATTCAAGTATGGAGAAGGAGGGAGGACAGCTCCCTGTGAGGGAGTGAGAACACTACCATGTTCACACAGCCTCTGGCCCCCTGTACCATGTCCGTGCAGCCTCTGGCCCCCTCCTGTACCATGTCCGTGCAGCCTCTGGCCCCCTCCTGTACCATGTCCGCGCAGCCTCTGGCCCCCTCCTGTACCATGTCCGCGCAGCCTCTGGCCCCCTCCTGTACCATGTCCGCGCAGCCTCTGGCCCCCTCCTGTACCATGTCCGCGCAGCCTCTGGCCCCCTCCTGTACCATGTCCGCGCAGCCTCTGGCCCCCTCCTGTACCATGTCCGCGCAGCCTCTGGCCCCCTCCTGTACCATGTCCGCGCAGCCTCTGGCCCCCTCCTGTACCATGTCCGCGCAGCCTCTGGCCTCCTCCTGTACCATGTCCGCGCAGCCTCTGGCCCCCTGCACCATGTCCGCGCAGCCTCTGGACCCCTCCTGTACCATGTCCGCGCAGCCTCTGGCCCCCTGCACCATGTCCGCACAGCCTCTAACCCCCTCCTGTACCACGTCCGTACAGCCTCTGCCCCCTCCTGTAACATTTCCATGCAGAATCCGACCCCTTCCTGTACCATGTCCACACAGCCTCTGACCCCTCCTGTACTATGCCCACACAACCTCTGACCCCCTCCTTTACCATGCCCACACAACCTCCAACCACCTCCTGTACCATGTCCACACAACCTCTGACCCCCTCCTGTACCATGTCCACACAACCTCTGACCCCCTCCTGTACCATGTCCACACAACCTCTGACCCCCTCCTGTACCATGTCCACACAACCTCTGACCCCCTCCTGTACCATGTCCACACAACCTCTGACCCCCTCCTGTACCATATCCACACAACCTCTGACCCCCTCCTGTACCATGTCCACACAACCTCTGACCCCCTCCTGTACCATGTCTACACAACCTCTGACCCCCTCCTGTACCATGTCCACACAACCTCTGACCCCCTCCTGTATTATGTCCACATAACCTCTAACCCCCTCCTGTACCTGCCCACACAACCTCTGACCCCCTCCTGTACCATGCCCACACAACCTCTGACCCCCTCCTGTACTATGTCCACATAACCTCTAACCCCCTCCTGTACCTGCCCACACAACCTCTGACCCCCTCCTGTACCATGCCCACACAACCTCTGACCCCCTCCTGTACCATGCCCACACAACCACTGAGCCCCTCCTGTACCATGCCCACACAACCTCTGAGCCCCTCCTGTACCATGTAAGCACAGCTTCGGACCCCCTCCTGTACCATGTGCACACAGCCTCTGACCCCTGCCTGTACAATGCCCACACAACCTCTGACCCCCTCCTGTACCATGCCCACACAACCTCTGACCCCTTCCTGTACCATGCCCACACAACCTCTGACCCCTTCCTGTACCATGCCCACACAACCTCTGAGCCCCTCCTGTACCATGCCCACACAACCTCTGACCCCCTCCTGTACCATGCCCACACAACCTCTGAGCCCCTACTGTACCATGCCCACACAACCTCTGACCCCCTCCTGTACCATGTAAGCACAGCTTCGGACCCCTTCCTGTACCATGTAAGCACAGCCTCTGAGCCCCTCCTGTACCATGTAAGCACAGCTTCAGACCCCCTCCTGTACCATGTGCACACAGCCTCTGACCCCTGCCTGTACAATGCCCACACAACCTCTGACCCCCTCCTGTACCATGCCCACACAACCTCTGACCCCTTCCTGTACCATGCCCACACAACCTCTGAGCCCCTCCTGTACCATGCCCACACAACCTCTGACCCCCTCCTGTACCATGCCCACACAACCTCTGAGCCCCTCCTGTACCATGCCCACACAACCTCTGACCCCCTCCTGTACCATGTAAGCACAGCTTCGGACCCCTTCCTGTACCATGTAAGCACAGCCTCTGAGCCCCTCCTGTACCATGTAAGTGCAGCTTCGGACCCCCTCCTGTACCATGTAAATGGAGAAATATGTTATTTGACTTTTGTTTAACCTAAACACATTGCCAATAGCACTATCAGCATGACTATAGTTTAAATATTGATATTTGTACTGCTCAGCACTGAATACGGCCATTTTAGGTACTTCTTTGCAGTGTCAGTAAATTTCATATAAATTTGCGCCATTTTTAAATTTTGGCGTCCTGCCAGTAAATTTCACTTCCTGGGTCGGCAGCACCATTAAATAATGTTATTGCAAGTACAGAACACCCTTTCATGTATTTCTATGTGTATCCTAGAACGCACCAATGTGAATGGGGCCTCCTAGTTCATTATTGTCTATGGCCGATCTCCTTTACACTTCCACAATCCATGGTTCTCGTCCAGTCCAGGCTCATGAAATACATTGTAACTGATCTCCTTCCACACAATTCTTAGTTGACATCACACCAGCTCCTCCTCCTCACGATCCTCAAACTCGATGGTTTCCTCAGGCCGCTCTAGCATAGAGATACGCTGTCTATAGTTGGCACGTAACGTCGAGCGTAACGCTTTCTCACGACACTCCTGGCACGTTTGCCAATTTTGCGACAGTACTGGCACGTTTGCCGACGTAGAGCGGCCTCTTTCGTCTTCATGTGTAAAGCGCCGGTATCGGGGACCGGCCTAACAAGAATCTACAGCCATCCCGGGCGGAGGACGGCGGGAATAGGTAAAGGCGGCGGAAGGGAATGGTGGGAGAGTCCGGCTTTGTGCTCTGACTGGTTATTAGTGTGATGTGTGTGTTCTGAGGGGAAATAGGGATGACGAGGGGCTAGTCCTCTTCACAGCAGCCATGTTCCTCCGAAGTAACAGATGTGAGATTTGGGGTGGAGGTGTGAGGGAAGGAGGCCGCTCTGTGAGAGGACCAGTCTCGTCTATACGGTGTAGGCCCCATTCTAGGGACAGGACTAGTGATCGGATGGACTGCGTTGTGTCCAGGTGACAAGGACTTGATCCGCTCACTCATTATCTGTATAGGAATTGTGCACTTTAGGGATGAAAGGCCTCACTGCCGGTGAATGTGATTTTATATTCTGTGCTGCTTGTCCTGCACAGGCCGTGTCCTGACAAAATAGGCAACTCGCCAGAAACTCGAACCACGTCACTTCCGCTTTCTTTAATCTCTTCAGCCCTGGAAGATTTGGCTGCTGTATGACCAGGCCATTTTTTGCAATTTGGCACTGTGTTGCTTTAACTGACAATTACGTACCCAAACAAAATTGCTGGTCGGCAAGGGGGTTAAACCATCAGTAATTGCCGATTTGGACAAATTGGTGTTTGGACATAACACTGGCTACCGAATACAGTCCAGTAAAAGAAGACTTTGCTGTTAGCACAGCGGCTAAGAAGGACAAAGTTGTCACCGCCTTGGAAGAGGCCATTTTCTTGGTTAGTTTCGGAGCGGAGTAACAATCTCCACTTATAATAGCGTGCACCAGACTATTTAGTTGCCGGGAAGGGGTGCAACAGATCAAAAAACTAACTGATCGTTCCTCGGATCAGAGTCACAGATCGGATAATTTTTCAGATCAGCAAATGATAATTGAATTTGTAAAAACCTGTGAAAATTCCACCACCATATAGTCCCCACTGTAATATCCACATCATCTCCCCCACTGTAATATTGGCTGGGCATGGAGGGATGGCTGTGACTGCAATTGTCACAGAGCAGCGCTGTGGGCACTACAGATGCAGCCCACAGTGCTGCTGCAATCCGATCTCTTCCCTCCACTGTACAGATCTGTACACAGAGGAGAGAGAGAGGAACCGGCATCATCACGACGCCGGTTTGTTTACAAATGTTTGCTCCGTCATTTGACGCAGTGATCACATTGTAAACGGCCGGCGGGTGCACCAAGATGGCCGCCACTCCGGAACTAGGCCGAAGCCGCGGCCTTTCCTAAGGCTGAGACTGCGGAGCGCTCCGATCGCGGTGTGTGCCGATCCGAACGGGGTGACCGTTCAGATCATGGTTCGGTGACGATCTGTTGCACCCCAAGTTGCCGGCGTTGTGTGCAAACAGCAATTCGTGAGAATAAAAAGCAATTTGCAAAAAATCTGCAATTCATGATGGTTTAAAGAAAACTGAAGTGACGTGGGGTGCTCATTCTGCCAGGTTCGATATTTTGTCGGTACACTGTCCCCCAGCATGCTCCTGTGGTGACCCCTGTGTGTGTGCGCACTCCTGATGTGCAGAGTAGGCTGGATGGGGTGGACAGGCTCAGTGGTGTTCGGTATCATGGGATGTGCAGCCCTGAGGAAGAGGGGAGATGGGCAGAGAGACTTTCAAAGACGTGCAGATTGGGCTCTTAGCTGGAAGTTTGCCACAAAGCCAGAGGCTGCATCGGTGATCACTTGTAAGGCCAGTTCACACGTGAACTCTATGAAAATGCTCACACAATGTAAAGTGTGTGTGTGTGTGTGTGTGTGTGTGTGTGTGTGTGTGTGTGTGTATATATATATATATACACACACACACACACACCAGGAATCTTTGGAAGAAAAGGGGGGGGGGGGGGGGATGCACTGAAAACACCAAGAATACATATGTAAAAAAAAAAACATCCGGGCTGTTTCTGTGTTGTGAACCGGCCCTTTTTTTTTTTTTTTTTCACCTGGTGAGCTGGCTAAAAAGTCTGTTTTTCAACAGAACAAGCTGCTCTGCCAATAGGTGTTTAGACAAACCATTTACTGCTGGCAAGGGTGCTTATACTGATCAGATTTTATTTATTATTTCACCTTAATGCATAGAATGCATTAAGGTGAAAAACCTTGAGGCTTTACAATCCCTATAAAGTGGTTGTACACCCTTTACAACCACTTTTATCTACCCGAAGCCTATATTAAGGCTTACTTGTAGGTGCTCGAAATATCTCCTAAACCTCCACGGTTTAGGAGAGAATTACAAAAAAGCCAAGCGCTGATGACTTTGCAGCCCCCGAAAAGGGAGAGGGGCGATGATGGACGCTCCCTGCTAGTGGGGGCAACGGTGACATTGCGGGCTTCGGTTTCAGGTAAGCGACACATAACGGGCTACATTCATAGTAGCCCATTATGCTTTACCTTTGCAGGGAAATAAAGTGGAAGTAAAACTCACCAGGGTTTGCTTCCTCTTTAATATACCTTAGAGCAGCGGTCCCCAACCTTTTTGGACTGGTTTCGCAGCAGTAAATTTTGCCCGGGGGGCGTGGGCTGGGGTTGGTGGAGGCGTGTCATCAACCCACAGTCTCCCCTTTATATCGGTGTCCACAGTCTCCCTTTACATCACAGCCACCCTTTACATTAATGAAAAGGGAGGGGGGGGGGGCTGTGATGTAAAGGGGACTGCACTGTAAGGCCCCTTTTCAGAACAGGGGGGGCTGTGATGTAAAGGGGACTGATCTGTAAGGCCCCTTTTCAGACAGAGCGGATCCGCCTGCTCAGCGGGGGATCTATCTGCTAAGCAGGTGGATGACGGGTCCTCTATGGGGCGGTCAATTGGAATCGGACTGCATAACCGATTGCCATCTCTTCCACCTCTGAAGCATGGCAAATGTATCCACATTCGTCGGTTTTTAGCAGAGTGGATCGGATGTCGGGTGTCAGCGGACACATGCCTTCCACCCCATAGAGAAAAATGTGTGATCTGATCGGTTTTGCCTGAAAAAATTGTCAGGCGGACCCAATTCGGTCCGCTGTTGTAAAAGGGGGCACTGTGATGGTGTGATATAAAGGGGACTACAGTCCCCTTTATATTACATTGCCAGTAGCAATCACAGCCTCCTCCATCACAATGCCCCTGCAGTCTGCCCCCAATTCCCCCTTTCCTCTTGCAGAGGCTGTGATCAGCCCATGTGTCCTCTCCCGGCTCCCCCACCCGCCTGGCCGATATGTCTTATCTAATCTGCAGCTCCTCCCACTCCATGCCCTGCTGATTAATTGAGCTTGTTGGGCAGGAGGGTGGAAGAACTGGGAGAGGGGACACAGGCATAACCGCACAGTAGGAGGTGAGTGGCAACCGTGGACTGATAGCACTGTGCGGACCGCGATCACTGCTTCTCTCCTGCTGTGTGGCCCGGTCATCAAGAGGCCGTGGCTTAGAGAGTTGTCTAGCAAAATATTAGACCCAGAAGCATACAGAATCCTCAAATGGAGTGCGGTTTTGGTTAAGGTAGTCATTGCCCATGATGACACATAGGTTGAAAAAAGCCACAAGTCCATCTAGTTCCACCAATAAAAAATAAAAACCCATACAATCCCATTTATAGAGACTTCTTCTGCATCTCCCGTTGGAGGGATTCCCTTGCTTTGGTGACAGAGCCACCCGAGAGGGGACTAAAGCCCCATCAGATTTTCTGCTGATTTTTTTTTTTATATTTTGTTTCCTTCAGATTTACCAAAACCATATAATATGAGGTCAAACCTTAGGAGTTTAAATTTGTATGCAATCAGGCAGGCCCTTGCACTATATGGTTTTGGTAAATCTGAAGGAAAAAAATCAGATAGTGTGTATGGGGCTTAAGTGGGTGAAATCTCTCTAACAGAGTGCCAGACAGCAGTAAAATCTTGCATAATCGATTTGCATACGTATGTTTAAAAAACTTAAAGCATGTTTATGTGAGCGTAAATGTTTTATTACAACATACACTCATCTATACCCCGAAGGCGGTAGTAAACCACAGGTGGTTAAAAAAAATAAATCCCAGCAAAGCAATGTTTTATAATGTGCTAGTCTGCGTTGTATACTAGCACATTATGATAGACTTACCTTGGAACGAAGCCCCTCCAGTGCTGCGACCTCCCCCCCCCCAAGTCAGCAGCTACAAATACTGCAGCTGCTGACTTTTAAAATGTGGACACTTACTGTCCAGGGCGGCTGCAATGTCTGCACCCAAAGCCGATCTGTCCCTCGGCTGTCGGGTGCTGCCGCTGCCATCCTCAGTAAGGGAATCTGCTTCACTTCCTGGTTCCCCACTGCTCATGCAAGACTCGTGCTGCACTATCCCACTGGTCCCTGTTGTTTTCTGGGACCCGTGTGTCTACCAGAATACAGTGGGGGGAGGGGGTGAGAGTGGTATAGATACTCGCGGGTGGCACAGGTATCTATGCCCCGAAGTGGGAGCAAAATACCTAGTGTTAGGTATTTGCTCCCCCCCTGAAAGGTGCCAAATGTGACACCGGAGGGGGGGGAGAAACTGGAAAAGCGTAAGTTCAATTTTTGGGTGGAACTCCGCTTTAACTGTAAAGTTAGGAGATCTTCACAGTACCTAGAGGTAAGCCTTGCTATAGGCTTACCACCAGGTACAAGTGGTGTAACAGAGTTTACTACCACTTTTAAAGTGGCTGTAAAGGCAGATTTTATTTTTTTATCTTAATGCATTCTAAAATAAAAAAAAACTTCCGTGTGCAGCCCCCCTAATACTTACCTGGGCCCCATCTCTATCCTGTGCACAAGTGTCTTGGCTGTCTGGGACTCTCTGTCCTGATTGGCTGAGACACAGCAGCGGCACCATTAACTCCCGCTGCTGTCACTCAGTTAACCAATCGTAGTGAGAGAGGGTGGGGCCGATTTGCGGAATGAGTACACGGAGCTACGGCTCAGCTCCGGTGCCCCCATAGCAAGCTGCTTGCTATGGAGGCACTCAGAAGGGAGGAGGGGCCGGGAGTGCCGGTGTCTTGTCTAATAACGTCCTCCATCGGATAGTGTCTGCTGTGTACTGCGCATGTACAGTGATCCAGTGCTAAATAAATGCACTGATCGATGTATAAATGACACTGGCAGGGAAGGGGGTTAACACTAGGGGACAATCAAGGGGTTAACTGTGTTCTGTGTGTGGGGGATGGGCTTACTGAGACAACAAAGATTGTTGTTCCTGATCACTAGGAACAGCATATCTCAGTATTGTCCTGTCAGAATGGAGATCCGCCTTGTTTACATAGGCAGATCCCCATTCTGCCTCTCTGTACCGTGATTGCAGGTGGCCGGCAGACAGAGTCCCCTGAATCGGCGGGCGCACACCCAAATACCACAGTCACAGACCGACATACAGGTGCGTCTGTTTGCGCCGCCTTGCGCAGCACCTTTACTTGCCTATACTCAACATTATCCAGGTCTTTACACATTTCTTTATTTTTTGTCTCACAGGCTTTCTGTCAACAAGTTCCTGAGAAAACCGTAATCCATTACGCCCGTGTGCTGTCGTCCTTCATTCACCCGTGTGCTGTCGTCCTTCATTCACCCGTGTGCAACCATCCTTCATTCACCATGTATGTCAGTTTTTTATTTTTTTTGTCAAAGCTCCTAAACTCAACACCATAAAAGCTTATGTCCATGTACACATAGGCTTCTAGCAGCATTTAGGAGTTGCCATGTTTAGGCGAGGTTAACCTCCTTCTCCTGAATGCGGAAGAATTGCATTCAGGACAGGAACGTTTTGACTGGCGGCCACGGAAAAACACACCGTGCCAAAATCGTAGTTTGCTTTTTCCCACAGCTGCGGTCAGGACAGGCTAGTGTACATGTAGCCTTAAAATTATTCTAAAGCAAAGAAATTGTTTTTATTTTTTTTTAAGTTTTTTTTTTTGTTAGTTTTTTTTATGACGAACATGTTATATTTACCTGCTCTGTACAATGGTTTTGCACAGAGCAACCCTGATCCTTTTCTTTATGTGCGCCCTGGCCCCCCTGAGTCTGTTGCTATGGGGGTGCTTGCTCCTGAGCTGTGCTGTGTCCATTCATACAGAGTATAGCTCAGCCCCACCTCCACTCTTTCCTCGCTTACTGGCTGTTATTGATCGGAGCTAATGGCTGCTGTGTGAGCCAATGAGGAGAAAGCGAACCGGGATAGCTGCTGGTCTCATGCATATTATATTGCTGGATCGAGACAGGACTTTGGTAAATATAAGGTGGAGCTGCAGTTTATTTTCCTTAATGCATAAAGAAGTTGTAAAGGCAGAAGTTTTTTTTATTTTTTTTATCCTAATGCATTCTGTGTATTAAGATAAAAAGCCTTCTGTGTGCAACAGCTGCCGCAGCCCCCCCCCCCCCTCCTAATACCTGCCTGAGCCCCATCTCTGTCCAGTGCTGTCCACGATTGTCTCAGCCTTCTGAGATTCTCCCTCCTGATTGCCTGAGACACAGCAGCGATGCCATTGGTTGCTGTCAATCAGGAGAGAGGGGGCAGGCTGCAGCTCTGTGTCTGATTGGACACACGGAGCTGTGACTCTGCTCTGGTGCACCCACAGAAAGCTGCTTGCGGGGGGAACCACTGCGTGACCCCAGAGGAGGTGGTTTGTGGCCACTCTGTGCATAAAGAACTGCACAGTGTCGGTAAGTATGACATTTGTTACTAAAAATCAAGGGTTTACACGACCCCTTTAGTTGTGACTAAGCTCCAGGGGCAGAGTAAACTGCATCGGGGGCTTAGCCTGGTCAGAGTCCAGGCTGAGGTTGCCACTTCATTCATTACAGCAGGACATCATAGATGTGCGACTTCCAGGGGCCACCCTTCCTTCCTTGAACCTTTGCAGGAGCCGGGATGGGCTCCACAACCTGTCCTCACGCTGGCAGCAGATGCACTGTCTACATACCCCTTCCCTATTGAGCCTGAGCGACACACACACACTTTTGCTAGGTGACAGAAAAGTGGAGTCGGTGGCACGCAACATGTTTACCATACTAGTTTGGCATTGCGACTGGTCCTTGCCACTGCCCTGGTGTCCCAGACTTTAACTGAATGGGCAAATCTGTTTTGCCATGGTCTGGGTATTGAGCAGGTTCCCCTTGCTACGTTGAGTTAGCGGATCAGTTGGTACAGGGTCTGCAATTTGTGTGTGATTCTTCTCTGGGTGAAGCTCTCTTTCCATGATCAAACCTCCAAGAAGGCTCTCAGTGATTTGCCCTTTCAAGGTGATCACTTGCTTGGGGCTACCCTGGATGACATCATTAAGAGTCTCACCGGGGGGGGGGGGGGGGGGCTGTACTTTCCTTCCAGTCTGGGAAAGGACAGGAGCCTCGTTGACGATGTGGCCCTTCCTTCTCAGCACACAGTTTTTTTGTTTTGTTTTTCATCCATCAGGGCTTTCTTGGTGAACGACAAAATGGGTTCACAAAGTAATTCTGTACCGTTATGATAGTTTAATTCTTTCCTTCTAATGTACATCTGTCTGGATTGGCTGCAAGCTCTTTTTGGGGCAGTGGAGGACCTGTTGCTTCAGGGAGTGATGGTTCCAGTATCTGAACAGTTTCAAGGTTTTTATTCAAACCTGTTTATGGTGCCAAAAAAGGGGCGCAAGCTCTGTCCGATTCGGGACCTCAAGGCCTGAACTGTTTTGTGCATCCCTATGTCAGGGGGATTTCTTAGCCTCTATCAACATCAAAAATGCTTACTTGCACATTCCAATATGTGCCGGACACCAGGGTTTCCTCTGCTTTGCTGTGGGGGAGGAGCACTATCAGTCCATGGCGTTACCCTTTGGTCTTGCCTCCGCTCCTGGGTCTTCACAAAAGTGTTGACCCCGGTCTTGGCTTTGCTACGTCAGCAGGGGATAGCTGTGCTGGGCTACTTGGACGACCTCCTCTTGTGAGCAGAGTCCTCATCTGCATTGACGGACAATGTAGAGATCACAAACCAGAACGTTGGCTTCTGAACTTCCTGAAGTCTGCCTTGATGCCGTCCAGGAAATTGGATTATCTGGGTTTGACTCTGGATTCTGCTCTGGCCAGAGTGTCCAGAGAAAAAACAAATGCTGACAGTTGCATTCTGCGATCCCACCTGTTGCTAACCCACAGGTGTTCTTCTCTCTGGACTTGCATGTGATTGCTGGGCCTGATGGTGTCTACCTTCGAAGGCGGTCCTGTTTGCACAGTTCCATGCAAGGTTCCTTCAGAGGGAGATCCTGGTAAAATGGGACAAGTGTCCAAAGTCTCTGGACAATCAGATTTGTCTGAGCTGGGAAACCAGGGGTTCCCTGGTCTGGTGGCTTCGTTCTCTGAACCTTTGGCAGTGCAAGTCTTTCCTCCCCTTGTATTGGACAGTGGATGTAGGATGCCAGCCTGTCGCTGATGTCCGGACCGCTGATGTCCATTGGAGGCTGCCTCTCGGGGTCGGTCGACCTTCCATTCTGCTTTAAATGTTGTCATGTCTAGCCTAAAGTCGCCACTGGGGACACACACACACACCCCCCCCCTTCCTTCCTTCAGGCTAGAGACCATAGGGCAGTCGGCGGTATGCTGCACCACCGCCATTATGGTGGCTCTTAATCGGCTCTCCTCCGCCCCAGCATTCCCTCCATGTGCGATCCGATCAGGATCAGAGCCCCTGGCTCACACGAGAAAAGCGGTCTCGTATTTTTTTTAAAAAAAAAGGGGGGGGTCAAAGGATGGGCGGGCGGAGCATTAGCGCGTCGCCGGCGTGGTTAGCGCCTACAACGCAGGCTATACACGGCTATTTTTTATTTATTTTTTTGCAGGTGCACATAGCTCAAGGAGGGACACAGAGCAGACGGGGGCATGTGAGTGTGGGTGATACAGGCAACATTTACTTCAGACTGAGCCTTGATAGCAGCGGCAGTTGCTCGACTATTTTGCTGAGCAGTGGGTTCATTTCTGGTAGTACCTCTGCATTTGTGCTTGGCACTATGGGCAGAAGGGGAGGTACAAATACCCCGAGAAATAGGGGCTCAAAGGGATCTCCCTCAGGCTCTGAGGGCCCCCCCCACAGCACCATCTCCCCCTGAAGGACCCAGGGAGGCTAGTTGGTCACAGTGCAACTGCTTCTGGCATTTCAGCCACTGTATATATATATATATTACTCGGGAGGTTTTTTTTCCTCAACCATAAGTGGAAATATTATTGGCCTTAATCGCATCTTATCAAAGTGGAAGAAAACGCTTTAGGTCTCCGTCTACCACCCAGGACCCTCAAACAGAGAAACTCCTGGGAAAGGGGAGATGAATCCCCCTCAGAGGACTGAGGTGAGACTGAGAATTCCTCTCCTGAGGAATCAAGTGAGGAGGGACCCTCTTCAGCTTCACAGGCTGTGAAATTGTTGGTGCAATCTGTTGAAATGGTCTGCACCACATTTAAGTTATCCGTACCTGAGTTGGTTGAAAAAAAAAAAACCCACATCCTGTTTGGGTTCACTGAAGCCTCCTCAACCTGCGCATGCTTTTCCTGTTAATTTCTTGCTGGAAAAGCTTATTTATTCTGAGTGGAATAACCCAGATAAACTATTTTTTTTTTTCGCCCAGCCCTAGTTGGTGCATATGCGTAGTCTTATGGTTGAAAAATTGGTCAGCTGAATCGCCATGTAAGAATTCTCGCTGGATTTCCCTTTCATGGTGCAAAGCTGTTCGGAGAGGATTTGGACAATTATATCCAAAGGATCTCTAGTGGGCAAAGTACCATCTTGCCAGTTAAGAAAGGGAGTAAACGTCCCTCTCTTAAACGTGCTCTGTCCCCAGTGCCAGGAGTATCAGCCTCCAGGCAGTCGCGACGGCCTCCTCCATTGGGTTCAAGAACTAAATTTCAGAGTCAACCCCACAATAACTCTAGGTTACAAACTAGAGTTCCGAGAATTTCCCTCTCAGATCAAATGTTAGTTTATTATAGAGTCTGGAAGGCATATGTCTCCTGGTGTGAATCCAGCGGTTGGCATCCCAGAAAATGTCATAGGTAGAATCCTTGACTTTTTTTGCAAATGGGTTAGGAAATGATGCTGGGCTTGAGTACCATCGAGGGCCAGATTTCGGCCTCATCAATATTATTTCAACGTCCGCTTGCTTCACATTCTTTGGTCCGAAGCTTTATACAGGGGGTAACGTCCCTTAATCCTCTGGTTAGGGCGCCCCTAAACCCCATGGGACTTGAATTTTTGGTTCTGTCAATTTTACAGAAACGACCATTTGAACCGATGGGTCAAACTCCCTTTGTCTTGTTGACGAAGTAAATTTTTCTGGTAGCCATCTCTTCTGCTAGAAGAGTATCAGAATTAGCAGCTCTTTCCTGTAAAGAGCCTTATTTAATTTATTCACAAGGATAGAGTGGTTTTAAGCCCTCATCCTAGCTTTCTACCGAAAGTGGTTTCAGGTTTTCATCTAAACCAAGATATTGTTCTGCCTTCCTTCTTTCCAGATCCCTGTTCTACGGAAGAAAGGCCACTACATTCTTTGTATGTAGTAAGAGCAGTCAAAGACTATCTGGAAGCAACAGCTCAGACTCGTAAAACTGATGTTTTGTTTGTGTTGCCAGAAGGTCCTAATAGAGGACAGGCAGCGTCAAAATCTACCATTGCTAAATGGATTTGACAAGTTGTTATTCAAGCTTATGGTGTGAACCAGAAGGTTCTGCTTGTTCAAATCAAGGTGCACTCCACGAGGGCTATTAGTGCTTCATGGGTAGTGCATCACCAGGCCTCTATGGCTCAAGTCTATAAATCCGCAACCTGGTCTTCAGTCCATACATTCACCCGATTTTATCAGGTGGATGTGAAGAGGCATGAGGATATTGCCTTTGGGCGCAGTGTGCTGCAGACAGCGGTACAGGGTGCTCAGATCTGATTACTCCCTACTTGTTCCCCTCCCTTCTGATAGTATTGCTCAGGGACATCCCATCAGTAATTACTGAGACTGTGTCTCCCATGATGTACGAGAAAGAAAATAGGATTTTTATAATGGCTTTACCTGTAAAAGCCTTTTCTTTTGAGGTACATCACGGGACACAGAGGTCCCTCCCATCTTCTAACACACTTTTTTATACTGCTTTGTTACAAAACTGAGGTACTCCCAGTAGTGGGAGGGGTTATATAGGGGGTAAACTTCCTGTCTAGGGTTGCCAGTGTCCAATCACCTAGTGATATCCCTATAACCCATCAGTAATTACCGAGGTTCTGTGTCCGTGATGTACCTCCAAATGAAAAGGATTTTTATAGGTAAGCTGTTATAAAAATCCTATTTTTCAGTTTGTAGCTCTGCGTTTCAGTCTACTGCACCTCGGGTATTCACAGAGGTCCTGGCTCCTCCTCTGGCCAGATTAAGGGCCGAGGCTATAACTGTTACAGCGTACCTAGACGACCTGCTCTTAATAGACCGGTCGGTAGCCTGCTTAGACCAAAACTTGGTCACCACAGTCAACTACCTGGAATACCTAGGTTGGGTCCTCAACCTAGAGAAGTCTTCTTTAAAACCAGTAAGAAGACTAGAGTACTTGGGTCTGGTCATAGACGCAACCCAGAAGAGGGTGTCTTTACTCCAGGCAAAAATCGGTGGCATAAAGGAGCTGGTTCAGGTAGTCGGGGCATAGAAGGGTTCTTCTATTCGCCTTTGCATGAGGTTGTTGGGAAAGATAGTGGCTTCATTCGAAACAGTTCCTTGTGCTCAGTTTCATTTGAGACTGCTGCAAAACCATATACTGTCTGCCCGGAACAAAGTCCAGTCACTAGATTTTCGAATGCGCTTGTCACCAAGAGTGCGTCACATTTTCAGTTGGTGGTTGGTACCCAAGAATCTGCGGAAAAGGAAATCCTTTTTACCAGTTACTTGGAAGGTGGTAACAGATGCCATCCCTTTTGGGTTGGGGAGCAGTTCTGGAAGAGATGACTGTCCAAGGGAAATGGTCCAAAACCGAGAGGACCTTGCCCATCAACGGTCTAGAGATTCAGGCGCTGTACCTAGCCCCAAAGGCCTGGACATTCAGGTTGCACGGTTTTTCTGTCAGGATCCAATCTGACAGTGCCACAGCAGTGGCTTATATCAATCACCAAGGGGGCACCAGGAGTCATGCAGCCCAAGGAGAGGTAAACCAGATCCTAATCTGAGCAGAAAAACGTGCCATGCATATCGGTAATCTTCATTCCAGGGGTAAAGAACTGGCAGGTGGACTAAAGTCACCAGCAGTTGTTCCCAGGGGAATGATCTCTCCCCCCGACATCTTACTGTCTATATGCCAAAGATGGGGGATCCCGGATGTAGATCTGTTTGCGTCCAGGTTCAACAACCAGATCGACAACTTTGTCAAGAACAAGGGATTCACTTGCATGCGGGACAAATGTGTTGGTGACCCTGTGGCATCAATTCACACTGATTTATGCATTCCCTCGTATTTTGTTGCTACCACAACTTCTTTGCAGGATCAAGCAGGAAAAGAAGTCGGTGCTTCTAGTGGCCCAGAAGATCTTGGTATGCAGAAATTTGTGAAGATGGCGTTTGGGTCCCCATGGACCCTACCACCACGTCCAGACCTGCTATCGCAGGGACCGGTGTTCCATCCTACCTTACAAACGCTAAATTTAACGGTTTGGCTATTGAAACCCACATTCTGAAGAGTCGTGGGCTTTCAGGCCCACTAATTTCTACCTTGATTAATGCAAAGACGCAAGCTTCCAGAGTTATTTTATTATAGAGTCTGGAAGTCATATGTCTCCTGGTATGAATCCAGGGGTTGACATCCCAGAAAGTATGTCATAGGGAGAATCTTTGCTTTTCTACAAATGGGGTTAGATATGAACCTTTCCTTGAGTACTATCAAGGGCCAGGTCTCAGCCTTGTCGATATTGTTTCAACGTCCGCTTGCTTTGCATTCTTTGGTCTGAAGCTTTTATACAGGGGGGTAACCTGACTTGAATTTAGTTCTGTCGGCATTACAGAAACAGCCTTTTGTGCCGATACGATATATTCCCTGGGTCCTTTTCACATGGAAGCTAGATTTTCCGGTAGCCTTTTCTTCTGCAAGAAGGGTATCAGAATTGGCGACTTTCTTGTAAAGTCATATTTAATTATTCATAAGGATAGAGTAGTATTGCGTCCTCATCCTAGCTTTCTACCAAAGATGGTTTCAGGTTTTCATCTAAACCAGGATATCATTCTGCCTTCATTTTTTCCAGATCCCTGTTCTACGGAAGAAAAGTCACTACATTCTCTGGATGTAGTGAGAGTGGTCAAAACCTATTTGGAAGCGA
Source organism: Lithobates pipiens (assembly GCF_037356315.1). Lineage (NCBI taxonomy): Eukaryota > Metazoa > Chordata > Amphibia > Anura > Ranidae > Lithobates > Lithobates pipiens. Next base: position 119,506,529 of record NW_027507785.1, read on the forward strand.
CTGCTTAGGTTTACAAAATGGATGTTTTGTTTTGTGTTGCCTGAAGGTCCTAAAAAAAAAAAGACAGGCCGCTTTGAAATCTACCATTGCTAAGTGGATTAGGCAGGTAATTGTTCAAGCTTATGGTTTGAAGAGGAAAGATCCACCTTTTCAAATCAAAGCGCACGCCACCAGGGCAGTTGGTGCTTCATGGGCAGTGCATCACCAGGCCTTCATGGCTCAAATCTGCAAGACCGCAGAGGTCTTCAGTCCATACATTCACCAGATTCTTATCAGGTGGATCTGAGAAGACATGAGGATATTGCCTTTGGGCGCAGTGTGCTGCAGGCAGCAGTACAAGGTCCTCAGGTCTGATTGCACCCTACTTTTGTTGTGTCTCCGTCCCCTCAGATGGCATTGCTCTGGGACATCCCATCAGTAAATACTGTGGCTCTGTGTCCCATGATGTACGAAAAAGAAAATAGGATTTTTATAACGGCTTACCTTTTAAAATCCTTTTCTTCGAGTACATCATGGGACACGGAGGTCCCTCCCCTCTTCTAATGCAGATATATTGCTTTGCTACAAAACTGAGGTACTCCCAGTAAGGGGAGGGGTTATATAGGGGGCTAAACTTCCTGTTTAGCGTGTGCCAGTGTCCATCACCTAGTGGTGCCTATATAATACCCATCAGTAAATACTGTGGCTCTGTGTCCTGTGATTTACTCGAAGAAAAGGATTTTGCAGGTAAGCTGTTATACAAATCCTATCTTTTCAGCGACCCTTGGCCACACATTGCGTGGTGCGTACTTTCATTCAAGGGGTTTGACACCTGACTCTGCCAGTGCAGTCTCTTTTTACCACCCTGGGATTTGAACTTGATGTTCTCGGTTCTGCAGAAACCTCCTTTTTGAGAATATTTGGGAGATTCCGCTGCTTACGCTGTCACAGAATGGAACTTTATTTTTGGTGGCTATCATGCTCGTAGGGTTTTGGAACTGTTGGCGTTATCTTGTACTCCCTACTTGGTGGTCCACAAAGATAAGGTGGTCTCTGACTTCCATTTGAATGAAGACATTGTGTTGCATGCCCTGGATGTGGTTTGGGTGTATCTGGCAGCCACGGAGTCTTTTCTGAAGTCAAACAATTTTTGTGATCACAGAAAGAGTTGTCTGCTCTTTCTGCTACCGTTTCCAGGTGGATCAGACAGATGGTGATTCAGGCCTATTCTATCAAGAGGTGGGATCCCCTCCCTCCCCTGTGATGGCACACTCTACTCAGGTGCTTAGTGCTGTTTGGGCTTTCTGTCATCGGGCATCGATGGCGCAGTTTTACAAGACGGCAACCACCTGGTTGTTGATGCACTCTTTCAAAATTCTACAAAGTGGATGTTTTGGCCTTTGCGGGTGCTTATTTTGGCCGCAAGGTTTTGCTGTTTAGAGGGTCTGTTTCCTCTTTGGTGGTGTTTTGTTCAGTGTGTGTGTGTGTGTGTGTGTGTGTGTTATAGTAATAGAAGGCAGCATTAGGAAAAACAAACACCAAGCTGTGATCATTACTAAAGGCTATAAAATAGAATTCTTTCTAAATCTTTGCCGGTTAATCAAAGTACACCAAAATATATTTGTCGGCTAAGCAAAGTTCATTAGGGCGCCGCATTTGTACTTTAATGCATGTTTACAACCTGTTGCTTCCAGAGGTGTTTGCACTGGATTAATGTACTTATTTATTTATTTTATACTTTCTGCTATAAAATTTAACATCTAATTTCTTCATCAGTTAAGGCCAATATGTATTCTAAATATTTTTGGTAAAAAAATCCCAATAAGTGTATATTGATTCGTGCTAAAGTTATAGAATATATAAACTGTAATATTTATATTTATTTTTCTTATCCGTAATGGCGATCAGCGACTTGCGGCGCACAAATCGAACACCTGACACTTTGGGGACCAGTGACAATAGTCATCAGTGCTTAAAAATATGCACTGTCACTGTACTCATGACACTGACAGGGAAGGGGTTAACATCAAGGGCGATTTAAATGGTTAAATGTTCCTAAGGAGTGATTACAGTGGGGATCGAAAGTTTGGGCACCCCAGGTAAAAATGTGTATTAATGTGCATAACGAAGCCAAGGAAAGATGGAAAAATCTCCCAATGGCATCAAATTACAGATTAGACATTCTTATAATATGTCAAAAAAAGTTTTTTATTTCCATCATTTTACACTTTCAAAATTACAGAAAACAAAAAATGGCGTCTGCAAAAGTTTGGGCACCCTGCAGAGTTAATATCTTGCCTTTTGGCAAGTATCAGAGCTTGTAAATGCTTTTTGTAGCCAGCCAAGAGAATTTCAATTCTTGTTTGAGGTATCTTTGCCCATTCTTCCTTACAAAAGTGTTCCAGTTCTTTGAGATTTCTGGGCTGTCTGTCACGCACTGCTCTTTTAAGGTCTATCCATAGATTTTCAATAATGTTGAGGTCAGGAGATTGTGAAGGCCATGGCAAAACCTTCAGTTTACGCCTCTTGATGTAATCCCCTGTGGACTTTGAGGTGTGTTTAGGATCATTATCCATTTGTAGAAGCCATCCTCTCTTTAACTTCAGCTTTTTCACAGATGGCATCAAGTTACCATCCAAAATTTGCTGAAATTTTTATTGAATCCATTTTCCTTCTACTCGTGAAACGTTCCCTGTGCCACTGGCTGCAATACAACCCCAAAGCATGATTGCTCCACCCCCATGCTTAACAGTTGGACAGATACTGCAGGAGACAATAAGAGACTGCAACTGGGAGAGGTGCTTTGACTGGAGCAATGTAAAGATTTGTGTTCCTGCTTGGCAGAAACTCAGGATTAGTACATTCCCCTCTCTCAGAACAGCGGTCTGCCTTCCTCCTGAACGATCGTGGGTCATTTTTATAGTTACTAAAATATTTGCATTTCCAGGTTCTGTGTACTGGGGGGGGAGATCATATAGTGAATGGGGTTTAGTAACACTTTAACGCTCTCCAGATTTGTGTGTTTTATATTTAAAAGAAAGGGGGAAAAAAAACACTAAATTGTTTCAAAACATGGGAACAAACCATGGCTTAAAAGATTTCTCTTTTGGTTTCTGCTTGGCAGAGTAATAAGGGTAGATCTACCCAGCAGGTACACATCGCAATTAAAATTTTAAGCAAGATGGGGGAAGAATTAGATCCTTAATTGGGCTTAAGGCCTGTACAAAAAAATGCTACTTTTCAAGTGATCGTATGATAATCTGATTGTTGATACGCAGCTTTTGAGACCCGATTACGACAGTTTGTCCGATATTATTATTATTATTATTATTATTATCCGAAGGTACAAACACATTTTTCTTCTACGATTTTTGTTTAATCTGTACAATTTGTCATCTGAAAATACAAATACATTACATCGCTTACAAATTTTTATTCTGTCTTACAAGAAATATTGTAACCACTTTTTCGATATGAGACTAGCATGCTAAAAAAAGATCATTCATCGGTAATCTCATTGTGTGTACCAGGCATTATGCCTCGGTGCCACAGGGGCAGGTGAATAGTATAAAGACAGCCATGGTTTTTCTGCACTGCAGTGTGTACTAACATAGTTGCTGGCCGTGTTAACAGTAGTACCACTCTCGTAACTCGTGATTCAAGTGAATGGGGACTTGCTGCAACTGGGTGTATTGCACGCAGTTGCAGCATGGTGCTGTGGGCTTTCAGTGGTGAGATGATATATCTCCCTGAGTCACCTGTCAAATGTGATTGGCATTGGATCACTTTTTTGAGGGGTGGCACAGTCGCACTATTAAATGAGCCCTAAAAGCTTGGGGAGCAGGATGGCCAGTTTACCGGTCACTTGAAAGGTGATTAGTCATGCAGAACAAATAAATTGCCAATGTATAACCAGGGCTGAATAACTACTGGTAGAAGGTGTTAAAGAGGAAGTAAACCCTGATGAGTTTACTTCCTCTTTCATTCCCTGCAAAGCATAATGGACTACTATGCATCGCATAGTAGTCCATTATGTGTCACTTACCTGACACAGGAGCCAGCGAAGTCGCCGCTGTCCCCTGTAGTCTGCCGCATCCATCTTCTTGGTGGGGTCTCGCAGCTCCGCCGCTGTCATTCGGCAAAGCCGCCATGACGTCACTCCCGCGCATGCGCACTGGAGCCGACACGCGCGGCAGCTCCGACGTTGAGAATGCCGCGCTCAGTGCGCCTGCGCGCCGCTGTCTACGGCGCATGCGCCGTAGACAGCGGTGCCTGTTTTCGGGCAAATATCTCCTAAACCATATAGGTTTAGGAGATATTTCTTGGACCTACCGGTAAGCCTTAATCTAGGCTTACCTGTAGGTCAAAGTGGTTTGTAAGGGTTTACAACTAGTGGAAGCTTTTCTGGTAACATGTACTGTACCTATTTGTAACTGCTGACTTTGTTTTTCTTCAAACTAGAGATCCTCTTTACTTTTGAGTAGCACAATAATGCAAGTTTGGTGTGTTCATTCATTTAATGTTTCACGATATGTTAATGTATTTTGATTAACTTTTTCAGGTCTCACACAATGGCTAAATTTCAGGCTCCAGTAATCAATGATAATGCCTTGGGCTGGGGTCCCTGTGCTGTACCTGATCAATTTAAAGACATGCCTTATCAACCCTTCAGCAAAGGAGATCGTCTAGGAAAGGTACTTTTCATTTTATCCTCCTGTTTGTTTGCCTTATATGAGTTAGAACAATTATATTGTGATGTCTGTGATGGCTATAAAGCAGTGCTCACCCTATTTCATTAAAAGCATGCAGGACAAGTACATGAACAATGCGAGAACTTGCCTGTTCTCTTCATGCTCTATTAACTGTTACTTGAAACTGTATATTACAATGTTTTGCAGCTATTTGAACTTCAATAGGGAGTTTACATTTTTTGTTTTTTATTGATAAGGTTGCAGACTGGACAGGAGCCACCTATCAGGACAAGAGATACACCAGTAAGTATATTCTTTCTTATCAGTTTTCTTATTGTGTAGGTGTTTGCTGTTTGCAATGACTGTAACCTGTGATAATTGATACTGCACCAATTGCAGGTTTGCCAGCTTTGTTATAAATGTTGTTTTTTTTTTTGTTTTTGTTTTTTTTGTTTTTTTGTGCTTGTACTGCTGGGGTATTGAATGTTTGAGATCTAAAATATAGAGTAATATCTGTCTTCACAGATAAGTATTCTTCTCGGCTTTATGCACACTGGATGTTGTAAAAAATAAACACTAGCATTGGCTGTGAAATTAGTTTTTTGCGTGTTTTTGCAATAGCGCTTTTCAGGGTTTTTTTTTTTTCAAAACTATACTCCCACTAAAGCTTATCACTCAAACGCACTCCTTTGCATCAAATAGCCAAATTTTTCAGGGTTTTTTTTTTGCGTTGCAGCATTTTTTTTAGAGCTGAAGAACTCCTCTCAACCTATAGCCTGTGATATTTGTGATACTCCACCAATTGCAGGCTTGCCAGCTTTGTTCTAATTGTTTTTTGTGCTTGTACTGCTGGGGTGATAGTGAATGTTTTGTTTGAATAACTAAAATTCAAGGTAATATCCGTCTTTACAGATAAATATTCTTCTCAGTTTGGCGGTGGTAGTCAGTATGCATATTTCCATGAAGAGGATGAAACCAGCTTCCAGCTGGTGGACACAACAAAGATGCAGAAGACTGCATACCAGAGGAATAGGCTGCGATTTGCCCAGGTAATTGAGCAGGAAAAGTGTTCGGGGGGGGGGGGGGGGGGGGGCTTAATGTCACTCATTGTCCAAGCATTTTTAAGTCTTTTAAAGGATATTCACTTTTTTTTTTTTTTTTTTTATATTATATTATGGTTTAACCACTTCAACTAAACACCTTCCTGCCCAGACCAATTTTGAGCTTTCAGTGCTGTTGCACTTTGAATGACAATTGCGCAGTCATGCTACACTGTATCCAAATACATATTTTTAATCATATTTTTTTCCCCCCACAAATAGAGCTTTCTTTTGGTGGTATTTGATCACCTCTACGATTTTTATTTTTTGCTAAACAAATAAATTAAAAAAATACAGAAAATTAAAAAAAAACGTTTTTTTTTTTGTTTCAGTTTCAAAACTTTGTAAATAAGTAAGTTTTCTCCTTTACTGATTGCACTGATAGGGCGGCACTGATGGGCGACACAAATTGGCATGGATGGGCACTAATAGGTGACATTAGATTGTATTATACTGTACTGACGGATGCCAAACAATGCATGCCAATCAGTGATGCCCATTGTGGGCACTGATTGGCATCCGTTGTGGGCACTGATTGAAATCCCTGGTGGTCTAGGGGGGCATACCTGGTGCTGGGCATCCCTGGTGGTGTCCCTGTTGGTCCAGTGTGGGCATCCTCTGTCAGAGGAGCAGCCGATCGGCTCTCTTCTACTCGCATCTGACAGACGCGAGTGGGGAAAAGCTGATCACTGGCTCTTCCTATTTACACTGTGATCAGCCGTGATTGGACACGGCTGATCACGTGGTAAAGGGTCTCCGTTGGAGACTCTTTACCAAGATCATAGTTGTGGGGTGTCAGACTGACTAGCAGACATCCCGGGTATGATGAAGTTTATAATTATAATAAAAATTATTCAGTAATGTGATCAAATCCAAAAACACAGAAATTTGCTCATTTGCAGAATTGTCGCTGTCATTAGATTTAGTGTTTGATGACAAATTTCCCCACAAATCGCTATCGCTCAATTCTGCAAGTGATTATAATTTATAATTTTCTAGTTGGTCTAAAATCACTTTTGACATAAAGGGACACTTTTTGGTTGCTATGGGCAATCTCCAAATTCCAGGCAGAAAAAAACAGTATTTATAATATAAAAGTGCATGCAGGGCACTGCACAGACCACTAGGAACAAAGGGGGTGTGTAATTTTTTTTTTTTTATACAGTACTGTAATCTGTAAGATTACAGTACTGTGTTTTTTACTTTTTTGAATTTGGCGCAGATCTCCGCTCCCGTGCGCCGTAACGTCGCAGGGGACGGAGCTCGGCGGCATTTGGGCACTGTGTGAATCAAGCGGAGGACAGCTCGATCACACAGCGCGGAGGACATCGCTGGATCCAGGGGACAAGGTAAGTAACTTCTCCCTGTATCCAGCGATGCGATCCCGATTACCGCTAGGGAGGTTAATGCCCACATGACACACATACGTTGCTGGGACGGCTGATATTTGTGCTGAGTTTGCTTCCAGCACAAAGACAGCTGTCAAAGATCTGTCTGGGCTAAAGATCAGTAGCCGGCAGAACCAATCATGTGACAATTGTAGCAGTGTTCACCAATTCTTCCCACCCTTGGATGTTCAGAGCTTTTTAAAGGGATGCTGGGCTGGAAATGGATTAAAGCAATTGTTAACCTAAAAAAAAAATTTATCCTTCTTTTTAAAGCGTGTTATACAGTGCTTGTGCTGTGTTATTTGGACCCCTGTAATGCCTAAAAACCTGGCTGATCCTGCCAGTTTCTACCCTCCCCTCTGACGTCAGCGGGGCATCCTCGGCCCCACCCACTCTCGCTGTCAGATGGGGAGAGGAGAGATCTGGCTGTTCACAAGTTCGGCACTCCAAAATTGGGTATATATATGGCTCTTTTATAAAAAAAATAAAAAAATCAAACACCGGCACCTGTCATTAGGAGATAGTGAGGCTAGTATAAACATGTAACCTCTATTCAGAGAGTCATTTTCACACCTTGCATTTACAGAGAAATTTGCGTCGAGATAAAGACAGAAGGAATATGCTCCAATTCAACATGCAGACCTTACCCAAGAGTGCCAAGCAAAAGGAGAGGTGAGTGCAAATGGTAGCAAAATTGGATTGGTATTCTGGGAAAGAAGTTTAGCCATAACACTTAATTTGTCATTACAGGGATCGTCTGCGACTGCAGAAAAAATTCCAGAAACAATTTGGTGTACGCCAAAAGTGGGACCAAAAATCTCAGGTAACCATTTTGCATTTAATTGTATTTATTTTTTTACTTGTATTGCTTGTGCTAAATTGCTACCTGTTTTATGCTTATAGGCACAACTTAAACCAAGAGACTCCTCTGTGGAGGTGCGCAGTGACTGGGAAGTAAAAGAAGAGATGGATTTTCCTCGCCTCATGAAAATGCGTTATATGGAGGTTTCTGATCCAACGGACATGTGAGCTACACTTTTTTTATATATATATATATATATATATCTCCATCCATAAATGTTTACAATAGACAGAATATATGCTCAGTTAATTGATATGCCTTAATTTGAATATACTGTATTCTGGAGGCAAGTTTACATCGGATCCCTAAAATTTGGTTGGGCATACTTATATCTAGCAATCTGATTCAAATGCATAGCCTTGCATGTGGCCCCATATATTTCCAGTGCTCACACATTCTCTTGATTTTGTTTAACAAAGGGTTGGACAAGGATAAACAATGAAAAATACAGCTTGTTATATTATCCTAAAGAAACCTTTTGTCCACCATCACTGTGGCTGACGTTTTAATGACTAAGAATGGGATGTAGCACTACATTAGATATCTCTTGTAGTGCCAAGTGTAGAAAGAGTGTCACTGCTTAGACTGGATAAAGATTTCCTCGTGGGTGCTAGCCAGGGCTCATCACCGTCGATAGTAATTGAAGAAAAAGAAGATTGTCCACACACCATGGAAGGAAGAGCTTCTTTAGCGTAGTTACTTTATTGTCAAGGTGCCAAAGGACGTAGACCGGACATTACAGGAACATTGGTTTGGCCTAGTTTGATTGGCTGACCAACATGTATAGCAATTAAACACACCAGATAAAATCAATGAATCACAAAGTGTGTAAAAACTAAACTTGAAAAATATGACATAATGAAGATGGAACGAAGAGTACAGCATGAGGAGAAGTGTGTATATGTATGTATATATAATGACTCCCAAAAGTACCTAGAGAAATTCAAGAATAAAACAAAGTGAATTTAAAATGTATACATTAATTGGTTAGTTAAACCGGTACTGAGAACATATATATCGATTTGTAGGAGAGCGATAGAAAAATTATTACATAACAACAAAATAAAAACCCTATATAAATGTGTATACAATTAGATTGCAAATCCAGCAACAGAAAAAAACCTCTTTGAACTCCTATAAACCTTTTATTTGAATATATGTAAAAGTACACACGGAAATATGAGTGTTTGGAAAAGTATGAGACCAAACAATTGCAAGAAGCAGAGATGTAAGAAATGGTATGGTAAATAAAAATGCAGCAATGGAATATTCACAAATGCTACATTAAAGCAATAAGTATCCTAAGAAAAAACTAGGGCAATTGTGACTACTTTTGTGGAATCCAATAATATATGAATACTTAACCACTTCCCATCCCATGTATAGACCTATGACGGCCGCCCATCCTGGGTGACTGTCATATGACGTCCTCGGCTTCCCGGTGGTCTATGTGGCACGTGCTCCTTCTTGCGTCACCCGGGAGCCTATGCGTGTGCCTGATGGCCGTCGGGCACCCACGGTTGCCAGTCGCAGAACAGGAAAGTGGATCTGTGTGTGTAAACTCACAGATCCACATCCTGTTGGGAGAGAAGACAGATCGTGTGTTCTTCGATCAGTCCCCTCCCCCACAGTTATAATCGCTCCCAAGATAACACATTTAACCCCTTGATCGTCCCCTAGTGTTAACCCCTTCCCTGGCAGTGACATTTACACAGTACTCGGTGCATTTTTTTATAGCATTGAACGCTGTATGATTGTCATTGGTCAAGTGTCCTATATGTCTGCCTCAATATCGCAGTCCTGACAAAAAAAATCGCAGATGGCCACCATTACTAGTGGTAAAAGAAAAGAAAAAAAAGTCATAAATTGACTTATTTTGTAGACTAACTTTTGTGCAAACCAATCAATGTATGCTTTTTTTTTATTTATTTTTTTCCTCCTCTAAAATGCAGATACATCCATGTTATGACTAAAGTATAGCAGAAACTTAACGGTAATCTGAGTTTATAGATTCCTCATCTACATTTGAGGAGTGCTATTTAGACCTGGAAGGTGGAAGGGAACTTTGTCAGAGCTTTCTATAAATAAAGAGCAATGATTAAGGAGAAAATACTTTACTCCTTGCTCTAGCAGGCTCCCTCCAATTCTGTAACTTACTGGTTCCCCACAGCTGCTCTGTAAGCTGCAACTATCTCCAGACGCACTCCAGCTTTATGTACAATCCAGAGTTAATGTCTGGAGCTTTGGGCATGGTAGAGTGCTGAAGCAAGTAATTGGGCAAAAGTGATGGAGCCTGTACTACAATCCCAACAAGCATTTATTATTTGGAAAGGGAATTTTGTTTTCATGCAGTTGGACTTTAAGCCCAAATTTTAGTATGCTTCCTTTTATCATTTTTGTTTTTTAAACTGTCATCTTGCATCTCAATGTGGTGTTGGTAATGCTTAATTTTTTTTTTTTTTTTTTTTTCTGTACCAGAGAGTGCTGTGGTAGCCTGGAGTTTTATGACAAAGCCTTTGATCGGATCACCACAAGGAATGAGAGACCCTTAAAGAGTATTAAAAGGATCTTCCACACTGTAACTACCACAGATGACCCTGTTATCCGAAAGGTGATGCTTGGCATATACATTTCAAACTTGCTAGTAGTTGTAAACCGTCCAAATCTTATTTACTGCCACTTTATGGCTAATAGATGAGCTGTAATCTGATGACGTTCTTGTTTGTCCACAGCTGGCTAAAACACAAGGCAATGTCTTTGCAACAGATGCTATTCTGGCAACCCTTATGTGCTGCACTCGATCTGTCAATTCTTGGGACATTGTGGTTCAAAGAGTAGGATCCAAGATATTTTTTGACAAAAGAGACAACTCTGACTTTGGTAAGCATTTAGCTTTTTTTTTTTTTTATTTCCAAATGTAATTGCAATAAAAGCCTGATGGAAGTTTATTTTGATGCTGAACTTCAGGAAAATGAAATTCTCCCCTGCAGGGGTTAACTGCTGGTTTAGTCCAAGGAACTGTAAAAGCGTTTTTACTTACCCGTTCCTCTGCTATGCTTTCCCATTGGACTGTCCCTCATTTCCCCCATCTAATGCAGAGCTATGAGGCCTGTGTTGGTCTTGATGACGTTTGGACCTTAATCCACTGGAGCACAAGGGAGAAGACGCTGCAAGGAGCCGTCTAGTAGTGCAGAGGAGGATTGGATAACTAAATCTACTTTTCCATGTCCCCTGGACCTAAAAGAGCGGTTAATTCTGTGTGGTTGATTTTTGTAGCTGCAAAGAAGAACTCCAGGATAGTCATTTGCACATTAGCCATGTGTAGTTAGTTAAGGAAAACTACTAATGTGATTTTGGCTTAAAATCCCGCTCTGTGTACAAAACTCAAAATCAATGACGTCATCTCTTTGCACAGAATTTTCTTTATTCCTCGGCTCTGGGAGGAGGGATCTTGGAAGTGGCAACATTGTTTCCTGTTAGTGTTTGTCACCACATACTAGGACTACAAATCCCATCATTCCATGGGATTTAGCGTCTGAATGGGTGGCAATGTGGGCAGGACTGTGCGTATATGAAATGACTCGCATCTCCTAGTTTGATCCGTCCACTGTATAGCATAGTTAGATGGACAAACCAGGAGCCAGATTTATCCCATGCATGTCCACAAGAGTCAGTCTAACACCTATACTGGCATATGACAATGTTTGAACTTGGCTGTCTGCTGCAGAAAATTTAAGTTTTTGTGTAGGATTAGTGAAGCCTTATTACCTAAAGTGGAGTTTCACCTAAAATTGGGACTTCTGCTCATTTGTCTCCTCCCCCCTACAGTGCCACATTTGGCACCTTTTTGGGGGAATGGAGAGCAGCGGATACCACTTTCCGGGAGACCAGCCCTGGAGAATTATATAAGCACCTTGGATCCCTTCTCCTCTCTCCTTCCCTTGCTGCCAGGCCAGTAGGAGAGTGCAGAGTTGCCTCACACATGTGCAGTAGGGACCTGGCATGAAGCTGTAATGCTACACTGCTGAGGTTCCCTTACTGGCAATAACGGCGGCAGCACCCAACAGCTGATGGAAACATCAGCTGCGGTGCCGACATCGCTTGATTCCAGGACAGGTAAGTGTCCTATTAAGTCAGCTGCAGGCTTTTATTTTTTACATGGGTGGGCGGACCTCCTCCTTTTTAAATGAGAAGTAGGGCCAAATGGCCCTACTTCTCCTGGGGATCACTGGAGTGCACTATGTTATGCACACCTGTGACCAGGTTTCAGCTAACAGCGGACTAAAGCCTGCAACGTTGCTTAGCTGGCCCAGACTCTGGAGAGCTACCAACTGTAATGTTGTGGTCCACCCAGGTGCCTGAGATTCAACTGTCTCAGCCTTTCAGGGTGCTGATGAAAGCCTAAGCCAGCTGCCCCTGCCCCCTCCACAGTCCGGCGCTCCATTAAGTGCTGGAGGAGCAGACAGCTGCTGACTTATTCGCCAGCTCACTTAAGCCCGAGAACTGAGTGATCAGTGTTCTTTGATTGCTCAGTTCTCTGCCTTACAGGTGGTGGGAGAGATATAGCATTTGACCAGTACTGCAGCCACCTAGGTGACTATACATGTGTTTTTTGTTTATTCATATTTCTCACTTCAAGATTTATTGTCAATTTCAATAGAGTAGGTAATGGAAAAACGTTTGAGCATACAGATGCATTATGTGTGAACAAGTAGCACAACAGGATAAAGAGAAAAAAGCCAAACCTATTAAGGAAATGGTGCGGACAAGCTCTAGAAAGTAGAAACTGTTATGTTGTGATTTATCAGAGGCAGATAAATATCTGCTGAGGTGTGACATGTTAGAAAGTTAAGTATTAGCCTTAAAAAGTGATAAGGAAGGGTTTATTCCAGATCATGGCCATATTTAGTAGAAGGATCGGGTTCTAGAGCTGTGTGGTTAGCGGGGTCAGGTCAGTTATACATTTTGGGGTGTGATAACCAAGGGGTCCAATCCATTCAAGAGTTGTGGAACCTAAACCACTTCAGCCCTGGAAGCATCTACCCCCTTCCTGATCAGAGCACTTTTTGCGATTTAGCACTGCGTCACTTTAACTGACAATTGCGTGGTCATGCGATGTTGTACCCAAACAAAATTGACATCCTTTTTTTCGCCACAGCTTTCGTTTGGTCATATTTTCCCACACTGGTTTTTATTTTTTGCACTATAACCGAAGAGTGACAATTTTGAAAAAAAAACACAATTTTTTTTTACTTTTTGCTATAAGTATTATCCCCCAAAAATATATAAAAGCTATTTTTTTCTCCTCAGTTTAGGACGATGTGTATTCTTCTACATATTTTTGGTAAATAAAAATAAAAAATGCAATAAGTGTATATTGGTTTGTGCAAAATGTATAGCGTTTACAAAATAGGGGATAGTTTTATGGAATTTTTTTTTTTTTTTTTATCGGATTGATCGACCACTTTTGATGCTATTTTGGGATCATTGTCATTTATACGGCAATAAGTGCTATAAAAATGCATTGGAGAGTTGTGTGGGTGGAGAAATAAGTCTCCTGTACACAATTTTTTTAATTTTTTTTTAACAAAAAAGTAAGCGCCTTCTTCGAGAGAACTGGTTTCTTTTAAAGGGAGAGTTTAAAACTTTAGCATTAGGGGAAGTTCTGACCAGAGACATAATGGCTATTGGGCTTGGTGAGGGTAGGGAGGGAGGATAGTAATGCAACTACTACAATATGCAGGCAACAGATAGCTCTTGTGAGTGTTTCAACAGTTTCGGTAATGTAATAAGCGTAAAGGTTACAAGATAAAGTACTAAATGATTAAATTAAAAAAATTATTCTGGTGATGGGATTCTTAGCACCCTCTTGTTCTCGGGGGGGGGGGGGGGGGGGGGGGGGTGTGAGTATAAGCGTACCAAAGGTAAAGCTCGCCTGAAACACATTTGAAGCTACAACAAAAAGAAATCTGTAATTTTAAGGTGGCACCCTAGGCACTGGTGAGCTTTAGCTGGTGTGGAGGTAGAGGTCATCACAGCTTGGAGTTATTGGATATAGAGCTTCTATTATCTTGCCAGCGTGTGTAGGTGGGGGCCAGGTAGAGGTGAGGTAAGGAGGCTGCAGTTTAGCAGCCACTTAATGCCTTCTTTAGGCATAAAGAAGGTGTTGGTTTGGATCTGGTAAGTTTGGTTGGGAAGCCCTATTTTATAATCCAAGTGTAATATAGGCCTACTTCCATGGCGCTATGAAATTTAAGTTTAAAAACAATCCATATACACATAAACCATACAGTTCAAATGGCAAGCAGCTTCTGAAAAATTATAAATTGGTAAAAGATAATAATCATGATAATCAAATCTAACATAAAAGTACCCAGTAATACTAGAGCAGCGCTCCTGTCAGTTTGTAATATGACTGGCATATGAGAAATAGA